>NC_136057.1:397181393-398531393 GCF_964261635.1 Lissotriton helveticus
TGTTTTATATTTATTTTTTCACCCCGCCCCACCAAACCGTTCCCCGTCAGCTGCCACTGCATAGAAACACCAATGCCACTTGCCACAGCAACTTGCTGCAGTGATAATTTAACAGCATCACTATTTATTTTGAAACACAAAAACAATTCTAAGGATGGAAACTCTAGGCCAAATTCACAAAGCAATTTGCATGTGTTGAATTAGCTAACAAGTGCAAAATTGCTTGGGTAATACACAAAAATTATTTTCACACCTTTTAAAGAATTTATTCTCACAAAGACGTATGTTCCATTTCAGGGTGGGATTCTACACCTGGCAACCTCGGAATAATGTCCACTGTGTGATCTTACAGTGGAGGAAAGTTCCGGGAGGCAGTAGCGCTTTGAGACAGGGGCATAACGCACGACTCTGCGGCGCAGCGGTTCCCCAGCCTTTTAGGGACACCCAAGCATTCAGAAGACCCCTATTCAGACCAAGGTCAATCAATCCTTTTGAGCTAGGAGAGACTCAGGACTCTTCGTCACATTCTGCAGAGGGGCCCCTTCATTATGTGTTATGCCACTGCCACAAGAGAGTGCCATACATTTGGACTACCAGCAGTGCCTGAGCAGCTGACAAGCAGTAACTACCCTCACCCTTACGCCTGCTGTGAGGCAGGCATAAGGTTGCGACGCAGTAGCATTCTAGAATCAGAGCAGTGAAATCTGATAGATTTAACTGTGCCACTTCTTCAAGGCTTTTTTACGTGGAAACGCCCACCCTGTATACATTATACCTGATGCAGGTATAATGTAGCACAGGCATTTACAAATTGACGCATCTGCTTAGATACTTCACTTTGTAAATATGGCGCAACGGGTGCATTATTTACGCCACCGCTGTGTCACAAAAAGTGATGCAACGGTAGCATAAAAGTGTTGCAAGCCTTCATAAATAATGGCCAAAGGTTTTCAGCTAACTTTATTGCTCACCAAGTGATAATATCTTGTCACTGGGTGCTGGTGTGAAGACTGGCGTCTCAGATTTGGGAATGCCCTCATGGCCTGAGCACACTTCTGTGGTATTCACAAACTCCTCTCCGACTCTTTGCCACCCTGACAGGGGCAGGATTAAATCCCTTTCCATAGTGACCAGGGAAGGGAGCATCTCCATGTTTGATGGGGTGTAGAATCTTCTCCCAGTGAAAATTATTTTCCCATGGAGCAAAATGGAGAGAAAGATCACCAGCATATTTGCACCTGCCCAGCAGGTTTTTGCACCGGGCAAACATACAAGTTTATAAAGGAAAGCTTTGTGAATCCCAGAACGTTCCCTAACTTTCTATGCAAAGAGGGCCTAGAGTCTCTAGGATTTAGGCAGATTATTTTCAATTACTTAAAAGGACCCCGCTGAACTGGAAACTCACATCATGAGGACAATATCAGCATGTTTTGGACTTGCCGTTTCTACTTTCAATTTTTGATACGCATTCTCGCCAAGACACGGCCCGTGCAGGTAAGAGCGGTGAGGCCCGAGGTGGTGCCGGGGGGGAGGGGATTTCGAAAGATGACACGGGAACATTAATTATTTATTTAATTTTCTCTCATGGTTGTCTGTCACATCCCCTACAACCTGACCCACCGCTCTTAACTGCACAGGCCGTGGTTGTTATTGCCATTCGTTACAGGAGCTCATTTAAGCCCCTTAGCAAGTATCTCCGCAGATTCAGAATTTGGTTAGTCCATGGATTGGTGTCGAGTGTCGATCAGCTAAATACATTACTTTTAGATTACTGTTACTAGAGTGCTTTGGAAATGCACTCAGAGCTTCCAGCTTATTCCAAATGCTGGCAATCTGTAATGGTGGAGGTGTGCCGCCCCACTGGTCAGAGTCAGTTACAGGAAAATAAAATGATAATAAAACCACAATATAATTCTATTTTTCTGTGAGTGGCTCTAGCTGGCATGCTTGTGTAGTGCAGGTCTGGGTCAAGAAAGGGAGGTGTGGAGGGCACTTAAAAGTGCACATGTAAGTTTGGCCGGCGTCTTAGGTCGGCCAAACAGACATGCGCACGTCTATTTCTCCAACCCAGCCGTGTTCACAGCCAGATAGGAGAAAAGCAGAAGACTCCCAGGCACTGTCTGAGCAGCAAACCAGGCCGCTCAGTTCAATCTTGCGCTGCTCTCATAGCATGAGAGCAGAGTCTGGAGTGGGTGGGGAGTCTGTGCTTTCCAGTGACTGTGGGATAGAAGTACTGAGGCGGCTGTCAGGGCGGCAGGAACAGGTTACATGTTTTTTTGTATTATTATTATTATTTCCCCTCGTTCCCCATCCCCTCCTGCCCCCACTTACCTTTTGCGGCAGCGGCCACTGTATATATATTAATACAACGTGGTAGTTGCTGGAGTGACTAAAAAATAATAATGACCTACAAAAATAGAGAATTGTAAGAATGTTCACAATATATTCAGGTAGGTCAGGTAGGTAGATAGTTCGCTTCTTCCTGGAAAGGAGAATGTATCATTCTTCTACTCCCTGAGCCATACTTGGAGATGTACAATGATAGCTTGGCTGTGCCCCATGTCTCAGATGGAGGCAGACCTTAGCCTAGAAGTCACTTACTTCTCTGCTATTAAATTAAATGACCAAGAGCTCACTACAATCCCCGAGTCTCAGCAGCACGTTCTTGCTAGTGCTTAATTTGAGCCAGATTTGCAGGTGGGACCCACAGACACTCCTTTTTGGGGACCGAAAATATTTTTCAGAAGGATCAGACTTTGACCCAGAACAAGAAATGGAAAGGCAGAAAAGCAAGGAAGAAGGAGGTAGATAAGTGGAGCAAAGTTTCTGAATTTTGTATAACAAGCTAAGAACTAAAGTCTCAAAATGATGCAAATTAAAACAGTATAATTTAGTTTTTGCCCAGACCTACTAAAGACCACTAGGCAAAAGAGACTTTGAATAATGATATCTGAGATCAAGGTATGGACTAAAGATGTTATCAGGTAGAAACATCCTGAGACAGTTCTGAGTATCCAGCAGCCTTCCTATCCTGGAGGACCCACAGGCAATTGCTTTAACTGTCAGTAGGACTCACATTAATCCACTATACCAGAACTCTTCTGTGGCAGGCTTGCATGGGTGGGTTTCTGGCCACCCATACTTTAGACCAGCGGTTGTGATCCTGTGGTCAGTAGACCCCTCAGCATTTGCAGCACCCATTCAGTGGTTCCTCGTTCTATATGACCTATCACCATTATTTTCTCTCAATAATCATATGCATTTTGAGGTAAACAAATGGCCACCAATGAATCCTTCTGGGAGGATAAAAGTTTCAAGCAACAATGCTGTTTCCTTGAAGTCTATTGTATTGAATCCTTAAAGTATTTAATACATGCTTTAAAAAAACTAATAAAGATATGTCTGAAAAATATTCATAAGCATTTTAAAAACATTTTTAGTCAGAAGCTGGTTGCAAGTTCAGAATGGAGCATGTGCAGTCAATGTTTGCATTCAAATTAGGACTGGACTAGGGAACCAAAAGCAGCCCTGGCAAACATGCTCAAATCAGCCCGCTGTCTGTCGGTCCTCGCTCTAGCTCTTTTCTTCTCTCTCTCTGATCTCTTACTCTCTCACCATCCCTCTCTCCCCTTCCAATTCTTTCTCCTCTCTCGTGAAGCTCCCTGTGGCTGCTGCAGTTAATCTCTGGGAGCTGTGGAAAGTGACTGAGGCACCAAGAGCGACCCTGGGCTCTTAAAATTGGCGTACAAAGCCTCCAGCCCGCCAGGAAAAGGTCTGATGGAATAAAAGACCAGTCCCTGCCTGATTCAAATACTCTCTGACCTGAACTATCAATCAGCTTCTGACTAAAAATAATTTTGAATTGCTTATGAAAAAAAATCATATTGTCTACAAACATAGAGAGCCAGTGTTCTAAACCCTTGGAGATGTATGCATGTATAAGCCCGTCCATGCTGCACGTTCCCTCATCTACTGCTGTACACCTGGCAGGCACTACAGACTCCAGACGCCTACGTTTGATAAATTGGAAAGTGCGCATGCCCGTACCTGCACTTTTTGTCAGATATGAAATACTTCCACAGGCAGAGAACCACTTACTATTAGGAACATTAGCACAATGAACTGATGGCCTTCGATCCTTTATGCAATCGCTGTCTTTGTCCCCATTTGACACAAAGACCCTGCATAGTCTGTCCGAGGCCACTGTCAATCCAGTTACTACTTCTATCCCATCACTTCTGCTGAGAGATCTGATGTCACATGATAACCTATTGATTTGTGAATTTGACCTGCGTCGTATACCAATATGTAGTCGCTTTCAGATTTAAACCACAGGAGTCCGCTGAATTCAAGAGGTTGAGAACCAATGCCGTAGACTCTTGGAGCTTGCTTCAGGAACACAAGGCAGGTACCCATAAACGTGTACATGAGTCTATATATACCTATGTACATGTTTATGGGTACCTGTCTTTTGTCCTTGAAGCAAGCTCTAAGAGTTTATGGAATTGGTGCTTAACCTATTTTTTGCCTTATTCTTGAGATAATGTGCAATTACCTTGTTTGTTGGAGGTGCTGCCCACAATATCTATCTATCTATCTATCTATCTATCTATCTATCTATCTATCTATCTATCTATCTATCTATCTATCTATCTATCTATCTATCTATCTATCTATCTATCTATCTATCTATCTATCTATCTATCCATCCATCCATCCATCCATCCATCCATCCATCCATCCATCCATCCATCCATCCATCCATCCATCCATCCATCCATCCATCCATCCATCCATCCATCCATCCATCCATCCATCTATCTATCTATCTATCTATCTATCTATCTATATGTATATAACTTTCTCCCCCTCAATACTAAGTCCTTGAAATCTCAATGCACCAGTCACTTTGATTATATTGCACTAAATAGCACGAGGTCACTTTATACTATAAGTCATTCCCGTGGTAATATAGGATGTGCAATAATGAATACATAAAATTAGAATATATATATATGCAAAATGATAATTATTTGCAAAATTTTCTAATTAAGTATACTCAGTGGCTGGACAATATCCCACAGTTGAGCATTTCCTCTGTATGGTCTCTTGATACTGTTGATTATAATTTTTGATCTTTTCTATTATTATGTAATAATAGAAATTTTTATAATTTTGTTTATGACTTAGTACACGTTGGTGAGCACTAGTATTTGAGCTTTAGTTATACAATGTCGGATGGATGAGGCTGTAATAATTAATCTGTGTTTTGGATGGTGGAACCAGCATTTATGCTGATATTTAATTGCACTATGCTAATCTTTTTCCAAAACACATTGGAGGCATGGTTATTTACAATGTCGGTTAAATAATACAAGGTTGTTTTACGTATTTATACAGCTAGTAATGATATTTCCATTGTGAAAATATATGTATTTATACACTTAGTATATTTTTTCTATGTCCATCAATTTGACATGTGATTGCACGTTTTCACTTTAAAAGGGGTCAAAGCACTCTGTAATGCCATGTGACCAAGGCCGCTGGGACGGCCGAAACGCGTCATGACACCCTGTCTGTTGGCTAAATAAAGAATGCTGAGAAAAGTTGGTCTTTGCCTCGTATTTCGCTGGGAAAGCGTAGCTGCTGCGAGGTATTGCAGATATATATATATATACATATATATATATATGCAACAGCTGCAGTCTCCCAACACGCCGACAAGCCGACAGAGAGACCACGCAAATCCAGCGTTACTTTCAGTCACAGGTATTTATTTAGGTCGAGTTGCCAAAATCTGACGCGTTTCGAGCATCCGCCCTTGCTAACAGACAGTCAGAAAATGAAACGTTCTGTATATATATATATATATATGTATATTCACTGAAAGAAACATGGGTTATAGACCATATATAGTTAGGAATTAGCATTTAAAAAACCTTATTTTACTCACACAAAACCATTGAAATTCCATATATAGTTAGTTGCACTAACTATATATCGCGCACCCGCAATCCACTGCTGATGATGTCACATATTACATCATTCATGACATGGTCAGTGACATCACTGATGACATCTCAAATGACATCACTGATGACATCTCAAATGACATCACTGATAACATCATCCAGTGACTGTGTGTTTCTGTAAAGTTTAAATATGTTTGATATATTGAAGAATGAGTGGATGTATAAGTGTCTGGATGAAGGATTTAGTAGGTGCGTGACTGACTGTATGAGTGAGTGAATAAATGTGTCGTACTAAATGCATGGGTTAGTGACTAAACTGTCTGAATGTGTGCATCAGTATGTCTGTTGTGATGTAAACTGCTGCATGTGTTGATCATTAGCTATACGAGAGGCTATATGTGTTATTGATTGGTTGCCCAAGTATTTGTATGGGAGATTGAGTTTGTGTGGGGGTGGCTGGGAGGTGTGTGACTCTGTGCATAGATGTGTGAGCAGT
The DNA here is from genome assembly GCF_964261635.1 of Lissotriton helveticus. Taxonomy (NCBI): domain Eukaryota; kingdom Metazoa; phylum Chordata; class Amphibia; order Caudata; family Salamandridae; genus Lissotriton; species Lissotriton helveticus. Next base: position 397,187,862 of record NC_136057.1, read on the forward strand.
TGATTCACTAGGTGTATGAGTTCAAGAGTGCATGTGGAAACACCTGTATGGGCGGTTGACTGTGTGCATGAGTGTATTGGTGAGTGAATGGATATCTCAGTGCTACATGTCAAAGTAAGTACATATGTAAAACAAAGTACATGTGAGAGTTGGCATATATAAATAACTGTGCATGAGAGCTAGTGAATGTGTGAGTGGCTGTATGGATCATTGTGAACTTGTATCAGGGATTGTATAAGAGAGTAAATATGTGTTAGTATATGTTTGAATAAGTAAGGTGTGTATAACTGTATAGTTGAGGAAATGGAGGTGAGATTGTTTCTTTGCATGACTGACTAGGTGTGTGAGTAACTCCATGGATGAGTGACAGTGTGTGAGTGTCTGTATACACTGAGTGTATCTAAGGTTATATTAGAGTCTGAAGAGGTTTATCGTATTAGCACAAGAATGATGTCAAATGAGATGTCATCAGTGATGTCATCAGTGATGTCATTTGAGATGTCATCAGTGATGTCATCAGTGATGTCACTGACCATGTCATGAATGATGTAATATGTGACATCATCAGCAGTGGATTGCGGGTGCGCGATATATAGTTAGTGCAACTAACTATATATGGAATTTCAATGGTTTTGTGTGAGTAAAATAAGGTTTTTAAAATGCTAATTCCTAACTATATATGGTCTATAACCCATGGTTTTTTCAGTGAATTTTCAAGGTTTTGTAAATGCTAATTCCTAACTATATATGGTCTCTAACCTATGGTTTTTTCAGTGAATTTCAATGGTTTTTTAATAGCAAATATCATAAGCTGTCGAATGTCAAGTACGTGGTAAGTAAAAACATTTTCATGTTTATGCACACTGATCTGCTTTGAATGCTGCCCCCCCTCATTTCTATTACGAGTACTCTCTCTTTGCAGATAGTGAAGGGTAGTTAACGCAGGCCTTTGCCCCCGTTGTAATCCGTCGTGCCTGCTTCCCTCTCCATTTGATTGATTGTAATCCAAGCATTTACTGTTTTAGAATTGGTTCTCTTTGGTTCATTCTCTATTTACAAACAAGCACAGAGTCGCAATACTCTGTTTAGTCTTTGCAGATAGTGAAAAATCGTGTAAAAAAACAAAAGGGATCGAGCAAAATCAGTAGGCCACTAATGGGATCTCTTTTTGACCTTGCTAAAATAGAAACATTAGGAACAACCCCTCATGAGAAATACGAAACTAGTGAGATGAACTAAACTCCACACCATGATGGCTGCAAGACAGCTCGGCTCCGCCACCCACCCCGCCCAAAATAACGATAAACTCTATGCAAATATTACAAATATATACAACACACCAGCAAAGTAACAGGGTAAAACATTTTATTAAATAACTATTTACATAACTATTTTATACTTTTTGTTGCCCGATCCGGCTAGCTCAATCGATCGAGCATGAAACTCATGCACTCTGATAGTTCAAAGTTTTGAGGAGTGCTTGTTAGACTGTCTGAAGCTTATTTGCACCTGCTACAGCTTCACTATTCTCAATGTAAGTGGGGGCTGTTTGAGGACGTGACTGCATTTAAAAACAATGTGATGCGGTGCCTCCCTGAACCGCTTGACGTTGGCCCCCGAGGGACGGTGTGATGGCGCGGACTCGGAGGGGGCTTCTGGTGGGGAGCGGCTGCCATGATTGCTCGTGGAATGGCCACGACGGAGCTACGAGATGGTGGTGCTCTCATGCTGACGCCAGCTTCAGTCTGAAACATCCAGAAACACTGTAGACTACCAATTTGATCAGTTCCGGTAGCGCCCCAACGTGACCCGGTAGAGAAGAACTTGCCCTCCCCTCTTTGACTGATGGTTCTTGTTGCCTGTCCCTTCTGTTGTCATTTAACAGAACTATTTAGCCTGCTGAAAGGGGTTGTGTTCCGACCGCTGGTTGGTGGAGACATTTTGACTATATTCTGGACCTGCGTTGTCGCGTAATGCGTCATATGACGTGCCGCGTTAGCGCATCCGGAAGTGCTCCGATGCGCGAAGCGCAGCTTCCCGGAAGCGATCCGGGGCGCGGCGCGCAGCGCGTAACGTAAGCATAACAGGTCATGTGACTTGTTAATAAAACTTTTCATTGGTTCATTTTACTTTTCTTATTCTAATGATGAAAGGCTTGGTCATATGACCTAAAAATTACACTTTTTATTACTTTCGAACATTATTTTTTCTTAAACATATATGTTATAATGTTCCAGGCTAATGTACTTTCCCGGAAAATTTACAACTGTCCTGCAAGTAAAATATATTCCTTTTTCGAAAAAAAGGGCGTTTCTTCGTCCCATGACGGAGCCGTTGATCAAAAGAGGCTCGGCCTGCTGTCTTAGTCGCCGATACGCCTGAATATCAGATTCTTATCGATCACTTTATGTTGCAGGAGTAGAAAACACAACAGCCCTTGACCATTTATCTTTACTGCGTTCCTGCGTATTATACCTTTTACCCTTCATGTAATTGGACTGCTTTATTTCTCTTGCCTTTTACTGATTCGAAAACAGTGACTATTATTAAAAACTTTACCAATGTAAATACTACTACCATGTTTTCTTTTAAAAACCTTTATTGTGAAAATGTCAGTATACAAATACGGGCCTATAACCACGTGGGCCGGCCACGGAGCAAACTGTAATCGTATATGATGAGGAGACATTTACACTGTAGAGGAACGTAACGGGCGGGCCATTAGGTTGCAAGAACTAAGGTGTCTAACAGTTGCGGAATCGGTGGACGTACATTTTATAATTAAAAAACGACAGGGCCAGTTACAATAAAATTATCTAGATATACATTTGCGGGCAAGTACCATGGGTGACGTTAATTTGAACTTTCAATAGTACAGTAATCAATAACACATCAGAACTTAATATCAATAGGGATGTCGAAATATTCAATCAATTCTCGTCCCCGCCCGCCATGTGCTTCAAAACTGCATACGTATCTCGTGATATCAAGGTTGTGCAACCAGTACACAACAAGGAGTTACGAGTCCCATTTATTCCAGCGCCATTTTGGGCGAGGACGGGCAGGTCCAGGATATAGTCAAAATGTCTCCACCAACCATCGACTATGATGATGTTCATATGCTGTATTTATTAGAGTAACACTCATCTGTCCACATGAAATTAATTTGCCATAATCTAAACATGTCATTTTAATCTTTCCAAAGTTCTTCTGAATATTTGGGACCGTTTCCCTTGCCTCTGATGCTGTCAGTGCCATTTCTTTGGTGAATGTACTGGCAGGTCGGGGGTTGTCCTCCAAATCTCTCTTTTGTGCAGCACTATAATTAATCGGTGCCACCTCTCCATATGACGATGCATGGTATAATTACCATAACTATATTTTTTTCGGTTCCTCTGGAGAGTACATCGTGGCAGATGAGGCAGGTAACGTACCGGGCATTTACCTTTTTTGCACGTAGAGGAAAGGAAAAAAAATTCGAGCGTCCGAGTTCTAAGGTGTCCCAGGGCCATTTTAGTGGACCAGGCCCAAATCCAAAGAACAGGCCGCCATTTTGAGAGTCCTGTTGCCGCCGCCTGTCGCTGTAGCAGCAAGAGCGGGCGAAACTCAGCTAGACGGCGCTCCACTGCAGATGAAGTGCCTCAACCTGGAGAGGCGGGAGAGGCTCGTTTTCGCCGCCCCCCCCCCTTCGGGCACCCCACGCCGACTTTCGGCGCAGCATTGTAGGATGGCCACACCAGTGCGGCAACTTGCTGGACACCACCTCGGTGCCAACCGAATCTCAGCGCCTTGTGGTGTCTTCCATTCAGAAAATATTGTTGGCAGCATTTTGAAAGGAAAGATAAACAGCCGTTTGTGGCCCTCACTACACCGTTCTCCTTACATTTAGGAAGAATGTTGAAGAGTAGTATGTTGAAAATCTGAAGCCATTGTTCTACAAACTCTCAACCAGCCTTGGATGGAAAAATCCTGAAGAATGTACAAACTGAAAACCAGTTTTTGTCTGTATAGCATCAGCAGCAACGCTTGAGTTTGCTTTGTGTGAAGCCGCCATTTTGATTCAATCAATAGCGTCCCCCTGCACACATTTAGGGACCTGGTCGTGTCTTCAGGTCAAACGGATTGTGGGACAAGATGCACAAAGGAAAAGGAAAAAAGTTCCGCCGGACCCCGGGAGGCGGACGCCTATGTCATGGGCGATCTTAGGCCACACCAGGGCAATAGTGAAGCTGCAGCAGGTACAAATAAGCTTCAGACAGTGTTACAAGCGCTGCTCAGAACTCTCAACTATGACACCCCCTCGGTGCCATCCGGATCTTGGCGCCTTGTGCTGGTTCCGGCCTATTCACACATCGGTCCGCTACTGACGCCACCTCACAGGCCAACGGGGCACCCCACGCCGACTTTCGGCGCAGCATTGTAGGATGGCCACACCAGTGCGGCAACTTGCTGGACACCACCTCGGTGCCATCCGGATCTTGGCGCGTTGTGGTGCCTTCGGCCTATTCGCACATCGGTCCGCTACTGACGCCGCCTCATCTTGGGGGCGACGCACAGCATCACATTGCTTTCCAATGCAGTCAGATCCTCAAACAGCCCCCACTGACTGACGCGAACTCACACGCCAACGGGGCGCCCCACGCCGACTTTCGGCGCAGCATTGTAGGATGGCCACACCAGTGCGGCAACTTGCTGGACACCATCTCGGTGCCATCCGGATCTTGGCGCGTTGTGCTGCCTTCGGCCTATTCGCACATCGGTCCACTACTGACGCCGCCTCACGTGCCAACGGATTTTCTACGCTTTTTATAGCCCTATGCGACTTGTTTATAAAACTTTAAAAGGAAAGAGCCTGCCGCCATTTTGAGAGTCCTGTGGCAGCCGCCTATCGCTGCACCGCAAGAGTGGGCGCAACTCAGCTGAATGGCGGATTCTGGCACAGTGTACCAAAAGCGGACGGAATGGCAACTGAAACGGTAAAGGGGCGCCCCACTACAGCAGACGAGCCTCCACCTGGGGAGGCCCGTTCACGCCGCCTCAACCCCCCCCCCCGGGGCGCCCCACCACGTTATTCGGAGCAGCATTGTAGGATACCAAAAGCAGTGAGGCAACTTACTGGACATCACCTGGGTGCCATCCACATCTCAGCGCGTTCTGCTGCCTTGGGACTATTCGCACAACAGACCGCTACTGACGAGGCCTCCCCCCGCACCCCCCGGGACGCACCACGGAATGGCAACTGAAACGGTAAAGGGGCGCCCCACTACAGCAGACGAGCCTCCACCTGGGGAGGCCCGTTCACGCCGCCTCCCCCCCCCCCCCGGGGCGCCCCACGCCGTTATTCGGAGCAGCATTGTAGGGTACCAAAACCAGTGCGGCAACTTACTGGACATCACCTGGGTGCCATCCACATCTCAGCCCGTTCTGCTGCCTTGGGACTATTCGCACAACAGACCGCTACTGACGAGGTCTCCCCCCGGGACGCCCCACGCCGTTTTTCGGGGCTGCATTGTAGGATACCAAAAACCAGTGCGGCACCCAGGTAACATCACCTGGGTGCCGTCCAGAACTCAGCACGTTGTGCTGCCTTGGGACTATTCGCACAAAACTCAGCTACTGACCATTGTTGCTTCTTTTTTCTAAAAAATGTTTAAATGTATTTACTGTTTTTGTTGCGTTGTATATATTTATAAGTTATTAAAGTTTTATAATCCTACTACTTTGTTGGAGTGCTATATATTTTTAATGTGACACATAATTGTAAAAACTTTGATGTACAAAGAGGCATCCCTGGAATCTTCCGCTTCAGGCTCGGTCCCCTCCCCAATCACAATACAGGATGGTTTTCAGATAGTAGGAACGCGTGTGGTGTGACGGATCTCATCGGGTGGGGGCCTTGATCTACTGTAACTCCTTTGAAGAGGGGTGATTCTTTACAGCTGGGGCCATAAACTACATCTGCATGGCTAGGTGATAGCCTGGGACCGGCCTGGACAATCGGACACAGAGGAAGAGGAGTGTCAGAGGGTGCGGTAGTGAATAGGGCGAAAGGGAGGTGTCGGGCGGGCACAGGGTGTGATTCTCAAGGAAGAGCAGCGCAGATGGGGGGAGGTTTATTGCCCATGCATAAGACAGAGAGCGGGGGTGACCAGTGCCTGTGGGAGATGCTTGCGAGGGTGGGGAGCCATGCTAAGGATCGACAGCGTGCAGAGAGTGGGTCTGGTCAAGGCATCTAAAATGGCTGCCGTGCACGACAAAAGTGTGGCATTTGAAAAAAGGCAAGATGGCGCAGACAATGTTTATCAACACTTCCTGATTTCCTTCGAATCGAACATTAACAGACGTTATCTCTCCCACACTACTGGTCCCCCTGGGCTTAAACGCCGAGATGGTAGGGACTGCATCCCGTGGAGATAGGCCGAGACGTCACTCAGCAAAAAAAAAAAATACAAAAAAAAAAAGTCTATAAATATACAATAAGTTAAAAGTCAATCATTCTTGTTTCCTTGTAGTACGCTCCCCAGTCCGCTTTCCGTTACGCGTACCGGGCGCACCCCACGAAAAAAAAAGATTTTTTTTCTTTTTTTTTTGCCCCGCGGGGCCCTTTTAAAGCCTCCACATCAAACCTAGGGGGTCAGGGAGGATCTACTATGCCCCCTTATGGTCATTTGCCCCTTCGCTTTGGCCTCCTCTTGTCTCTCGATCCTACCGAGAGACAAGATGGCGGCCGCTACGGACTGTTTGGAATGTTTACAGACACCGGAGAGCCAATCAGCTTCGCATCGCAATGCTCCGTAACGCGAAAAGTACGCGAACCGGATCGCTGCCCGGAGCGCTGTTACAGATATATATCTTTTTTTGAACGTTAATTTCTCAAAATCCACTGGAGCACATATATTGAGACCTAGCAAAGGCACATCGGGCTACCAGTCCCTACAATTTTGCCAAGTTTCGTGCAAATCCATTCAGCCGTTCGGGCTAAAAGTGAGGCCAACCGCCCTATGGAAATTAACATGGGAAAAACGCGTTTTGGGACCCCCCTTTTTTCTCAGCCCCCCCTTGACGAAACCCCGCCAAATTTTCAGGGGCTGCTCAGAAACAAAATGTTCCATTTTCCTGAAAATTTCAGCCAATACCGTCCACAAACGCCAAAGTTATTAGACATAGAATTTTCAAAAATCCCATAGAGAAAAAATTCTAACTATATATACCTACTGGCGACCGCCAGTAGGTAATATATATATATATATATATATATATATATATATATATATATATATATATATATATATATATATCCAAAACACAAGTTTGCCTGGAGTGAGAGAATCCGCCACAGGTAAGTATCATCAGCACACATTTATTGAATGGAGGAAACAGCAAAAATCGGCAGGGTGTCTTGCTCTGAATGAAAGTCAAGCCCGACGCGTTTCGTGCTTCTGGAGCACTTCTTCATGGGCAAATGGCTAATTTGAAAGTGACCACTCCGGCAATTTATCTTAACACCACATGGATTTCAAACACCCCGCCCAGGTGGGCGTGGCCACCCCTGTGGCCTATTGGTAGTTGTAGTGTTAAAGTGCTCCTCTTCGTGAGTTGCCGTGTGGTTATTCATATTGTTCAAAATTATATCCCAGTGGGTAGCAAAAGAACACTTCTGTCTTTTAAAGCTGCTCCTTCCTTCCTCCATCGGCGTTACCTGCTCCGAAACGCTGCCATGTCGGTTGACATTTCAGCCGGACTGCAAAGCAGCGGGACTCATCTTGCGGCTCAGGCGGTGCCGCTTCAAATCCAAAACACAAGTTTGCCTGTCTGTCTTCTGCAATAAAGGAGACACACGAGGGCACTGCATTGCATCACACATTCCACAGTCTCCTGAGTCATGCGCTGGCATTCTTAAGCCGAACAGTGCAAACTTTCTCCCATAATTTGCACCGGTCTCTGAATCTGATACAAGCAATATCCTTGGTTCATTCAAGCAATCTTACTCTCCTACGGTTATCAGTAGTGCGTAAGTCATCAATCTTGGCCTCCCAGCACTCATATTTATTATAACTTGCATAATCAACCAAGTCCCATCCTGCAGAACCATTCTCAAGGCCCCCAAGCATGCCATAATCACATCCCTTCCATAGAAACCCACTGCTGATCCACATGAGCTGGTAAATTTCAGACCCATTGGGGGCCCTTTCTTGGATTGCAACTACTATCTACCAGCTTGAAAATGTTAAGTGACTTTCAACCAGGCCCCAGACTTGAAAAGGGTCCAGGCATTACTCTATTACACAGTAGGGAAGAACCTCTATGCTTGTGTGACCAGGATTATACTTGTACACTCATCCTGCTTGACCTCTCAGCAGCTTTCAACACTATTGACCGCCTTGCACTAAAAAACAAAAGATGGGACAACGCTAGCATGCTTTTTTTCCTTACTGCAAGACTGCACTCATCAGATCAAGTTGGAATCTTTTCTCTCCAATAGAGTAACATCAAATGTAGCCAAGTCACAACAGCTATTCAACGTTTATATGCATGCGATCGTTACCATTGAAGACTCTTACAAGTTAAGATATTGATTGTATAGTGATGACACACAATTTCACCTCAAACTCAGCGAGAAGCCCAGAAACCATTCCAACTTGGCTCATTGTCTTTCTCAACTTCAAGAGTGAATGCAGAAAAATTGGCTTTGATACAAGTGTTACAAAATCTAATCCTTCTCCAGTGTTCAGTCAATCCGGCACTGGCAGTAAACTAAAGTTCTCAGCGGGTCACGTACTTTCATATATCAAAATAAATGAAGCTCCTCTTGGATTCTCAGATATAACTTTCATTGTGATGCTAAATGGTTATTGATTTTCAAGTGTCAAGACCTTTAGTTCCTAAAAGACTGGTTTAAGGACATTTTGTTTTTACAAAGATGTATCCTAAAGTGACACATGATTTTAATACATACTTTGAACTATTACTTGTGCACTTATTTAAGCTCTAAAGACTGGGAGTCTGTGTTCTGCTAAGAATTCATGTGATTGGGACACAACACAGAGTTACACGTCTAATAAAGGAACCTCATCTACTTTCACTGGAGCTATGCAGTTATGAACCCATCACTAACTTGCAAATTCTGGCAACAATCGCAGAAAAAAACTGGTAACCTAACAACACAAACTCTACCGAGTCATGAACCATCTCCTATCCCCGATGCAGTCAGGGTTTAGGCCTAGTACTGTGCCTCCTAGGTTTTTGGGATGGTAAACTGGCTTTTTTCAGATGACGTGAGGACAGTACTTCTTGTTGTGCTGCATTTGTTAGCAGTCTTTGACACAGTGGATCAGCGTCGGATTGGTAACGCGGGCATGGCATTCGGGCAATGCAAAAGCCAGGTTACCATCCCAAAAACCATACTGAGCGGGGGCAGGGGGCCTGAGCAGAAGTGGCCGCACTTGTTTCACCAGTGTAAACTAATGCATGCTTTTTTTAACCCCCCCCCTAAAGTTTTTTTTATAAGATTACGCCAAAGCAGTTATTTGAGGAGTGATTATGCAATTGTGGGCCGATTTATTTTGGGGCGTGCCCGGGCCGATTTTCAATCCCAAACCAACCCTGCAGTGGATTATAGCATTTCACTTCACCACCTGGTCTCTGTGTCAAAAGGTTTCATGCATTGCCATCATCTGGTTCAAAACTTTCATGTAGATTCAGATCAGCAAGTTCAACTTAGTCCTTGGACCAGATAGCCCTCTTTTGCCTCTTCGCCAAGGAGACCAACCTGGTCAATCGGTGGCCCGAGGTATCAACCTTGCTGTCAGTAGCTTTTATCTAGTTCATTTATTTTAATTCCATTATTCTTATGTACAATTCTATGCCTTTGTCTGTTTGTAAAATTACATAATATTAGTATATTAATAAAGTACATATATATTAGAAGAAGAAAAATATTCAAAGTTTGGAAACGCTCTGTAAATTAGAAGAGAAATGAAATTGGAAGTTAAAACATTAAGCTGTAGGAGCGGCGAAAGACCAGCAAACGGAATTTAGTTTTGATGATTGGTGGGTTAATTGAAGCAGCACTGACATGCGCTAACAAAATGGGAGCATTCACCAGAAACAAAAAAGATAACGTGATATGCTACAGTCTAGCATATCGTTTTCCCTTTTAGAAATAAATCTGTATTTTGAAAAGCTACAATGTTCCAATTAAAATTTAGATTTTGGCACATATTTTGTTTGTGAATAAAATAATATTTCATAATGTGTGTCTTGTTTCAGGTATATTAGGTTCTGTATTTTTGTGTATTGTTTTGAGGTTCACATCTTATTAATTGCTTAGGCCTGTGTTCCCAGCTTTCAGTAGTGATTCAGTGGGGGTCCACAGAAGTCAAAAGGTTAAGATCCACTACACACACTACAGTATTGGACTCTGCACCAAGAAAACACACTTTTAGATGACTTGCAATGCCCTCCAACATAATGCTTATAAAACTGAACTAATCACACTTGGTCATTGATGCAAAACAAATAACACTTTCTAGCATCCCCACTGTCTTTTGCCAAGTTCTGCAGCTTGCAATCTAAATCAACAAGCATTGGCAAAGCCAATAGGCCGCACCTATGTGAGAGCTGTCAGCTTTTTTACCAAACACTTCTCCTTTTCAAGCAATACCTTTCAATTAGTAGGTATCCCTTTATACCTTTAGTTCCAGAAGGGTTTTCATTAGTAGTATGTACTACACTTGCACACCTGTTTTTAGTTAAAAAATATTGTGTTTAATAAAAACGCTTCTCAAATTTTATTATGATCTTGCATGAATCTCAATGTTTAACATGATCTTCCATCGAAGTTTTAGCATGGGATTTCTCAGAACAGTATTTCGAGATAGCCTCCAAATCACTATTTATAAACACATCAAAATAATGATACACAATATTGAAAAAAACAAATGATAAATACCAATGATTTTTATTCTTTATTCTTTCACAGTTGGTTGAAACCGATGGTATTTATCAATTGATTTTTTCAGAATGAAGTGGCATAGACTGATGTAGAGTGGCATTGTATGGGGTAGAGTGTCATAGAGTGGAGTAGTATAGAGTGGGATTGGCTTAGAGTGGTATTTGTAGACTGGTATACTATAGAGGCATAGAGTGGCGTGGCATAGAGTAGATTGGCATAGAGTAGAGTGACAGTGTAAAGATGAGTAGAGTAGAGTGGCACAGAGTAGCGTGTAAGAGAGTGGCATTGAGTGAAGTGCAGTAGCGTAAAGTGAAGTGGCATAGAGTGGAGTGGCATAGAGTGGAGTGACAACAAAGAGAGACTAGTGGAGAGAAGAGTGGCATAGAGTTGAGTGCAGTAGAGTGTAGGTGGAGTGGCATAGAGTGCAATAGAGTGCCACTATGTAGAGTGTAGTGGTGTAGGGTAAAGTGGCAATCTATTGCAAGCTTTGCCACTCCCCCTCCACTGTTTCGAGTGTAGTGGTGTAGGGTAGAGTGTAGTGGCGTAGGGTAGAGTGTAGTGGTGTAGGGTAGAGTGGAGCACCATAGAGTAGAGTGGTGCAGAGTAGAGTGCAGTGGCGCAAAGTAGAGTGGAGTGGCGAATAGTAGAAAGGCATGGAGTGGAATGGCATGGAATAGAGTAGTGTGGTGTGGAGTGGAGTAGATTTGAATGATGTGGAGTGGCGTTGAGTGTAGAGTAGAGTGGCGTAGAGTAGAATATCATTGAGTAGAGTGGAGTTGAGTGGAGTGTGGTAGAAAGGACTGGAGTGGAGTAGAGTGGCATTATGCGAAGTGGAGGCGAGAAAAGTAGAGTGGCGTAGTGTTCAGCAGAGTGGGGTAGAGTAGTAGTGTTGTGACTGTAAGTAACTAAAGCGAAAATACAGATGGCAGATAGACCGATATCAACATAAAGAATAAGTTGTATAGCTGTATTAAAATTAGGAAACCGCATTGCATGTCCAGGAATAATATGAAACACTTGTAAATTAAAAAATGGTCAATGCTCCAGGAAGGAGCTAACACAAGAAAGAAAGGGAAGCCTAAGGGAGCTAAGCAACTGAAAGATAGCAAATGAGACTGACAACATAATCAATGAATGGCATGCTGTGGGATGTAAGCACACTGAATTGTAAACAATACGTCTCGCAGTATAATGCATGTACTGTATAGGCGAGACCTAACAACCTTGGCTTTGTATTGTATGGTGAGATGTGCATGAATCCTGAAATCAAGTTAGTGGTTAGGCGTTGCTTTATGTAATTGAGAAATGTCAGATCAGTCCTCCCCTTTCATTCACTCTCTTATAGTGCAGTACTGGAGGGTGCAATGATATACTCCCACTAGACTACAGACCTATTGGTATCTATACATAGCAGCAATAGCCACTTCAGAATGCCATAGTCAGGTAAGTCCTTTTCTGAGAAAGCAAGATCTGGTGATTGCTTGTCACAAATCACTTCACTGGCTTCTTGTAGAAGCGGGTATTTGCTTCAAAACAGGCTTCCTGGTCTTCTGCTGTCTTGATCGCTTAGCTATAGATTATCTCTCAGCCAAACTCCAGATCACTGACAGAATATCGGAACCAAAAATATTGTGTAGACAGAATATTGTACAAAAATATCTAGGACCAAAATATTGAGAAGCTAAGTACAAATAGGTAAGTATAATTTGACTATTCTCCTCTCCACTTCTACTTACTTTAAAATATATATATATCATCAAGCTACATATATGTGGAGTTATTTTTGGTAAAACTTTATTTATCCATAGAAACTTACTATCACAACATTTCTTGACACAATTATTTGTTTCACGATATGTTTGGTTCTTATATTATGTGTGAACACCCTAAAATCCAGTGAAATGCCTGCATCCGGTACCTTTACCGTAAAAATAAAGGTTTGCTAGAAGTCCCAAGATTTCAGTTTCCAACGCCAGGGAGCCTTTTCTGCCCAAACCCCTTGTGTGTTGAAATTATATGAAAGATTACCCCACTTACCTTGAGGAGAAAGCTGACGTACAGTTGATTAGGTAGTTAGCCTTGTTAACACCAGCACTAAGAGACCCCGTGGAATAGTGAAAGCTTCAGAAAGATGGTAAATTTGTTGGTCAGTGACAGGCTTTGTACCGTGGGATCCACTGCAACTGTTTCATTTAAGTCCTGCGCAGTGTCCCTTCAGTCCTCATGAGCACATATTTTAACCAACCTCAAGCAATGTTTGTTGTCTACAAATCACCACTTTTTCTCCTTAGGTTCTGTTATTTAATGACTATGCAGCACCACCATACTAGGCACTGAGAATTGTGTCTTATATTAGGATCTGTACTTCAATGAAAATATTTGCCTACACGGTTTTGTCTTTTGGCTGATGGTGCGTCTACCAATAGCAGTTTCAGACTATGAGTCTCCTCCCCCTCACCACAATTGACTGCCGCCACCATAGCAAAAGGAACCTGCCCTCTCCTAGGAGCTGCAAAGTTCACCTCAGACCTGCTCTGGCCTGCCTGCTCATTAATACCCGGTCTCCTGCTTAGTATCATATTAAAACATGGGTGTCCAGCAGCACTGCAGCTCTGCAGTCCAGACAGTGTTTCAGGACAAACATTGGCTTTGAAAACATTTTCCATTTATGATTCATGATATATAAAGTTATTTTATGTGGCAAGCCTGAAAATTCATCCCTCCTGCTTCTCCTTTGGACACCTTTACTATGATAGATTTCTCGGCATTCCTCTTCAAAACTTCACCCATGGAAATATCTGAATCCTCAAGATAGTATCAAGTGGATTCACGACTCTCCCATAGGCCCTTCCATTACTCTTTCTTCACAGACTGAAAAAAGTCCAGTTTACAAAGTTACGCAATTTTCTGTGGAAAGTACTGCAATCATTGGAGATTGTATAGTTAAATTCCTCCAGTACCACTGCAAAGTATTTTTCATTTCAAGTGGAATATTTTGCTCACCCCAATGAATCCCGGAGCAGCTCTTATATTCATTAAGTCTATTGACAAGATCCATAAAAAGTATTACCATTATGTACAATTGACTGAAAAAAGGATCTGATCAGCAACACCTAACATTAACTGCTGTGTGAACTCAGAACTATTGTGTGGAGTGCACTTGCTCCTAAATTGCCTGGTTTAAAATCAATTGGTCCAAAATACATTCAGAATTGTGGCTAAATATGGCCAAATAAGAAAACTGAAAGCTTTACAAGGGAACTCTCAGTTGTGGACTTTACTGCATGTAGTATGGTAAGGCATAGAATCTGGAGATGCAGGCTGGGATGTCGAAAGACTGTCAACTTTCTATTTCCACATAACGTAATGTTCTCAGTGATTGTATTTGGCAAGGACTATCCTGAAACCCATAAAGTTTCATTTTATTACCAGATGGACAATTTGTACCATCAACAGTGAGACTGGAACACATTACTTGATGTCAGCATGAGCACACAATGCTCCTCAAGTACCTTAAGGGTGAAAATTGATACTTGAGAAATGCTTACTATAATAGTGAAAAATGTATCTCATATGAAATTATCTATGATAATCCTGATGTTTCATGCGCTAACCCAAACAAGTTGTAAATTTGGGAATATATGTACAAGCTTTCAAAAATTATTTTGAGATTTAAATTGAAAACTCTGTGATATTTATCAGCTGTATTTCAATGTAATGTCCCTCCTTCCACTGCGGTATAATGCCAAACCGCCTCTTGTTCTCAGAAAAATCACCATCCATGTAGCTTGATATCGTCAACTAACAATGATGAACCCCCAAGTGATCTTCCAGTCCCACGGCCAGGGCACTGTCTGAGATTCTTTAGACAGCTAAGTGCTGAACCTGTTCAGATTCCACGAATCCAGTGACTCCTAGTGTTGTCACTTGGGCCGCACTAGAACATATATTGACATATCGCACCAGGGTCACATAGCTTTTCATAAGCGTGCCTGGGGTTGCAGTAGGTGTTAGGTGGGGGATCAGAAGGGGTGCTTCAAGCAGGAAGCAATGAAAAATGATCACACTTTTTAAATTTGTATGTACTTAATTAGCTTTTTAAGGAGCACAAAGTACATTTTCTGCCTATCCACCAATGACTCCTGACTGACTGAAAGCTGAAGCTCAAAGATCCTTTGGTTACACTAACAGACCTGTCCCTCTTTAAAATGAAGTGTCAATGTAAGTGGCAGCTGGTGGAGTCTGAAAGTGGTGGAGTGTAAGGCCAGTTAATCATATTTGGTGAGCGAGTGTAGTGAGCAAGATGGGCTTTTTAACAAGGGCTTCGCGGGTTTCTCTTCCAGAGAATATTTTTAAACCTTTTCTTTAAAGAAACTGATCAAACATAACAGTTCTTCCTGCATTTTCAAAAGAAAATGTATAGAATAGTTCGTACAATTTCTTGTTTGCCAATCAAGTCTAACCTCCCCAAAGGAATAGACACCAAAGTGGAGGACTGGGTATCTCCACCTCTAGTGTAAAATGGGAGGGAGACAGAGAAACCAATTGAATGGCTAAATTGGATAACATTAAACCAGAAAGCCTAGGATCAAACCTGGCTTCCCCCCTTGACCAAATCGTTTGGTCCTAGGGAACTGCCTTATTTCACTGTGCTTCCTTGTCCTTTGTCATCAAATTTGAGAGAAACCTTGAAATATTTCTGTTCGAGATGTGCTCTGCACACTTTATTTATTATGGATATTTTAATAGACTATAATGTTGCCCCATCTATAATAGCATCCTAGGCCGCACTTAAGGTCTCTATAAGGGACTTGTTCCTAGTTCTTTACTTTCATCGTATTCAGTGCATGGATGTTTTATGTGTAAAAATATCTATCTGGTGGCTGTATAGCACTGTGTGGATCCAGGAAAGGTGGGATCAATCCCAGCTTCTCCATTTCAGAACATTGTGTGATCCTAGGCAATTGCCAAACTACAAAATGTGATGATAAAGGACATAAAGGCAGAGTGGAATAAGACAATAGCCTATGATCACTCAATTTGGTGAAGCAAGAAGCTGGGATTGATAGAGCATCTTAAAATACTTCATGATGAGTGCTGCACTAATACCTCCCATTCAGTTTTTAATACGATAAAAATATTGATCCATCTAGCACCACAACAATGGCCACATATAAGGTGCACATGTTAAATCACTTTTATCTCATGGTTTATTGGCGTTGTCCTCTGGCTGGTGGGATGAGGGGCAAAAACAATTCATGTTTGGAGGCCACACATTGTAGTAGTGTAGCTAAAACGCTTCTGCATGTAAAAGAAATGCAGCATTTCTTAAATATGTAGAAATGTTTCTGTTTAGTGCATTAAATAGTTATGCTGCCAGTGGCAGCAGTGTAATAATTTAATGCACTATGCTTAAATGCTGTATTTCCTGCCGAATATGCTAAATGAATGGGCTACAACGACAAAGAAGCACAAATTACAACCATTTCACAAGTTAATCACCAGTCCCAGAACAATTTATGTCTCACAGATCAACAATACATAGACTGAATATCAAACTAGAATTGTAATGATGATAAAATGTACTAAGGTTACCAGACGACCACCACCAATAAACCTGAATAGCCTGGATGATACAATCTCTGGTTATGGGACTTAAGTAATGCAGTGGTGTATTTTTGTAAATGGTTTGTAAGACCGGTAGCCGGAGATGAGCAAAGAGGTGAGCGAGGGAGAAACAGTACTAGGCCAACGCACAGCTGACTGCATGCTTGTTTTGGCCATGATACACCTCTTAAACACCTCACCTCTGTTATCAGGGTTGTGCCAAGGTGGAATGAGGCAGGCTGGCTGCAGTACAGGTGGCCTTCGTGCAGAAACCACACACCTAGTCAGGCCTGGCAGGATTCCGCTCTGGCAGCAGCATTATATTTTATTTATTTATTTATTTTATTTATAACGTTTTATATAGCGCAAACAAGATCCCGAAGGATATCAGAGCACGTTACAATAGGTTGGAAGAGAGGACAAAATGAAATGTACACAGCAATTGAAGAAAAAAAAATGCTGAACTCATGACTGTCCCTGAAAAATCACAGGCATGTTTTTCTTTATACAGATTGGTGCACTGATTCTTTGGCGTTTAACTACATTTGACCCCATCACTTTTCCATGCTTTAGGTCTTCGCCTAGACAGTGCTTGCGCTGTCTCTTCAAGAAATGCTGTATTCAGGATATGGTGGTCCATCACCACCCCCTTTTGTACCCCCTTTTGTACCGTATTCAGGATATGGGCATTAAGCTCCGCCTATCTTTACAATTGACTCCTCTTCCTGTCCTTTGTAAATTATGGCTTTTGATTCGGCAATAGGCTTAGTAGTCCCCCCTTAGTACTTCCCTCTCTCCTGTTGTTACCTTCCATAAGGACAGCCCCTCTTACATGTGTCCTTACCCTGTAGCTTTCATTAGCAGTTCTGGAGAACTATGTACTTAATTAATAGCATGCTGTTTCGGCCGCTTCTTTTATATCCAGCCAGACACAGTACTGCCTCTTTAAAGCTGTGCTTTAGCGTGGACTCCACCCCTCCCCTTTTTTTTTCTTGTTTGCGGCTCGCTTACAATTTGTTTACTTTTCTTCACGCAGAAACAATGACGGCCGTGAAGGTATGTGCAGTTTGCCAGCCTATTTGCTGCTCCCTCCCGTCGTGTTTTAGTAACTCAGGGCCCCCTTTATGGACGTTGCGCTATAACTTTTAAATATGCTCCGTTCCCCCTCTCGCTGGTTCGTGAAGCGGGGGCTGTGTTGATTAATGAAATCTGCAGACGCTTCCTCCATCTGCAATTGTTCCCCCTCACTCCCCCATCCATGCTCTTCGTGTGGCTTGTTTTTTTTACCCGATGTGATGCCGGCGTGTCAGCTTCATGGTGTTTGCATTTTGTTTTCCATATTGGGGCAGCCCTCACTCTTAGTGTCTCCTGCTTCTGCAGCACACACTGTGTGTCTCCTCCGACTGAAGTCAGTGCTCCTGCAACTGCCCAAGACCCACCTTCGCCACTTTCAGGCTAAACAAGCATTTGCAATGCAATAGGTCTCGCATTACTGAAAGTCTGAGCTATTGCAACGTCAATAGCTAAAACCTTCAATAATGCGAGACCTATTGCGTTGAAATTGCTTGTTTCTCAGGGGGGGGTCGGTCCAGGAAGGCTTGCTCACCAATACTGCAACAGAGAGCAAATAGGGCGCACAATTAGATTACATCTGCACCTGAATGGGGTACAGGTGACAAGATTTATATTATATTGTATTGTAATTGCATTTATTTAGCACTTACTACCCCTAACGATGCACTGAGATGCTTTATACCGGGTAGCACACTGCTCTGGAACACAAGGTTAGTGGCTAATCCAGCAGTTATTAGTATTACTATTGTGCTCTCAAGATGATACTTAGGGATAAATACACTAAAGAATCAGTTAAAACTGTCTAAAGAGATGCACAATCTGCACTATTTTCATTGTGGACTCTCTACGACAGGATTAAAATAAATCAAAATGTGGATGGTCTGTGGGCCCACTTGTTTCGACTGATGGGTCGACAGCCTTCATGAGGACTCTCAGAGCCCTACTTTTTCTAACCAGCAGATAATGTTATCCTGCACCTCATCTAGTGAGTTAATGTTATAAAAAAGTTAATTAGATCTCATTATTACAGTCCAGAACCATGGCAAAGCCCCCTGCAGGTTCAAATGTGGCACCAGACCCTTGAAGAATTTTCTACTATAAGACGATGCCCACATGCGTTCTTTCTTGGGTTAAGAGAAACCTAGTTTGACCCCTGGCTATAAGTCCATCAACTAATACTGAGAGTAAAAACTGTTTTTCTTTAAAAAATTATTATCTTTCAGAGTTTGATATCTCATATAACGTCACCATTGTAGGTACATGTGTAAACTAGGTTTTGGCAGCATGCCTCATGATGAAGCGTGCCACAAAAGTGGGTGATGGCATTGCCCGTAAATGGAGCTCCTTCGACGGCAGTGACTTTATGCTTGATTTTCATCAATCTCTATGTGTGATGCATGGTCACTGGGAGGGAGATGAATGTAAAGCATGTAGCACAGCCTGAGAGCATCAATTGTGGTCGCTATATTTCTTAAGCAAAGTGGCAACCCTACTCCAGACCATGTACACAAAGAAGGATAATGACAGGCAGCGGTTTGGCTGCGAATCCATGTGCCCCCGTGACTTCGTACGACAACGAAAAGTTGTCTTTTTTTTATTTCAAAACTTTACAAGCATTATAACAGAAAAATCAAACACAGTGAAAACAGAACTACGAGAGTCTTTAAATATTGCACATTAATAAAAACACATTTTTGTGGGTACTCACACATTGTGCTTGGAAGAAACTGAAACGTTCACCAGGGTAGTAAGATGAAATGGATTCTTTTCATCAAGTCTTCAGGTGAAGTCTAAGTCATTGATTACTGTCGGATCCCGTTCAAGAGGTAAAGGAGCAAGCAGGCGCTGGTGTGCCATAGGGGAACCAACCTTTACAACGCAACTTTTACAACGCACTACCATTACAACAAAACTTTTACAACGCAACATCAAAAACAACGCAACCATTACAACGCATGACACTACAACGCACACCACTACAACGCATGTCATTACAACTCAGTCATTACAATGCATTCCATTACAACGCATAACATTACCATCCAACACTTACCCTACTGTTGCACCCCCTGGAGTTAGAATAGTAATTTTTACCCCTACACTATCCAACACTTACCCTACTGTTGCACCCCCTGGAGTCAGAATAGTATTTTTTACCCCTACACTATCCAACACTTACCCTACTGTTGTACCCCCTGGAGTTAGAATAGTAATTTTTACCCCTACACTATCCAGTACTTACCAAACATGCAATGTAATGTTATGCGTTGTAATGGTATGCGTCGTAAAGGTATTATGCATTGTAATGGAATGCGTTGAAAATGTAGTTTTTAAAATTTTGTTGTAATGGCATGCGTTGTAAGGGAATGCGTTGTAATGGATGTTGCGTTGTAAAAAATGCGTTGTAAAGGTATGCGTTGTAAAAGTGTGCGTTGTAACGTCATACATCCGTGCCATAGCAGTGGGGGCTGGGGTTGTGCATGATCATGGTGTTTGGATCCAGATATGGTAGCTGTTGCATTTAGCAGGAATGGGCCAGTAGGGCCCCACTCTATTAACACAGATAAAATAGTCTAGTCAAACTGTGATTGCTAATAAACGTAGTACGATGCCACCACTGGGGCACACACATAAACTTGTTACAGGGACTGTGATCTTCTGCCACTAAGGAGAGCACCTTAGGTGCGCTCCTCGAGGTCCAGAACCATACTCTCATATGAAAGGGTAGGCCAAGGCCTTCAGGCACACACTAGAATAGTATGAAGACAGGACCCAAGTCTAAAAAAATTGGATACGAGATACTCGCAGTTGGGAGTGCAGGGCAGAGGATACGACTGTACGCCAGCGGGGCACATTCCAATCCCAACACTGACAAAGGGCCTTTTGCAGCACTACTAACCATTATGATGCTGTTTATAGAGACTTATTTGGATGGCAAATAAAACTCATTTGGAAAGAAAGTATTATGCTCTTATTCATAACAAATTGTGGGCCTAAATATATTTCCGTGGACAGGTTACTCCGTCACAACGGTGATGGATATTCCGTCCATCTTAATATAAATTCCTTCGGAGATAAAGGAGTTTATATATCAGTGCTGTGTCAGAGTAACTCATCCGCCGAAATATAAATCGTATCCTTTGAGTACTCATGAGGCTGCCTAATGCCTCTCTATTTTCTTTTATATCACTGCTTGATCTATTCAGACAAGTCAATAACACATTTATCAGAATTGTATTACTTGGCCCTGTCCAGAATTTGCCTCCTGCCAGTTACTCTATTAACGAGTGAACCAGTGGTACCTGCTTACCATAATAAGGGGGTTGCCCAACACTGCCTCTGGAGATGGTTTTGTTTCCACACCAGCCTCTAACACGTTCTACACAGCCAGAAGTACCTCTGCAGCCGCTCCCTTGCCCGGACTGCTGCTTCCCTGATCCTGCCTGCTCCCCCTCTCGCGCTGCCTCTGCCAGATTCCCATGGGTTGTCGCTTCCGTGATTCGGACCCTCCGGGCAAACGTCAGAGACCGAAATGCAAATTTCCCAGATAGAGTTTAACTATCCAATTGAAAGGCACAATAGCTATTTGTAAATTACAATTTAAGGTATCTGTTGATTTAATTTAAATAACAAAATAATTGTACATTTGTGTAGAGGAGAAACAGCCCTGGGCAGACTCCACTACATTGTCAACCTGTCACCTGGTGTTACTTTCTTAATGATGCCACGTGGAGAGTTCCTTTGACTGCCAATTAAACGGGCTGAGGTTTTAGAAGTGTTTGCTCTACCGAACCATTTGTAGAGTTGTTTGCATGGCTCTTGTCTAGACGGAACCTATTATCCAGATTTCCCGCTTCTGCAGAATGTGTAAGTTAAGTATCCTGTCGCAGAGGGCAGTGCCAGGGAAAATACAACAGGGACAGCTCGTTCCTACAGAATGTGCTAAGTGTGCTGGCACTGGGGGTGGTGCCAGCTAAAACAGAGCGAGAGCACCAGCTGTATTTATCGGGAGGATCTCTCAAACTGTTGTCAGCCGCTCTCTCCAGGAAGCAGATGTGGCACGTGGTGCTCTGACGTCACTGGCGCTGCATGCCGTGGAGATGTAGTCTCGCGCATGGATTAATGGGCACGGGGCGTGAATCCTACCAGAGCTCGGTGTTCCAAACAGTGCTTTAAATGGGCAGGTACTGTCAGAGCTAGCAAAAAAAAACAGTCAGTTTAAGTTACAACCAGTGCTTTAAAAGGGAAAAATAAGTGCAGGTACTCATTCAAATAAGCTAGAGGTGTTGCAAGTAGGCGGAGCTAGGGGCGGGGCTAAGGGCAAGATTTGATGGTACATATTGGCTTCTGTACCAGTTGCAGCACATATCAAAAACATGAAATGCATTTATGTACCTGTGAGTACTGGTCCATTTAAAACACTGCCACTGCCCTTTCCCTACGACCAGGCTCATTATGTCTCTTGCTGGTTCCGTTCCTTTACATCCAAATGTCCTCTCCACTTGCCTCTCATTTTTACCCAGCCTCTATCCTTCTCTCGCTGGTTCTGCCTCTCTTACTCCCACCTCTCGCTTACTATCTCCACAAGTCTCTTCCATTTTGTCACTGGTCCCTACATACATACATATATATATGATCCAAAGACACATATGTTAAGAAGAAATGTGCCAGATTTTTGAAAGTACACAAATTTGTGTTAAAATGCCATTTGTAAGTCCATGAATGATTTCAGAACTCAGCAAATATCTTGCATTTTTATCTGTAAAAGCGGCAATCCTAACTTCACCTGTCACCTCACTTTACATTCCTCCCTCCCTTGTCCTTCGATGTTTGTCTCATCTTTCTCCCAACCAAATGCATGACCAGTTGTCATGGGAGCTAATTCCTGGAGTGTTCCAACGTTCCCTGCTGTGCATTCCTCTATGGGCAGGGCTAAATTCACACCCATCGTCCCAGTACCATGGTCAATCCCTGTTATCTTGTAAATGCAGCATTTAGTGTTTGCAGGGCACACAAAGCGAAGCAGCTCCTGTGCTAAACATAAAGCGCAGTCCCAGCCCATTTCACTCACCTAATGGAGAGTTGGGGAGGGAGGGCGGCGAAATCACTTTCAGCCGAATGGTTTTTGCGCATCTGCTCAACAGTGCAGGATCTGTCTAGACCCTGTCCTCTTAATCACAGCGTGATGTGAGCTCTCTCAATCCCTGCAGTCTGGGACATTCAGGTGGGCGCTGCTGCAATCTTTAGCAGCGACTCTGCAAAAGGCCACTGAGGGGCTCAGTGACTTACAAGCTCCTCGGGGACCCTGGCCTGCCCTGTAGGAGAAGCCTAACCCGAGCCCGGTACTCTCTCTGGCTAAAGAGAAGTGCCGGTACTGACGGCAAGAAAATTCGGAAGTGCCGGTACTCAGTACCGGTGAGTACCGGCCTATTTAAAGCACTGGTTACAACCCGGGCGAAATGTGAGAATCAGAGTGAGGCGGACTCAAACACATTCAGCTACCCACAGTCCAGGTCACCAATACTGTTTTTTCGGATAAGATGACTGTGAAGGGTGGCTGGCACTCTCGCAAGTCCTAGGTCTCTGTTTGTGATTGGATCACCTTCAGTGCAAAGGAAGTCATCGCAATCCTCCTTGCATGCTACTGCGCGCAAGACATTCTCTACAATCTACAAACATCAGTCCATTTGCTACTTTCCTAGTAACTAAAATCCTCATTTCCTCTGTTAGCTGCCCTGCTTTCACTACTTTTCGTCCCTCTACTTTGGTTTTACTACTCAACCTCGAATGTTTCCTCATTCGACATACAGCTCGCACATTCGCATCTTTTTCCTCCTGGGGTATGTTGCCCCCATGGGCCCCTGTGCTGCACCCATGGGCTCCTCTGTTGCACCTGTGGCCCCTCTGCTGACCCATGGGCTCCTCTGCTGCCCCCATTGTCTCCTCTGCTGCCTTTATTATTGTCTCCTCTGCTGCCCCCATTGTCTCCTCTGCTACCTTCATGGGCTCCTCTGCTGCACCCATGGGCCCCAAGCCCCTCGCGGAACTCCATGTAGCTTGGAGACTTTTTTTGTCACTTCAAGGAGTTCTGCACAAACTCCTCCCAGGCTTAATGTTCAAGCTGTGGTATTACAGAAATGGATCAAACAAAAGAAAATCATTCTCGACCACGCCCATAGTGGACAGAAAAAAGTGCTAGGCCATGTTGACTATGAATGAAAACGGGAGTAACCCCAGAGGTGTTTTGGCCTCAGTAGTGAGGGGTAGCTTGAATCATGTGGCACGGTGAGTCGGGTTCCACTTAGTGTGGCTCAGTCAAAACGGCAAAAGATGATGGAATGCTCGACTGTTACTTAATCACTGTTAATTACTCCAAGCTACTCTCTATACTCAGTAAATACATTTTCTACAGATTTTTCATAAAGACTGTGTTTCCTTTTGTGTTGATCAGCTGAGATGTGTTTCCCTCCTCAGCTATTCTGAGCACCTGCATGTAACATTGTGCAACATTCCGTCCATCAATTGTTGTTTTTGCATTTGTCACCCCGAGTGGGACGGGTATGCTCAGACGTGAGTCCCGTGCTCTCCATGCCACTGGAATCAAGCTATCCTGGCTGATGACGGCTGATAGCCAGAAACCGGTCCTAGGATGCTTGATTTCGGTCCAGGGAAGACATGGCTTGGCAGTTCGGGCTGGACTGTTCCCATGAGGCACAGGGTCAAGACTGATTTGCTTATGGCCATGTCTGAACTGGGGTGCTGTGGAGAGCAAAATAACAATGGATTAAACCCAGATCTGTGACTGGGGGTGAATGTTTTGCCATTGTGCAACATTCTGTCCATCAATTGTTGTTTTTGCATTCGTCCCACAATCATAAGCATCTGACAGGAACATCTGGAGACTCATCCGTGGAGAAACTTCAAAATGCACTTGTACAATTCATTATGTGCTCCAATTGCACATGAATATGGCATTGCTGTATCTGGGTTCTCCATACTGGCTCAAGTGCAAATCCTTATGAAAAGCGTAGCTGGTGTAAACCAGAGATGTCCACGGGTTCTAGAGAAAGTCCTTGTGAATTCTTTCAATGAGTACAAGTAAAGGTGGACGGTCTCAGGGACAACAAAAAGACACAATTTGCAAAAAAGACAATTCCCGGGATCCATCCGACTAACAAAGGGAACTTCTGTTGCTACTCCGCATGCAGGGTCTTGTTCTCTACGTTTCGAGTCACAGTCAACATGCACAACTACTTCAAGAAAGACTTTTTGGATCTGGCACAGAAACATTCCAGGTCAGGCAGAGGTTGACTCAAGCACAAAGCATAACCGATAAACTTAATTTTTTTTACAGGACAGAGGGTAGGATTGTGAACTTAAAGATCTGTTTTAGAGTAGCCCATAGACAATTCATGATCTCATTAATCAGTGCCGCCTGCACTGCCCCTGTACCAACTATATTCAGTTATGGAGTCCCAGATTTTGGCGGAAATCAGTCATCCACAGGTAGACTAAACCATTGCATCAATTTGTCTTGGGTTCTGACCTGGAAATGTTAGTCCATGTCTATGTCTCAATGTTCATGCACAGCGAGAGCAGCCTCCATACAAAGCTTCTAGTGACTCAGTTCCAGTTTGTGCAGAACTCAGCTGCCTAACCCCACAGAATCATCCCTTGACTCAGGCTAATGTTTCCACTGCTAAGCTTTGAGCATTCGACATACAACTGACTTGGCCTCCCACAATGATGTGCAGTGCACTGCGGAAAGGGGACTCGCCTTCAGCAAAATTTCTATTATTCACCTTGTTTATACCCACAGGTTACCACAGTGGGCAGACAGCCTCGTGTCCTGTAGGGGTTTTCAGCTCTGTTCTCCCAGTAGTAAAAATCTCTGGGTCAAATTGCACAAAATGGAGATTTGTTTCTTTGAATACAATTATGATTTCATGAATGTTATGTAAAGTTCTTTCATGTACAGTAAAATGAGCTTATGTAATTATAAGATAGAAAATACATTGGATAACTGCACCAAAAATATGGAAATGCGGACTTTGATGACATGAAGAAGCGGACTGGTGGGCATTATCTTTCCATACTATTGCATACTCTTACTATACATCTGTTCCACTCTGGCAGCAATCAGCCTTAATGTCATAGTACCACTTCTTCCATGTCAAGTCCCTGGACATATAGGTCACCAAGTCTTCCCCTGTTAGGTTGTGTTATAAAGTTATATACCTTTCTGGGAAAAAATTGGTTATAATTTCCATCAACTTATTTCTATCGCTGTAAACTACCATAATAAAGAAACATCAAGAAAGTGTGTCACAAAATAACAAGCATTGAAAATGCAATAGGTCTCGCCCTCGTTTAAGTTAAAGCAATTCTGTTTATAATTAGGTGGCTTTTTAGCTTTGCTTTTATTAGTGTTTTTCAAACTTTTTAAAACAAATATTATTATTTTTGTTCACCCCTCCCTTCGAGACCCAAATACCCTCCTCGCTCCCCAATCCCACAACCCCCCTCGCCAAACCGGCCACTTGCAGCAAACACCTGCCACTACTGCCTGCTCCCATTTGAAAGGAACCAAAACCCACTGTATTCTACCATTTGTTCCTGTGGCCAGCAATGAATAAGAGTGTTGGGAAGAACCCCTTGAAAAAGATGTTGATGCCAGGTTCTAGGCCTGGTGACGTTAGCTCACTGGGAAGTCTCAACTTCAGCAGAAATTAGGTAAGTCCTATTGCTGTGCCAGAATTACATCTCCACTAAACCCTGACTATGAGGTGGGGGTAAAAAGAAAGGTATTTACCATACTATGTAAATACTGTTATTCTTGGGCAAGGTATTTACTGAGTGCAGTACATAGCTCCTGCTCTATGTTTTGCCATTGGAAATTAGATAAAACATGGGGAAATCAGTGTTTAACGCACTACGGGGCATATCAACAAGGGCCTTATCTCTGCTTTTTTGGCTTCAAAAGCCAAAAAAGCGAAGATAAAACTATTGCCCTATTTACAAGTGAGTGCTAACATGTATTAGCGCAGGTTAGCACCCGTTTTCCCGACGCCTCGCTTTGCATCCCTAATGAGATGCAAAGTGGGCATCACTGGGCAGTACTGCATGGAAATTATCGCTGATGTGCACATCACGATATTTACAAGGAGGCCCACGCATTTTAGCAGACGATCGTTTTTGGCGAAAACCACAGTTTTCGCCTAAAACTAACATCTACTAAAATGCTGACTTACGTATACTTAACATTGGGGGTGGATAATGCTGATACAACCAGAGGGTCGTATCAGCAAGGTTATTGCCATTTTCCACGGAATATCACTGGAAAACCAGCGATGTTCCATGGAAAACACTGCTATCGCTGGTATAATTATCGCCATTGCGCTATGTGTTGTTAATACAGCGCTAGCATGATGATAATTTCCAGCAATAGCCGGCAAAATTTTTTTCAACCAACGATAATTATCGCTGCCGCTTGATAATATGCTCCTACATTCTACGTGTTCTGCCTTTTCTCCAGGCCAGTTCTCCTGATAAGCGTCAGCAGGTTTCTCCCGGAGTGCAGTACTTATCACACAACTTAGAATTCTGATACCTACACTAGGTTTCTGTTTGCACTGGGAATTGAACCCCAGCAGGGCCTAACAGGGGACGGTGTTGCAACTCAGATGGTACATCAGCAGTGTATTTACTGCATGCGTATATTCCAAAGCCTACAGAGTAGTAGTGAAAGACATGATGCACAGTAGTAGTGGCAGTTCGCATTGAGAAGTGGTGGGCACGGAGGGGAATACAAATAAAAAGTCACGTCAGACATAAAAATATATAAAATTGTACTTACCTGCTAGTCTGGCAGCTGCTGCCTTGCTCCTCTCTCCCGATCATCATCTTCAGCAGTCCAGGGCTGGTGCACACTGTGCAGGCTCCCAGATGCCAAACACAGCGCTTCTCTCATGCTGGAAATGCTATTGCCAGCATGAGACAAGGGCTAGGATTGGCCAGAGTGGCCTGGTTTGACACTCAGATAGTACCTGGGAACCTGATGATGCTCTCCACCTGGCTGTGCAACACAGCTCTGGTAGGAGAAAGGCTAAGTGCGCATGCCTGTTTGACCGGCCTTACCAAATGCGCACTTAGCAGTGCCTATTACTTATCCAAAAGCGGAGGATGGCCCGTCCCGATTCGGCTGGATCTGGGAAAAATAAAATGATAATACAATTGTTTATTACCATTTTATTTTTTTTGTTTGCCTCTGCTGGCTTTAATCAGGGGGGGTGGTGACGCTCCTTCGCCATATCGGTGGAGCTGCCCTGACGCACAGACTAAGTTTTGACAGTAACTAGCAGACAGCACCAGTGGATTAATAAACCTATTTTGCATAACTTGTGGTCAGAATCAAAAGAACTTGCTAATTCACTTCATATTAAACATTTTTTAATAAAATGTGGCCTTTGGTACTAGCCATAGAGAAATAGTTGTGAGGGCCTGCCACTACAAAAATGTCCCTGGAAAGTTAGGAGAATAGCATAGATAAAAGGAAAAATGGAAATGTAGAACGAGGTAGAAACAGATGCGGGAAAGAGACCAGCTGAACAAACACGCAGAACAGAGAACTAATGAAAAAAGTACATGCTAACAAACTAGAATATGACTAAAGTTTCAAACAGGATTCCTTGATTAGGGTGACTTCTCCTCATTAGCCTACACCAGTTCAGACAGATCCTAAAAGAACACTTGTTGGCCAAGACAATATGTCTAATGTATGTGAGAACTATTGGCTTTGTCAATGTCTTTTAGCCATGCTGAAAGTTAAAAAAACTAAATTTGAAACCCCTTCCCATATGAAAACTGCAATTCTGGCATGTGTCTCCTGGTAACAGACCAATGGATGTCTTGGACCCGCTTGCAACTCAGCACTTCAAAAAAGGAAATTCTTAACTTTGGAAAATGGTCGGTCGTTCTTTAACCCCTCCGCTGCGCCGAACGTTCCGCGCTGGTGCGGAACGTTCTATTGCTCGGGCAGGGCTGGAACGTTCAGCGGACGTGCGCAGCACTACCGAGGTAGTGCACGCGACGTCCACTGAACATGCGCTCCACGGAAGGGGTTAATGGAACATTGGCGCTCTCTGACCCGCCCCTCCGGCACTTGGAATAAACATTCTAACTGTGGCTGGCACTGTGCAGTAGAGTACTTGAGAACCAATGGCTCTATGTAACAGCTACAGTATAACCACACACAGGTTTGGAACAAAATGCAGTCGCAGCTCGTGGAGGGAGTTGGGGTGGGGCAGACAGGCGGGACGGGGGAGGGGCAGGGTGAGGGGTGATAAACACCGGAATATGGAAGATTGCAGGTAAGTAAACAATTAAATGAATAAAACGAATTTCGTAGTGCGCCCTGCATCGCCTTTCGTTTTATCCATTTATTTGCCTTTGTCCACGGGCCGCGGCTGACAAAATGGACAAAGGCAATGGCCCCGGTGTGCTGAGAACGTGTAAGAATGTATCCCCATTTGTGGCAGCAGCACATTTGGGTCTGCATAGCTTTTTTTTTCGCTGTGTATTGAGTGTGAATTGATTTGAGAGCACATGTAACAAGTTCAGGGAGAGAAAACATTTTTGATCACTGCTATTGCATGTCCTTGGTGATATGTAAGGCAGCGCTTGGTGCAAACATCTTTTACCACTTGTATTATGAAAACAGATTTGTGGAGGTGATAATGTGTGACAAGAATATTTGTGCATATCTGTTGTGTCGCTTTTGTTGTGGTCATCTGTGGTACATTACTGCATTCTTTTGTTGCATTATGTAATACAACTACTACTGAATGCCATAATGCTGCACGGGGTTGCATTCTCTTTTGATTATTTTGTTGTATTGTACATTATGTTTGTGTTGCGCTGACACTCTGCTTTGTGTTATGTTATTGTGTTGCTGTCTGTTGTGCTCTGTAATGACTTTAGAGATGTCAAGATATGCTGGTACATGTTCAACAAAAGCAGCACGTTTTGAGACTTGGATACCAAATTCTTTCTACTACCCCAGCGGTTATTCGATAACATAACTTGTGTATTTGTAAAGGACAAGTTCACCCAAGTGTACCTTGGAACTGAATATCGGATGTTTAGTGTTACCCAACTCAATGTTTTTTATCAACCTCAGGAGGATGAAAGGCTGAGTGGACCCACCAGGATCTGAACCTGTGACTACAAGGTCAAACAAAGGCCCCTAGAGTGGACACATTAGCCCACTAAGCCACCAGACCCAGTAGTAGAACTCCTCCAATGACAACAATTTACCACTGTTTAAAGGAGTAAAATATCGCTGCTCCAGCTCTTCAAGTATTTAAGCACCAGTCAGCATAAAACTGTGGCAGATACCATGTTAGATTAGTGCATTCTGTGCTCACTTTATGTGATACAGGCTCCTTTAAACACAATCTTCTCTGTACACTCCTGTGCTCAAATGACTGGAGGAAGAGCCACAGAATCAAGGGCAGTTCTGATCAGATTTTTCCTGGGCAGTATCCTGAGCAGCTTAATTTGAGCCGGTGGTTGCAGGAGGGGCCCACTGGTATTCATTTTAGGGGGGCTGGCACTTTCATCTCCTTAACTGACCTTGATTCAAAGAAAAAGAGAGAAAAAGAAAATGGGGGAACATAGAAAGACGAGAAAGACAGATAAACAGTGACAACAAGAGAAAGCAGAGGTGAAAAGCAACTTGCAGTAGAGATATAGCGAGGCAGGAAGAGTCTGATAGTTGGTTAAAGAACCATGAGTTGAAATGAAGACTTCACAGCTTTGGTATTCGTCACTTGAAACTTATGGTGCTGGTTGCAAAACTTTGGGCCCCATCGCTTATTATTTTACAAATTAAGCACTGGCTGCAACCACCATGCGCAGGTGGATTGGCAAAGAATGTCGAATGAAGCAAAGAGCTCCTGAGAGTTGCAGACCTATTAGGAAACAACATCTGCCACAGATTTCACTGCATTCTTAAGTGCATCTGTGCACTATCACTTTGAAATGATTGTAGCGCACCTTTGAACCTTGCACAACACCAAGCTGCTAACCACATTGGGGTCGATTCCGATCCAGTAAAATCCCCGTCCGTACGAATCGTATCCGGAGCCGTTTCCGTACGACTCGTACAGACGCCGTACGACCGGACGATTCCGATCGGCCGACCCGGACGCGATTCGTACGGTACACGTCGATTCGTACGGAAAAGCGCACGATCACCTACACACCGTACGGCGCGTACCCCCCATGATCGCAGGGGTACGCGCCGTACCCCTGTGATCATGCGGGGTACGTGCCGTACACCCAGCGTACATGGGGTACGTGCCGTACACCCACCGTACATGGGGTACGGTGCGTACCCCATGTACGCTGGGTGTACGGCACGTACCCCGCATGATCACAGGGGTACGGCGCGTACCCCTGCGATCATGGGGGGTACGTGCCGTACCCGGGGGGGGCGTTCCGTACCTGTTTCGGCGCGAACTCTGCGTTTACGACTGTTTTCGGCTCCCGTAGGAAAAGTGTCGTACGGCGCGTACCCGACACGAATCGTACTTGCTGGGTCGTAAAAACCAGCCGCGAACCGTAGTGATGTCGCGTACAGCCGGTTCCGAGTGAGACTCGTACGGAGATTTGAGTCGTACGGAGTCCTGTACGACTCGTACGGAGTTTGGCACCTGGTACGGATCGTACTTCGTCGTACGTACGGGACGTCTACGGGTACGATTCGTATGGGGAAAAAACTCTCCGTACGACGATTCGGAACGCATTTTACCGGATCGGAATCGACCCCATAGACTACTATATAGACACGCCCTCTACCACCTATGCATAACAGACTAGTCTACTACTAGACTACACACAGAAGCACTTCGGGCACCTAGACACTATGAAGCACTTACATTTGTGATGGCAGAACCAGAGGTCGAAGTGGGTGGGATCGGAGAGGCACGACGTACCCTTACTTTTTTGATTTATGAAAAACCGTTCCCCTACTGTTTGTAAGAAGAGAAACATCCTGGGACGGTTAATTCAGACAATTTAAAGGCTTCAGCTGAAGTCTCATTCCGGGAGTCTCCTGTGCTGTGAAATCGAAACCAGGGAGACAGCTAAACAAGAAACAAGCCTTCTTGCCAGGTGGTCAGCTTGCCTAAAAGAAATGAAAATGTGCACACGTGAATTCTGCAAACACAGATGTAAAGGATGCTTGGGAGCCGGTAATGGCTTTAATTGTTCCAATCACTCGAAGCATTTCTTTTTGAGTGTTAGTGCAGATTTCACAACTGAGCTGTGAAGTGCAGGCTTTTAATTGCAATTGTATTTATCTAGTGCTTATTACCCCATACGAGGTGTTGAAGGGACAGTTATGTAAAAAAAAATGCATTACATACAGTCTGGGTATTACTAAAATCTATATTTCAGAAACACCACTTTGTCTTAAACCTTTTTGCTCATTTTGTAGCAGCCTATCTTGTACCACGTCTAAAGCATGTGTAAATTGGATATTCACAGTGTTTTCTATCACAGGCTGTGACCTCGTAGCACTAAAAAAACACAAGTCTTTATTCTCCACTGCACCAATCAAGATTTAATTATGTGGCTCTCTGGTTACACAAAGACCTCTGAACGACATTAACTAATTGAGGTTTCATAATGTACTGTACTGCATTTCCCTCTGAGTAACAACTTTTATTTATTTATTTTTCATTCTCGCTGCACTTTCTTTTTTTATGTAGCTACCAGAAAAAAATACAGAATATTTTGTATTTTAGCCACACCTTTAACCGTTCCCCACGCTCACTGACCCCGCCCCCATTGCATGCAGCACCACAGTTCACATACTTTTTTTAATGCACTTCGACGGCTGGGCAGAAGCATGATGGGCTTCTCTCTTCATACATTAAGTGAAGATTTTGCAGCACTAACCCGAGCTGCACAGTCACTGGGTCCAGCATGTTTACACATGCATTGCCACTGCCAAGTGCGTGTCCTGCAGAATCTCCAACCCTCAGGGAAGCACCTGGGCAGATCAGTGTTTGGAGCCAAAAGACCAACGTCTGGTCAGAATGCATCCATCAGCAGCATGGCACGCCGCCCAACATTTAAGTACCAGTGCTCAGCCTCGGCCTTGCCTCTTTTATCTGGGTTGCATCTCCAGGGATTGTCTGAAGTGCTTCCAGTTCGAGTTGCCCAGCATTTCTTTGGAACACATTTTTTTCCTCTCTAGCAACCTCCATTAGAACCATATTTCATTTGAACAGCTTCAGTTTCCCCATGGAGGTTGCCAGCTCCCTTAGATGTTCCATTCAGGAGAACTATGCAAGGCATGGCTGGGCTCCATCAACGAGCATACTAAAAACTTGATTGAGAAATATTCTGGAAAGTTGTCCCTTCCCTTGTACCTTAATTTAAATGCAAACCTGCGATCCATGTGGAAGATTTATACTAGGAGGATGTTGAAGGAACCTATAGCGCCCTATGGAATTCTTTGCTTATAGGCTCATGTGAGGGATACAAAGTGGAGCTCGCCTCTAATCTATTGCATATCAAGACCAGGTCTATGAAAAGAAATACAAGGACACACACATCAGAATATAGAGTAGAAATAGAAGAAGGACTGGTAAAACAGCATTCAAAAACTGTAAACTACAGCCAAAGAATAATAAGCACGCTAACTTGCAGGCCCAGGTTCCCACACCTCAATGACCACATCCCCAATCTAGCAACATATAGAGAGGGTGTCGTGTAAAGCTCCTACACCAGACTGTGTAAAAATACACTCTTCACCGCTGTTAACTAGCTCTGCTCAATCCAGCTTCAAGTAAGCTGAAATAAACCCATGAGTGGCACCTCTGGCTGCACATCAGCCTAGGAACAAGGAGAAGTTGCTAACCCTTCAGTGAACTGCATTCCCAAGATCCTAGCCCCACAGCATTAAAGGCAGAGGGATGCTGGGGGGGTGAGATTGCCTAGCTCCCATACCCGAAAGCTCATGGTACAACGAAAAGCCACACTACATGCATCACTGATTACTGTCAGTGGCAGTCTGTGTGAACAAAGCTGAGGGACCTCCTTGACTAGCATCCAACATCCCTCCATAAGGGCCAATTACTGCATTCGCAAGGACCCTGCCAGCCACTGACATGAACAGAACCATACTAAGGCAAGGTTAGAGGGGAGCACTACGGTGCAGCCTCCACGCAAGTTTAAATGGCAAAACCTCCGGATTGGACAAAAGCGTACCAGAAGCCAGTGATAACTGGCTGCTGCCCCAGACAGCCTAAAACAAGTCTGCATACCAACATGAGCAACATAATTGCACCACAACATGCATACACATCTCTAACCTTGAGGCTGCTGGGCCCAGTTTGCATGCATCACAGACCAAGTGATCATGCTGACAGCACGCAACCCCACATGAAGCTCTAATGTCCCGGGGCATGTTAGCATGAAATGCCTGCTGCTTCACACTCAGAAGACCCTCCCAATAGATTTGCATCACAAATTCACCCACCTGTATAACAGCCCAGTCACAATCCATGCCTTCTGAATGACACTGCCTGCTACTACGCCTGGCACCAGACCGCCACACAGTCACCTTCCCATTTTCTTGGGCCTTATTCTACTGCTTTGAAATCCAAAACTAGCAGAGTCATTATCTGCTTTGAACTGTCCACATCAAAAGGCTTCAAAGCACTGTATTTTCTCCACGAAACACACCATCACAACACACCTGGCATCAATAACTATCTCAGGCCAACACCAAGTTGCTACCCACAAGCGTAATCGTTCTTTGCATCACACACCCAGCTCATCTCCTTAGGTCTATAAAGCTTGTCCCATATTCGACTTCCAGAGTCCCAGCTTCAAACACAGATGATATAATCATATGATAAGTGTTCTTATCACACCTCCATCTGTTCTAATGTCACCCATTCTTCAGTCAAGTACAATATCATTCACCTTAAAAAAAACACCCATCCCTGCACTCTAACATTATTGTCCTCCCCTACGTAAACTATCAATAATGTATGTAAATAGAGGCAAGATAAAAGTGATTCCATTATGTAGAGGCTGAGCCAGAGCATATCTTCAACAAGTAGGTCTACCCCTGCATGAGAGGAGTTTGTGTACACCTATTTCCAACCTTACAGTTCAGGAAGAATGATCTTTTTGCTTGTTTTTTCTTTTGGCTGTGTTTGTCACCATTCAGGAATGATGGTAACTGGGAAGTAGGTGATGCTGTGGCTGGGCCCCATTGAGTAAGTGTGATGATAGGATTCATCAACCCATATTTACCTAGGGGTCGATTAAACATGCGGACAAAAATGTAATTAAATGTTGGATAATTTACAAATGGTTGAAACCCTGAGCTCCCTGATAATGAGAAAGGGCACTGAATGTAACTTCCTTGGAGCAAGTATATACATCAGAAGGTCAATGAGTCAGGTTGACAGAGGATCACTGGTAGATCTGTCTAGGTGCTGATGACATCAGGTGGTTAAAATGTCCTAATCTACAGTGATGGTGCATAATAGCAAAGTATCGATGATCTCTGGCAAGCTTTTTAGATATAACAATACCTTACTGTCAATGATTTGTGGGAAAGTAAACAACACAGAATGGTCCTTTCGAAATAACAAATACCAGAAGAAAAGGTGGAGTGAATATAGACAACTTTATTAAATTTCTCAAAGGTTTTTCATTTAGAACAAAAAGGCTGCTGTAGTTGTCCTGGCAAACCAATCTGGCTCATTCTGGAGAAGCAGGTCATTATGTTATTTCATTTAATACAATTTGTTAATGACTGAAACTAAATTCTTTGAACTTTCTCAGCTGCTATTGCCAGTCATGGTGGTAACAGAACTCCTCACATCAACTATTACTTCCCTCACTAAGGTTAACACTCGAAGATGGAAAGAGGTTTAAGTCTATTTTAGCCATTACAAAATCAAAGGGGATAGTGGCTTGAGAGGAGGGAACAGGCTCTCCCCAGAAGCTAAAGACTGGCAGAACATTGCATTAAAAATCAAGAGCAGACTGTGAAGTGAGATTGAAACATTAACCAAAGGGGTTTCACTCTGTGCCCCGCTGCCCCACCATATACCGGAAACATGTGAATTAAGCGGGGGATCGATACTTCACGTCTCTGCACGAATGTTAAGGTGATATTTGAGTACAGAGATATAGTCATCCTTGCCATCTGCCCATCTCCATCCCCATATTAGGGCATCACTTCTGGCCCATTCAGCCAATGGGTCAGCTATGAGAGTAAAGAGGCAGGGACACAGGGGGGAACCCTTTTTGGTACCCCTCTGGATTTGGAACCTCAAGGATAGCACACGATGGACTTTCACCGTAGCCCATTGATCACTGTATAGTAGATGGACAACCTCTCGAAAGTAGATCCCAAAGTTCATGCCCTCCCGGACCGAGTGGAGGAAAGGCCAGATGAACCAGTCAAATGCTTTCTCAAACTAACTGGGCTATTACTGTCGGTTCGGGTAGCTCATGGGCTCTTACGAGTATATTGTGGAGTCTACAAATGCTGTGTCTTGTTCGCCTTGTCTGCATAAAGCCTTTCTGGTTAATCAAGGAGCATGTTCCCTTCCCCAGCCTAATAGTAAGTGCCTTTGCTAGCATTTTGGCCTTCACATTGATCAGGAAGATCAGCCTGTAAGAGGTGCACTCTGTTGAGGTTTGTTTCATTTGGGAAACACCGCCACCGTGGTGCCACATATATCGGGAGGGAGGGTTCCAAACCCGGAGGCCCTCATTGACCATCTACAGCATCTGTGGAATCACTTTGGAGTCAAATTTCCAGTAAAATTCCACTGATTAGCTGTTGGGACCCGGTGCCTTTCTCGCGGAAATGCTTTGAGCAGCTGAGAGGAGTTCCTCCTCCGTAATTGGAAGATCCAATGTGGTCCTGCTCTCCATGGAGAGCCTCTGGAGTATCTAGTCAGATATGATGGGATGTTGGGCCACCAGCGCTGTGGGTGGGCAAGATCTATCTAGATATTTACAATAGTCTGTAAAGGCATCTCCCACCCCCTGGGCTTCATAGATTATTTTAACAGTAGCTGCTCCTAGGCTTGGCACCAATCTTGAGTCAGCTTCCTTGGTGCTAGCCAATAAATGAGATTCTCCAACCTATCCCCAAATTCGTATATACGATATTGCATCGCCATCAGTGCTGCCTGCGAGCTGTCTGTTAAATTCAGTTTTAATGCGAGTTGAACAGCTTCTAGTTGCCACCACCACCTTTCATCTGTTGGGAAGGAGGTTTGTTGGAGTTGTCACTGTAGGGATTGACATTCCTTCCATCTCTGCCTTTTTCCCCCACTATACTAGATTAGCTTTCCCGTATTACCGCTTTCACAGCCTCCCAGAAATTGTCATGAGACAAATCTGGAGAAGTGTTAAGTTTGGAGGATTCCATAATTCCCTCTCGAATACTCACTCAAAAGTTCACATCTGAGAGCCAGTCAGGGTGGAGTCACCACTGCCTACTCAGTCCTCTCTGCCCATTGGAGTTCCCCCTCAAACAGAGAGTGTTCAAAAACCACCCATGGATGGATTGAGACACGCTTCAACCCCGGAGGCCAGTTGGAATGATTATATAGTCTAGCGGAGTAGAAGCATGAGGATGTGATTAGAAGGTATATCCTGAGGTGTCGGGTGCAAGAATCTCCATACATCATGCAGCCCCAACGTGTATGCCCATCTGCACAGTGTAGCTACCCTTCTTGTGGTACCGGTGTCTTTGGTGTGTAATGAATCTTGCATGATATTGTTAAAATCTCACTCAACTATGGTGTCTCCCTCTGGGGCTGGGGCTGTGCCCTTGTAAGATTTGCCAGGGTTTGGTCCTTCCGGACTGGTGGAACATATACACTAAAGATCGACCATGCCTTTACCTTGATTGTGCATGTGATCCTGACAAAATGACCCATGGAGGTCCTCAAAGATACCACCACCAGGTACTATCAGCGAGAATGTTTTATGCAATTGGATTGCTGCTACTCTGGATCGTCTGGTAAACCCTGCATGGTAGAGCCTGGTGTACCCAAAGTGTCCCAGGAAGGAGAAATTGCTGCCAAGGAGTTGGGTCTCTTGAAAGAGGAGCACTGTGGGTGCAGAGCTTTAGCCCAGTACAGCTCCACCCTCTCTTAAAATTATCATTCAGGCTCCTGACATTCTACATTAGGATATTTTAGGTCGAGACCCCGTGGTTACAGGTCATGGCGAGTATTGTGAGGGGAAAGACTCTTCACCAGTGCGTGCGTAATACCTGTATGGTGTTCACCTCAAACAGAAATCGTCCCCGTCCTCCAACTCCCCCAATCTACTCCTCTACACATGAAGCATCTGTCACCCACATGTATATATAAACTTTACAAACAAAGGTAACAAAGAAAAGGAACAACAAACTTCAAAACAACAGGTGTCAGTCAAAAAGAGCCGGGGCAGAAACTCCATTAACCACTTACTCCATAGTGTATCAGTGAGCCCATCCTGCTAATGCTCAAGCGCCCCAGAGTCTTACCAACTCGCCATCCAGGGTTCTACTCCCAACCTCGGGTAACCCAGAACCTCATGGACCTCTGAACTATTCGCTTAAGAAAGGTGTGCTCCAGCATCCTCGCCAGAGCCCCCAGATGTGGAGTCCTCATCTCTGTGTGCCCCCCTCGCCCTGCAGCTATGGTGTTTCCTACTTTGCCTCTTTAGAGTACTTGCCAGTTTGCAGGGGCTACTTTCAGATTCCAATGTGGGTAGTCATTGGCTCGCCAGAGCTTTTACTACACTGTTTCCTTACCTCCAGCCAGTACCATACTGATCTCAGGGGTCTCAGTAGAGAAAGACAGACTTGCCTTGAAATAGGACTTTCATGCTTCCTGGGTAGAATAGTATGTATTGCAGCTGGAGGTTCCGTAATTTTTGTTTTACCCCAAGTACGACTTATGTTGGATTTGTACTTTAATGGTATAATTCGGGCGCCGAGGCACAGAGCAGATTGGTGTGCTGTTGCGCCTGCCGAAGGATTGCATCCCTGTCAGCATAATTCGAGGGGGGGCATGGGTAGGGGCCTAGTTGATAGCGCCCTGTGTGCCCTCTCAAGTAGCAAGCAGGGCAGCAGGTCTGATGACACTACCTGTGACCTGAACCATTTCAAGAGAAAGGCCTCTGGCTTCAGTCCCTCTAAGCCCTCATGTAGGCCCACAAGCTGCAGTTTGTTCTACTGGATTGACCTTCGTCATCCTCAGCCCTGCGCTCCAGGGTACCCGTTAACACCTGCAGCCTTTTAAGTTCCTTGAGTAGTGGGCCCAGTTTGCCTTCGAGAGTTGAAATCTGCCACTCTCCTTCCACTGTGCCTGTAGAAAGATTCCTCAGGTCTTGCCAGAGAAGTTAGAGCTCTAGACCCACCTATCTTTTCATACAAGTCATTGTGATAATCCTTTTTTAGGTCTCGGCCTGCGAACGACTGCGCACACGCGCAGTGGAGCTGGCGAGATTTAATGAGGTAGAGTATTTTTCACTAGCAAGGTTAAGTCCCGCCCCTCTTTTCCATTGGCTGGCATCACCGTTCATGCTAAACGGTGGCCAGCCATTGGAGAAGAGGTCCTAGTGATGTTCTTCTTTCTCTGTAAGCCCCGTCCTTTTCAGACCGGTTTACTTGACTTCCTTCTGCTGTAAAAGATTTGTTATCTTTACGGGCCCTGCCTCATAAAGACTAGAAACCTTTTACAGCAGAAGGAAGTCGGAGGAAGAGAAAAGTCTACGTCAGCGCAGCACCAAACTTGTCTTGTATCCCTTTTCTAACACCTCTGACTCGCCCCTCTCTGCTCTCAACCCCCCTCCTCTCAGGGTCTGGGGCGGGGGGGGCTGGTCTGAACTTTGCTCTTCGCTGCCCAGGAGAGCTGCGCACAGGGTTGTTTTCTCTCTCCTCGCCTCCTCCCGCCCTCTTGGGGGTGTCCAGTGTTACTCCACGGGGCAGGCCAGCCTCCCTCGCGCAGAAGGCATTAGGATAGGCCAGGAAGGGCTGCTGGAGGGTCCCTGCGAAGCAATAGGCAAAGGACACAGAAGCAACGCAAATCCAACCCAGAACCTGGGGGAATTCCGGACACAAACATTGGGAAAATGCCTATCAACCCAGAGGAGATGTGAGCTCTAAAATTACATGTAAGTCTACACGTAGGATCCGCAGCGCCCACATCCTCCTGTGCAATGGGGCGGCATCGAAAACCAGACGGATGAGTCCCCAAAAATCTAACTTCACCAGCATTACTTGTAACATTTTAAAAGTAAACCGTGGGTGCCGCGATTATATGAAAATTAAGCCCATCTGGCTCAGAGCTTCATTCGGTTTGACAGGGATCTGAATCAGAGCGCCATCAAAAGGTACACTGCTTCACAAGTGTATTTACAAATTGGTTTTAAGAATTGAACCCATAAATATTCTCTTCCGGATAGGATAACTTGGAAAGCCAGTTGTTGTTCATGTTATTTGGTATTTGTTTGTTTAGCACACAAGCTGCTTTTGCACCGTCCAAACGTGCAGCAATGGTCGCCCCCATCTTAAAGAACATCTTGACTGGTAGCCGCAGTAAAGTAGTGGTGACGAATGTGTAATGTCTGCCCCAAAGGCAGTAATGCTGTCCACCCAGAGAGCGAATGGGAAGAGCTCTACCACTTCTGGCCTTGTTCGAACGTCAGACAATGCACAATAAGAACTTGAAATCTTCGTTGTTTATAAATAGAACAGCATCCCTCCTTATCCCCCTCCCTATCTTCCAGGACAATGCAGTAAATAGAGTCCCACGTGGATTCTGCGCTAAAAGGGCACTGAATCACATGGTGTGAATTGTTGTGATGTTTTTGTGTTTAATCCCGGATTCAATGCATATGTGCTTTTCTATAATGCAAATGAGAGCGTCCGTGATGTCACAAGCGCTATTTTCAATAACATCGTAACCCCACTGGTCTGCAATTAAGTGACTAGGAGGTGAGCAATGAGATAGTTGCTACATCACCTTCAACGAAGCAATTATGAAGGCATACATACAGCTTCAGCAGTGTTGCCGGCCTCAGGCTTTTTATGAAAAATAAAAAAGCACACACACATATATACAGATGGACTTTGGTCAGCCGTCTTCATCCAGTGGCCAGTTCACATGTCATACACGTTTTTCTTCAGTCAGCTGTACAGGTCATGCTTTTGAGAATAGGGCAATGGCCCAGCTCACTTTAGCAATTGGCACCTGAAAAACCTCCACTTCACTGCCTGGCTGGTAAGCCAATCTCAGCTTTTCTTCCATTTTTTTTAAATGCATTTTTGATGGGTCATTTTTACTTTTTTTTGCAGATATATCCACACCACTTTTTGATGGCACCAATTTCATTTTTATTGCATTTTACATTTAAATGGATCTCCGAGCCAGATGGGCTTCATTTTAGTATAATCGCGGCACCCGCACATTACTTTTAAAATGTTATAATTAAAGCGCGGGTGCCACGATTATACCAAAATGAAAGAAATAGAAAACATCTATTTCTTTCATTTTAGTATAATCACAGCACCCGCGCTTTACTTCTAACATTTTAAAAGTAATGCCCGGGTGCCGCGATTATACCAAAATTAAAGAAATAGATGTTTTTTCGATTTCTTTCATTTTGGTATAATCGCGGCACCCGCGCTTTAGTTTTAAAATGTTATAAGTAATGCGCGGGTGCCGCGATTATACTAAAATGAAGCCTATCTTGCTCGGAGCTCCATTCGGCTTGACAGGGATCTGGATCAGAGCGCCATTACAGACAGGAACCCATTACTCTCTCAATGCCCGCCCACCAGCCGCGCAAGAGGCCTGATCATCGCGGAGGGCGGACGGCGGCGCAAAACAGACACTGCAGGCATCTTGATGCTGCAAAAAATTAAGTGCTCAACCTAGCCCCTGATGTATCATTTCAAATTTGGACGGGTCGTAATAAAAATGTGCTTGCACACGCCTCATGCAAGTAGCGGGCGAGTGCTGTGGGCTGCAACGTGTGCAATGCACACAGTGCTGCA
The DNA here is from genome assembly GCF_964261635.1 of Lissotriton helveticus. NCBI lineage: Eukaryota > Metazoa > Chordata > Amphibia > Caudata > Salamandridae > Lissotriton > Lissotriton helveticus. The sequence goes on from NC_136057.1 coordinate 397,229,603, forward strand.
GACGAGTCTTGTTGAGAAACGCACACCTGCTGTTTAGTAAATTTGACACTCTTACATACTTGGCTGGGCTCATCTGATTGATGATTCAAGCTGAGACTCTGACACTCCAGCCATAGAGGCTGTAACAAATCACGTGGCCTGCCTATATCTTATCCAGAGTCTGCTGTAGTTTGAGAATTGTCTCCAGCAGTGCGTAAAGGAATCCAGGGGCCAGCGCCTTAATTTGCCTGTTGTTTTTATTCTGGTACCTCCACACCAGTAGTGTTGCCATGACCTTTTCAGTGTGGTGCCAATGAGCAGATGATTATGGGGTCATATCTGTGAGTTTTATTTTTCTTTTGTGCGGCAGCACCACCAGAGTGGACCTCTGGCATATCCAGGTCCATTCGGTGCATTCTTGGATGTGCAGCATCACCGTTGCCAGCTGCCTTCCAGCTTGATATAAGGATACGGTTGGCACAGGCAGGGTGTTTTACTTAAGTTTTTACTTAAATACTGCCTGCCCCCAGGAAAGAATTGCAACTGCCAAGTCCCTCACGCCGGAATTTATTACCTCCTCCACATGTGCTGCCCTGCTTGTGTGTGTCATTACTAGTTAGATGAAATGTGTGTATGTATGTTCCAGCATGCCATCATGTATTTCAGTGACATGGAGTTATCTACAAGCAACATTTATGGGCTTCATAGATTTTCCGATATAGGTCATGACCAATCTATGGTCAAAGGTTCTTCATTCCCTTTTAAGCCGAGCACTCATTTACCCCAAAAAGTGTCCCCCCCGCACACCTCTTTGTGACATAATCTGCTAAAATGCTTTAAAATGTTTTCAGTGTGTGACAGGAAGGGCGGGCCTAGGAGTAGTGGGGCTTTTTTTAGGTCTCTGGCGGCCTCGTAATGCAGGGTGTTTACCTCAGCAGCCAGTGATGGACCCCCGGGCGCACAGTAGCAAATGAGCTGTCAGCGCCTCCACGGTGCCCAGGATGCTTCTTCACAAGTAATTTTTAAACTACATTGGCTCTTGGAATTATGCTCTGGGGCTCTGTGTATGTGTGTGTGGCTCTGTGTGTGTGTGTGTGGCTCTGTGTGTGTGTGGCTCTGTGTGTGTGTGGCTCTGTGTGTGTGTGTGGCCCTGTGTGTGTGTGACTCTGTGTCTGTGTGTGTGGCTTTCTGTGTGTGCGTGCCTCTGTGTGTGTGGCTGTGTGTGTGTGTCTGTGTGTGTGGCTCTGTGTGTGTGGCTCTGTGTGTGTGTGTGTGTGGGTGCAAATGCAATAGGTCTCGCATTTGCAAGAGATTAAGCTATTGGCATTGTAAATGACAATGCGATTTATTTATCTGTTTTCAAAACCAACACATAAATAAAAATGTTGTAATTTACAATGCCAATAGCTCTAACTTTTGCAAAGGCGAGACCGTTGCATTGTAAATGCTTATCCTGAAGTATTGTTGCTTGGGTAATCGGGCCACCTGGGTGGACCTGGCCCTCTAACACCAAGGTCCCGTCATACCCAGCCAAAACAGGGGTGGGCTTAGTGTATTTATCTATTTTTGCCTGGCCGAAGGCGATCACCGCTTTGTCTTCACCATGGACGGGTCAAGTCAGGCCCCGCATGCGCTCTATGCTTCACAGTCTTCCAACTCTTCCATCGTGGGCCCAGTCCACAAGGTTGCAGCTAATTTTCTTCCTGGAGGCACTGTTGCCCACTCGTGCTAAGGCACGTATGGTTTAAGCCACTGCCAGGTGTCCCTTCTGGTGAGCCTCTCTCTCATGGGTAATCTCCACGCAAGTTCCACTTAAAGGTGTCGTTTAGCAGTAGTGCAACCACTACAAGGGCCTTCTTGTTGCCTCTGCTCAGTCTGCATCACAGATCCGGTGGCCTTCTCTAGGGGCTGCCTACCGCAAGAAATCTGCATTGGGGAGCCAAGCAGCTCAACCTGGTCCAAGCCACTGGTCAGTCTCTCAAACAGGAAGGAGGGGGGTGCTTGGCATTCTCTGTCTGGGTCCTAGGAGCCTAAGCCCACCACCCCAATCCTGATGGCTGCTCCCCTCTGAGCTGCCCCCGACATACCGCCTTCCCTGGGGAATCCACCACAACGGAGACTCTATCAGGTCAGCCGCACTGGTGTGGCACAGGGTCTTCCAGCATGTCTCCAGGTAGGCTGCGGTAATACCATGGAAGCCTTGATATCCTTGCCATAGGCCTAGTGGTCTCCTTTGTGGCAGCCGCCCACACTGAAGAAGCCACCGAGGGCCGACAAGGAGCACCACCCATCCACCTCACCTGTGGGCTGCAGAAGTGACTCAGGCAACTCTGTTTGTGGCCCTCTAGACCGGAGCTGTCCGCCTCGTGGTCCCTCGCATTCTGTGTGCATCACCGCCGGCAACCACCCCCAGCAGGCCTCGGAGGCAGCGCATGGAGTCCCTCTGTCCCAACAGCAGGATCTGGTATTCAGATTGGATGGGGCAGGATTGATCAGTCGCTTGTGGGTGCTGGGGTGGGGTGTGCGCATGGGAGGCATGAGAGGGGATGGAGGGGGAGAAACAGTGGGCAATTAAAAAAAATTATCATTAAAAAAACACTTACCTTGCCACACCGGATCCGGTGTCTCTGCTCTCTTCGTCAGACAGGCACAGGAAGTACAGAAGGCTCCACTTACCAATTAGCAATGCAGCGTTGGAATTTGTTTTGAGCATCCTGGTTTGATGCTCAACCAGGGAATGGGAAGGCCTTGGCTTGTTCTCCACGCAGGCTGTAATGCAGCCTGCATGGAGAATGGGGAAAGTGCGCATGACTGGTTTTGGTGGCCCAAGAGGGCCGACCAAATAGTCATTGCGCACCAAGAATTGGGCAAACCACTCCTTCCCTGCCCTACTCTGATAGCAGAGCAGCTCCGCCCACCCGCCATAGAGGAGGAGCCGCCCCCGGGATTGATGTAGGTTGTGCTTGGCGGTGTGTGGCTCTCCTAACCCGCGGCCACCATCTTTTATCCAATTAATTGCTAACCTTGTATTTCTATAGGACTGCATCTGTTCAGAGCATGTATGTCCACCTAGTTCCCAGACATAGGAGCTTGGATCATGTGTGTCATCTTCCCCTTCCTACTAGTCACTCCTTCAGCACTGATAATCATTACTCCGTTGTAGGGGGTAGCCTCATATTTGCTGCGGAGTGGTTGGTCACTAGGACAAAGAGTAGAAATTAATTAAGTAAAGAGGGCTCATATGGCTGTTAACTCTTTGTTCTTGCTGATGCCTTTGTGACCAGGTCCAGGAGTAGGACCGGCAGTGTACAGGTACCAAAGGGCAACGCAAGCTGCTGCCGTCGCTGGATATACCTCAAATGAGTCTACGATTTATACATTTCTATAACTTGGTCACCAGAGTGATTACTGATGCTTCTTCTCTTGAAAGACAAAGATAGCTCTTAGCCACAGAAATAGATTTATTTTACATACTAACTAACATGACAGCATAAAGCACCAACCAGGCCTCAGCAATAGAAATCAGAACAAGTACTCCAGTTTGAATCAACCATATTATTATTATTAAAAAAAGAAGCCCACAAGAGCTTAGGGAGGGGAAGTGGAAGGAGACATACAAAGTCTGCAGCATTCACTGCAGTTAAGGAACAATGTATCCAATCTGTTACCACCAACAATTTGGGTAAAATTGTTGGCCAATCCCAAAGTAGTTGTGCTTAAATTTCAGCTTGTAGATCTGTTACGAACAAAGAGAACAAACTAAGACCTTGGATACCACATGGGAAGGCCCACTTATTTTACCATATTTTCTTATACGCCTAGTTTACCAGAAAGGTGTTGGAAACGCTATGTTGTAGAGCTCTGTATTGCATGCATTTAGCAACCAGTATGGCCTTGTAGAGCTGTATTAAGGATAGCCAGAAAAGGTGTTTTGTGACAAACAAAAAGACCTTCTTAATAAAATGTGCTTAAACTCGACGGTAGTTTCTTGCCAGTGGGGGTAGACTTTACTGTATGGTAGTGCCATTTCAGGATACAAAGGCCCCTGTGGAGCATAGGTAAGTACTACATTCAATCAACTGGATGAGATCTAAAGAAAGAGGGGGCCTGGCTTCAGCCAATACGTAAAAATGAAAAAGACAAAGGCAGGCTTCAGCCAGAAAATGCAATTACCAAAAATGAGGGGTCCTCGCTTCAGCCAACGAGTGAAACTGGAACATGCCAATGAGTGAAACTGGAGAAAAGAGGCGGCCCAGACTCAACTAAGAAGAAACAATTGAAAAGAAAGGGGGGGCTGGCTTCAACAAAAAAGTAAAATGAAAGGAAAGGGGGGTCTGGCTTCAACAAAAGAGGGTGGTCTGGCTTCAACACAAGAGTAAAATGAAATGAAAATAGGGTTCTAGCCACAGCCAAAGAGAAAAATGCAAGTGGAAAAAATGTATGTACAATGAAAATGCCACATTTGTACCGGTTAGTTGTCTGGCATGGGGAAACCTCTGGTCATTAGATGTAATGTATGCTGAATAAAAGGAGCTTTCCATTGGTGCATGGAGATGGGGAATGTTTTGGAAGTCGACATTGCAGCCTTATGAATTAGGCAGTCAGTGGTAAATAACTCACAATTGCCACTTTAAAGACATTTTACTTTGTGCACCAGGCTGCAGAAATATGAAACTGTACATTTTTCTGTGTAGAATGTACATCCCTTATAATTCTTGTCAGGCACCGGTTTGTGGTGTCTTTGTAACTGTATTGTATGATGTTTTCGTTACACGTATTTTATGATACTATTTTATATAAATTGTATAAAAAAGGGACACTTATGAGGTCGCAGTGATAGAAACACAGCTACCACGCATGAGCCTGCTCTGGCTAGGGCCTCTCATTTTAAAATAATTTACTACAAAACAGTAAAAAGGAAACCGCTGGAACCTGTTACCTGTGCCAGTTCTGGGGTTTAGAGCTCACACGTCTCTGGCTGCGGTTTCATAGCAAGTGCCAAACATTTGCTTTGATTTCACGGCAATCTGATGGAAAGAAACCTGCTATTGTGCAAAGCGGTCCCCTTATCAAAAGGTTATTTTTCCAGCAGCATCTGTTAGTGATGAGGAACAATGGTGGAACCATCACTGGCATCCTTGGGGTGCGGGGTGCTTTTCTAATGTAAAAGTGTCAAAGCTCTATCATTTACTTGAGAATTTGGGGCTTAGGAGACCGTATTATTTTCCACATATTATTATGTTTTATTATTATGTTTTATAACAAGAAAACATGATTTCCAGATTCAGCTCTTTCGAACGGCAGGCAATACGGCCATAGACAAAGCAGAGTTTCAATATAGCCAGGCATCAGGACCACTCAGCCATCCCCCTCCTCCCCTCCCATCAGGACCTCTCAGCCATCCTCCTCCTCCCCCGCTCCCATCAGGACCACTCAGCCATCCTCCTCCTCCGCTCCCATCAGGACCACTCAGCCACCCTCCTCCTCCGCTCCCATCAGGACCACTCAGCCATCCTCCTCCTCCTCCGCTCCCATCAGGACCACTCAGCCATCCTCCTCCTCCGCTCCCATCAGGACCACTCCTCCTCTGCTCCCATCAGGACCACTCAGCCATCCTCCTCCTCCGCTCCCATCAGGACGACCCAGCCCGCCTCCTCTTTCGCTCCCTCTCTAACACCGAGGTGAGAGAAAAGCAATTGGCATGTCGTATATCAGGCTCAGCCTATTTAGGTTATCCCATCACCACATCCATTTAGGTTTCCCCTTCAGTCAAACGATATAGTGAAGCAATGTTGGTTGGGTGTCCCACAATAATGTCAGAGCTCTAATGTTCCTAGGGAATGAAAGGGATAATCACTTAACTCTGAGTTGGTTTATCAGTGTTTTCCATATGGGCTAAAATTCCTCAATTCATACTGAAGATCAAATGATAACACTTACATGTCCATCAATGACCACAAGCGTTCCGACCAATCATTGAGGCATGGTCCTGTGGCCTTTTTCCAATAGGCTGCTGTTGTCTCCTATAGGCAACGAGTAGCATGTGCGTTATAAAGGTCTGATCATTTTTGGGAATTCCCTTCATGTCAGTGGGTCGCAGTCCCGGGATGGCAACCAATATGGTGGACAATATTGGGTATCCAGGTGTCATTCTAATGTTTCCTCAAATATCTTTTCAACGGTTTTATCCCCAGTTAGTCCCACCAGACATGTAGTTCTGTCCTTTCTGCATATTCGAGATAAGGACTTTCATTAAATTGTTTGTCCTAAGAAGCTTCTTGAATGACGTCAGTTCCCTTGTAGCCATCACAGAGATGTGGAGAATGCCCAATGGCAGAGCTTGAAATAGTGCAGCCTTTCTGTATTCTCGAGAGATAAATTGTTTTTACAGGCAGTGAAAGATTTAATCTTAAACCATGTGAAATATTTCACTTAATAAAAGGCAATCTTACTCTGTCAATTTGAAGATGCCCCCCTCTTTTGCAGGATTTAAATCTGGATTATAGTGGATAGGGGTGTTCTAGAGAAAGTGTCTCGGATCTCCATTAGAGATCGTAATATTTGTGATAGATATGATTGAGGATTATTGCTGGCCTTTGCCATGGAGGCGGTCAGATTACATCACAAAGGCATCTGCCCAACAGAGAGTATTCCATAAGTGGCCAGAGATGTTCTATTGCTTAGAGAGACCATGTAAATGGTACCTGCAGTTGGGCTGCTGAGAAATAATGATCTTAGTGATGGTCTTCCCAATGTTCTTTAAAAAAAAGTTGGGGACAGGGCCGGCTCCTCCGCTAAGGTGGAAGAGTATCGCTCCACTGATTAGGTCAAAAAGGAAAAAATAAAATGCTCAATGTTATTATCATTTTATTTTTCTGTCCTTGTTCAGCTGGGTTGTGGCGGGGAGCTCTGCTCACAGAGCAAGGCAGGGGAGGAGTGGCTTGCCCACTCCAAGTGCAGCATGAGACTTTGGCTGTCTGTCTCGGTCCGGCCAAACCGCTGCGCGCAAATTGCATGTTCTCCACCCAGGCGCAATTACAGCCTGGGTGGGGAACATGCCCAGGCTGAGCACCGAACCGCAGCGCTCAGACCAATCACAACGCTGCACTGCAGCATTGTGATTGGCTAAGGGGAGCTTGGGACCAAGGGCTTTCTGCTTCCTGCACTGTTGTCCTGGAAGCGGGGAAGAGGACTGAGAGGTGGCGGCACACAGGTAAGTGTTTAATTTTTTTTCCATTGACTTCCCCAGGAAAACGAACCCCCCCCTCCCCCCCACCGCTGTTAAATACCAGCTGCCACTATTTGGGGCGAACTAATTGCTGCAATAAAATCGTTCTCTCAAACGCATCTTATTTCAATTGAGCAGCTCTACGTAGGTATTTAAGAAAGAGCCATTTTTCTCAACGACTGCAAAAATTCATAGACAGGGGATCTGTCGATGTCATTCATTTTATGAGCGTTTCTAAAAATAAATTACAAAGGGGTCATTCAACGCTTTAAAAATACACAAATACATTGTAGCAAATTAATGTTGTTAAAGGCTCTAATGCAAGCAAAGGGCAATGGTTCTGTGGTGTAATAAAAAAGTAGAAATGATGCAGTGAGTGCCTTACAACTACTGTTACTGGAACAACTTTTAGAGTTCAGGCTGATATCATGACCTCACTAAAGGCATAGGGCATACACCAGAGTCTGTATTAGAAAGCATAACAAATGTTACCAGAAAAAAACCCATCTGAAGGCCTTCTTTATCATTCGTTCTCCATCTAAACAATTTAAAGTTGGATGGGGGTGCTATAGCACCTCTCGAAGTCCTGTGCTCCAGGGCCCTGCTTACAGCCTGGGCCCCGGTGCCAGTGTGCCTGCTGCACTGTCGGCAGCTACGTCTCTGCAAATTCGCTCCTTATTGTGAATGTCTTTGTGATCAAATCCTACTTCCTCAAGTTACCAAACTTGATGATTGGAGCCATTGTATTTTCACAGCTGGGAATCTGTCTGTGCAGCCAGTTCTTTGCTTTTAGGTTGTCCATTTCATTATGAAGGGAGACCAACCATTTGTAAATTAGCATTCGCCATGCCCAGTTGGAAGTCTATGTCCCTTCTGCAGCCTCAGGAGCTCTTCAGCCTTTATACTCTCCTTGGTGAGAAAAGGCTTGAGTCATTAGGGACTGTGAGCGCAATGGATATGTTTGGCATGCTCGTAGCACACCATACTTCTTACTGGATTTTTGACATCTTTTAAGTTGCTAAATGGACACCCAGAAGTCCCCTCCCCGATAAAAGAAGAGATTTAGGGCCTGATTTTGATTTTGGCAGACGGATTACTCCATCGCAATGGTGGCGTATTCCTGTCTGCCGAAAAATGTATCTCATAGGATATAATGGGTTTTATATTTTGGTGGACAGGATATCCATCACAGTTGTGACGGAGTAACCTATCAGTCAAGATCTAAATTAGGCCCTTAATTTGTAAGCGCCATGAGTGAGGTATATAAAGCAATAGAGGATAACTCATAATCAGTCATGAAAACAAGGCTACAATTCTTTCTTATATTTTAGAACCTGCCATTACCTCCTCGTCCTGTCTCCCCGTCCCATTCCTGACAAGTGAGCAGCTAGTCTGCTTACAGAAACCCCTAACCTAGCTGAGCTGTTTGCACTTCCCCCTAGGATGACGTCACCATCACATGACTATAAAGGGGGAAGTGCACTAAACAAACATCCTGTTCTTTTTTTTCTGCGATCTACGATCGCGTTGCCTGGCTGTGCTGTTCGGGGGTTGCCGGTGTTCCTGGTAAGTTCCCTGCTGTTTGCTTTTCTCTTGTGCGGCGGCCTGCTTTAGCAGCCGCCTTTGTTCTGGCGCTGTAATTTCCCCCGCGCTCTCTCCATTTTTGGGTAATCCTCTTGCACGCGGCTCGCGTTAGCGGCCGTCTGTGTTTGGTAGATGTTGTTTTGCACGCGCCTCGCATTAGCGGCCGTTCCTGCTCATTCTACTCACCGGGCTTTGGTCGGCCTGCTTCAGCGGGTTTTCTCAGGTCCCTCTTGACCCTGCTTTAGCGGGCGGGGGCTTTTCTGGAGGCGGTGTTGTGGTCTCTCTTGTGTTCTAGGAGCATTTAGGGGGCGTTTTTGACAGCTGGTTGGGCCTTTTATGCCGGCCCATTTTTTCCTCCAACCACAAGTGTTCGGGTCCTCGGTCCTATAAATGAGGTCCTTCTTGCGTGTGTTTTTGTCCTTGTTTGTGCCTATTTCGGTGTTTTTTGGACTTGTGCTTCTGAGATGGATTCTGAGGCTTCATCTTCTGCGGCCCCTCTGGATGCCCTGCGCCTCCTTATCAATGAGGCTGTGGCTGCTGCTTTCCTGGCTAGGGAAGTGGCTGGGCCTCCTCCCAAGAGGCCTCGTGTTTCTGTGGATCCCCTAGCTGACCCTGAGGAAGACTTGGGTCCTGATGAGGATGACGGTGTGCGTGGTCATTTTGTTCAGGGTGCTGAGCTCACTGAACTGTTCACCCATGTTAGGTCCAATTTGGGGTTCTCTCCTCCTGCCGCTGATGTTTTGGAGGATGACTTCTTCAAGCAATATGTCCAGCCTGATCCGGACTCTTTGCCTTTGCACGGGGCAATACGCAAGGTGTTGTCTCACGAATGGAAGGAGGTGGACAAGTCTGCTTTTCCTCGTTTCCTGTCTCGGCGTTACCCTCTGGAGGGTTTTGCTGCTGAGTTCCCTCAGGCTGTGAAGGTTTAAAATCTGATGGCTGGCCTTTCTTCTCAGGGTTTGGTCGTTTCTGAGGATGCCCTTCCTGCGGACGCTGTGGATAAGCGTATTGAGGGGGCTGTGAAGCGTTCTTATGCTGCTTCCAATTTTTCTATCTGTGCGACTGTCTATTCGAACTATATGGTTCAGTCGCTTCTTAAGGATTTCCAGTCCCTGTCAGTTCTGCTGCGAGACGGCGAGGATGCCACGCCTCTTTTGTCTTTGATGGAACAGCAGGTGCGGTACCTCTCGGATATTTCCTTTGACAATTTGGGGGCGGCGGCGGCTGCTTCTGGTGCTTCCATCGCTGCCCGTCGTCATATTTGGATGCGTTCCTGGAAGGCGGAGTCTTCCCAGAAGTCGGTCCTCCTTAAGTTGCCCTTTGAAGGTTCCAAGGTTTTCGGTCCTTGGTTGGAGGATATGGTCAAGCAATCTGCGGAGAATCGCAAACTGGTGGCTCCTGTCTGCCCCCCTTCTCGGGGTCGGGGGTTTGGTTACCGTCGCGCCTTTGGACCTCCTGCTCGTGGCGCTTCACAGCCCTTTCGTGGCCGGGGTCGTGGCTGGGGGGCCCCTGGAAGTGCCAAGCCCCGGGCCGCTGCCGGTGTTGCCACCCCCGCTTCCTCCTCTTCTCAATGACTGTCTGCCTTTGCCAGTTGGTGGTCGCCTCCAGTCCTTCCGCGCACAGTGGTTGTCGGTTCCGGATGCCTGGGCGGTGCAGACTGTTTTGGAAGGTTGCCGGATCGAGTTTTCCTCTCCTCCTCCTCCGGGTTTTGTTCAGACTCCCCTGCCCCGTCTTCCTCTGCGAAGAGATGCTTTGTTGGCAGGTGTGCAGCTTCTGTTGGAGAAAAGGGCTATTGTGGCAGTTCCTCCGCTGGAGAGGGGCCAGGGTTGCTATTCAATTCTCTTTCTGGTCTCCAAGTAAGACACTTCGGATCTTCGTCCTGTTTTGGATCTGAAACGGGTCAATCGCTTCGTCCTCCATCGTCCTTTCAAGATGGTGACTCTCCAGTCCATCCTGCCTCTGGTTCTTTCGGGTGGCTTCCTGGCGTCCCTGGATCTGAAGGATGCGTATCTGCACGTTCCTGTCCATCCGGAGGACCAGCGGTTTCTCCGTTTTGCTGTGGGGGCCCTTCACTATCAGTTCCGGGTGCTCCCTTTCGGCCTGTCATCGGCGCCCAGGGTGTTCACTAAGCTCTTGGCCCCTCTGGTGGGTATCCTTCATTCCAGGGGACTGCTGGTGTTTCCATATCTGGATGACTGGTTGATTGTCTCTCCTTCTTTTTCACAGGCTCTGTCGGATGTGGACCAGGTGTGTCTTCTGCTGGGTTCCTTTGGGTTCCTTATCAACCACAGGAAGTCCTCCCTGGTGCCCTCCCAGTCCCTGAAGTTCCTGGGGGCTCACTTCCGCATGGACATGGACATGGTTTTTCTCTCACAGGAGCGCCAGTTGACTTTGTTTCGTCACCTTTCCTGGCTTCTGTCCCAAAGCCGGGTGTCTGCCCGTCTCTGGTTACGGAGTCAGGGGGAGATGGCGTCCACTCTGCATTTCCTTCCTTGGTCCAGGCTACATCTGTACCCCCTGTTGCATCATGTCCTGTCGCACTGGGATCCTGCATCCTTGGACTATGAGACTCTGATCCCTGTCACTCCGGGGATTCGGGCGGATCTCCAGTTGTGGCTGTCCCCTCTCTCTCTTTCCCGGGGGTTCGATCTCCTTCCTCCTCAGTCTGTGGTCGTGTTGTCCACGGATGCCAGTGCTTTGGGGTGGGGTGCCGTTCCGGGTGCCTCCAAGGCTCAAGGTCGGTGGTCCAGTTTTGAATCCCTCCAGTCCTCGAACTGGAAGGAGTTGAGGGCGGTTTGGTTGGCTCTTCTTTGGTTCGCTCCTCTACTTCGGGGTTGGGCAGTCTCTGTGCAGACGGACAATCAGGTGGTTCGTTCTTATGTGAATCACCAGGGGGGCATGTGTCGTGCTCTGTTTCTCCTAAACCGGGAGATCGGCCTTTGGGCCGAGTCGAGTCTCCTGTCTCTGACGGCGGTCTATCTTCCAGGGAAGGAGAATGGGCCTGCGGATTCTTTGAGCAGGGTGTTCCCCTCCTCGGTGTCCCTCTGTCTGTCCCCGGATCTGTTCGATCTGATTGTCCTCTGGTTCCGCCTTCCTTGGCTGGATCTTTTCGCCTCGGAGGAGTCCGCCCTTCTTCCTCGGTTTTGCGGCATAGTTCCCTCTCCGTTGGCGTGGGCTACCGATGCTTTCTCGATTCCTTGGTCGAGGGGTCTGCTGTTTGCCTTCCCTCCGTTTGCCTTAATTCCGAGGGTCCTCCGGAAGATTCGATTGGTTCGGGCGGAGGTTCTCCTGGTGGTTCCGGAATGGTCTCGGCATTCTTGGTTCCCCCTTCTGCTGACCTTTTCTGTTTGCCCGCATTGGCGGTTTCCCCTGTCTCCCTCCCCACTGCGGACTCCTCTTCTCGGGGTTGCCTCCCTGCGTCGCCTCCGGCTGGGGGTTTGGCACTTGAGAGGTTGAGTTTGCTGGGTCAGGGTTGCTCGATTGAGGTTGCCCGATGTCTTCAGCTTTCTCGGCGTCCGTCCACCTTGAAGTCGTATGGCCGTCACTGGAAGAATTTCTCCTCCTGGTGTCTTGTGAAGGGTCTCTCTTCTGCCTCTTGTGAGGCCGTGAAGGTTTTGGACTTCTTGCAGGATGGTTTCGTCTTGGGGCTTGCGGTTTCTTCCCTGCGGGCCCAGTGGGCTGCCATTCTCGCCTTTCGGGGTTCCTCTGTTTCCTCTGTCTCCCCGTTGGTGGCTTGCCTTCTGCGGAGTTTCTTGCTTCAGCGTCCTGTCTCTCATTCTCCTGTGCCTCCTTGGGATCTTCCCTTGGTTCTTCGAGCTTTGACGGGTCCTCCTTTCGAGCCTTTGGACTCCGTGGCCCTGAAGTTCCTTTCTGCTAAGGTTATTTTACTGGTGGCCATTACTTCTGGACGGAGGGTTGGTGAGATTGGGGCGCTGATGGCTTCCCCCCCATTCTTGCGCTTTTGCGATGATAAGGTCATTCTCCGTCTGAGTCAGTTCTTTCTTCCTAAGGTGGTGTCTTCTTTTCACTGTCAGGAGGATATTGTTCTCCCGGTGTTTTTTCCGGCTCCTGCCTCTCGTGAGGAGGTGCTCCTCCATTCGTTGGATGTGCTGAGGGCTCTCCGCATCTACTTGGAGCGTACGGCTGGTTTCCGTAAAGTGGATTCACTATGGCCTCTCGGGGGGCGCTGTGGTTTCTGCTTACGATTCTGCCACTGTCCTCTGCTTTCTTCTGTTCAGGGTCGGTCGTCTCGGAGCGTGTCTTCCTCCTGGGCCATTTTCGAGGGGGCCTCTTTGAGGGACAATTGCAATGCTGCCACGTGGGCTTCTCCCCATACTTTTGTTACCCATTATCATCTTCATTTGGGGATGGCGGCCTCTGCTGCCTTTGGGGCTAGTGTCCTGTCTGCGGTACATGATTTGTAGTTTGTACTGTTTTCTGTTGATTAAAATGGACCTGTTTTTTCTCGTACTTTCTGGTCTGTTTTTTTCTTACAATCACCGTGTGCTTGGGTATGGGCTCACTTGTCAGGAATGGGACGGGGAGACAGGACAAGGAGGTAATGCCTGGTTACTCACCGTTAATATCCATTACTCCGAGTCCTGGTCTCCCCGTCCCATTCCTGAGCCCTTCCCTCCCTCCCTGGTTTGGGTTTTCTTGGGGTGATTGTCTATTTTTCGTTCTGGTTTCTTTGGTATTATCAGGATGTTTGTTTAGTGCACTTCCTGCTTTATTGTCACGTGATGGTGACGTCATCCTAGGGGGAAGTGCAAACAGCTCAGCTAGGTTAGGGGTTTCTGTAGAGCAGACTAGCTGCTCACTTGTCAGGAATGGGAGGGGTAGACCAGGACTCGGAGTAATGGATATTACCGGTGAGTAACCGGGCAGTATTGCATACAAACCTGAAGATGTTTTTAGGTTTAAGATCTCTCTTATTATTATTAGTGAACAAATAAAGTACAGCAGTCAGCCCACCTCCATCCAATGGCCGGTGGGAAACCATCACTAATCAATAACTCAAGGGGAAATGGGACAGGAAAAGAGGGGAAACAACGGGATAGAACATAAGAATGGTAAATGGAAGCATGGATAACCTGAAGAAAGCAAACACAACAAGATTATGGATAGAGTGGTGGAACTGTGCAAGCACTCAACCCCGGTCAATAGATATGGGTTGAATCCATCGTTCTTTTGCTCATTATGCAACCCCAGTTTGGACCCAGCCCTGGCTGATGAAGGGTGATACCCCAAAACTGGATCCAGGATACTTGTTTCCCGTCCAAGAGAACCTGGCCTGGCAGATCGGGCTGTAAAGGGGAACCCAGACTCAAGCTGGACTTGTTCAGCTCTGGAGATGGTGAGGTTAAGAATAGAGGACTTCTGAAGATTGGTTTTGAAACCAGAGGCCTCCCCAAAGGCTGCCAGCTGCCCCGTCACCATCAAATGAGGGTTTGAAAGTGTTAGTAGGCCATCATCGATGTAGAACACTATTTTGTAGTGCCTGCCCCCCTTGATTATGGCAGTTATGTGTAGGTTATTGCATGCCCGTTCCGCGAATGACTCCATAATATAGAGCAAATAATAAGGGTGACAGGGGTCAACCCTGTCGGGTACCCCTGGAAATTTGGAATGGCTGAGATAATTTTCAGTCAACCCACACCATTGCTCTGGGGGAAGTTTAACTGCACTGGATCCATCAACAGAACCGCAATCCTAGGCCAAATCGCGTCATCACCGAGTAGGGTTATGGCCAGTGGATCTGATCAAAGGCGTTCTCCACATCAATCAGACAGGAGAAGGGCTGGTATTCAAGAGCGCTGTATTTTTTCCAGGTGACAAATGCATTTTGTATTATCACTGCAGCCTCTTTTGGGTATAAACCCAGTCTGATTGTGGTCTACCTAGCCCTGCATATAGTGGGCTAGTCTATGTGCTAGAATGCCGGTAAAGATCTTACTGTGTACATCTAGTAAAGAAAAGAGGCGGTAGGAGCAGCAGTGTTTAGCGTCCTCATCGGGCTTGGGATCACTGTGATCAAGGCAGGTTGAATTGTGTCTTTCAACATGCCAGTAGCACTAAAGGGGTTGTATAACCTCTCCAATAAGGGGGCCAGTAACAAGCCGAAAATATTATAAAAATCAGCACTATACCCATCATGGCCAACGACCTTACCCATTTGCAAATGTTGTAAAGCAATGAGGCACTCATTGGGAGTGATATCTCTGTCTATAGAGGAGATGTCCTTCTGCGGGATGCAAGTCAGGGGGACTGGAGCTAGATTGGTGGCAATGATGTCAGCCTGGAGGTCCTAGGCCGAGCGAAGGGTGGCATAGAACCATTCAAATTCTTATCCTGATACTCTGGGGTGTCATCAGAACCCGTCAGTTCGTTCACTCTTTGATGCACAGCCTGGGAACGAAGGCAGTGAGCCAATAAGTATACCACTTTGTTCTTATTCACATAATTATTCTGCTTTACCCATAAATGGGCATATTCTTCCCCGTTCATATCTAGGGCTTTTGCTTCTGTTAGTTGGCATCGGATCGCAAGCAAGACAGTATGTTTATGGGATTCCTCTAGTTTCCTGACTTTTTTCTTCTTCTTGGGATTGTAGTTCTCATCTATCTGTATTAAAGCGGGCCGCTAGGGCAATGAATTGTCCCTGCACTACAGCCTTCAAGATTTCCCACAAGAGTGTGATATATTAGACGGAGTGTCATTATTACCTAGGAATGAGATAATAGTGGTTGTGATTTCGTTGAGTATTCGCACATAAGTAAGAAGCTTTGGACTAAGATGCCAAACACAGGGAGGTGGCATGGCACTAGAAGGTGTGTATCAGAGGGTGACAGGGTAGCAGCCGGACAGGGCAGCCATGCCAATATCTACTGCCGGGGTCGTCCTTGTAAAGCTAGGGTAGTAAGAAAGTAATTGATACGGGTGTATGTCTGATGAGCAGCAGAAAAGAAAGTGTCGTCTGTAGAGGTTGGGTGGGTATGTCGCCATCCATCCATCAAACCAGTGTCTGCCAGCCTTTGTCTATAAGTGGATGTAAGGGCTCCTGTCTGAACTGGCCGCTGCATAGATTTATCCGTCTGTGCATCAGCCACTATTTTGAAGTCCCCCCTATAATGATATTTGAGTCTGGGGTGGTGAGTACTTGACCCAATGCATCTCTAAGGAAGCCTTCTTTGTTGTCATTGGGATTGAAGCGATTCTCCAATGTGAGCCTATGACCTTTCAGATTAATAGAAGCCTGCCAGGCAACTAGGTGTGAGTTTGAGTCATCCGCCCTGGAAAGTGGGTTGCTAGGAGAATTGCCACACCCGCTTTCTTCACTGTCCCAGAGGAGATGTACTGGTGGTCAAACCACCGGGATACATAAACGATTCCAGTCAGCTTTGAGCAGGTGAGTCTCCTGTAGGAGACAAACGTCGCAATTAGGATGCCTAAGAAAGGACAGAAGCGCAAGGCACTTCACAGGTGCACTAAGGCCCCTAACGTTGAGGCTGAGTATGGTAATCAGCTGTAGGTGGGTGTGGGGTAGCCTGAAAGGGGCCGAGTGTTCCCTAAAGATAGGCACAAATCCCCAACATAAGTCAGTGTTATATAGTGTTTGGAATATGAAAGAACAAACATAGGTCATCAAATACAAAGAGGGGAAGAGAAACAAAGAACAATTCAACAAAGAGGTTCCCTCCTGGGAACATTAATAACTAACAAATGAGGGTCCATGTTGTCGGAACGTGTCTCTTCGATCTCTGAATCAAAGCAGTTAAAGAACTCCGCTGCTATGGATTAGCATAAGAAATGGAGGGGTGAGGGGGAGCCGTGTTGTATGCTGAAACCATTAGCAAAAGAAGGAGAAGTCAGGCCCTCATGGATGGAGGCCAACTGGACCGCTGATTGACTGTAGATCAAAGTCCGGCCCATGCGGCCATGTGGTCGCTTTCGGCTTCTGTGGCACTACCATGACGCTGTAATTGTCGGAACAGTGTGAGCCCTTCTTTGAGGCCCCTTCCATTTCAGAGGGCTTGCACAGCGTTTTCTTCCTCTGTCGGCCTAAGCGGCATAGGTATACAGGTAGTGGACGACTGGGTCTGGCGTCTCCTAGCATCACCATCATATCCAGCAATGACCGGTCTTCCTCTAAGGTTAGGATAGTCTGCGTTTTGTTATTCCAGACAAACAGGAGCCGGAAGGGGTGCCTCTTTTGTACCTGATTTCTCTATCGTAGAAAGTCTGTCAAAGGCTGAATGGCCTTTTGACACTGCAGAGTTATTGGGGAAAGGTATTGGTAAAGCCACAGTTTTAGAACCTTAAAGTCAATTGTAGATTTATCACGCACCACAATCATGATGGCCTCTTTTTGCCAATAGTAGAGTAGGCATGTCAGGATGTGTTGCACTAGGCCGAACTCCGCCCAGGCTTAGTATAAATTCCTCAGCAATGAGACACCAGATAACAAGACAAGAACACTATCCACACCTGGAAGACACAGCCAGATCAGGAGCCTGGACATTGACAGACTAGAGACAGAACTTTGCAAGAAAGAAAAAGCTTGAAGGCAGACCTTCCCTGTTCATGCTTTTTCTATTTGAACAACTTCCCTAATGGCATCAAATTAGCACCCACTCTCGAACAATTTAGAAAGAAGGTTGACAACAAGCCCCTGAACTTCCACCAATAACTATATCTTCCGAGGGAACATGTATGTTCAGCGCTCTGTTGCACTCGGACTAGGTTTGCACTCCTCAAATATCAATAGGTACATATGTACCAAGGGCGACTCCGTCGCCCACTGCCTCAGAAAGCGCGGTGAGGAATAGGAATTCAATTAGGCCTTAGACGGGGACATAGATTGTAGTTTCTTAGTCAGTATTTAGCGTGACACAGTTAATTAACATGTTATGTATGTTTCTATGATACCAGACACCCTTATAGTTACACTCTGTCACCTTTTATGAAACTCATACTCTAACCCCTCCTTGTAAATAGGCTAGCTTCGCCCAGCAGAACCGACGCCATTTTAGTTAGACAGAAAGCCTGCAATACGGTTTTCTAAATCTCCATGGCTCTGCATTTTCACGTCTCCCCGTTCCCATGAGAGATAGTTTCGCATGTAGCAAGCAGCTGCTTCTGCTTTCAGGCCCGTCAAGGTTGTAGGAGGGGGCCGGCCAGATAAGCACATTCTTGCAAGCGCTGTACGGACTCTCACCGAAACTAACAGAAGGGAGTCGACCAGTGTGACCTTGCTATACTGAGCTCAGATAGAAGCTTTGTGTGCCATATATGGGCATGCCTCTTGCCACCTCCTGTACCAACTTGTACTTTTCCATCTTAGGTAACGGTTGCAAATTGTGATAGTATATATGTGTTGACCTGACAATGTGCCAGCAGTCTCTCCGCGGTCCTCAGGGTGTGAGGTCGTTGGGTGCTCCTCTGGCAGAGTATTATTTGTTTAATAAACGCTTGAACTTTCTACACTGCCAATCGACTGATTATTGATGGATGATGATAGGTAATTGTAAGTATAATCCTTTAGGGGTTTGTAATATTTCTGTACCTCAGTTGGCGACTCCGCCGGGACTCCGCGTTGGGGTCGTCCCTCGGTATCTGGAAAATAACGGGACATTACGATGGGTATTCTCGGTCGGGGGGGTGGACTGACCAAAGAAAAAGGGTTGCTCCGCTTTTCCAATCGGAAGAAGCCTTGGCTGCTAGTGGCCCCACGCCGGAGTCCTACGGGTGAAACCCGAAAGAGCAGATCGATTGGCAGTGGAGAAATTTGCAATCGGACCTGAGTGCACCAGGTGAGTGTCTCGTCTTGTTTTGTGTCGGATATCCTTCTGCATTTGGTTTTGGAACTCCGTGGTCATAGACCACGGAGATCTCGGTATTTTGAAAAGGGGGTCTGACGAGGCAGTAGTGAGGCTGCACGGGCGGACTTCCCTATTTTTTGTATTTGATAGAGATATGATCATCACGCCTCGGAGTGACTTGTGAAGAGTTCACACCCGGCCGGATCGACCTCTGAAATACTGATGGTTATGCTTGGGTAGCACTCGGACAGATCTGGAGCGGTGCTTGAAAAAGCGGGCTAAGCCAGCATAGTCCGGGAGGTGAACCAAGAGGTCCGTTGGATGGTCGGTAGGTCGGTCTGTGGTTGTGAAAAACCTGTGTGGCTATCTCTAGGCAGCCCTTATGGTGAGGCTGTTTTAATCTTTGGTTCTCTGACTTCGGAATATACTGGTTCTCCACAGACGAGAGTCGACGGGCTCCGTTTTTTTTGTTTGGATTTGGGCTAGCATTTGTTCATATTGGTTTGTTTTCGTCTGTATGTTATCAGTGTTCTGTCGTTGTATATTTGTGTTCAGGATTGTAATATGTCTTTTGAGGTATGAATGAGCAATCGAGTGAATAATTGGACATGGCCATGTGTATGTGAGAGTATCGTAAATAATAACTTGTCTGTTCCTCCCACAGCTGCGACTAGAACGTGACAAAGCAATGCCGTGCTTCAGTAAACTATGTTTTGGCTGTACCAGCCGAAATAGTATTAGATTAGATGAAAGTCAGCCAGCCCTGCCTAAAGGTACACCCAGTCATGACTTATACTGTAAACACGGGATTGGACCCTTGGTGTTTAATCGCCTATGGCATAGGTACACCAAGGATAATGTGGAATTGCAGTGGCCATTAACAGGGTCTTTCGATGAGAAAAAGATTAATTATCTGCAAGAACGTCTGTTTGCGAAATGCAGCAGACAGTCCATGTTCGATACCCTGAGGACATGGCAGAAAGAGGCCACCCGTAGGAGAATAAGGGCCGAGAAATTAGTAAAAATGAAGCAAGGACAGACCATTACTCAGAAGGCAATTGAGCATGACAAAGACCAGACCGAACAAAACATCGAGTACCTGGATAGACAATTTCGGCTGGAGGTAGATAAGAGTTATGTTGCCCGTAAGGAAGCCGAAGATGAGATAGAAGATCTATTGGACGTTCGCCCCCCTCCGCCATATGCTTCACAGCGTATATATCCAGCGGTGCCTCTCTTGGCACCCACAGCCCCGCCCCGGGCTCCCACGGATGTGTCGGGCACCGTTGCTTCTTCCGCTAGGAATTTAGCCACCCTGATTCCCGACACACGCCAGCCCCTTGGGGCGGCGGGTGTCTCCCCAATGGTATTAACAATGCCGAGCCCCGTAGGGACCTCCCAGTCAGCCAGCACGACCCCCGAGTGCCGGAGTCAAGTGCCGATTGGGGATCCAGAGGGCTCACACATTAGACGGTTATTTACGAGAGGGTCTGTAGGCTACGGAGAAAAAGAAGCAATAGCTGACCAAGCGGTCCGATGGATGTATAGGGATATATACACCTTGACAGATATATGGAGTACTATGAAAGACTTTGAGCCGGTGATGCAACAGACTGCCCTGCGACACATGGCCCGATTTCTTATTGAAATTTGGGAGCAGTGTTTTGGGGAAAAAGGATTGGCCCCGAAAATTCTGTATGACATTAAGGACCGCGCCCATAGATTTGAATTAAGCCCAGAAGAAGTGTATAAGAATGTTGACACTCTGGTGAGTTATCGAGGCAGATTATTTTCGCGGTTCCCTGAGTTAGGTGCTCAGCACCCCATGAGGGAGATGCACCCCATTTTTCACCCCGAGATAACTGAGCTACGCAATGATCAAAATGTAATAACACGGGATCGAGTAGAAGCTAGGTTTCAGGAACAATGGGTGTATACTCCATGGAAAAGAAGTGAAGTGTTGGCTTTAAAAGCCCAACTTCCGGACCCCCGTAAGAATCCCACTGCCTATTATAAGGGACTAACGGAGGCAGCTTCTTCCGCTGTCATGACTTTAGCCGATATTGAGTTGTTTTTCGGATTGTTGGTTCCCGTAGATATATGGCGGCAAGTCCATGATACTCCCCACGCACCTGAGTTGGGGGGTACCTGGGATGAGCTTAAGGCATGGGATCAAGACCGTAAGCCGGGGGATAAGCCGAAGGCTGAAATAATTGCCTTACCAGCAAAGATTATAGCTTATATGCATACTTTGATTCCTCCGCGAAAGGTTGATTGGGACAAACTGACTGCTTGTAGGCAAAAGAAAGACAAAAGTGTCTCCGATTTCTTTACTAGATTCTAGGGAACTTTCATTGATATCAGTGGTCAGGACCTAGCTAGCGAAGGAGGAATACGGTTGTTTGTAAATCAATTTGTAACAAATCTGATTCCTGAGATTTCAGCCCGACTGCAAGCTGCTGAAAGTACATGGACTACGTCCTCCCCTTCTATCATATTAAGCATGGCTCAGTATTACGAACACAGGGAAAATGAGAGTAAAGATAAGGTTGAGAAGAAAGCCAAAGACCTTAAAACTAGAGTACTGTTACAGCAAGTCATAAGGGGATAAGGAACAGGGAGAGGCGCCAGAGGGCCCGTGTCCAGCGGGCCGGTCTCCAGAGGCGGGAGAGGAGGGGGTCAGCCCCCTCGATGGGGACCCAATCAGTGTGCGTACTGTAGAGAGGAAGGCCATTGGAGAAATCAGTGTCCGTTGTTGTTAGCCCAGAACGGAGCTGTCCGAGGAAGGGGTAGAGGACGCGGCGGCACGGACCGTAGTGACAAGCGCAGAGAAGAAGCGGTGCAGGGAGACCACGGGCGAAATCATTTCGATAAACCCCAAGGTAGGCAATACTACAATGAAGATTATGGTTACGAAGATCAGGATAGATTTGGAGATGTATAGGACAGCCAAGGACAGAGTGGGGGCCAAGTGTCGATACCGGTCAATCAACAAGGACCATATGTGACGGGTGAGTTGATGGGGACCACCGATAAGTTCTTAATTGACACAGGGGCAATGAATAGTTCGGTTGCTCGCTCATTGGTCCCAGGGGCCGCTCTGTCTGGGCAGAATAATGTCTCAGTGGGATTTTCAGGAGTTCCCGTAATAAGCCCCATCTCTCAGCCTCTTCCCTTTACCATTGGTCCATTTACCATGGACTCTCCTTTCCTTCTAACTTCCAGTTGTGGAGAGAATCTTTTGGGTTTGGATATGCTAAAAAGGTTGAACGCTAAAATACATTGCTCTCCAGATGGTGTTTATTTGACAATCCAAAATCCCGATGTAAGTACAAAACAATGTTTTTCTAAAAATGACCCATTACCGCCCGAATTTGCGAGCATACCGACCAGTTTGTGGGCGACAGGAGATGCGGATGTCGGTAAATTGGACATCCCTCCTGTCCGTATTACATTGAAACCCGGTGTTAGGTTACCTCGCATACCCCAATACAAGATCTCCCAAGCAGGCGACAGAACTTTGCTTTCTACCATACAGGATTTGATTGATAAAGGGTGGTGGAAGAAACGGCTTCGAACATTTGTAATAGCCCTATCCTACCTATTTTGAAAAAAGCTCCTGAGACAGGGACATCTGAGAATGTTGATGTAAATCGTTTTGTGATTGACTTACGAGAAGTTAATAAGATAGTGGTGCCCCAATTCCCAGTGGTGTCTGACATCACTACCATCCTTACCATGATACCTCCCACAGCTAAGTATTTCTCTGTGATCGACTTAAAGAACGCTTTCTTTAGCATCCCTATCCATCATGATAGCAGGCAGATCTTCGGATTCTCATTATCTGGTCGAAGATTCAGATTTTGTCGCGCTCCTCAAGGTTATACCGAAAGTCCTAGCATCTATAGCCAAGCCCTTAAGGCGGTCTTGGATGACCTGTCCTTGCCAGATGGTAGCGTGCTCTTGCAATACGTTGATGATTTATTGATAGCGTCTGACACTGAGGAGGGTTGTAAAGAAGCCACGGTTAAATTGTTGCACCATCTGGCGGACAGAGGTAATAAGTCTCTTTGTCTAAGTTCCAATATTGTCGACAGGAAGTAACCTACCTAGGTCACTTACTATCGAAGGATGGTAGGCGTCTATCACCTGAACGAATTACTACCATTTCTAACATGTCTGTACCTCGTACTCCACAAGAAGTCTGTGCTTTTCTTGGCATTACTTCTTATTGTCGTCAATGGATCCCTAATTTTTCTCTTCTTGCTAAACCTTTGCTACACTTAACCACTAAAGATGTGCATGAGCCCCTCCCTTGGAATGATGAATGTGAGTCTGCTTTTGTTTCTCTGAAATCTGCTCTGTGTTCTGCTCCTGTCCTTGGCACTCCTGACTACCGTAAACCTTTTGTACTATATGTGCACGAGGTCGACGGTTGCTCGCTTTCAATGTTAACACAGGGTTTTGGTGGTAAGCAAAGACCGTGTGCTTATTTTTCGGCCACCTTAGATAACGTGGCTAGAGCACTTCCCAGTTGCCTGAGGGCCACTGCGGCTGTGGCGGCGGCCATCAGGCAATCAGAAGGGCTGGTTCTAAATTCTAATTTGACCGTGATGGTGCTGCATGCTGTGGACGCATTATTAAATAAAACCAAGACACAGCATTTGACAAGCGCGCACCTCACGGGTTATGAATTGACTTTGTGTTGTGCCACATTGAATCCGGCTACACTGTTACCCCTCCCTTCGGGGGAACAGGCGAATGATGTCCATGATTGTATTTTCAGGACAGAAGAGGAAATGAAGGGACGAATCGATCTGACAGACGTCCCCTTATCTGACATCTGGGAATTGTATGTGGACGGTTCTTGTTTCAAATTAGCAGATGGCACACTGACAGCTGCATATGCAATTACCACTCTAAAAACAGTAGTTGAAACATTCGAAATACCCCATCTATCAGCCCAAGCTGCTGAGTTGATGGCTTTACTACGAGCCTGTGAACTAAGTGAGGGATTAGAGGTTAACATATTCACGGACAGCTAGTACCCCTTTGGCGTGGCCCATAGTTTTGGGAGGTTATGGAGGGAGCGAGGGTTTCTCACCTCACATGGTCAGAAGATACAGAATGGGCCCTTGGTGTTACGATTACTTTCAGCTTTGACTCTCCCTAAGAAAGTAGCAATTGTAAAATGTAGGGCACATAAAGCAGTGGTGGATGAAGTGGGAGAGGGTAATGCTTTTGCGGACCAGGTAGCTAAACAAACAGCTCAGTCCATGGTGTCTTCTATGTATGTGAACTCCTCTGCAAGATGGGTAAGGGAGTCCGACCTGTTCGATAATACTATTGAAAGTGTACGAGAGATTCTGAAAGAGGCGACTTCAGTAGAGTTAGACCGATGGGAGCAGGAAGTAGGAAGATTGGATGAGAATAATTGTTGGGTGGATTTGACAGACAAGCAGCGATGGCTGCTGCCCAATGCTATGGTACAGGCTGTCGTCACTATGGCCCATGGACCAGCTCACGTTGGTGCCAAAGGCATTTGTGCCTTGTTGGACCCAGTTTGGAATAACCCCAATATACAGAGAACAGCGGTACGTCTTGTTCAATATTGCATGATTTGTCTGCAACATAACCCGGGTAAAGGAGAACCTGTTTTGAGTGGGAATTTTGCACCCCCGACATTGCCATTTGAAGTGCTCCAGATGGACTATATCCATATGAAGCGCGTCAATAACTTAAAATATGTACTGGTGGTGGTGTGCGCCTTCAGCAAGTGGGTTGAGGCGTACCCTACGAAAGAAAATACTGCCCTAGCCACCGCAAAAGCCCTCATAAAGGAGTTTATCCCACGCTTTGGATTGCCTCGCTTGATCTGGTCTGATAACGGCGGGCATTTTCATGGGGCCCTTGTTCAAAATATATGCAATGGGCTCCAGATAAAGCAAAAATTTCACGCAGCTAGACACCCCCAGTCAGCAGGATTGGTTGAGAAATATAACGGAATACTGAAACTAAATATGGCAAAACTCCACGAGAGCACTGGTTTAAAATGGCCTGACACCCTCCCATTAGCTCTTATGTCCCTACGGGTCACCCCTCATTCGCGCTCTGGCCTGTCTCCTTATGAGATAGTGTTTGGGCGACCCGCTAGTGTGTGGGGCGTGCCTAGACCAAGATCATTTACTGATGTTGAATATCCTATGTTGATTGATTACCTGTATACTCTGACTAAAGACCTTCGTTCTATTCATCAGCAGGTAGCGTCTGTACTGCAACCCCTGCCAGAGGGCCCCAGACATCGTCTGGAACCCGGCCAATGGGTGCTGGTTAAGAAATACGACAGGGACTCCAGCTTGGCTCCGAGATGGTCTGAGCCACATCAGATACTATTGGCCACACGGACGGCAGTGAAAGTGGATGGGAAACGACACTGGATCCATGTGTCACACCTAAAAAGAATCCCTCTTCCACTTCCTTATGATCGGCGACACCCTGAAGGAATCTTGACCCAAGAGGGTGAGAGAGCTGTTGCTTTTATACCGTTCTCCGACGCTTGTGAGATCGGAGCTGAAGAAAAGACAGGGGCAGTCTCTGGAGAATTGGCAATTGCCCCTGGCCTTGTCCATGTTGATCTGGTTGGCAGCGGTTCTGATGAAGGTATTGCACCTTCCCCTTTGTTATTCTCTGATCAGGAAGTGCCCGGTCATGTCAGTTACAACCTGTGGCCAAGAAAACGTCACAGTACCTCAGATGACACTGTTAGGAGATAAGGAAAGGCTTGGATAAAAGTAGGGCTTGCTAGATTCTAATCTGTGGTACTGAGCGAGACACTGGACTGAACTCGTTGAGAGCTGGAACATTAATATTGTGCTCTGTTCAGGAAGAAAGACTCTGTTCTTGTCACTGGCCAAGTTGTTTGAGTAAATCGGAAGATCTGCATCGTGGGACGTCGTTGGATGTGTATGTCGATTAAGTCTGCCTGTGAGGCTTTGAAGGACACAGGGAGAAAAACCCTCTGGCAGGAAGGTTGTTTTGGCCCAGCTTAGTTACTTTGGATTTTTTAGTGAGGAATGTACCCTTTTGGTCGTATTGTACTTGAGGAAGAACTGCCTTTTGCTCCTAGGTATTTGCCTTTTTATGAACCAATGTTTTCGACTTGGACCATGCGTGTGAAAATAGCTTTTGTAGTTACAATAGCAGTTATTTTAGCAATCTTTATGGGAGTTTTCGTGTACCTAGAATATAAGCACCCAATGCAATCAATGATGATGTCGACTGTTGCTCCCCCTGAGCATTTTATGAATACCTTAGCACCCCACAAGGAACGACATCGCCAGACCTATGCGAAAAATGTATTTGTAGAAATGCTTCACCAAACACACAGCACTACTAACACCACTGACTGCTGGGTTTGTGGACTTCTGCCTTCTGTTGTGCACAATCATGATCTGTTCCTTTCGCTACCACTTTCCTACTTAGGGAGTTGTGAAGCCTGGTTCAAAATGTTTTCCGCCATATGCAATCATTACTAGGAAAATTACAAGCAGAACACTTACACTGAAAAAGACTATAATATGATTTTAGCATACATTGAGGCACATCAGGGATTTGACCCACAAGGTAATGGGGGACGGGGATCCTTAGATCCCCAGGCTTGTATGAACAGGTATATGGAGGTTCGGAATAGTACTTGGCTGCAGGATGAACTGTATGATTTTAACCAATTTAATTCTACACAATATTTTCAGCTTTTTGTTGATCGAAATGTTACAAGCGAACGCATTGTACCCATTCCTATTTTAAATACTTCCTCCGATTTCTGTGTACAGGGGATGGGGCATGTACAGGTTGGTGACAGTGTTTGTAATTATACCTATCGTATGAAGATACTTAGCAGTCCACCTTTGTTGACATCACCCAATGTATATTTCGTATGCAGAGAAAATGCTTATACTTGGTTACCCCGTGGTTGGGCTGGGCACTGCTATCTGTCCTTCCAGCACGTAGACAGCTCATAGCAACGGAAGTTGATCAGACCGACACCTCCTTGCAGCAGTTCACGGATTTTAGCAAAGGCTTGGTCCCATTCTGGGGACCGATCTTTAACAGCAGAGAAATAAAAAGGTTGTCCAGAATAGTAGAAAATGCCATTAACATGACTACTGATATCCTGGCCAATATTACGGTTGAGCTTCAGGCGACCAGACTCGTGGCGCTCCAAAACCGTATGGTTTTGGACGTTATCTTGGCTGATCGAGGTGGTGCATGCCGGGTGATCGGCAGCTCTTGCTGTGTTTACATTCCAGACTCCGCCCCTACGGTTCATTTGGCCATTCAGAAGCTCCATAGCATAGCAGCAGAGATGCATGTAGAAAATGGGTCCTGGTCCCTGTCGGGGTGGTTCTGGGGTCTCCTATATACTTGGGGCTGGAGGGTATTACTGATTCTGGGTGGAGCGGCAGGTGTCCTTTTTGTCTGCTGTCTCTGTCTACAGTGCGGTCCTGCGTGCTGTGCTTACTGTGCCTCTAGACTGACAGCGGCTGTCACCCCTTCTGCGACCCCCACTAAAGTCCAGATGCTCCAGCAGGAGGTCCACGAACTTATGGCAATCGACGAAGATCTCTTCGACGATTAGTACCCTCTGTTATTAGCTTCATCACGCTAAAAGTAGGGTTTGAGGAATAGGAATTCAATTAGGCCTTAGACGGGGACATAGATTGTAGTTTCTTAGTCAGTATTTAGCGTGACACAGCTAATTAACATGTTATGTATGTTTCTATGATACCAGACACCCTTATAGTTACACTCTGTCGCCTTTTATGAAACTCATACTCTAACCCCTCCTTGTAAATAGGCTAGCTTCGCCCAGCAGGACCGACGCCATTTTAGTTAGACAGACAGCCTGTAATACGGTTTTCTAAATCTCCATGGCTCTGCATTTTCACGTCTCCCCGTTCCCATGAGCAATAGTTTCACATGTAGCAAGCAACTGCTTCTGCTTTCAGGCCCGTCAAGGTTGTAGGAGGGGGCCGGCCAGATAAGCACATTCTTGCAAGCGCTGTACGGACTCTCACCGAAACTAACAGAAGGGAGTCGACCAGTGTGACCTTGCTATACTGAGCTCAGATAGAAGCTTTGTGTGCCATATATGGGCATGCCTCTTGCCACCTCCTGTACCAACTTGTACTTTTCCATCTTAGGTAACGGTTGCAAATTGTGATAGTATATATGTGTTGACCTGACAATGTGCCAGCAGTCTCTCCGCAGTCCTCAGAGGGTGAGGTCGTTGGGAGCTCCTCTGGCAGAGTATTATTTGTTTAATAAACGCTTGAACTTTCTACACTGCCAATCGACTGATTATTGATGGATGATAATAGGTAATTGTAAGTATAATCCTTTGGGGGTTTGTAATATTTCTGTACCTCAGCTGGAGGCGGCCGGCAGCTCAGGCAAGTTTTCCTTTTTTCCAAAAAAACATTATTAAACTTCCATGCTTTGTCCCTCACCCCCTACCCCCTTATCCCGGCCACCACTTTTCATTTGTGGTGGCCGCCACTGATACATACTTTCACAAACATACGTGTTGCTGATTACGCAAAGCTGTTATTCACACTACAGCAGCTGTCGCATAGGGAAGAGCTATCTGCCAATGTGATAAACTTCAAGGACGCACATACACACATCAGAGAACAGGTAGGCAAGGTGAGATGACTGTTTGGACATTATCACCAGAAAGAGAAAAAAATGTGGCAGTCACAAGGTAACAAAAGACAGCCAAAAGAGCATTCTTAATGTGCCCGGTTGACAATAGGCTTCTGAAAGATCCCTGTGGGTCTACTGCGACAATTAATACTTAAATGTGCCGGTGCTTTAGAGGTGCCTGGTTCTCGCACTGTGTGTCATTTTCTCTATTAGCACCACTTCCAGGAGGTTAGAACCATGGTTTAATAGTGCACAGACTGGATCTTGCACAATTTGCCTTTTTAGCAACTTTGCACTTGTTTGTGGTGCAACTGTGACTATCAGTTGAATCTGTGACAGTCCCAACAGTCCTGCCTTTGCTATCCATCAGCTTAGATGTTTTTTCCAGAGACAATACAAATTCCGATCCGGATGCAAATAGGAGTTTGTGCCTGAATTGGCTTTCCAAAATGTGTGGCATTTACCACAATCTGTGAAATTTTCCCCTACATAAAGTTTGGTATGCCAAATCTGCCAGAATTTGTGCAGTGAAAAACTCCACACATAATTTAGCTTCACACTCAAATCATATGAAAACATAAACTAACACTGCACCATCCCCACTCCAATGTGTCGAACTCAGATCAAACTTTTGATTCATTAGAGCTAAAAACATTTTTTTTGTTAAAGTCTGCAAACTATGCAGTAAATGATGCATTGTGTCAAATCTATAACTATACGACACAATAATTG
This sequence comes from Lissotriton helveticus, assembly GCF_964261635.1. NCBI lineage: Eukaryota > Metazoa > Chordata > Amphibia > Caudata > Salamandridae > Lissotriton > Lissotriton helveticus. The sequence goes on from NC_136057.1 coordinate 397,258,652, forward strand.
CATAACTTCAGTGACCCTGAGTGCAGCTCACCATCAAACTGGACTGGAGTTTGTTTTCCCAGAGTACAATCTAACAGTTGCAGGCACTGCTTTAATAATAGTCAATCCTAAATCACACTCACATTCCACCAAAGACCACGATCTGACGCAGTGTAGGACCAAACACCTGGGCAATGCTGAAAGAAGCCCCTTACTCTAGTAAAGACAATTCCAATAAACAATCAATGCCACATAAAACCCTGAGGTACTTACTGTAGTCAAATAAAGCTCTTTATTCTGTGCAAGGCAAATCCTTAAACCCTTTCATAAAGAGCGCAGTCAGGGTGGATTTTAATCAGGTTTTCTGCCTGAAAAGCGCGGCTTGATATCTGTTTCGTTCGGCTTGGCGCAGGGTCTGTGGGCTTCTTTGAGGCTGATGATTAAGTTGGGCTTAGCCTGGAGGTGTCTCGCGGCAGACATTCGACTTGGTGCTGTCCGACGACGGTCATCTTAAGGCGGCAAGGTCGAGGGGTCTCGGAATGAGCACACTTATTCATAAAGGGGAGCGTGAAGGCCACGCCGCTTTAATCATAGGGCCCGCGGGGTGACGATGACCGTGAAGGGCTGCAGGCGGCGCATCAGCCTTAATCCACTTTATTCGCGCCAAAACCAGTGGGCCTTTATCTAGCAATATATTTGGGAGCTGCTTAATCTACTGTCAAACAGTGATAATAATTGTTAGTCCATTCTGAAGAGAGTCTTTTAACTCAGTGAGCTGCCGGCCAGTTTTCGGCGGAGCACTACTAAAAGAAGTGCAGGCGACCCTATTAACTGCAGGGCGAACGCTTGCTTCTACTGAGAGGATACTGTCATGGAGTTGAGCAAAGGAGGTGTTTTTTTTTAAATAACATCACTGACTGCATAAATATCCTTTTTCAGCCATATTGATGTTTACCAAAGATGCATAGTGTATAGGTATTTTGCATAAGGCTAAAGTGGAGCAATCTGTTTGTAATGGCCTGTCCGCAGAGATAAGGGTGAAAATCCATGACAACATGTGTAGCTTGTGTCCCTGCAATTTGTTTCTTAACTCAGAAGTTCCCTTGCACTGCATTTGGCAATGGTTTGAGGTGTCCCTAATCCTTACGGACGCTCCAATCTATAGATTGGTGCCCTCAGGGTTACCCTTTGGGGGCATTCTGAGAGGGGAGCTACCCATTGGTCTTCCCACCCAAGGGAGGAGGCCCGGTGGCATAACGAAACTTGAGAGGGCCTCCCTGCAAAGTACATGCAAGGGGGTACCTCACCCTCCGGACCCAGCCTGGAGCTCTCAAGCCAGGGACCTGCAAGCTGGAGCTTGGTGGTCCGGGGTCCCTGCACCACAGGGGCTGTTGTTACACTACTGAGGAGGCCTCTTTAGTGCTCTCGATGGGAACTGGCTGGTGGCTGTTGATTTACAATTCCTGTAATGCCTAGAAACACCCAGAGGCATACCCTCCTACTCACATGGTGCCACTGAGTGTCACACGATTGTGGCTCCCTTCACACGTTCACCCACGAGGAGCTGAAATCGCACCGTGGCAGGGCAGATGAGCTGAAAACCACTGTAAACAATGGATTTTCAGCTCGTTTTCGGAGGCTGTAAGCAGTCCAAGTCCATTAAAAGGCATGAAACCCCCCCCCCCGGGACATCGACAACAGCCTTGATGACCCTTTGTTTTTTTGGTTTTTTTTGGGAATGGTGGGGGTACTTGGTGAGGGGCAGAGTGCCTCTTAGATAGCTCTCAGCACCAGGCTCTGCCCCCTCCTCACACTGTGTAGTTATTTTTTTGTATGTTGCCAGGTATGCCTAGGGGTTTCCGACGTTCAGTTCAGGGCTGATGTGGAGAAGTTCATGTATATATATATTTTTACTAAATATTTTTTACTAAATATTTTTTACTAAATATACCCCAGATGCATCAAAGTTATGTTTTGCGAGTCCTTAATAGCGAATTTTAACGATTCGCTGTTAAAGACTCGCAAAACGGGATGCATGTAGGAATCGCAATGTTATTTGCGATTCCTACTGATTACTTATTTGCGATTCGCTAATTGCTGAAGGCCCATAGGAATGAATGGAAAGTCATTCCTTATTTGCGGTTAGCAATTAGCGAATCGCAAATGTGCCGCAATTTCAAGGGTGCCAGGGTGTCAAAGGACACCCTGTTGCACCCCTGAAATGGTAATGTTCACTGGTGTTGCGCACACACGTCCCAAGGACATGTGTGTGTGTAATATACAACTTAGAAAAATGCACTAAAGTGCATATTTCTAAGTTTTTGCTATTTACTACGTAGTTTGAATTCGCGGTAAATAGCGACCCCAGATTGCGAATTCGCAATTTTGGAATGGTTCATGCATTGCATTTAAGGAATCGCAAATTGCAATTCCTTAAATGCAATCGCAATTTGAGCACTCGCAATTATTTGCGAATTCTTAAATTGCGAGTGCATGAACCCTTGATGCATCTCAAGTGCCATTTTTGCAGGCGCAAACGGCCGAATTTTGCGATTCGCACAGTTTGCGCTCGCAAAAATGCTTGATGCATCTACCTGATAATGCTTGCCAACATCAGGTGTATAGGCATAACTCTACCTAAATATTAATTAGAACAAATGGTGGTAACGGGCTTTGCAAATATTTTTGTCATGCCTATGTTAAAATTAGCCAAAAATGTTCATAAGCCTTTATCATATGGTAAGAACAGTGTTTGCAAGATTAATGTGTGCTACCCAGAGAGGTCAACTACGTTCCCCATTTCTTTTTGCTGCTTTACGTTCAGCTAACGTGGAGGGAATACAGATAGCTTCTCATCAGAGAATCACCTGGATGGATAATCTAAGCCCCTGAGGGGACTTGCTGCTGAGGTTCATCCAGAGCCTAAAGCTGTCATAGTGCTGACTTCTTCCTGGCTAGGACTAAGCTTGTGGTCCTGCTGAAGCTCTGCTGGTTTGCCATGCTGTTCGCGTCGTCCTGCAAGAAATCCCCCGCCAGTCCAAGGAGTTATAGGAGCCTGAAGATGGATTGAGCCCAAGGCCTCCTCACCCAAGATCATGGAAGGCAGTCAGGCTCACAAACATCCAGGGTGTGCCTCCAATCCATCACTGCAAGATAGAGGTATGAGATCTGAGAGATCAACTGCTCCAAGTAAGACAGCGACAGTACCCTTCTCTGTACAATTTGTTTTTTATACATTACTGTTGCAAAAGATTTAACCAATTTAGTCCATCAGGGTTTTTCACTTTTGATGACCCAGTTTTTGGACCTTTACTGTGGTTGAGTCTCACTACCTGAGTCTCACTTCCCACTAATTTCACCATAATTGGACTGAGCGTATTGCAGGCAGTGATCCCCTTTTAAAATAAGACCACTGTGGCGCAGACACTAGGCTGGTTACCCATGAGCACGTGTGCATACGCCTGTGAGTAGCAGCACGTGTGCGACTAACATCATGCACAGCCCAGTAATTGTGCACAGACTGGCTGGCACAGAAGGGATTTTGCAAGGATTGGTGCTGGTTTGGGATAAGCCTTATAATATTAGTGTGCATTCATAGCGAGTTCACTAGGATATACTGGAAAATCCCGAGTGCTATCACTGTATTATACAAAGAGTTGAAATCTGTCCTACAGTGTAGTTTGAGTCAACTTAGGCGTACACAGTCCAGCAAGGTATCAAACTGAGGTGAAAAAAACAAAGGCAAGCATTGTCGAAAGAGAAAATAGCGTGTAGCTCTCCGCCGTATCTTCAAAAATTACCCACTGGTTGAGCCAATACTTTTAAATTTAATGTCTGGGAGAGCGGGCATGCATGGGGCTCCCTCCTACGCCTCAGGATTGCCCTGGGGGCCCTATCACACTACGGGTTGGTGCAATATTGAATGAGGCCGGGAACCTGACCCCTTGACAAAGGCAGTATACCTACGTTATTTACAATGGTACCCGCATATATTTAGATGTTGCATCTGGTATAGTTGGGTGGGGGGCATTGTGATTATGGGATTAAAGACCCACAAGGGGTGAAATGTGATATAAGGGTGTAACCAAAGGTATTCTCATCAACCTGATGTATATATTTGGAAATTAATGGATAGTATTTAGTAGTTTGTGTAATAAATGATAATTTATTGAGTGTGGTTGTATGCCAGCGAGGGAAGAGTACTAGCCCACACCACCTCTCCTCAGTATGCCTTGGACTGCTCTGCTTCGCTACCCTGAGAGAGTGCTATAATGGGGTGCTTGGTTCCCAGTAAGGAAAGACTTGTGAACGACTCACAGCTACCATAACTCATAACCCAATTTCTTACAATTTCTTTGCTCAGTTTTTAAATACTGTGTGCATCAGTGAACCACCCTATAGTTAGCTGGACCCAATATACATGTCACCTGCTCTTGAGCTCCTGGATGCCAGACATCATTATGGTCTGTGTACCACCACTATACCCCAGTGTTCATTATACCTCAGAGTAAATGAGGAAACTCCAAAACGCTGTCACCATGACTTGCAGGTGCCCTTCACACTGTCAGTACAAATGTGGGTTTCCTTCAGTTGCATTTTACATTTAAATATGGCAGCTAAATCCTTTTAGTACTTTAGAGCGGACATCTGCTTCCCAAAATAGGCCTCAAATAGTTATTTGCAAACACAGCACAGTGTGAACCAGACACAATGCCAGACAATAGAAGCCAGGCCACTTAATTTGTAGGACTGGAGGATGACAATGACTCAGAAATATATCCTCATATACTATGTGCTTTAAGCAGCAGAAAACCCCAAAAGAGATAAGAGACCTGGTATTGCATGGCCTGTGATTACCACAGATGTTGACCATTACCCAAAAAAAATCCAGTGAGATAGACTCAGCCCACCAAAAGACTGGCCGATGATTCACCCGTGCAAAAGATAACAAAGTGATGCACGCTGAGCATGACAATTAATTGTTGGCTCAGATATGAACATGCTCAACCCAGATTAGGATGGTGTATAGATACTGCTTTAATGTGGCACAGACTGGAAATCAAACATGTTAGAACTGTGTGCTTCATAGTTCCAGTGGTGTGTACATTTTCACTTCGTTTTTCAAAACACAGATTGACGTAGAAGAGAATTGTGTAAGTGCATACCCCTGCACTTAGGTGCCCAGTCATGTTGAGAGAGCTTCACAGGGGAATTGTTTGACATCTCTATAATGTTAATTGATGAAATAGCCATAGGTAACCAACAATGGCTAAATCAAAATACAAGACAAGAGTCCAAAAACTGGCCTTTTCTCTCCAGCAGTAAAATTATATTTTGCCTGGAGCACTTACTTTCACTGGCTGTGCTGCCATGATGAGGGGGATGTCTGCTTTGCCACTGCTCCCTTCAGGTACCCAATATGATATTCTATCCAGTGGGGCAAATTAATTGGGACAAAGAGGACAGTTGGGGCAAGTAATGCCTGGATTACTTATGGGTCCTCCTCCTTACTCCAAGATCATGTGCACATCTGGTCCTGAAGCTCTGGAATTCTTTGCCTCTCGGGCAGAGACTGCTGGACGAAGAACCCAACTTTAGGGAAAAGCTTAAGGCATTGTTGTTCTCCCAGTAGCCCCAGAGCTGGCCTAGTTACCCCTTTTTTCAGCAATCTTAACCAGCGCTGGGAAGCCTTTGGGCAGCCATGTGCTTTACAAAAACCTAACCATAAAAATAAGTCATAGCCTTCATCTTCAAAGGCCTGATTTTATGAGGGGGTTGAGGAAGGGGGGGTGATTGGGATTTTGTGACCTACATACTACGCTTAAAATTACAATTTATTTCTCGTTTTTCTGGCTCAGGCATCAGGAAGTGATATTTATCAGCCCCACCATTACAGGTCTCAGGATGATGTCAAGGACGGCCATATTAGTAGGGGCTGCTTCTTAAAATTGTATAAGTATAGATGAATTCTGTCCCCTGTCCCAGACAGAGTTTACTGACATAAGGGCAGGGCCAGGGAAGACTCAGCCGGGAACACTCTTAAAAGTAATACTTAAAGACAGCTTGGTATGGGAGTCTCATGTTTCAACAACATCCCTCTATATGCTTCAACAACAATCAAGAGTGGTACACTTTGCACAAAAAACAATCCTAATTGTTTGTTGTTTGAAACTTTATAATTCGCTGCTAACCTCGTAAAACACAATTGTCAATTACTTCACTACTTGTCCTCATTTTCTGAAGGAAGAAGTTCAATTTTCTAACTGACTTTCCTGGCACGCTTTTTTGCCAATTTTGGTGATAGTGGGAAAGAAAAAGCAACTACAATACCAGTCTATTTTACCTGGATTTATTAAAGAAGAACCATAAGAAAGATATGCGAATGTGGCCAGTGTTTCAGCATGGGCATTACGCATTGCCCGGATTGCCTTCCCTTTTAGCTTCAAATGAATACTTTAGAACATTATGTTCCATGAGGTACAAACAAATATAAACTTTCTATCCCTATGGCAATTAGGTCCATAGATATATACATACACATAAGACAGGGCAACAACTTGATAGTTTTGCATGTGCAAGCTGTACTGTTTTCACTTAAATAGGGCTCCGATCTTTTATTTTAAGGTTTAATTATAGGTGAACAAGGAGCAGAGACATGCCCTGCCCTTTTTTAAAACTTGTCCCAGGCAGTCAGGCTCTTCGTGGTATTATTACATGTTCCATGTTCCAACTGCCTGGATTGCTGATGAGAAGGCGCGAGAGGCTTCACCGTTATGATTTGCTTATGACTGTGGAAAGAGTCCGTCGTCTAAGATGACTGCAGATGCCATGGAAAAAGAAAACATACGGATCTGACCTGCTTCCCTTACCCACGAGAAATGGAAAATCCATGGGTTTGAAGTGTTTTTTTCCCCCCAACGGCATAGTGTCTCTCTTACTCACCTTAAAAGCTTACATGTATTTATTTGATTACAGGACAGCTGACTTGGCATATGTATGGAATTATGTGAAATAAATCCTGATCTAATAATCATTTCATTGTAAAATCTTAGTTTTTTTCTCATTATGCTTTTTTCACGTGTTCCAGTTAGTGCATCCTATAACTGAAATTGCATTAGCCGCCGTTGTAAATGTTTTAGCAACAGCCTTGCATTCAAGAGATAAGAACTAAGTCATGGCTTTATCTCATTTATTTCTGCTGCCGTGTACGACGACACGTGCCATTCCGGGACCCTTCCAGGGCATCATTTGACACACCTTTAAACTAAACGTTCGAGGATTCTAGGCTTCATAGCGCTAAATTTAAAATCACAACGGATTCAACCTTACGAAAAAACGGGATTGCAGTAAAGGGATTTGGGAAGATTCTGAACAAGCAATCCTTCCCTTTTGAAAAGTAAAAAAAAGCAAGAGAGAGATGGAAAACACATGCTTTCTCATGGCGTATTTAACCAAAAATAACTAAGCTGTTCTCTAAAAGTGACCAATGGAAGAATACAAGTGAGCCAGTGGTAGACAGGCCAGGCTCTAGGAAAGGAACAAACACAAGAAAAATCCAAAACCGATTTCTTCAGGTCTCAACTAGACCTAGCCAAGAACCGTCCCAAAAAGCAATTTGTCCTTATCAAAGCCCAAACTAAAAGCCTACCTAATGTCCTCAACTCCAGCCCACCCTCTCTTCCCAACTGTGATGAATTCGCTGCCTTCTTCGCCTCTAAGACAGAATCCATTAAATCCGATCTGCTCAAGGATCTAATATCCTTCTCAGACTTGAAAAAGAGCCCATCACTGCCCCTGGCTGGAGCCCTAGCAAATGACCTCCCATTATTTAAACTAAAAAACAATGCAACTTGGTCCCACTTCGACACGTACTGTGAAGACTCCATATTAAAGACGATAAACACGTTGAAGCCCTCCAATCACTTCACGGACCCGCTACCGGCGAACTACCTAAAATACTTTATTCCCCTCTTACTACTCAGCTGGACCAAGATCATCAACACGTCCTTCCTTCAAGGTTGCATTCCAGATATCCTGAAAACTGGACAGGTCTCGCCTATCCTAAAGAAAACCACTCAGGACCCTTCGGACTATCGTCCGATATCTAATATCCCCATGTTAGCCAAACTCCTAGAAAAGTGCGTTAACATACATCTGAATAGTCACATTGATTGATTCAACTTATTGAACCAATTTCAATCAGGCTTCAGAGCAGGTCACAGCACCGAATCAGCCATTACACATATATTAGACGACGCTCTCAAAATCCTAGACCAAAATGAAGCCTGTCTATCACTCCTACTCGACCTATCATCAGCTTTCGACACCGTCAAACAAGACAACCTGCTGGATCTCCTGAAACACAGAATAGTAATGTCTGGAAATGTATTTAACTGGTTCGCCTCCTTCCTCCAAAATAGATCCCAAAGATTCAAGGTCAACCAATCCCTATCCAACCCCATGCCAGTCACATTTGGAGTCCCACAAGGCTCCTCCCTTTCACCCACCTTGTTCAACCTGTTCATGGAACCTCTGACTGATCTTCTCAGCCTCTCCAAGATACACTTCCACATGTATGCAGACGACACCCAAATTTACATAAAGATACACTCACTAGAGGACATCAAATCACTCAACACCACTCTACAAAAAAACCAAACGTAGCTGGCCGAAAACCATCTGAAACTTAACTCCCTCAAAACGGAATTCCTCTTAATCACCCCACTCCCCCCACGAACAAAACTCACACTATCCTAAACTGGATGAAGCACCTAACAGCTCTTAATGGACAACCGCTCATAGTCGACTCGGCGAAATCTCTAGGGGTAACACTAGACAATAACTTAAAGATGCAGAAACACATTAGCGCCTCAACAAAGGGAGCCAACTTCCACCTTAAGACCCTGCGAAAACTGAAACCCTTTCTGCCTGCACACGATTTCAAACAAGCAGTTCAAGCCCAAGTAATTCCCCGCGTGGAATATGGAGCAGTAACACTATGCAGCCTCCCTAGGTCATCGACCGCCCCGCTAAGAGCTACGATCAACTCAGCTGCAAGACTCATCACAGGTTCTAAGAGGAACGCTCACATTTCCCCAGACCTGAGAGCTCTCAACTGGCTACCGTTTGAAGCCAGAATTCACTTAAAAATAGCTTGTATGAACCGGTGCTTTTCGGGGATGGCTCCGAGGATATGGAATGCCTTACCCAGTGCAACAAGAATGAACCATTCCACTGCCTCCTTCAAAAGAGAAGTGAAAGCTATCCTTATGGCTAAATTCACTTGAACTCAATGTCTATTCACTGTAATTTTTTATTGTGTTGTTCTTTGTACACTATATCTTGCCTTCTAATTATGACCTGTAAAGCGCTCTGTTACTCGCAAGAGTCTTGTTCGCGCTATATAAAACCTTCAAAATAAAATAAATAAAATAAATAAGGCTAGCTACTGAAGAAGAAGCATGGGAATAAGAGTTACAATCAGCCAACCACGATAAGCAAGGGCATGATCTAAGCCCACTGTAAGTTTTGGTGACACCCACAATAAGTCTTTTGCAATCAGGGCAAGCAATCTGGCAATTATAATCTTAAAATAGAGTGGGATTGCATAAAGAAGTAATTATAGAGTCAGTAAAGTCTATATCACACTGCTTGTCCTAAGCTACAGTAAGAAGAAAGAGAGGTAGGTGTATAGATAGATAGATAGATAGATAGATAGATAGATAGATAGATAGATAGATAGATAGATAGATAGTTAGATAGATAGATAGATAGATAGATATATGGCTATATAGATAAATAAAAAGAGAGACAGACAGACTTGAAAACCTGTTATTATGATTATTATTATTACTGTTATTATCCTCAGATACAATATGGAGTTTCTCACTGAGTCTCTGAACATTTCTATGTTCTAGCCGGGGTGAAGTTAGGAGCTTTGTATAATACGTAGTTTGGGTGTGAACCAATTCGTCTATCAACTATAGTGTTCTTTATAGCCAAAAGAGATTATCGAAGTGTACATGGTATCAGGCGTTACTATAGGGCGGTTGTTATCAGTAGCTACCAGTGGGTTCCCATTGTTCCTAATGCTGACTCCGGTATTGCAATCAGCTTTGTGGATAAGGAGTAAGTCAGATAGAAGTGAAAATGGCTGTAATCTTTACTTAGGCGTTTGAACAGCAGCTTCCACCACCATTGGAACTTCACATTTATTTCTCAGCTAGAAGCTCTTTCATGGAGTATTTTTCTGTGTATGGTAGATGGACCCTAAAAGTAGCAAAGCATAGATGAATGCACCTGGCCATCAAAAGTTGGCGGCCAAAATTAATGTTGAGCATAAATTACATATGATCAAACACAATTTCAGCCTATACTTTAAAACAATGAAATGAAAGCTAAAACGCATAATGTTATTGAAGGGTATTTAAGATAACCCGTTACCAAATAATGTTCCTTTATGAATTATGTTAAAGAAATGTAAACAATCCTGTGAATAAATCATAAAAACAATATCTTAATAAAAATCTGTGAATAAGTCTAAACCACCAAAGAGGAGGGAACCCTGTATAAGAACCAATAGATGCAGAGGTCCAAGCAAAACTGCTGAGCAATCTTACTACTCACCATCAACAGTGTTGTAGGACCGGTGACTTTTTAATGCACATTATGGAAAGATAGAGTTAATATTTTCAAGGAATGAGCAATGAAGTGCTCTGCCCAAAGATAAACAATGCGTGGTGTATCACATGAATATATCTATTGCTGCAGTTACCAAACTGGAATTTGTAATATTGTCCTAGGAAGAAGTATACATAAACATAAACCCCACTGCAATGCCAAAGGTCCGTCTGTGAGTGTACACGTATTGACATTTTGGACACTTAAGTCCTTTTCATAGGGTATTCCTCAGGGCAAAAAAGTAATTGGATCATAAGCGCCATTGATGTTTAGATTTACAAGCTACAAGATGAGAAGAACTTTGAGTCAGTGTCTCATGCAGACCAGAAGCTAACAACTCAGCAAAAAGTCACCCCTATGCAGTGCTCTGTTATTATTTTAGAAAATGTTGAAGTGGTTAAAAATGAACAGCAATTGTGACTGGCACCTGCCCTAAAATTACAACTATATGAACCACCAGTAACAGGGCATGCTGAGGGACCCTCCAATGAACTCTGCTTCGATGAGTCACCAGAAACCTACCAAGAAAAGCAGCAATGCTGGCATCTACGCCAGGTACACCTCATCATATTTAGGGTCTGAGGCTTTCCACTAAGCCATTTCCTGTACAATATACCACCATGAACTGAGACTAAGATGTGCTCAAATACTGGTGGTAATATTGCACGCAATTGTAGTTCTGCATATAGACTGGACCATTTGCTCACATCTGTGATTTTGCTCCTATGTGTGATTTGTATGGCTTTGCTCCTATTTGGGATTCTGTGCCTATTAATGATTTTGACACCATTAAATACTATCTTAGTTACACAAGGTAACTCAACCACAAATGCTTCACACTTCTTTACTCAGAACTCTCTTTCATGTACTAAGACAATGCTCTATAAAATAGGAAACTCTTCTACTGTTATCACTACTGCCAAGAATAGCATGTTTTCAGATATTTTTCCAGGACCTATTCCTCTCATTCACACTCCTGTTTTGCATAACCCATTCTAATCTCACTTTTCCACTCAGTCAGAGAGTATACAAACCACCTTTCTCTCAACTCATACCACCCTTACTAAATGTCTCAGCTGTCGTTACAAAGCCATCTGCTGATCCTTTCACCAACAATATTTATTTATGAAATGCCTGCCAAAATTAAAAAAAAACTGATTGTATTACTGACAACTGTGATGCTCACTAGCCTTCATCACTTTTCACAGCTTTATAGAGATTGAGAAATCCAACAGACATAACCCCCCCAATTTCCACACACACATAATTCACAACACCCTCCCACACAACCACTGAAGGATTTAGGGAGGTAGACCTCCTTAGCAAGCCTGTTACACATACTAACATACATGACCATCTACTAACTACCTGTGATCATCTACCATTCTCCGAGCATTCTTGACTCATTCTTCAATGATTTTAACACTTTTGCACACACACAGAGAGTGATGGATATGTGGTTGTTGCATGGGGGTAACCCACGCCTTTTTTTTTAGAAAATAAAAGAATCCATATATTTTGGGGGTAAAATCCCCAACCCCGCTTTTCCCATTAAAAATTACAATAATTTCGTTTAGGTTTCAAACCACCCAAGCCACCCTTTTCTTGTAATAATTTATTTTTCCTCTTTTTGGGGGTGTAGTAATCTAATGTATCCCCTTGCTCTTGAACTCAGTAACCAGATCACATACTGAAGTTTGTTATATTTTACCTTATTCCTTTATCGTCTCAGTCACCTGACAATTGGTCCTTTTCTTCTTCTGCACTCTCATTCCCTTACATCATCATGTTCTCCCTGAAAGTTATTATACCCGTCTCTCTAATACATAGGATGCTACACATGAGATACTCCACACCATTCCCTTAAAAAATAAAATACAAAACACCTGTGTGTAAAAACATCATCAAGAACTACTGCCATGGGGGAGGAGCCTAGCCTGCAAACATGATGGCCGCCTAAACCCTCGGCTCCGCTGCCCCGCTCGTCTTCCCTCCGTACCGTTGCTAATCCTGTGATTTATCCGGTCTTCTCGACACGGTATCGGACTCCGGAAGTGATGCTGATTCCAGCGGTGTGCTCCCCGATGTGATCCCTTCGACAGGACTGTTTGAGCGTCCCTGTTTTCTTTCTGGTATTAATGGCGGCGACCGGGTCTTTGTTCTCGGAGCAGACTGGCTCCGACCACCACAACAGCGGCCACGGACGGCAGAGCGGAGTCCACCAGCGGAAAGCGGCGGCCGCTTAGAGTTTCTGCAGCAGCGCGCTTTCATTCCTTTCCACCTCTGCACTTGCTCAGACTCGCAGCTGCCAGTGTTACATTTGTATCTCGTGTGCCTTTCACTCTCCGGAGCTGTGAGGGGGGCCATTTTGAACCGAGTGCTCGGCGACTGTGCCTGGTGGCCTGACCAACTACTGAGGGTGTTTACCATTGCCGACTACACACTATGTCCGTGTGCCGCGTCGGTATGGAATTTGCTGCTCATGTCCCCATGACCTGGCTGTGCTTGTCGGGGCGCCCATGGGATGACGAACTGCGGGAAGGGGATGCCGGCGTATGGGCTTGAGGACTGCCCCTGGTCGTCGACCCGTGTCTACAAGGAGCTCCATTATCCTCCTCTCCGGAGGTTCCCCTTAAGATCGCTGGGATTCTGGGCGCCCTGGCTGACTTGCGTGCTGCTTGGTGTGGTCATGCCCGGGACCTGGGGGACCGCTTGGATTCCATTTTATCTACTCTATCCTTAACTGTCCGAGCTGGAGATCGCGTGCAGAGCGCTTCGCCACACCCTGAGCCCGAGTACGGTGAGCTGTCTATCCTGAGGTGCGTGGAGACGCTGGAGGTGCGAGAACTGGATGCTGCTGCGACTCAATCTGCTACTACTGTGGAGGGATGTGAGACTCCTGGACTGGCGCAGCTGCGGGGGAGTCGCCTTTGGGCGCCATGTCCTGCAACTTATTCTGGATCTGCTGGCGACTCTTCCTATGGTGTCCTGGGCGCGCCGCTTCTACTTCCACTGTTCAACTATGGAGGACTGATATTGCGCACCGCTCTTCTTTGTACACCGATGGCCCACATGGTTTTTTGTTGGACTGGCCTTAGTGGACGGCGCCCTGTCCTGCCGTGGTACTTGCAGCTGTTCGCATCATTCTGGCGGGCGGTTTTATTTTTGCCTTTCGCTGCCACGCTGGATCGTCAGGGACAAGGTTGATAATGCTTTTCACTTTTGTTTACTGTTGTTTGCTTGCTGGGACGGTGATGGGTAGACGGGGGTACTGGACGTTGGATATGTTTCAATTGGGGATCGATGGGTAGGGCGGCCGAAAATATCCTGGTGGTTCGTTTTAGGACACATAAATCTGGCCCTCCTCCGGTTTTATATGTGTATTTTTTCTTCCTTTCTCTTCTTACTGTATTTCGGGTACTCTTTATTGGGCGACAGGCACGCCGTTAAGGGGGGGGTAGGCCGTAGCCTCTACGTGTGTGCAGGGTGGGGGGTAGGGGGAGGGGTCTTTGTTTTGTCTGTTTTCGTTCCTATGGGCCTTATTTTTCCTTTTTATTCTTTAATTCTTTTTCTTTTTCCTTGGGTCAATGGTGTGGGTCGGGGTGGGGTGGGTGGCGATCGGCGCACGACCTACTAGGCGATTATCAATCCTTTTCAGTTATCACTGTGCTGCCATTTTGCTTCTGTCTTAACGCTCGTTGATTTTCTTGATTGACGTCGCCCACCTCGGTTCTGAATGTATATCGCGAATTTTTGATCCTTTCTAATGTCTATTAATTACGTATGTTTTATGAACATTATAAAATTAAACCTTCCTTTCTCCTGCTTCTCGGTAGTGTAAATGTTTCCGTGTAATTTGGGTTATCTGTATTTGGATTTATGTTGCTGCTGAGTTGCCATATTGCTTGCTACGGTGCACCGATTGCTGTCGAGGCCGGCCAGTTGGTTGTAGGCCCGTAATTGTTTATGAATCTGTGCAATAAAGGTTTTCCAAAAAAAAAAAAAAAAAAAAAAAGAACTACTGCCATTTTAAGAGGGAAACATTAGTATCACACAGATAATAACACAATAGGAAGAGATACATAAAACTAGGCACGGTATATACAATAAAAGCACATTGTTAAAGTAATCTAGCAAATATTTAGGCTTCTTTACAATATTATTTCCTCTCACTAAATTATCTATGAATGAACTATCATCTTCTAATCTCAAACTTGTATTTTCTCACTCACATTTCTCTCATCATCTGCCTCATGTTTGACAATCAATCAATCAATCAATCATGCCATTTGTATCGCGCACTACTCACCCGGGAGGGTCTCAAGGCGCTTGGGGGGAGGGGTATGCTACTGCTCGAACAGCCAGGTCTTGAGTTGTTTCCTGAAGGCGAGATGGTCCTGGGTCAGCCGAAGGTGGATGGGGAGGGAGTTCCAAGTCTTGGCAGCCAGGTAAGAGAAGGATCTTCCTCCGGCGGTGGCTTTTCGGATGCCAACCACTCTATTCAGGTTCTAGATGCAAGAATCCTCACTCTTCACAGCATTCCTACATAAATCCTCTATGGGAGTGAACACTTCGACCCGTGACACCATCAGGATTGTCAAATCTCACCACATCACTAGACAAACATTTGTCTCCTTAACCGTATGTTTCCATCAAATCTCTTTTTGCTTTCCTGAATCTTCACAAACTCTCTTTCTCCATCCACCTTCAGTTTTGCACCCTAAACCCGTCTCATTCAGCCATTTATTTATTCATGCTGGACAAACTGAAAAATTAGGCTTTCTATCACTAAATGGTTCCGATGGAACCTTTCCTAATACAGAATGAGAGGTCAACTTATATTTCTTCAACTGGCAAAATAAGTTCTTCTCTTCAATTATTTTCATTGCCTCTGGCCATCTGTATAGCCTCTTTCAAGACTCAGTTACATCTATCAGTCATTCCAGTAGCCTCGGGGTGATAGAATGCACATTTCATATGTTATGCCTCTTCTCCACAAAGATTCTTCAGTAAATCACAACACCAATTGGACTGCATTGTCCATTAGAATTGTCCCTGGCATACACATACTGCTTAAATACTCACTTAAGATGTAAGAACTTCTGGTATGATTTAGAGTTTGGCGGATGGGATACTCCGTCACAACGAATAGTCTGTCTGCCTTACTACAAGTACCTTATTCTCTAAGGCACTTGTAATAATGCAAAGTAGATATATGTCACTTTTGCATCACATCCTTCAAACTCTATATCAATCAATCAATTATTTGTAAAGCGCACTACATACCTGCGAGGGTCTCAAGGCGCTGGGGGGTGGGGGAGTGGGGAGCGCTACTGATCGAACAGCCAGGTCTTGAGTATCCTCCTGAAGGTCAGCAGGTCTTGGGTCTGTCGCAGGCTCAGTGGGAGGGTGTTCCATGTCTTGGCGGGGAGGTGGGAGAAGGATCTCCCACCGGTGGTTGTTCTTCGGATGCGCGGGACGGTGGCGAGTGAGAGGTCGGCGGAGCGGAGCTGGCGGTTGGGGATGTAGAAGGAGAGCCGTCTGTTGAGGTAGGCTGGGCCGGTCTTGTGGAGAGCCTTGTGTGCGTGGATGAGGAGTTTGAAGGATATCCTCTTGCTGACGGGGAGCCAGTGCAGGTCCCTCAGGTGGGGGGAGATGTGGCCGTGGCGTGGTACGTCGAGGATCAGTCGTGATGAGCTTGGTGAGAACTCCTGCGAAGAGGGCATTTCCGTAGTCAAGTCTGCTGCTGACGAGGGCCTGGATGACTGTTTTTCTTGTATCTGTCGGGATCCATCTGTCGGGATCTTGCGGAGCATGCGGAGGGTGTTGAAGCAGGAGGAGGAAATGTCGTTGACCTGCTTGGTCATTGAGAGCGTTGAGTCGAGGATGATTCCCAGGTTGCGTGTGTGGTCGGTGGGTGTCGGGCTGCTCCCAGTGCCGTCGGCCACCAGGAGTCGTCCCAGGCTGAGGGGTTGGAGCCGAGGATGAGGACTTCCATCTTGTCCGAGTTCAGCTTCAGACGGCTGGTCTTCAGCCAGTCAGCGACAGCTTTGATTCCTTCGTGGATGTTGGCTTTGGCGGTGATGGGGTCCTTGGTGAAGGAGAGGATCAGTTGAGTGCTGTTGGCGTAGGAGATTATGTTGAGGTTGTGCTGTCGGGCGATGTGTGCGAGCAGGGCCTTTTAAATGTTGAACTGTGTCGGGAGGATGGAGGTTCCCTGGGGTATGCCGCAGATGATGTCGGAGGCTTCGGACCGGAATGGGGAGAGGCGGGCGCTCTGGGTTCTGCCGGAGAGGAAGGAGGTGGTCCATTCCAGAGCCTTGTCTTGGATCCCTGCGGCGTGGAGGCATGCGCGTAGTGTGCGGTGGCAGACGGTGTCGAAGGCGGTGGAGAGATCTACGAGGATTAGTGCTGCGGTCTTGCCGTTGTCCAGTAGGGTCTTGATTTCGTCAGTGGAGGCGATGAGGGCGGTCTCGGTGCTGTGGTTGCTGCGAAACCCTGATTGATAAGGGTCCACGATTATTCAAGCTAACGGGTTAGCTGTCTATTGACGATTTTCTCAATAACCCTGGCTGGGAAGGGGAACAGAGAGATGGGCTGGAAAATCTTCAGGTCTCTTGGGTCAGCCTTGGGTTTTTTCAGTAGGGCATTGATCTCGGGGTGTTTCCAGCTCTGTGGGAGGTCGCGGCTTCGAGGGAGAGACTGATGACGTTGCGCAGGTGGGGTGCAATGGAGCTGCTTGCTTTGTTGAAGACGTGGTGTGGGAAGGGATCTGACGGAGAGCCAGAGTGGATTGTGCTCATGGTCTTGATGGTGTCATCGATGCTCACGCTGGCCCAGGCTAGCAGGGGGTCGTGGTCGATGGTGTGCGTAGGGTCTGATGTGTTGCTGTCTGTCGGGTCTGTCTGGGTGTTGAAGCTGTTGTGGATGTCTGTTATCTTGCGGTGGAAGAAGGAGGCGAGGGAGTCGCACAGGGCTTGTGACGGTGGGATGTCGTTGGTGTTGGAGCTGGGGTTGGAGAGTTCCTTCACAATGTTCAATGGGTGGGCTGAGAGCAAGGTTGGCCTGTAGTTGGTCTTTGGTGATTTTGCTCCAGCAGCGGCGGGGGATCTGTTGGGTGTGGTGGTGTGTGGTGGGTTTCTGGAAGGTGAAGTGGATGCAGTGGTGGTCAGTCCAGAGGAGTTCGGTGGTGTGGCTGACGGAGACGTGCAGGCTTGAGCAGAAGATGGGGTCGAGCGTGTGGCCGGCGGAGTGGGTGGGCATTGTGACGAGTTGCTTCAGTCCGAGGTTGGCGAGGTTATCGATCAGGGTTGTAGAGTTCTTGTCGTTGTTGTTCTCAATGTGAAAGTTCAGGTCTCCGAGGAGGATGTAGGCGTGCGTGCTGATGAAGTCGACGCTGGAGTCGCTGAACTGGGGGCTGGGTCCGGGGGTCTGTAGACGAGGGTGCCTCTGAGGGTAGAGTTGGGGTCTGTGTGGATGTGGAAGTGCATGTGTTCGGCTGTGCTGAGCGCGTCGTCGGTGCTGGTCGTGATCCTGACGCTGTTCTTGTGGACTATGCCGATTCCTCATCCGACTCCGTTGGAGCAGTCTCTGCGGGTGATCTTGTAGCCATCTGGCATGGCTATGGCGATGTTGGGCATGGAGGAGTCGTTCAACCAGGTCTCTGTCAGAAAGGGATGTTGTGTCGAGCAGGTCCCAGAGCTCGATGGCGTGTTGACGCGCAGAGCGGGTGTTCAGTAGTATGCATCGCAGGTGGTTGCGGTTTTTCTTGGCGGGTGGTCCGTTGGTTCTGAGTCTGGTGTAGCTGCAGTTCCGGCAGGTGAAGGGATCGTGTGTGCGTTTCGGGGTGGCCTTGAAGCAGGTGTGGGTCCGTCCGGGATTGAGGGCGTGGAGCGAGCTGGCATCGTAGCGGCTACGGTCATCGTGGCAGGAGGGGGGGGGCTAGGGGTTCTGGCACTGGGCGCGCTCCAGGTGCGGACGGGCACAGACGGGCTTGCCTTAAGCGTGCCTTCGGTGCTCATTGGCACGCCCGCTGCACGCGGCTGTGCATCGACCGGCATATATGGGGAGGTGGGAGGGAGGAGCAGCTGAGAGGCGGGGCCAACAAATGGGCAGTGGGCAGTCCGGGGGCGGGGCCGCAGGGGACAAAGCGGTGGGGGCAGGTGAGGGACGAGGAAGGGAACAGAGGGAAAGGGCACAGGACGTGGGAGAAACGAGTTGCAAAGAAGGCAAAGGGCACAGAAATCAGCAAAACAAGTTGTACAGAAGGCAAAAGGGGCACAAAAACGAGGGGGAAACGAGTGGCAAAGGGCACAGAATCAGCACAAACGAGTAGTACAGAAGGAAAAAGGGGCACAAAATGAGGGGAAAACGAGTGGCAAGGGGTACAGAATCAGCAAAAACGAGTGGTACAGAACAGAAAACGGAGAGAGAGGCACGGGGCAGCTACGGGGCACAGAAGGAAGAGAATGGGCAGGGGCCACAGCGGGTGAAGAAAGACAACAGCAGTCACGAACACCACAGCGAGAAACACGGCAATACAGTAACAGTCAGGCAGAAGATGAACAGACGTACGGCCTGCAACTTCCGCAGCAGTGGCAGCTGGGGCAGGGATGCACAAGCAGAGCTGTGCGGAGGGGGAGCGACCTACCAGGAGGGTCAGCGGTCGCTCTGGCTTTTAGTTACATTAGTGTCTCTATTCCACTAACAATACTCATTTCTGGCCATCTAGAATACATGTCATGTCACTCAATGCTACAACTGCAATGCTATCAATGCTATTACATATTGTTGTCCTTCCTTGCTATTTATGCATCCTACTATATGTAAATCTATATCTCTGGAAATTCTCTTAAGAGCCTGGACTGCACTCTGGTCTTGTATTGCTTGTCACTTTTAATACACTCCACACAGTCTCTGACAGCTCTCTCTGTCTGAACATCTAATTTAAGCCACCAGAAACTCATTCTTTATCTTTTCTTAGTTTTACTGCTCCCTAGATGTCCCTGGTGCACTAAATCTACTATGAGCTTCAAATCACACTTGGTGGCATTAGTTTTGTACCTCTCCAAATCAACTCATGTTGTTCAGAGAGTTCTTCCTGTACTTTCCAAAACTTCCTACGTTGAATGACTGTTTTAGTAAACACTTCTCTAAGAGATTTGTGATGGACTTCCTTATTGCTAAATAGATACATAATGCCTCTTTTTCAATAAGAGACTAATTCAATTCAGGATATTTTTAGCACTGTGAAATGAACATTATTGTTCTTTTCTTTACACTTTCCCCTTGTTTTGTAAACCACTCCTGATCCTTTGGAGCTCACATCAATCATCAAAATGAATTGTTCCCTTAAATCAAAACTCTGAAGACTAGGAGCCTCTGCTAAACTCCTCTTTATGTCTTCAAGCTCCATGCTGCACTCCTCGGCCAATTGAACTCTACTCATTTTCTTAACAGAAATCTCAGTATTTTGCTTGATGATTAAACGGTGGCACAAATGTATTGCAATATTCTGTAATTCCCAAAGATATGTCTAATTCATCTTTGTTTCCTGGTATAGATAAATCTGGTATAGTCTTCACTAATTCTTTCTTTGGCTTTATACCACCTCTCATAATTCTATGACCTAGACACACAATCTCGTTATTCTCAAATTTGCACTTGGAGTTTTTCATGTAAGATCACTATCTAAGAGCCTATTTAATACTTCCATGAGTTGCTTTTCATTTTACATCTCTGAGACATTATAGACTAACATTGCATCTTGATATTTATTTATTTATTTATTTTTGTGTTTTATAGAGCGTGAACCTGACCCGTTAGGGTATCAGAGCAGTTTACAGAGTCACAGAGTTGTACAAAAGGCATGAAATAATTCTAGTGTATCATCAATAGCGAGGGGGCGGGGTGCATGGTACAAAGGGATGGAGGGATAACATAAACATTTTACAATCCATTTACTCAAAGCAAGGTCCCAGGTTACATGGTGAGTAGGTCATCAGAAGGAGGCAAGAGTAGGCCAAGTTAAGCGAGGAATATACCCATAAGGAAGCATTTGGCCTCCTTTTTGAAGTGTGCAAGAGAGGGGATTCTTCTGATGGCAGGTGGGAGAGAGTTCCATATTCTTGGAGCGGCCCCAGCGAAAGCCCGATTGTACCTTTTATTTTTTCAAAAGCATGCCGGCTGGAAGAGGAGGTCTCTGGTGGACCATGAATTTCTGCTTCCTCCGGATACCACAAGTTTCTGTGCGAGATATGCAGGGGCGTTTGAGTGTAAAGCATTATGTGTGATGCATGCCAGCTTAAGCTGTATTCTGGCCTCGAGAGGAAGCCAGTTCAGCACTTTCAGGTGTGGAGAAATGTGATTGAATTTTCTTGTGCCGTTGAGTAGTCTAGCGGCCGCGTTGAGGCAGGCTTTCAAGGGTGCCAGGGAGATCTTGGGTAAACCCGAGAGGGTTGAACAGCCATATTCCAGCCTAGAGATGACTAGTGCTTTGACTGCCATGTTTAAGTCAGGAGCTTCAAGGAAGGATTTCAGTCTCCACAGGTAGCTCAGGAGGAATCCGGCTGATTTGACGATCGAGTTGATGTGGTTCCGCATGTTCAACTTGCAGTCCAGGGTTATTCCCAGTGATTTGGCCGACTCCACAATGGTCGGAAGGCAGTTTAAGGCTGTGATGGCCTTAATCCAATTATGAATCTCAGGGTCAGTTTTGGGAGGGGAAATTAGTAGAAATTATGTTTTCTTTGCGTTGAGTTTGAGTTGATTGGAGGCGAGCCATTGGACGGTTAGCTTCAGGGTCTCATTCAGGGAGAGAATCTCCTTGAGGGATGAGATTTTGATATAGATCTGGGTGTCGTCAGCATACATATGGTAGGAGATATTTGCAGTGCGTAGGACTTTGGCAAGCGGTTCTAAATAAAGGTTGAAGAGGGTGGGAGACAGCGTTGATCCTTGAGGGACTCCAACCGTGACCGGAGTGGGAGCGGACAGGTTGCCGTTAATTATGAATCTCTGAGACCAATTTTGGAGAAAGGATCTGAACCATTCCAGGACTGAGCTATCCAATCCCATCCTTAGTTTGAGGCGCTCAAGTAACTTTCCATGGTTGACCGTATCGAAGGCCGAGGATAGATCTAGGAGGATTAGGAAACAAGTTTTACCTTGGTCAAGGGCTTGGAGGGCATCATCAACAATGTGGAGCATGGTGGTTTCAGTGCAGTGTCCTGGTTTGAATCCGGATTGGAATTCATCGAGAAGGTGGAAGTTGTTGATGTGTTGACTTAGCTGCAATGTCACATACTTCTCCAACACTTTAGCTAAGAGAGGGAATTTGGAAATGGGTCTGAAGTTGTCGGGGGAGGCTGGATCCAGCGACTGCTTTTTCAATATGGGGAGGACTTGGCCGGCTTTCAGAGAGTCAGGAATTGATCCCTGCCGGAGAGAGGCGTTGATTATTGTAGTCCAGCTATGAATAATGGATTGGGCGGGGGCAGCTAGGCAGTTGGAGTGGAGCGGGTAAATGAACTGGTTGTTCGGGTTTAAGGTAGAGAGGATTTTGGAGACAGAGTCTTCATCTTAGAGTGTAAAGTCGCTCCAGTGTGCTTGATTCTTAGGTGAAGCCTGTTGGGGCAGCGAGGAAGGAGGTGGCAGGTCAGAGGGGGGTGGACAGTATGAGGCGGAGCTGAGTTCGTTACCTAAGGCTTTGATTTTGTCCGCAAAAAATGAGAATTCCTCGGAAGATATTAGAGCCTTGGGGTTTTCTTTCGCTGTTTTGGCCAGTTTGTTGGATTGGTGTTTGACCAGTTCGAAGAGTTTGCGGGGTCTGTTCTGGGTGTTCCCCAGTTCTGATCTGAAGAATTCTTTTTTTGAGTTGAGGATGTTCCTATTGTATGTATTTCTGGCCTGGCGGAGATGTTTTAGGTGAGCAGCAGAGGGGTGCTGTCTCCAGATTCTTTCAGCTTGCCGGAGGGATCTCCTCTCATTGATGAGGGATCCAGTGAACCAGGGGTTTCTATCTTTGGCTTGGGTTCTTTTTAGTTTTAGAGGGGCTAGGCCATCCAGAATGTTTGATATAGTCGCAGAGTAGTGGTTGTTAAGGTCATTGACTGTTGTGATATGCGAGGGGGGTGGGAGGTCGGATTTGCACCGAGCCTCCAGTTCTTTGTGGTCCATGTTCTTGGTGTCTCTGACCCAGCATTTAGGAATCACCGGCTGCGGTGCCCTTGTCTTGTGGGTGCCGGGTAGTAGGAAGGCAATGGCGTGGTGGTCAGACCAGTCACAGGGGTCTATGGAGATGAGCTTGACTGTTGATTCCTTGGAGATAATCCAGTCAAGGGTGGACCCTTTCGAGTGAGTTGGGAGTAAGCATATATTTTCACTCCTAAAATTCCCATCAGCACTCTCTCTATAGCTCTCTGCAACACTGAAGCAGCAGAAATTAGCCGAAAAGGAATCCTTAGATTGCTAAGGCTTCTAAAAAGTGTAATAAAATCTGTGAAGTTCTCATATTCCCCGTGAAGCTTGATTTGGTGGTACGTCAATGTTAGATCAAGATTTGAGAATTTTTTGCCTCCTCCTAGTTGTGACAAAATTTTAAAAGTGTTTGGAAGCTGATATCTCTCAACCACAAAATACTTGTTCACTTCTCTACGGTCGCTACACATTTTCACATCTCCTAAGGTTTTGCGTGCTATCACCACAGAGGTCAATCAGTCCTTTGTTTCTACTTCTTCAATTTCTTCTTCTTCTTCTTTCATCAATCTTTCTATTGCATCAAGCATTGCATGCCTCACAGCAAACATAAACAAAGTACTAATACTTATCAAATTAATGCATATAAAATGTGATTTCATTATACATTGTTCTATCTATTAGACACATTGTGCTTTCTTGGTCCCTTAGTGTTTTTAGTTAGGGAAGAAACCTCATGTGAAGGGTAACTTCCTGGTTTAAAGTAGGCAGTGTTGCCGAAATGTTTTACCATTGTCTGTACCTCAATATAATTACATTTTCTACATGATTAGTTCAAAAGTACAATTCTGAACATTATAAGCCATAAGAGTGCTGATATTTTTCTGTACAAGGAGTACAGCTGTGAGATTAATGCAAACAAATATATACACACATATGTACATCCAGACAAATGCATGTTTAGGTACATTTAAAAAACAATGTATTTATTTACCTACAATATAAGACTTGAAGTAAAGTCATAAAAACATACAAGAGGATGTAATGACTCCAGGTGTAAAGATTGTGCTGTACTATTTCCCAATATAAACACTACAAGATAACAGTAGCACACTCTGATTAATAAAGTGCCAACATACGATGATGACTTAATTCTACCATTGCTACAATAATAACGGATTAAGACACTATCTTGCATCAATGGTCTAATAAGCCCACAATAATTGTTAAACTAAATTTACATGATTATAAGCCTTTCACATATATGCAACACTAGGTGCATCGCAGTTGGCACACTGTTGCCGATAGATATTAATTTAGATCAATGTAGTGATCTAACTACAACTATAGTATATGACAGTTTCTCACATAATATTGGTTTAGATCACAAATTGAGTGATAAAAAGTAATCAGTAATGTTAGTTACTAATTTCCATTTATTACATTTGCAGAATGATGAGTGGTTCAATTACAAAACAGTAGACACGTGTTTCATTCCATATCTGGGTTTTCTCAGAAGTAAAGAGCAGTTGAGATTCTCTTAACTTATTTCACTGGATGGCAAACAGCAATGCTTTAAATATTGGCAGCTAGCTTCTAAAATAATTGAAAGAAATGCCCATTAGGGCATGGGTCCGTTTAGACTGTAATGTACACTTATAAAGTGGCTAGCAAATATTCAGGTTGAGTCGGAGTTATTCTGAATAGTATCTGTGGATGTGTCAAAGTAGAAAACCTGTCTGTTAAGATTAATAGGCAAGTTCCCTCTTCAAAGGACAAACCTGTATAGGTTCTCTTGGGCATCCAACAGCAGAACGCCAAAGTATTGGTGAAGACGGCATAAACAGATAAATACATTATTTGGACACATAGGGCCCAATTTCATGTTTACGGTGCGGCGGCACCGCTCCGACACCACACCGCCAAACTCACATGAATACCACCAGCCGTATATTTTGTAGTCATTGCCGGGCGATTCTTCCACGGCTTTGCCTATAAAATATGCACCTCAATGGAAACATCAAAGGGAGTTCCTGCATGGCATGGACTTTGAAGTTCATGCTGTGCTGGAACTAGGGTGGATGCACTCCAGAGTGCATCCATATGCAGTGAGGCACAAGAGGGACCAGTGCTCCTCACCGACACTGTCTTCATGGAGGTAAGATCTCCATGGAATCAGTGGCGGTGAGGAAAGTCAATATATGCTTGGCGGGATCTCGGCATTCCCGCCAAGCATATTGACACGTGTTTCATTCCATATCTGGGTTTTCTCAGAATCAAAGAGCAGTTGAGATTCTCTTAACTTATTTCACTGGATGGCAAACAGCAATGCCTTAAATATTGGCAGCTAGCTTCTAAAATAATTGAAAGAAATGCCCATTAGGGCATGGGTCCGTTTAGACTGTAATGTACACTTATAAAGTGGCTAGCAAATATTCAGGTTGAGTCGGAGTTATTCTGAATAGTATCTGTGGATGTGTCAAAGTAGAAAACCTGTCTGTTAAGATTAATAGGCAAGTTCCCTCTTCAAAGGACAAACCTGTATAGGTTCTCTTGGGCATCCAACAGCAGAACGCCAAAGTATTGGTGAAGACGGCATAAACAGATAAATACATTATTTGGATAGATAGGGCCCAATTTCATGTTTACGGTGCGGCTGCACTGCCCCGACACCACACCGCCAAACTCACATGAATACCACCAGCCGTATTTTTTGTAGTCATTGCCGGGCGATTCTTCCACGGCGGTGCCTATAAAATATGCACCGCAATGGGAACATCAAAGGGAGTTCCAGCATGGCAAGGACTTTGAAGTTCATGCTGTGCTGGAACTGGGGTGGATGCACTCCTGAGTGCATCCACATGCAGTGAGGCACAAGAGGGACCAGTGCTCCTCACCGACACTGTCTTCATGGAGGTAAGATCTCCATGGAATCAGTGGCGGTGAGGAAAGTCAATATATGCTTGGCAGGATCACGGCATTCCCGCCAAGCATATTGATGCCCCTTGACCGCCACGCCACAACCAGGGAACGGCGGTTCCCTGGCAGAGTCAGCGGTCCCAGGGCGGCACGACGGCCAAGGTCGTAATGTGGCAACTGCCATCGCTGTCCCATTGTAATTAGGCCCATAGTGGTAGGAGTGCAGCTGGTATCTTAATGCACGATAATTGTAATCATTATCAATGCATGCCTAATTACTAGACTACAACCAGAATACATAATTCATAATGGGAAGCATCAAATGACCAGATATGGTACCAGAAAGATGTGGCCTAAATATCATCTGACAAAAAATATTGTATCGTAAATATAATTTTTTTTTAAATCACCCCATTGGAGTTAATGAGAGAAAACTGTACTCAACGGTGTAATATTTGTGTAAACGATATTTTGGCCCTGATATTTATGTCAGACGACAATGTTGTTATTGATTTTCTGACATACAACCAGCCATGAGTTATGCCATAGTTAATGCTTGAATTTTGACCCAGAGTCCCACTCATAGACAACAAAGACAGTCTGATATTCTGTCATTCTTGAAGATTCAAAGTGAATTTATTTAATGCACAAGACTGTTGCTTTCAACCTAAATATAATTTAGTCGCATGTTTAATCAATCACCTGTATATATCTTAGTACACACCTTCATGTTCTATTTAGCTCTCTAGGATATGCCTTGTCTATTTTGCTGGCCAAAGTACATCTTTCCCAAGAGCTTCTTTAAATCTCTAAAGCTAAAAATGATTAACAGCAAGAAATAGCACACAACTCTACATGGGGAAGGAAACAACTAGTGTTGTAATCTGCTCCTTACTGCTCGCTGAAACTAAACCAGGGGTAAATTAAATGTGGAGAGATTCAAAGTAATTTATGACTGCAATTCCCCTCATTTCCTCTGTTTCCCTTCATTGGCTCAAATTGGAAAATGTTACTTTAAGACTTTGCCTCGCTGTCAGTGTGCCACCACATCAAAGTACTGAGACTTGAAATGGGAAAAGGAAAAACTGCAAATATTATCATACTCACTGATGTCTGTGGGAAAAAAAGCATGCAAGAAAAAAAATGCTTATAGATATATATGCAATTGCTATAATTATTCAGTGTTGGCGAGGCAATGACGAGCGCGGGAACCTAATGCGGGTTATGATACCCTTCACCATTCTCAATAATAATACAAAATTGTACATCCCGCTGCACTTCTGCACATATCCTTTATGCTATGGCGTCTTCTCGTGTGTATTTGTACTAAAAAGTTATTAACCAAATTTAAATTTGTGCAGTAAGGTAATATCACATGGACGATGTGTCTCATAGCAGAATTGTTGCCCTGTATAGGGTAATTGTAACATGCAATCTGTGAGGCAGGAAACAGTGTTTTCTCGTGTCAAATTCACTGTATTGTGGTAATAATACGAAATTTGACATAAGACACCGAGAGATAGCAGGCAGCTATTTAAAAGGTGGGTGTGGGAAGCTGGCCTAGTATATTGTATTGTATTGTAATTGCTTTTGTATAGCACTTACTACCCCTGACGAGGCGTTGAAGCGCTTTTTTGGTGAGTAGCACGCTACTCTGGGACCCATAGAAGGTTAGTGTTGAATTAGTTAAGTGAAACATGCATGTACATTTTAATTGGTGGATATGTTAGTCAGTTATTTGGATTTGGAAAGGATAGCAGATGGATAGAAGAGGAAAAAAGGTTTGTATTTATATAGTGCGTGTTACCCTTGATGGGTGTTGAAGGGCTTTTCTGGCGAGTAGCACGCTACTCCGGAACCCATTAAGGATTAGTGTTAGTATAGGGAAATAAGAAGTAATTTGAGTGGTGGATATGTTAGTCAGTTATTTGGATTGAGAAGGGTTGGGGAGGGGTAGAAAAGGGAAAAAGGTTAGCATTTATATAGCGCTTGTAACCCTGATGGGGTGTTGATGCGTTTAATTGGCGAATAGCCCGCTACTCTGGAACCCGTAGAGGATTAGTGGTGAATTAATATAGTGGAATATGGAATTTGAGAAGTGAACATGTTAGTCTGTTATTTTGATTGAAAAGGATAGTGGAGGGATAGAAGAGTGAAGGATTTCTTATTTTAGGTCATAGCAGTTGGAGGAGGCTCTTGGATGAGTAAAAGGGTTTTTTGGAGCAGAAGATTCAGAGGGAAGCGTTTTTGAAAGGTATGTTTTGGGTAAGCAGTAAAGGAAAAGAGGTGTCAGATGATGCAAGGAGGGGGAGAGCAGGAAAGAGTCTATAAATGGTTATTTTGGGGATCATAGTAGTGGTATGGAGTTTGGGATCAATGAGAGAGTGGATGTAGAGGATATAATGATAGATGTATAGGGTGAGAAATAGGGTAGTGCATTGGAAAGAGTAGTAGAAAGAAGTTTGAGATGAGTCAGAAAGTTGGGGAGCCCAGTACTTTGTCTTTGTTTCCTGCCTACCTGCCACCAGAAGCCAACGCGGAGACCCGGGGAGACCTGGGGAAGCCTGCTGCCAAACGGGCTGACCGGAGGCAGAAACCACAAATCCCATCACCCCTTGCGGCGCTCCACACCGCATACTGCCATCAGCGTGCCAGGAGGCTCATAAGAGGGGCTCAGGTCTCCCGCAGCGTGGGAGCCCAGTACTTTGTCTATGTTTCCTGCCTACCGGCCACCAGAAGCCAACGCGGAGACCCGGGGAGAGCCGGGGAGCCTGCTGCCAAACATGCCGACCGGAGGCAGAAACCACAAATCCCATAACCCCTTGCAGCACTCCATGCCACGTACTGCCATCAGCGTGCCAGGATGCGCATGACGGGCTCAGGGCTCCCGCAGAGCGGGACGCGCCAGGCCGTGCTCGGGCGAAGCCCAGAGCAAGGGCGGGCCTGTCTGTGCCCGTCGGAGACTGGGCTGGGCCACTTTATTGACATTTCATATAGCGTAAGCCATTTATTCTGCTTAAACCCTCCCTGTACAACTTTGCCTTCGCATTTTTTTTGTATCCTGTTGTTGGTCTGTTATAGCCCGGGGCAATGAGCAAAGGCAAGCTTAAGGTGGGAGGAGGGCCTGGAGGAGTGGGTACATTGGATGCGTTTCTGTCATGAGCTGAGTCTGTATTAATTCATGAGCTTCAGCTGACAGAAAGGAGACTTTCTTTAGAACCTCAGTTACTCTCCATTGGAACTGCACCAATTGTATCATCCTCTATACCCGAACAAAATGTAGTACTTGATCGTTCTCCCCTACCGAGCCAAACTTCCCCAGTGCATCAACAAAATGGGTCCCCCCTGTTAGTCAGTCTAGATTGCACCTCACCTACACCGCCTGTACCTACTGCCAAAGTATTAACTCGTCAGCAAAGGAGCACACAGGCTTCTGGTGGGGAACCCATTAAAAAAAGAGGAAAGCGTGTGGCCTGCCAAAAACAACGCACCAGACATCTAAAATGGTGAAACGAAAGTCTGCAACTATTGGTTGTGAGGGAGGCCCGAAGGAGTATTGACCCTTGAAACATCGAGTATTGGAAATACTAGTAATACACGCAGTAATTATGAGGCTGACCTCCTGAACAGAGTTGAGGAGAAGCTCATTGCCCTTTTAGACCCGTTATTTTAGAAATTGTCAGGAATAGACAAGAGATTGGCTATAATTGAGCGGCACATACTTAGTAATTACCAATCCTCTAGCGGGCCAGGGCAAGTAGGAACAGCTAAAGATAGACAGGACAGAACTACTGACACCAGATTATCTACCAATGTAGTTACATTAAATTCCCATGATGCGGAAAGGGCTCCATGGCCAACCCCATGGTAATTCCCCCACCAAATGTCAATTCAACTCATAAAGCAGGCATAGTAGGTCCCTGGGCCCCTCCACAGCCACAGGGGGGTGGGTTGTGAGCGCTAGTATTTCCTTGCACCTTCCACCCGAAGTGACTCCATATACGACTATATTAGCAAACGTACCAATGCTTCCTCCATGTGCCCATGACCAATGGTCTTCGTTAAAGAACAAGGCCTTACACTTGTTGAACACTAGATCAGGGGGTCGAGAACGCACTATTTAGCGAATTTAAGATGGTGCGAAGAATTTCTTGGGTTGGTACATCTTTGAAGGCCCTTATGGGAGACTGTGTGGTCCTAAGTTTTAGGTCCCCGCGCCTGGTTCAGACAATCCTGGACAGGGCAGGGACTGGTTATCTAACTAAGGGCGACATTAATAAACTTCCCTGGGTTTTTTCTACCAGCCCTGTGACGATCATGCAAGAGGTAGGGGAGTACCGAGGGATCTAGATTATGAACGGGCCCTTATAACTATGCGGTCCCCACATGCAATAGGTTTGAAGCCTTTTCCACTTTGGAGGAAATAGATTTATTTATTTATTTGTGGGTTTGTAACGTGCTTGAATCCACTCCTGGAGGAGTATCTCTGCGCCATGGACACACAAAGAAACACATATGAGCATAGCAAATCATAAGAAAGGAAAATATTGGAGCGCAGAATAAAAAATCATATTACCCCTTAAACAAAAAAGTTTTCAACTTTTTCCTAAACATCAAATGGTCAGGACATTGTCTTAACATAAGAGGGAAAGTGTTCCATAGTACTGGCCCCACTACTGATAAGGCCTTACCGCCCTGTCCATGTAAAATCTTAAATTTCACTCTTTGGCGGACTGACAACCAGTGCAGCTTTTCCAAGAGCGGTTTAGAAGGAGTCCTGGGGGGGACATTCAGGACTAGTCGGGCAGCAGTATTTTGGACTACTTGAAGTTTGTCCAATACTTCTTCATTTGCAGCTACAAGCAAGCCGTTGCAATAATCAAGACGACTTAGTACTAGAGCCTGCACCAAAGTCTTTCGGGTGGAATCGGTAAGCAATGGAAATACCTTACGGAGGAGTCGTATCACGTGAAAACATGATCCCACTAGGCTATTCCCATGCTGTTTCAGGGTCAGATCTTGATCCAGACGGACCCCCAAATTCTTCGCCACCTGTTTTGGTTCAGGGACCGGGCCAAGGTCTGAAGGCCACCAGTCTGGAGTCCACTGCAGGATAGCCTCCCCAAACAACATGACCTCCGTTTTTCCCACATTACACTGGAGAAAGTTAGATGACATCCATTGGGAGACTGCCTTCATACCATCAGAGAAAGACTGTTTCACCTCTGATGTGAGAGATTTGAACAGGAAAAGGAGCTGGGTATCATCTGCATAGGACACTAGTATAAAGCCAAAGGTTCTCATAATCCTTGCCAGGGGGCCACATAGATATTAAAAAGAGTTGGACTCAAGCACGAGCCCTGTGGTACCCCCTTGGTGATGTTAACCTCTGACGATCGAAAGTCACCAATGTTAATACATTGAGTGCGCTTGGACAGAAAACTCTTCAGCCAAGCCAGTGCCCTATCCTTTAACCCAATCTCTGCAAGACGTCCCATCAAGATGTTATGTGATATCGTATCGAACACTGCCGATAAATCCAGCAGTACCAGCACCACTGAAAAACCCTTGTCCTGGTACATGCGGAGATTGTCCATTACTAACAGGAGGGCCGATTCAGTACTGTACTTTGGCCTAAAGCCGGATTGTGAAAATCCAGGCTTTCAGTCTGTTCGATAAATTTTGAAAGATGTTTATTCACATATTTCTCCATGATCTTACTCGGAAAAGGGAGCAGAGATATAGGCCTCAGATTGGATAAGTCGGTCCATTGAATGGAGGTGTTTTTCCGAATTGGTCTCACCATTGCTTTTTTCCACTCCTGTGGAACACAGCCTTCACCAAATGAAAGGTTGATAAGGCCCTGAATCTCGGGACCAAGCACTCTAGCAACCATAGGCATGATTCTGGCTGGAATCTGATCTAAAGGGCTTCCACTTTTTATTTGACTCACCATATCCTCCACCTCTTTCAGAGAGATGTTTGGGAATTTTGTGAGTATATCAGATCTGTCCCCTTCTGTATCAGGAGTTGGTATTTCAGGCTGACAGACAGGTGCCCTAGATGAGTTGGAGTCTATAATTTTTTCATAGATTTTATCTATTTTTTCGGTGAAAAAACATGAAATGTCGTCACATAACTGCTGCGACGATATATCCACGCTTTCGCAGGCAACTGGCTTGACGAAAGTCTCCAGAATCTGATATAATATTTTGGGAGTGCTCCCAGAAGCTAACAGTTGGGAAGCGATATAATTTTTGCGAGCTGCTCTAATCGCTTTATGATAAAAACTTAGTGCTGTCCAATAGCACATTCTATCCATTTCCTGATGTGATGATCTCCAGGTCTTTTCCAGCTTCCTCGCTGATCTTTTGAGGGCTCGTAAGTGATCTGAAAACCAAACTTCTTGTTTTTGGGCTAAACGTGGTTTAAAGGATTTCATAGGGGCAATACGCTCCACAGCTATATGAATAGCTGACTCATACTTGTGTAAGGCTGCCTCAATATTTTCAGTGGGCGCTATGTTTGATGCGATAAAAGCCTCCTTAAAGGTCTCATAAGTCACCTTATGCCACTGTCTCCTCTTCTCTGGTAATAGAGAGGGTTTATTAGAGGGTTTAGAGCAGTTGTGCATAGTAAAGTCTAAGATAAAAGATTGACTTAGACATAAACCTTGTATTACTAGTACAGACACACACTTACTTGAGAAGCGGCATGTGGTTGATGGTGCAACGGACATTTATAACAACAGAGCACCCACACTAATATTACCAACCGACACCAGGAGTGACAGAATTGCGAGTGGCAATATGGGGGGTGAAGAAGGGGATTGTAGACTATCACAAATAAGTATCCCGTTACGCGAGGGGGTTTTAGGCCACGTCCGTGTAGATTATATTCCCCTCTCTGTGTGTAAAGCAAATAAGCCCTACTCCATGCCTGATCTAGTCTTCTGGAATGTAGCAGGGTTATGTTCAAAGATATCCTCAGTGGATTGCTCTACTTTTATTGAAGGCCATGACATAATGACCTTTCAGGAAACCTGGGACATGGACCATGACTATCGTCAGGGTTTTATAAACTTTTCAAAAACAGCACAACGGGGGCAGAGAAGCAGACCCTTGGGGGGTCTCACAACATGGGTGAGGTAGTCTGACCACTACACAGCGGAGGAACTGCATATTGAGAGTAGGGACATCTTGATAATTAGATTACAGATGGCAGAAGCCCCTGATTTGTTGCTCATCAATGTTTATGCTAGGGGTATGCCAGGTGGAAAAGCTTCTCCCACAGTAGCCCTCGTAGAAATGCTTTGAAATGATTACTGAGGTGTAAGCAATATGATAATCGCTGGAGACTTCAACTGCTCCTTTGAGCCCCTTGATGAGAATGATGTCAATCTTACTTCGGAGGAGGATGCTCAGTGGAATATACCGCACTTGGATCTTCCTCCCATAAAAAAATATGGACAGGGGCAGCCCTGCAGTTAAAAGTGTTTTGTCTGGAACAGGGTGTTAGGGCTGTAAATGGGAGGTTCATCTCAGATAGGCATGGCTCGCAAACCTATAATAATGGATGCATTGATTTTATTCTCCTTAACAAGGAACTTTGGCCCTCCCTAGTAGATATAGTAGTTCGGGAGCGGACCGAGCGGACCGAGAGATACCATAGCCCCCTAGTACTCTCCATGCAGCTCAAAGGCATTCCTATTGTCGCCAGCCAGGTGCCTGGAACTGCTTATGTAGAAGCACATTTAACTAATTATACAAGGAGAGTTAAATGGACTAATGTTATTAAAAAATTAGAGCACTTACAGCAGATGAGTGAGTTATTGGTTAGTGCAACAGCTACTCTTCAGAACTGTGCAACACAAGAGGAGGAGAACTCAAAGGTTTCACAGGTCCACAGTGAATTGTTTAATAAGCTTAAAGGCTTTTTTATTACTACGGTCAAAAAATCCCAGAGTTATTCAGGCCTTAAGGCTGCCGCCTGGTATGGTCAATCTTGTAGGAAAGCTTACAGAATTCTAGCTAGGGCAATAGGATCCAAGAACCGGGGAGATATAAGAAAGGCAAGGGAGGGGTACAAGTTGGCGCAACAGAAAGCCAAAAGGGATTGGGACGAACAACACTGGGTAGAGTTGCTCAATGCTTGTACAGGGAGAAGCATGATCACCTTTAGGCATCTCGTGAAATGGGGCAGAGGCGAATCGAGCCGTGTGCCAGTGAACCATGTAGCTCCCGAGCAGTGGGTATCTCACTTTAAGGGCCAGTTTGCAACTAGAAACCCCACACAGGAAAAATCTGAACTGCCATTTCTCAAATCTACTCTGCACTTTACAAAAAAAAGAGGTGGAAACAGCATTAAAATCAGTCCCAAGAGGCAGGGCACCTGGGTTAGATTGTATTCCGGCTGATCTGTTCCTCCATGACACAACTAATTGGGCATCTTACATTCAGCTCCTTGTGAATGCCATTGCTAGTGGATCATCTATGCCCATACATGGATAAGAGCAGAAATTCGCACAATTTTTAAGAAAGGCAACTGCTCTAACCCGGGTAACTATAGGCCTATAAGCCTCATTGACTGTATACAGAAAGTTTCAGCTAGGATGTTTCTAAGCAGAATCTAGGCCTGGATGGATGAATTTGACATTTTGTCACCACTTCAGTCGGGTTTCCGTTCTTGTACCAGCACCATTGACCAGGTTTTTAGGTTTATTTTAGTTTATTGGCGGATGGTAATTTTAGGCAGGGGCACTATTTATGCAGCTTTTGTCGACCTTAAGTCGGCTTTTGACCTCGTCCCCTGCGCCAAAATGTGGAGAACCTTTCTGGAACTAGGTATGCCACATGAAATATTGGCATTTTTGGTTACTCTACATGATGCTAACTATGCACAGGTACGCTGGGATATGCAGGGGAGTGTCACACAAAGGTTCCCTATAGAAAAGGGGGTTTGTCAGGGGTGAGTTTTGACACCAACCCTTTTTTCCTTGTATATCAATATGGTAGTCCAGTACTTTCAGAACTTTCCCACTGATGCTCCTACCCTAGCAGGTTTGAAGATCCCCTTGCTTATGTTTGTTGATGACACTCTGATGTTTTCCAAGACACAAAAGGGCTTACAGTCTGTTCTGGTGAGATTTGAGGAGTTTTGTCAAGATCATGATCTGCTAGTGAATGTGGAGAAAACAAAATGTATGGTCCTACATAAACATAAGGTTATAAATGGTAGAGCTGAAATGACGGAAGGTATCCTGGAACAGACACAGAATTGTACTTATTTGGGGGTAACTATTGGCAGTAAACTTAGTTGGAAGCCTCAGATTAACCTATTGACCCTCAGGCATGCTCAATTGTCAGGTGCCGTGCTGAAGGAGCAGCGCCTCTCTTACACTAAACCTGTTGCTCCAGCTTTAAAAATATATAATTCTAAAATTAGCGCCTCTGTCTTGTATGGGGCCGAATTGTGGAGCTTCGACAACTTAGCCCCTTTAGTAACAGCCTAAAATAAATTTTTGAGGGCATTCACCAGCCTTCCCCAGTCAACTCCCTTACTGCCCTTATTTTCAGATCTTGTCTGTTATTCCATTGAGGATAGGGCGCAATTTAGACAGGCTGTATACTGGAGAAGGCTCTTGGTCACACCAGAGTTGTCCCGGTATGCACAAGCACTTTTGGAAGTCAGGGAGGCTGATAGCATGCATAAAATTCCATGGTTGAGACGTGTAAAAATCACCCTTTGTGAGATGGGGATGAGTAGACTGTGGGTAAATCCCGTCGAAAATCTCTTTCCCGCAAGGCAGCATATTGGAATATGATTAAAATTAAGCGCTTCTCTGCCTTAATTGATTTATTTATTTATTTTTGTGTTTTATAGAGCGCAAACATGACCCGTTAGGGTATCAGCGCCCTTTACAGAGTCGCAGAGTTGTACAAAAGGCATGAAATAATACTAGTGTATCATCAATAGCGAGGGGGCGGTGTGCAGGGTACAGAGGGATGGAGGGATAACGTAGACATTTTACAATCCATTTAAAAGTCCATCATTATCCAGGGACTTTCTAGAACACAAGCATGATGTGGAGTATGAAAATTACTGGGACCTTATCACCTCCACCAAAGATAGGAAACTTTACCATCAATTTAGGGTGGGATCACTCCCCACTAATTTATTTGTCAGAAAATGGCACGCCCTGAACCACAGCAAATGTCCATTTTGTCCAACACAGAATGAATCGTTGGCACACATTTGATTTGCTTGTCCAGCTTATAAAACTCCTAGGCACAGATGGCTAAAACCAATCTTTTAAACCTGGGGACTAGGTTAAGCAGCGAAGCACTAAGGATCCTAAAAACAGATACTAATGAATCCATTGTGATTGCCGTTGCTACGCTTTTAAGCTGGATGTGGGTCATACGTGCAAATAATAATTGTTTCCTTGTAATTTGTCGGGGGCGAACAGCATTATGTACTGTGCTGCATTGATTATAATGTATTAACCTGGCTGCCTTTGTAGAGGATTTTATGACCATTATATAGAGATTTTAGCAATTTTTTAAACTATTTATAATATATTTATGTACCTCTTAATTGTGGATCTGCTATCTTTAGTACACCATGCTTTTGAAGGACAAATTTGCTCATATCGATGTCTATGGAATTTGTTATTATGATTTAATGCCAAACAATTTGTTTATATTGATGTCCATGAAACTTTTTATTTTATTATGTTTCTAAATGGAACTGTCTTTTATGATTTTTATCGAAATAAAGACTTAATGACTTGACTTGACTTGGAGTCAGAAAGTTGGGCTAGAAGATATATTGAGAGAAGTATAAGCCGAGAAATTGGGAGGTGCATTGGAAATGCTAAATTAGGAGAAAGAGATAAATATATAGATCCATAAGTTTATTGAAAGTATATAGATGCATAAAGGAGGGAAGTATATGTAGATTAAAGATATTGATAGAGGTACAGGATGAGAAATAGGGTAGTGCATTTGATATGCTTTTTCAGGAGAAAAGTAACAGACACACAGATCCAAGTATATGGAGGTACATAGATGCACAATGGATGCAAGTACATGTAGACCGAAGATGATTTTTTTTTTATAACAACATAATTATCCTACATGTTTATACAAAGCAATACACAAAGATAGGTACATATCTATAGTGAAAATAAATGCCTATATACAGAGGGACACATACATAGAGTGGGTGTTACAGAATGGGAAAAGGGCAGCATTTCTGACTCTGGTTCCGACCAGTCTCGAACAGGCTCAAACAGGCTCAAACAGGCAACTGCCCTTGTCCTCTCCGCCCGTAGCCTTGACGCCCAGGCTGAGACGCCCTAAGCCTTGGCCTTTTATAGGCCTAATAATCAGGTGACCCCCTTCATCCAACCCTAGCCCTAACAATATCCAATCACAACACTAGCCTTAAAATCTAGAACCAGTAGGAGACCAGGACCTTACAGCCAATCTTATACCTAGTCCAAGCACCCAATCAGTTTCAAAAACCCTGATCTCTACGTCCAATACAGGCCCTAGCCCTACCAGTAGTCCCAACCCAAGTCCAAGCAACCAATGGCACAGGAAGCCCTAGTCCCTATTTCCAATAGAAAGCCTAACCCTACTCTTAGTCTCACATCTAGTCCAGCAACCAATCACACCAGAAGCCATAATCACTACTCCCAATTAAAGGCCTAGCCCACTCTAGTAACAACAACCAATCACTCAGGAAGCCCTAGTCCCTACTTCCAATAGAAATCCTAACCCTAGCCTCAACCCCACATTTGTTTAATCACAGACACAGAAACCAATCAGAACCCTCAAATACCCAACCAATGAGGACACTAACACCTAATCCAATAGAAACACCAGATACAACCACCAATCAGTGTATACATGTACCAAACAAATATAAGTTCCCAGCTACCTCAGACAAGGTTTGTTGGCCAGAGAGTTGGAAGCTGCTCCTCTATTTAGAAATCTCCTAGGAGACAGACAGGCTCAATCCACACTTTGGACTTCTGGAGGTAAGGGCCTAACAAACGTGTCCTCTAACAATACTGTTTGTTTAAAACTTTACTACCTCTCCTGGCCAGGAAATGAAGTGCACAGTCCCTATTAAACACAGCTTAAACACCTCACAGCAGAGTACTGCTGTCTCAGAGCACCCTCTGATGTAGAATATCTCTGTTGCTGAGGGGAGGCTGGTTTCACTGACTTGTTAACACAAAGTGGTGGCTGGGGGTGCACTGCTTAACATACAGTTCATAGCACAGAGCAAAGGAGAAATTTGGAGGGAAAAACTGATAGTCACAGGGAATGAGAGGGAAAAACTACAGAGTTTGGACTGCAAACCCTACAATTCAACAGGTTAAATGGAAGTTTAAACACAAAAACAAGTGATAAATTAAGCAATTACGGGCAAGTTAAAACAACAATTTTAAACTGTAACAACCACAGGCAAAGACAGTTAAGGAAAAATAAAAAAAGAAAGAAAAGATGATGCAATCACAGGTAGGGAAAATCGTTTTTTAGCTTTTTTAGGAAAGAGACAGCACTAGTCTGCCTCCTTACTACTTTCTGGACTCAGCTCACTTGCATCTGGGGCATATCATGTACACTTATGTAAGTGGACACCTGGCACCAGTCCAGATGACCCTTAAGGTGATTTGAGAGGTCTTAGGCAACCTTAGAAAGCTCTCTACGTGGAGCTGTGGAGAGCAGCCTTCAGGCTTAGACCAGAAGGAGTGTAAAGCACTTGTTTTACCAGAATGCAATCTTATAGTATAGATTAAGTGAAAAACAATCACACAAGGTATTTACAAAAATATATATTTATTAAATAATACTCTCTAACACATAAAAATATCTACTACCTGGAGATCTGCACCATGCACACAATATTTTCAAAGAAATCACAGTAAATAGCAAGAAATACACAGTGGGCCCCAGGAGGGACCAAACCATACATTAAGAAAATGGTATAAGACACATGACTAGAGTCATGACAATGTTGAGAGGATGTAGAAGTGCTGGGGATCCAAGAAACCACCCAAGGTCAGTAAGTAGGAACCCCACAGAGAGCGTGTGCAGTGTGAGTACACAACCGCGCGCTCCGTACAAGTCTACCTGTAAGTCATGGTTGGATTTTTTAAGATTAAGGGTTCTTCCCAGTGGACCCTGAAGAAACCCCAGGGAAGACAAAAGGTTGGAGAGCCACCCCACCCGTGGATACCCTAGTACCCACATTACCTACAACAGGGAAGCCGGGTGCATACATGTGAAGTGGTGTCGGAAACCGGTGTTGTTTTCAATGAAGGACTTCAGGAAAGTGCCGCTGCTGGAAAAGGAGAAGTGTCCGGTATATTCTGAAGGTGGATTCTAGAGGAGTAGTACCTGCAAGCAGAGGGGACAGAATCTAGGTCACTCAGGAGTGACCAGGAAGACTTGGAAGACGAATGCCCTCCGATGTCGGGTGTTGACAAGGACCTTGACTCTGCAGCTGTGAGGACCAGTCGATGCTGAAGAATCCCAGAAGCCGTACATGAGCTGTTCCACGTCAGATGTTGATTGCAGCGGGGTCGGTGTCCGGCGGGAGCACCAACAAGCCTTGGCAAATGCAACTCATGCAGAAGTCGAAGAAGGTGCAATGTCTGGACCAGCAAGGTCCAGGGGACTTACCAAAAGCAGGGGAGCCAGGCCAGGCCTCGAGCAAACAGGGGAGCACCACAGAATTAAAGGTGACCCTCAAATGGGCCCACATGGGCACTGGGGTCGCAAGAGGACCTCAAGCAGCTCACCAAAAGATGCAGGCCACGATGCACACGATGCGGTTTGGCTGAAGATTCTGGTCACAGGAGATGCTCGAGGTTGGGGCTACTTGGCGCAAGAAGATCTTCTTGGAAAGAAGTCAACAAGCCTTTGCAACTGCAAGTAGACGAGGTGCACAGGGGTTGGGTTATTGCAACCCCCACGAGGAATACTGGTCTCAAACTTGGTGAAAGGGCAGGTCAGGCCTCGGGAGCTGTAGAAAACCACCACCTGTGTTTCAGAGTTCTTGGGAGTCCGGAGAAGCTCAGGATCAGCAGACCAGTCGACTTAGTTGCGGTGTCTGCGAGTAGGGGAGTGACTTCTTTACTCTAAAGGAGATTTCTTCAAGTGTCTCTGATGCTTCACAGTTCTTGGAACATTCCTGTATGATGCACAGGCACAGACGATGCAGCAGACTGGAAGGGAGACGAAGTCAGGCCCAAACAAAGTCCAGCGAAGTCCAGAGTGCCCAGATGGTAGAAGAGCAGTGGTGTCTGATCTGAATCTTATCTAGGGCACCCAGTGTTATGGTATTTACTTTTTTGTCATTTCCGTCTGTATTTATCCATATTTATTTTGTGCTAATTTTATCTGTATTTATCCATATTTATTTTGGGTTTTTGGGAAAAATTAAGCTACAATTAGTATATTTCCACATTTATTTAACCAATAAATATGCAGTCATGCTTGAATGTCTGCCAGGTTTCAGTGCTGTGAACACCCGCAGAAGATAAATCAGTGCCCTTATTTGAAATATGCAAATTTCAGTATCAACCTTGTGCATAGTTAGTGCTGTTAAAGCCTCTTTACTAAAATTCCTTTCTTTTTAAACCCCCTTATCTATCAATCCACACATCTGTTGACCTGGAGGTCATGGCAGACAGTATTAAAATTACTCAAAAAACAACCCAATTTTCGTTTTTAGCCACATTTAAAAAGAAATACAGACAAGAAAATCAATGTTTTCTGTCTGTATTTATCTATAAAAAATCAGTAAAAATGGAAAACAGGGAGCCTTCATCTTATCCCATGACACATCTAGGGACCTACACCCAGGTAAGCCCATAAGTACTCTAGGGAAAGGGTTGGGAAGATTCAGGAGACCCTCCCAAGGGTGGGTCTGGACAGAGGGGAGGTCATTCCAATGTCCTTTGTCTAGTTTCGCGCCAGGACTGGTTTGAACTGGACTACTCATGAGGACACCAAATGTGCCCCACATGCAGACTGAGAGGCGCTGGCAAGCGCACCCACCCTGTCTCAATACACTAAATCCTATCTGGGAGGTGGTCACCCCTCCCTGTGACAGGATGCCTATTGTTCTACCTTCTCCTGCCCGAGCTTGGCTCAGCAGCAGGAGGGCAGAATCGTGTCTCTGGTAGGAAGCAACCATTTTGTGCCTGGTACCTGGGACATGGAGAGCCTAACGGAAGGCTCTTCCAGTGCTTGGAATCATACCTTTCACACCGTTTACGGTGTGCGGTATGATTCCAACATGTTTGTTACAAAACATGATAGGATTCGGTGCAGCCAGTTTCGAGATGTTGCGTAACTACGCAGTGCCCCTCTGTATAGTATATGGCTGCTTCACTGACAACCCGGGAGAATGGACTCCGTAGGATGTAGGGACCCCCTCTCACTTAGAACCAAGCACCCTGCCTAATTGATTGCAAAGGACTGCTATAGGGGTGACGTATAGGTTTTAAGTGCAGTGACCCTAGATAATGGGAAACCTATATCTGTAATAAGTGGTGCTAGCACCAACTTACACAGGCTGCAATGGCAGGCCTGTAGTTCCATTTTGAATGGTCTCCCATGGGTAGCTTAATGCATGCTTCAGCCTATTGGTGACCTCTGGGTACCTATGCCCTGGGCACCGTAGTACCATATATTGGGACTTATAAGGGTACCCCAGTATCCAATCTGAGATGTACCTAAGTACTGATCATAACAATTTAGGGAGAAAGCAGATAGACTGGGGTCCTGATTAGCAGGATCCCAGCAGACTTAGCACCAGGCAAAAAAGGGGGGGGGGTAATCATAGAAGCAGATTCCTACTTTCCTAGAGCGGGAGAGAGAGGAGGGAAAGCCGTATGGAAGAGATGAAAGGTAGGAGAAAGTCTGCAGTAGAGAGCTGAGGAAGTAGGAAGAGCTACAGACAGAGAGGTGAGAGGAATATATTAAACTGTAGAAGGAAATATCATAATTGCACCAAGGCTGAAGAAATCTTTAACTCCTTGATGGTAACACAGAGGAAAAAGGTGAATGAGAGAACCATGCAATAGAAGAGGAGGTGTTACTGTGAAATGATATAGGTAGGGATGGGATTATTGAGCATTATTGATGGCATGTTCTTACAATTATTGTGGGAGGTGTTGCTGAGAAGGTGGCTGGCATGTGTTTCTGTGTGACATGGGTTGTTACTTTGAGATCATGAGTAATGTGTTACTGTTAGTGACACTGGGGTGGTACTGTGATCAACTTTGGGGAGGTGTTGGTATAAGAGGCTAGGAAGTATTACTGTGATGGCTGTTGGGTGTTGTTGAGTGTGGCAAGGAGCAGGTAATGATGTGAAGTCTTTTGGGTATATTGGGGAGGCACTACTTTGATCTACGTCAGTATAGGAGTTACTATGACAGCAGCGTTGTGGTGGACTGGCTACTGACCTAGTCAGGCCAGTGTCTGCCTTCTTCACTGCATGTGTTCACATGTTCAAAAATCCCTTTTTATATCAGCTTCACCAAAGTGGTGTTGTCTATGTGCTACTATTCAAGCCCCAGTTACCATGTAAATAAAAGCTGCCTACTAGCAGATTATTTTGTGCAGCTCATGTTCACAATACACAAGACTGTTCTAGCGACATCACAACTCTCAGGTTTAGTAAGTCCACGTGGCAGATGCACATCTTTTTCAGGGGTTTGTTTGACATGATGGCACATGCAACCCTGTTTTAGGTTTGCGTACAGCGCGCATGCGTGGTCTGTGAAAGCTATTGTGAATTTTTTTTAAAGCTTAAAAACAGGTCTAGGACCCACCCCATACTTCCTGCTACTTACCATTGGCAGGCTCCCACATGGCTCTCATTTCCTTGCTTCTCATTGGTCAGGGCCTCCTGCTGCTTCCACTTTCTCTTAGGCTCTTCCTGTTGCCCCGACGTCCATTTCTATCTCTGTAGTCAGTGTCCTTCCACTGGCCGATGCTTGTAGAAATACTTTTTTTTTTCTTTAATCAAGCACTCCTTAAGAGTTTGTAGGCCCTTTCTACCTTTCATCGGGCCCTAGCTACCCTTACTCATCCCTTCCACCCCTCTCCTGGACTTGTTGCTTGTCCTGTCCCTACTACCCCCTCTCTCTTTGTTGTTGCTTGTGGTTCCTGCTGGTGTTGAAATCTGTGCTCTGCCTGAGATGTGTAAACCTCTAACATGTCTCCGTGGCTTAGCACACAAGCAGTAGCAAGCTCCGGCGTGGCACACTTAGCCTTCTAAGTAAGTGTCCAATCAATCAATCAGGGAATTGTAAGCGCACTACTCACCCGTGAGGGCCTCAAGGCGCTCCAAAACTTTAAAAGCGAATGTCATGCACTGAGTGAAATAAGGAAAACATCAGTTAGCATCGATTTGAAGCTCTGTTTTTTTGCAACACGTGATATATCACTTTATCATTATAAAAGCAAACATGAGTATTATCCATAAACTATTTATACGTGAATTATAAAGGCACAGCGTGGCATAGAAATTTCTTATTTCAATAAGTCTAAATGTCCCGATTAGGTTTTGATCTCCTCTTCTATCCTCAACCCCAGTCGAATATAGTCTGATATGAGACCTTTAACTGAATTACAGGGGGTTATGATTCGCTGTATAGAATGTCCATTCGGAAAATGGTACATTCCAACGAGTCTGGAAGTGGGCCAAAGTGCAGTTGTCAAGAAAGCTGTAAACAAGATTATGATAGAGTTTCATGGCTTGTACATTACTGGGAGGCAACTTTCAATAAAGTTACAGAATATCATAAACCAGTAGAAAAAGGCACCAGCCTTTCTATGCAGCACCAGCCCGAGGCCAAGGACCCGTACCACTTAGAACAAGCATTTACAATGCAACGGTTTCGCCTTTGGAAAAGTTAGAGCTATTGGCATTGTAAATGACAAAATTTGTATTTATGTGTTGGTTTTGAAAACAGATAAATAAATGGCATTGTCATTTACATTGCCAATAGCTTAATCTCTCGCAAATGTGAGACCTATTGTACCCTACGGACGAGCTCAGCAGACAGCAATTACTACCACACACACACACACCCAGAGCCAGCCACACACACCCAGAGCCAGCCACACACACCCAGAGCCAGCCACACACACCCAGAGCCAGCCACACCCAGAGCCCCACACACCCAGAGCCACACACCCAGAGCCCCACACACACACACACCCAGAGCCCCCCCCCCACACACACACACACACCCAGAGCCACACACACACACAGATCCACATACACACACACCCAGAGCCA
Organism: Lissotriton helveticus; assembly: GCF_964261635.1. Taxonomy (NCBI): domain Eukaryota; kingdom Metazoa; phylum Chordata; class Amphibia; order Caudata; family Salamandridae; genus Lissotriton; species Lissotriton helveticus. The sequence goes on from NC_136057.1 coordinate 397,302,761, forward strand.
CACACACACACACACACACACCCAGAGCCGCACACACACCCCCAGAGCCACACACACACACACACCCAGAGCCACACACACACACAGAGCCACACACACACACAGAGATTGAGGAGGTGTCTGCAGAATCTGAGGGGGTGTCTGTAGAGACTGAAGGTGTCTGCAGAGACTCAGGAGGTGTCTGCAGAGACTGAGCAGGTGTCTGCAGAGACCGAGGAGGTGTCTGCAGCGACTGGAGAGGCTGTGCAGAAACTGAGGGGGTGTTTGCAGAGACTGAGGAGGTGTCTGCAGAGACTGAGGAGGTGTCTGCAAAGACTGAGGAGGTGTCTGGAGAGACTCAGGAGGTGTCTGCAGAGACTGAGCAGGTGTCTGCAGAGACCGAGGAGGTGTCTGCAGCGAATGGAGGCTGTGCAGAAACTGAGGGGGTGTTTGCAGAGACTGAGGAGGTGTCTGCAGAGACTGAGGAGGTGTCTGCAGAGACTGAGGAGGTGTCTGCAGAGACTGAGGAGGTGTCTGCAGCGACTGGAGAGGCTCTGCAGAAACTGAGGGGTGTTTGCAAAGACCGAGGAGGTGTTTGCAGAGACTGAGGAGGTGTCTGCAGAGACTGAGGAGGCTCTGCAGAGACTGAGGAGGTGTCTGCAGAGTCTGAGGGGGTGTCTGTAGAGACTGAGGAGATGTCTGCAGAGACTGAGGGGGGTCTGTAGAGACTGAGGAGGCTCTGCAGAGACTGAGGAGGTGTCTGCAGAGTCTGAGGGGGTGTCTGTAGAGACTGAGGAGGTGTCTGCAGAGTCTGAGGGGTGTCTGCAGAGACTCGGGAGGTGTCTGCAGAGACTGAGGGGTGTCTGCAGAATCTGGGGAGGTGTCTGCAGAGTCTGAGTGCTGTCTGCAGAGTCAGAGGCCGGGGTGCTTGCAGAGACGGACAGCGTCAGCAAGGAGGGTCATAGCTGTCAGATGCCTGGCTCGCCGTCCCGAGGCCCTGGGGTAGCGGAAGAGGCTCGGGTTAAACTCTGGCTTCGCTGTGATGCTTTCATGAGGTTTTTAAGGGCGAGTTAATGACCTGAAAGCCCCTTCCTGGGGCAGTTATGAGCAGATGCCCTCCGAGTCTCGCTGACTGCAGCGATCGCAGCAGAGAGAGAGGGGTTCTGGCCCACCCCATGCCCTGACATCCGAGCGACGCGGGGGGGAGGCCGGTCCTCAGCTGCCTGCGAGCCGTGGTGCATGGGGAGCAGGGAAAGGGCCGCCTAGGGCGAGGCTGACCCTCTGAGTCACGGGGATAGAGTTCCGCCGGCCCTGGAAGTCAGTGGCATCCCTATGCCCCCCCTGACGCATGTCGTGGGCACACTCGCCCTGTCTGGGCACCTCCTCTCAGCAAGGAGGCATGGCACGGACAGTGGTAAGACCACCTCTGACAGGACTGCACAGGTGCCGCCTCCTGACGGCGTCCCCACAAGCCCCCGCTATGCTCCCGCGACAGCCCAGAACCCACTGAGATACATAACAACGGTTGGTTCATCAGCAATGCATCGTACTGTCTGCCCCGGGGCGCAGTGCCAATAAAGTTCTCAGGTGAACAGCCCTGAACATCTGCCCAGCGCCCGTCGTGCGCCCCAGGCCTCGCGGTGTAATAATGTATGTAGCAATTCCTGCCTGAGGGTCTCTGCTTCAAAGCACTGTAAACAACACGTGGAAAGAGGCGACTTTTCCATTCAGACCTGGGTTATTTCGGTTCAGTCCTGGCACTGACAGCTCGAGCATAATCTGCAGTGGAGCCCAGCAGTCAGTCCGACGTCACAGGCAGGCCGCTCTAAGGGTGCAAGCCAAACGTGAACTTGCTTGGCGCACTCCCTTTGCCATGGCTCACTAAGGCTGCACGCTGGTGCAACAGCGGCAGACTGGACAAACCCTGCTCTCGAAAGTGCCGAGACGGGAAAACGCTAAGTGCAGCACTTAAAAAAAAGAAATCAAAGAAACAAATACATGTAGGGTTGTTGTGAGCTCTTTGGATGAAACAGGTGAGAGGAAGAGAGAAGGATCATGGAAAGATGGAAGTGTGTAGGAGCATAGAAAGGAGAAGATGGAAGGGAGATGGAAGGGAGATGGAAGGGAGATGGAAGGCCGTGAAAAGGATCCCAAGGCAAGCGGAAGACTGTAGTATTCTATCGGATAGAGAACACGTTCTTCCACTGCCAGAAATGAGTATTTCAGTCAGAAATGCAAGTTTTCTTTTCGGAAAGGACCCCCTCCCAAGAAGACAGCCCGCGCAGTGCCGGCTGCTGCTACTGGTGCAGTTAAGACCTCGCCGTCCCAACCAAGGACAATAAAAGCTGTGTAAATACCACTATACAATAGTCTAATCTCGGAGCATCTGTGGAGCCTGTGCCTCCCGCCGTGGAAACAGTGCCAGGCGCATCACCGGACTCCGAACGAGCGTCTTTCCCCTCTGTCATACCGGCACTCAGTGATGTGACACTTTATACTAGACACACACCTGCGTGCAGTACATGGAGATGGTGGGTGAGTAACCGGGCATTCCCATGGAGTGAATGTCTCTTCTAAAACAGCCCGTGAAGAGGCCCCTTCCACAGCACGGGCCCCTCAGGTGTGAACGCAGTACAGAGCGCCAGGCGCTGCCCTGGTGCTGTCAGTGTGCCAAGCGCCCCGCGTGCCCTCCCTGCGGGGGCAGCACCTGTTAGGAGCGTCGCTGGACACTGGCGACAGGGTCCGCCTAGCGCCTGAGTTACCGGTTACCTACCTTGTGGAGCGGTGTGATCCTGGATAGATCACTTTATTGAACTGCGCCAGGCGCCCCTTATCGGCCAACAGTGTGACTTTTTAGAAAGAGTCAGCCACACAGTATTAGGGGTTACATAAGAAAAGTGGCCCGTGACATTCCTTTTTGTCTCCATAGTCCCGATAAGTCTGCTCTCTGTTACAGTCAACTCCTAGAATATTAAACACCTGCGAAGGCTTCCCTTATGCTGTCCTCAACCCACGCATTCCACTTTATAGGGCAGTTCCAAATCTTAGGGGTATCCTTGCCCCAAAAAGGCGGGCAGGGGCGCCCTGCCAGTTTTCGGTATGCTTCACATCACTGACTGGGCAGAGGTGAGATCCGTTGGCTCATCTGTGCGCTGCCGTGTCATGGGAACTCACCTCTGATCCCGGCTTCCCCCATGTGAGCGCGCTGTGATCCTGCGCAAACCCTTTCTCTCCGTGCGCCGCGGTGAAAAGAGAAGGGGCCGATAAGAGACAGGATGAGCGTCTGCATAAATCCCGGGTTCCAGAGTGGGCATCTCTGAGTGTATGCACCTCGACTGCACCGAGAGATGCTGCCCTCCCTGGCCCGACGGCAGAGTTGATGCACATCTCAGGAAGAAGCAAGAAGTGCGGATAAAGTGCTGCATGAGATGCGGGTACCGCAGAGCTCTCAGTCCCAGCTCTCCTTGGTACTGAGAGCGTCGCTATCTGCCAAGTACTGGCATAATCCGCCCTTCCTGCCCCACATGAGCATAGGCCCTCGTGACAGACAGAAACAAGCAGTGTACGCAAAGTGCTGCACGCCGCCGGTGCAGCTGTAGGTATAGCGGGGCTCTCTCCGTAATAGTTGCCACTTAGAAAGCTCTTAAATACTGATGACACAGCACTTCCTACTCAATACTCAGGGTACTTCGATCTCTCCTACTGGGACACTCTTCCCTTCATACCCCCGCGTTAGCACTGATCACAATGACAGGCAGAAACAAGACGTGTCCATACAGTGCTTCAAACAGCTGAGGCAGCTGCGAGTACCCGTGGCACAGTACCAGCACGTGATGATACCTAGAGAGAGTACTCTACCGCTCAAGTAGTGAAAGAAGGCGCACTTGTACTCTACGTCAGCACTGATCACACTGACAGGAAGAAACAAGACGTGTTCCTAAAGTGCTTCAATACAAGTCAGGTCCCGGGCCGGCAGCCAATCACAGCGCGGCCCGGGGAATGACCTCACGGGGGTGTCCCGGGCCGGCAGTCAATCACATCGTGGCCCGGGGAATGACGTCACGGGGGTGTCCCGGGCCGGCAGCCAATCACAGCGCGGCCCGGGGAAGGACGTCAGGGTGTTGTCCCGGGCCGACCGGCGGTGATTTTCACACGGCAACAGATGAGGGGTGGGCTCCCTCGAAATAAATAAATAAAACGGGACTAAGCAAATTAAAAGAAGCGCTCCTCAGCGCGGACCTCGGCGAGAGGGAGGGTGTGGGGGGCGGGACTTAAAAAAAGAGACAGAAACGCCCACGGATCGCATCAAGCCGCGGACCTCGGCGAGAGGGAGGGTGTGGGGGGGCGGGACTTAAAAAAAGAGACAGAAACGCCCCTGAATCGCGTTGTGACGAGGAAAGAGTAATTGACAACCATCTCTTCCAATGGCTAGCCTCCATTTATGGAGCTAGCCAATGGAAGAGAAGGCGGGACAAAGCCCCACACTGTAGGATCATAAGATTTCGCCCTGAGCGTGCACTGCTGCGCAGTGCTACGGCCAGGCGAAACCTAAAAAAACTGCACTGTGAGGTCAGCTGCAGCATGAACGTGCACGAGGATCACACTTCCGCCTGTTGAAGGAACAGTGTAACGAATACATTGATATGGACATGCATTGCGGCCCCAATTGCTTGGCTCATTTACCTATATAAGAAAGTAATTTAATTCAGAAATGTTTTACATATGAGTGGCACTTTACATCTCCTATTCCCACAACTGCAAAGTGCTGGGCCCCACAACAAAAACACCTCTCTATTTACCAGTACTTAATTTGTATAAAAATAAGCGCCAGGGCTCTCGTCAGGGCACCAATGCAACTTGGACCACACATTGCCCCTGCCATGCTGCCAATGATAGTAACAACACAAATGCTAATCATCACACTCCTGCAAGTGGGACATTTCGGACTATTCCAGGCCCCCAAAGCTTTAAGAATGGCTTGGGAGGCAGGTATTAGTCATTTTTTATGTATATCGAATTAATAATTGACTGTTGTTGTGGTTATCTCAAACTGTGCCACCTCGTGGTAGACTATCACAAGCACTGGTGTTAACAATTGTGTGCCGTGCCGAGCAACGGAAACCACTGGCTCAAATTAATCACCGCTATTTACTCATACAAGCCAGCAACATTGGTGTACATCATTTTACAACAAATGTCAACCACACAACCTCCAACAGTGTTGCGTGCTACTTGAGGCGCTTGGCAGAGCCATTATTTGCAGAGAGATACATTAGGCTCTGCCTGTTGCTTTAATCCTCACCAGTCACTCATCCACGCCCTCCTCCCGCTGTCCGTGCTTTACCACTCCATGCCCTCCTCCTGCTGTCTGTGCTTTATTTACCAGGTGTACCTCCCACCTTTCTCCTCCTGCTTGCCGCTGTGCTGTTTTTACACATATTGCACAGCAGCATGGGCTGCTAGGTAACTTGGCTTAAAGAAAAAAAGTGCTATGAAGTAGCCAACTCTGGCCTCGTCATCACACTTTAATCCATGTTGCACAGCAGCCAGCACTGCAGCGCAAAATGTCTGAAAAAGCACTGGCTAAGCCAAAAGACTTTGCATTGGCGAAACCTATTGGCTTTGTCAATGTATGTTAAAGCCATGCTTGATCACGGCTAGACTAAGAATGCAAACCAGCCCTGGAAATTAAGTCGGGCCGGCCCTTGGTGTGGGGAGGGCAGGCGTTGGGCTGTGCTGGTGGGAAACACTGTTGCTGTTTCTGTTACAGAGGCCAATATTGCAGCACTGCTGCAAACCCGGCCCCCAGTAACAAAAACAGCCCCCACCAAGAAAATGCCCACTACAGCCAGTCCAGCCCTGTGCCTGATCTGATGTGATAATTCAATACGTCCATTCTGTTTTTCATGTGCAAGCGAAATTATTCTGCCCTGGAATATCAGTGTATTTTTAAAACTATGTTCAGGCTTTTTTCTCTTTGTACTAGTTCTGGCATTAGCCAATACTTTTTAATTTGACGAAAATTATATGTATACTATACTTGAAAGGGCTTTTAGTCAGTCCTCTTCCTCTATTGATCTTTTGTTGTGACATTCACATTTTTCTCCAGGGCTCTACAGCACACAGCTTGGGGCATTAGTTCAGCCTACTTCTGCCACTGACTAACTTCACGGTGTGATGGCATTACACACAAAATAGTTCGCTTCACTGCCAGGGACTGCGATGTCAGTGTGCTATTTAAGACCAAAAATATTATCGCTTTCAATCATTGTTTTTTTAAAGTTTTTTTTTCACTGTTGGCGACAACTTTACAACTATCCCCGCAAAAAGTTTAACAAGAACCATGACATATTATTCAGGCATTTACAAAACCAAAAGGCTGCCAACTTCATTGGCTTTGCCACTGCTTATTGTATTTACAGTGGGGTGCCTCTGGTTTCAAGGAATTGAGTCCATCTGATAGAGAAGGCAAGGGGAGCCAGCAAAGGTTTTGACTAAAAGGCGTATGGGCTGCCAGAAGAGAAGAATAACACTCGAATACTATGGAATGTTTACATCTGCCTGGAGTTTCCCCTTTAAGTCAAAGAAATTCCCAGCGGGGCAGCGCTTTCCAAGAACTCGGCAGTATATCATGTTTCTAAGAAGCGTGAAAGATAAACTCGGTTTTAAAAAATAAAAAAAAAAAGAGGAGTGCCTTGCGTGTTTTGGTATGAATGAGCCTGGTCCGCAGAAGTGGCCAATAAGCGAGTAGCGAACTCACTGACCCCTTGGTAGTACTCTCTGATTGGATCCAGTTGGGGCCTCTCATAGCTTTTCACAGCACAGAATGCAAAAAAAAATACAGCTACATTCAGCTGCGTAGGGTTAAAGTTACCAGATGGCTCAATGCCACCAAAAACGCACAACTTCAATCCTGGACCTTTAATTTACCCATGATTGTTTCCAGGTTTGTTAGTTTCAGTGGATGAACTAACGCTCAGGTGCACTACGACGCCCAGGATTCATTAGGCTACTAAAGATTAAGGAGCAGATGTGGGGAAACGGCCAGAGTTGCCGACTTTGGAAACGGGAACCTAGGTTCGAATCTTCGCATCGGCTCAGAATCCTGTAATTCTAGGCACATTATTAATTATTTTAATCTCTGCGTGCCTACAAAAAATATGTCCTTCTGTAAAGTAACGGGTGCTCACGTAAAGCGCTCTGATGCCTTCGGGTTACATTTGCGCTACTTAAAAATGCACAACAAAAAAAATACACCAAGGCTGCAAGTGATTGATGGCAGATCATTTGGTTAACTAATATACAGCCAGATTCATCAAAGGAAAATCGGCTCGCAAAGGGCCGGATTCTGAGAATCTGGCCCTTTACGAGCGCTATTTTTGCATTTGGGATTCATCATCCCAAATGCAAAAATCGCAATTCTAGAAATCGCTAAATTGCGATTAATTGCATTTAAGGAACCTCAATTGTAGATTCCTTAAATGCAATTCATGACCCATTTTAAAATTGCGAATTCGCAATCTGGGGCCGCTATTTACCGCAAAGTCTAACTACGTGGTAAATAGCAAAAACTTTGAAAAATGCACTAAAGTGCATTTTTCAAAGTTTCATGTTGCACACACACACATGCCCTAGGGGCATGTGTGTGCGCGACATATGTGCACACATCAATTTCAGGGGTGCAACAGGGTGTCCTTTGGACACCCCTGCACCCTTGAAATCGCAATCTCAATTTGCAAATCGCTAATTGCGATTAGCAAATTAAGATTGTCTTCCCATTCATTCCTATGGGTCTCTAGGCCCATAGGAATGAATGGGGAGATATTCCTTAATTGCGACTCGCAATTTGCGAGTCGCAATTAAGGAATTAGTAGAAATCGCTATTTTTTTAGTGATTTCTTGATGAATAGCATTTTGCTATTGCTTAATAGCGAATCGGTAATATTCGCTATTAAGGAATCGCAAATTTGTTTGTTGATGAATCTGGGGGATAGTGCCTTGCGTGTATTGGTATGAATGAGCCTGGTCCGCAGAAGCGGCCAATAAGGGAGTAGCGAACTCACTGACCCCTTAGTAGTACACTCTGATTAGATCCAGTTGGGGCCTCTCATAGCTGCTCACAGCACACGTATGCAAAAGTGCTACATTCAGCGGCGTAGGGTTAAAGTCACCAGATCACTCAATGCTCCCAAACACGTACCTCTTCAGTCCTGGGCCATTAATTTACCCATTATTGTTTGCAGGTTTGTTAGCTCCAGTGGATGAACTAACGCTCAGCTGCACTACGACTCCCAAGATTCATTCAACTATTAAGGAGCAGATAGGGAGGGGGGGCAACGGCCAGAGTTGGCGACTTTGGAAACAGGGAACTAGGTTTGAATATTTGCTTCGGCTCAAAATCCTGTATTTCTAGGCAAAATATTTAATCTCCCCGTGCCTAAAAAGAAATTGTCCTTGTGTAATCAGACCCTCCAGCTTATCGCGATTTCGCGATTTGCAAAAGAATTGCAAAATTTGCATCTTTGTGCAAATCCCGCGATTTTTGGCAAACCGGCCGCGAAATCCGCCGATTGGACAGGAGGCGGGAGCCAATACGTCTCTCCTCTCGTCCCTCGTCCTTCTCTCCCAGTTATATTGCGGCGGGCGGCGCTTCGAGGATTTCGCGGCGGACACAGGGGACACCACAGAGAAGCAGCAAGGGAGCAGGCAGCAGAGACGACACCCACCCGAACCAGGAGGCAGAGGAGGGGAACAACTACCCGACCCGACCGGACACGACGGCGAGGCGAGACCGGATCAGGGATCAGGTACGCTGGCTGCTACTGTGCTGTGGGGGCCCGCCACAGAGCAGACGGGGCACGCGGCGGGCCCCGGGGGGCCAAAATCCCATATTTGTTTATTTATTTTGCTGCTGTGCGGGCCTGCCGCACCCGGGGCACGCGGCGGGCCCCGGGGGGGCCAAAATTCCATCTGTTGCCTTCCCTGTGGGGGCCCGCCGCACACGGGGCACGCGGCGGGCCCCGGGCAGCAACATTTCTTTTTTTTACTTTGTTGTGGGGGCCCGCCGCACACGGGGCACGCGGCGGGCTCCGGGCTGCAAAAATTCTCTTTTTTTACTTTGTTGTGGGGGCCCGCCGCACACTGGGCATGCGGCGGGCCCCGGGGGGGCCAAAATTCCATATCTTTTATTTATTTTGCTGCTGTGGGGGCCCGCCGCACATGGGGCACGCGGCGGGCCCCGGGGGGGGCCAAAATTCTTTTTTTTTACTTTGTTGTGGGGGCCCGCCGCACACTGGGCTCGCGGCGGGCCCCGAGGGGGGCCAAAATTCCATATTTTTTATTTATTTTGCTGCTGTGGGGGCCCGCCGCACACGGGGCACGCGGCGGGCCCCGGGGGGGCCCTAAATTCTTTTTTTTTTACTTTGTTGTGGGGGCCCGCCGCACACTGGGCACGCGGCGGGCCCCGGGGGGCCAAAATTCCATTTGTTGCCTTTCCGGTGGGGCCCGCACACAGGGCACGCGGCGGGCCCAGGGGGCCCACATTGCATTCCTTGGGGCCCAAAGTCCATTTTTCTTTCTTTCCGGTGCTTTTTGTCACAGGGTTGCCCACAGATTAATTCATATTTTAGCTGTGCAGGTTTTATCAGCATTATTTCCCCACCACTTTCAACTGTAGATGTTAGGTGGATTGATTTTGAAGCACTTGACTTGTATTTACCACATCTTGAAATGTGCTGCATGATCTTGGTATGTTTTCTCTTTGTGCAGGTTTTGCAATGTACTCTGGGTGTGCATTCGTTTCTACTGACTACAAACTTAAATTGATTTGATATATATATTTCAATTGCTGTCCAAAATATCTGGAGCATGCAGTGAAAGGCTCAAACAATAAGATATCTGTGTTTGTTGTCGAAAAAACCCCAAAATAAAATGCCGCTAAATGCCGCTAAATTTCTATTTTTGTGCCGCTAAATTTTCATTTTTGTGCCGCTAAATTTGCCAATCCATGCCGCTATATCCTGGGGGGTCTGGTGTAATGTAACTGGTGCTCAATAAAGTGCTCTGATACATTCGGGTTAAATTTGCGCTACTTAAAAATGCGCAAAAACCCCCCACTTAGGGGCAGATTTACAATAACTGGCGCATCCCTCCATATCAAACAGGGATGTGCAAGTTATTATGCGCCACGGCTCCGCCACCATGGATGTGCCGCATTTATAATGTGGCGCACCATGGGGCAAAAACGGCACAGATGGGTGACGCATCTGTGCCGTAAAGGCAGCGCATTGCTGGAGTTCCGTCGCAAGCACGACGCAGCTCCAGCAATGCTCTGGGGGGGCCCTATCTTTACAATGCTTCGTCAATCCTTACGCCTCCTTAAAGCAGGCGCAGGGTTTTGACGCAGCATGGGCTCAAAAGTGACTGAGAGAAATCTTGTAGAAGGCGCCGGAACGCCCCCCTGCGCAAGAACGCCTACATCTGGCGCAGGGCCTTACAACGTGACACATCTCTCAGATGTGTCACGTTGTAATTATCCCGCAGCATGGCGCATATTTTGCGCCGCCGGAGCGTCACAAAGGGGGAAAACCACCCATCCCTGTTTTTTCAGGAAAACACTTACTAGGTCTTGCAGTTAAACCTTTTTTTTATACATATGTCATAAAAATTCCCAGCATGCTTAGTCCTGCCAACTGAAAATAAGCACTGGCAAATGTCTTACCCAGTTGCGGTCCGTGGAGGGAGTTCCGTGGGGTGGAAAGGCGGGGAGGGGCAGGGTGGGGGGTAGTAAACACCGGAATATGGATGATTGCAGGTAAGTAAACAATGAAATTAATAAAATGAATTTTGTTGCGTGCCCTGCATTTCAAAATGCGATGCAGCGCGCACTACGAAATTTGTTTTATTAATTTAATTGTTTACTTACTTGCAATCATCCATATTCCGGTGTTTACTACCCCACCCTGCCCTCCCCCGCCCCTCCCCCGCCCCACAGAACTCCATCCACGGGCCGCAACTGGTCTTACCTATGCTAGAGCTTTTGGCTATGCCAATGTCTTTTAGCCATGTTGTACAGCTCCTGTTCAACATGGCTAAAAGTTAGTGGTGTGGTATAGAGTAGAGTGGCGAAGAGAAGAGTGGAGTAGAGGGGTATGGAGTAGAGTAGCATGAAGTGTAGAAGAGTAGAGTGGCATACAGTTGAGAGTGGCATAGAGTAGAGTGCATAGTGTAGAGTAGAGTGGCGTAGTGTAGAGGGTAGTGGCTCAGAGTGGAGAGGAGTGATGTGAAGTAGAGTGCCATTGTGTGGAGTGGAGTGGCCTAGAGTGGGTTGGCATAGAGTGGAGTAGAGTGACGTATAGTAGAGTCACGTATAATGTCTCGGAGTTGAGTGGGATGGGGTGGAGTGGCGTAGAGTGGGTAGTGGCATACAATATAGTGGGGTAAAGTGGAATGGCAGAGTTTAGTGGCGTAGAGTGGAGTGGCTCAGAGTAGACTGGTGTAGAATGGAGTGGTGTGGAATGGAGTGGTGTGGAGTGGAGTAGAGTGACGTAGAGTAAAGAGGCATGGCATGGAGCAGAGTGGCTAAATCAGAGTAGTATGAAGAGGCATGACGTGATATAAAGTAGAGAGGTGTAGATTAGAGTGGCAGAGTGAAGTGGTGTAGAGTAAGGTGGAGCGGCATAGAGTGGAATGGCGCTGAGTAGAGGTGAGTGGAGTGGTGTAGAGTGAAGTGGAGTGACATAGTGTTGGAGTGGTGTATAGTGGAGTGACGTAGAGTGGACGGGTGTAGAGTGGAGTGGCATGGAGTCAAGAGGAGTCGCACAAAAAAGAGTGGTGTAGAGTAGAGAGGAATGGCGTAGAGTGGAGTGCGTAGAAGGGAGTGGCATACAGTGGAGTGATACAGAGTAGAGTGGCATAGATTAGAGTGGAGCAGAGTCAAGTGGCTTGGAGTGGCATAGAGTGTAGTGTAGTGGCTTAAAGTGGGGTTGAGTGGAATGGTATAGAGTAGAGTGGCATGGAGAGGAGGAATGGCATAGGGTAAAGTGGAGTGGTGTGGATTGGCATGGCATAATGTTCAGTGGCATAGAATCATGTAGATCGGTGTGGCATAGAGTGCAGTGGTGTAGAGTAAAGTAGAGTGCATAGAGTAGAGTGAGGTAGAGTAGTACAGCATTGCATGGCATGGAATGGAGTAGAGTGGAGTGGCATAAAGTGGTGTGGCACAGAGCTGAGTAGAGTGGAATTGTGTGGAGTGGAGTGATGTAGAGTAGCATGGAGTGGCATGGAGTGGTTTAGAGCAGAGTGGCATGGAATGGCATAGAGTGAGGTGGAATGGAGTGGCGTAGAGTCACATGACAAAAACTGAAAGCTCACGTTTTTAGAACCAATGTCATACAAATCCAATTTTTGTTGTCATTTACGAACTGTAATAGTATAAGCAGGCTAATAAGTACCAGAAGGAAAGAAAACAAATTGATGTTCTACTCATACATTGAACCAGGAAACTTGAGAGCTGTGCTGTATTAGCTTCCAACATATCCGCATCTTACAATATTTGAAACTGGAGAAGGATTTACTTGCTGTATTTTTTATTTTAACATCACACTGCAAAAGCAGTTTGCAGCATATTGTGCCCTGATACAAAGAAAAGTCTCTTTGCTCTATTCTTTGTTTATTGATATAGCAAAATGGATTAACCTCAGTTTTAGGTCTTGCCTGGCAACAGCTTTAGATTTTAGGTTAACCTAATTTTTCCCCATAAATTCAGAATAAAAATGGTGCCTCCACCATGCACAGTTTTATCATCAATTATGTAATTTCAAATCTTACAGTTATGTTATCAATGATGTCATGGAAGTAGTGTAATATGTGGAGTAATTAGCAGTGCATGGCCAGGGCGCTGGATATAGTTACATTAAGGCACAACTTATAGTTACATGAGAGAACTATCACTGGTGAATTTCAGTCGTTTTGTTAATTTAAAACTATCACAAATATTTTTAATCAGATTTATATTTTAGGAATTCACACAATGCACTATTTAATAATAGTGATTTTTTATAAAAAAAAGTTTAATAAAGTTTGAATTAAAAAAATAAAAACAACGGTTGTGAGTCTTTCTTTGAACATAGTTTTTATGATTGCATTTTATGGACTGTAAAATGTTAAAAAGAAAACTCAGAGAGTTTTAAAAAAAATAAAACCAATACATCTCTGAGTCTTTCTTTTAACATTTGAAAGCCCACAAAATGCATTCAGACAAACAACTGCAAGTGGATCTTGCACTCCAGCTGAAGAGAATTGAGCTCTAACGAGGAGTGTAAAAAAAAGAAATTGCACGTTCTCCTGGGGTCATGGATTTAATGACCAAGGAGATTTACTGTTTTTTTAATGATGGTGGGGGGCTGATGCACTCCTTGCAGCCCCCTACAACATCACAAAAATGCTTGGTGGTGCCCCTGCCCCTTCTAGGGCCATCATCAAGTTGCAAAAAAATGTAAATAGCCCTCGCAGGGCATTATGGGCCACTCCTTCAAGGAACAGTTATAATAAATAAACGACTTCTGCCGCAACTTTATTATTCACATCTTTAGAAACATTTTTGTCATTGTCCCAGTGCTACCTGGGAAACCTGCATAACTTTTTGTTTGGTTAAAGTTACATTATAGTTAAGTAAGAATTTAAATGACAATGTAACGTTTTAAGTATAAGTCATAAGTCATAGGTTCTTATAAAGCGCACGATTCACCAAAAAGGTCTCAAGGCGCTAGGCAGGAAGAGACAACAACCTTGAGTTAAAAAAGTGACACTAGTTAGTTAGGAAAGAGCCATGTTTTCAAGCACCTCCGAAAGGCCGAGTGATTGGATATGGACGACAGATGGGGGGGCAGCTTGTTCCAGAGTAGGGGGGCAATGTAAGAGAAAGCCCGGCAGCCATTTCTCGTGGTCCTGGCCCTAGGCTGGACCAGGAGACGTTTAGAACTAGATCTTAAAAGTCTGGAAGGATTGTACCAGACGAGTTTCTTAGCAAGATAGGAGGGACCAATTCCCATAAGAAGTTTATGGACGATACTAAGTATCTTAAAATGGCTTCTTTGGCTCACAGGGAGGCAGTGTAATTCCCTGAGACTGGGCAAAGATGGTGACCTAGGTGCCAGGTCAAGCACCAAACGGGCTGCGGTGTTCTGCACCATTTGTAACTTGGCCAACAGACCCTCATTTATAGAGGCAAACAAAGCATTACCATAGCCGAGACGACTAATAATAAGTCCCTGAATCAGGGGTTTCCTAGATTCAAGGGGGAGCCATTTAAATATTTTACGCAGCCTGCGCAGAATGCCATAGCAGGTACGAGACACCAGATTGACGTGGGACTTCATAGAAAGAGTAGGTTCAATCATGATTCCCAGCTCACGTACCACCTCTTTGGGCTCCGGGCAGAGTCCCATATCTTGCGGCCACCAATCTTGTGTCCATATCTGCTTGGCCTTACCAAACAAGATTATCTCATATATATAAAAAAACAATGAAATTCACCAATCATAGTTATCTGAAGTATAAGTCGTGCCCTAAGGTAACTGTAACTCTCGTGCTTGCCATGCATTGCTAATTACCCCATATATTACATCACTTGTGACATCTTCTATGACACCATTGATAATATCACTGCAAGCTTTGCAATAAAATTATTGATAAGAAAACTGTACATAGCAGGGGTCACGAGTTATAGTAATCTTCGGGCATGAGTTATAGTTACCAGGGAGAACTATAACTTGTGAATTTCATTGGTTTAGTTGGTTTAAAATGTTAGGTTGTCACTGAAATTGTCACCTGACTATAACGTTACTTAAATCTTTGTTTTTTTCCCAGTGGTAGACGCTTTTTGGTTTGCTAATAACTTTTGTGCCATTTGCTGAATCTTCACAAAACCTTACAGAAAAGTGAAATTACTGTACATCCGTCATGGGAAGTTTCAGGGTGATCCGTCAAGCAGGGGCTGAGGGAAAAGGGGGTCCCAAAAGCAAATTTCCTCATGCATTTTCCATAGACGTCTTTAAGTAGCGCTACCTCAAGAACTGCTGAACGGAATGACACCAAATTTGGTAGGAAGCTAGATCTCGGTTAGCAGATTGCGCTTTTTATAATTTGATGTGAATCCATTCAGCAGTTTTTGAAAAATAAAGGTACAACAATGTTTTTATATCTGGACCATTGGGTCCGCGGGACTCCCTGAAGAGTTTTGCAGGAACGTTATGATTGGCCCAGGGAGCATTTTTTCCAAAGGGTCAATTCGCTCCTGAATGAGTCAGACTGCAGAGAGAGCTAGAGCGAGCGCTCTTATTGGCTGCTAGCAATGTGAGAAAAATTATGCTGGTAGCCATTACAGGACTCAGGGACTTAGCCCCCTGCCTTGAAGTAAAAATATATTTAGATAACAGAAGGGGGCAAGGTAGGGATACCCTGCTCCCTGGTCTGCTTTTTTTAAGTATATGGTGAGTGAGGGGCATGAATAAGGCCCCTCTCCCCAAGCCCATTTTGGTCCCTGGGGACCCTATTTCTCAGGGATGGATAAATAATTTAAAGGAAGGGGGCATGTGGCACCCCTACCTGAGATGTTTTTAGGGACCACACCCCAGTGCCCAATGTATTATTTAAGGGGAGGGGGAGTGAGGCCACCCTCCTGAGCCTAAGAAGGCCCCAGGGATCATATTCCTCAAGGCCGAATTCAAAATGAAAGGGGAGACGGGCCACATGGCCTCACTGAGCCTTAGGAGGCCCCAGGTGAGGGGGCACGATGTATAAATCCTCCTGCCAGCCTGGAGTAGACTTATGTTCTGTTTTCCTGCTCACAATGATGCAGGCAGTGAAACTAAACACACATAATAGGCTTGGGGAGGGTGGCCATGTGGCCCCAGCTCCTTCTTCTATTATATTTGGTCCGAAAGATGGAGTCCCTTGGACCTGAGAAGGCTCTGGGGGGACCACGTGGCCCACTGGCCTTTAATATTGTATTTTGCCTGGGGGAGTCCCTTGGTCTTTTTGGGCCCGCAAGGGGGGGCAGCACAGACCACAGACCAGCTTGTTGGTGTGACAAAGGCCGCTTTATTGGAAACAGGTGCACCTTACAAATAACTTCCCTTAGCCGGTGCCGTACAAAACTAAACCTCGCTAAAAATAGGCTTACTAACATACCCCCCACCCCCTCCCCTAAACATGGTTCCCCCTGCAACAATTATAAACACAAACTTGCAATTCCTAACTCTCCTACCTACCTAACTAGATAACTACTTATATTTATCCCAACTGTAAACCACACCTCATTAACCCCTCCGCTGCGCCAAACATTCCGCGCTGGTGCGGAACTTTCTATTGCGCGGGCGGGGCCAGAACGTTCAGCGGACGTGCGCAGCACTACCGAGGTAGGGTATGCGACGTCCGCTGAACGTGCCCCGCACGGAAGGGGTTAAATCCCCCATGACTAAGGGAAAAAACACCACCCCAAAAAGCCTGTAGAAACACACCAGCACCTGCTCTGGCGACAAAACCCCCATACAATTGCCCCCCCCCCGACGCACCTGCTCCCAACAAGACCACCTGGGATTGCAGCAAACTTGCCAAAAAACCCAAATGACCATGAAAACCCATTTTAAGGAAAGAACTACTCCTAAACAAAGGGTGGGCGGGAGGGGAAAGGCAAAAACATATTATATGGCAACCTGACCACTGCCGCTGTACCTCCAGCAAATCCCGCTTCATCTGATTTACCAAAGCTAGGCCCTTGCATTGAACTAAATCATTCTCTCCCAGGTGAATGACTAAAACATCCGGACAAACACCTAAGCTGCCGTCTCCTTCCCTTGTCGACCCGGCAAAAAACCGGATGCCATCCACCCCCCACCCTGCTGGGCACACCTCACTTTTCTCCACTGGACCCATGACGACCCACATCCCGCTCCCCATTGGTGAGTCTTTGATCGCCGTAACAGAACCGCCACCTCCCGAGACTTCAATTCCACCGCCTCCCAACAGGCCCCTGGCCTCCCTCTGGGCCCCACCAGTTCTGGCACTCGAAAGGCCCCAAAATACATCCACGTCATAAGTGTGGAAAACAGAATGGTCTCCTCCCGGTTGTGGCAAATCGTCCACAACAGCTGTATCAATCCCACAAGCATACCCGCCGTGATAGGCCAGCGCTGACTAACCTTGGCACCCCTCTCCCGCACCCAACCTTCCAATAGACGCGCGCCCAATTCCCCCACTGACGGCGCGTAGCCCCACCACAACTTTCCCATGAAAGCTGACAACTTTCCAGCAATCGTCACCTTTGACATTCCCTTTTCCTTCATCTGCAACATAAACTGCACTACCTGTTTGCTCTGCAGCCAGCGGTTGTCCTGCCGCACTGCCCCACCGTCCAAAAATTCCCACCATGCCTGCTCATACGCTCTCCAGGTAGAAACCGCCACCGACGCTCTTACCAGTGTTACGACCCGGTGTCTCCTACTGACCACAGTCCTAACGGCACCAGAGTCTTGCGTTCGTTCGCCTCCGTGGCTAGCCCATGGAACCTCTGCCACTGTAAACAAGACAAAGCATCCACAATGTCATTGTCCACCCTGGCACATGTCGGGCTTGAAACAAAATGTCATGTTCCAAACATCGTAATACAAACACCCTCATCAATTTGAGCACCTGTGGGTCCCTGAAAATCACCCGTTTGTGGGCCAGCTCTCACACCCACACAGTTACCACCACCACCAGTGGGAAAAGTTCCAAGAAAGCAATGATCCTCCCCCCGCCCTGCCAATGCGGCGGCCATTCTTCTACGCACCACTTCCCCTGCCAGTACAGACCGAAACCGCCCACCCCGCTGCATCAGATAAGATGTTTACGTCCCATTCCCAGTCCTCTGGAGGCGCCAGGGGTATACCATTGAAGCGTTCCAAAAAGGCCCGCCACATGTGCAGGTCCTCCTTCGTCCCCGCCGACAGTCGCAGATGATGGTGTGGAAGCGTCAGTCGGACAGCGCCAGACTCAGCCGTCTACAAAATGTACTACTCGCCCGTACGATGCGGCATGCGAAGTTCAAATGCCCCAGAAGAACCTGCACCTCCTGAAATGTCACTGTCCTGAACTGTCACCTTCTGGGTCCCTAGCCGACTGCCTATTGACGACCTGCACTAGCGACATGTTGTCCACTTTGAAAATCACCCGTTTGTGGGCCAGCTCTCGCACCCACACAGTCACCACCACCACCAGCGGGAAAAATTTCAAGAAAGCAATAATCCTCCCCCCGCCCGCCAATGCGGCGGCCATTCCTCAGCGCACCACTTCCCCTGCCAGTACAGACCGAAACCGCCCACCCCGCCGCATCCGATGAGATGGTTACATCCCATTCCCAGTCCTCTAGAGGCTCCTGGGTTATACCATTGAAGCGTTCCAAAAAGGCCCGCCGCATGCGCAGGTCCTCCTTCATCCCCGCCGACAGTCGCAGATGATGATGTGGAAGCATCAGTCCGGACAGCGCCAGACTCAGCCGACTGCAAAATGTACGACCCGCCCGTACGATGCGGCATGCGAAGTTCAAATGCCCCAGAAGAACCTGCACCTCCTGAACTGTCACCTTCTGTTTCTTCAACATGTTGTCCACCAATGACAGCATGTGCACCTTCTTGTCCTATGGCAGGAGTGCTTCCATGGCCACGGAGTCGAGCTCTATTCCCAGAAATGACAGCACCGTGCTGGGACCCTGCGTCTTCTCTGGTGCCGGGGACACTCCAAGGTAGCCCATGAGTTCCATAAAACCATCCAGCTGCTGCTGGCAGTCCACCGAACCAGGCCGTCCCACCAAGAAGAAGTCATCCAGGTAGTGCGTCACTGTCTCATTGCCTGTGTGCCAGGAAAAAGCCCACTGTAAGAAGGTACTGAATCGCTCAAACAAAGCGCACACAATCGAGCACCCCATGGGCAACGCTTTGTCCACAAATATGGCTCTGTCAAACTGGACCCCCAACAGCTGGTAGTCATCCGGGTGTACCGGTAGCAACCGGATGAACGACTTGATATCACATTTTGCCATGAGGGCGTCCGCCCCCACCAACGCCACCAACCGTTGTGCCACATCCACGGAAGAGTAGCACACCAATTATAATTCTGCTGAAATATAATCATTAACCGACGTCCCTTCCGGCCACGACTGATGTTGAATCAGGCGATATTGACCCGGCTCCTTCTTCGGCACTACTCCGATAGGGGAGATAATCAGGTCCCTAATAGGGGCCTTCTGAAAGGGGCCGGCCATCCACCCCTCGCGCACCTCCTTGACCAACTTGTCCCGTACCACTGTCTTGCAAGCATTGACCGATTTCAGATTTTCGGCCCACCTGGCAATTCTCGGACCCTCGTACCCCAGCCGGTAACCCTCCCGAAACCCTCGCCATAACACACTCGCATCTTAGGTCCGTGGATAAGACGCAAGAAGGGTCTCCAGCTGGTCCTGCTTAACTGGCATATTGGCCTTTTCCCAATGCCCCCGTATCCCTCTTTCCTCTCCTGCCCCTGGTCTGTGGCCCTGTCGTCATGGATAGCCGGCCCCAACTACCCAGCATTGTACCACCTGGTGTCGCTTCCTGCATTTGGAGCACTCATGTTGAAATCTACAATACTGTCTGGCACACGTGCCCTTGTTGTAGTCCCAACATGCCCCCACTGTGGCACCAGTGGCACCTTCTCCCTGCCCCACCCCCTCACGGGTGGGGCGGGCCAGAAAGGGGCAAGGCACGAGCGGTAGACAGCTGGCCGTATAGATAGTTTTCCCAAACTCCCCCCCCTACCCCCACCCCCCCATGGTCTGCTGATACAGATCCGAGTCGAGTTCCCCACACTTCGCCTCCAGGTCTGCCGCCAAGCGCGCTTGAAATTCCTCATCATAATGCGACCATGCATAACCACCATACGTGACCTGCGCCCGCCGGATAACGTCCATATATTTAAAAAGCACGACCGACTGGTCCGTATAATTCTCGCAGTACACGTTGCCGAATATCAAAAAACCCGCCGACCAATTTTCTGTTCAGAGGAACCTTTGGCCGCTTAGCCAACTCCTGTTCCTCCTCCTTCGACCCTTCCTCGCCGTCGGCTCACAGTGCAGGAGCTTTAAGATATCCACATAGTCCCCTTACCAAATCTTTTCCTTGGTGGCCAGCGACAAGTGCGCCCCCAGGGGTTTCGTAATGCCCATATAAGGTAGCTTGCGCACCGGTATATCGTGACTCTTTTTCCCCTCCTTACCCTCCATGGTCCCCACATCCTTCTTTGCGTCCGTGGACATGCCCCCGCTGGCACCCACGTCGCGGGTCCCACCCTGTGTCCGCACATAGGTTCCTTTATTGAGACACATCCCTTCTTCCCCTCCTTTAGCATCCGTACCGACTGACACCTTGACCCGCTGGGCCCCGCCCAACCCGCTCCCTGCTCTGCACTGTTCCTTATCTGGTGTCAAGGTCGACGTACGCACCGGATTCCGCCGCCTTACCAGTGAAGCAGGGGGGCCGCCACTCAATCAGCTCTGCACCTCTCTTGTGCCTGCAAAAAACTAGGAACAGCATTACTCTGATCTCCATTATCTTGTCTCTCCCCCGCCCCTCCCGTATTTCCCCCTCCTCCGTGCTGTCATCCTCATAGTCCAGCTGGGACATCTCACCCTCCTCATGGTCCAACCCTGCTAGACCCATCCTGTCCTGCCAACAGTTGACCTCCGCGGGCTCCAGCCTGCTAAGACTTGCACGTTCCCTACAAGTATGGAGCAGTTTCCCCAAATCCACACTTTCCCTCCTCCTCTCCGCATGATACTCCTCAGGGTCCCGATCTGTACTGAATGACCTTCGCCCCGTCCCCGGGTGGCCGTTTCGACCCTTCGGGGTGGGGCTGGCGGGGCATTACCGCCCTGTCTCCCATATGACGCCATCGTCCGGTCCCTCTTGGGAGCACGACTGCTTGCATAAGGCAGAGCTGGCACATCCCCTCGGTGGATTGGCACCGCATGCTGCTCTCCCGAGCACCGCATCATACGTTCCTGTTGAAAGAAATAAGCGGAGTACAACATGCCGGGGTTAAAATGTCCCCCATACCCACAGATCCACCCGCTTCCTACCGGGATCCCCCAGCCCCACTCCCCCGACCAATGACCCCCACCGACACGAAGGGGTACACCGCCATGTACCCAGCTCCTCTCCCATGCCCCGCGAGCCCCACTCCGATCCCCCCAGCCGCCCCCCTCCTCCTCTCAGTCGCTCCACACTAGAGACTCCAACTCCCGGTGCATGGAACCGCCATCTCCCCCCCAAAAACCTAGGCCCCCTTCCCTTCCAGGGCGCTCCCACCGCATCCTCCCATATCCCCCCCGGCTACCCTGGCCCTCCTGCACCCCCGGGCCTATTCGCCTTATTGTGCGCTGGCCCGGGCACCGACATCTGCCAACCAGAACCCCCCCGCCCCCTCGCGCAACACTCCCTGCTCCCTCTCCCCCAGCCCCACCCCGGACTCTGTGGCCTGCTTGTTACCCCCAAAGGCCCTACCACCCCCCAGTACCTGCGGAAACACCCCCAATCTCCCCTGCACCTCCCCCAAACTATCAATTAGCAGGGGTGATGCCCCCGTCACCTTCCGGCGCAGGGGCCACCCCCCCACCTGCTTCTGCTTCATTGCCACCTCATGCCCTTTCTAACCCTGTCCCCACCGGTGTAGGCATGTCCCCCGCTCGCGTCGCCCCCCCACCCCTTCCTTAAACTTCAACGCGGGCCACCAAGCCGCGGAGCCACGCCCCGCCTCCCTCCTCGCTGATGCTTTCCCGGCGCTGCAGCCTGGGACATGCGCCCGCACCTCCCTCCGTCCTCTGCCATCCGACTGCGCCCCCCTCCCTCTGCCTCCATTCTTGGCCGGACACGCGGCGGCTCAGATGCGAGCACTGCCGCTGTGGCGTCGCTCGCAGGACGTCGGGCGGCCTCACCTTCACGTTGGGCCACAAAATATCCATGCGGCCCACGTCTTCAAGGAGGTGGATGGCCTCCACAACCCTCGGATCCTCCAGCCGCGCCATCAGCCCAGGAAAGGACACACGAGCGGTAAGCTTTTAGCCTTAACCCGCCACTCAAATGCGCCCGCAGGAATGGCCCCGACAGCGCGACACACACAGCACAGTGAGGCAACCACAAGGCAAACCACAGGCCAACCCGAAGGCAAAACCAAAGGCAAAAGGCAAAAACCAAAAAGGCAAAAAAAAACAGGACACCCTGCAACCGACTGTTGGGTCACTGCCACCACAATGGTGGGCAGCTCCCTGAAATGGCCAGTTATAAAGGCCTCCAGTCCAAAGCCAGCCCAATCAAAGCCCAAGAAGCCCAAACGGAGCCCAAACAGTCCAACCAGCCCAACTTTGGTGCTGGTTGCCCCCTGGCCCAAAACCCCCCGGGAGGGGCAGGCCTCCCGCTGGTCGGCCGCTCCTCCCAAAGCCCTATTAAGCTTGGGGAGGGCTGTATGCCCTCCTCCCCATAGATTTTACCCACAGACAGCTAACCCCACCTGCACACAGTGTTCAATCTGTATATATCTGTTCAGAGAAAACATTTCCGCCTGATACTCAACTTCTGTTCCAAAATGAATGCCCTACTGCGGACAGCTTTTATTTGTATCAAACCCACCACAGTCACCAAGCCTACAGTGAGAAAGGAAGTGGATATGAGTAGAAAAGTGGGTATTGTAAACAGTTTTTACACTTAGAGAGAGAGAGAGAGACAAGTCATCAACTATCACCTGCACACAGAGTTACTCTTGAATATGTATAATGTGTTCAATAACTCTGCACACCTATAATGCATTAGGAGAGCATGCATTTTGTAAACACTTACACCCATTAGCCATTAGCCAGACACAGGCTGTACAAAATAAGGTAGAAAAGTAATATTGTATTTACCCACCCCTGTGTAAACTATAAAACAAACTAACACACTTATTGGCTGGTTTCACGAGTGATGCCATCAATTAAGTCATCTGACCGCCACCAAAAACGGGTCTGTTTAGCCGGATGCTATACGAGGTATTGGCTATTATGAATGGGACCACAGAATAAACTGAAGTTTCGGGGGTCGACAATCTGTTTTGCAGTAAATTGTACTTTTATGGCAGCGAAAGGAGAACCCAATATTGGATAGTCGAGCATTAAAACTTTTCAGGAATTACCACATTTTATTCTGTATGTCGACCGCAGCTTTAGAAAACCAGCGGGTTTGGTCTGCATATCATTCATAATACGTAAAGTACTTGGTCATCCTCCTTCAAACCATACTTGTAGGCTCAAGCTATAAGGATTCACATCAAACATGGCTTCCTGATGAAGGCTCAAAGCCGAAACGCGCGTCGGACAAGACTGATCTTAGCCATGGTTATATTGATTGTTTTCTTCAATTGAAAACATAGGCTATATTCCAATCGGTGAAACCTCCTCCTAGATTAAATCATTATACATTGCATATTAGGGGACAATTTGAATTATTTGTAATGTCAATTTTATTGATCTATTTTTAAAAAATCTCTTTTATTATTTTGTTGCATTACTACAGTGACAACACCCATCAGCATTACAAATATTACGGGGCAGATTTACAGGCTCCTTGCAACACTTTTACGCCACTGTTGCATCACTTTTGTGACACAGCGGCGGCGTAAACCATGCGCCACGTTTTGACTTATTTACAAAGAGACGCATCTAGGCAGATGCGTCATGTTGTAAAGCACTGCGCCACATGAAACCTGCATCAGGGTGGGCGATCCCTCGCAGGAAAGCCCCGTAAAACTGATGCAGTGAAATCTACAAGATTTCACAGAGTCAGTTTTACGATGCTGCCACGTCAAATCCTTTTGCCTGCTTGAAGCAGGCGTAAGGAGTGACTCACCACGTTAAGTATGGGCGGCCCATGTGCATTGCTGGAGTTGCATCGCGCTTGTGAACATAAACTTAAAAAAAGGGATAATGAATGTGGTGAATCAGATGGATGGAGATGGAGGAGCCTGGTAGTCAGTGAAATAGCTAGGTAGAAGCAGGCTGAGCTACAAACAATGACTGCATGCTTGCGTTTTGTGTATTGTTTTTGTTTTTTGGATCAATGAGTCTCCTGCGTTATCTTTTAACAAGAGGCGCCGGAGAAGTTCTTAATTACGCCTAATTTCACATAATTGTGGGTAATTTTCCTAATTATGTATAGGCAAATTATGTGAAATTTCAGAAAGCCCCATAAAGAATATGTGGCAGAATTGCAAGGCCATCTCACACACATACATACCGAACCAGCAGTCCTCTGCTGTGCAAGCAGAGCAAGACGCTTCTCTCACAGAACAGGTACATCCAAGGTTGCTGAAATGCAACATACTCCCTTTCTCCTCTCTCTCCATCACATACGGACTCCCATCCAATCCTCCTTCCCAAAGGCATCAGCATTGCAATCTTCTGTAAGTTACAGCAAGACGCATACACACACAGACGCACACTTTCTTTCACACACTACCCATCCTCGACCATTTCAATGAAAGCAGTAGTGCAAACTTCGCTCACAGAGTGAACCGAAATGCGTCACATTCTTTCCTCTCCTCTCTCTCACCCACGTTCTACACCTCCAAGCCCCCTCCCTCAGGCAGCAGCTGTAGAGGCGTCCCTACAATAAATAGGTATAGCATAGGCAGCAAAAACGTCTCTCTCTCCTCGCTCTCTCTCCTCCATCCCCCCATTCTGTTTCGCAGCAAAAGTAGAGCCTAGTCAGCAGAAATACAAGACTGCAATGTAAGGTGGATTTGCAGAGCACTGCTTGTTACCCGTGAGGGTAAGCAGGCGCACTCATATCTGTACTTACAGCTAGATTCATCAAGCGAAATGCGCTCGCAAAAGGGCCAGATTCTGAGAATCTGGCCGAGAATCTGGCCCTTTGCGAGTGCAATTTTTGCATTTGGGATTCATCATCCCAAATGCAAAAATCGCTAATAGAGAATTCGCAAATTTGCGAGGATTAGCATTTAAGGAATCTCTATTAGAGATTCCTTTAAATGCCATTCATGAAACATTTAAAAATTGCGAATTCGCAATTTAGGTCCGCTATTTACCACGAAGTCAAACCTCGTGGTAAATAGCTAAAACTTAGAAAAATGCATTTTGATGCATTTTTCTAAGTTGCATGTTACACACACACATGTCCTTTGGACATGTGTGTGCACAACATCAGTGTAAATTTACATTTCAGGGGTGCTACAGGGTGCCCTTTGGACACCCCTGCACCCTTGAAATCGCATCCTTATTTGCGATTAGCAAATTGCTAATCGCAAATAAGGAATGTGTAGGAATCGCAATTTATTTAGCAATTCCTACATGAATCCCGTTTTGCAAGTCCTTAATAGCGATTCCTTATGAATCGCTATTAAAGACTCGCAAAACAGCCCTTTCATGAATCTAGCTGTAAGTTCCCAATTTCTGACTTATCTTACTTCTCTGAGCTTGTTTCAACTATACTGTTTATTTGCAGTGGAATTCTCACAAACCATATTTCTAAATCAACCCATGCCTCCTTCAACTTCTTTTAGCATAGATAAAGCCTCTTCTCTACACATCTGAATACAATAATGTGCTAATTAGACCCCTTGTAAGGCTAAACATCATATATGTCATGCAGAAGGTGATTGGTACAAATATTAGCATTTGTTCAAGACACTATACAAATGAAATGTTCTAACACTCTAACTCACGGGCTTTTTCTGTCAGAAGCTCATTGTAATCATAATTACATTATAATGAACATCTCCAAATTAAATGAGGGGCAGCATTCTAGATTACCTGAAGTCAACGTATCAGTCCTTTTGACAACCCTAGGTAAAGAGCGTTAGCATGGTCAAGTCTAGAAGTTAACAGCATGTGAATCACCGCCTTCCTAGAGTGAAGAGGCAGCAAGAACAGAAATTCATTAAGGGTGTAAAACAACCCAAAGCAGGAACCAACAATTGCTAAAACCAGTAGTTGAAATGAGAGTTGCTGGTCTATCATTTCTCCAAGATTTATTTCCACTAGGGTTGGCGGTGGAGGGGGGGATGGCAAATATTTAGACCAGCCTACCTCTGACCGGTTGACTTGAAGGGACCCAAATAAGAGAATTTACATTTCAGCTGTCGCCTGTGCATCCAGTCAAAATCAGCATGCATTCAGGCTTTAAGGTACATCTCCACAGATGTTAGATCATTCTGAAAAAAGAGAAGCAGCTGTGTGTTATTAACTTAGGAGATCAGTTTACACCCAAAGGATTCAACCAGGGGGGCGAGGGGGGCACAGGTACCATATACATGTTAAATAATGTTGAGCTCAAAGAAGCTCAAATAGCGCTATTGCACCCTCTGCCTGAGGGGTTTAATGGCTGATGAAAAGGAAGCCAACCAGGCCAGTTGCACCTTGGAGCCCAAGAAATATGTAATCCAGCCCCAAACCTAACCACCAAACCCCATATTGGCAAGACATTGTAGGAGGATGACATGGGAGACTGTATTGAATGTTGTTGAAAGATTGAGTGAAATCAGAGTGGCATCCTTCCCTTGATCCAAAGACGGCTTAATATGATCTGACAGTTTAGCAGGGCTGTCTCTATGCTGTGCATGGTGCGGAACCCAGTTGGACTAGGATGCAGAAGCCTGCACTTCTCCAGAAATTCAGAAAGCTGATTATTAACCAGTTTTTCAAGCTCCTTAGATAACGCAGGTAGGAGCGAGATCGGCCGGACGTTGGATAATAGGGTCCATGGAAGGTTTTTGTAAATAGAAGGATGACCTTCAAAATGCTGGCACACTGCCAGTAGATAACGAAAGATGGAAAACCATATTATTCACCTGTCACCAGAACAGAAGGAGGTCAGGAATTAGTTGACCAACCGATTGATCCTCGACAGGGACAGAGCTAAACCGAGAGAAGTCACTGTCGCTATAAACCAGCCTCTCAACCAAAAGCTTTACCTCAAGAACATGTAGAATCTGTAGAATATTAATAATTTTAACATCAAAGAAATCAGCCAGCCTATGAAGAGTTCCTGAGAACGGTCCTATCATAAGCCACTTGCCACCTGGATGAGAGACAGCAGCCTCAAGCTCAACTCGGACAAGACCGAAGTCCTCATCCTGGGAACCAACACCATTATCTGCTTCAAAAGACCTTCAGACGGATCCCCACTGAGGCCAGAAAGACGGTAGCCCATGCACTAATCAGCAGCAGATTCGACTATGGCAATGCACTCTATGCAGGCGTCACCCAGAAACTTTTCAGAAAACGACAGAACGTTCAGAACACCGCAGCCAGACTGGTCCTCAACATCCTCCACCATAGCTACATCTCCGAACACCTGCGAGAACTCCATTGGCTCCCAGTCAAAAAAAGAGCCACCTTCAAGCTCCTTACACACAACTACAAAGTCCTCCATGATGACGGACCAGCATACCTGAACCACCACTTCTCATTCCACGCACATACCAGACACTGTCGCTTCGCTCATCTGGTCCTTGCCACCGTCCCTCGGATCCACAAGACCAGAACCAGTGGAAAATCTTTTTCCTACCAGTACCTGGAACACCCTGCTCTCCACCTCAGGATATATCCTTGTCACTGACCCAATTCAGAAAGAATCTCAAGACGAGACTCTTTGACTGAACCTCAGTACCCTGTCGGACCTGCAACAATACCCCTCCCCCTCCCCCAGCGGATTGACTTGAAACCCTCACGGGTGAGTAGTCGATCTTAACAAATATTGATTGATTGATTGTGTGAGGCGTTTGCAAGTATCATAACCTACATCCACACTCCATCGATCCATCGCACTGAAAAACATAATGAGAAAGCCTTCCATTTTTGAGGTATCTGTACATCAATGGGTTATTTATTATTATTCTTGTTTTTAGCAAAAGACTTGGGAGTGGGTTCTTTCTTGACTAAGTAAAGGAGAAAATCAGCAGCGAGTGAGAACTTAAGATTCAGCCTGTGAAAGAGCATGCATCTCTTCAGCGGGGATGTCCATAATTGCAGGAACCGGAAGTGACACTGCAACACTCTCCCACAGTATATCCGCACTATCAAGCAAACTCTGCCTTTCAATAAAGCCCTTTATACCTGCTTGTTCCCTGCTTAGGTTTCTCTTCCACTGCCTCTGCTGATTAACGCCTTGTTTGTCTTCTCCGTATTGTTCTTCATTGCCAGGACACCGTGATAAGTAATTGTGTGCCCTACAGAGCCCCAAATAATGCAATCCCGATATTACTGTCAAGTGACATGATGCCAGGCAACTCTAAATGTTGCATTCTGGAATTAGTAGTACTCCGTTCAGTTCTGTAATAATGCAAAGCACTATTGGATTAAGAGCCAAGACTGGTTGAAAGTGAAACGGTGTGGGACATGATGCCACTTGGCAGCTACAGATCCCCAACTGGCCCTACCATAACACCTACACAATAACTTTCAAGTTGTTTAATGCTGATCATCAATAATCGTTTTCTGTTTTTTTACAACGCATCCTGCTAACTGTAGTTTTATTGTTCCCATTATAAATGGAAAACTGCTTGCTCTACAATATATAAAAAAAATAATAAAGAGGACCGGATCAGGTCTTCACATGCACTTCACCAATTTGGGGTCACTGCTATACCAGCCATAAGAGTTTCCCCCATTAATGAAGATTTGGACAAACCCTCACACAGTGGCCAACAACGATTATGCCACGATCTAAAAAACCCAGCTAACATCATCAAACAAAGGAACATTCTAGAATACCTACGGCTGATTGTTACAGAACTGTTACAGATTGTTCTAGAATACCTAGCTGATTGATACAGAACGGTAGAAAGAAAATGTATGTATTTGTTTCTCTACATGGGACGTCCACTTCAAGCATTCTCCCCTTGATTAGTGTGGCACAGCTTTGATGGAGTTCACTGTGACAGCAGAATTCCCTTCCTTCACCACGAAGAAGACCAATGCAAAATCCCCCTCTACCTTAATTGATGCATATCCTTTCACAAACCTTCTAGACACTTCTGCTCAGTCCGGACCCTACTGGCAAACAACCCATGCATACGTAGAACCAGACTCGGAGATCAGACCTTCTTCTACATCCAGGGGCGGCTCCTCCATAGGAGCGGAGCAGCGTCGCCCCACTTAAATCCCCACAAATTCCCCGAGATGAAAAATAAAATGGTAATTTATTACTTTACTTTTCATCCCCTTCCCTCAAAGAGCATCAGGACGGGGGCGGGGTCACTGCTGAGTGACAGCAGCAGGGAGGAGGGTGGGCTGCCTAAGCATTTTTCAAAGTGTGCATTTCCCTTTGGCCAGCCGTCTTACGATGGCCAGCCAGACATGAGCAATTTGAACCCTGTAACCCAACTGGGTTAGAGTAAGTGCAGGCCTCCAGGGTGCTGTGAAGCACCAAGTAAAACCGCTCCCACCAATCCTGGCGCTGCTCTCACAGCATGAGAGCAGCGCTAGCATTGTTTAAGGGAGTTCCAGCATCCAGTCCCTTTTTTTGGTGAAAGAAGAGCTCTAGAGCCGAGGACATCGTAAGGTAAGTCTTTTTAATTTCATTTTACGAGCACGTCCACTCCCCCCACTTCCTTCCCCCGGTAGATGCCAGACACCACTGCCCTAATTCCTCCTAAAGCCTGGAACGGCCTCCCACTACACATCAGAGCCCCCTCCTCTCTTCTTGAGTTCTTCAAGAAGTTGGCTCTTTGAATAACACCCCCCACCCATCTTTGGTGAGGCAAGACTCTCCTCTGCTCAAAGCCAGGATGCCCTCTCGGATGATAGTGCACTATTACAAATACAAATAACATAATATAACTTTCAAACAGGTCAAAAGACTAAGCCCTCAGTTACTTTGCAAAAGTTCGGCCATTCACTTTCTACAAGTGCTATATATATAATTTGTGAATGATCAACAAATCCTGCTTTTCTGTAAGGGTCCTCCTCTTCAACCAATGTGCTTTAAAGAGATCATCAGGTAAAGTAAGCGAGCGTCAACCATGCCCAATTGATGGTACAGCTCTCTGAGTCTCTCGAGAGTTTATGGGATAATTTCTGTAGGGAGCAAGA
This sequence comes from Lissotriton helveticus, assembly GCF_964261635.1. NCBI lineage: Eukaryota > Metazoa > Chordata > Amphibia > Caudata > Salamandridae > Lissotriton > Lissotriton helveticus. The sequence continues at coordinate 397,332,891 of NC_136057.1, forward strand.
CCAGCAGCAAAGTAGTGGAGGAGTACATCTAATAAGGTAAAGACTGCAGGGGATTATCATAATGGGTTTCCTTATTCATAGCAGAATCAAACAACATGGCTACACAGAACTTTATAGGGCACTAAAAGCTGTAGAGTGTTTCTGTTGTTTGCTGACATCATCATGCCTCCTCTTATTCTGAGAAGAGCGGGCATTATTCGGCTAACTAGTTTTTTGTCTAAAAAGCACAGCATGGTGCCTTCAATTTCCTTGCCAATATAAACAAGGAGTCTAGGGTAGGTATTGTAAACTTCAAGCTTTGGTTCACTGGCTTTACCATGGTTACTGGTATGAGAAGAATGAAAACTCCAAAGGTAAGTAACGTCCTTTATTTACTGGTTTTCAAGCACCAACTTACAAGCAGTGTGCCAACATTCTAAGTTGAGCTTTACATCCAAGGTTCCAAGGAGGGAGATACCAAGGGTAAAAGGGCAGAGGGGACGAGGTAAGAAGGGGAAAACCAAGGTAAAGATCAAGGATACTTACAACTTATTACAACAGTTACAATCTGAAACCTTATGTGAGCAAGTGTTTTCAAGCAAGTTTCTTCTATTAGTTATGAGTAGATAGATGTCTTCAAGTAGTGAGTGCCATATGCATTATTTGCGATGTGATGCTCATCAGTGGTTGATCCCACATTTAAACCATAATCAATTTACCAATATGTTCATTAACCCTCTATTTTAAGTTAAGCACCGGTATCGGCCACCCCTAATGCACTTCCTTCATTAGCTTTTATGTCCTTATAATACTGTGCCTCCATCCACTGGTATACCGAAATATTTCCACACTGCATCTACTGGATTTCAAGAGAACAATTCCCAACCACCCTATTGCCACTAGCCTCACATCTACCTCTATAATTGCACGTTTTGCTTTTAATTTTTCTTTAACTGGCACAGCTTCTGCTTGGGTGCAAAGATTAGTACACTAACCGCCTGATTCATCAAGCTAAATTGCACTCGCAAAGGGCAAGATTCTCAGAATCTTGCCTTTTGCGAGTGCAATTTTTGCATTTGGGATTCATCATCCCAAATGCAAAATTCGCTATTTAAGAATTCGCACATTTGCGAAGAATGGAATTTAAGGAATCTCTATTTGAGATTCCTTAAATGCAATTCATGAAGCATTTTAAAATTGCGAAAATGCAATTTTGGGCCGTTATTTACCGAGAGGTCAGACCTCTCGGTAAATAGCAAAAACTTAGAAAAATGCATTTAAATGCATTTTTCTAAGTTGCATGTTACACACACACATGTCCTTTGGACATGTGTGTGCGCAACAACAATGAAGATTACATTTCAGGGGTGCTACAGGGTGTCCTTTGGACACCCCTGGCACCCTTGAAATCGCATCCTTATTTGCAATTAGCTAATTGCTAATCGCAAATAAGAAATAACTCCCCATGCATTCCTATGGGACTGTAGGCCCATAGGAATGCATGGGGAGTTATTCCTTATTAGCGATTAGCAATTAGCTAATCGCAAATAAGGAACATGTAGGAATCGCAATATTTATTGCAATTCCTACATGAATCCCTGTTAGGATGAGCCTAACATCTTATGCGGACGATACGCAGTTGGTACTGGCCATCAAGGGTGATGGAGGAGAAGTAGCACAAAATTTTAAAAATGGACTGCTCGAAATAGGAGAATGGATGGCAACAAACTGCCTCAAACTTAATTCAGAAAAAACCAAGGTAGTCATCTTTGGACCTCTTCTCCCAGTATGGCCTTCATGCTGGTGGCCAGCAGCTTTTGGTTCACCTCCCACTCCGACACCTAAAGTCAGGAATCTGGGAGTCATTTTTGACGACGGTCTCAGCTTTATGGACCATGCAAACAAAGTTGCTACAACGGCCCATTATAAACTGAAAATGATTAGAAAGATTCGCCCCTTTCTTCTGGAGACATTAATTAAAACATTGGTTAGCTCTTTAGTTTTATCTTCGTTAGATTACTGTAACGGCCTATTTCTTAATGCTCAGGTCAGGGTCACAAAAAAGTTACAGTCAATACAGAATGCGGCTGCACGCCTGCTCTCAGGAACCTCGAAGTTTGAATCCATATCAGGAACAATAAGGCAGTACCATTGGCTAACGATCCAAAACAGAATAAAGTTCAAGTCCTTGTGTATAGTTTACAAGGTACTTAACAATCAAGGACCGCATTCTCTTAAGGACCAATTGAAACTTTATATACCCTCCAGACAGCTTCGCTCTTCTACCTTGTACCAATTAGTAATTCCACGATCAAAGAAAGTTTCCTGGGGTGACCGTCGCTTCGTAGTGGCTGCTCCTAAACTTTGGAATACTCTCCCTCAAAACATCAGGATGAGTTCCTCACTCTACCAATTCCGAAAACTTTTAAAGACATGGCTGTTCAATCAATGAGCCTTTTGCGATGAGTATGAAACAGATGAATTGTCAGCGCCGAGACGCCCTAGGGTATTCGCTGCGCTCTACAAATGTCAAAAATAAATAAACAAATAAATAAATCCCGTTTTGCAAGTCCTTAATAGCGATTCGTTATGAATCGCTATTAGGGGCTCGCAAAATGGGAGAATGATGAATCAGGCTGTATGTCATTCAGCTCCACAAAAACATTTAGATCCAATGATCATGAAGAGTATGACAATCGGCAAACACAAGTGATATGTGCTCCCATCTATATACATTCTTTGAAAGCAGTGCTCGCCTCGATGGAAAATGTGTGTAATGGAGCCGCTGAAACAGAGCGGCTATCAGAGGGACCAGCATTGGCTTCTAAGATGCATCTACATATTCTCCAGAACCTACCAAGCCTACATATCCCAGCTCTGTCACAATTGATCATCTAGATCACCAAGGTCGAGATTAGGTAGATTAGGCTATATATTCGAGTCATTTCATTGATTGTATATACTTTGAAAAATCATTCAACGTCTATGATATGGGCATTGCTTAAAACTTTGCCTTGATTTAATGGTAGAAAAAAAGTAAATGATTTGTAGATATAAAACTGAGGGGAGGTTACTCAATGTCCTGTTAATGAATGGATTAAACATAAAGAACTGTCTTGATTCTTCCAGCTGGCCTCCACCCTTATCACTTGTAAATGAATGTGCAAACAATAGAGTGTCCCAAGGAGATCAATCAATCAATCAATCAATCAGGGGTCTTGTAGAGCACGGCATGTCACCCCGGGGGGGGTCTACAGGTGCCGGTGGGCTGTGCAAGCCACGGTCGAAAAGCCAGGTCTTAAGCTGCATTCTGAAGTCCTTCAGAGATGGTGCACTGCGCAGGTGGAGGTCATTCCAAGACCTGGTGAGGAGGTAGGAGAATAAGCGGCCTCCACAGCGGATGCGGAGAATGTGGGCCAAGGCAAGGGTAGAGAATAGGAGTTCTAAGTTGGTCGGTGAGAAGTAAGGTGGTAGTTGAGGAAGGATGGTCCGGATGGCGTGAGGAGCTTGAAGAGACATCTTTACTGAACGGGCAGCAAGAGGAGAGCTCAGAGGTGTGCGGTGATGCTGGTCCTTCTGGGGAGGTCGAGGATGAGTCTTGCCGCCGAGTTCTGGATGGTTTGGAGGCGGCCCACAAGTTGTTTATTGGTTCCGGTGTAGAGTTGCATTGCCGTAGTCAAGCATGCTGGAGATGAGGGCCTGGGTGACTGTCTTCCTGGATGAGAAGGGGATCCATTGGAAGATCTTGCGAGGCATGCAAAGGATGAGGAAGCAGGCAGAGGAGACAATGTTAGTCTCTGTACATGTTGGCGATTTTGTGGTGAAAGTAGTTTGCTAGGTCATCGCAGAGGACTTGGGGGCAGATCGGGTTCTCGGTGGTGGAGGGACAGGAGAATTCTCTTAGGATGCTGAACAGTTCCTTGGTGCAGTTAGCGCTTGAATCTATGTGAGTGTTGAGGGCTTCTTTCCAGCGGTGGCCGGCACAGGTAAACGAGGTGGGGTGGGTGGGTGCGGGGAGAAGTCGATAGATGATGGAATAGGTATAATTAAATAAATAAATAACACATATTCCGTCATCTGTTGGCTTCCCTCTGCCCGCACCACTGCGCTTACCTGCCGGTCGCCACTGCTTCTTTCTTGGTCTCTCTGAGGGTGGGCGGGTCTGGTTTGCATCGAGTTGGGTGGGGATCTTGATGGATCGCCAATGTCTCTCTAGTTACTTGCAGTGTTTCTGGAGGGTCCATAATTCAGGGGTGAACCAGATGGCCTGTTTGGCGGTTCTGCTGTTGGCAGAGTCCTTCAGGGTGCCAATGGTGTGGGTGGCTGAGGAGGTCCATTTGGAGAAATATTGGACGTCTAGTTTGAGAGAGTTCGAGGGGGCAGGTCATGCTTCTTTTACGGCAGATGTCCAGAGGGGCTCAGTAGCCTTGCTCCAATTGCTTGGAGGGAGGGTCGGGGTCTCGTCGGGACATGAGGGTCGGGGGTCTAGTCAGGTCATGTTGTGGACCGCCGATGGTGAAGTGGACGATGCTGTGGTCTGTCCAGGTTAGTTCAGTGGTGTGGGAGACTAGGCTCTGTTGGAGGTGAAGAAAATGGAATATGGAGAGATCTCAAGTCTCAATATTCCATCATATTCTTCGACATCCTTAACTATCATTAAACCAACTTTCATGAAATTTCGAAATCGAAATGGTTCAGAAATTTGTTTGTGGATTTGTTTTGAAGATCACATTGCTTACATTTCACTACAGCATCTATATGTAGCCTCTATATAGTGGATTTTGTATAGGAGTGACACTCCATATAATTCTTTCTGAAATCCATTCTTGTAATCCAGGCCCTCCCTAAAGGCGAGTGTAAAATGCAAGCCCTTCCATTCTCCTTTGTGTTTGCCATTCTTTTGACAATGGACGTCACAATTTACTGGTATACACATGATTTGGATACCAGACTCAACATATTTAACCACTGTTGTTCTATTTCCTCATTATCATCAATGCATTTCAACTGTTATATACTATTGGTTACTTATATATCACTTTAGGACACCTTCAGGTTGCCTTAAACATTGAGGGGACAGGAAAGACAGAAAACGACCAGAAGAAAGCAAAGATGGCCAATACAAGAGGAAATTATTAAAATCCTTTGTAAATTGAGTTGGCGTCTTCAAAATGCTGGTACGTGAGTAGGCTGAGCTAAACTGTGTTGTGTGTGTTTGCCAATTGAGTCCTTGATTTCTGTCACCTTCAGTGATTCATGGCTTTTCAGCAAAAAATATTCTGTAAACTGGGATTTTGTAGGTCATGCCTATAAGACTTACAACATATGGTCCTACAATGTTATCTGGTATTGACCTCAAAGCCAGGACTGATGGAACATATCTCATATGATGTATCCATGTGCCACATGCGCTTGTGTATCTTTGGCCTTAGAAGTTAGGTCGGTGGATATGGAGGAGGCATACGGCGAGGTAAGTGAAAGACCGATCATACTGGAACAACAGAGGGGCATAGGTAAAAGTCTGTGAGGGAATTGGTGTCAGTGAGAAGAATCAGAGCCTGACAGATGGTTGGAAATCATGGGTCAAAGAGATAACAAGGTTGGTCCAGAAAGAGCCCATGTGAGGAACTCTCTCTCTTGGTACTCTCTAGACAGTAGAGACAGATGGAGGGAGTTTAAGGTGAAGTCTGCACATTTGCCTGGTTCTTGGGATTTTCTAAGGATAGATGCACTCGTTTCTCAGGATGAGCCACACTCCACAGGGTGAAGGAGACTTGGTCTTAGCATTTACCTACACTAGTGTGCCCTTTTTACATTCAAGACCTCACCCTACATTTACAAGCTGGCTCCTTCGGTGATCCATCTGAACTGTTTATCTGACAAGTGCTGAAACTTCTGTTTAGAATGCGCTTGGGGTGGTAGCTCACTATTGTAATTACAAATGTAGGTGTAAATGGCAGTAATCTATCTGAAGTATTATTCCAAAGATACCAAACCACCCCATGTTACAAGCTTCCCCTTCATCCAGTCCTGGTTTTTGAGACATAACACTCTACCTGTTGAAATCTGAAGCACTTATATGCATAGTCTGAAAATGAAACTACAAAAGAGAGAAGTCTGGTTGTCTCAAAAGTCTCAAATGACTGACAGTGGCCCTCAAGACTTGAGACCAATTGGCTTTTGTGGATTCTTAGTTGGCACACACATCTCTAACATGTTGGTTGTTTTGTTCACTTTCAAATCTTATTTGGTGTTTTTTATGTTGAGCTGCTCTAGAAAATGACCTCTCAGAATCACTTCAGCTTTTCAGAAAACTCATGCTTGTGGCTTTTTTTTTGCACACTTTGTATCGGCCATTGCGTGTAATGAGAGCACACAATTGGCCAAAGGCGGTTGCATGTCCCACCTTTCCCAGTAAATGCTTCCTCCCATGGCCTACAGCTTTAGGGAGCGAGCAGCGGCACGCAGGGTGTCATCTGTTCTGGGTCATATTACAAAGTTTGCTATTACTTTCGCGGTCGCTCAGGCGTGCTTGTTTTGTTTTGAACTGCCACAGACATTGCTTTGAAAGCATGCTTGCTTTCTAATAGTAGACTGCACTTAAATAGCACATTCTTGCATAGAGCCCAGTGGGAGTCGGGCGCGGTATGCGGCCACCCGGGTCTGCGTGGAGTTGCTTTTGTCACGTCCAGTGGGCTGTGTCGGGCGCCAGTACCGCCTAGTTGTATGCTGGTTGCCTGACAACAGACAGACTCTTCGCTTGACCAATCATGCAGCTCCTTGCAGCTTTCAATCTCCTCCCATCGCCCACTTGCGTAGCTTTCCCTTCTCAACCAAGTGCCCTAGAGAAGGGGTGCTTCGTTACTCACTGCTTCTTTCAGTCATGACAGAGGGGTTGGCACAGTTGCGTAATGGTGTTTGTGCTTTGCATACTTAATCAGCCTGTAGGTTGACATGAATCCCTGTATTCGTGTCTAGCTTAGCCAGGGTCTCTGTGTAACATTGGATCATGTGGACCTCGCAGCGGTGTAGTAATAAGTGCAGTGGGACTGGGGTGCACCCACCGTGGGACATTTCCTCGGCTTGCATTAAGCCCCCCTGCTTCACCTATGAAATTCAGCACTATTTCCGTATGCTGTAGATTAGTTGTGTTGTGGTCAGACTACGATTTTCTCATGGTTTGTATGTACCATAGGTTGATCGGGCTGGGGATGAAGACCTACGGAGTATTGGGAGGGGGGTCTGTGCATATTGTGAAGACAGGCATGATGCACATCTGCACCGAACTGTCCTGGCCCTTCCATTGTCTAGTGGTTTGCACCCAGCCCCTCCGATTTTAGGAGTACCTATGAGCCCTGGTTGTTCTTGGGATGTAGTATCTGATATGGTCAGTTTAATGTCCCCAAACGTCGCATCTTCAGAAAGAGTTGGTTATTTGTAAAGTGGTATTAACTCGTCTGAATTAGAAATTTGGTTGTATTCAGGGTGATGCCACCTAAATGACCATCGCTTTTTTGGTCTTTAGCGTTTTACTAAATGTTTTTTTTAACAAATGTCGACATGATTTTCACCTGGTGCGTGGTATTCTGATGGGGCCCGTGAGACCATGGAGGGGAGGCTGGTTGACTTAGTTCCTAAGGTGTGAGACTCGTGTCCAATGAGTGAGACATGCGACGATCTGTGTATTTTGACTTTAACATGATAACAACACGTGTGGCCCTTAAGATCTTACCTCTCTTACATTCCGCGCAAGCTGATTGGCTTTCATGTTCATTTAGGAAGCATTCTAGCATGCGAGCGTTCCAGCATTCAGCATAGTTGTCAATCCATTAAACGTGTCGTGGGCTGGTCTCGGGTTGGCAGCTTGCAGAAAATACTCCCCAAGTCAGCCCCGCACTCACCCGTCACCCAAGAGTCACATTCTTTAATGAGTAACACCCTGCCTCTGAATCAACAGCAGAGGATAGACAGGTCGGAGAGACTTCTGACTTGCAAGAAGGCAACCCGTTTAGAAGCAGCCTTTAATGTTTTAAAGAGCTGTTTATGACTTGTAATTATGGTAATTAAAGACAGAGACCAAGAAACCCCTTTGGGGGTGAGTCGTTGCTCTATGCTACGTTCCTACAACGTAACATATGAGAAGAGAGCACCAGCCATAACTTAAAAGACGAATGCAAAAACAACAGTTGATGGACAGAATGCAGAACAATGTCATACATTCACCCCAGTACAGAGATCTGGGCCTAAATCCATCGTTTTTTTTGCTCACCATGCCATTCCAGTTTGAACCTAGCCATATGCAACTCAGTCTTGACCCTGTGCCCCATGGGAACAGTCCAGCCCGAACTGCCAAGCCAGGTCCTCCCTGGACTGGAAACAAGCATCCTAGGACCGGTTTCGGGCTTTCAACCCTCATCAGCCAGGATAGCTTGATTCCAGTGGCATGGAGAGCACGGGACTCACGTCTGAGCATACCCGCCCCACTCGGGGTGACAAATGCAAAAACAACAGTTGATGGACAGAATGCAGAACAATTTCATACATTCACCCCAGTACAGAGATCTGGGCCTAAATCCATCGGTTTTTGCTCACCATGCCATTCCAGTTTGAACCTAGCCATATACAAATCAGTCTTGAACCTGTGCCCCATGGGAACAGTCCAGCCCGAACTGCCAAGCCAGGTCCTCCTGTAAGAAGAGAGCCCCAGCCATAACTTAAAAGACAAGCATTGCCATAGCCAATAGGTCTTGCTTTTGGGACCCTATAAGTATTTAGTTATGCAGCACAATATCCTTGGTGCAACAACATCAACTGTGCATGGCTAAACACTTACAAGGTCCCAAAGGCGAGACCTATTGGCTACGCCAATGCTTGTTTTTATTGGTCTCAAAACGAGGTGCTTTTCCTACTAATCCGTCCCTCATACCCCAAATTTGTTACTGGGGGTCTTAGCAGCGTGGTCAATCGCCAAGTTAAGTCTTACAGATCAAGCTGTGGGTTGCTCTCTCACAGAGATTATGCATAATGCTATGTCATGTGTAAGATGCTTCGCTAGCCAAGAACTTTGGGAAGTGGATTTGCATTGTTCATTCTATCAGAGAAAAGCTCGTGTAGAGGTTATACCTGCCATGTCTTCCTGTGGGTAAGTTTGTGGGGACTCTTGCGCCAGTCATTCTCACTTCAATGACCTCCGTGGCCACATTTGTGGAACTAAGATGTAGGGCCTGAAGTTGCATAATCACTGTTACTCAATACTCTGTCAGTATGTGGACTTTGTACCGCATCATTCTTGCCGACAGACATTTCGCCACCTGCACTGTAGTGCCTAATTAAACAGCGCTGCAGTTGTAGGTGGAAATATGCCCAAGGGCAAGGTGGGAAGGGGAACTGGGGTACGGAGGGCACCTTTAGAAAGAAAAGCTGCAACCACTGGCATCGAGAGTGAGTCGGTGTTTTCCCCGCGGTGAATTATCTACAAATCAACTCTGCTCCATTCACTTTCTTCGATTTGGAAGGAGTTGGGGGTGACTAGGCTGGCTGTCTTTAGCAGATTGTGGGTGCTTCTGTTCTTTTGTGGACTGACAACCTATCAGCAAATACAACAATCCACAGGGGGTGGAAAACGAGGAGCCACTCAAGGTCTATGCCCAAGTGGTCATCTCCATTCTCTGAGGAGTTTTTGGTGTCGCTCAGAGAGGTGGACATCTGACGAATGGACAGTGTGGCAGCGGACAAACCCAGCAGAGGTTTTTTCCAACCTCCAAGGAGTAGTGTTTGGATAAATAAGTGTGCAAGATGCTGTGCAAGAAGTAGAGAGGGGTTCCATTCTGTATTTCTCTCCAGTTTAGGGGACTGCTTGTGTTTTTGTTTCAGGATTCAGGTAGAGGGTGCTTGGTGGATTTAGGCACTGTTCTGCCTATGGCCACAGGGATCTGTTTTGTGCTTTGTCTTCACTGTCTCCTCATCCAATAGATGCTCAGTACTAAAAGGAGAGTTGTGGTTTTGATTAACTGACTGCGTGGGTATAGTCCCACTCCACGTGCTATCCTCTGCTACGTCTTCTCCTGAACGGACCAAAAACAACCGCACCGCGAAAACAACAACCGTCAAAGTGGCTCTCAGCACTGACGACGCGAAAGATTTACCTCCAGGAGAACGTGTCTCATCGAAATCACATGTGAAAGAAGCCTGCAGGGCCAGGCAGAGATACCTGAATCGTGCACCAACACAAGCAAACGTCCAACAATTAGCTGCCATTTTTTTTCTGTTAAGTGAGGCGAGTTTCACGTGACCGACACCGAGCCACCGTGAAACCTGCTGGTCGGGAAGTTCCAGTTTTAAATCCATGGCCGCTTCAGGGGCGTGCACCACTCTCTGTACACAATAACAGAAGCACGCATGCACTGCGGCCGCGCGCCTCTCCACGCCTGACTGCGAGGCCTGTTTACGTGCATCCTGTTACCTGCGCTCACCCCGTCTCGTGGCGCTTTGTTTTTCTGCCCATCTGGCGCCTTCCTGTCCTAGCACTTTGTGATGTGCTTGGGCGACAGGTGGAACCAGAATGAAGATTGAGCGTTGTCTGCGTGCGCTTAACCCAGCTCATCACGCGAGGGTGTTTTTGACGCTATTTTTTTTATAGGCTTTTACAGACTTCCCGTCCAAATCCTCCAGTTAGAATACATTATGTGGAGGTTAAATATGAACTGCTACGGTCTAATTTGAAAAGGTATATTTGTAATATTGGTTATTCGATTCTTAATTGATGAATAGTTCTACCAAATGCTTTGATACCTACGTGCACCCAGGGCTCACAAAATGTGTGTCCTTCATTTATATGTGCAATATGCACCCCATGAGCTGCAGCATTGATGCCCTAATGGTTAATTTTGGAGCACAAACTTTGGTTAACAAACCCCAAGGCTCCCCAGTCTTGATTCCACAGCTTGCATCTTTTGTGTTTCTTGTCGCTGTATCTCACTCCTGTGGGTACTTTTTCACCCATGGGTTCCATCAGTCACTTTTTTTCTGTTACTTCTTTCTCCTTTTCTGCTCTTTGCTTGCTCTGGGTCAAAGTCTAATAATGTAGCACAAATAAGCTCGGTGCACCCTAAACTCACGAGACTGTGCCCATACCTTTACTCTACCTTGAGCGGTGTACTACACCACCACAAGCCCCTTCACCTTCTGCTGCGCCCTACTCTGTTCTAAAGATGCCGCATCCTCTTATGACTGGTCTTTATTCTCTGCCCACCTCTGTGCTTAGGCCTGAGCCTTTTGAGTCAGTCCAGCTCTCCATCTTTGCAGGCACTCCTCAAATACTCAACAAAGTCCATTGTGCTTATGGAATGCGACATCAGCTTGTAATAAAGCATTACTCCTCACTAACCACTTAGACTCACTCCATTTCACTGCCATCAGGAGACCTGTTTTGATGCTCATGATATTGCCACCCCTACTGCCTTCAACACCAGGCGCGTTCCTTCTCACACTCGCATTTCTCCACGGGGGTGGTGTTGTGGTTGACCTTCTCTAAAACCAATCACAGTTAACTTCCCTTTTTATATGTCAGCACTCCTGTTTCAGTGGGTGCTTAATCGCCCTCTATCACCCACCAACCTCCATTGCGCCATTTGGTTTGAGTGCCCCTTCTTGTCAAAATTTAGCACTTTTGGACAAGCCCGCTCCCTGCCACTGAGTACTGGTCCATCCTAGCCCCTGCATTGCTTTAGAGAGGCTGAGATGAAGTGTCAGTCCTGTAGCATCAGGCTGACCACGACATTAGCTCATAACCATAAAAATGTGGAACAATTTAAGAAATGGCCCTTACTGGCTCAATTGTCATCTGTGGAACTAAGCGTGCAGATATCTAGCCCGGGCTTCTCAATGTTATCAATCTGTAGGATTATGAGTGATTTATTTTATTTTCCTGGCTGTTCTTCAGTTCTTTTAACTGTAAATTGTACTAGCGCTTAGAAAGAAGTTTCCTGCGAGCAGCAAGCACTATAAACAATTGCTCTTTTACATTATAAGAGATCCTCTTTCTTGCAGTCAGCGTGCTCCTGGCATAAAATGGAGGCGTGAAGTTCAATCATTCACAGGGCTACTATTTCCAAAGTACTATCCGATAAACAAAGTGGCAAAAGTCATGGCCATTCAATTGAAACAGGCTACTTAAATATGATGATTCCAAGATATGACTGGCTTGTTTCTTAAGTATGTATGTTGATTGCTGGGGGAAATGAATCCTAAAGCCTCATACTGGTTTCCAATATCTTTTTTGTATTTATTTTTTATTATAAATACAAGAGAGCAATTGAAAAGCCGACACATGTTTCGCCCATGTGGCCCGTAGGCCAAGGGCTTTCTCAAGGCAAGTTGTCTTTAGACATGGAAATGGTCTTGACGTGTAAAGTGAGAATGACAACAGTAATGTCCGTAGTAAGACACACCGTCCAAGGGTATGGATGGCGGCAAGATGGTCACCCTTTTTACCCTTTCTCACCTCGCAATTCGAGACCATTTCCATGTCTTAAAGACAACTTGCTTTGAGAAAGCCCAGTATGAGACTTTGGGATTCATTTTCCCCAGGAATCCACATACATACTTAAGGCACAATCCAGTCACATCTTGGAATCATTGCTTTACTTTTGGTGGCCCTTGGGTGAAACTACTTGACAGGTTTGTGCCAAACAATGAATTGGGTCATGTCCCATTGTGCATAAACCTTGGCAGTACTTACCCACTTCATCGGACTAAAATACTTCAAAATGATGATTGTATTTTTTAAATCTTTCCCCTTACTAGATCATAACATCAGCATATATTGTACCTGACGATTGGAATCTTTTCGTGCAAGTTTCAGTGCAGAACACACAAGCCTGGTGTCACGAACTGAGAGGAAAACTCCCTCCTGACAGGTTGATGCCTGTCTATTCTAGGCGATGCTTACAGAGGAACATATACAATTTGTTTGGATACCCGTCCACAATTTGGCTGCTTTCCACTGAACAGTTACCAGGGATTTTGCTGAGTTCAGCTAACCAGAAGATAGCAAGGCATGAGTTTTCAGTTCTTTGCAATCCTTTCATAAATCATTTTATGACTCCTGTGAGCCTATTTGGTTACTTTGATCCCAACCAATACTCCTGCTACCAGACAGCATTAATATGTATTAGAGAGTCAACAAGATGGCTCAGCAAGTTAAACACTCATCACTGAAAAATGTGGTGATTTGCAGGTCATGGTTTTGAATCATGCCAAGGCTGACTCAGCCTTTCATGATTCCAAGGTCGACAAATTGAGCACTATTAAACTGAATAGTTGCAACATCTGTTATTTCCAATGCCTACGCATATAAAGGACAGCAGGAAGCACTACGTTAAAATGAATTATCATTTGTACTAATATTAATAAACGCCTTGGACTGGAAAAAGTAGAAACAGAGTAATCTAGTAAGCCAAGTTAGACGTCAAAGTTAATGAGAGTGAAGCAAACTTGAAGTTGTCTAGAATATTCCTCGGTTCTGTAAGGTCAAAGTGTTCAGCCATTTGAGATGATTCTCTCTTTGACATATTGTTTTTCTATTCTCCTGATGCCTTTAATTTCCTTTTTCTGCACTCACTCCACAAGTTCATCTTGTTAAATGAGTGGGACAAGCGACCAGACGAAACAAATACATTTTGAGTGAGACTATGCACAAAATATGAGACAGGTTTCTACCAAAACACTGTAAAGAATTAGGAAAACATGTATGTATAGATATAAATATATTCTTTAAAATGTATAACATACATGTTAAAAGAATTAGTAAAACATGTAGGTATTCATATAAATATACTTCTGGGTGTTTATAGCATTAGGAGCTTAAGAATATTATGTGTGTGTATAACAGACTAGCAGATCAAATATTTAACTATGTATATAAATATTTTGTGCATAAGGCATTTAAAGTAAATGTATTTCTAACAAAGAGCCTCAAGAATACTTTGGAGAGAGCACCGCATCTACATTGCTGTCTGCCATTTTCTCTCCAACTTTCTTCTGTACCAGTCTTGCCCAGATAATTCAAAATGGATTCCTGATTGCCACATTCTTTAAGAAAATTCATTTAAATACGGCTTCAATGCATGCATGAGCAGCAACAACCTTTGAACGATTGTGCTTAAAGCATGAGAAAAAACATTCCAAGATGGCTGTGGTACATATATTTTTGTGGGCACACACGGCTGCCATCTTGGAATGATCTTCTTTCACTTGAAGAAAACCCATTACAAGAAGTCAGCAGTGTCTGCATGCACAAACACATCACCATCTATGAAAAAAACAAGAACCGTCAAAGCCAATAAGTTTCACGAGTGACACAGATTGGCTTTGCCAATACTGCTTCAAGATGTATCAAGCATCTTTCTTCACTTCTATCTTTTTGCATCCTGCAACGGTCATCAATCAAGTTACATACTAACAAATACTGTGTGATGAATGTGTAAAAAGTCTAAAATTTCTACAGGTACAACTTGCTTTTTTTCAGGGGCTCAATCTTTTAGAATATGGTAAATTGCTGGAGAATTTAGTATCATGTAACAAACTTTAATAATTCTTTTAACGGATAAATCCCATGAACTTAAAGTGAAATCCTTCTCTCTCAAATTATCAACGCTCAAGTTGTGGTAAAAAAAAATCCTAGCCCTCCACTGAGCCCACAGTATACGCGCACTGCTATTTATAAGTATAGCTGGATCATGGAGCTGATGGTACCTCAAGATGTGAAGCAGCTTTTCATGACTCCGTATTCGAAGAACAACAAAGGCACATTGGAGGTAAAAGTCACACGGTGCTAGGACTAGGATCAAAGCCCGTCAACTCACCCACCAGAGTGTAACATTTACTTTAGATAAATTGTACTTTCGGATTGCGTATAATTGGGCAGGCTTCATACCCAGGCTGCGGCCGGAATTCTGCGCCTGTGCGGCACATTCCGATCGTGGGCGTGGTCATGACGGCCACCATAACTGATGACGACCGGGAGCCGTCATGAGCACCGAAGGGGTTAAACACCACACAAGGAGTAGAGAGTTGGCGGATCAAGGCTTGTTTGCCTTGTGAGGTTGTGACTACCCACATGCTTTAACACTGAAAAAGGTTGGAGAATTGATCCTGTAAAGTGCTAGAGTAAATCCACTTCTCATGTGCAAAGGGCGACAGAACACCCTCAAATGTCATTGAGGCGTAGGTGTGGAGAGGAGTTTTTCAATAGGAAAAATGTTTTCCTCATGGAAAAAAAAAGAGATTTTTTTTACCATTGTACCTAGGTGCTATCTTCCCCTAATAAGAACGTACATTGTGCATACAGTTCTACATTGAGGGAATGCCAACGTCGTTGCATGTTAAATTGTAATTGGATTTATGTAGCGCTTACTACTCATGATGAGATATCATAGCGCTTGTCGGCGAGTAGCACGCTACTACAGATCCCAGAAAAGTTTAGAGGTGGGTTAGTATAGGAAAATATGTGTAACTTTGAGCTGTGTACATGTGAGTTTGTTAGTTGCATTGGATAGGATAATGGAGGGTTAGAAGAGGGAAGAGTTTAGAAAGTGTTTTTTGGGAGATCATAGTATTAAGACCCCTGATGAGGCGTCAAAGCCCTTTTCGGCGAGTAGCACACTGCTTCGGAGCCCAAAGAGGAATAGTGGTGCGTTAGTATAGGGAAATATGTATTAATTTGAGCCGTGGGCATGCAAGTCTGTTAGTTGTATTGAATAGGACAATGGAGGAATAGAAGGGAGAACAGTCTAGAAAGTGTTGTTTGGGAGATCATAGCAGTAAAATGGCCGTTCTTGCAGCAACGCTGCAAAAACGGCCCTGTAACAAAATCGTCCCCCAGGGGCCCAAAACCGGCCCCCACCCTTGCGGCGCACCGGGGGATTGCCCAGTGCCCGCTATGGCCAGTCCGGGCCTGGGCGTGGGATGATGGGAGGGACGAGTCTCTTGAAAGAGATTAGGGAAATAACAGTAGTAAAATGCGGTTTGGGATACAAGAGGGATGAACCTAGAAAGGGTTGCTTGGGAGATCACAGTAGTAAGCTGGCACCTCTATTAGCACATTAGGACACCTGTGACTGGTGCAATTTCCCAGGCATGCTATTGGCAATTTTAATAAATTGCAAAATATAGAAAATATAATGTGCACCTGTTCAGAGCAGTACTGCCATGTGTGCATGTGTACACATTTTTGTGAATCTGCGCAGTTTAATGAGATTTAATTTATCAATTATGGGAGAATGAAAGGCAAAGTAGGCATTGCCGGTATTCAAACTAGTCAGCAGCAAGGCACAATAAGTGTCAGCAAGCACTTAAGTGGCCGAGCTATCTTGCTAAAACTCTGTGTGATATACCAGTTTATACAAACGTAAGAAATTCACACACACGATTCTTATACTGACTATATACAGGTCCGCTGGCACTCTATTGTTAATGCAATTAAAATGAAAGCCCCAGTACGAGGTGGGGGTTGTTGGAGAGTGGCATACCTTGCCAGTGAGTGCCATGTGTTGAACACACTGAACTGCAAATGGTTACTTTGAAGTTTCAAACGTTTGTTTTATAGGTACATGACACAGATTTAAACCTGATACCATCTGCTAACAAGAATATTTGCAAATGGCTGATAGGGGCAATTGCTCAGAATTTTTACAAGCATTTTTTCTTTTTTCAAGTAATAAACTTCTCCTAAACATTTTAGACATAGATTATAGCATATTTGTATATGGCACTTCTAACATGTTATCTCGCATCCCAGGATCAGTAGTTACTGAGGTCCCACTTTGTAGTAAAGATTGTATTAATTTTTTCAACCTCATATGAGGAAAGGCTGTCTCATATGATGAAAGGCGGAGGCTAGCCTTGGCACGAATCTTTGACTTTCAGGTTACACGCACGAGCTCATGCCACTGAACCCTTACTGGTCGCACACACAGCAACCGCTCTGGGTGTGGCTAATAACAATGAAGAGGTGCAAACACAAAGGGGATGGTCACATTAGTGCAGACTCAAATCAGGGCTGGGCCGAGAATTTCACAGTAGAAGGCGCTGGCAAGAACCAAAGCTTGCCCATTATCAAGAAAGGGTTTATGTAAGTCCCAAGTCCATTTCTGGCTCTGGTGGGCCCTGACCTGCCCACTCTCCTGGCATGAATAGGGCAGAAGGTCATGAGAAACGAGTGGAAAATGAATGAAAATCCATCCAGCTAGTAGGAGTCCCAAGCATTAAATGTGACATTTCAGAAAGAGAGCAATCAGGCAGAAACCACTCACGTGATGGAAACACCCTTATTCCATGAACCAGAGGGTGCCACCCAGTACTTTGTGTGTTGTTCGAGGACAGAGACGCAACTTAACCACAAACCTCACTTGTAATTTTCCAGACACCGCACATGGCAGAAAGACCCACCCAAAAAGTGGCATCTGAAATGTGAGCCTGACAACGCATTCGAACAGTAAACACAAGTTTTCATGACAGCCAAATAGGATTTGAAAAACTATAGAAAGCAGGTCTTACAGCGCGTGTTGTCAAGTAGAAATAGAAAAAAAACACACCTACAAGTATGTTGTGTACACTTCTACATAAAACCGAACAGGCATAGTGGCATAGCTAGCGTGTCATGGCCCCAGTGCAGGGAAGAAAATGAGCCCTATGGCTGCTCTTTGAATTGAAAAATACAGCAATAATCAGGATTTTGTGGGCCACTCAAAGCTCTGAGCCCCGGTGCCACTGATCCTGCTGCTCCAATGCAAGCTACGCCCTTGAACAAGCCTACTAAGGTCATCAGCCAAAGTAAGGGTTAGGCATAGTGGCGAGCCAAACTGTGCGTTTCCTCGAGAAAAACTAGTGTATATTACGCGAAAAAATCTTGGGTGTTCGTCAGCGTAAAAATAATTACTTGACGTGAACCCTTATGTACAAAAGTCACACAAGAAACCTGCTCAGTGCTATTTTCCTTACAATTTCTGTAGTAATGAAGGAAACGCTGTTTGCCCAGCACATGCCTCCTTCAGTACTTGTCCGCCTTCCCAAATCCAGGAAACACTTCTTGATCAAAGCAGTCATGCACTGCGAAAATTACAGGGAAAAGCACTTGCAGTAAAAAAAAAGTGTAAAAGAAATCAAAGCTTAATAATTGGTAATTATGTGAGATAAAGCTTGTGTAATCAAAATTATCCCTGGGGGCTATTTTTGCTTAGAGAGTATTTGAATGAGTTTTTAAACATCTTGTGGCACATTAATACACATTTATAATCGTTTTTTTTACTTGTTAATTTACTGCATTGTGTCTGCTTCACTTAAGCAAACTCTGGCAAAGCCCATGAGTCTTGCCTTTTAGTCCCATTACTTTTGCCATGCCGAGTGCAGTGTTACATCTGCAGAAAAAGGAAGAAATATAAAGGCATGACGACACAGCAAATATTGCTGATTGCATCATTTTGTAGATACGTACGTGAGTCACCACACATATGCATGACCAGTGGTGGCTGGTGACATTTGAAAGTGGTGTGGCGTAAACGTTCTGTGGGAGAGCACCGTGGCGAGCGACCGCAGCGTGCGAGCATGACCAATGATAGGGGGGATCTGGAAAATGTTGATAAAAAATGAAAATGGTGCATTTTCAAGTAAAATTGAGAAGCAAGAAGGTTAATAAAGCAATTGTGAAAGTGCAGTTATTACATTAATAAAGGGATCTCATATAACAACAACATGGTAGCTGCTTATTCAGTATAACCACAGCGCTTCATAACAGACTTCAAGATACAATGCTGAGAACCTCACAGATATTTTTAAATTTATACTGCAAACAACTAAATAAACAACTAAAGAGGCCACAAACTAGCAGCATTCAAAAGTCGAAAATCGAAATTAATAATGAATGTCAAGTTGTCAACCAATGGCAAGCAAAACTAAGTGTAAATATAAAGCATCCAAATAATAACCTCTAGTGGACCTAGTGACACAGTGACACACACTGTCAGCGCATTATTGAATTACATAAACGGCGTTTATGACAACATTAAGTTATTCGCTCAGAATCACACATTACGGGGAAGGGGGAACTTGACAATCCTTTTTACTGTAGGCATTTCTACTCAGTGCGCCTTCCTGTTATTTATTGTGGCTGATTTCAGCGTGTCTGTTAAGAATGACCCAGTCCCTGAAAATACCCTGGGGAAAATCAATGTAAGAGAGCATTTCCAAGTGTACTCTAAATGCGGATGGGCACGTGTGGAGAACAAAGTTTCATTTAAAGGGCACAAAAAAGTATTACTTTTGGTTTCGCAGTCGTGCACAAAATCCACAGTAGGCAAACTAGCCTGATTTTAGTGTATAGTATTTCAGCAAAAACAACATTCTTACACACCTTTGACATGTAACCAATCATTTAAAGGTAAAAAGATCTGTGGACATTTTTTCTTACCAACAAAGAACACATTTGGTTTTTTTAATCAATATAATATATACGTCGTTATAACAGTAACGTGATATAAAATAAATGTCATTCCATAAATTGACGTTTGAACTATGAACAATAATTTGATATGCTCACATACAAGTCAGAAGATCACCACAGAGACGAAGCTAAGAAAATAAAAACCTCGGAGGCCAACTAACCTGCATGCAGTAATCACAAGGGAAGTGCGCGGCCCCTGTATCTCATTATTGTCTGTACCCCTGAGCACTGTCCTGTGTTTCACCTGTACATACACCCCTCAGCATTGTCCTGTGTCTTACCTGCAGATACACCCCCCAGCCCTGTCCTGTGCCTCACGTGTAGACACCCCCCCAGCACTGTTTGTATCTCACCATTGTCTGTACCCCTCAGCACTGTCCTGTGTTTCCCCTGTACATACACCCCTCAGCACTGTTTTGTATCTCACTATTGTCTGTCCACTCAGCACTGTCTTGTGACTTGCCTGTGCCTGGGCCATCGCCTGCAGCCCCGTGCACTCCAGAAAAAGAACAAACCCTTCATGATTCTCCAGAACCCTGTAATCTGATTCTGTAAAGTGCCATATCTCGTGAATCACAAGGATACGAAGCGAATCTAAATTAGTAATTTTCTCGAGTTCTTCTCTTACTAGGAGCGCATGCTGGAGGGCGCGTGGAAAATACGAGGGGGCACTTGACAGGCACACATCTCCCAGACACCCTGCAGCAAGCACTCGCAGTGGGGGAACACATCGCCCGGTAGTAGTGTGTGTAGGGCTCCTCTGGGCCTGTACCCCCTCAGTACGGCCTGGGTAGACGTCAGGTATCCTCTCAGGCGCACTCGGAATGTGTACACCGAGCTACGAGGTCTCTCCAGTACACGGTACCGGGTCTCTCCTGTCCAGTGTACTGGGGGTCTCTGCTGTGCACGGTATCGGGCTCTCTCCTGTTCACGGAACTGAGGTCTGTTCTGTACGCGGTACCGGGGTCTGTCCTGTGCACTGTACCGGTGTCTCTCCAGTACACGGCACTGGGTCTCTCCTGTGCACGGTACTGAGGTGTATTCTGTACGCGGTACTGGGGTCTCGGGTCTGTCCTGTGAACGGTGCCGGAGTTTCTCCAGTACACGGTACCGGGTCTCTCCTGTGCACAGTACTGGGGGTATTTCCTCTGCACTGTGCAGCGGTATGTCCTGTGCACTTTTCAGAACAGATCTCCCACCCTCCGACAGCACCCCCAGCACAGATTGGGGTTCACAGTGAATGCATCCATCAGCACAGATTGGGGTCCTCTAAATGCACCCATCACCACAATTCGCCACCAGCCAGCAGACTGCACCCCCTTAGCACACAGAGAAGCCCCCTCCCCACTGACTGAGCCCCTGAGGAGAGCCTGAGTTCTTCATTCAATGCACCCCTCAATATAGAACCCCCCACCCCACCCCTAGACAACAGCTTGGGAACATTTTGCCCGCACACCCCCTCAGCAGAGATTGCGGGGGAGCAGGGAGAGGGGGATCGCACGGGGGTGTCGCGCGGAGGGTTGAGGGGGAAGGGGGGTATTAAAATACATTTAAAAAATCCTACCTGAGGTCCTGAGTAGGTCCGCGCCACACCAAGTCCGTTGGCGCCTACAGCCTACAGCCCCTCTCAGCCAATCCTGGCGCTGCCAGCAGCGCCAGGATTGGCTTAGAAAAGGGGGTGGTGATGAACAACGGTGTTGGATCTAGCCCTTATCTCTTGACTGGGTGAGAGTATTCTGCTTAATTCAGAAACTCTGTCCATCACCACCCCTTGTTGTTAAATATTTTGTCCACCCTAAGCGTGGAAGGGTATACTCAGATGTGAGTCCCTTGCTCATTGCACCATCAGGATTCAAGCAAGCCGGGCCGACGACGGCTGAAATGCCAGAAACCGGTCCCCGGAAGCTTGTTTCCTTCCCAGTGTAAGAATTGGCTTGGTAGTTTGGTTTGCCCTGTTCCCATCATGCACTGGGACAGGAACAGACTAATTTGCATATAGCCAGGTTCTGAACTGGGATGGTGCAGTGAGCTAAAAAACGGTGTTGGATCTAGCCCTGATCTCTTGACTGGGTGAGAGTATTCTGCTTAATTCAGAAACTCTGTCCATCACCACCCCTTGTTGTTAAATATAGGATTGGCTTAGGGCATGGCTATTCTTCACCCGCAGCACACCCATTAGGAGCCCGAGGGCTCCTAATGGGCATGCACAAACAAGTCAAAACACAAGTGCGCGTGAGTGGGCACGGTGCTAAAATTCGCCCTCCGTCCCCACTCATGACTGAATCAGTTTACTTAAGTTCAAAGACGCCGAGGGAGCTGCGGGCGGGGGGGCTACGCACCGCGCCTGTGCATGACTATAGAATGTAGCAAGTGGCATTTTTTTTTACATTTACTGAACCAAGATGGCGGACATCATTTGGGTTGGTAAATTAAAAAATAATTCTTAGCATGAAACCACAAAAAGAAAAATTACCACAGGTGTGGAGTGCTAAGGGGGTCCATGAGGAGTGGGTGGAAGAAGAATGGAAAAGCAGCACACAAGGGAGAAAGAAACACAGGGGTGGGAGAGAAGCACATGATGGAGAGAGCAATGAGGAGCACACGTGATGGGGAAAAGTTGGCAGGGATAACCACAAAAGAGAGAGCAGCACATGAGGGTTAAGAGAAACATAATACTGGGAGAAACACACAAGGTAGCAAACAGCATGGGTCAGAGGATCTTAGGGGAGCAATACACCAGAGTGCAAGCAGCACAAGAGGTAGAAAGCAACACGGAGTATGACAGTAATATTTGAAGGGGAGAAGCACATGAGGAAGAGCACTGAAAAAAAACATGCACTCTCATTTAATGTTTAACTGTAGAGATAAAATATTTTCCTGAAAGTGAGCAATGGAAGGTAACAAGTCAGCCAATGAAAAGGATGGTAAAGTGGCTATGCTCCACAGGAGGGACAAACAGAAGTAAATGTAGTATACTTGTAAAGCGCACAGCTGCCCCAGCAACGGGGCGTCCCGGCGCTGTATAACTCTGGGGAACCCGTCCTGGCTTTCCCTGTGGGATGGTCCCTTGCTGGGAGTCCCCAAGGTGGAGCCAGGCATCCCCGGAATTGGTGGGGCCGTTGTGGAGATTAGGCAAGCTAATGCCCAGAGTTGCCGAGTGGAACCCCTGATTAGAGTAAGCACCGAAGCGAGAATTATCGAGTCCGCTGACCAAGGTCCACAACCCTGCTGCGTCAGGAATTGAACCCTGGTCCCAGGCTGACTTCTGCTCTCAGGCCTGCCGCCTCTAACCAGTGAGCCACACTACTCCACCTCCAAGTACGTAAGGCAAACCACTAAATAAGACATACGCCTTGAGAGAGGCCATAAAGCCATTAAATGGCAAGCAATCGGAGGTCTGTAAGTCTTTTTGGCAAGCCAAAAATAGGTATTTTGCAACCAGACAGGTTGCTCTAACTGGTATGTGAGACCTAAAAATGCACTGCCAGTTTCATGTCTGAATTGCCCTCCTATCTGCCAGGTTTCCTCCTCTCGCCTCCTAACCCTATCTAGTGTTTGCTTCTCCTTCACTCCATATATGTACCACAAACCTCCATTCCTCACACCGGAGACCATTTTAATTCATCCTCTGAATACCAAGTTCTCGAATCTCAGACATGTTCATTCCTCCCGAACAACATTATTAAAGTCTAGATTGAAACATCATGAACAATACAGGAAATCTGTACATATGAGCCCCAGATACAAAAAAAGCAAGTACGTCTCTGCAACGATAATTTTGATGCCAATAGCAAAAATTAGAGGGAAGATAAAGAAATCATACAGTTTAGACACAACAAAATAAACAAGGAGCACTATATGTACAATGTAACTAAAGAGGGCACACTAACAATAAAAATAATGAATTCACACAAGACAGTATACCAGACTCTTCCTCCATAAATAATTCAGCAACTCTCACAGAAAACTGACAACACTGCAACACAGCATTCCTACACAACAATCACCACACACATAATTTATTTATTTATTTATTTATTTATTTTATCGATTTTTAAAGCGCGCAAATACCCGAAGGTGTCTCGGCGCTAAATTGCTGAACTCTCTGGCGGGAGGGTGAGATTTTAGGCTGAGAACAGCCATGTTTTCAGATTTTTTCTGAAGTTGAGCAGGGTTGGAGCACATTTGATGTGGAGGGGTAGCGTGTTCCATAATTTGGCTGTGCCAACCGTGAAGCGTTTGTGTCCCCAGTTGACCCTCCTAGTACGGGGGACTGTTAGCAGGTGAGCCGAGGATGAGCGTAGTATCCTAGGATGTTCCAGCGGGCGAAAGGCTTGTCTTAAGTATAGCGGTCCATGGTTGTGGATAGCCTTGTAAGCTATACATAACGCTTTAAATTTAATACGGCTTCTCAAAGGCAGCCAGTGTAGCTGTCGGATGTAGGGGGAGACAGGTGCAAATTTGTGAATAGATAGCAGGGTCCTGGCCGCGGCATTTTGCACTGTCTGCAATTTATTGAGGACCTTTTGTTGTGCATTTAGAAATAGGGCATTGCAGTAGTCAGTTTTAGAGAAAACTAATGTACTGACTAAGGTTTTGCCTGCAGATGATGGTAGGTAGGGAATAAGTTTTTTGATCCTTTTTAGAATGTAAAAAGAGGAGGAAACCACAGAATTGGCGTGCTGCTGGAATGATAGCTTGTTGTCAAAGACAACCCCCAGATTTCGCACTTTAGATACCGGTTCCGGAGGATGTCCCATCTGGTGTGGCCACCATTGTGGAGACCAGGACGGCTGTAGTCTCCCGAATGTCATCACCTCTGTCTTATCAGAATTAAGCTTCAGACAGTTTGATGACATCCAGGAGCTTATCGCATTCATTCCGGATCGGTAAATTCGCAGCTACAGCGGAACCATCGTCATATATGGACAACACCAACTGGGTGTCGTCAGCGTATGTGGTGAGGAGGATTCCGTGAGATTTGATGACCCTCGCCAAGTCCGACACGTATATATTGAACAGTGTCGGGCTTAGCGAGGATCCCTGGGGTACACCACAAGGCAGAGAAAAGGTCTGGGAGGTGTATTGGCCCAGCTTCACAGATTGTGAGCGGTTAGACAAAAATGAGGCGAGTAGCTCCTTAGCTTTGCCTTTTATCCCTATAGCTGCGACACGGTCGATCAAGGTAACGTGATCGACCGTGTCGAAGGCGGCGGACAAGTCTAAGAGTATTAGGATTGCGGCTCCTCCATTGTCCATAGTGGACCGTATCTCGTCCGCAGCTTTCAGGAGCGCAGTCTCCGTGCCATGTCCCTGGCGGAACCCAAACTGGGTATCATCCAGTAGGTTGTTGTTGTGAATAAAGGATGACAACTGTAGATTCATGATTTTTTCAAAAATCTTAGCCGGGAATGGGAGGCATGCAATGGGCCTATAGCTGGCTGGCAGGGACGGGTCTAGAGTGGGCTTTTTGATTAAAGGCTTGATAATGGCTTCCTTCCATACTGAGGGGTAGGTGCCGGATGTAAACATTGCATTGCAGATAGTAGTTAGTAGAGGGGCAATTATTTCTGAAATGTGGTTGAGAACGTTTGGAGGGCATGGGTCCAAAGGTGAGCTGGATTTGGTTTGGACGATTAAGGTCTGGATGGCTTCTACCGAGGTGTTTTCAAAGGCTACAAATTTCGGGGTTTTATCTGGGGTAGATGGTTTGGTAGAAGGTATAGAAGGGTCAGGCGAAAAGGTGGAAAAAATAGCACTGACCTTGTCCTTAAAGAATGTGGCCAGTGCGTCTGCAAGGGCCTGAGAACCCTCTGACCGGGGTGACAGAGGATTGGAGAGATATGTTACCACCTGGAATAGTTTCCCTGGAGAGTTTTTGGCCTCATTAATTTGCTTGGTGTAGTAGGTGGTTTTTTCAGCAATTAAGAGTTTCTTATAATTGAAGAGGGCATTTTTATAGGTCAGTTTGTCCGAGATATTGAAGTGGCGACGCCACTGCCTTTCTAGGTTTCTGCAATATTGACGCTGTAATCTGAGAGATTCAGAAAACCAAGGGGCTGATGGTTGATTTCTGTTCCTGTGAAATGTTCTTATGGGTGCTAGTTTGTTACATGCTTCGTTCAGATTGTTTAAGTAAGTATCCGAAGCTGCAGAAGGGTCCTGTTTATTTAGCCCCGGGCAATCATGTATCATCTGGGTCAGGTGATCAAGATTGATATTTTTCCAGTCTCTGAAATTCATGAGCCCAGAATTTATCTGGGGGCGTGGACTGGAGTTAATGGGAATAGAGAAGCAGATTGCAGAGTGATCTGTCCAAATTAAAGGGAGGACATTCGTGATAGAGATATCTGAGTTGTTCGTGAAGAGACCATCTAGGGTGTGTCCTGCTAAATGTGTAGGTAGTTTGACAATTTGTGACAGACCAGCTGCCTCTAGGTCCCCGAGTATTGTTGCAGTATTGGGGTCTTCAAGAGATTCAAGATGAAAATTGAAATCGCCCAAGATGGTAAATTGAGGGGATCCCATTGACATCTCAATGACTTTGTCTAAAAGTGAGAGAAATTTCGTTCTGGATCCTGGGGGGCGATAGATTAGCATGCCCTTAAAGGTTGTTTTACTGGAGAGGCTTATGGCGAAAAGGAGAGCCTCGCATTCAGGGAGGTTGGTCTCTGTAGTAGTAAGTTTAAGGTGGTCCTTGTGAATAATCGCTATTCCCCCGCCCTTCCTTAGTGGTCTGTCTAACCTACTTACACAGTAATTACTAGGCGTTGCAACTCTGAAGTCAGGGCCCGATGATTCGTCTCCCCATGTCTCGGTGATAAATAGTATATCTAAATTATGGGCATCTATGAAATCGGCGATTTCCATTTTGTGTTTTGATAGAGAACGCACATTTATGAGTGCTGCTGATACTGAACGGAGAGGAAGTGTGGGGTGTATAGGCCTCTTCTCTGTGCAGGTAGGACATTTGAGCGGTCCTATCCAAGGGTTGTTAAAGTTGAGGCAAGGTATGCAATGGGTTTTCTCTGCATAGGATTTGATGGTGAGGAGTTCAGCGAAGGAGTAGGATAGTGGTGGGGAGTTAATGATGGACCGAGAGCAAGATGATGCAGGGGGGGTGGCCCTAGGCCCGTCCTCGGCGCGGACGGGCGCAGACGGGCTTGGCTTTGGCGCGGCTTTGGCGCGCATCCGGCGCGCCCGCTGCGCCAGCCCGCTGCGCCGTCTGGGGGGTTTGCACATAATGTAGGAGGAGGAGGGTGGGAGGCCGGCCCGACTTGAGCGCTGACCTCGCCCTCCTCACTAAAGATGGCGCCCACCGCCGAGTGATGGCAAATACAGAGCGGTTGGGCTGAAGGAAGAGGAAAATGAAGGTGAGTAGGGTGTCAGTGTGCCTGATTCCTCAATTCCCCTTCTAGTAGCAGCCCCCAAGTTAAAAATAAGGCGGAATTACAAACATTAAAAAACGCTCCAAATTGTATTTTATAAATGCTAAAAACAATGTCTAACAGTGCGCATAAGATCGTGATCTTGTCCTGCCTCGCCAGACGCTCGCAGCCCCAGTCCCCCTCGCTAGGGAGAGCTTCTGTAGGCAGGGAGCGCTTGTGAGGGGCGCGTCTAAATACAGTGGGAGGGCGGGAGGCCGGCCCGACTTGAGCGCTGACCTCGCCCTCCTCACTAAAGATGGCGCCCACCGCCGAGTGATGGCAAATACAGAGCGGTTGGGCTGAAGGAAGAGGAAAATGAAGGTGAGTAGGGTGTCAGTGTGCCTGATTCCTCAATTCCCCTTCTAGTAGCAGCCCCCAAGTTAAAAATAAGGCACATAATAATACACATCTTCCAAAAAAAAACCAAAGACAGCTAAGAGAGAATAGGAAACAAAAGCAATTTGCACTCAGTATCAACTATACAGTCTTTGAGGAAATAGGAGGCTTACAGAAACATTTACTTCTTTCCATTTCGCCTGTTTCAATGTCTTTCAAAGTTTCCTCATATGTTTTGGCGGGAAACATCACTTACAACGCAACTTTTACCACGCAATGCTTTTACATCGCAACTTTTACAACGCAAACCATTACAACGCATTGCGCTGGGGGGCGCTCTAGGATAGGGTACATATTTAATTTACTATCCAACACCTTCCCTACTATCCACGGGGACTGGAGTTGGAATAGTAAATTAAATAATTCACTATCCAGCGCCCCAAAGCACTATGCGTTGTAATGGTATGCGTTGTAAAACTCGCGTTGTAAAAGCATGCGATGTAAAAGCATGCGTTGTAATGTCGTACATCCGTTTTGGCTTTACCCTAGTGAACATTCCTTAGCTGTACTTGTCTGAGATCACTTCTTGCTCTAGTTTTTCTGGAATAACCAAGGTTTAAAGTTACAAATTTCAACTTGTTGCATTTAATGAAGTTATGAAATCCCCTCTAACACCTTGTTTTTGGCATTTTGTTAAAACTTCATGTCTTTTTCACATAACTCAATTTAGCCCAATCACCTACTGAAACAACTATCTTTTTTACAGTTTTTCTTTGTCATCAAACTACTTCATGGCTTCTTTAACACCCTTCACATGCCTCCTTACTGCCCTATTAGTGATTAATCCTAGATGCAACTGTTAAAGCTTCATATGGGGTTAAGCCCATGGTACTTTGCAGAGAATGTCTGTATGATACAACACATTTTTAACAACACCTAATATGTAAGTCGAATTCCCTAGTGTTCAGATAATATACGTTTGGGTTCATGGAAATTGCCACCTCCCTTAAGGCACAGTAGGTTTTTTACACACTCCTGTTCCACAGTCATTCTATTTATACCATTATCTCTTCCAGAGAGGCTACCAGGGATCTAAAGAATTTTACACTGTTTCTGAATCAGTATCAGTTATTTTTTGTGTGTCAGCCAACAACCTTTCCAGATAACCATCTGAAGTGTCCTTTGTTCTGTCATATTTAAGTATGGAGTATTGCATTGTGTATTCCATTGAAAGAATGAAATGTTACTTTACAGTTTCTTTGTCTTTTGTGAAAGGATGCAGAATCTGTTTAATAGGTAGTGACACACCCTTTCTTTAGATACAGAGAAAAATCTAAAAGAGGGTTATCAAGAATTATTAGGCTATATTACCATAATCAATAGATTGATTGTTGAGACTAGTTGGTCAGAAGAAAAAGGGCATCTTTGTTTTATCAAGGCATTCACATGGAATTGAAGGATGTATTAGATTAGGAGGTTAATCCGCCTACCAAATTTGACGAGGTTACGGATTTAGCAGTACCGCTGGATCATTGTTTGCCTGAATAAATATCAGAGAGGATTATTAGTAGTGTGGCTTAAGACAGGAGTAGAATAGTAGATTCTTCTGAGTCGGTGTTGTTAAGAAGTCCACCTCTAAAGAAAAGCAAGTGAGATGTCATGTAAATGGGATGTGTGTGTAGTGCAAACGTTCACTTTGTAAAACACTGCAAAAACAAATCAAGAATATTTAAGAGTCACTTGGGGGCAGTTCTGCTTATGAATAAGTTAGAAATGTCAGAAACTGAAATCCCTGACAATAAGAGTAACTGCTTTGAAGGGTAAGGAATTGCATAATTTCCAGATCGGATGTAAATACCATGCAGGCAACCATGGCACACATAATGTCTATGAAGAAGATTTTGTCTGAAGGTCAGGAAAAGGTGGTATCAGAAAATTTAGAATCCAAAACTTCTGTGAGTTATATGGATATCAAGGTTGCACAATCGTTATAAATCATAGTCATTATGAAAAATATTTCTGAGGCTGTTAAGGCAGTGGTTGGTTCCAATTTGTCCTCAGGATTAGTTAAGTTTCATACGCATATGACTATAATAATTTGTTTTGGAAATCACCAAGAGAAGATTCATGTTGATCTTATAGATGTTCCACAGTTTAAATTGATTTTGAATATGACCAGTTTAACCCTATGTATCCATGCATTGATTCCTATAATTTCCCTCTGCTCAAGATTTAATGACAGCGAGTGCTAAGATGCCTCAGCATACATGCGCTTTATAAAGCCTTCATTTCATTTAATTTCATTTCATTCATTGGGCTGACAGGATAGATCAGTTAAATTCTGATCATCAAATTTGTTGTTTGTTTTTTTGTTTAGCAATAGAGAATCGTCCTTCAAAGTTTTTTGCAGTAGTGTGCATTTTTCCAGCTGTTGGGGTGTGCCATTTCGTTGCAATCATGATACCATGAATTTTGTAATATTTTTGGCAAAAAAAGTCACATTTATTACCTCCATTTAGAAGCTTTTATTGCAAGATGGAGTTGGAATTAGGTGCACAAACTCCCTGTAGTTGAGTGTTTGCTTTCAGAGTCAGAGACAAAATATTTCAGACAGTATCTAAATAAATATTAAACCCTTCCCTGCGGCGCCAATTTCGTGGCGGTGCGGGAGTAAATTAGGGGGCGTAACCCCTTGCACGCTCAGGACGGCCCCCGGCCATCCTACGTCACTCTGGGCGTGTGTGCAGGACGGCCGGGGGCCGTCTGAAATCCGCCCACCAATTAATTCTCCAGCGCAGGTGCGGAATTCGTGCTGCGCTGGGGAATCAGCGGCGTTCAGACGCCCCCCGGCTGTCCTGAGCACACGCCCAGTATGACACCTGAGCACACAAGTGGTTAAGCCTGTGGTTTTATTAGACCCTCAGAGTATCCAGCTTCTTCATAAATATTTTTTGCACCCAAGAAAGGTGGTGAGTTGCGGTTGTATATGGATAATAGGGTCTTCAGTAGAATGCCTGTGATTAACCGTTACCCCTTGTCCTTGATATCTGCCTTATTAGATCAGAACAGAAACGCTAAAAATGTGACTAATTTAGATTTAAAAGGTATTTACCATCAAAGAGGGTTATGAGCAGAAAATGGCTTCCATTGCTAAGTTTGGTTAGTGCGAATACCAGCTCATGTTTTATGGACACTGCAATACTCCATCAGCATTCCTGTTTCTTTTTTGTTGAAAGCCATTGAGAAGTTTCTTGGATGTCTTATGTATTGTCGATCGAGATGATATGATTTACTCTAATAACTTTGCAGCTCACATGTCACATTTTAAAGTAACGCATAAGGGAACATCATTTTTTCCTAAATCGATTAATGCCTTTTTACACAATTAACGTAGAGTATCTGGAGTACACCTTAACACAAAATATATCAAGATGGATTAAAAAAAGTAGTTGCTATATTGCAATGGCCTACACCCACTTCAGAGTTTGCATTTGCTTTGGCAATTTTTATAGGATGTTTACTTGTCAGTTTTCTGAAATTGTATGGCTCATTACCAAGTTACTCCAGTAGACTAGTCAATTTGTTGCGGAACCTAGAACTAATTGTAATACAATTTCTGTGAGTGGATTGTTATTGACATTTTTCCGTAGAAAACGATGGTGAAAAGTCTACCACTTTATCATGACGCGTTAATCCAATTTGGCAGATTTTTCAAAATGGCTGCCCATTATTTGAGATATAGGGTATAACTGTTTATATGCCCATGTGTGGTATAATTTTATATCACAGAAATTGTATTGCAATTAGTTCTAGGATAGCCAATGTGTTTGAACTAATTTGACTAGACTACAGACATGAGAAGCTTTTGATTGGTCAATTGAACCATTTCACACATTTTGTTTTCTGAAAGGACGTTTCTCTAGTGCTACAAATTTGCAACATCCTAATGTTGAATGTCATTTTATTGTGGAGGCAGGTGAATCTTATCATGTAAAGTGAGGTGTTTCTCAGAGAGATCCACATACTGGCTAGGTTCACCCAGCAGCTTATTTTCTGAAGAAATTTGTACCAGCCTAGCTAAACATACCATTACAGACAAGTAACATTTGGACATTAAACAGTCTTTTGCAGAATGGACCCATTATGTAGGAGCCACACATATTGAAAGGAGTTTACACAGAGCACAGAAATCTTCCGCTTTTTAACTCAACTAGAGCACTCACTATTATGCAATTTAGAAGGATTTGTGAGGGCTTACTAGGAGAATAGGAGCAAGAGGGCAAGGCATAAAGGTTGCAGACCCTAGAGGATTTGATCCAGTAGGATCAGGCAGCTCTGAAGTGGTGGCAGTGTGGTTGTGTTAGAGTGGCATATAGGATCAGTCGACCATGCAGTTGTGGCAGAGAGAGGCAGTTGAGATACAACAGTAAACTACAGGTAGGGGAGAAGTTAGGACATGTGCATCCACTCACAGACCCACTCAGACATTCATGCGCGCACTCACAGATCCACTCAAGCACTCATGCACCCACTCACAGACCCTCTCTAAGACTCTGGCAAGCTCTTACAGACCCACTCAGACACTCATCCACCCACTCACAGACTCACTCAGACACTCATGTTCCCATCATTCACAGACCCACTCAGAGACTCATTCACCCACTCCCAGATCCACTCAGACATTTACAGACACACTCACAGACCCACTCTGAGACTCACACAAACATCCATTCACAGACCCACTCAGACACTCACACACCTACTCACTCACCTACTCAGAGCCTCAAACACCCACTCACCTACCTATACAAGCACTCACACACCCACTTTCAAATATTACAGGTTACAGTTAGGAAATAAAATGTAAAAACCGTTGAAATTCACCAAACAATCCCCAAAGGTTACAGGGAGATTATATTGGGAAATAGAATTTAAAAACACATAGAACTTCACTGGAAAAAAAACAAAGGTTACAGGAACGTTGTAGTTAGGAAATAAACTTTTTTTAAACCTTAGAAATTCACTGAAAAAAACAAAGGTTACAGGGACGTTATCGTTAGGGTTGTATTTCACTCATACAAAACCATTGAAATTCAGCAGTTATCAGTTAACTATAACTTTCGTCCCTGCAATGCACTGCTTATGACCTCACATATTGCATGACTCAGAGACAGCACTGACATCTCAACTGCCATCACTGATAACATACCTGATGACATAATCCACAGAACTACTCCCACATACAACCACTCATACACCCAAACACACACCCACACAAAACTCACATACGCATTCACAAACCCATAAAAATACCCACGCTCCCACTAACTTATTTATAGAGCCACTAATACACCCAATCACCCATACAGCCACTCACACAAACACTCACTCACCCATACAAATACTCACATACTCATACAGATAATACATATACTCACTCACCTAAACAGTCACTGAGAGAACCACAGTCTCCATAGAACATCTCACACTCACTTACCCATAGAGCCACTCACACACCCAATTACTCACCCATACAGACACTGACACACTCACTCACTCACCTGTCAACCCACTTACTTATACACCCATTCACACACCCACACATCCACTCATGTAGCCTCGCACTCACCTGTACACTTATGCACCTGCTCACTCACCCATACAGCCACTCATACACCCTCTCATTCACCATTTACAGCCACTCACCCACCCACTTACTCACTCAAACAGCCACTTATGCAACCTGTCATTCACCATTTACAGCCACCTACACACCCACCCAGTCACCCATGCAGCCACTCACTTACTGATACAGCCACTGACATGGCGACTCGCTCCCCCATGCAAAAACACACAACCACTTATTCTTCCATACACTACTTACACACCCACTCACTCACCTATACAGGCACTTACACAGTCACTTACTTACCTATACAGGTACTCACATCCACGTATTCACTGATACTGCTGACACACACACCCACTCACACACAGATATGCACATAACTTATGTTTTAAAATAGAATCACTCATCAGTAGTACACAAACTAATCTAGTTTAACTTTTGAG
Organism: Lissotriton helveticus; assembly: GCF_964261635.1. NCBI lineage: Eukaryota > Metazoa > Chordata > Amphibia > Caudata > Salamandridae > Lissotriton > Lissotriton helveticus. The sequence goes on from NC_136057.1 coordinate 397,366,203, forward strand.
TTACCGTAGTTTATTTATTTATTTATTAAAGTTTTGTATAGCGCTGGCTGGTCCCGAGGGTATCAGAGCGCTTCACAGCAAGAATAAAGGCGTTCAGACAGATAATGCGGACAAAAAGCAAGGCAATGAGCACAGGAGTGAGTACAGTCTATACAATAGCAGCCAGGCGTGAAACAGGGCGGAGAGTCGTAGGCAAGTCAATCAGCTCTGGGGTGAACGAGAACATGGAACTATAAAGTCTAGGTTGAGTTCTAGTTGTTTCCGGAGCGCTCAAGGAAGAGGACTTTGAGTAGCTTCTTGAATTTCGGGAAGGATGCGGTCATTCTGATGTGTGGGGGGATGGAGTTCCATATCTTAGGAGCATTGCCCGCAAAGGATTTGCTAGATGTTGAGAGTTTCTGGGATTTCAGAGGAATGAGTAGGAGCGAGTTGGAGCTTCTGAGGTTTCTAGACTGCCCGGCCCTTTTGAGCTTGTTGGCCAGGTATTCCGGTTTGCCCGTATGCAGGGCTTTATGTGTGAGGCAAGCTGTGCGGAAGCTAGCTCGTTGGTCAATAGGGAGCCACTTCAGATCCTTCAGAGCTGGGGTGATGTGTTCATATTTCTTTGTTCCCGTGATCATTCTTGCAGCGGCATTTAGGGTAGATGTCAGAGGACGCAGGTGAGATTTGGCTGTTCCAGTCAGAGTGGCAATGCCGTAGTCAATTCTGGAGAGAACCAGAGCCTGCGTGGCCTGTTTCAAGTCATTTGTGGGGAGAAATGGTTTTAGTTTGTAGAGCAATTTCAGGTTCAGGAAGGCACTTTTGGCAGTTTTTGAGATGTGTTCTTTCATATCCAGTTTGGGGTCAAGGGTGATCCCTAGGGATTTTATGGAGTTTGATGGAACAAGCGGCACATTCAGTGCGAGGCTTTGAGCCATTCAAGAATTTGGGGGTTTTCTTCTTTGTTAGAGATGAGGAGCACTTCAGTTTTTTGCTCGTTGAGTTTAAGGTGGTTGGAAGAGAGCCAGAGCTGAACTTCGGAAAGTGTGTGGTTCAGTCTGTGGATGTCCGAGATCGATGTGGTTTCCAGATAGAGTTGCGTGTCGTCCGCATAAAGGTGGAAGGGGATGTTAGCTTTCCTTAGAATTGAGGTGAGGGGCTCCATGTAGATGTTGAAGAGTTGAGGAGAGAGTACAGACCCTTGAGGAACTCCTCTGCTGATGGGAAGAATGTCTGATTCGCAGCTTTTAATTTTTATTCTTTGTGTGCGGTTGGTGAGAAAGGAGGAGAACCATTTTAGGACAGTCTTTTCGAGGCCTGCTCTTTCCTTTAGGACATTGATTAGTAGGGCATGATTGACTGTGTGAAATGCAGCTGATCCGATAGGTCTAAGAGGATGAGAAGGCTGCATTGGTTGGAGTCGAGCGACATGTGAAGATCGTCCAGGACGTTAAGTATTGCGGTTTCAGTACTGCAGCCTTTTCTGAACCCTGATTGATGTGGGTCGAGAAGCTTCGTGTTCTCTAAGTGCTGGGAAAGTTGCGACAGCACACATCTTTCCAAGATTTTGGATAATAGTGGAAGGTTCGAGACTGGTCTGAAGTTATTCATATCCTGTAGGTCAAGGCCCGGTTTTTTAGGGCTCGGGCCTAAGCCACCACGAAGTGGAGGCGGAGCTTGCGAGCTCTTATGTGTTCAAAACAAAAATGCAGAAAGGCGTCCGGCTGGCACATTCCTTAGTTTTTTTTGGCATCTGCCTAGTGATTCGTCTTCGCTGTGCTGTGTATTTAGTAGCGTTGACGTGATAGGCTATAAGTAATTTACGCGTGCCCGATGTGGCATATTCTGTGCGAGAACGAGCACGGCAGAGTGATTAATCTTAATTAGGAGCTGTCAGAGTGCCCGTGTAATGCAATCCAGATGGTGCGAGCGCGTTCACCATTGCATTGCGTGTTTCATGCGCGCGTTTAACATTTAAGTCTCCCGGTCTGGCTGACGCGCAGGCCACGATTGACCTACTGGCGGCAGATTCCTCACCAGCTTTGTAGCTTGCTTTAGTTGCACTGTAACTGGGCTTTAAACGGGACGCTGTGCAAGTTGAAGGCAATTAAAGGAAATGGAGGGAATTTATAGTTGTGTCGTCGGCGGTGAAGAATGTGGTGGGGTTGCCCTGCTCGTCTGTTCGCACATCAAATAAGCGATCAGGATCGGAGTTGCGAAGGGCACGTAGTCTGCCAACCAAGCGTTCGTACAAATTGAGCAGAAATCTGAAGCCGACGCTTTTGACACTTCAGCGGAAACCGTAGTCCTTTCTCGAAGGCAGCTGACTGCTGCAAGGACTGACTACCACAGAGGTTGGAACATGACTGAGCTGTCCCAGCTCCGCCTGCCGCACTAATATCTGCCAGTAGTGTCTATTTGACGTGCTTGTTACCAGGACCTGTCTGGCTTGTGCCTTACAGAAGCAAACTTGTAAACAAAAAAGGAGTTTGGTCCTGGGACAGAGGGGCAGCTGGACCTAATACAACTGGAAAAAAGAATATGCTAGCCCTCAAACCACTTTTTCTCACAATTTTTGTGAATACACACAGACAAAATTATTTTGTTTGTATGGGTGAATTTATTTTTCCCTTTTCATAAATTTTTGGTCTTTTTATAAGAACATTTTTTCCTGGGTGAGAAAAGGCACAAAAATACCAACATTTACAATATTTACAGCTCACATGCATACAACTTTCATACCACTATAACAACTAACATCTATACAAATAATCTACAAATCTATACATACTATGTACACAAGCTTCTTTTGAAAAGGACAAACAGTTAAACAACCACAAATAATAATTCTTTGTGGAGAATCAAAATATTATGACGCCCAAACAGGGTCAAACAACAAAAAAGGCAACAAGAAAATAGATTTCAAATTCAACAATTAGTTCAGATTAGTGAATCAATAACATCAAGATGTTAAACCAGGGGTGCCTATTTTGCTGTTATTTGCCAAAGGGAAAAATAAATTCACCCATACAAACAAAATAATTTTGTCTGTGTGTATTCACAAAAATTGTGAGAAAAAGTGGTTTGAGGGCTAGCATATTCTTTTTTACAGAAGCAAACGGCAGTGCTTAATTCGAGCCGGGGGTGCCACCGGCAATTATTTTAGGGACCGGCACAGCGGCACTTATTTCTCTTGTAAGTTTTCTGTGAGTAAAAGGGAAACGTGCACAGATCAGAGACGGTGATTGTTCCGCAGCCTTTCCTTTCCTCAAAGGGAAAAACCTGTAAGAGCGAGAAAAGTGCCTGGGAGTGTGTGGTAGTGGATGACACTACCAGCCTTGGTATTCCCCGTGCCTATGTGGAATTCCGCCGGCTTCTGAGCAGAGCTTCGCGTACCGGCACCTTATTTCACTAATGTGTCCTGTTATCACCATCTGTGGCCTCTAGGTGCATGGATAGGCCTCGCATGGCACCACCCTGGTACACTCCGCCCTCTTATTCCCTGGCTGCGCCTTCATCTGTCTGCCGGAGAATCATGGCGCTGTGACGGTCTGCTGACAGGCGCTTATCGCCCCCACCCCTCCCACCCCTCCCTTTCTGATGTCCCAGCTTCGAACAAGAGCACAGGGCGCCCCCTCCGGGTACTGTAACTCGAGAAAGCTGCTGGGCCAGGTGAGACAGGCCAGGTTTCACTGCCCGGAGCAGTGTTCAGAAGCGCCGCCCCTTCCTGTCTCGAGTTGGCACCCTATACTCACCAGGAAGTATGATGCGCGCGGCACTGCCCGTCGCTGGCACAGTGATGCCACATTCACGCAAACACTTGTACATGTAATTTTCGACTTGGTCTGCAGTTTCTGCTGGTCAGTGCGAGGCACATTATGTTGCGAAACGTCCACCAGTTTCACCCCTAACCACTGCGGGCCGACACTACTGACCAGCTGCTCCCCTCCGCCGCTGGCCGAACACCCAGGGTCGGCCTTTGTTCGATAGTGCCCTGGCTTGGGTGGAAGTGTGTTTAGCGCCCTCGTTATCGCTGGTAAAGACAATTTGGAAGCAGTGGCCCCCTTTTTATACCCATAAGGTAGTCTCCCTAGCAGAAGCGCTTCGGGTATCTCAACAGTCACCATAGCACCTCCCACAACTCTCCTGAATCACCCACTAAATATCACCATCACCCTGGTGGAGTATTGGGGCTAGTGGGAGGTGTGTGTTATGGAAGGGAGGGGTTGGTGGGTAGCTGCATGGGGTAGGTGGGCGGGCTAGAAAGGTGGCGTATGGCGTTATAAGCAGCGCTTGTGGTGTTAATAAGTGATCACTGTAGCTTGGTGTTAGAAATGGGTTTCTGGTTGGCTAGAATATGCACTTAAGCCATGGAGAACCCACCACTAGTCAGACCCTCCAGTTTATCGCGATTTCGCGATTCACGAAAAAATCGCGAAATCGGCAGATTACCGCGATGGCCGCGATAAAAACCATATTGGCGCGATATTAACAAGTGAGACAGCAAAACAAAGAATGCCTGGCTGTGCGCGCCGCCCCCCCCCCCCCCACTCGTGTGTGTCAGCAGCTTCCCGGGACACACACAGAGAGTCAGACTAAGCCTCATTAACAAGTGAACGGTCTTTAAATGACCTGTGAAGTACTCGGGTGCGGCTGGCAGTTCAAAACTGCCAGCCGCACCCGAGTACTTCACAGGTCATTTAAAGACCTTTCACTTGTTAATGAGGCTTAGTTTTTCACGCCCCCGCCTGTTATCCTCGGCTCTGGCAGGTGTCAGGGGATTGCGGTGGTGCAAGCTTTCATCAGACAGTCGGCTTCCTGCACGGAGGATCACAGACCGGAGGGAGAGAGAAAGAGGGGTTGGATGTACGTGTGAGGAGAAGAAAGGGGTGAAAGAAAGGAGGAGTGGCTGGGGGCACATGTGTGAGGAAAGGGGTGAAAGCAAGGGAGAGTGGGGCGTTTAGAAGGAAAGGGAAGGGGTAAAAGAAAATGGGAGGATAAAGGTGAAAGGTGGAGCGCAAAGGTAAAGAGGGGGGCAAGAATGAAAACTGAGGGTATGGGGCAGGTGAGACGAGAAAGAAGGGGTGAAAGAGAGGGGGAGTGAGTAAAAGAGGTCACAGAGATGGAGAAAGAAGGAAAGGGTAGGGGTGAGAGAAACTGGGAGGATGAAGGTGAAAGGTGGAGCGCAAAGGTAAAGAGGAGGAGCAAGAATGAAAACTGAGGGTATGGGGCAGGTGAGACGAGAAAGAAGGGGTGAAAGAGAGGGGGGGTGAGCAAAGAAGTCATAGAGGTGGGAAAGAAGGAAAGGGTAGTATGGGGTGAGAGAAACTGGGCGAATGAAACTGAAAGGTGGAGAAAAGTAGAGAGGAGTGAGCAGGAGAGAAAGAGGGAGGGTGAATGCGCGAGAAAGAGGGCGAGAGAGGAAGGGGAAGAAAGACAGTGTCTGGAAGAACGAAAGTATGAGAGTTAGAGAGAGAAGAGAGGGCGAGGAAGGGAGAGAGGGAGACAAGAGAGAACTAGAGAGGCAGGGTGCTAGAGAGATCCGAAGATGGAAAGAGAGAGGGACAGGGGATAAGAGACTGGGCTGATGAGAGAGATATCGATAAGGAGAGAAAGATGTGTGTGTGTGAGAGAGGATGAGTGAATGAGGCACAGAAAGGAAGGGGCATGAGAAACAGAAAGCTGAATGGGACAGTGGAAAGAGTGTAACAGGAAGGAAGATAGAGGAGCTAAAAACGGTAAAACACAACTAAGAGAGGGAGAAATGGGAGGCAGAAAGAGTGTAAGGAAGGACGGGTGACAAATGGGGTCACTGGAGGCCGCTTTATCAAGGTCCAGGGCCAAATAAAATGCCGCAAAATTGCCGCTAAATTTCCATTTTTGTGCCGCTAAATTTCCATTTTTGTGCCGCTAAATTTGCTAATCCATGCCGCTATATCCTGGGGGGTCTGACTAGTTGGAGTAAGGGAGTTACACACCAGAGAACCCCTGCTCACCCCCTTGGTAGTTTGGCAGAGCATTCAGGATTATCCCAGACGCAATGTGTAAAGTCTTTCTCTCTTTTTCTTTCTCTTTTTCTTTCTCTCTTTTTCTCTTTCTCTCTTTTTTCTTTCTCTCTTTTTCTCTTTCTCTTGCTCTTTCTCTTGCTCTTTCTCTCTCTTTCTCTCTCTTTCTCTCTCTTTCTCTCTCTTTCTCTCTCTCTCTCTCTCTCTTTCTTTCTCTCTCTCTCTCTCGATAGTTATTTTTTTTATTTATTTTTAGCGCAGAAGGTACAGTTGCATTGGGACCCGGCTCACAACACCCTAATTATGGAGCAAAAAATTTGAAGACCTCTGGTCTAGAGAATGCACAAAATAGGCCCCTGTCAGTCTAAGACAGATTAGAGTCGTACTGCAGAGCACAAAGTCATAATCTGAGAGATGGCCACTTTTAAAAGTGGCATTTCTAAACTAGTAATGAAAAAATCAGCTTAATCAGCATGATTTTTAACCACTATTCCAAACCTGGTAATGGTACTCCTTCCAGATTAGAAATTACCACTGAAACACATCAGGGAATTCCCTATGCAAACTTATGAGGGTAGCCTCGCATCAGTGAGAAACCAAATAGGCAGTTTGTTGTGTGGCATGTCCTGTTAGTGACAGGCACATGCTCTACCTTTTACCTCCACAGCACCCTGCCCATAGGGCTACCTAGGGCCTACCTTAGGTGTGACCTATATGTAGTGAAAGGAGTTTCAGACTTAGCAAGCACTTTAAATGGCAAGTCACTGTGCCACTGCAGGACCTGCATGCACAGCTTACTGCCGGAGACCAGTTAGAAAGGCTACTTCTGTGGGTAGTGAAAGCAGCGCTGCTGGCCCACTAGCATTTAATTTACAGGCCCTGGGTATACGTGATACCTTTGTACTAGTGACTTGGAGGTAAATTAAGTATGCCAAACAGGAGTAGACCAATCTTACCGGAGAGAGCACATGCACTCTAGCACTGATCAGCAGTGATAAAGTGCCCAGAGTCCCAACACCACCAAAAACGAGTGGGGAAAAAAAATTAGTAGGAAGGCAAAAGTTTTTGGAGAACCATGCACTAACAGACCATGTCAACACTTGGCGACCCATGCCGTACTCGCCCATGCCAGACGCCTGATGTGGGATCCATTTAGTTTCCCAAGGCAGATGTCCACTTCATTGCGAGTGTCAAAGGAGAGCTGTGGCAGTTGTAAGATCCTTGCACAATCTGCTCTCTTAAGCAGTCCTGCATTCTGCAGTTTATCATCCGACATGCGCCCCAGATTTATGACTGACAAGGAGCCAGGGTGGTATAGTTAAACCGACTCGTGGGCTGTCTGAAAGCTTTAATGGATGCAGTTTCCGTGTTCACTTTGCTGTTGAGTGAAATAACGGATAAGCACTGAGCACTCCAGGTGTGCAGGTATTAACTTGTTGGAAGCACAGTCTGTAAGGACAGCCTTCATATGCCTTAGTACTGCCGGCTGCTAGATGTGCTCTGCTTGCAGTGGAGGCAGCTAGACTGGACCTCACCGGAGCACCGTACGGAACACTGTTGAATAACGCCCTTCACACATGGCCCCTGGTCTAGCACATTGCATGAGTTTCTGAAGCATTGACCCTGTCTCTGGAACGCACCGTGATGTTATGCAGATTTTTAGAGCACCTCGTCAAGTTGGGTCTTCAGCTTCATGTGGAATTCAAGAAGTGAGGCGAAAGCGCTTGTTTAGTAGCCTTTCATTCCACGCTTTAGGAGCAATGTTGGAAAAGGTTAACTGCTGGATCTCATTGTCTGTATGCGTAGGATGTGTGCAAGTAGACGTTTGAATGAGCGGTGATGTCTGGAAAGTTTGTGAAAGCAGATGCGAGGTATGCCTGGCTAGTCACGCAGTTCCTGAAGTGTGCTCTGGGTGAGGAGTTTGAATTGTTCCAGTCTGTGTATGGGGAGCCAGTGGAGCACCATCAGCTGTGCTGTAAGCAAAGCGTGGGAGGTTGAGGGGGTATTCTGAATGGTATGCAGCTATATGGTGATTTTTTTTGCTGATTCCTGCATAGAGGGCGTACCTGTAGCCCAGCTCCCTTGTAAAAAGGGAGTGAGCTATGTTTTTCCAGATGCTGATTGGGAGCTTTTTAAAATCTTCCTTCACATGTTCAAGGTATGAAGCATGAGGCAGTGATTGAGTGGACTTGGGTGGTCATCTCGAGTTTGCTGTTGATTACAATCTCGAGCTTCTTTGTGCTGGTCCTGGTGGAGCCCCATGGTTTATGTTATTTATTTTATTCAGAGTTTTATATAGCGCACACAAGATCTTTACAGATATCAGAGCGCTTTACAGGAACAAGGGTGAGGATAGCAGGAGGGTGACGCAACATAATATTGGGTACAATAAAAAGTTCAATATCATGGTCAGATAGCAGTCATGTGCTAATAAAATATCAATAAACAATCAGGTAAACGGTAATATAGGACGATACTGAGACTTTGATCCAACTACAATAGAAATCAGGAGAGCTTAGGCTAAAGGGATGGCTTATGTCAATATCTAAAAGTTACAAAGAATAAGGGGTAGGGACATCGAGTTTCAGCAACTAACGAGACTAGTTTAATAATAGGTGGTTAGTAAGTAGCATAATAGGATCGACTGATCATAATAGAATTAGGAAGGATAAAAAGGATCACAATCAGGAAGAATATGGTATTATTTGACATTAGACAATCAAGTAGCCAGTGATACCATTGCGGTGCGGAGTCTCTGATCAACAACCATAAAGTTCAGGTGTACTTAGCCATAAGGATGGCTTTCACCTCTTTCTTGAAGAAGGCTGTGGAGGAGATAAGCCTGGTTTCAGGAGGGAGTGCGTTCCAGATCCTGGGTGCCATTCCTGAGAAGGAGCGTTTGTAAGTTTTTTCCTTCCGGAATCTGCGGGGTTTCAGTAGTAGATTTTTTGTACTTCTTTTGGATCTCGAGCCTCCTGATATAATCACCTTTTGTGTGAGGTAGTTGGGTGCCTTGTGGTGTACGGCCGAGTGCGTCATAACAGCGATTTTCAGCATGCCCGTTCTTTCCCGTCACCCCTGGGGTGCCACGAGGGCTGCAGTGGCGGCGCCGCCTTGAAGGTTTACAGTCTGCCCTCGGCCTTTTTAGGGCTCGGGCCTAAGCCACCACGAAGTGGAGGCGGAGCTTGCGAGCTCTTATGTGTTCAAAACAAAAATGCAGAAAGGCGTCCGGCTGGCACATTCCTTAGTTTTTTTTGGCATCTGCCTAGTTATTCGTCTTCGCTGTGCTGTGTATTTAGTAGCGTTGACGTGATAGGCTATAAGTAATTTACGCGTGCCCGATGTGGCATATTCTGTGCGAGAACGAGCACGGCAGAGTGATTAATCTTAATTAGGAGCTGTCAGAGTGCCCGTGTAATGCAATCCAGATGGTGCGAGCGCGTTCACCATTGCATTGCATGTTTCATGCGCGCGTTTAACATTTAAGTCTCCCGGTCTGGCTGACGCGCAGGAATGTTGAATATTTACAGCCTGGGCTGATTGGCTTCAGAGAAGGTAAAGAGGACAGACAACGTGGTTCATCATACAAAGGAAGATTTTGTTTTGTTTTATCTTTTCCTTTTCCCTCCCGATTTCCTTACACTTTTTCTTGACGTGTTTACTCTTTTTGTTTATATTTTTAGACGCCCCTCTCGCCTTGTTTGTGAATATAGAAAACATTCAATCACACAATGTTTGCTCATTCTCTTCTGACAGCATGCCGTCTGACCCCCGTTCCCACGTCACGACAGGCGGCTGAGGATCCCGTCTCTGTGACTAGGGCAGTATTAGTTGAGTCTCCGGGCAGGAAGCGCCTTGGTGGGCGTGAAGGGGCACATTTGACACCTTGTCTCGTGGGCGCGAGTGACCGCTCGCAGCCTCAGACCCAGTGGAGAGCAGTGCGATCCTAACATTAGAGCAGCTTGTTAAAAGCGACGTATAGCACCAAGAAGGCTTCTTGGCGCTGGGATATCACTGCCAACCGACTGCCAAGAGACAGCATGGTAATCACAGGAAGGATGTTTCCGATTAATACTGTGGGTAGACTCAGCTGAGAGGCCATGAGTTGAATGATCATGGCGTGTAAACAAACATCCGATAGGCCGTTTTTTGGTGGGCCATCCTCTTCTGTGCCTTTTTTCTGCTTGTCTACAATTCCAACGTGTGCAGGTCCTCAGAGCTATGCTGTTTTTTTTTTTACATTATATAGTCCTTTATCACCATAACATGACGCAGCACAACGCTGTTCTTTATCGAACCGAGTCTGATGCACACTGACTAGGTGTGGTGAGTAGTGAGTAGAGTAGTGAGTAGAAAGTAGTGAGTAGAGTAGTGAGTAGAGTAGTGAGTAATGAGCAGAGTAGTGAGTAGTGAGTGCAGAGTAGTGAGTAGAGTAGTGAGTAGAGTAGTGAGTAGAGTAGTGAGTAGTGAGTAGAGTAGTGAGTAGAGTGGTGAGTAGTGAGTGCAGAGTAGTGAGTAGTGAGTAGAGTAGTGAGTAGTGAGTAGTGAGTAGAGTAGTGAGTAGAGTAGTGAGTAGAGTAGTGAGTAGAGTAGTGAGGTGAGTAGAGTAGAGTAGTGAGTAAAGTAGTGAGTGCAGAGTAGTGATTAGAGAAGTGAGTAGTGAGTAGAGTAGTGAGTAGTGAGTAGAGTAGTGAGTAGTGAGTAGGATAGTGAGTAGAGTAGTGAGTAGTGAGTAGAGTAGTGAGTAAAAAGTAGAGTAGTGAGTAGAGTAGTGAGTGGAGAGTAGTGAGTAGTGAGTAGAGTAGTGAGTGCAGAGTAGTGAGTAGTGAGTGCAGAGTAGTGAGTAGTGAGTAGAGTAGTGAGTAGTGAGTAGAGTAGTGAGTAGAGAGTAGAGTAGTGAGTAGAGTAGTGAGTAGTGAGTAGAGTAGTGAGTAGTGAGTAGTGAGTAGTGAGTAGAGTAGTGAGTAGTGAGTAGAGTAGTGAGTAGTAAGTGCAGAGTAGTGAGTAGTGAGTAGAGTAGTGAGTGCAGAGTAGTGAGTGGAGACTAGTGAGTGCAGACTAGTGAGTGCAGACTAGTGAGTGCAGACTAGTGAGTGCAGACTAGTGAGTAGAGTAGTGAGTAGAGTAGTGAGTAGTGAGTGCAGAGTAGAGTAGTGAGTAGAGTAGTGAGTAGAGTAGTGAGTGCAGAGTAGAGTAGTGAGTAGGACATCACAGGCAGCAGCTGTGCAAGCTTCTTACACTCACAAGGAGACCACAGGCAGCTGAGGTGCAATCTTCTCCTACTCACAAGAACGACATCACAGGCAGCAGCGGTGCAAGCTTCTCACACTCACAAGAACGACATCACAGGCAGCAGCAGTGCAAGCTTCTTACACTCACAAGAAGGACATCACAGGCAGCACCAGTGCAAAGTTCTTACACTCACAAGGAGACATGCCAGCAGAGGTGCAAGCTTCTCACACTCACAAGAAGGACATCACAGGCAGTAACGGTGCAATATTCTCACACTCACAAGGAGATCACTGGCAGTACACACCACATGAACACACTCCACAACACATAGCAACAATACATTGGCATTTATAATGCCATTAGCTCAAACTCAAATAACTCCGAGCCAGATTGCATTTCTAATGCTTGTTTAGTAGAGGCGTGACTTGGCCTATTTTAAGGCAGTCCGGGATGGAGCCCTCGCTCAGAGAGCTGTTGATGATCTTGGCCCAGATAGGGGCTAGAGTGAGCTTCAAGTCTTTGGTCACTCTCGGGGGAAGCTGATCAAGGGAGTGGGTTGAGGGTTTGGCGGTGGCTATGAGATTACTTATCAGTTCAACCTGGATAGGTTGGAAGGAGGACCAGCGAGTGGATGGGATTGTTGGTCTTAAATGGGAAGTTGTAGCGAGGTGGTCTGAGAGCAACGTGCCGAGAGATCGGTCAATTTTCGCGATTGTTTCGTTGAAGAAGCTAGCAAAGTCGTCACATTGGGATTTGGACGCCACCATGTCTCTTGTTACCGGAATGGAGGTTTGGTTCTTGATGATGTTGAAAAGTTCTTTGGGGCGGTTTTTGGCATTATCAAGGGCCGCACAGAAGGACGACTTTTTGTTTTTGATATGGTTGTAGTAGCTTTTGCGGGCTGCCTTGAGCTGGTCCCGGTTGCGTGAGGAGGGGTTGGACCTCCAGGATCTTTCCATGTATCTTAGGTGTCTTCTTTCATCGTTAATGTCAGTGGAGAACCAGGATCTGGAGGGGATGTTTCTTTGTTTTTTTAGTTTCCTTGGTGCCAGCTGGTCTAAGACGAGCTCCAAGTTGGAATAGTAGAGCGAGGTGAGTTCTGTGGTTGAAAGGGGTTCTGTCGTGTTCGGGAGGAGTGAGCTGAGGCCCTTTTCTATCTTGTCAAGAGGTACTCTCGATAAGTTTCTGATCCACTTGGGGGAGGTTTGATTGGGAGGGACAGAAAGCGCCGGGTGATTGATATGAAAGAGGATGGCGTGATGGTCTGACCAATCTACTGGGATGATGTGGTCAATTGAAATTGTCTTTCTATCTGCGATGATAGCATCCAGGGTTGCTCCTCTGTGGTGGGTTTCCTCTGTGCAGTGCTGGGTCAGTAGTATATATGTTTAACACTCAGGAACTTTTCAAAAACACTCACAATCACGGTATAATGTCATCAGTGATGTAATTTGAAATGTCATCAGTGATGTCACTGAAAATGTCATGATTGATGTAATATGTGAGGTCATAAGCAGTGCATTGCGGGGGTGTATGTTATAGTTAGCTGAGGTAACTATAACTGCTGAATTTCAATGGTTTGTACGAGTGAAATCTGAGCCTAACTACAGCGTCCCTGTAACCTTTGTTTTTTTTAGTGAAAAAAAAATATATATAATGCTTGTTTTCATGCTAGGTACAGCTGCATACACCAACTATTCCAAAACAAACGAAGAATTGGCAAAACCAAAAGGTCAGAAGCCAATGGCAGACCTTTTGGGTTTGGCAATGGTTGTTTATTACCTGCAGTTCCCTGGCTATGAGATGAACAAATTGAGAACCTGTTGCAGTGGTATCCAATGTGTTTAATTTCTCTTTCATTAAAGCAGTTCTTTTACGGTTACCAACTAGTGTTGTCACTACATTTCATGTCATGTAGATTTAGTAAATAACAGCCATTAATACAGAGAGCAACTTGAAATGAATTAATCGAATCGTCTCACGTTCAAGAAAAGTGAGTGACCGAGAAGGTACTTAGTGCCGAAATCTCACATATTCCCCCTAAAGTAGCAGAGAAAAAAAGAGCGGTGTTATTCAATTGAGTTTACCTAATGGGAAGCAATTGCAAACATGTTTTCTCCACGGGAAACATAGTGATACATTCTGAAACACGTGAAAGAGTCTTTCCAATTTTGTTCGTGCATTCGAAGGTTTTTATTTTTTCTCAAAAGATGTCTAAAACGCAGCAATATTGTCTAGTTGTGAAGCCGTACCTTTTTTCTAAACTTTGATGTTTAAGAAAAACAGTTGGCAAGAGAGTAAAAATCTTAACTGAACATTTGTTTACAAAACAGGTGCGAAAGAGGTGATTTTGCATATGTAGACCAGAATAATACATATTCCATGTATGGTTTGACCAGTTTTGTGGAACAAAGATACATGTATTATACTCAAATGCAAATGGGGGTTTAGACAATCTCCATTCAAATAACATGCACAAAAACACCCACAAACTTAAAAAGCTATTTTAACCCAGTAAGGCCTCCATTACGAGTTACCAGAGTTGTATCCAATGGGGGGATACCACTAGTTGTAACGCAGGGTGGTCCAGTGTTTCTGGACTTTAAATTATGCGTCTAGAAACACCGGATCCAGTTTTACTGGATACAGATCTTCACCCGGAAAACACATGCCTGGGGAGGGACAGAGGCTGCAGGCAGAGGCAAAAAACAGCCCACTCGCCACTACTGGGAAGCGAACAAGTTTCGCCCTAGAGAAACACCTCCTCGGAATGCCCTACCAGATCCCATCCAACATCACCTGACATGCAGAGGACCCGCACAAATTACCATCTGACCAGATCAGGTGGTAATTCCTTGCACAAAACTCCCCAAAACTGTGGAAAATGTGCACAGAAGGCCAGGGGCATAGCTTGGTCAGTAAGATTGAGGGATTGAGATTCGGATTTTCCAACAATCACACTGGCATATAATATTAGGAGAACATTTACTTCCTCGATACGAACATTCTATTTTGGACAGCATCGGCATCAATTACAGGAAAAGTACACTGATCCTTAAGGTCGTCGTAATCAATCAAGATAAGAACACCAAATCCCAGAAAGCATTGGTTGACTCATTAGGCACACGATAGTAAGAGATCAGCCCCTGATGAAGGCACTGTCTAGTGCCGAAATGCATTGGGCAGGAACTGTTAAAATGTGAAATATTGATTGAATACAAAATGTTATGTTAATGAATACTGTACATATGGAAATATTGATAAAAAGTGTTTATCACAAACTGTACGAAAATTATGGAATGTAATATGAGTTGATAAAATAAAGTGGATCAGATTATGAAATTAAATAACTGATTGGCAATTGCATACAGAGGTGAAATTGTATAATTTATAAGGTGTAGGACAACACCAGGTGTATAGTGCGCAACTAGATGTGAGCTTATCCCATCAAAACTTGCCAATTAAACACAGGCGTGACGAACCTGATTAGTTGCACCACCATTAGATTAGACTGAAAATATTAGTTTAGATAGGAGTGCTCCCCACACACCCTCAAAACTGTTCATATAATATTAAAATACATAAATATTACGGCAAGCAGGATGCATGAGAGGGGCTAGAGGGGCAGTGGAAAGGGAGACAAATGAGGATTGGTACAGGTACGAAGTGAGAGAAAACACACATTTTTGTAAAATACCCAACATATTTGAAGACTTTTACAACAGAGAGGGAGAGAGTGTGCGTGTGTGTTTATCTGTGTGTATGGACAATTCCTGGTGAAATTCGACAGACACCTCACCATACCCAACTGAAAGCACCCAGACCCAACTATTTAACAGAAAATACATTTACTCGAAGGGTGTAACGCCCCAAACACCCCCTTGAAACTACCCCTCTGCAAAAGGCCCCAGTAAATCCGGGTAGGTCCGTTTAATAGCCTTACGGGTGGGTGTTATATTGCAATCCCCATTAATTCATGGAAGGATACATATTAGAATCATTAATTGTAGCCCCAGTATCTACCAGCCAAGGTAACAAGGAACTCACAAAGGGGGCCTTACTGGTCAGAGTACAGTCAGTATACCTTTTTTTCTTATTATAGCTGTTTCATTTACACAGACCAACACCACACAGTGTTTGTGCGAGTTGGCGCACGCTGAAGTGCTGCATGTGCACATCAGGTGACCATCCATCCCACAATGTGCAGAGTTGATGGAAGTACTGGACACATCTTGGTTTGCCACCGTTCTTTTTGAAAAAAAATATGTCCCATTTGTTTATGGTTTGCTATTTTGGAACAGCGAAGAGCTGGTTTGTGAAAAATAATTTGTGTAAAACTGTGAGGATTCTTTTGTATCAATGGCAACTATCCCTCTGTTTGCTCTAATAATCACTTTGAAATGATTTAGACAGCTCTCAAATAGTTTTTAAAGTATTTCTTTATGTGTTTGCTGTTTTAGGCTTGTGTTTCAGGAGGGAATAAAATCAGATTCCAGTTTTTCTCAATATTGTTACTCGCTGGGACTCAATGATATAGGCCAAGCCGGTACAAAAACTGCCAGGTAGCAGTACGAAACTGTGTGATAGTGCCATTTCTTAGTAAACAACCTGTTGCAGATTGTCAAAGAGCAGTACAAAGGACACTGCTAGGACAGAACCCTAATTGAGGACACCAGTGACTTGCAGCCAGCGCTGTGACACTATCAGTGGATTGTTTTTTGCCGTACAACCATCCAACTGCCTGATTACGCTCAAGATCATCCCCTGTACAGAGTACCAGACTGACATACAGAGCTACACCAGGTACTAGCAAACCCTGGCATGTCTCCTACCTACATTAAGCCACAGTGCCATATGTTTCGCTCCTCACATGCAGCCTCTGGCATCACTTCCTCAAGGGCAATGCACCCGTACAGGTGGCCCAGCAATACATAGTGATGAGCATCAGACCCCAAAGCCTGCAGCCTTAGCTCCTTCCTAGCCATACACCTCTAAACCTCACACCTCACCCATTCCTCTGAGATCAAAAATCTGATTGGTTGGAGATTGTGAGAACACCTGCAGAACCTCATCATGTCCACACACAAATACGCACCAAAAACACATCTTCATTAATTCAGAATAGGAACAGGAGCTATCCACTTGAAAGATATATCTCTTCCTTCATCCTCCACTCGTGATCATGAACTTTACGTGCACCAAATCAGCTATGCCTCTGTCACATAATAGAGGGCATCTGTGGAAAGTACTAGGTAAGGTGCGCCTAGACGTCATTTGGGAGTAGTCAGGGGTCGCAGCTGTTACCACTAGCTTGCTTCCTGCTACTCCTGACAATTCCTTTGCGACCCCTGGCCTCAGAGAGGGCAGAACGTTTGCCCCCTCTGAGGCCCGGGGTCACAAAGGAAGTGTTACGAGTAGCAGGAAGCAAGCTGCAGGTCACAGCTGCGACCCCTGACTACCCACACATGACATCCATTGAGGTTCGTCTCATAAGGGCACATCTAATAGATATGTCTGACACGAAATACAGAATCAACTGGAGTAGCCTCCTCCCGCATTTTGGGGCCCTCTACAAACTAGCACTTCAGCACACACCATGTAACTATATTCAGGCAGTACTCATGTGCACAGCACAATGTAAGAATGTAATAACTTGATTTATATAATGCTTTTACTACAATTCTGTGTTTTTAAGTGCAGTAAATAACAGGTTGTAAGAAAGTTAATTATTTATTGGGGTGGGCAGATGCCCACCTCAGGAAAGAATGACATAACTTCTCAAGGTGAACCCCAAGGTCACTGAATGAACCCTGGTACGAATGGCACAGAGCAGACATGCTTAACTTAGGGTAATGTGTAAACTATTAATGTTGTACCAACACAGTTTAAAGCCAGAACATCAAACAATAACAATTCCAAAATAAAGTAACATGTAATAAACAAAATGCCAAAAATCCAATAAGAGGGCTATGAGATAGGAATGTTTAAAGTTTTAAGGGAAGGTAATGCCAAAAAGCACTAAGCAGTATTGTTAGACTATGGAAACGGTAGACCTAGGTGCAATTTTAGGCAAATAGAGAAGGAGCATGGGTTGGTGGACCAAGAGGTTCTGATCTGGTCAAAGATTTTACTTTCTGACTAAGGGCCAGATGTAGGTAATTCATATTTACCGACTCTTAAATACCGAATTTTACCGATTCGGTATTTAAGAGTCTGTAAATATGAAGGGGGGAGATGTAGGTATTACAGATTCTGTAAATACCGAATCTTTAAGATTCGGTATTTACCGATTCTGTAATTACAGAATCGGTATTTCCCATTGATTCCTATGGGCTTTGAAGCCCATAGGAATCAATGGGAAATTCCGATTCTGTAATTACAGAATCGGTAAATACCGATTTTAGCAAGGGTGCAGGGGGTGTCACTTTGACACCCTCTAGCACCCCAAATACTGTCATGTGTGCCATGTGGCAGACAGACATGCCCTAAGGGCATGTCTGTCTGCCACATGGCACAGGTGTGCATGCACACATGTGCATGCACACCTGGATTCGGTATTTTACCACCCAATTGGATTGGGTAGTAAAATACCGAATCTTTAATGGCTTTGGGACTCTGAAGAGTCCCACCTACATATGAAAGATTCCGAATCGGTAAAAATACCGATTCTGTATTTTACCGATTCGGTAAATTTACCGATTCGGTAAATTTACCGAATCTGTAAAATATGCCCCCTACATACCAAAAACCCATTTACCGGTCGGTAACGGCCGAAATCGGCCGTTACCGGTCGGTAAATGGCTCCTACATCTGGCCATTAGTCTTTGTTTTGGAGCTCAAAATCCTCCAGCGAGAAAAACCTTAAGTTGTGCTCAACGAAGGTGCATCAGAATCAGACACCTTTGCCTTGTGGTACCCCAATAGCTCTCGAGGTCTTGGAGGTCCAATAATGTTCTCTAAGTCTGACCTTTTCAGGGCTTCTGAAGCAGCTGCTTGGGTCATGTCTAAAGCTCCCAGAACCTCAAAGACAACAGTTAGGGACCAAGGCTCACTCCAAGGAGGCCACCAGAAAGGTTCAGTCCAGGTGCAGTTGGTACAGGTAAACTGGTCACTTAAGGAAAAACTCCTATTGCAGCATGTTGTGTCCTTGTAATCAGATAGGAAGACAGCCAACTATCCCTTGGAGTCCTCTTCTTTTGTGCTGGGTACAAAAGGGAGCTGGTCCAGTCCTACAGGGCTCCTCAGGTTGCAGCAAGAAGCGTCCAGTCCTCTTCTGAGGTTCCACAGGTCCAGATAGTGCATTACGGTGCTATATTCATGGTTAGCACCGGATGGAGGTTACTCCTGGCTCCTCCCTAATAAATGGGGTAAAGATTCCCACCGACAACCCTACCCACTTTTGAAGCAGTTCCTGTTTGCCCTATTTCAACCAATCCCACAGTGCACCTTACCCCTAAAATTCAAAATGGACAAATCCCTTCCATCTTGTGCAGAGCCTGTGATCCCACCCACAGGTGTAGCCACTGGAGTGAGCAGTCCGCGCCTCTATGTTCCCGCAAAACCATTTTATGGGGTAGCTCTTCTCCCATTGGGTTTGGTGCCAGCCTGGCAGGGGGGCAAATAGTTGACTTCTCTGGGCTCTTTACAGGTGAATGAAGTTCCTGGGTCACCCTAACTGGTCTTCTAGCAAGGGGTAGCAAAACACGTCCCCATACTCAGGCCATTGTTCCTGCTCTGGGATCAATTTTCATACCTCATTAATGCCAATCATTGGCAGATCATTTCAGTGAGCTAATGCTAATTAGCCTTCTGGAGATTCAGTTAAGTAAAAGGTAACTTTCTAAAAGTTACTTTTCCTAAATATGTATTAAAAATCTTTAAATGAGTTTATTAGCAGTTTTTTGTCAAAAGGTACAGATTAAAGTTTATAAACTGTACTTTGACATTTTCAAGGATTCAGCTACAGCCCTGCCAAAGAAAATAGCTTTTAAAACCTAGACACGAGGAACATGTCGATTTTAATCTCAAACATGTTCCACATTTAAATATAAGACACCCTAGTTTGTGGGCAACAAGGTGTACTTAGGGGTGGCTTGTTAATATTTAAAAGCAGGGTTTCCTGCCTTTTAAAAATTTTCATTTTGACAGGTCTGTACAGCAGGTTTTAGGGTGCTGCAGTCAGGACACACAGAGTAGATCTGAAGTCATGTTTTCTCTGTTAGTGTTGTTAATGGCACAATTAATGCTGCAGACGACAAGTCATTTTTAACTTACCAAGCCATGGGTGTATTTCTGCACCACACACTATGGCCTTATATGAAAGTTTAATATGCTAATTAGGGCTAAGTGAATTTTGACATGTTTAAAGGGGAAGCATGGGCCCTTTACTCCTGGTTAGCAGGGGTAAAGTGCACAGAGTTCTAAATCCAGCAAAACAGAGAAGGCAACAACTGGGGGGAACCCATGAAAAATATGGTAATTTCAAACACAGATGTTTATATTATCGAGTTTAATAATAATTAATTTACCAACTTTGGAGAATGGCAGAATGAGTCAGCCTTGTTGGAATAAAACTTGTGACTTCTGGATCACTGTGTGTTTCACCATCAAGAAAACAAATTACTGAGTCAGCCTGCAAGCTTACATAGTATGCTATGATGTGTTATGGTTTATTTAAACATATTTATGACTGCAAATGAGTTGACACTTTCGGAGAATACAAACAATAAAACCTAACACCACTAACATTACACTAAATCTCCTTTGAATGTGTCACATTAGCTTCCCTTGAGGATGTAAATGAATGAATGACGGATGCTATATAGAGCGCAAACAGCTGCCCCATAGGGCATCCTGGTTCTAGCCAATAACCAAAAGGTCTATATTGTAAAATGTTAAACTGCAGCAAATAGACAGGTTTTCAACAAATTCCTGAACTTGTTCTCATTGTTTGTGGAAGGCCGGGTGCAAGGGAATTCATTCCATGCTTTCGCTGCCAGGAAGGAAGAGGAGAAGATCCTTCTTATCGTATTGAAGGAGGGGATTTTAAAGAGTCTGTCTGTGCTTGATCTCAATAATCTACTTACGAAATAGGGCAGTAATCTCACACAAAGGTATATTCGTCCAGTACCGTAGTAGGCTCTGTCAGCAAGAACAAGCGAATTGAGTTGAATGCTTTTATGAACTGGCAGCCACTGTAGCTGTCTAAGGTGTTGAGAGATAGAGAAGTGACAGGAGAATCTGAGAACCAATCATGCCACAGTGTTTTAAACTACCTGCAGCTGCTGAATCAACATTTTAGGGAAGCCTAAGTAAAGACTGTTAGCCTAGTCTAATCTAGATTTAATTAATGCATGGATCACTGTTTTATGTGTCTCCAGTGGCAGCAGGTCCAAAACATAGTTTAACAATCAGAAAATATGCGCCTGTCACAGCGAGCACTTGTGGATGAAAAGATAGCTCTTTGTCATATATATCACCCAGGTTTTGAGCTGTTAGAGCTGGGAAGAAGGGGGATTTGGCAGGTGTTTTTAAAAGATATGATCTCCTTAACATCAACCCCCAGCTACCCACTTGATACTCTTCATCCTAATTTAGCTCAATCCACTAGCACTTGTCTCTTGTTCGTATTGAAAGATATCAATACATCGGTTGTACAAGGCACTGCCCACCCCTTAGTCAAAAAAGACTTTGCAACATCCATTCTATAAAAAACAAAGGTAGACCTGAACAATATAATAGGCTACTACCAATCTGGCTTCGGGCCCATCATAGCACTGACAATGAGATTCTCAACACTGCTGAGGACAAATATTGAATAATGGACTAGAGTGATGCATGCTTGCTGATATTATTAGACCTCTAAGCAGTATTCAATACTGTTGACCCATGATCTCCTACTACATACACACCCACACATGTTGGAGTCAGATGAACTCTTCTTGAATGGTTCAGACTGTACCTTAGGAAACAACTACCAGTCAAGATTGATCAGAATTAATCAACCCCTATAACCACTCCTTTCTGAGTACTCCAACAATCTTTACAGCTCAACTTCTTTTCAAACAATATGTGGAACCTCTATGGGACTTCCTGAGAATGCTTAACCTACCATCCCATCAATACACCGATGACAGCCGAATCTTTATAAAAATCAGCAATGACCTTTCATCAGACCACATTAAGAACTGCCTACCAAAAACTGATGTTTGGATGAGTATGCAACAACTACATTTGAATAAAAATAGAGTTCATGTTTATTATTAAGAAACCAAACAACAACAGCGCAAAGAATTGGCAGATTGTGCTACAGGAAGCAAGGCTCTACTTTAAAACTCGCGACCATGGCAAATGCATTGGTTCCCTCAATGATGACAGATTAAACTCCCACATTAATGCACTTGCTAAGTCAGCCCACAAACAGCTTACACTCAAGAAATCAATTAAGAGTTTCACCCTACCGCGAAATTTAAACAAGTTCTGCAAGCCGCAGTAATCTCGAGAATTGAATACAGCATGTCTATTGTCACTGTCACCCGGTCATGAGGAAAGCCCTTCTGAGTGTTGTCTTATGTGCTACTTCTAGACTAATCATGAACACTAAACAATTTGATCACATTATACCTGCTGTGATCCACCTCAACTAGGTTCTATGGCATGCCAGCTGCATCTTCAGATCTGTCTGTTATCTCGGAAGCCCTGAAACTAAATACATCCTGCTATCAAAATAACCAACTCAGACTAAAAGGAACCAATAGACCCTTACGCAGCACAAACAAGTTCCACCTCCAACCACAGCTCCATGGAAAGTCCTCTAACTCTACTGCGTTCCTTCTAGGGTTTTGCACCAAAACTATGGCACAGTTAACCCATGGAGATAAAACTTGAGCCAGTCTTCTCCTGTATTGGCCCAGCCTAAAGGGCCACCTGCTTAACAAGCAAGTAAACATGACCTGAGGTGTACCATAGACAATCTACCTGCAGTACCAGCAACCTGGATGTAATGTTGTACCCCAGCATGTACATGTGTAGAACACTCCAAAACAACAAACAAATAAAATAAACCAGGATGATTTTTCATTGCAATTCAATTAGTTGAATAAGGCTCTTATGTTAAAAGAGGAACTACAAGTCCCAGAATGCAAAGTAATGTCGAATAGAACGCGAGTAGCGGCTAAAAGTAACACATCACATGGGGTCACTTGAAACCTATGCTTGAACCTTTGTAGCACTTTGCGCATCATATGTTTCTACTGCTGAGTTCCAGGGGCGGCTGGTCCATAGGGGGCGCTGGAGCGGCGCCCCACTAGCATCTACCGAAAAAGAAACAGCTCTCTGCAGCTTGGGTGGCAGGACTATAAGTAGACGTATTGACACCTCTATCAATCTGTCTGTTTACTTTTCCAGGCCTGCGCTCCTCACAGATTAAAGTGAGCATGTCATCGCACACAGCACAAGCGAGCAGGAGTTCAGGTGGACTGCGCATGTTAGGGGCGCTTTTCATTTCAGCTCCCGTCTTCCATTGACTATGCATTACACATGCTGAGCATGCTTAGAGCCACCCAGCATGTCTGAACATAGCATTCGGCTCGGGCGGTGACGTGTTTTTGACGCAGTCGCCCCATGCCCTGTCAAATGCCAGGATACAGCAGAGTGAAGAAGGGTCAGCCCCAATCGTATCCTTCCTTTTGATTTGACATTCAGCAATCAGCCCCTGATCTTGAGACGCATGGCTTCAGAAGGCCCGCTGAAGCAGAAGAGATCCATGAACAAGCTGGCCTGCAGTCAGTTGACTGGAAAGGTGGCTTTTGGGTTAGTTTCATTTCAGTTCATTTTAAGGGTTTCCCTCATTAATTACAAGGCGCATGAAACAAAATAATCATGTTAAAAGTTTCTTTTCTTTTGAAAGTAAGGTGTTGTAAAGTACATTTGGCATTGCTTCTGCAGTGACCCCACTTGGCCTTTTAGAGAGCTAAGCCTATTTTACTTTCTTTCCCTAACTTTGATTCACAAAGGAATAGTTGTTACTATTTACCAGTGCAGCGCCAGGAGGGATTGAAGGACCGAGTTAGTCCTGCTATAAATCAATCTAGTGAGTGAATGATGAAGGACAAAACGGTGGCTTGATGCATTTAGTGCAACCAAAGGCAGCAGGTGAGTCCAAATATACCTAGGAAAGGCACCACTTGCTTGGCACATCACAAAAATATTTGAATATGCATCCGTGTCCTTTCAAAACCTTTAGATTATAAGCTAATTCATGTGGAGATTGGGCTCCAAAATGAACAATTTGTCCCTATTTTTTACAAACTGTTTGCCGTGGTGAACCTTTTTAGTAGGCTTTGTTTTCCAGCTATGTGTACTGGCTTGTCCAAATTTGCAGAAGGTATTTATCTACGCCCTGCCACTTTTAAAGTTGACCAGCCGTCACTGCTGAGTTCAATCGTGCACATATAGGGCCTTATTTATGAAGGCCTTGCGCCACAGGTGCGTCACTTTTTCCCATTTTAAAAGTGACGCACCAGTGGCGCAAGGCCTTCATAAATAAGGCCTATAATGTACTGAGAAGAATGAAGGTCTAATTGTAAAGTGGGGGCAACTAAAATTTAAAGTGCTTGTCAGCAAGAGCGCAAAATGTCTGTAACAATGTCAACCCTATACAACTTTGCATTTCTGTGACTTTCTTTTATACAATTATTTTGAGGTGTTAGATAAATGAACTGAATGTAAACTACACCCCCCCCACCACCACCACCACCATGCATCACAGATTTGTTCAATAAAAAGGGAAACGAAAACAAAGTAACTTTGAAAATGTGTTAATTTAGGAGCGCGTGGATTAAATAAATTACCTAGTCCACACACTTCCAGCAAAAATATTACAAAATTCAAAATAGAAAGCTGCATAAATTCCTGTAAAAACGTAAAAGGCAACGTTTCTAAAGAGGAAACATAATTAAAAATCGCATTTCTATGCTTGAGAGAACTACATCACAAGAAGGGAAGGCGAGGCAGTGCCTCGAGGCTTGAACGTGTGACCTTGGGCCGGTGCTTGAAGACACCACACCTGCTGCCTGCACCAGTGAGCCGCGTCGGCGGCATGCAGCACGATACAGCTCTGTTTTGGGGTGGTTTCTCTGCCGTGCCGTCTGCAGACAGGGAGTAATCTGACTGGAGACAGGCGGCCCGTGCGTGACCTTAAATGTACCATTTACAAACCACACCTCAATCCCCGCCGCTCCCGCCTGGCTCGGCCCTCCGACAATCACACCACCAGCATGTCAAGCCCAGCCGCGCCGCTGTTTCGCAATAGCCCGGTTATTTTTACCTCACTGAAACGGCGCTTGTTGTTGACAGAGAATAGCACGGAAAACGTTTTTTCTCCGTCTTCCCGGACCAAGGGAAACTCCGACAGAAATGTTCTCGCATTCCTATCTGTTTAAATCAGCGCTCGTTTCGCTCTGTACTTTATTAAATTCATTCATAAAGAGGGTTTGCAATTTTTTCCTATTCTTGTTGTGTAAGGGAGATGGCGTGTCCCCACAAATTCTAAAGGCCGTTTATGGAAACTTACGATCAAAAGAGGTTTGTTTTAAATGTTCCTTTACCTCAGCTGAATTCTGTTATTCAAAGTATTATTCTACTGAAAGTGGGTGCGCGTCTGCAAACCTGCTTTTCCCCTTCGGATATGTCTCTAGACGTCATCGTCTGGAGGGCGTTCAAGGCGCAAACAAAAATGGGGCATGGGTAACCTGTTACTCTGACATATTAAAACAATCATTAGCAAAGACAATGGCATTGGCAGCAAGTTTTTTGGCTTTGTCAATGCCTGTTTGGTTTTGTTATGTTTTTTAAAACTTTATCTCTGGGGTAACTGCCAGTCCTCAAGAATATAAAAAAAACATTGGCTAAAATCCCAATATGTTTTTGGTCTCAAAAAGCACACATTGCCATAGCAGCTGCTGGCGCTGAATGGAACTTCTTTGAGTGTGGATAGGCTCTTGTGAAAGAGTAAAACATGTTGTCAATCACAGTTAAGTAAGTAGTGTAACAATAGCCCTCAGAGACCCTCTGGGACGAGGGGCTCTCCTAACTCCAGGGGGCCCTCTCCGGTACTATGCAGAGGCAGCTCGCACCCAGCCTGAGAGCTCCCAACTGGGTCTTGAGCGTGGGGTACCCCCTCCACTGAGTTAAGTTAGCCAGCAGCTGCAGTGGCCTGACTCATTACCGTGCTTTAATGGAAGGGACTAGCTAAAAGCTACTATAAGTATGTTTAATATATATACAGACTTTAGGTTATATATATATAGTTTTGGTAAAATCAAAAGGTCATAGGTAACGCCAGTCCTAAAAATGAGTGTGTATTTGTAAGAACAGTTTGCATGCATTTTGTGTGTCACCAAGCAGTGCATTTCATCAGGTATGTCACATGTCTACAAGATGCCTTTGCGGATTAAGCCGTCAAGATGGCGCATCAAGTTGGACTGAGTTCTGACATCTGGTGTGACCTGTGACGTGAGGTGCACAAGTTTAGTGGTTCCCCGCGCCCACACAGTACACAACAGTCTCTTCTCAGTTACAATTGCAACAAGTGATACAGTGTAAATGTGTTAAAAGTGAAAAGTGTGCCCATTTTGGTACACAAGTTCTATTCGTTGCAGGATTGTCGTTCAAAAATCCATTGAGCAAATTGAAAGTCACGATCTGCACTGATTGGCCAAAACAGAAACTTTGAATCAGCACAGAAAGCTGAAATATTTGCTCACAGTCCACATAAGGATTGTTGGGAACGCCACGGTTCACTTAATGTATAATACACATCTCAAGGCTCAAACCCTAACATGCAAATTTAGTATCTCATCCTTCTGATATTGATAAATTAAGTTCCAAAAAATTGGATTATAGTAACATGTCTTTTACTTACAACGCTTACCAACATTGTATTGAGGTATTACATGCTATCAATGTAAAAAGTTATTAATACTATATATATCCCTATATACTACTGATCAGCTGTGGCTATTCAAGGTTTAGTATGAGGTTTTAGGGAAACCCATTTTTAGTTCTCGCCTACAGAAAACTTTTACTGTCTGTTGTTGACAGAGCTTTTGTATCTAATTATTAAACATATCGTTAAGAATGGACTTTTGACTGGTGGTTCACTTCAAACAATTGAGATTTTGTGTTCTTCCTCTTTCAGCCATGGGCTTCAGACACTATCAGTCAAATCAATAAAAAATTTCTATTTCATTGGGCAAACTGAGAAGTTAGTCAAATATAAAAAAAAATCATATTAAAATAGCTTTTTCACTGAACAGATAAAACTTCCAATGGCAATGGCAACATCAATGTTTTCATTTCACCCAAACGTTCCATAGCTGCTGAGGGGGTTAAAAAGTTATATTTTAAGAATCAAGGAGGTAAAACTATGTAACATATGTTTAAGAAATGACTGCAGTCCAGGAAAATATGAGTCCATGCTAATTATGTGTTAAAAAACAAGTGATTTTGTCAAAATTAGACTTAATATTTGACGTCACATTACCCAATTGCCACCCTAAATTAAACTCCACTCTTATTCTGAAAAGGGAATTTTTTTAGATGCATAGGTATAAACCTCATTTAAATTATGCTATTTAAGAAGCACAAACATTCACGAGCCAGGTATTTCTATAAGTTCTCTTTCAAATTTCCAGCTCACCCACCCACCATAGCAAACTTGTAACAAATTGAATCCAACCCCACAGATCCCTTCAGGGAACCTAGGCCTAACTCCAGATCTTTAAATGAGAACAACCTCACAGGAGTCATCACCTCACTACCCGCTTCAAAAGACGCCATCATTAGTCTCAAATGCGTGCTCCTAAATTGTAGATCGGCAGCTAAACACGCTGCAGACATTGCCGACCTCACCCTGGCACAGGATCTTGACCTTGTAATGTTGACCGAAACTTGGCTTAAAGCCTCAGCTGCCCCCTTCCTGGACCTCTTAATACCTCCCAATTATGATATCATTAGGTTGGACAGATCCTTAGGACAAGGTGGAAGCATTGCATTTTTACATCGGAGCAATCTTACAGTGAAGGTATTACAGACTGACCTTCTGCCGTCCTGTGAATACCTATGCATTGAGGTGACTGGGGGCAACAATCACTCCTGCAAACTGCACACGTTTTACCACCCACCTCGCGACAACCTTCCCTTCACAGAACAGATCATGGACATTATTTCAGCCAATGCAGATGTCCATGGCTCCCAAATATTCCTGGGAGATTTCAATCTCCATTGGAATGATGTAAACAATGTGGTGGTCAGTAGCCTTAAAGACTTCCTTCTTGACCTCAACCTAATCCAAATTTGTGACAGCCTCACTCATATCAAAGGAGCTACCTTAGATCTCATCATTGGTAAGCCCAACTCCATCCTCCTGGATTCTATCCTCCTGTGTGATTGGACAGATCACTATTGCATCACTTTCCGTATCCTGGATTTGGTAAGAACAAGTAAAGCCCAGCCCAAGTACCCAAAACAGTTGAAAAGATGCCTACAGGACATCAACCCGCATGATCTGACTGCTCTCTGTGATAACATCCTGCCACCCCACCAAACATGTCGGATGTCCACGACCTTACGGCCCATTATAATCATGCAATGCGAAATGTACTAGATGCGGTCGCTCCACTACAGCTCAAAAGTATCTCCTCAAAACTCTCCAAACCATGGTTTAATGATAGTCTCAATTCAGAAACAAGAAACCTAAGACTTGCTGAAAGGCTGTGGCGGTCCAGTCAATCCCTTGAGCAAACCTTGCACCTAAGATCCATGGGAAGCACTTATAATAAACGCATCAGATGCTCGAAGGCCACCTTTTTCAGAACTCAGTTAGACCAATCAAAAAAATGACTAAAAAAACTGTTCGAACTTATCAAGTCCTAAACCAATGGTCATCCGAACTCTGCATCACTGGATCTTGTCCCTTGGGACATTGCCCAACTGCCAAGAATTCGCACATTTCTTCATAGATAAGACCAGTAAGATTGAAACTGATTTACGATCTGCCCCTAACCACCTGTCGATCAGTTCACTAACCCCCCTATGTCCACCTGGTAGGGATTTCATGGTCCCGGCGCAATTACACCTCCCCAAAAACAATGCCTCTTGGAGTCTCTTCCTAACCTTGGATGAATGCGCTATACACAAAACACTGTTGACTCTGAAACCTTCCAACCACTACAATGACCAGTTGCCTTTGAATCTTTTCCCGGAATTTAGATCCTCCTTATTAACATTGTGGACTACGATCGTCAATGCATCACTGCGGCAAGCTGCTATTCCAGATTGCCTAAAAATGGGTCAAGTCACGCCGATTTTAAAGAAAACTACTGCAGATCCCTCAGACCTTCATAACTTTCACCCAATCTCCAACATTCCCACCATAGCAAAGCTCCTGGAGAAATGTTAACTCAGCAGCCATATCGACCATTCCCATCTCCGGGACCAATGCCAATCTAGTTTCCGCTTGGGCCATAGCACTGAGTCGGCCATAACGTACATTGTCGATGATGCGTTAAGAATGCTGGACCACAATGAGTCGTGCCTAAGCATGGGCGTAAAATCCGCTCCGCTCGCGGATTTTTCGGATTTTCGGCAAATTCGCAATCCGCGAACTCTCGCGAATTTGTCGAAAATCCGTGAATCCGCTCGCGGCGGATTTTTTGCTTGGTTGCGGCGCGCGGCGTGGTGCACGGCGTTCACTTTCCGTCATTTTAGCGTTTGCCGAGTTGTTTTTCTTTGCGAGTGACGCGCCATTTTAGATCTTGCTGCGTGTTCCCGCGGGAGTTTGTCGCCCGCGAATACGTACTCGCGGCTTGCCACCTTGCACAGCACACCTCGCGAGAGTTCGCAATTGCGAACACGTAGTTGCGGCGGAAAGGAACAATCTCGCACTTGCGAAATAGAGATTTTGCAATTTCGCACAATAAAATCACCAGCAAACAGGATAAACCTTCAGAAAATTATGATTTTTATCAGAATCACTCCTCAGGTTGACATTTGCATGGCCTTTTTTTTTGCAAGGAGTCCATTTTGGGGGGGGGGAGGAAGGAAGTGCCCCACAGTCTCCAACTTCCTGTTCCTGTCCAGCAGGCTCCTCCCAGTGCTTTGTCCATCTCCTGGTCACTTTCATTTGGATCTGGAGCTGGAAGGATTACTTTTTGTGGGTGCTGCTGGATATTTGGATTTGAGGCCTTTTTGACTGTCTTTGGATCACTTTTGGATTAGAAATCAACTTTCACAAGTAAGTTTGTTTGGGGCATTACAGTTGCTGCAAGTACAATTTTTGAACTTTTTCAGAAAATTAAATAAATTATATTGTGGGTAGCCACAGTATCCAGTAGGACCAGGGTTGGTTATGGGTGCATGATACAACTGTTTTGTTGAATTTAAACACCATTGAGGCCATGGATGGGCTGGGATTGTGCAGATTTTATTGTTTTTTGTCGTTTTTTTGGGCCTGCTGGTGTGGCCCTTTGCCCAGGGGTGGTGAGTGAGTGTTGCATGGGCCTAGTCTTTCTGTGGGGTGTCTTCTTGAATTTAAACATAATTGAGGCCATGGATGGGCTGGGATTGTGCTTATTTTATTGTTTTTTGTCGTTTTTGGGGGGCTGCTGGTGTGGCCTTTTGCTTGCCCAGGGGTGGTGGTGGTGCATGGACTGAGTGTGCCTGTGGTGTGGTCTCACTCTCTTTGATGTAAACATCATGGATGGCATTGGATTGTGGTGATTTCTGGCTGTTTTTCTGTTTTTTGTGGGTGTACTACTGTTGATGTGGACTGGCCATGTGGGTGGTGGTGGTGGCCATCTTGAGTGCTGGCTGGTACAGGCAACATGTGCTTGGGGTGTAAGGGGGCCATTTTGAGGAGAGGCAGTGTCTGAGGCCTGCACTTATTTTGCCTACTTTTCATCCCTTATGCCCAGGGGTAGTGAGTGTTGCATGGGCCTAGTGTTTCTGAGGGGTGTCTTCTTGAATTTAAACACCATTGAGGCCATGGATGGGCTGGGATTGTGCAGATTTTATTGTTTTTTGTCGTTTTTTTGGGCCTGCTGGTGTGGCCCTTTGCCCAGGGGTGGTGAGTGAGTGTTGCATGGGCCTAGTCTTTCTGTGGGGTGTCTTCTTGAATTTAAACATAATTGAGGCCATGGATGGGCTGGGATTGTGCTTATTTTATTGTTTTTTGTCGTTTTTGGGGGGCTGCTGGTGTGGCCTTTTGCTTGCCCAGGGGTGGTGGTGGTGCATGGACTGAGTGTGCCTGTGGTGTGGTCTCACTCTCTTTGATGTAAACATCATGGATGGCATTGGATTGTGGTGATTTCTGGCTGTTTTTCTGTTTTTTGTGGGTGTACTACTGTTGATGTGGACTGGCCATGTGGGTGGTGGTGGTGGCCATCTTGAGTGCTGGCTGGTACAGGCAACATGTGCTTGGGGTGTAAGGGGGCCATTTTGAGGAGAGGCAGTGTCTGAGGCCTGCACTTATTTTGCCTACTTTTCATCCCTTATGCCCAGGGGTAGTGAGTGTTGCATGGGCCTAGTGTTTCTGAGGGGTGTCTTCTTGAATTTAAACACCATTGAGGCCATGGATGGGCTGGGATTGTGCAGATTTTATTGTTTTTTGTCGTTTTTTTGGGCCTGCTGGTGTGGCCCTTTGCCCAGGGGTGGTGAGTGAGTGTTGCATGGGCCTAGTCTTTCTGTGGGGTGTCTTCTTGAATTTAAACATAATTGAGGCCATGGATGGGCTGGGATTGTGCTTATTTTATTGTTTTTTGTCGTTTTTGGGGGGCTGCTGGTGTGGCCTTTTGCTTGCCCAGGGGTGGTGGTGGTGCATGGACTGAGTGTGCCTGTGGTGTGGTCTCACTCTCTTTGATGTAAACATCATGGATGGCATTGGATTGTGGTGATTTCTGGCTGTTTTTCTGTTTTTTGGGGGTGTACTACTGTTGATGTGGACTGGCCATGTGGGTGGTGGTGGTGGCCATCTTGAGTGCTGGCTGGTACAGGCAACATGTGCTTGGGGTGTAAGGGGGCCATTTTGAGGAGAGGCAGTGTCTGAGGCATGCACTTATTTTGCCTACTTTTCATCCCTTATGCCCAGGGGTAGTGAGTGTTGCATACTTGCATGTCCCTAGTCTTTCTGTGGGGTGTCTTCAATGTAAACATCATGGATGGCATGGGATTGTGCTCATTTTTCTGTGTTTTGTCGATTTTTTGGGGTGTATAACTGAACTGATGTTCCTCTGTCTTCCATTGCTTTTAGGTGCACAAGAAGACTCAATAGAACCACCAGTGCCAGGAAGAAGTCCTGCAGCGGTGTGTGCAGCATAACGTCACGCGACGTCACGTCTGGACACAGAACCCTCTGCAACTCGTGCAACTGCTGCCTGCTGACCTGCTCTGAAGAAGATGGCCCCAAAAAAAGTAACCCGTAGCTCCTCTAGCAAGAAAGGTGCCAGTAAGGAGCAGAAGAAGCAAGTTACCAAGGACACTGGTGTGCCGCCCGCCCCTTTTTTTGGGAGTAAAAAGAAAAGTATGCCTGCAGCAGCTGCAGCGGGATCTGCTGGGGACCAAGCTGGCAGCAGCACCCCCGCTCCATTGGGCTCAGTGCCACCACCACCACCACGCCAACTTAAGTCCAAGCCCTTGAGTGCTGCAGAGGCAGCCAGTATACTTCTTCAATCACCATCGACCAGTGATGTTGGCTCATCGCAAGAAAGCAGCAGCAATGTCCCTCAATCAACACAGGTTGTTGTAGCTCATCTGACGAGTGTTGAACAACCACAGCCGCAACAACAATCACATGTGCAAGTACAAGCCCAAGTACATGTGGAAGCAAGGAGATGCGCAAGCAGAGGTGCATGGAGGGTCACAACAAGTGCCCACAATAGTTGTTCCTCCCGAAGTAGGGGCACATCAGGAAATCGACAATCAAGGCGAGGTATCATTTGAGGAAGCCACTCCTCCTGATGATCCTTCATTGTCTTTCACACCCCTAGCAAGGAAGAGATCAAGGGTGGTGTCTACATCCTCTTCAAGCACACCTCCTTCTGATACGGATCAAACTTGGGAACAAACAAAGGTAGTTAAGCGTAAAAGGAAGCTCGTCCAAAGTCTCAGAGTTATGGAGTGTGATGAGTCTCAACAAGAAGTGGCGGATACTGCTGCTGATGAAGACTCTGCCAACGACGACCCAGTCATCATAAAGGTCACTGCAGCCCCAGCGGGCATGCAGCAAACAGACATTTTGACCCTAGCCCGAAGAGCTGCTGAGCGTGATGATGATGTTGTCGATGAGGAGGCAGTGGAAACATCACAATCATTGGAGTTAAGTAGTACACCAACTCGTCCCGCTTCCATATTTCTTTCGGGCAAGAAGAGACCTCCGTCAACCTCGACCTTAATTAGTGGCGGTGATTTCATCTGGCATTAGCTTCATGACCACCACCACCAGTATCGCCGCCTCCTCCATGTCCCACAGACACTTCAAGTCCCCAGTTTGGGACTTCTTTACTGTTTGTCCAAAAAATCCAAAGTTTGCCATTTGTACCAATTGTAAGCAAGCAGTTAGTCGTGGTAAGCCAGGTACCAACTATGGTACCGGAGGCCAAAGAGGTCATCTTAGGAGACAGCACACTGTCAAATGGTTTGCGCACCTAGATGCGATCAAGAAAGGCCAAATTCAAGGAAACGTTGATGTTTCATCTGATGATGACGAGCAGGAAGAAGACGTGTCAAACACTTCCCTTACACCCAGTACCCCTGTCAGCAGCACACCCAATGTGAGGCACACTAAGAGTGTTGGAGCGAGTGAGACACCAACGCACAAAAGTTCACCAGCGAGCAAAATTGGGTCAACGAAGTCATTATCAGCCCGTAAATGCTTGGTCCAGGGCAACATTAGAACAATGCTTACTTCAGACGTGCCATATGAACGCAACCACCCACTGACGCGTCTGTATAACACTAAGCTGGCTAAAATGCTAGCTGTGGACCTTCTACCTTTTTCTTTTGTAGAAGCGGTAGGTTTTCTTGAATTAGTGGCAACGCTCTGCCCTAAATGGAAGGTTCCGAGCCGGTTCTATTTTGCCAGAGTTGCGGTTCCAGCACTACATGAAGATGTGCTGCAGGCGATTGGGGCAGCTTTGCAGAAGAGTGCTGTTCACACAATACATCTGACAACAGACATGTGGACCAGTGGCGCAGGCGCTGATTACATGTGCATCACTGGACACTGGGTCTCTTTTTCAGGTGTTTTAGCAAAGCTAAACGCAGGTGTTGACCCGGACAAAGTTTTCAAAGCTGCTCGGAAGCATGCAACACTAGCCATGTTTGGCTTGGAGAAAAGTCACACAGCAGAAAACCTTTTGGAAGAGTTTAACAAAAAGGTCTTGAAAATGCTATCCCCCCTAAAACTCAAGATTGGTTATGTTTCCACGGATAATGGCGCCAATGTAGTTAAGGCCATGCAGAAGGGTGACCATGTTAGAGTGCCGTGTTTGGCGCACTGTATCAACCTGGTAGTTCAAAAATTCTTGAGTGATAAAGACAGTACAGCGTTCGAGGTAATGGCCACCTGCCGCAAAATGTGCAACCATTTCAGCCATTCTTTTAAGGCCCGGAAGCATCTGCGGAGACTGCTATTTCAACGTGGAATGCCAGTGAAAGCACTCATCCAGGAGGTGCCAACACGTTGGAACTCAACCTTCTACATGCTTGAGCGTCTGTATGAGCAGTATACGGTACTCGATCACTATTTCTTCACAGAGGGTACATCTCAGAAGGAGGACCTGCGGATGAGTGCGGCGCAATGGGACAATAAAAGCCTGACAGACATGCTTCGTCCTTTTGAGTTCTTCACGCGTGCAGTCAGCCAGGAGGACTGTAATTTGGGAAAAGCTATCCCATTGTTGTGCATGCTGGAGCACCAACTGATGGCGGTGTCTTCTGAGTTTGAAAAAGATGTACAAAAAAAAGACCATTTTATTTTGTCTGAGAAATTATTAGAGCGCCTACGTGGTGATGAACGTCTTCAAAAGATCAAGTCAGATCAGCATTACATTTGTGCTACTATTCTGGATCCACGCTACAAAAAGGCGCTGGCAGGCGAAGCATTCTTTCCTTTTGCTGATGCAGATGTTCAAAAGTACAAACATTGGTTAGCCTGGTCAGCCAAGAGGTTTGAAAAAGAACGGCAGGTTATTGAAGGAGAAGCCAGTACATCAGCATCAGCATCAGCAGGCCATCCCCAGTCACAAGAATCCACTTCTGCACCTGTGGCTGGGGCACAAGTGACCTCTCAGCCGTTAAAGACACCGGCAACTGGATCATCTGCACCACACACAACAAAAACAGTGGCTGTTGTAGAGGATTGGCTAAGTTTGCTTGGGTATGGTTCTCGAAAAAATGTCACAGCCACAGCAAAAAGTAAGCAAAGTGGAGGAACCGTTGCTGACCTTGAGTCGATGGTGCAGGACTATCTGAATGACTCAACAGTGGTCTTTCTTAATGATGAGCCATTGCAGTATTGGCATGGCAAAAAACAATTGTGGCCACAGCTCTTCAACCTGGCTATAAACTATTTGTCTTGCCCACTCGCAAGTGTGTCTTCTGAACGTGTTTTCAGTGCTGCTGGTGGCATTGTAACTCCCAAACGGAGCCGCCTCTCGCCCAAAAATGTGGAGCGGCTGACAATGATCAAGATGAATCAGCACCTCATACCACCAGATTACAAAGTACGAGAAAGCACGCCGCATGAAGACGAGGAGGACGGCAACGTAGATGAGGGGATTTGTTCTCTGTTCGGTGTCACTGACCTCATCCAGCCTGAATTCGCAGAGTATGATGACGAAA
The DNA here is from genome assembly GCF_964261635.1 of Lissotriton helveticus. Classification (NCBI taxonomy): domain Eukaryota; kingdom Metazoa; phylum Chordata; class Amphibia; order Caudata; family Salamandridae; genus Lissotriton; species Lissotriton helveticus. The sequence continues at coordinate 397,401,317 of NC_136057.1, forward strand.
TCTTGTTCTTATTCCCTGACACCGAGCCCTGAAAATGAGACAATCAATCAAGAACTTTCTTTTTCGTCCTTATTCACTTTTATTCCTGTGTGCTTTGTGTCTCTCTTTCTTTGTTTTGCACAGTTAATTTAATTCAAACTTTAATCACCTAATCCCAAAAACAAGACCATCATCAGAACTGTCTTCACTTGTTTGCTTATTGATTTGAAGGTGCCGCAGTCTACATTCCTCAGGTTCACAAGTTCTGAAGAACATGCTCCTCTATCCTCCTCCTCCAGACTGCGATTTCCCTCCAAGCAGAGTGCTGGATTACGCCCAATGAAGAAAGACTCAGCACTTGTGGGGGTGTTGTACTTCTTTGCGGGTGAGTTGACGGATTTGGGCCCATTGCTGTGAAGCTCTAATAATGGACAAAAGTGTTTTGGACCAAATATGAGGTGGAAATTTCTTGCCGTTTTTGCTGACTTGCTTGCCTTTGAGGTGCTCTTTGGCGGGGTTCCGGGTGTTTGTGGGTAATTTTTGGTGTCTGTCGAAGCACTGATGCGACAGTCTAATCTTGATTGCATTTGCTTTTCAGGAAATCCGTGGTGGAAAACAGGAGTTATGATGATTGATGATGATGATGACCTAGCTGCACAGCGCCGCGTTTCGACCGAAGGCCGAGAGACATTGTAAGTATGAGATTTAGCTTTTTCGCTGTTTGGGGGTGTTGTCGGGTGCTTTTTTGCGGGTGGGTTGGCGGGTCTTGCCTGGGGCATTCCTGGGAAGGTCTAATACCGGATAGAAGTGTTTTGGACAAAATCCATAAGGAACAGCCTTTTTTTTGCTATTTCTTCTGACATCTTGCTCAATGTAGCGTTTTGGGGGGCTTCCTGCTGTTCGTGGGTGGGTTGCGGCCGGGGTCTCTGTCTTGTCGAAGCACTGCTGCGACAGTCTAATCTTGATTGCATTTGCTTTTCAGGAAATCCGTGGTGGAAATCCGTGGTGGAAAACAGGAGTTATGATGATTGATGATGATGATGACCTAGCTGCACAGCGCCGCGTTTCGACCGAAGGCCGAGAGACATTGTAAGTATGAGATTTAGCTTTTTCGCTGTTTGGGGGTGTTGTCGGGTGCTTTTTTGCGGGTGGGTTGGCGGGTCTTGCCTGGGGCATTCCTGGGAAGGTCTAATACCGGATAGAAGTGTTTTGGACAAAATCCATAAGGAACAGCCTTTTTTTTGCTATTTCTTCTGACATCTTGCTCAATGTAGCGTTTTGGGGGGCTTCCTGCTGTTCGTGGGTGGGTTGCAGCCGGGGTCTCTGTCTTGTCGAAGCACTGCTGCGACAGTCTAATCTTGATTGCATTTGCTTTTCAGGAAATCCGTGGTGGAAAACAGGAGTTATGATGATTGATGATGATGATGACCTAGCTGCACAGCGCCGCGTTTCGACCGAAGGCCGAGAGACATTGTAAGTATGAGATTTAGCTTTTTCGCTGTTTGGGGGTGTTGTCGGGTGCTTTTTTGCGGGTGGGTTGGCGGGTCTTGCCTGGGGCATTCCTGGGAAGGTCTAATACCGGATAGAAGTGTTTTGGACAAAATCCATAAGGAACAGCCTTTTTTTTGCTATTTCTTCTGACATCTTGCTCAATGTAGCGTTTTGGGGGGCTTCCTGCTGTTCGTGGGTGGGTTGCGGCCGGGGTCTCTGTCTTGTCGAAGCACTGCTGCGACAGTCTAATCTTGATTGCATTTGCTTTTCAGGAAATCCGTGGTGGAAAACAGGAGTTATGATGATTGATGATGATGATGACCTAGCTGCACAGCGCCGCGTTTCTACCGAAGGCCGAGAGACATTGTAAGTATGAGATTTAGCTTTTTCGCTGTTTGGGGGTGTTGTGTCGGGTGTTTTTTTGCGGGTGGGTTGGCGGGTCTTGCCTGGGGCATTCCTGGGAAGGTCTAATACCGGCTAGAAGTTTGTTGGACAAAATCCATAAGGAAACACCAGTTTTGTCACGTTTTGTAAGTTAGGGTTCATTAGGGTTAGCCCTAGCAGCAGGATTGCATGTGTTTGGGGGGGTTCTATTGCAACGCCGTTCTGTTGTTGTAGAGCACTGTTGGAGCGATGCTGGCTATGGATACTTTTGCTTGCTTGCAAGTGGTTTGAATACAATCCACGGTCTGTATTTGGGCCTACTGTTACTTTCAAAGTACGTTTTGTAACCATTTTTCTGGTAGGCATCGTTTTTGGAGATATGATTGGGGTTCTTCTACATTTTTGCGACTGGCTTTAGTAAGGGTCTTGGTGGGAGCATTGCTGGGAAGGTCAAATTTTGTTCTAAAACACAGTAGTACACCTACCTTGAGGGGAAAGATCCGCTATAATATTTTGGCCATACTTATTGATCCTTAAAAAGGTGACTCAGACAGAGCACGCAATTTCAAAAATATTGTACTGTCTATTAGGGAAATCAAAGTGTCACTTTTTGAACCACACAGCGTACATACCTTTTATTTATTTATCAGTGGTATTGTAATAGCACTTCCTGTTTTCCGTTCAATAATTACAGGCCGGGTTTCAGTCAACATCCGCCAGGCAGGCAGTGGACAGGGTGTCTTCTGTCAGTGGTCACCACATTGATGGACGAAGCGTCAGCTGGAATGGAGGAGTGCCGCCAATAAGAGGAATTGTTTGCTGCATGCAACTTACTTACCAAATTCAACAGGACAACTCCAACAACATACGCAATACAGATACAGTATCCATTGTTGTCTTTTATTCTATGAGTGTGACTGCATGTGCTTACCTTTAGTTTGTAACCAAAGATTGTCTGTATCTTCAATTATTGTTGTCCATGCTCTGCTTTTTTTTTCTTCTCTCAACAAAACCTACCCAAAAAGAAACCCCCATTCCCATCCATTTTACAAACCCTAACCCTCTTCCCCCGGGCTGTGTTGTTTTGCTTGATGTCTGACTAAAATGACATCAATAATTCCACACACTTGCTGGGGAGGATAAGGTCATAGCAACAGGCTGGTGAAGGAATACGAGGATATCTTCTAGACTTACTCAGCTTCAGTACTATATCTTCTAGTAGTAGTAGCCAATGTCAAATAAATTCGACGCAAGTACTAGTTATACTTGCAAGCAAATACTTTACCATTTGTTAGGCTACATTATGGCACTGTTCTAGTGTACTGTCACCTGCTATTTTCTCGATCGTACCGTAACCGTTGTAATGCTACAGTAAGGAGGACAAACAAGGTTTCGTTTTCTTTTTTTCCATAGGCATGCAACTGCCACTGTGTCACACCACTAGTACCACCGCAATGAGGAAATGTCACCCGCCCAGGATTGACAACGTTAATCCCCATTTCACCTGGAGCCAGCCCTGGGCCTAGCCCTAATTTCTAACACAAATTACAGGTAAGATAAGCGTTTGGTGGGAGGTAGTATAATGGAGTATTATTTCGGAGTAGACAAGAGATTGACGGTTGTACTACTAAAGTCCTACGACTGTTCAGGAAAACAAAGTTACTGTTACACCCCCGCCCCCCACCCACCAGACTGAAAAGCAGTAAAAAACAGGTATGGTCAGATAAAGTTTAAAAATATATTTATTTAGCCCTAACAAAATAATCTCCCTCACCCACCCTAACCCCAACGATTGTCTTTGAAACGTCCCAAAACGATCCCAACTCCCAAATCCCACCCCCCAAAAGTCTATAAAAAAAGGGCAAGGGACACTCCACTACTGGAGGGTGCTGGTGCTGGTGCATGATGCGGCATGGGCATCATACTCCTTGCGGAGGGTGGCAAGCTCGGAGCGGAGGCCCTTAACCAAGTTCTTATACCTCAGGACCTCCTGCTCCAGGTTGGACATGCGGACTCGTAGGCGGCGTTGGCGGTCCTTGCAGCTCCTGTGGGGGGCAGCTGGTATTTCGGTTGCTTGGCGGTGGCGGTCGTCTTTCTTAGCCCGGCTCGGTCCCGCTGGCTTAGTCACGGAGGAGGATGCAGTGGTCACAGTCGAGGATGTCGTTGTTGCCCCGCTCGACTGCGTGTCCTCCTCCTCCTCCAGGGCCACCAGCCGCCGATATTCGGCGACAGTGGCCTCCAGCCTCCGTTGCCGGGCCAATCTAGCCTGCTCCCTCCTTGTTGTTGATTTGGAAGGAGCAACTATATGAAGAAAGAAAGACATAGTCTGTAACCAATGCTCCTTATTAATAACACAAAGTGATTGAGCCGAAAGTTGGGTCACTGAGTACAAGTAGCAAATTGAAAGCACAGTACATAACTATTGAGGACAGTATCTATGTAACCTCCCACTTCTGCATCCTTGCTCTAACATTAGTGGTAGTTTAATGAACAAATTCTACGACCACTATGGACTTCCATTACAGTCGACTATGACAGTACACCAGTCTTATTCTTCTTCTTCTCTGTTGTTTAGGGAAATTGGTACGTTATCTTATGCAAGCTGGCAGAATGACATGGACAGCACAGTGAACTTGCACCCGAGAAAAAAAGTTGCACACCATGATGAGTGAGACAGACTTGCGTTACTGTACCGGTCCAGTACATGCAGGTGGTGAAGCTATTACTTTTCTATTACGGGTGGCACTGAGAATACTCTGTTACAAGGGCTACTGCTTAATTAATTTACCTTTCACCCTACAGTGCAAATGAGTACTAGAAAAGGAAAATGAAGAAGCTAACTAATTTGATTATCTATCACTTCACATGGGACGTATTTAATGACAGATGAGATGACTTTAGGTGCTTTGCTTAATATTGAGTGAACAGTGATACACCCACACATGAATGACGTCATACAAGTAAACTAAAGTTATTAAGAGAGGTACGGAGTGTCCACCGTAATAACCAGATATATGCTGTGATTGCAAACGCAATACAAAGTACTGCTACTATTCATGGTAGTATTGGACACATTTACAATTTCTTTTCCTTGCCTTCCCTGCACTGGAACGGACGTGCGGGTGCGGTGGTACATGCTCTTCAAGGTAACACTTACTTCACCTGGCGACCATCTACTCTCTCTAGATACACATGTGCTATCTAAGAGTCAGAGAATACCATGCTCCAGGCATCCATTCAGTCAAAGTATACGCACACATACAGTTTCTGTTTCACCCACCCAGGCTGCTGTCCTTCCACCCATCCTTGCTTCATCATTGACCCAGCCATGCACCATACCATATTCTTTCCTTCCCAGCCCCCTCGGGGGCCAAGCAAACACATATCGTTCTTCTTTGCCAGCCATCATACAAGTTCGCGTCCCACTTACTTACACCCTTCTTTCGCTTTTCGTTCATCCCATCCATCACGTTCGTCTAAGAACTTATTGGGATTCTTCTCACCAAAAAGTTCACAGCTAAGTCGGAGTACATTTCGAGGAGGCTACTACCTGGTTGATTTGTAATACACCCGTGCAGAAAGCACACTATGCAGTCTTCAATCTCAATAAGTAAGGAATATATAGCTTACCTGTTTCCGCCACCACCGTTTGATCCCCCACAGGACCGTCCGCCGGCTCTTGCACCGCCTCCTCCCCAGAGGCCTCCGAGTCCTCGCCCAACACAGCCACCTCCGCGCTGGCCCCGTCACCAGATGTTACACCTACAAAGTACATTTAAGAATGTTAGAATACACCACTCACTACTATATAATATTTGGTCTAGGAGAAATGTTAAAAAAACAGAATACAATGTAATAATTTGTGACTGTCTACTCCATAGTAAAAATGTCCCATTTTCCAGGGAAGGCTGTTGTCTTGCTGCACTTTTATGCACAACTGATGAATGCTTGCTTTTGATTTTTAACACGCACCACTTTTTCTCCTAACAGACAGAAGCTTGACTCCTAAGAACACGACCAGGATCAAGTTCAAACAAGGTGAGAGCTCGGCTCGACCACAAGAAATGTGTCCAATTAATCGTCAGCACTAACCACTTTTCCGTTTTCAGTTAAATAGTTTTATGACAAAGTAGATTTTAATAAATGTGTTTACTTTTAATAAAGCTTTTAAACTTAAATAGACTCTGTGGTTTTTGTTCCTCTAGACTAGAGTGGATGAGCTAAAGGTTTTGGAATTTTTGCAAGCATGAGTGCCTCTGACACTTCTTGACTGTGCTGTGACTCCGTACTACTCTCTTGTCCTGCGTACGATAATCTAGAGATCATTGGGGATCTATAATCGGTGACTTCGGGAGCTGAATGACTCTGCCACACTATCTAGTCAGTAAGGAGACAGTGCATAGAGGTATTGCTGAATATAATGGGAGTCCAATGGAATTGCCAAATGTCCAATCTTAGTTAGCTACACAGACAGACTAATAAGAATAGTCTAGTAATACCACAGGGAGTCATATTCGAGGCAGGATAAGAATTTATATCCAGTCTACAAGAAGATCAAAGACGATTTAGAAAAAATCGAATGAGGAACGCTAGGAAAAAATAGGTACTGTTTATTAAAATGTAAACTTACTGGGGCCAGCAAAGGAGCCCTCGCCTGCCCGATCCTGGCCTGCATCCTCAGCACCCTCCTCCTGTGTCCTCTTGCCCTTGGGGGGAGCTGATGTACAACATGAAAGAAAGAAAAACCAGAAAACATGGATGAGATTTTTCAACCAAATCAAACATTTCAAAAGAACAATAACAAAATATTTTGGAAAAATAGCAAATAGATAGACCACTATTCCACGGGATCTATCTCATGTGGTATACTACGTTATTCGTATTGCCTGATTTGCGGAACGTTGACTTAGAAAGTTCCTATGTAACTCAATAAACAGACTACTAAAGAGGTTTGCCTAGGCCTGGCACTGCAGGCAGCAGTGCGCAGCACGCGAAGTGACAGACAAAGTCCATCCTGCTTGCAGATCAGTGAATACTCAAACTATCAATCCACCCGCCACCACCGCCACTATTTCTTCTTATAGCCATGTGTCTAAAGGAAGGACTGGACTTCAGTCTGTTGGGGCTGATTTAGAAGTCCCTTGCGGAAGTTGCGGCTCATTTTCCTCCATTGTTGCGTGCCTTTTGTGACGCAGCGGCAGAACAAAAGACTCGCCATGGTGTTGGTGCGGCGTATATATTAAAAAAAAACACATATGGGCATATGGGCGATGCATCACGTTGTAAAGCCCTGCGCCATCAGGGGGCGTTCCGGCGCAAGGGAGGGCGTACCTGCGCAGGAACGAATCCTAAAAGTGGCTGAGGGAAATCTACAAGATGTCAATCAGTCACTTTTAGGACAATGATGCATGACTCAAACCCTGCGCGCTTGAAGCCGACGTACGGCTTGATGCAGCATTGGGGAGATAGGGTACCCCAGAGCATTGCTGGAGCTGCGCCATCGTTGGCACGCAACTCCAGCAATGCGCTGCCTTTACGGCACAGATGCGTAAGGCTTCTGTGACGTTTTGGGCCAATGGGTGGTGGTGGCATGGCACACAATTACTGCCGCATCCCTGCTACTTTGCAGGGATGCGCCGGTAATTGAAAATATGACCCTTACTGTCTAGCATTACGCAGTTCTTTTCTTTACACTACACTCATACATAATTTCTCAGGCCAATGAAATGCTTCTGAACACAACATACAAAACAAAGAAGCATAGTAGCAAGCAAGGCTACTGAGAAGGAGAGCAGTGCACCTGAAATGCATAGAAGATTTTGAAATATAATTTACCTCAATGTAATCGGCAGCATTATTGCTCTTGGTAAAGAACAAAGATTTGCAAATAACAGAGCAGGATAAAACAGAGTAGTAAATGTACTACTACTACTATTCACCAAGCCCGGGGACCTCTACGCCGAGCGCGTCCAGCAAGTCCCGCTCCCGGTCCATGACATCGGTCCAGCGGTGGGTGGCCTGGTTATATGTGCGCCGGACCCCAGAGATCTTGTACATGGCCCGGCACACCTTCTCCCACCGCTTGCGACGCTCCCGGATGCCATAGCCAGTCGCGATCTTGCCGCCTCCCAGGATCGTCTTGGGGAGGCGGCGCTGGACGTGGAAGATCAGTGCCGCCACTTCCTCCGCGCTGAAGATCTCCCTCGGGACCACTTGCTCCCCCCTTAAACGCCCGCACGGGAGCCGGGCACGGGGTGCGGGACCCTTCCCCTTCTCAGGGTGCTTCCCGGCTCCCTTTACCATGGTCTGGGCAGAAATAGAGTTAAATGATAAACAAGAAATAGAATAGTGAAGAAGAAAAGAAAAGAGTTTAAAAAAGTAGTTTAAAAGTAACTAAAAGCTGCAGAAAACACAAAAATATAGAGCTAGAAAAATAGAGGGATAGATAATAAGTAAAATTAGATCAAAAAAACTTCAAACAAGCAAAGGATGGCAGAGATTGAGAGAGGATAGAGAAAGCATGCCCAGAACCATAGCAATGAATGAGAAACAAGATGGCCGCGCCCGTTCACGACCGCGTGGGTAAGTTCGCGCGAGATTTTCCTTGCGAGTACGCGCGAAATTGTACTAGCGAGCAGCACACTTTGCGAGATTACACATAGCGGGCGGAAACGGAATTGCGTCACGCCAACAAGATGGCCGCGCCCGTGTACGACCGATAGGGTAACTTGGCAAACGTATAGCTAGAAGCGCCTCGCGAACACGCGCAAGATCACGCGAACATACACGTCGCAAAAAAAACAATTTTGTATTCGCACGTATTCGCGGCTTCCGAAATCGATCTCGCACGGATTCGCGCCCCAAAAAACGCGCGAAATTGCAGAAAAAAACGATTTTAGCTAAACTGAAAGCAATGAGCAGGTGCAAAAGTTCAAACTTAACATTAGTAACATTCAAGGTAGTGCTTCCTGATGGGCCCCTCCAGAGTTTGCAACTATTCTATGACCCTGCTATGACCCAAACAGCAGGCTCATAGAATAGCTACAAGTACACCATAAAGGTCCTGTGAAATTTTTTTTTAACTGCAACAAAAAGCAAATTACAGATAAGGAAGGAAGCAGGTGCCAGCCAGACTGGAACTTTCAAAATTACTGACACATTAATGAAACACAAATTAATTGATGGCAGTTGAAGAAGGGCAGGTGTGCTTGCTTTTTTCAACCACCATAATCTACAGTGATAAATAAACCTAATGGGTGGCAGTGAGGATGTACCAGAGGGTGGCATGGGTGTCCCAGAGGGTGGCAGTGGTGAAACAGAGGGTGCTGTGAACCTGTGATGATAAACCAGACGTAGAAACAACATAGTCGCGGCCGTTGCGAGCCGAAAAGTAAGTTCGCAATTGCGAACTTGTCCCAAAATCGGCGCGAACGCGCGCCAACACAAAAAACGGGAAAATCCGCAAATCCGCTAGAGTTCGCGGATCTTTGCGGATTGCGAATCCGTAAATCCGCAATTTCGCGTACGCGAGATCCGCTAGATCCGCCCATGCTTAGTCGTGCCTACTGATCCTTCTTGACCTTTTGTCAGCATATGACACTGTCAAACATGATAACCTAATAAACCTCCTGGACCACAGGATGGGGTTGTCTGGGCCTGTGCTTAACTGGTACTCTTCGTTCCTCCTGAATAGATCCCAACTCTTCAAGGTGAACCAATCCCTGTCCCATCCTACACTGGTTATGCTGGGGGGTCCCCAAGGTTTAGCACTCTCTCCCACGGCCTTTAACTTGTTCATGGAGCCTCTAACACAAATGTTGGAATCATCCAGCACTCACTATCACATGTATGCGGATGATACTCAACTTTACCTGAAGATCACCTCCCTTGAGAACATTCAGACCCTCAACTCAGTCCTGCTGGAAACACAAAGCTGGCTGACACATAACCACCTGAAACTAAATGCTCTAAAAACAGAATTCCTCCTTATCTCACCCCACAAGCAATTACCGGTCATTGAACAATGGTTGAATTAGCTTATGGCTCTTAACTGCAGACCTCACCTCGTGGACTCAGCATCCTCGCTTGGTATCATACTAGACAAGAGTCTGAACATGCAAAAACAAATCAGTTCCTTCACCAAAGGAGCGAACTTCCAACTCAGCATCCTTAGGAAGCTCAAACCCTATCTCCCTGCTCATGACCTAAATGTTGCAGTGCAAGCATTGGTGATCGCAAAGCTGGACTATGGTAGTGCAACACTTTTTGGCCTGCCCAGAGTGAATACGGCTCCCCTTAGGGTGACCTTCAATGCTGCGGCTAGGCTTGTAAGAGGCACAAAAAAATTTAACCGCATTTCTCCAGGCCTGCTAGTTCTGAAATGGCTCCCATATGAAGCTCGGATTCAGCTGAAAATGGCATGCATGGCACACAAAGCCATCCACCTCAAGACCCGATGAACCTCACTCAGAAACTGGAGCTCTCATGTGGTTCAAGAGCCTCCAGAAGTGGCAGCACCCTCATACTCAAACCACAAAAGTTCACAAAAAAAGACCTATAATCGAGCCTTTTCAGGTATGGCGCCAAGGATCTGGAACTCTCTTCCCCCACCAAAGTTAGAGTGATCGCCTCCACTGTCCTCTTCATATAAGAAGTTAAAGGGCTCTTGATGAAGAAATATCTGCCTCAATCTGCCTTCCCCACTTGACTCCCGGGCTATCAACACTGTTTTATGTCCTTGAAGCTAGGTTCATGAGATTGTTGGTCATTCTATGTCTATGTACTTTTCGATATGTTGAATATCCGTGGACATTCTAAGTCTATGTACTTTTCGATATGTTGAATTTCTGTCTTTGCATGTACTCGTCCTACTGCACAATCTGTAAAGTGCTCTGATATCCTTGGTGGTCATGTTCGTGCTATATAAAACTTTCTAACTAACTAAATAAATAAATAAATAAGCACAATGAAGGCTCAAACGTTGCAAACAAGCACATTTTTTGTCATCCTTGTCTGGTCTTCTCTGAGGGGAGAGGTAGCCAATCAAAGAAAGATTTTGTTATTTTAGGTTAAAAATAAAATTGTATGCCTACTTGTGCTTTCTAGAATATCTAGAACACAGATCTTGTCAATCACATCTTAGGTCAACAAACATGCTATTGGGTTTCTTCTACAACCACAGAAATGGTGTGACACCCTCTTAGCGTGCTTGGGGAAATTTGCCCCCCATCTTGATTAACGTCAACTGTCTTACCTACTGCCCCTCCTAAAAAAATGGCAATTTCAAGAATTGGAAGAGATAGGCTCACTCACGTAATGTGATATGTTTCATCATTTGACACGCTGTCCCATCCTGGTGAGGGGATACTACCAGAGCGGACTCAACCTCGGGGATGGGGGGCTGTCCTGAGGGAGTTCTTAGAAATTACTTTTCAATGGATAACATTCTAGGATCCAATTTACTGGTTAAAAAAAACCTTAGGATATACCACAAAGTATCCTTTATTTAGGTGGTATCCTAGGCTTGAGTAAAAAGTACAGTGAATGTATTCTTAGAGGATGTACATGGTTTCTATGACTCATCGTCCAACTGAGATGTATTGCTAACATGTTGATGCCCTTTCACTGGAGTCAGAAGGTGTTGGGCATTCCTCAGGGCCGAATCTATGTATCCCTGCACTTATTTACTAATAGTGAAGACTATCATTAAGCATATATAGAGAGGACATCCCGCTCTTTGAAAAGTCACCAGGAATTACTACCTAGAACTCAAGGGCTACTTGCCGCATGGTCTGTTCAGGGTGGGCCCATCCTATTGTCACCCTTACGTCAAGGAAGAGCGCCCACCAAACAGCCAACTGGTGCACCATTCTTCTATTGATTGTTTCTGTGCCCTTCTGCTTCATAATGAGCCTAAGCATTCTAGTGTATGAGGGATTATTTTTCTCTTTCGCTCCCTATTGCACAGGTTACTGACCCTCTCTGACCTCTGCTCTCTCCTTCAAGGTTCCCTTCCCCCATACCCCAGCTCACCCAATGCTCTTCTACTGCCTCTCTCCTTTCCATGATTGCTCTCTTAGCTTGTTTCAAAGTGTCGATCAGACAGCTGCACACTTTTAGCAGCCCGCTCACTTTGATTTATGCGCACTGCATGCTACACATAATTTATTTGTAATATAGAATTCTAAAATAGCTTTCAGTCATCTTTCAAACAGCATATTAATAATAAAGTATAATTAAAAAAAGAGAGGGCAGCTCATGCATGTGCACACCGACAGTTTTGTTATACTTTTTCATAAAAGCCACTGCAAGATGGCCTCTAGCCCTACACAATCTTTAATGGCAGCCGTCTTGGAGTAGTTTTTATAATAAAGTATAATGCATTGAAAGATCACCGCCAAGCACACATCATATTTTAGTGGTTTCTGCCATAAACAAAAGCCAAAAAACAGAAGTCTTGATTAAACCAGTAGCTCTGTGCTCCTGGTTTCCAAAGCAAGATCGGTTTGCTTTGTAGGTGCTTGTTCTTTTTGCTTTAGTGCCCCTGGCACCCTAACTGGAATACAATTCCACCACTGTCCCAATGATATTCTCATGCCCAAATATAAACAGCAGCCCTTAACCTTTAACTAGCACCTATGAGCTTTAACTCCTATGAATTTGAGGACCTAAAAGCCTACACTGTGGTCATGCCCCATTTCTGAAACCACCATTGCTATTATCTATTGTTTCATCATCCTCCTGAACACGCATTATCCATCTTATTTACCAAAGAGTTGCCATTAGTGGTCAAATTTGACACAATACCTGCTTGACAGTAATCTCCCCCTTAACATCCCGGGTCTACTAAAATAATATTTAAGCACAATTTTAGAATAGCTATAAAAAAATTCTTGGCATGAGTCCTTAGAAAGATTGTGTGGTACAATAAAAAAGAAAAGGGGCTTATCGCCCTACAAAAACCAACATGAATCAAAGGAGGAATTTTTGGATGGAAGCACAACGCACGAAGAGGGAACAGCACATTTTTACAATTAGCTTGTTCTTCCTGATCATAATACTCTTGATAAAGCAAGTAGCTGACGAGGTGAGCTATCTCTTGCTCTATATCCACATTACCAGTGTTTAATTTGTCTAGGTGATGGGCCCCACCCCTCATTTGTGAGGATCGGGGCTTATTTTCCCTTATAAGACTTTTACCAAAGTGAAAGTGAAAGAGAGAGACAGAAGAATGAACAGAAATATATGCAAAAAGGCAGAAAACAGATATGTAAAAGAAACTGGCAGTGAGACAAATAGACAGGAACTATAAGCCGGTGGAAGGAAGAGGCATATTGTGGAAACATGACTAGGCAGCCCTGGTATTTGGGTACTCTGGCACTCAGCAGTGACAGTTGAAGTCTCCTAATAAATCTTTGGGCCATGGCTCCTATTTGCTTTCCGGCAAAGTTTTATAGCATTGGCAAGATGCTGTGCAACATGGCCAAAAGGAAACAACACAATAAAAGCAGCAATGATGTGCCTGCGGGACCCAGGGATGGCGGAAGTGGAGGGGGCGGGGGCGAGTCGGGCGTTCTCCCGGCCCCCAACGCGCCTACAGCACCTTGGGCCTGCGTCCCCCTCTCCTGCTGGGGATTCCTCCGACATCTTATCGCCTGCTGCTGACCACGTGCGTGTCCGGGGCTACACTTGCACTTCACTGGAGGACTGATTGCGGGTGCTCTGCCACACCAGCGGACCTCCGGGGTTGCCTCTGGGCAGACATTGGCTTGCCTTGGACCCGATGACCACCGGCCATCTGACCACCATCCCGCCATTCGCTCTGGGCTGCCTCTACTCAGACGGGGGAAACCCCACTGACCCGGGTCACCCCCACGCCACCGACACTCTGGTCGCTGTTGTTGCTCCTTCATCGCCCATGGCGCGGCATCACCATCTGTTCCCCGCACGGACAGGGGCATCTCGGCCCGGCCACTGGAGCTGCGTTGGCGACTGTTGAGGATCCCGCTCGCTATTTTCGGCACCCGCCGTGAGATGGAGGGCGGTGTGTGGGGACATTGTTGCTATCACCGGGAACACTGGAGCCCAGGGGTGAGCCCGGGATGCTCGGGCTCATGACCACGGCCTCCTCGGTCCTTTGGGACGTTATAATTTGCAAGGATGTATTTGCCGAGTGCTGTTTAAGTAATGCACCTGATTCCAAAATGGCGCCCGCAGTAGATTGTCGCTTGGGGTCTAAGCAACACCTCAAAAGAGTCTCCCGGTTTTCTTCTTCGATGTAAATGCCTCACAATTGAACGGAAATTGCATCTACCCCCCAGACCTAAAGGGATGACCCAGATGAGCCCCCCTGACTAATCGAGATTTACCCTTGAAGCGCCCCGCCTGACCTGCAAATGGCTGCTGTCTCTCCCACTGACGGATATTACTCACCTGCGCTCACCCCCCCTGAAGACATGTGGACACTGGCCCTGTCCTCATGCTGCACCACTGCATTGTCTACACCCCCTTTGCCTCTGAGTTTTGGAGAATTTTGGAGACTGATCGAGTTTAGCAGCAAAGACTCCACCACCTTGCTTGACCTCAAGATTGCCGCCTCAGTTGGTCTCCCCACAATGCCCTATCACTCATGGACAATTGATCTGGCCATCTAACCGATCTTGATTACAGCTCTCACTGACCCTTCATCCTGCTCTCCCTCCTAGGCATTTACTCGTTGATCTTTCCCTTTATTGTGGAGACCTGGCTATCTGACTGACGCCCAGTGGAGCTACCTGTTAACTGAAGAGGAGATGGGCTGTGGATTCCCCCTCGGCCGTCACCTACCCAGCCGGACCTTGGACAGACCGTCCTTTGTCTCTCTGTTGTATCCCCCTCCTACTCCTTCATCCTACCCCTTTCCCCCTCTACGCTCCTTTCCACTCGTCATCTTTGCTCTTCAAATGTTTTTCCGTTGAGACCTAGCTATCTGACCGATGCCCGGTAGAGCTACCTGATGGCTGAAGAGGAGATGGGCTGTGGATTCCCCCGTGGCCGTCACCTACCCAGCTGGATCTGGGGCAGACTTTCCCTTCGTCTCTCCGTTGTATCTATACCTTACCCCCTTTCCCTTCTTCACTCCATTTTACTTACCCTTTTTTAAAAAAATTTTTTTAATGGTATGTTTTTTGTAATTTGTAACTGAAGTAATTAGGCAATTATGTGGTACCTTATGTAAAGCGCTCTAATACCTTCAGGTCTAGCCACGCTATATAAAACTATTAAAATAAATAAATAAATAAATAAATATCACACTAGCGTCTGCCATGGAAAAGATAGCAAGATAATGTTTATAAGGAACGCGACTGGGTAACCCTGGGTATGCCCGCGCACATGCCATAGACTTTAGTGCACAAGTTCTATTCATTTCCGGAATGTCCTTCAGAAATCAACTGTTGAATTTCAACATCTTCATTGGACAAAACAGAAATTTTGAATATGCACGGAAAGCTGAAATATTTGCCTGCAGTCGAGATTACCAACTAGGGAGAGTTGGGATCGCCACAGTTCACCTAATGTATGAAACACATCTTTTAATGAGCACCCTCTGGGACTTTATTATCTAATAGTCCTTGTATTCAATGATTTAGTATACTGGCTGTCGCAGTCCAGAAATAATCCAACAAGCCACTTCACCACTGGCACACAGTATAGATTTGCCCAGACTTGATGCTCCTGTTTATCGATGGGCGACTACTTTCTTGCTTTTCGCTGCCTCCCCTCCAGTAGCTGTCTCTTTGAAAGCAGACATCTTCCCAGTGAGTTGTTCCTACATCTTGATGGAAGCCTCACAGTTGGCTGCTTTCCTCTGCTGGCAGTCGTTTTCAGACAGTTGGGCAAATAGTGGCAATGGCATAGCGTGGGGGAGGGACAGAGGGGCAGTTGCCCAAGGCTCATAATTCCTAGGGGCATTCTCAGGGGCACACAATTTAAAAAGAAAAGTGGAAGGATAATTGCCTTGCCCCGGGCGCTGGTTAATAACGCTACGCCGTTGAGTGGTGGGTGCTATGGTATTCTTCACCAGTGCGCTAGTCAGTAATCAAATGACATTTTTATTTTCCTAGTAGCAGGTGATAGGTAAAGACAAGCTACAACATGTGCCCCACCAGGCGTTAATATTGACCCATATTCCGTAACCAAAGGCCAACATCTGTAGCGCACACTAACCTCCACATTCCAGGGCGTCATCAACATGGGAAAACACCAGGATACAACATTCGTCCTCCCAGGATACAGCACTCCTCCTCCCTCTAGCCTTAAAACTAAACTATCTTCTGGGAAAGAGCAAGTTGGGCCTGTCTCTTTGTTGCCTCTTTGATAGAGCTCAGACTAACACTTCAACATTAGGACATGATACACACACATGCAGGGATATAAAAAACATGGAGTACAGTTACTCTGGGATAAAGCAACACACTAACTCTAGAACAGGGAATGCACTCTATGTGGATCAGGGAATAATATCACACTCAGACAGGAAAAGAAACCCCCTGAAATTGGTCAATTATGACACAGGGAGAGAGACACACTGGGGCAGTAAACGCACACATACTGAGGCAAAGAATACCTATGGCTCACACACTGAGACAGGGAGACACTGACAAAACCACTATCAAGGAACCACTGATCATATTCACAATGGTTTGATGTAAGATGCATTTGGGTGAATTTGCCAATTTTTTCACGTAAAATGTGTAATGTTTCTGAAAATTATGAGTAGTAAGCATTATCCTTTGGTGATCATTCGTGTGAAAGCTGTAGTCGAGGGATGCGCTTGTGAACAAACATCATACGAGACACTTACTGAAATAATTTTCCAATACAGTTTCTAAGGTCACATGGTAAACATTGCCAGCGCCCACATCCAATTCCACGCTTTCATATGTTCAAGGCATTACACTGCATTCTGCAGTGTGGCTGCCCTCTTCAAAGTATGAAAGCATGATTTCCTTTACTTTCAAGATATCCACCGAGTCATCACGCCACATTGCATCCATACAATGAAGCAGCCATCTAGGAACTATAAGAAATAGTCTTTCAAGATGTCCAATCACTGGTATTAGCTTTGACTATGCTTGCGCTTTTTAAAAGCATCCAACATTAGTGAAGCCAACAGTGGTGTCTTACCTGTACATCACCCACTCTATGTTGGCCACTGCTGTTGGCTTTACTAATGTTGAATGCTTTTAAAAAGCGCAAGCATTGGCAAAGCTAATACCAGTGACTGGCCCTCTTGACAGATTATTTCTTATAGTAACACAGGGTAAAATGGTCCTGATCACGGCACGGTATGCTGCCACCACCACACTGGTGCTGCTTAACTCTTAGTGAAGGCGGTAGACTTCCACTACTATGAGGAGAGCGCTTTGGGTGCCACTCCTGATCCAACAAGAAACAAGCATTGCAAATGCAATAGGTCTCGCATTAGAAAAGTTGGAGTTATTGGTCTTGTAAATGACATATTTTATTTATTTGTTGGTTTTTAAAATTGCTAAATTGATGGCTTTGTCATTTACAATGCCAATAGTTATAACTTTCGCGAATGTGACACCTATAGCATTTGGAATGCAACATGTTTTGTATTTACGTGACTTAGATGGCAGCTCTGGTCGTTAGGCCACATCTCTAGAGAGCAGGAGAGTGCAGCAGGGGAGAGAAGCACAGCAATGCAATAGGTCTCGCATTAGGAAAGTTTGAGCTATTGGTATTGTAAAGGACACATTTTTTATTTATGTGCTTGTTTTGAAAATAGCGAAATTAATAGCTTTGTTATTTACAATGCCAATAGTTTTATCTTTCGCAAATGTGACACCTATTGTAACACAATATGTGTTGTGAGGGTGAGTGAGGGTGAGGGTGAGGGGTTGAGGGTGAGGGGTTGAGGGTGAGTGAGGGTGAGGGGTTGAGGGTGAGTGAGGGTGAGGGGTTGAGGGTGAGTGAGGGTGAGGGGTTGAGGGTGAGTGAGGGTGAGGGTGAGTGAGGGTGAGAGGGTGAGGGTGAGTGAGGGTGAGTGAGGGTGAGGGTGAGGGTGAGTGAGGGTGAGGGGTTGAGGGTGGGTGAGGGGTTGAGGGTGAGTGAGGGTGAGGGTGAGTGAGGGTGAGGGGTTGAGGGAGGGTGAGGGTGAGGGTGGGTGAGGGGTTGAGGGTGAGTAAGGGTGAGGGTGAGTGAGGGTGAGGGTGAGTGAGGGGTTGAGGGTGAGTGAGGGTGAGTGAGAGTGAGGGTGAGTGAGGGGTTGAGGGTGAGGGGTTGAGGGTGAGTGAGGGTGAGGGTGAGGGGTTGAGGGTGAGTGAGGGTGAGGGGTTGAGGGTGAGTGAGGGTGAGGGCGAGGGTGGGTGAGGGTGAGGGGTTGAGGGTGAGTGAGGGTGAGGGCGAGGGTGGATGAGGGTGAGTGAGGGTGAGGGGTTGAGGGTGAGTGAGGGTGAGTGAGGGTGAGGGTGAGTGAGGGTGAGGGTGAGTGAGGGTGAGGGTGAGTGAGGGTGAGGGTGAGTGAGGGTGAGTGAGGGTGAGGGTGAGTGAGGGTGAGGGTGAGTGAGGGTGAGGGTGAGTGAGGGTGAGGGTGAGTGAGGGTGAGGGTGAGTGAGGGTGAGTGAGGGTGAGGGTGAGTGAGGGTGAGGGTGAGTGAGGGTGAGTGAGGGTGAGGGTGAGTGAGGGTGAGTGAGGGTGAGTGAGGGTGAGGGTGAGGGGTTGAGGGTGAGTGAGGGTGAGGGGTTGAGGGTGAGTGAGGGTGAGGGTGAGTGAGGGTGAGGGTGAGGGGTTGAGGGTGAGTGAGGGTGAGGGTGAGGGTGAGTGAGGGTGAGGGGTTGAGGGTGGGTGAGGGTGAGTGAGGGTGAGTGAGAGTGAGAGTGAGTGAGGGTGAGGGTGAGTGAGGGTGAGGGTGAGGGGTTGAGGGTGAGTGAGGGTGAGTGAGAGTGAGGGTGAGTGAGGGGTTGAGGGTGAGGGGTTGAGGGTGAGTGAGGGTGAGGGTGAGGGTGGATGTGGTGGTGGATGTGGTGGTGGATGCGGTGGTGGTGGATGTGGAGGTGGTGGTGGATGTGGTGGTGGATGTGGTGGATGTGGGGTGATTGCGGCTTGCAAGCTTATTCCGCTCACGTTATGCAGTTTCAAACATGATTGCCACTATTACTCTCAAATTCACTTGGCAGCAAACTGGTGAACTAATTAAAAGAAAGTCGTATTCAGCGTTATGGCCGGTACTTTATTCCAGCAAAGTGGCAAGCCAGTACACACCAATGAGCTAGTAAAGCTAAAAACACACCACATGGCACAATTGCTGGCTGAGCGAGCAGAAGTAAGCCAAACAGCTTTCCCGTAGCTAAGGAGAGCTGAGCTCTTTTTGTAGCAGCACGCATAAGAAAAGTCCCGTATTTTCACCAAAACACTCTCTGATAATGATCAGCCGAATTCAGAAGGCTTCCTGCCCTCATATATTCCCAAGAGAGCAGTAATCTTATAAGGAAATGCTGTCATCACACCTAAAGCTACGGATGAGGAGAGCTTGCTGGAAGACATTCAATTAATGAAAAAAAAAAAAAGAAAAGGAGACACGGCCGACCGGCCGTGAACTGAAAGCACGGCCGGCCGGCCGTGAAAAAGCCTTTGATGCCGCAGGGGGTAGTTAGGGGAGGAGAATGGCTGGGCTGAGGCACAGCGCCAAGCCTTTGATGCAGCAGGGGGCGGAGCGGGAAGAGCTGCTGGCGGCACTAAGCTGACGATTTGATGCTGTGCACGTGCATTTTAACTAATTGCGCTTGCGCATTGAGTTAAAAGTGCACATGCACTTCATCAAATCGCCAGTGCATCGCCAGTGTAGGTAAGCTTTGTTTAAGCCCCCATAGTCTCGCTCTGCTCAATGCGCATGCGCATTGACAGGCGAGACCTAAAAATCTGTGGGACAGCTCTATGTCATGGCGCCCAAGCATGATCCGTGCTCGCTTATGACATAAAATCAGCATTAGGGATCCAGACAACAGTACAGATGGGCACTCAGGAGAGAGGTACACATCTCTTACCATGCAGAGGACTTTTCTATCCCAACACCCGCTAATTACCATTAGCTCGGGGTACACAAATTAGCAGGTGTGATGAGCAACTAATTACAGTTAATACATACAGGACTGAGCAATGACACACAATTGAAGCATTATCTTACCCATTACGTTTAGCGTAATATGCTCACGAAATGTGCGTCAGCTTTATTTATCAGATTTTACCGGTCCCCTGGGAATTAGGGCCTATGATATAATTGCTTCCAGGTCAGAAGGTAGTGCAAGCAGATAGAAGAGGCGAAAGGTCACATAATCTAGCGAGTTAAGAGTCCTTGCACAGGCCCCGACTGCATATGTCTACTTAACATCAACATCTGTGTTGTCTGTTGCACGCAGCACAATCATCAACTTTACGGACCGTCCTAGGTAATGTGTTCCCAGAATCCTCATGGTGCTGCTGGCAGGATTTTGCTTTTCCCGCCTCCTGCTCTTCCTTTGCTAAATGCTACGGGATTCTGACCAGGCCGTCGATTACTCTGCCCACTTCCTTTACTCGAGCCTACTTATGGATTTTATTCTACGAAAAGTACACACAAATAATATTACGCTGCTGCCCGCAAGAGACAGCAATCCCAAAACAATAAAATAAATAATATGAATGAGAAAAAAATAGCAACATAAAAAAATATGTACAAGAAATTGTAAAGACAGGGTTTTCTGGAAAGGAGGACAGTGAAATATTACCATATTTATGTAACAGAGAGCTGATGAAATTAGAACGAAAAGGGCAGGTCGGAAATCAGATTACCCTTGAGAGCGGGGAACAATAAGGCCAAGGGGGGTATCAGGTTGTTCTGAGTACATGTAATAACATCTTGATGTAAAAACATCTTGATGCACCAAGAAGGGAGGAACAAGACGGCTAAGGGAAGGCACTGGTCCCCAGGGGACTGCCCTACTTGGAGTGCTGTTTTCTGGTAACCATTTCACAGTCTCCGCGATGTTCCACTGGTCTGTATCTCCGTTTATTAATGCAATAACAGAAGGGAATCCCCCTGGAGCCGGGGATGCTCAACCTTCCATTATCGACTCAGCTGTTCAGCCTCCCAGCAAAGAAAACAATCGACCAAAAAGTCTCTTGGGTCCTACCAACATGATACAGCTCTTTGCATAATGCATTGATGCACGTGAGAATAAAAGTTGGTTCATTAGCACAATATAATCAATGCTAGGGACCCCTCTAAACTGAAACACCTGGAATAAAGCATTGGCAATTGCCTTTGGAGAACATATTTTGTTTCATATGCAAAATAACTAATCAGAAATATAGCTCCTGTGTTACAGACCATTCAAAATAGCTACTACACAGCATAGTTATTACTCAGGATAGCTGACCCAAAAATGGTTTAAACATACATGTCCTTTTTTCTATTGAAAAGATGTGTATGACTCATCCCCCATCCTTTACCATTCCCCATGCACCTCACCTTCATGTTACACATTAATGAGCGGCTATGTTATTAAAGTCAGAATAGTCCAGACTAATCAGTGACACAACAGAGCTGCACACCCATCTTTGAGTCTCCCACGTGGTAATGTAGCTTGTTTCCTGGGGTGTATTATTATGTATTATGGTCTACGCTGCAAGCACCTTTAACTGGGTGCACTGAGCGCAAACCAGACCAGCGCGTCTTATTACAGTTCAGGTGCTGCCTTTAGGACAGCGCATTAGTAACAGACAGAACCGTCTCTTTGAAGATACTGGACCGCCTTTTACTGTGTAGAGTGCAACTGGCCTGGGCTTCATGGTGAGGGGGGCTGATCCCCCCTCCTTGCAGGTGGGTGTAGTGAGTGACTGCACCTGCCTGCAGGGGGGTGTATGGGGGCTCATGGGACCCTCCTTTTCATTTTCCAAGGGATACATCTCAGAAAAAAGGAACATGGGCTTTGTACTAAAAAACTTAAAAGCAAGCTGGTCAATGAGGGGATCAGTGTTGAAAACTGGCATCTTATCATTATCTCGACCTCTGGATTGATTGTTCGGCTTCACTCTGTTCCCACAGCGAAGTTTGTTGACCCCTTCTTGTTGTTCATTTACTTCAACCATGCACCATCTGCAAACCATCACTGTTCTGTCTCTAATCCTCAGTCATCCCTCTGCAGATGGGCTCTTCAAAAAGTGCTGATGAGATCAGTGGACGGTGGCTCGCATAGGGCGTGCTGCGGGGCGGTGGGGCGGGGAGGGGCAGGGTGGGGTTGTAGTAAACCCAGACATAAGACGGATTGGAGGAACGTAATAATTAATTTCCTTTGTTCCATTGTATGTCCAAGTTTACTACCCCCACCACTCTGCCCCTCCCCCGCCCCACCGCCACACAGCACGCCCTATGCGAGCCACCACTGGATGAGGTTTAGTTGCTTGACTACCCCTCCCTGCACTTTCAGACATTCCCCAGTCCCATCCTCCTCCAGAAAATGCAACTTTCTCAAGAAGCGACCTTGACATCTTTGAAACACAAAAGGAAAAGTACTCTAATCTGTGACCACATGACTTAGGAATTTTAGGTCAGTTGTACCAATAACATCAATGACTTAGGAATTATAGGTCAGTTGTACCAATAACATCAAAGAGGAAGACAAGGTTCTAAACAAGGCTATACAGAACACAAGTGTACCTACAAACCAAGTAGCAAGGTATGTTAGCCAACCAGATGCATACAAAAGGTATTACATTGATAAGTCACTCATTGGCAGGTTGATTCCCCTTTGAGCCAAATTAATTCCAATATCCAAAGCGTACACACCCACCGCTGCTCTTTCTGCCACCTACATGTCATGAAACAGGCCTTGCTCTAGCTGCAAGATCACTCATTTCAGAGAGAGGGCCAGTTAAATTAACACTGACAAAATATGCAGATAAAAACATGAACCGTCCATTACAAAATCTACCTCTGCACTTAACCTTCATCTGTACTTAACCTGCCCTTCTACAAACGCCCCCTTTCCCAAGCTGGCTCTCCACAAGCCAGGAAAATTGGAGCCATAGAATAAAATGACTAACTTCTTCTGTAACTTTGGTTCTATTAATTAATGTCAGTGGTTCTCCTCTTGTTTGGTTTTGCAAACATAACAGAAGGACTATCTTCGGCAATGCAGAATATAAGATGTGATCTATCTCTAGCTTGAGCTAAGCCTTATAGAAATACAACAGTGTGGTCCTCCTGAATATGAGGGGTCACACATGAATATCCATGGACCATTCTGAAAAATTGACCTACCAATGCCACAGTATAGAATCAGAACTTGTCACGTGTAGGCTCATAGCACAGCAATGAACATGTATTGCCCACATCTCGCCCAGGACCAGGTTTCTAGAAACATCATAATATCGGGTACATTCAAGTGTTCAAGATAAATCCATACACAGACACATACAGAGGTCATTCCCTTCAAACATGTGACAGATTCTCTTCCTTCTTTAGATGACACACATAGTGTATCTTCTACACTCTGAGTTACTATCCAATCGGTAATTTATAGTTTGAATAGGCTGTTTGAATCTCGCCGTGCACATAGCGCTTTTTGTTGGAAGCTTGCTGCTACCTGTAATTTTAAATTGCCCTGTTTTGTCGTTTGCGTTAATTTAATTTCTTCGTTTTTCCCCTGATTTTAAAACGGTAGTTTAGAACTGTTTATATTAGGCAGAGCCCCCTACCTGTGTTCTTTGACACGGACCGCATCCTTGCACTCTAAAACGCCGACGCATTCACTGCCATTTGGGCGGTTCGGTCCCCGCGCTTTGGTTACCTGGGGCGTCATCTTGGGTGGGGCGAACAAGCACTCCTCAGCTATTCGCTGGAGCCAACCACGTGGACTGGCTAGAGGCTGCTCTCTGGAGGCATACTTAAAGCGGGTAGGAGAAAGTCTCACTCCTGTTTGAATCTCGCCGTGCACATAGCGCTTTTTGTTGGAAGCTTGCTGCTACCTGTAATTTTAAATTGCCCTGTTTTGTCGTTTGCGTTAATTTAATTTCTTCGTTTTTCCCCTGATTTTAAAACGGTAGTTTAGAACTGTTTATATTAGGCAGAGCCCCCTACCTGTGTTCTTTGACACGGACCGCATCCTTGCACTCTAAAACGCCGACGCATTCACTGCCATTTGGGCAGTTCGGTCCCCGCGCTTTGGTTACCTGGGGCGTCATCTTGGGTGGGGCGAACAAGCACTCCTCAGCTATTCGCTGGAGCCAACCACGTGGACTGGCTAGAGCCCTTTATATCTATCTGGATATGACGAGCAGCGTGTACGCGCATCGTGGACGCCGTAGCGATGCCGGAGTCACGCCAGAGTCCAGCCCGTCTGCGCCCGTCCGCGCTGAGGACGCACTGGACGACTGGACTCTGGAACCTCACACACTTATTGCTTCTTCATATAGCTATTCTCATCAGGATATGCTACGTCTGAAACCGCGAAGATTAGAGTGCTCGCATTCTTGTGAGCCTGATGCGTTTCACTCTCCTCTACGATGCGGGTGTCAACAGGTAGGTAGGTTCTCAACCCCTGCCTCCAGCTATCTAATGTCTGGCTGCCCTGATGAGATTAGCCCTAAGGCAGTAGGAGTAGAAGGCATTTTGATTAATGCCCGCTCCCTGGTCAAAAATAAAATCATGTTTAGGGAGATGGTCCAAGATAGACTGCCTGCTTTAGTGTTTATCACGGAAACTTGGGCGAAGGATTCATCTGGCCCCGATTTAATTGAAGCGGTCCCTGAAGGGTACTGCTTGGTCAGATTGGATAGACAGGAACGAATGGGAGGGGGGATAGCGATCCTTCATAGAGACCATTTTCAGTGTCACACTGTGCCCATACCCGACTTTCCACACTGCTTCCAAGCTTTTTATTTTACAATAAAGGAAGCACAACGCCCCTTTTTTAACGGGATCTTAATATATCGTCCTCCTGGTCCGAGGACTGATTTCATACACAACTTTCTACAGTCCCTGGAACCATACTTTGGTCGAGAAAACTTTTCCATCCTGGGTGATTTTAATTATCATTTAGATCGGTATGACTCATCTGACACTTCAAGTCTCATTGAAGCATTAGGGTCCTGCGGACTCACGCAGCGAGTCAGCGGAGTTACACATCGTGCTGGTCATACTCTTGATGGAATTTTTTCCAACGACCATCGCCTAACCACCTTGGATCCAGTGCACCTGTCATGGTCTGATCATCTTGCAGTCCCATTCTTCCTAGAATATCATGGGGTGGAGGGAAGTGTAAAGGTCAACCATATAATGGAAGCTGCCAGAAATTTTAGGAACATCAGCAGCGATTCCTTCGCGCCCTGGGCTGCCAGTCTGTCTATTACTAACCTGGACACCGTACAGACGGCGGTCAGCAATTTCGAACAGGTCACTACGGAGGCCCTGAACGAATTGGCCCCAGTACAGACTCGCCGTCGAGCAAGAAAGAGACCATCTGCCCCATGGTTCTCAGATTCCCTCAGACTCCTCAGGCAAGAGGTGAGGAGGAAGGAGAGGCTTTGGCACTCTAGCTGGGACTTCAAAAACAAGGAAGCCCATAAAGCTCTGGTCAGGAGATATAAAGCCGAAATTACTCAGGCCAAACAAGATCATTTTGTAGCCCTAACATCCTCGCTTTCCTCACCAAAGGAGCTTTTTAAAATCGTAGATTCATTAGTCACTCTACAAACCCTTGATCCTGTTGTGCCATCGCAAGATTTATGTGATCGGATCGCCTCCTTTTTTCACACAAAAATTCAGGATATCCACACGGCCCTTGAGGAACAAAGAGCCTGTATCAGTGCACCCTCTGCGCGGGTTGAGATGATTACGATCCCCCCTAGCACCCCTCCATCGAGCACTTTGGACTGTATTCCCCCGCTGGCTTTGCAAGACCTTGAGATCTTGCTCAACAAGATCAAATCTGGCTCCCCCCTGGACATCTGCCCTCTGAAAATTATTAAGCAGTGCAGGGTGACCCTTCTACCTCCTCTGCTAGAAATAATGAACTTAGCTATGAGAGATGGCATCTTCCCCCTGGAGTGGAAGAGCGCAGTTGTTAGACCTCTGTTAAAGAAGGCTTCCCTCGACCCGGAGGTCCTAAAAAACTTCCGCCCAATCTCGCTGCTTCCTGCTCCCGCGAAAATGCTTGAGATACATCTAAACAAGCACCTTGCTGCCTTTGTCGAGGACTCGGGTTGTCTGGACTTTTCCCAGCATGGATTCAGGAGGGAACACAGTACCGAGTCGGCCCTCACCATCGTGCTTGATAAGATCCGCACGACAGTAGATGGGGGCCAGACCACCCTCTTGGTCCTGCTGGACTTAACTGCGGCCTTTGATACCCTCTCTCCCTCAGTACTTACATCTCGGCTGAGGGAAGTGGGGGTGAGGGACGCAGCTCTGGACCTGTTGACCTCCTTCCTCGCGGGCAGGACACAAAGAGTCAAGCTGGGGGAGTTTCTATCTCCGTCCCGACCCGTGCGATGTGGGGTCCCACAGGGGTCGGCTCTTAGTCCGACCCTATTTAACATTTATGTGACCCCACTAGCCAGATTAATAAGATCTTTCGGGATGGAGGTAGTCTCTTACGCGGATGACACCCAAATCCTCGTCTCTTTCTCCCATTCAGATGTACTTACTGCCTCCAAATTTAGATCTTGTATGGAGGCGGTCGGTCAGTGGATGATTATGAATTCACTTAAGCTGAATGGGGAGAAGACTGAGGTGATGGTGTTTGGAGGGAAAGAGAACATCTGGTCTGCCAGCTGGTGGCCTGACTCTTTAGGAGCTTGCCCTTCCCCTACTACATCGGCTAAAAACTTAGGGGTGATTATTGACCCGGCCCTGGATATGGGCAAACAGGTGAGTAGAACCATCTCCACCTGTTGGGGCCTAATTCACACCCTATGAAGGATTAGGAAATATCTCTCCTTGCAGTCCAGAAAGCAAATAGCGGTTGCATTTATTGGCTCACGCCTGGACTACTGTAATGCGCTGTATGCGGGGCTTAATAGGAGCCTCCTGCAGCGCTTACAGGTGGTTCAGAATGCCACAGCCAGATTTTCACTGGATGCTCCTAGGCGCTCTTCGGCCACACTGGCCAGGAAAGCGTTGCATTGGCTACCGGTGGAATACCGTGTTCGGTTTAAGGTCTTATGTATGACCTATAGAGCCATTGCAAAAGGAAGTGACACGGGAGTTGGGTCCATCATCTCCCACTATATCCCTGGAAGGAACTTGCGTTCCTCCGGGAAACTGCTCCTGACAGTCCCTCGGATTCGAAGGGCTAAGTGGGGTGGCAGGGCCTTCTCCACCTTGGCCCCCAAATGGTGGAATGATCTTCCGCTTGATCTTAGATCGTTACCTTCCCTTCAGAAATTTCGAAAGGCTCTAAAAACTCTCCTCTTTCTACAAGCCTATGTGTAAGGATGGATGTTTCAACTTTGATGTGATTGTTAGGCGCCTTGATACCTGCGGGTCATTGTTCTGCGCATTATAAATTTTTATCAAATCAAATCAAATTTTTCTTTTGGGCCCAGGCAGAGCTTTAAATGGAGATGCTTTCTCGCATGATCCTCTAGATCAGTTAATATCGATGTGCACGACAAATAC
Source organism: Lissotriton helveticus (assembly GCF_964261635.1). Taxonomy (NCBI): domain Eukaryota; kingdom Metazoa; phylum Chordata; class Amphibia; order Caudata; family Salamandridae; genus Lissotriton; species Lissotriton helveticus. The sequence goes on from NC_136057.1 coordinate 397,428,831, forward strand.
GGTCTTTAATGCTATGTTTACCAATTTTAGGAATAGTGCTATATACTTCTATTGTGTCTAAGCACTGTAATACCACACAAACAAGGGATAGAAGCCATGGAGTGGGCTCTCCTTAGAATAGACAAACCAAATGAGCTAAAAATATTACTACTGCAACTACTGGAATTCTGCTTACTCAACAGTTATTTTGTGTGGCAAGATAAGTACTATAACCAATTGACAGGCACAGCAATGGGCTTTCCAGGGGCATGTATATATGCCAATGTGTATATGGCAAAATTCGAGCTGGACTACATTCTAGAGGACCCAACTTGGCAACAAGGCTTGATTTATTACAGACGCTACACTGAACTCCTCAACAATATCAACAGTTTGAATCTTGTGGACCCGAGGATCCAATTTACCCACAACGTAAGCAGTACAGCATTACCATTCTTAGATGTTCTTGTAGAAATCAAAGACGATTCTATTCAGACAAGATTATACAAAAAGGTAACAGACAAAAACACGGCGTTACTGTATACTAGTTTTCATCCAGCCAGTTTGATAAACAATTTGCCAGTATCGCAGTTCATGCGGATCAAACGAATTTCTTCTAATTCAGAACAGTGTGATAAGAGTTTACAAGAACAAAAACAGAAATACCTCGATAGAGGTTACCCAAAAAAACTACTTGAGGCACATCTAGAAAAAATTAAAACAACACCGAGAACAGAACTTCTAAAAAAGAAAACTAAAACTTCAAGCACTAGAATGGTTTTTGTTTCCAAATATTCAACCGCATCAAGAGACATAAAAAGGACAATCTCAAGGAGATGGGAGATCCTATTGGCTGAAAAGGATTTTGGTACATTATTTGATGAACGACCACTATTCGCATACAAAAGGGCCCAAAATTTAAAGGAACTCCTTAATAAACCAACTCCACTGCAACAAGAATTGGTCCACAAAGGGACATCAAGGTGTTTTAATTGCAAAAATTGCAACAATGTAATCACAGGTAACATTCTACTGCATCCTCGGACTGGAGAGAAAATCATGCTTAGACATTCGACAAATTGTGATTCAGAGCATGTTGTTTACTCAATTAAATGCCCATGCGGGCTACTGTACATCGGTAAAACCGATAGAAAAATGAAATTAAGACTTACTGAGCATAAGAGTCGGATACGCAATAAGAACTTAACGTCACCGCTCACACAACATTGGCTTGAGAAAAAGCACAATATAGCTCAACTTCGCTTTCAAATCATTGAAATAGTACCCCAGAGATTAGGAATGGACAATGCGAAGATACTTCTGCAAAGAGAAGCTTTTTGGATCCGTAAATTACAGACAATGGTTCCTTCAGGATTGAATGACAAGATGGAGATGTCATGTTTCCTTTAAGCTCAAGTTAATAGACACCTTCATGCACATGACATATATTTCCCACATAGTCCTAAAGCTCAAAGCACCTTTTTTGCACATCAAAGGGCACACTGAATGTTCATGGGATTGTCCATAAAGGCATTGTGTTTCATTTGAATATACTTTAGAAATAATGAGATGTAGAGAAATAGACACTGCTTGTTATAACGCATATTTCTAACTTGTACATAGATTGTAAATAGGCAGGTACAAGACCATAGGTAAAAATTCCTTCAGATCAGAGAACTCGTATGAATTAATTAATAATATTACATTATGCTGCGACTGTATGCAGATATATCATTTGGCAACGTTGATATTTAGACTGTTACTTATACAACATGGTATATGGATTGCCCGGGACACTAAGGTTAATGTACAACAAACACGTATATTTTATTTACAGGCGTGACTATGGAAAGACTATTTATTTTCTTCGGGACGCTGAATTTGTTCACATATTTTTTCGGTCGTATTTCTTACTATTTCTCAACTGTTTCTAAAGTGTGTTCGTTTTTCTGCTACGTTTAAAGGTTCATATCGCCACATATTTATAACTACAAAAGTCTACAAACATAGTTAGTCTGTTGTCCATATCTACTCTCTACCAACATGAGAGCTAAAAATAAAAGTAGGACTTTTGCATTCGGTTGAGGTTCCGGTCGGTGAGCTAGACGACGGAGATACTTCCCTCTAAACAACATCCTGTTATCGGACGGTAAGCCTTAGAACAAACTTCACCCTCAGACGCATTTTTTAGCGTGTTGGGAAATTATAACAGCCCCAATCTCTCTGTTTCACCAGTTTCGTGAGTGGAAACAGCAGCGAGATCGAAGCCTGAAATGTAGACTCGCAGGTAATGAGCTTCGACTATCTTTTTGACAACTCTAATGTTTGAACACAAATATACATTTGTGTATTGACGGTAGTCGTTTGTTTGATTCAGGTTTCCGCTACCTTTTCATGAGACTTACACAATACACAGGTGAGCCTCATAATTCTGTTTATTTAATTAAAACGCAGATGTATCCGTTCTTCCGGTCACATGTATTTCTCAAACTTGTTTTTTTCGTCTTTTCCATAATGTAGAAGCGTCATTAAACTCGTTCGACAGGTAAAGCGTTATTTCCATTCATTTTTTCAGCCACTTTAATATTGAACAGGTTGCTAATGAATATGAAACTTTACGAGTTTTCATACCTTTTGGTTTTACAGACAACTGCTCAAAACATTTATATTGACTAGACACAGGCTACACGCTACTTCTTATTATTTAGGTAAGCGCTGACAACATATCTCGATGGTCTAAATGTGCAACACTTCTAAGAACGAATGATTAATATTCTCCTTGTTTGTATCTTCCTTTTTTCAGACCCCCGACGAAGGGGCTTTTGCGCCCCGAAATGCATTGGGTTTTTTTCTTTCATTTTTGTTTGTTTTCTTCTGTAAACCTGTGTTTTGAAAATTGTTGCGTTAGGCATTATTTTATGCTATTGTTATGAACATTTCATTGATTTACAAATGGTATTGATGATGAATATCGTGGAAATGTAATAAATTTGTGGTATCATGATATGTTGAAATAAATGAAATGATATAAAGGAACACTATAAATTGTGTAGTGCGTACTGGAGTCCCAGTGATTCACAGCACTGGGCCATATACATTGTTACTTTACCAGTGGGCAGGCACTAATCTGGTACAGCACACTTATCGCTTTAAACGTTTTGAACAAAAACAGAAATCTGAGTGCAGCACCCTTCCTCATTCATAAGCACTGTAAAGAGCATATACTACTACCCAATGTATACCATTACCCAATTATTTTATTGACTTCAGAAGGATCAAAGAATGAATTTGCCTTGCTGGGATTTCAAGTCATTGACCTTAAGAACACCAGATTTTACCATCAACTATCATTCATCTCACTGAGCCATCTCCTTGCCTTTGAAAGTAAATCATTCGGTGTTCATGAATGCATCAAATTAGAAGTCAATCCTAACAGAGAATCACACCCCCTCAAACCTTTAGAAAGAAATCAAAGTTCACCACACTCTCAATTAATCTACTTAAAATGCTCTCAGACATCAATACATGTGTATGACTAATATTTCTCTGTTGGAGAACTGTGTCACCACTCTTGAAAGCTGTCCTCAAATATCCACTTGGAGTAAAGTCATTTTAATAGGAGTTCTTTTGAAAATCAGTAGTATATTCCTCCAGTGAATATTATCCTTTTGAGGTCTCACCTACAGACAACACCTTTTCTCAACAAAAACAATACACATATATTGGACAGTGGGTCAGACGCTTGTTCATGACAGGAAGGCATCCTGGTCTAGCTCTGTTCCCTTCTCCTTATTCAGTGGTTTTCCTCCTCTTTGTGGTGTTTGTCCAACCTCTAGAATATTTACTGAGATGAGTACATACTACATCCACATCTTTGCAGAATACCAGCAGCTGGAATACAAGTTGTATGGTAGATTGAGCCTGCAGTTATATAGCTCATATCAGGCCAACTGGCATCTGCTGGAATCTCAGCTCAGATAAGGTTGCATACTTTTGCTGATATTCCAGCCAAGACTGAGGTCACAGTAGACTATTCTTTTACTTCCTTTCAGCACTTCCAAGGAGTGCATCCCTTCCCTGTGCTCTTCCCCTTCTTCCCCACCCCTGCTTTATTTATCTAATTCATTGTGTATGCTTTTCCATGGCCCTGTAGTTGCACATTGCTACTAGCCCACTCACATGACATTTCGCTTTTTATTCCCATGCAGTCAACGACTTGCACACTGTTACTGGACTGCTCACTTGTTCCTATTTGCGCGGCATCCTACAGATGCTTTATTTTTTAATTGAGCATTTCAAGACGGCCATCATAAATAGGTATTAATGTACACCCTTTGGGAGGGATGGTATGAAGGGGGCGAGGACAACGGGACCCGGAGTAATGAAGATTACCGGTAACTAATAGGACATTACCCCCAGGTCCCTCCTGTCCTCGTCCCCTTCATACTAACAAGTGAGAATACCCAAGCAGCAACCGGCCATCATCAAACAACAAACCTCCACGACACAGCAGCACAGCAAAACCCAGCAATGTATTGAAAACAACAGCACAGGAAAGGAAAACAAGGGGAATCAGGAACACACAGCCCGAAGAACCCCCAAACCAAAGTTAGTGTCATCCCCCAGAACATTCTGGATACGGTAATGCCTAACAAAGGTATTAGCAGACGCCCAAGTGGCAGCCCTACAAATCTCTGAAATGGACACCCCACGAACCTCTGCCCTGGAAGCAGCCATCCCCCGAGTTGAACGCCCCTGAACCCCAGCCGGGGGAGGAGAACCCGAAAGAGAATAGGCAAGCACAATAACCTGCTTCAACCAACGACCAATGGAAGAAGAAGAAGCACGACGACCCCGGGAGACCGCACCAAAAGAGACAAACAGGGAGTCAGAAAGCTGAAAGGCACGGGTCCGGTCAACATAGACCCTCAAAGCCCGGCAAACATCCAGTAAGGACCAAGGAAGATCATCCTCGTCCACCTGAGCCGAATCCAAAGCCGGCAGGACCAGCTCCTGAGAGCGATGAAATTGGGAGGAGACCTTAGGCACGAAGGAGGAATCCAAACGAAGAACCACCCCATCAGCAGGGAAGGACAGAAAAGGCTCCCGAGCCATCAAGGCACCCAGCTCCCCCAGGCGACGAGCCAAGGTGATAGCCACCAAAACAAGCATTGGCATTGCCAATAGGTCTCGCTTGTGGGACCTTATAAGTATTTAGTTATGCAGCACAATACCCTTAGTGCAACAACATCAACTGTTGCATGCCTAAACACTTATAAGGTACAAGGTTTAGCCGAGCAACAGCTGATGTTGTTGCACCAAGGATATTGTGCTGCAAAACTAAATACTTATAAGGTCCCACAAGCGAGACCTATTGGCTATGCCAATGCTTGTTTTGTATTTCAATGCAACTAGATCGCTCGCCTTCCTGCCCACGCCTACAAGAGAGCCTTCGAGACCAGCCTCGTAAGAAGGATGGGCAAGTTGTTTACTGCAAGTACTAGCCCCTCCCAAGCTGCCTCGGGCGATAAGTCTACCTTGGTTTAACAGAAACCTCGGGCGATGGTTACAGCTTAAGAAAATAGACATACTTGTTCGATGCAAAAATGATAGGCAACGAGTTGCAAATGTAAAACCGGACAGTTGTTTTGATTTTGGGTTAGCCTCAATCCAGCTGCAGCATATAGTCATTGTGGTGTGGGGTTGGAAGAAGGGAGCACGAATGCGGAGGCACACGAACCACGAAAACACTACACTAGGAATGCGGCGGAGTGGAAAGAATGAAACACTTGGGATACGATCAAACAGTTTTAAATGGTACCAACAACACCGCCTGCTGCAAACTCTCAAAACCGAGGAACACATTGGTGTTTCTAATGGTCGTGGGACTGGCGTTACACATGCCAGATATTGAAAAATAGACTGGAATTTTTAAGAAAGGTAAAATAACGCAGTTTTTGTCCTGGAAAGTAAAGCGTCTCCTGTTGTATGTGTTCGCATTTATGACACGGGCAGCAAACATTCATGGGACTGAGTAAAAATCTAATAAAAAGCAGCAAGCGGGACGTGTAAATTAAAGTAAACTGCACCCGGCTAAATGATAAACAGTCACGGGCGGAAGGTGAAAGCAAAGCCGGATGGGGGCGTGAGAGCCTGGTGGGGGGCGGGCCAGATATTGAAAAATAGACTGGAATTTTTAAGAAAGGTAAAATAACGCTGTTTTTGTCCTGGAAAGTAAAGCGTCTCCTGTTGTATGTGTTCGCATTTATGACACGGGCATCAAACATTCATGGGACTGAGTAAAAATCTAATAAAAAGCAGCAAGCGGGACGTGTAAATTAAAGTAAACTGCACCCGGCTAAATGATAAACAGTCACGGGCGGAAGGTGAAAGCAAAGCCGGATGGGGGCGTGAGAGCCTGGTGGGGGGCGGGCCAGATATTGAAAAATAGACTGGAATTTTTAAGAAAGCTAAAATAACGCAGTTTTTGTCCTGGAAAGTAAAGCGTCTCCTGTTGTATGTGTTCGCATTCATGACATGGGCAGCAAACATTCATGGGACTGAGTAAAAATCTAATAAAAAGCAGCAAGCGGGACGTGTAAATTAAAGTAAACTGCACCCGGCTAAATGATAAACAGTCACGGGCGGAAGGTGAAAGCAAAGCCGGATGGGGGCGTGAGAGCCTGGTGGGGGGCGGGCCAGATATTGAAAAATAGACTGGAATTTTCAAGAAAGCTAAAATAACGCAGTTTTTGTCCTGGAAAGTAAAGCGTCTCCTGTTGTATGTGTTCGCATTTATGACACGGGCAGCAAACATTCATGGGACTGAGTAAAAATCTAATAAAAAGCAGCAAGCGGGACATGTAAATGAAAGTAAACTGCACCCGGCTAAATGATAAACAGTCACGGGTGGAAGGTGAAAGCAAAGCCGGATGGGGGCGTGAGAGCCTGGTGGGGGGGTGGGCCAGATATTGAAAAATAGACTGGAATTTTTAAGAAAGCTAAAATAACGCAGTTTTTGTCCTGGAAAGTAAAGCGTCTCCTGTTGTATGTGTTCGCATTTATGACACGGGCAGCAAACATTCATGGGACTGAGTAAAAATCTAATAAAAAGCAGCAAGCGGGACGTGTAAATGAAAGTAAACTGCACCCGGCTAAATGATAAACAGTCACGGGCGGAAGGTGAAAGCAAAGGCGGATGGGGGCGTGAGAGCCTGGTGGGGGGCGGGAATACGAGCGAGGGGAGGAGAATGGAGGGGGAGGCAAGACAGAGGCAAGGAGTGTGGCAAATGGCAGGAGGGAAGCCGGATGGGGGCGGGAGAGCCTACGAGAGAAGCACACAAGGGAGACATGGGGGAAGCTGGTAATTAGGGGAGGAGATGCCGCAGAGCGCACGCTGGGCGAAGCCCTTTGATGTGCTGTGCGGCCGTGAATGCGCGTGCTTGTTTGATCACGTGATTCACGTGAACTTAATGAAAACCGCAGCGCAAGAAGCCCTTGGTTTGACGAGGATTTCGAGCACTTGAATTCTCGCTCCGCTCAATGCGCTTGCGTGCATTGATAGGTCGCGAGACCTAAAAACAACCTTCAGGGTGACAAATTTCATATCAACCTCTTCCAAAGGCTCAAAGGGAGCAGCCACCAAAACCCTCAAAACCAAGGGAAGATCCCAGAGAGGAAAAGAAGGACGCACCACAGGGCCAGAAATCGCAAAACTGCGCAACAAGTAAGAAACCAAACCACCAACATCAGGCAGGTTCCCCCAAGGCGCCCGAAAAGCCCGTATAGCAGCCCATTGAGCCCGGAGAGTAGAGACAGACAATTGCTTCTCGAACCCATCCCAAAGGAACTGAAGAACATCTGGCAAAGGACAAACTAAGGGTGACAATGCCAGGCCAAGACACCAACGCTCAAAGTTACCCCAATGCCTACCATAGGACTGAAGGGTAGAAGGCCTCCGAGACCGTTGAATAGCCAAGGCTAAATGTTCAGGGAGGCCCCTATGCCGCCACCCCTGCCTCTCAACCGCCAAACCGACAGCCGAAGCCGACGCAGGGGCAACATCGGAGAGGACCGCAACGGGGATGGAGGGAAGGGGAAGAACCACGGACCCCGAACAGCCAACAGCTTCAGAGTGGGAAACCACGACCTGCGGGGCCAGAAAGGCACCACCACCACCACCTCCCGATCCTCCACCATCAGGCGAGACAGGAAGCGAGAAATCAGAACCAGAGGGGGAAATGCGTAAAGCAGGCGAGCAGGCCACGGAAGGGACAGGGCATCCCCCCCCAAGACCCCTCCTGAGGAATCCTGGAGAAGAACCGGGGAAGCTGCGCATTGAGCCGGGAAGCAAAGAGGTCCAGAAAAAGAAGACCAAACCTCTCGCACACCAGACGAAAGGCCGCCGGAGTCAAGGCCAACTCCAGGGAGGCAGGAAAAAAACAACTGAGGGCATCCGCCACCCCATTGTCCACCCCCCGGACATGAACAGCCGCCCGGGACAAAAGATGGCACTCCGCCCAACAAAACAAGGGGGACACCACCGCGTTCAGGGACCGAGAACGGATACCTCCCTGGTGATTTAAGTAGGCCACCGTCACCGAGTTGTCTGACCGAACCAACACATGCTGGTCCAACAGAAGGAGCCGAAACCCCCGGACAGCCCGACACACAGCAGACAACTCCCGCCAGTTCAAAGACTGACGACCCTCCCGGAGGGACCACCGACCCTGAAGGCACTCCGACCCCAAAGTCTCCCCCCAGCCCAAAGCGCTGGCATCCGTCGTAAGAACCACCGGAGGAGAACACTGCAGAGGCAAGCCACTGTCCAGACTGGACGACAGAGTCCACCAGCGCAGGTCCGGAAGGATCGACAGAGACACAGAGACCAAAAGGGACAAGTCCCCCGACAAGGGATTCTACCGAGCTAACAGGTAGGACCACAGAGGACGAAGATGAAGGGGCGCCCAAGGCACCGTGAACACCGTGGCCGCCATCAACCCCAGAAGGCGCAACCAAAGACGGACCGGAAAGGACCGACCCCCCAGAAACCGCCGAACCAGGGTACACAGGGTCACAGCACGAGTCACCGGCAGGAACACCCGATTCAAATCCGTCCAGAAACGGGCCCCTATGAACTGCAAGTCCTGAGAGGGGAGAAGCTGACACTTTGGGAGGTTCAACAGGAACCCATGGTCCCGCAAGGCCGCACACACCAACCTCTGATCCACCAACAACTGCTCCGCGGAGGGAGCATGCAGGAGCCAGTCGTCCAGATATGGATAAACCATCATCCCCTGGAGGTGCAAGAAAGCCACCAAGGGAGACACCACCTTGGTAAACACCCTGGGAGCCGACCTCAGGCCAAAAGGAAGAACAACAAACTGGTAATGGACCCCCAGAAGACAAAAGCGAAGGAAGGGACTGGAGAGAGGATGGACAGGCACGTGATAATAAGCATCCTGAAGGTCCAGAGTGCACATATAATGACCCCGGAGAACCAGGGGAATCACCCTCTGAAGAGTCTCCATCTTGAACGGAATCCGCATGACAAACTTGTTCAGGGCCTTGAGATCCAGAACAAGACGAAACCCTCCAGTCACCTTGGGCACCAGAAAAATGATGGAGGAAAACCCCCGACCCAGCTCCCCCGGAGGAACCACCCGAACCGCCCCCTTGTCCAACAGCGACTGAACACCTAGAGACAGTTCCGCACGTTTGGAGGGGCAGGACGGCCAAAGAGTCGGACGGACCCCTGAGTCCGGAGGCAGGCTGGAGAACTCCACACGGTACCCCAAACGGATCACGTCCACGACCCACAAGTCTGAACAGGAGGACATCAAGGCCGGAAGAAACAACCGAAGCCGACCACCTACCAAGGACCCGACCTCGGACCCCAGATAGTCAGGAACGAGGCTTCGCAGGAGGGGACTTCGCCTTCTTGTCCCGACCCCGGCCAGGCTGAAAACGACCACGACCCCTGGAAAACTGCCTGTGAGAAGAGGGGTGAAAGAAAGGCTTAGGTTTAGAAAACGCTGGAGCAGCCGAGGGCAGCTTGAAAGAGGAGGAATGTTTCTTCTCCTTGAAAAGCCGATGAAGCTTTCCCTCCAACTCAGCCCCAAACAACATGGAACCCTGAAAGGGCAACCTCAGCGCAGCAGATTTCTGGGCCGAATCAGTCTCCCAATCCTTGAGGACCAAGTTCCTACGAGCAGCCACGCAAGCACCCCCCGAGAGGGCAGAAGCACGCACAACATCGAAGGACACGTCAGAGAGAAACTCCACCTGACGCTCAATGTGGGCCAGGACTGCAGAATAGTCAGTAGCATTATCCATGGACCCATACAAAGTCTTCAAGTCCGAAAGAAGGGACTGAGCAACATAAGTTCCGTAGATGCCCGCCCTCAGAGCCAGATGGGAACCAGAATAAGCCTTACGCAGCGAAGCGTCCACCCTCTTGTCCACTGGATCACGCACAACAGCATCCTCAGCCAAAGAAGTGCGCCCCACCAGACTGGCCACGAAAGAATCCACAAGAACAGAGTCTGGCAAATCCTTCGCCATATCCTGAAGAGGATAGAGTTTCGCCATATAGAGAGGAAACAGAATACGATCTGGATCCTTCCACTCCCGATCCAAAACCTCCCTGACACAAGGATGGACATGCAAAACTGCAGGCGCAGCGCACTGGAACTGACGAAGCAATGACCCTCCAGAAGTACCCGGGACATCGTCAGCAGGAAATCCCATATTCTCCTTCACATGGGACAACAAATCCGGCAGCATATCCTTATCTACATATTTGCCCTTGACAACATCATGCTCCAGATCACCATCCTCCGACCCAAAGGTGTGGTTCTGAAAATCTGGATTCATATAATAGTACTGGACTCGAGAATAAAAACTTCGTCGAAATAGGACGAATTTGGTATCAAAAGACCGAGAATGACGAGTACATCATGTACATGTATTTTCGGCGTATTCGAGTGACGATTTCACCTCGAAATCGTCATTTACATTCTGAACCCTTAGCTCCCATTTACATGTTGCCCTTTACATAGGCCTTAATCCAGTTGAATTTGATTCCACAAGGACACATACTCCTTAATCGACTTCTCCCTGACCTCAGTACAAGTTAGAACCATTGCCCCAGGCCGGACTCGTTAGGTCAGTTCGATCCCAGTGGCCGAGCAAGATAGCAACCAGCCATAAAACCATTTCAGCGCGCACACCTGCCATATCTCGCTCACATCTTTTCTCCACTCCTTTTCTTTACTTGCTTTATGATGGGGAGGTGACCGTTTTTATTGGGGGTCCAGCGATATCTGATGAAATGTTGGGCCTTGCCGGATGATTTGTTATGGGCAGCACGACGTGAAATATGTACATGTCATCATGACTCTGCTTTTCTTTTGTAACCAGTAACTATAAATGAAATACCACGAATTCAAAGAATGTTTGCCCAAGGCCGAATATCATGTATAAAGAGAGAAGCCTGACTTCGTGAAAGTGTGCAGTCTCCTGAGAATATACCCGTATTGTACTTCTAGGACCCTGTTACCTTGGTTGCAGCCAATAAACTAATCTTTGACTTCACCTCGAAGACTCTGAGTTTCTGTAGGTCTGACTCGGGAGAACCAGAGGTCTCTGGGTGTTGATTCCCTGACACCGCTGGGTTACCAGTTCTGTGCCGGTTCTTAAAAACCCAGTACCTCAGTTGGCGCCCAGCGCTTGGGGCGATTCCAGTGGTACCAGTCAGCCTGAAGATCGTGAGGACCTTCGTGTGGAAATTCCGGAGGAGGGCCCACCACCTCATCGACCCCTGCATGTCGACGTGGTCCGAAGGTCTTTGCTGCGAGGTTCCCCGCTTCCCTACGGCTACGAGGACTGCTGCCCTGGCTATCGCCCTGATGTTGGACCCTTGAAATTTTCGGTAGAGCGAAACACTGAGACGAGTCTTCTGGTGACGCCATCGATATTTTCAGTTAAGTATAAGTGGAGCGTCTCCCAGTCCTTAGTTGGACTTACTTTGTGGTATCTTTGGGATACAAAAGGTTTTGTATTGGTAGTTGCAAGCACCATAACCGAAGGACTCGTGTATTCACGAGAAATATCGTAATCGATAAATCCTTTGAAGTTTTGGAACTAGACTAGAGAGCGAGGATGCCTAGTCTTAGACTTGGGAATTTGTTTTGTCTTGGTAGTAATAATAGGGACTCCCGATTGGAGGACTCATGTCCGGTTCCTCCAGTTGGAACTCCGACTTACGAGCTATATGTTAAACATGGGGTAGGCCCCATCGTTTACAACGAAGTATGGATTAAATACACTAGGAAAGATGGTGTTTTAAAATGGCCCCAATATGGTAGCTTTGATTCTGAAATCTTAGACAACCTTGAAGTGAAACTCTTTAAAAAGAAAGCCCGGCCGGCGATGTTTGACTCTTTCCGCTTATTGCGCAAAGAAGCCAAACAAAAAGAAATTAAATTAGCTAAGAAAAATAAGAGAGAAGGGGGACTTTCGGTAATGCAAGCAGCCGTGCAGTTTAAAGATAATGAAGAAGAGCAGATAAATGAGCAGTTGCACAGGCAACGTAAAATGGCAATAGATAAGTGTTATCCAGTTTTGCCGTCTCTTCAGCAAGGGGCAGCAAAAGAGCGTGAAAAAGACCCATTAATGTCGCAATTATTAACTTCACCACCCCCCTAGGCGCAGAATGCCACAGCACCCCCGCAACCTTTAGTTGCACAAGCTGTGCCTCCTGCTCTTCCACAGCACCGACCAGCTGTTCTTCAGCTGGCTCCTACTTCTTCGGTGCAGCCTCCTCCAGGCCCACCGACCACTTCTGTTTCACCTGTGTTTTCTACGATTTTGCCTACTGTACTTTTTACATCTCCTAATGCTCCCTCTACGATTCTGCCTAGTACCACATCTATTTTCCCTGATACCTCTTCTGCCATCTCTACCCCCGCCTTATCTCACCCCGTTTTTCCATCTGTTTGTCCTTCAGTTTCACCTTCCATTCGGCAGAAAATGGCCAGCACTGTTACTAATCTTCTTTTACCTCTTTTCGGGTCGCCTGCTACGACCCCTAACATAGGAAGAAGACAGTTGCGAAGTCAACTGCCTGATTATCAAGAGAGAGATTCCCTGAATAGTTTAGCTCGGAAATGGGTCATGGACACTGCAAAATATGATGTACAGTCTGTCATGGAAGTCTTCCATCAATGGGAAGCAGCGACACAGAGATATGTTTTCGAACAGATGTGTGTCTTTCTTGGCGAGGATTTGGAAGACAATGATCAAGAATGCATCCCACAAGAAATGTGTCGTGTACGGTTTAAGTTTGGAGAGGGTATGATTGTAGGTCCAGATGTGGAAAAGGCAGTTGAAATGTTGTTATCATATCGGAGTAAGGGAAACAGTTCTGGGTCACCATCTGAATGTAATACATCCAGTAGGAAAAAGGCACGACAATACCCTATGAGAGAAGTTCCCCCACAGTGGAGAGAGGGTGACGCGACTGCTGTCCCACCTGTCCTGCCACACTTTCAGCGTGTATGGGTACATGTCCCATGGAAGCGAGCTGAAGTTTTAGCACTCAAACAAACATTACCAGATCCGCGTAAAAATCCTGCAGAGTACTATAAAGAATTGTCACAAACTGCTGGGTCATGTATAATGAATTTAGCCGATATCGATATGCTATTTGGGAACGTTGTTCCACAGCCTTTATGGGGTAAAATTCGTCATGTAGATCATGACCAGGAATTAGGTGACACGTGGGCTAATATTACTGCTACAGATGCCCGACAAGTTGGTGGTGCCAAGCCTGAGCCTCTGATAGCAGAACTACCTGGTAGAATAGTAGATTACATGAAAACGATAATGCCTGCACTGCGCGTAAATTGGGATAAGTTATCTGCATGCAAGCAAAAGAAAGAAGAAACTGTTTCAGATTTCTTCACCAGATTTGAAGAAACATTCATTGACCATAGCGGTCAAGATATGACCACGGAAGGTGGTCAGAGATTGTTTGTCGATAAATTTGTGCACAATCTGCTTCCAGAATTGTGTAGAAAATTAAAAGATTCAGAAAGTTCTTGGGCAGTCTCATCTTCAGCGCAGATATTAGCTACTGCAAAATACTACGAGAATAGAGACAAAGATGAGAAAGATAAAGTAGAAAAGAAAACTAGAGAACTCAAAACGAAAGTTTTGCTACAGCAAGCCTATCTGCCACGTGGTGGTGGTAATCAAAATAATAATCAGACCCCCCAGGATATAGCGGCATGGATTAGCAAATTTAGCGGCACAAAAATGGAAATTTAGCGGCACAAATATGGAAATTTAGCGGCAATTTTGCGGCATTTTATGTGGCCATTTTTCCTACAACAAACACAGATATCTTAGTTTTTTTAGTTATTTAACAACATGAAGCTATGTATATTTGGTTTATTTACAATGTAGACACTTTGTTTCCCTCGAGCGTGTGCTTCACAATTATGGGCTGCTGCGCATTCTTTTTATATTTCAGACCCTGCCATTAACCCCATTGCCAGCGATCCTCCGTAACCGACAACCAGTAATTGACAAGTCGCCTTTCAACAACACTATGACTTCTGTTCTACAAAATACAAATATACAACCTTGTGATACAATTGGCAAAGTCCTATGGTACGTGTACGTCCTACACCTTCACCAAACTAAACATAGAACAATCCCATCTTAACCTGATCGACAATTAAACTTAACTTAAACCACAATAGCTGTGATCAGACAGACTCCCGACATTCTGTAAGCGCTATGGGGGTCTACAGTTGGTATCAATGCACCACGTAAAAGTTGGTAACATTGGCAGTGGAGACAAGAAAGCAGACTAACACTGCTTCTTTCTTTCTACCAACCTTTCCCTCCTTCCTTTCACTTCCCCTTCTTTTGATGTATACACACTTGTCTTCATTCCTTGTCTCTCATCTTATCTATTTGCTTTGGTATTCCTTCTTCTTCTCGTCTTTTTTTTTGGTGCAACCCGTTTTACTTCTGTCTCTGTTCTTTCACACACTTTCCCCTGCTTCTACTCTCACATTCCTGCCTCTTCCCTTGCACCTTTTTCCGTAGTAATACAATCCCATCCTTGGCCACACCTCTATGTTCTCATTTCCCTTGTTCCTCTCTCTCTCCTTTCCATCTCCTTGTCCCCCTCCTCCCAGAGCGACATTCCTTTTTTTCTATCTTACTTCCTGCCTCTCTCTGTTTTTTATTACGCTTGTCGGCTTCTTCTGCTCCTTACTGCCTTTGAGAAATTGATTTATTTTCCTTTCTTCCCCTATTCAGGCCTAAACACCGAATGTTCGATATTTCATTTGAAGCCACTAATCGCATATTTCAAAACAAGCATTACAAAACAGCTGAGCAAAACATCCTCACATGCACGCAATAAAAACACAGGCAGAGAAAGGGACGAGCAGAGCCCCTCCCCCGCCGCCGCAGAGGCGGCAAGACTCAGCCCCGAGAGCCCACGAGAGAGAGAAAGAGGGGTGAATAACAAAGCCTCATTAACAGGTGAATGGGTCTTTCAAAGACCTGTGAAGAGCTCCGTGCGGCTCTGTGTGTGCTCGGAAGCTGCCTCGGGCCCCGGCTGACACACACGAAGGGAGGGGGCGCACAGCCAATTAAAGGGCATTGTTTGTTATGCTGTCTCCCAGTAGAGTAAATATCGCGGCCAATATTGTTATTATCGCGGCCATCGCGGTAGTATGCCGATTTCGCGATTTTTTCGTGAATCGCGAAATCGCGAAATGCTGGAGGGTCTGAATAATGGTCAGAATCACTACCAAAATACTTTTCAGCAGCCTCAACAGTACCAGAGAAACTCGCAAAGGTTCGAGTATGCTCAACCCCGTGTAGGTCCTAACCAGTGTTTATATTGCAAACAAGAGGGTCACTACAAATATAATTGTCCTGCCCTGCCACAACGTACGAATGGAGTTCCTGGCGTTAGAGGTCGTGGCAGTCAGCAAGCGCCTAGAGGTAGAGGGCGTGGAAACGCCCAACAGGACACACGTCCCCTTCCGCCACAAAACTCTATGAACAGGTTTGATCAGCAAAATAACGTATCTGACAGGACAGCTCAATACTACGTTGATGAGTATTACACGGAAATTGAGCAGTGGGAAAATGAGGATTGCTAGGACAGCCATAGACAAAGAGCGGGAGTTGTTTCAGTTCCAGTAGATCAGAGTGGACCTTACGTTGAGGTGATTACATCAGGTGTGTCAGAACCTTTTCTGTTGGATACTGGTGCTACAAAGAGTTCTATTATGCACTCCAAACTCCCTGGCGCACCTTTGTCTGGCGAAATGAACGTTTCTGTAGGTTTTTCTGGCGCCCCAGTTAGAAATCCGATTTCTGACCCTTTATCTCTTTCTGTTGGTCCTTATGAATTCGAAGCACCCCTTATTCTGACGACAGGTTGTGGTGAGAATCTGCTAGGATTGGATTTGTTAAAGAGATTGTATGCGACTTTGTATTGTTCTCCTTCAGGAGTACAACTCACTTTAGGCAAGAAAGTGGTTTCTCCTATGTATTTGTCGAGAGATGCACTTCCAGCAGAATTGGCACTTCTCCCAGATATTCTTTGGGCTACTGGTCCTAACGATGTAGGTCTTTTAGAAATTCCACCATATGTTGTAACATTGAAGTCGAATGTCAGAATGCCACGAATTCCCCAATACAGAATATCTAATGAGGGTGAAAAAGCTTTGCTAGCGATCGTTTACGAATTGCTTGAAAAGGATGTAATTGAGGAAACACGAGGCAATGTCTGCAATAGTCCTGTTCTGCCTGTTTTAAAACGAACTGACCCTTCTCAGCCACCTGTGTACAGATTCGTGATTGACCTTAGAGAGGTGAATACAATTGTTGTGCCACAATTCCCAGTTGTCCCCGACATTACCACATTATTAACTATGATTCCAGCTTCTGATTCATGGTTTTCAGTGATTGACCTAAAGAATGCTTTCTTCAGCATCCCAATTGCCGAGGAGAGCAGGGATATTTTTTCCTTTAGTTTAGGAGGTCGAAGCTTCCGCTTTAAACGCTTCCGCTTTAAACGCGCTCCTCAAGGCTACTGTGAAAGCCCCTCAATATACAGTCAAGCTCTGAAAACACAACTTGACACGATTGTTTTACCAAAAGGTGCTACTCTTGTACAGTATGTGGACGATTTGCTCATTGCTGCAGACACTGAGAAAATTTGTAGAAAGGCCACATTGACATTATTGCGTCATCTGTGTGATCTGCATCACAAGGTGTCACTTTCCAAGCTCCAATATTGCCGACAAGAAGTGACCTACTTAGGTCACCTCTTATCGAAGGAGGGAAGGAAACTGACCCCAGAAAGAATTCAGGCAATAGCAAAATTGAGTGTGCCAAGAACACAGAGAGAAGTACGTGCTTTCTTGGGCATTACATCGTACTGTAGACAGTGGATTCCAAATTTTTCGTTATTAGCCAAACCCTTGGTGGCATTAACGTGTAAAAATACACCCAATCCCATTCCTTGGTCGGAAGAATGTCAGAAAAGTTTTCTTGAATTACGCACAGCATTATGTTCGGCCCCTGTGTTAGGTACCCCCAACTACAGTAAGCCTTTCACATTGTATGTCCACGAGAAGGAAGGCTGTGCATTGTCTGTGCTGACTCAGTTATTCGGAGATAGACAGCGGCCGTGCGCCTATTTTTCGTCAACTTTGGATCCGGTAGCACGAGCATTGCCAAGTTGTTTAAGGGCCACAGCAGCAGCAGCTGTTTCCATTCGACAGTCTGCTGGTCTAGTAATGAATAATACACTAATCGTGATGGTCCCGCATGCAGTAGACACATTGTTAAATAGGACCAAGACACAGCACTTAACTAGTGCTCGACTGTCCAGTTACGAATTGACGCTGCTAGCGAGCCATGTAAAAAGGTGCGGTACCTTGAATCTAGCCACGTTGTTACCAATTGCAGAGGAATCAGATGCTTTAGAACAGCACGATTGTTTTCTTAGAACAGAGGAAGAGACGAAAGGGAGAGTTGATTTGTTCGACACTCCTCTTGCTGAATGTGATGGTACATTATGGGTGGATGGTTCATGCTTTAAGCTCCCAAATGGGAACGTGACTACAGCATATGCTGTCACAACTTTGCACACAGTCATTGAAACTGCGCGAATACCACATGGTTCAGCTCAAGCCGCAGAACTCGTTGCACTGACGAGAGCATGTGTGTTGTCTAAAGGAATGAAAGTGACTGTCTATACCGACATCCAGTATGCTTTTGGAGTGGCTCACAGTTTTGGACGATTGTGGAGAGAACGTGGGTTCCTGACTTCGCATGGAGCTAAGATTCAGCATGGTCAGTTGGTGAATGAGCTTCTTGAATCACTGACGTTGCCCCTGCAAATAGCGATCGTGAAATGTGGTGCTCACAAGAAAGTGACTGATGATGTTGGTCGTGGAAATGCATTTGCTGATGAAACCGCTAAGGAAACTGCAAAGAATGTGATGAGCCGAATGTATGTTGCGAGCCCAGAAAGATGGACTGGTGATGTTGGAATATGTGAAGACACGATAGAAAGTGTGAAGTCCATCCAAGCTGAGGCCACGGAGAAAGAGTTAAGCATGTGGAGAGAAAGTACAGGGAGAATGGATGCAAATGGTTGTTGGATTGAATTGACAGAGCAACAGAGATGGTTGTTACCCGATGCATATGTGCCTGCAGTGGTTACAATGGCTCATGGAATGGCCCATATCAGCGCGAAAGGGATTTGCGAGTTGTTAGCCCCAGTGTGGAAGAATTCAGGGATTCCCAAGTGTGCAGAGAACGTTGTCAAGAATTGCATGGTATGTCTGAAACACAATCCTGGTAGGGGAACCCCAACTCCAGCTGGTCATTTTGCACCTCCTACGTATCCGTTCGAGGTTTTGCAGCTAGATTTCATACACATGGAGAGGTGCAACAACTTAAAATACGTGCTTGTGGTTGTTTGTGCCTTCTCAAAATGGGTAGAAGCCTATCCCCTAAAAGACAATACTGCCTGGTCCACAGCAAAAGCCCTTGTGAAAGAGTTCTTCCCCAGGTTTGGAATGCCTAGAATGGTCTGGTCTGACAACGGAAGTGAATTTGTGGGTCGTGTGATGAAAGGAGTGTGTGAAGGGCTAGGCATTAGGCAGAAGTTCCATGCTGCAAACCACCCCCAATCAGCTGGATTAGTGGAATGTTACAATGGCACGCTTAAACTTAAATTGGCCAAAATCCAAGCGAGCACAGGTCTTAAATGGCCTGACGCTCTACCCTTAGCACTCCTATCCACCAGAATGACTGTGCATTCGCGAGTGAAACTCAGCCCCTATGAAATCATCTTTGGTCGGCCAGCCAACATATGGGGAGTGCCTAGGCCCACGAAATTCAGCGAGTTGCAACACCCTATTTTGCTTGATTACTTGTATGAATTGACGGCTAAATTGCGTGTTTTATATCAACAGGTCCACAACACCTTGCCTCCGGTCACTGAGACTCCGGGTCACTCCATTGAACCCGGTTCATGGGTCCTAGTCCGCAACTTTCAAAGAACAAGAAACGACCAGCCCAGATGGACCGGGCCTCACCTCGTCCTCCTGTCTACAAGGTCGGCTGTTAGGGTGGAGGGGAAGGCCAATTGGGTCCACGGGATCCATTGTAAGAAGATGCCCTTCCCTCTGCCACATGACCAATGGGTCCAGAAAGGAGGCACTGACTCAGAGCGCACAACTGATGAACGTGTAAAAGAAACTAACCCTGACTGTGAAAGCGAGAACATTTTTCGAGAAACTGTGCCACCACCAGAACAATTGAACTCTGTGGAACCTGAACTACTATTTCTGGACCAGACAGTACCCGGGAAAAGACGCTACAATTTGCGACCAAGAAAAACAGACTAATTAAAAGTGATTTCTTTTGTGATTCGAGAGTAAACCCCATGAACTAATAAAATGTGTCTTTTCCCCAAATCCTTTTTTTTAAAAAAAAAGTGCAGATCTCCCATCTAGGTAACTTGCTTATTTTTGTTTTTTTCGAACCGCCATCCGGGTTCCGCTGCTAGGGTCGCGTTTGATTAAAGACTTTTGGGTGCAGCTGACGACGTTAGGTCGCTGGTTCTGGTCGGTCCAAGGGAGTTGCCCTAGACTGACGGACGCATCCTTTAGCAGAGGCAACCTACCACCGCGGGCAGCACCTTAGAGAGGATGGAGTTTCCTGATGTGGAGAGGCCTGCCAAACAAATGAACTTTAAGCAGAGACTTTTTTACACGATGACGAAGAAAAGTTTTATAATAGTGTGTATTTTTATGCTATCCAGCGTAATGGTCTTTTTGATAAGCTATGTTTTATTCTCTTTTCATGTGACATTTGCGCCCACTACATCACCCATACCTCCTCCTACTGTTTCCTCTCATTCTTTCCACCCTCTGCCTGACCACGAATCAAATAGGAGATTAGAGTTCATTAATAACTCCTTCGTTCAGTTATTACACCAACACCAACTTGTAATGAACACAACTAACTGTTGGGTGTGTGGTCTCATGCCTCACACAACGGACAAAGGTATCCCCTATTTGGTCCTGCCATTTAGTCACAATGGTTCAGTATGGGCATATAGGACAATGTTCATATATGCACGAGAAATCCAACCCCTACGTTCTGTAAAAGACAACCTCAAGACTAGCGCCCTAGTCAAAGGTATAGTTGACATGATCAAGGAAGTAACCTCTTACGAAGATACCCCGGATGATGAGATACTTGCATATGTAGGTTGGAACGTGACCGGATATGGCACTACATTAAGTGAGAAACAGCAAGCCAAGAGATCGTCCCCTATCTGGATCGTACCCCATCAAGGTCACCTGTGTCTGCAAGGTATTGGCAAGAATCCCAGAGCTCAGCTAGGGAAGAGTATCTGTACAGAAACGTATGTTTTTGGATCTCAGACTTCCCCTGCGTTTTTAGCCGCTAAGGGTACTTATTTCATCTGCCATGAT
Source organism: Lissotriton helveticus (assembly GCF_964261635.1). NCBI lineage: Eukaryota > Metazoa > Chordata > Amphibia > Caudata > Salamandridae > Lissotriton > Lissotriton helveticus. The sequence continues at coordinate 397,449,869 of NC_136057.1, forward strand.
AGAGCCTATACATGGTTGCCCCCTGACTTCTCGGGCTCATGTTTTGTTTCATTCCTGCTACCTCCCACCTACACAGCAGCGGCGGATTACCATCGGACAAGGGTAGTTAGAGGTGTTTTGAGTAAAGAAGACACTGCAGGTCAAGAATTTGGTGACTTTGCAATGGGTTTTCTGCCGTTCTGGGGAGCCATGGCTAACAGCAGGAACATAAGGCAATTGACAAGGGTAGTTGAATCCACCGTGACTGAAACTGCTGGTGCCCTTAGTAACCTGACTGCTGAGCTCCAGTCGGATCGACTTATGACCCTTCAGAACCGGGCGCTTTGGATGTAATACTTGCGGACCGAGGTGGAGTATGCAAATTGATCCAGTCTAGTTGTTGCATTTTCATCCCAGATAATGCTCCAACAGTGTACAGGGCCATCTCCAAACTACATAAGATTTCCGAATCTATTCATGTGGATAAAGGAGATTGGTCGTTAATGGGATGGTTCTGGGAACTGATATCTGCCTGGGGATGGAAAATTCTGATGGTCATTGGGATGGTCTTAGCCATTCTTTTTCTGTTCTGTCTATGCATACAGTGTGCTCCTGCAATATGTGGCCTCTGTGCTACATCATGTGTAAGGAAGCCTGTGTCAAGAAATGAACTAAGCACTAGAATGATGTTACAGCAACATCTCAATGACTTTAGGAATATAGATCTAGACTCAGACTAACATGAGGATAGATTAATTGCCTATGTAAGGGCAAAAGGAGGGTCTGTGGTTCTGAAAATCTGGATTCATATAATAGTACTGGACTCGAGAATAAAAACTTCGTCGAAATAGGACGAATTTGGTATCAAAAGACCGAGAATGACGAGTACATCATGTACATGTATTTTCGGCGTATTCGAGTGACGATTTCACCTCGAAATCGTCATTTACATTCTGAACCCTTAGCTCCCATTTACATGTTGCCCTTTACATAGGCCTTAATCCACTTGAATTTGATTCCACAAGGACACATACTCCTTAATCGACTTCTCCCTGACCTCAGTACAAGTTAGAACCATTGCCCCAGGCCGGACTCGTTAGGTCAGTTCCCTCCCAGTGGCCGAGCAAGATAGCATCTAGGCTCAACCAGCCATAAAACCATTTCAGCGCGCACACCTGCCATATCTCGCTCACATCTTTTCTCCACTCCTTTTCTTTACTTGCTTTATGATGGGGAGGTGACCGTTTTTATTGGGGGTCCAGCGATATCTGATGAAATGTTGGGCCTTGCCGGATGATTTGTTATGGGCAGCACGACGTGAAATATGTACATGTCATCATGATTCTGCTTTTCTTTTGTAACCAGTAACTATAAATGAAATACCACGAATTCAAAGAATGTTTGCCCAAGGCCGAATATCATGTATAAAGAGAGAAGCCTGACTTCGTGAAAGTGTGCAGTCTCCTGAGAATATACCCGTATTGTACTTCTAGGACCCTGTTACCTTGGTTGCAGCCAATAAACTAATCTTTGACTTCACCTCGAAGACTCTGAGTTTCTGTAGGTCTGACTCAGGAGAACCCGAGGTCTCTGGGTGTTGATTCCCTGACACCGCTGGGTTACCGGTTCTGTGCCGGTTCTTAAAAACCCAGTACCTCAGTGGAAGAAGAAGAAGAAGGGCGCGGAACACCACCGGACCTGGACACGGAACGTGACCACTTAGACCTGGGACCCCCCATTTCCAACAAGGTCTCTCTTATCAGCGCCTTCAATCTGGCATCACCATCTTGGACACGACGCCTGGACCTCGCAGGAGAAGGAGAGGACGAAGAAGAAGAAGAAGAGGAGGACTCCTCAACATGCCTGCTCTTCTTCGAGTGCTTCCCCATGACGAAAACACAGCAGAACCAGACAGCCACCAAAGACTGCCAAAGGCCAGCAGGGAAAACGCTGAAGGAAAGCACCAGCAAATGGTCAGAGAGGCCCCTTATGTAGAAACGAACAGGACCCTCCTTACACAGTGGCAACCAAGCAGCAGCACCACTCGCCCTATCCAGGGGACAAGAAATGCAGGCACCGCAGGGGAAGTGCACATTAAATAGAGGCAAAATAGAAAAAAACGCTACGCGGTACTCACGAGGGAAGAGCCGACAAGCCTTCCAACAAACACCGCCGCCGGCCATCCATCGAAACGCTTGACTTCCTGCTCCACACAAAGGAAGTCAGACACACCCCGGCAGGAAGCGCCCCAGCCACGCGGGGGCCGCCGCACCACCGGAGCCTCAGGAAACAGCACCGCGTCTCTGAGCAAGCCAAGCATGACAGAGACGCGGCCGAACACCTCCCACAGCCACACGCAGGACCAAACAGCCCAGAGGATAAACGGCAGCCATGAAGATGATCCAGGGAACCCCTCGAGCCCGGCAGGAGGGGAAACCCTGAAGAAACCAGCCCCACCCGAAGCCCAGCAACAGGTAGGCACCAGGAGCCAACCGGCTCCTGGGAATGCAGAAAAAATTGTTGAAGACAGAAAAAAGAACAGGAGGCATGCTGGGTACTGTACCCTTATGTACTCCCTATTGGGAGAGGGAGGGCATACCAGCATTCCTGCTTTTCTTTTTTCTGTCGATGAGATAGTAAATCTCACTTGTTAGTATGAAGGGGACGAGGACAAGAGGGACCTGGGGGTAATGGCATGCCTCAATCATGGCAGTGTGGACTGGTGCAAATAATGACTGATGAAGTTAGCGCGGATGAGTCTGTTAGTGGGTCTAAGGGTTTCGGTGATTAGAACTGGATGAATCTGAGGTTTTTGATCTAGGATAATGAACACGGGTGAGTATTAGGACTCAGCCAATAATATTTTTCAACAAACAGCCATCGGTTGTTTACCGGTGCAAATAAAAAAAAAATAGAGTACTTTAATTTCTCTATTACGAGAAGAGAAATATCAGTTACACTGACTGCTGAATCTTTTGTGGTAAAATAGTACTACTTCCCAGACTACATTAACTTTTAAGTTTTATGTTTATCCTATCGCAATCCTAGGCAGATGGTCCAACGACCAGCAAAATTACTGTAGAAATTGTAGCTAGACTTTTTACTTTATTATCAGTACTTGAAGTTTATGCTATAACGCAAAACATGGTTGATGTATTTCCTCTAGCAATGGGTTGAAACTTTTTTTCAAGAAAATATGAATGTGGTTGCATTTTAATTATCAATTGTTGGGGGAATGGACAAAGTAGCCGTGGATAACTTCAGATACAGGGGTTGAAAACGAATGAAAAATGTGGCAAATATTTGAGGTGATGTTACCCTGGACTTCGTACTAGACTCTTTCATAAAACATTTATCTAGGTGAATGTCATATAAATGTTCTAAATGTCTTCTACTAATTATTGCCATGCATTTCATGGGTTCTAAAAATATGAAAAACAAAAAATCAAGGCTATGAATGTTTGAATTCTTAAACGTATCGTTTAATAAACGTAAAACTGGCAATTACATGAAGGATTCCATTGCTTTTTGCTCTTCTATGTCATCATATAAATAGACCAACAATATGGAAATAATTATTTGCCCTGCCACATATGCAGTGACCCGGCTTGAACTGCCAAACCACGCACCTATTGCATAGAAACACATACAACCCCTGAAAGATGCTTCTGTATATGAAATTCAGCTTCGTCACTTAAAATCACTGACTGCAAAAAACAACACAAAGTGATGGATCTGAATTATTTTAACCACTTGGAATTCTGCTAGATAATATTTCATTCCATTGGTTTTTCTACTCATTGCCATTAAATAGGACCTATCGTATGATCCTAAGATTACTTTTGATGCAGTTTGTATTTTTTGAAACATCATGTAAACCTATCTTCATTTTAGTTTGATAATCCCATGACTAATTAGTGTGCGTTGGAATGAATGTCAATATAATTTAATTACACGTGGGTTTCCAATTTAACATGAAATGAGACGTGCAAAGTTCATAATGTCCTTTGTCATTGTTAGTCGCAAGCCTTTAAAAAACCTTCCTGTGTTTCTGAACTGAAAAGGGACAAAACCAACTAAAAATGTTTTGTTTTCTGTGTTTGCATGCCTGACGTGTACCTGTGCCGTATCCAATATCACCCGATGGCCACCTGCAGACACCTGTTCTCCCACTGCTAGGGTGAGGGTGTGTGTTTCATGTAAGAAGAGGGCGTGGGCTCTGCAGCCGGTGTTGCCACAACAGTCATCCCTCTGACTGCACATCAGCGCCCTCAGGACGTCAAGGTAATTAAAACCACTGATCCACTTAATTCCTCTCCCACTTGTACGAAAACAGATTAATGGAAACATTACTGCTGACAGTAAAACCTGAACAGCTGGAAACTTTTTGCCAACTATCTGAACCTGATCTTCCTGGTTAGTACTGACTCCAATGCTCCTCTGTAAAAAAAGAGTTGTCTCATGATCCATTCTCAGCTCTTTAAAGTAATCTTCCTAGAACTGACTTCAAGGCTCCTCTGCGAAAGACTGATCTTACGATCCAGTCCCAGTGCTTAATTTGAGCCAGTGGTTTCTGGTACTCGGCACTGGCCCTTCATTGCTAGCACCGGCTCTAATGACATTCCACCACATGGTGGTGCTGTCTCTCAAATATTGAGATGAGCATAACAACAGAGTTTAATAAGTCAATGTTCATTATAAAAAGAATAATCCCTGCTGCTCATGCCATTATTATAGTTCTGGGTGGCCTGAAATAGTCTGAACTGTCGCACTTGTAGAAGTGTGATGAACAGTAGTTGTGCCACATCACTGTCATTGTCAGTGCTGGCAGGGGCAATGGGTGGTACGGGCTGCAGTGGCAAATTAAGTACTGCTCAGATCTCTAAAAGTGATCTTCCTAGGACTGACACCATGACTCCTCCGTTAAAAAGTGATCGATTCTCATGATCTATTCCCAGGTCTCTGAAAGTGATCTTCCCGGGAAAGCTCAAAGGCTCCTTCAAAGAGGGATCCCATGAAACTATTTTGTAAATACAAACAAGATGTAACAGTAATAATAAAAATACATGTACATAATGTCTTATTATTGTTATCACTTAACATACGTCACAATCACAACCATATCAAAATGTTCTTACCATTACTCAGGCGTGCAACCCTCATTGGGCTCAAAGGGCTTCAGCCAACCCTCCCGCCCCCCCTCTATCACCCCGTTGTGTGTGTCAGCCCGTGCTGAGACAGCTTCCTGGGCACACACACAGCGGCACCTTGCTTGTTGATGAGGCTTTGTTGTTTTTTCACCCCTTCTGAGAGCCCCTGCATCTCCACTCTGCCTATTGCTGGAAGAATTAGGCCTCCCCCTGAATTTTCGCTCTTGTTGCGCCTCCGCCATAACTAATTCCGACCGGCTGTTGCCATTATTCTGTTGCGATTTATTCAAATATCCTTCTCTTATTTTGGGCATGATTTTTCATCATCAGAATTTAGCACAGAAGAGAAACAAGGGAAAGAGACAGAAAGAAGGAAGAAGAGAATGGTAGGAAAACAGTGGCAGAGGGAGAAAGCAGGGAAGTACAGAATCTGCAAGACTGAGAAAAAGAGGCAGGAGTAGTCGGGAGGTGGAAGAGAGAGGCATGAGGTGGAATCAAGATAACGCAGCGTTAATATAAATTAAACACTGCCTTAGGTACTACTTTAATTGCTACAGTTAGTGTATGTTTCCCATACCATATATTTAGAAGTCGAATTACATAAGAAAGTATGGGAACTGTGATTCTGAGTACAATGGAAGCAGGCAGAATGAGTTTGGAGGTGGGATCTGAGAAATGTCTGAAAGCAACAAACCAATATGTAACTATTTTGTTGCCCATTCAAATAAATATAATGCACATTCTGAAGTTAAATGGTAACCAGTGCAAACCTTATTAGGTCTCGCCTGAGACCGCACATATGCTGTTGCTTGTGAGACATTTTTTTAGTGCGCAGTATGCCTACAGTCCACCCATTAGTTACCATTGGTTGGCTTCATTGTCACTTTCATTTGCTTGCTTCTCATTTGTTAGGTGTGCCGGCATCACCTCCTCTTCTTTTGTTTGCCCTTCCCGTAGAGCATGGCCAAAGTACTTGTGACCTTCCACCACTTGCGTTAGAGAGCTACTGTGGTAATGAGTTCATGTGTTTTTGAGCTGTCTCCCACATATGTTTCTCTGCCTTCCCCCGTGCTCCGTAACACTATCTCACCCATGTGCTTCTGGCCCCCAGCCGTATTCATGTTCCCATTTCTCATCTATGTGGATCTGTGCCTCCCATGTTGTTCTTGTTCATCAGTGTGCTTCTGTCCCATGTCCCTACCAGTAGTGGCCCGTGGTGGGAATGCTGTCAGGCGCTGACGTGGGGGCGGGGAGGGGCAGGGTGGGGGGTAGTAAATTGGGGAATATGGCCGCACAGATGTAAGTACAAAAACAAATAAATAAACTGAATTTCGTTGCACGTGCTGCATCGCATTTGGCGTTTTGCTGTTTCCATGTATGCTGCACAAAGCAGCACACATAGAAACAGCAAAAATTAGGACAAATAAAGCATTTCTCCACGTTTTGCCAGTATAAGACCAGGTTTTCTTTGGTCTTAATTTTGGTGCTGCATCCTATTTACACCATCCTTGCAAATAGGGGGCAGTGTCAAAATTAATATATGTTGCGGTGGAACTCCCACAGCAACACCCACTGCCCTCCCCTTTCACACTAAGTACAGTGTTAAACTTTCACACTAAGTACCGCTTGAAAGGGTGCCTTATTTGTAAGGCAGCACTACCCTGTAAATAAGGCGAAGCCCCTATCACCACCACAATGTCGTGAAAAGTGATGTTGTGGTGGCGATAGAGGCTTGTAAATAAGCCCTGCCGTGTGGAAAAAGTGGGGCTACCTCCCTCGGTCTCGAGCTCAAGTAACAAGGAACAGCGTGACGCGTGCTGGCGCTAGGGTCGCTGGGAAGAGACAGTATGAATGGCGACAATCGACGGGGACAGTTGTTTCTGTTTGTGGATGCTACTTTACACTAAGCATGCAGTGGTAATAGTGCCGTGTTTACGGTCTGTCTGTACGTAGCACTTACCGTAACTAGGGCAGTGTTTACAGTCTGTCTACATGTCTGGTTTTACTAAGTAAATGAAATAAACAGTGCCGAGGACGCGTCGTGACATAGCCTGGCGCTTTGTCTTTGCCACTGCATAAGTGCATGAATGCCTGCCCGCTTTCGAAGGGACACAGGACGATGCTCTTAGGCTGATAAAACGTAAGTTAAGACAACTTTCAGCAGGAGGAGCACAAACAATATTTGCACATAAGTGCTGTTTATAGCAGATATGATGGTACATGGAAGCAAAACAGGTGGGGGTGCTCGAGAATGATTATGGGCCATATTTGGTGAATAGTGGGACCTGGACAGGCATGCCATTTGAAAATACTGGTATTTACACGCCCAGTCTGGAGGTATTTTCGTTAGTTCACGCTTAATGGGAATTTGTTGCAGAAATTCAACCCATCACAATTACAAATGCTTCAGAATTACCACATGCAAAATATGTCCATTTGCTTTTACCACTTGCAGTTTTAGCTCATATTGAGTGCTTGTGCTTTCAGTGCTACTTCAAAAGCCGAATGCAGAACCCAGCAGTGAAAATGTACTGGAGCTACATCACTGGAATGAGTATGAAGGGCAACAGAACAGGATGAACTAGCCCTGAAAGTCTCCACCCAAAAGCGGGTGGTACATGAATAAGGACTGCAAAAAATTCACTAAAAACAGCATTTAAAGACATTGAGACTTCACAATAGGTACATGAAAGCAAGTATAAACCAATCAAAATCAAACACAAAATGCAGAAAACAGTTTAGAAATTACTTCAATTCACTACACCTGCCCGATGACACCAAACAGAACCACCAGAACAATATATTATACACATCACACACAGGTGCTAGAAATTACACTTAAGTGTCCACAAACACTCACATTAACAGCATGGAGGAAGCTGTTGCAGCCCATATTATTACTTTATACCATACTCTTATACTGAAACAACATGCCTTGCATCTGGATGCAAGGCACAGACAAAGACAATACCAGTTCCAAGATGAAGGGGAAGCCCCGGATTGCAAAGCTGCCAAGGCAATTGTTTTTTGCCATTGTAGGATTTCCAAAATTGACCGACGGATATGCTGATTCCACACACATCCCACTGGATCTCCAAACGCTCTGGAGAAAGTGCACTGAAAGTGCAAAAAGGAAACACCCTCCATGTTCAGATTATGTGCAGTGTTCACTTCTGATTCACACATTGCTGTGCAAAGTATCTGGCTGAGGTCATGATGCTGTGATTCTATATTAGGGAAACCAACCACCCATTAAGGACTTGGCTCCTTCTTAGTTGGCAATTATAACCAAATCAAGCTGCAAGAATAATCTTTCAACAACCAAGACACTAACATGCGAAGCCACTGATGAAGGAGATTCATTGGCTCCCAGTGGACAGGATGCAATATTTTTAAAGCTATCCACAGCAAAGGCCCTAAGTACATATCCGCAAGGATCCACAGATACTCCCTGAAACTCAGTCTCAGAGCCTCTCAAAAGAACTAACTAGTGGTCCCGAGATTTAAATGTAAAAGGATGGGAGGGAACACGGGGCCATATTACCAAGGTGAAGTATCGCCGCTTTTTCGGCGAATTGTGCCGAGAAAGCGACGATACTTCTAGCACCCTATTAACAAGGGCATGCTAACGCCTACCTCAAGCCCACTTTGCATGTCAGCCAGAAACATCGCTAATGACATGCAAAGTGGGCGTTCCAACCACATGTAGAATGTGGTTGGAGGTGGTAACACCCTATTACCAAGGCAGGCGTTGGGAGAAGGAGACCTGCGATAAACTCATTGATCGCAGGTCTCCCAACGCCTGCTCTGATCAGGTGTTAGGCATTGATAACATGGGGGTGTGGATCATAAAGCTGAATCCACCCCTCCATTTTATCAAGGCATACATTAGCGCGTGACAACAACGCTTGTTTTCACACGCTAATGTTCCCTATCGCCGGCTATCGCCGGATTTAATATCGCCTACGTGTTGAGCGTTGATAATGACGCGCTAACACAGCGATAAAATCCGGCGATAGGGAAACGTGCGATGTGCGTTTTTTAACGCACATCTTGGTAATATGGCCCTAGATTCTCCACTCTAGGCCCTCAACTCTGGAACTCTCTTCCCATCGCAATCAGATGAGCAGCGAATTACATGTGCTTTAGAAGGATGCTTAAAACATGGATATGACGGCTACTAACTTACCCAGCGCCACGAGACCTGTTGGTGTACGCGTGCAATATAAATATGTTATAACATAACATCATTATGACGACACTGAAAACTTTCTTTTGTTAACACACCTGTGCAAACTCATGTCATGCAGTGAATCAACTCAAAATACGTTTGTATCTCTCTTACATAAATATGTTGTCGATGATGTGAATTTGACACCAATACATGTATAGACATTGTACGATAAAAGCAACGTTGAGGGATGGCAGTAGTAGCCTGTATGTAATTAGGTCACCAAATGTATCACTTTTCTGAGTGGAGACCATCATATGATTGCAATGAAATTCATCAGTCAAGTATATTTGCGCATGGCATTCACATATCTGTCAACGTGTAGCCATGTATTTGTCATCATGGATTCTACAAATTGATGCTGAATGAGTATATTGATATATGATATAAATGAGGTGCTACCGTGCTGAGTGAATGTGTCATACATGCATTTCCGGTCTTACTAATAGTAGCAAGTAACCATAGGTAAAGAAACGTGTAGTGAAAATGATAAAAAGAATGATATTCTGTGTGCACTCTCTGTAGATGATGCTATGGCACATTAGATCTCTCAGAGAACCAGACACTGAACAGAAGCAAAAATATATGATGGCACACATCCAAACCTGCAACACAGTCAGATATATTGCATGCTACATAATATTGCAGAGCTGTGTTGGGTACCAATGCATGACGAGAAGGACACCAATCATACAACTGATAATGGTGATGTTAAGCAACCACAAATGAGACTTGAATCAAATCTAGAAGATGCCGATCGCGGCTACCATTGACATCAGAGAAGTCATAATCACAAAATACATTTTGCAATGTGTAAAGAAAATTGAGTGCATTTGAATGTGGAAGAAAACTTGTAATGTAATGGCTAATCCACTCCTTAACTCCAACATACCCTTTTTCCTACCATCTATATCCCACTGCCCTTTCAAACACATGGATTTACTGTGAAGAGATGAATGCTGGGTCACCTCAAAAACAGGCGTAAGTGGGAGAAGAAACCAAGACGGGACCTCCATGGTAGGTAGGTGGGTCCGTAGTGCGAGGATAGGAGGTCACTGTCAATAAGAGAATACCCTAGGTGGCAAGATGACGGATAAACTAGCTTTTCCAATTGATCCTCAAAGCCCAAACCAGAGTTAAGCCGATACGGAGGGAGAATGTTCAGGTTTTAGGGAGCAGGGCCAGCAAGGAAACACCAGAACGCCAAGGACTGAAGTGAGGAGAAGGTGTGAGGGTTGGAGTTTTGTAGTGGGGAAAGTCACTAGAGAGGATGACCATATGCTGAGTGAAAGGAAGAGCTAAGGAGGTAATGGAAAGATCGGACACCAATGAGGGTAGAGGGGGAGAAACAAAGGAACGAAGGTGGTGGGGCTGCGGCTCTAATAGCCAGGCCTCTATCGGTAGAGTTGGAAACTGGTAAGTGGCTTCACCTATCTTTACCATAGCTCCTCCTTCTTTCTAGGCAAGTAAAGAGGAAAGGAGGAGGTAGAGTGGCTGAGAGGCAACACCCTTTTTAGATGGAAGATGCTTGAGCTCATCATGTGCTAGATAAGTGGTCAATCACCTTTTCTATACTTAAAGCGACTTATGTTCACTGAAAATCATTCCAAGCTACTAATATTGTAAGTGGTGTAACAGTGACCACATCAGGGAAGATTACATTGGTGGCCACCCTATGCAATATTACCAGCAGTGATCACCTCAATGCCAGCTGAAACGAAAAAATGGGTTGCCAATTTGGAATGTCTCTATAAGGGTAATAATACATGACAGCCGTAGCTGCAATGCCACTTGCACCACACTAAAAATATTATTAATACTGCATGATTTATCACTCAAATATCAGATTTAAATATATTTTGAAATCTATTTTTCTCCAATTGCCGGCTTATGCATCCTGAAATGCACACAATTTATTTTTGAGATTAATTCAACCGAACAAAACCTTCTAATTTAGTAGGTTGGGCTGTATAGAGGAGAGCTACTACTAAGTAGCTGGAGAGCTGCCAGTAGCTTCCGAGTTACTTGTTGGAGAAGCCTGAACTAGAGAGATGCCGAGAGCGAGGAGGCAGGTGGAGGAGTTCAAATTATGTGGGATAAGGGAGGGGGGGGATCCATCCATTCTCACGGTTAAATTCTAAACCCAAGGAAGCATAATGCCATGAATATTTGAATATTTAAAGGTTTTAATTAATGTGTAATGTTTAGAATGTTTTATGGACAATTGTCTAAATAAACTTGTTTTTGAACTTGAATTATGGGCTACAATTCATTTTCAAAACTGAAATTATAACCCTGACTCTGACAATTACATATGCGACAATAAAGGACTGTAAACATTGAATAAATGATATAAGAAATCGAATCCATGCATGAACATTAATAAACCTGTGCCTCATAGCACACACCCTGTGGTTGGTAATTTGTCGGTCCACACTTACACACACATTGTCTACATGTTCTTGGCAGGTGCATCTTCATGAGTGCTGGGTGTTGCGGAAGGTTGTGCTCTGCATGTTGATCGCCTCCTAGTCATTAGAAGGGAAATTTGAGAAGAATAAGTTGGGGAGGTGCAAGGCATAGTAGATGGAATGCCCCTTGAAAAAAGCCCAGCTCTTTGGGATAGGGACATACTTCCTGCCTTTCACACAGCTAAGGTAGGGTGTCGTAAAAACATAGGACTTTGCTGTTGCTACCATCTGATGGTCATATTGGCTGGTAGCAGCATGACACAAATTCCTTCCTTGCTACCTATGAGCTTCCCAATATTTGAGTGTAGATTTTGCCTTCTACCTCATTATCACATTGGAATCTGGACACTGTATTCCTTCCTGAATTAATATTCTTCAAGATTTTTGTTTTGCTCTGTTTTCCTCATTTGGTGACCAGTGTTTGGCCTCCTCCTTCGCCATCTCTGCCAGCAGAGTCAGTTCTTGGCTGGAGACTTGACATTTTCATGACCTGCTACATATTGCCATTTTATTGCCTGTGTCTCTGGATTATGAGATTGGCAGTGTATTCTCTGGGTCCTTCTGTAATTTATTTAACTCCATGTTGTGGTCTTATGTCAGATTGATGGGCGAGGTGTTGCACTGTTTTTATGGCTGTGGGAGTAAGTGTCAAGGCAAGAGTGCAAGTGTCTAACTGGTAATTGCCGTGTGAATTTGGGCACAGTTGCAGCACTCTCCTGCTGCACACAGTGTTGGTCTTTAGCTGATTAAAGATAGCAACAAAACATAAAAACAGAACAACTCTGGTCCTCAAGTGGGACTTCAAATCATTACCGATGTACACCAAATGATGGACACGCGTTCTTCCATCCATAGTCAGTGCCAGCTCCTCTGCAATGGCATTTGAGCGTCGCCCCCTGACTCAGAGCCAGCAGCTGAAAAATTAAACAATATTTTATTATTTATTTATTTTTCAGCTCCTGGCTGAGCCGGCTTGTGCAGTGACGGGCAGGCTAGGCCATGGGAGGGAGGAGGAGGAGTGTTAGGTGCACTTTTAAGTGCGCATGACAGTTTGGCCAGCCTTCTTAGGCTGGTCAAACTGACATGCGCACTTAGGTTTTTCCAACCCAGCTGAATTGGCTCAACCGGGTTAGAGAAACAGCACAGATTCCCTATGCCTGATCGAGCGTTAATTCAACCCGCACAGGCCAATCCCCACGCTGCTCTCATGCTTAAGAGCAGTGTGGGGATTGGATGCGGAGTCCGTGATGCTGTCCCAGAAGACTGCTGAGACCTCGAACTGGAAGAAGAGCAGCGCAAGGTTGCTGGCAGTACCAGGTAATTCTTACTTTTTTTTTATTGTTAACCTCCATTGTGCCTTCCCCACCAAACCTGCACCCTCTCCAACCCCCCACCACTCTTTATCTGTGTTGGCCGCCACTGTCCATAGTATTCACACTGAATAATGAGCTACCCATGAACAAATGGGTTTCCGCACCTCTTCCGGGGGAATAAAATGCTATAAATCGAACTACAACTACAGCCCTGTAGAACCATTCTTCCACTCCCACTTCCTGTCCAGTTCCCTTGCAGAAAGTGGTGTCTAAGCTGCCAATATTGGGAGGAAACACTAATCTTCAGGGTCCTTGCAATTCTGCCATGACACATTATGCATATAACATAGTGGGAAAACTGGCATTATTCTGCCCCCACCCCACTGGCACAGGCTGAATGCATGCTTCCTGCAGGGTTTTTGTAGCCTTGCTGGTTTCGCCCTAGACAGCCTTCTGACCTTGCTATGAAATATGCTTAGTGTGGCAACTTCAGTGTTTTTCACCTTCAAACTACAATCTGAAATGGGGTGATTTTGTTTTGTTTTGTTTGGTCGAGGTTCCTAGGCCCCACACCCTACGGTTAAATAAGGATGCTATGTGGGGCCACATGTATCAAATAAACATTTTGCGATTACCAAATAGTGATTTTTACCGAATTGCTATTTGGTAATCGCAAAATGCTATGTATGTACGATTCCTTAATATTGCCATATAGTGATTCGGTAAATAGCTATTAAGTAATATTACTCCATGCGTTCCTATGGGCTAAAAGGGCAATAGGTGCAAATGGTTTTGCATTAGGTAATTTGCTATTACCTAATTGGTAATCACAAATTAGCTAATGCAAAGTCAAGGGGGCCTGGGGACCTAAAACCCCCCTGAAGTACCCCCCAAAAATAAATGTGCACATGTAAAGCATGCATATGCTAAGATAATCGTAATTTTAGGTAATTTTTAGCGATTGCCTAAAATTGCGACTTCAATGCTTTTCATACATCATGAAAGGCTATTTTGCATTTGCAAACGACCAATATTACCGAATTGCACCGTTTGCGAAAGCAAAAAACGTTCATACATGTGCCCTTGGCGTGAGTCCTATGGTGTTTGTTTGTATCGTGCATACTTTCTGCTGCTCGATTCATTGGGGCATGTTTTAACCTTGTTGTAACTCTGGCTGACAGGGTGTGCGTTTTAAATTAGAAACGGTAATCTGCGTATTTGCACAAACTTTTTTTGCACAGACTGTTCATTATTGCTGCTATCTCCTGTACTAGAGCGCTAACGCGGTGCCTGGGACGTTTTTCCCGACCCGCTCGAAGATTAGCGCTCTAGTTATCAGGGCTGACTCGGCTCTCTGGCTCCCCCCCTCCACTTCCGGTTGCCCACTTAAACCGGGATGCTGCGACCGCGCCGATGGTAGCGTGAGTCCTATGGTGTTTGTTTGTAATGTGCATACTTTCTGCTGCTCGATTCATTGGGGCATGTTTTAACCTTGTTTCAACTCTGGCTGACTGGGTTTGCATTTTAAATTAGAAAACGGTAATCTGCGTATTTGCACAAACTTCTTTTGCACAGACTGTTCATTATTGCTGCTATCTCCTGTACTAGAGTGCTAACGCGGTGCCTGTGACGTTTTTCCCGACCCGCTCGAAGATTAGCGCTCTAGTTATCAGGGCTGACTCGGCTCTCTGGCTCCCCCCCTCCACTTCTGGTTGCCCACTTAAACCGGGATGCTGCGACCGCGCCGATGGTAGCGTGAGTCCTATGGTGTTTGTTTGTATCGTGCATACTTTCTGCTGCTCGATTCATTGGGGCATGTTTTAACCTTGTTGTAACTCTGGCTGACTGGGTTTGCATTTTAAATTAGAAAACGGTAATCTGCGTATTTGCACAAACTTCTTTTGCACAGACTGTTCATTATTGCTGCTATCTCCTGTACTAGAGCGCTAACGCGGTGCCTGGGACGTTTTTCCCGACCCGCTCGAAGATTAGCGCTCTAGTTATCAGGGCTGACTCGCCTCTCTGGCTCCCCCCTCCACTTTCGATTGCCCATTTAAACCGGGATGCTGCGACTGCGTAGGGGCGCGCCAGAGGCAAGCCTGTCTGCACCCGTCCGCGCCAAGACCGCGACAGGCGCAGGCCATGCGGGGAATAATTACTCTCACCTGACCTACCAGGCGAATGTACTTAGAGAGCTTAATGACGACGTTAGATGAGAGTGCCTTTTCCCTATGACGAATATAGGGGGCCCTATCTCCTGCAGAACCTGTAGATGGGCTATGCCCTGGCCGCCATGGGAAAGGCAGACCCATACCTCTCCCTCTCAATGTAACATCAAAGGAGGGCTTATAAACGCTCGATCCGTGTGTAAACATAGCCAAGATATTAAGGACCTGATTCTGAGACATCTGCTCGACTTTCTTTTTATAACTGAGACTTGGCTCAAAGAATGGAGTGCCCCCGACCTGTCTTTTGCCCTGCCACATGATTATGTCATATTTAGAGTGGACAGGCTGAAATACAGGGGAGGAGGGGTAGCTATAATAATGAAAAATTCATGGAGGTGTCATACGTTCAGCCTTGATCGTATGAAAGGGGCGGAAAGCATCGGTTTCTCCATCTCCCTCAACGCCTCGTTGTCCTTCACAGGAGGATTGATATATCGTCCCCCGGGCAACGCCTCTGAATTCATGGAATCCTTGGCCGAATTCTTAGGTCAGCAGCTACTTCGCTACCCTCATTTTACTCTCCTGGGAGACTTCAACTTGCATCTTGAATCGAAGACTGATCCGCAAGTTGAACATTTTTTACACACCCTTGAAATGTTTGGACTTACGCAAAAAATAGTTAACGCAACTCATTTAGCTGGTCACACTTTGGACCGTATATGTTCCAACTTCCCAGCACTATTAGATTGTCCTCCTATACCCCAAATATGGTCTGATCATTGCTTCATACCTTTTAGCATAAATGTTTATTGACCACCCAAAGTGGGAAAAAAAATAATAGCCCGACAACCCATTACTACCTCACAAAATTAGACAGCCATTGCCAAGAGTACCAGACTTAAGCAATCAGTCCAGGCACAAGCCCCCATTTTGACTGGCGATGTTGAGCAAGACTCCAAAAAATGTCATGCCTGGATACAGTCTGCAACATACGATCTGGTCCCGCCAAAGCGCCTTAGGAAATACGTTAAACCTAAGAAGATAAGCGCCCCTTGGTACTCACAGGCCCTTTTTGAAACTCGCCTCCAATGTAGGAAAAGCTAACAGAAATGGAGAAAGGACTATGATCCTACAGCAAAATATCTTTTCATAACAAAAAGGAATGAATATTTTGCACATATAAAAGTGGCCAAGAAAAATTACTACACTAAAATGATTTCTGAGGCCCAACAAAAACAAAAAACCGTGTTCGCTATAGTGAAATCCTTCACCCATCCTAAAGTGCTTCAAACTGAAATTCCCCCTTTTCAGGGGCTCTGCGACCAGATCGCGGATTACTTTGAGGAGAAAATAAGCCTCATTCATAAGGACTTTCCTCAAATAACCTTGTCTAATCTAATGGAACTTAAAAACACCACGGCCTTGATGCATGAACCCCTTAGGAGGTTTAGGCCTGCCACTCTTGCCCTTACAAGGGAGGCCATTATATCCTGTAAATCGGGATCACCTTCAGATGCCTGTCCGTCGTTTATTCTCCATCAAATCGTGGACATAGTAAATTCTTGCGTTAACAGAATAGTCAATGATTCATTGAGTTCATGCACTGTACCCAGAGACTGGAAAAAAGCCATAGTTAAACATTTGATGAAAAAATCAAATAAAAATCCGACCGACCTCTCCAATCTACGTCCCATTTCCCTCTCGATACCATCTCTCATGACATACTTATTGATAGATTGAAAGGAAATGGTATAATGGACAGAGCTCTCGATTGGATCAGGTCCTTCCTCTCGGAGAGAACCCAAACTATATCATTAGGATCTTTTTCCTCAAAGGAGAAACAAATTACTGTGGGAGTCCCTCAGGGCTCGATTTTGGGCCCCCTTCTTTTTTATATATAAATGGCGCCCCTCATTACCCTTATTGAATCACATGGTATCTGCGTTACTTCATACGCCGATGATACGCAACTGATTGTTTCCCTGGAAAAAAATTCAATTAGAGCTGAACAAAATTTCCAAATCTGTCTGACCGAGATCTTCCAGTGGATGGAAAATAACCACCTAAAATGTAATTCAAGCAAAACGGAAATCCTGCCTATTGGAAAAACTAGTGAGTTCAGCCCCAGCAAATGGTGGCCTGATGGCACCACTCCGCCACCTGTCTCGGTGGAGTCGGCCCGGAATCTGGGTATTCTCTATGATTCCTCTCTATCTTTTGACCTCCATGTAAGAAACATGGCAGGTTGCTGCTTCAATATAATAAAATCTTTGAAGACATGTTTTGATTTCCTTCCTATTGAAGCCAGAAAGTCGGTTGCAGTCTCTCTTATACTTTCTTGCCTTGATTATTGCAAAGGGCTGATGGCAGGGGTAAAGAAACAAACGCTAAAGAAGCTACAGAGCGTCCAGCATGCAGCAGCCCGGCTGGTGCTCAAACTTCCTAGAAAAGCCTCTGCATCTGCAGCTCTTAGAACTCTGCATTGGCTCCCGATTCACAAAAGAATTATTTTTAGAGCTCTTAATGACATCGGACCAAGGTATCTAATAAATACATTTACCCGTTACAGTCCCATTAGAGCTTTGAGGTCAGCAGGGCATAATCTCGCTAACATTCCGAAATTTCTTCTCAAAACGAAAGGAGGCAAAACATTAGGTGTGTTGACCTCTAAGGCCTGGAACCTGATGCCAAATGATCTTAGAATGCAGACCACTGAGGCCGTTTTCAAGAAAGGGCTTAAAACCTGGCTATACAACTTGACTGACTCCTATGTATTGACCATCATCTAGCGCCCCCCCCCCCCACAGTGCTGCTCTACCTTTTCAGCGCCAGGATGCTCCTTTCGGAGCGACAGTGTTGCGCTCTATAAATATCATATAACATTAACATTAACATTAGGAGAAAAGTGTGCATTGAGCAAGCAAATCACATGGCACAGATCCATAATACTTATCAAATACATATGCACAAACACACAGCTTTTTCAAGGGGTGTTTTGAATGTGCTTTTCCGGAAGTGTGCAAGAGTTGCTTCCATTAAAACACAGGGATGAACTGCTGTGGAGCAACAACAGTGTAACACGTGTCGAGGAGGATCCGCGGATCACCTCTCCCGCTTCAGCTGGGAGCTTCCCTTCCTGCGAGGCTTAAAGAGCTGCTGAAAGGAGGAGTGCTCCGGTGCCAGCGCAGGAATGAAACCAACAGCCTGGATCGCTCACAACCTTACAAGAAGGACGTGTCAGGGCCCCCTCGAAGCAGAGGGTCATCCAGGCACGTGCTGGAAATAGATGATTGGGTCCATGGGGAATGACTGCTGGAAATAAGCCCGTTTGGGATCTTACTCTTATTGAAATTGCATTTATATAGCGCTTCAGAACCATGATGAGGCGCTGAAGCTGACTGCAAGTGCAAAACCCTACAGGCAGTGTGTACTTCTTCCTGCTTCTCAATCATAAACACCGGACAATGAGGGCTCCAGGGGGCGCTGACCCTCTTGGGCAATAAGCACATGGAGTGCTTTTAACTCAGAAAGGGCCTGATTCAGGTCTTTAAGAGTGATGCAAACACTGGGGGTCTCTCAAAGGGGCGTGGCCGATGCAGTTAAGGGCGTGGCTTAAAACACAGTAAGCTAGAAATCTATGCTTAGCAGAGTGTGCCACCCGACTGATATTTTGCTGCTTCTGGCATTGCATACAGATATATAATACAAGTGACATTAGACCTACAACAAAGCAGGGCGATTGGCTTTGTCAATAGCTTTTAGATGTGTAAGATACATCAGCAACAACTATGGCTGTGTTGTATAGAATATTGAAAATGCTTCCGTTCTGAAATGAGACTGTGAAAGAACTATAACGAGTCTCTTTGAAGTTATCTCAAAGGCAGTGAAGGGTGGTATTGCTGCAGGGTTAAAAGTCATTTTTGAACCCAAAGTGTGAGGGCAAAAATGAGAGCCCGATAGGGACCGTCTCAGCACCTGGTTTTAAGAACCTGGGGGGCTGAGCACCAGCAGGACCCGACCCACTTAAAGCCCTGGCCTAATTACGAGTTGCTCGTTATACTCCGACCCATGCGTTGCTGTCACATGGGTTGGAATTATGAGTTTGAAGGCATTTAACGTAAGATTTCTCGGATGCGTTAAATAACTCAAACTTAGTTAAACTTAAAACCAGGTCAAACATTCTTATATTTAACAAGGGAAAACATATTGCACTCAAATCACCACCACTTAACATTATCGGCGCTGCGCATTTTCCCGCTGTGCGCTGACTTTTTGAAAAACCCGCGGTTCATGACGAGCTCAGCTCGTCATCAGCGTACGAGAGGTGTACCTCATGACGAGCTGAGCTCGTCATCAGCGTTGAAGGGGTTAACTGCCCATGTAGCTTCAGAAATTCTTTCATATTAGCCAAAAGTAATGTACCTGGGCATTCTCTTCCATGCCAATCTCTCTTATGTCCTCAGGTTAACTCTGTGGCAAAGGGCGTGAACATGCAAGTCTCACTCTACAGAGTACAGAAGAATCTTGCTGTACACAAATGATTTCCTGTTTCTTTTATCTGCTCCCACAAACTCCATTCTGGTGGTCATAAGCTTCTCCAGGAAAATGGACCCATATCTTTATCTAAAGTAATATCACTAAAACTAAAGCTAATGAAAGGTTTAACAGCAGGTAATTCCTCTAACTTTATCTAAACCAATTTCTTACTGTTCCTATAAGATTCTGATGAAACAGATAAAATATCTGGGAAATTAAAATACATAATGATTAGAAAAAATCATGATGCACATGTGGAGCAAGGGCCGGCTTTAGGGCAGTGCGACTGGTGCGGCCGCACTGGGTGCTGACCTGTGGAGGAGAGCGGTGTTTAGCAATAATTTATGATTGGAGAGATGAGGGGCACTTTTGCCTGGTGGTAGTGAGAGAATCCGAGGAGACGGTCATGGCGTGTGGGGGAGCCAAAAATTATTGCAGCACCGGGCACCACAAGAGCTAAAGCCGTCCCTGTGTGGGCCCAGTAGTTTAAAAAAATAATCAACCTCTGAAAATAGGATATTCTCTTTTTCAAAGTAGCAGGAAAACACTTCCAACAAAACTAGTTGTGACCTTTCGACCGGATTTTACATTCTGCACACTTGGCGGATAAAATATTGAAAATATTATGTTAAATTTTAATGTTAAAATCCTTTTGCATATTTATTTTAAACGTAGAATAAAAATAATTACAGCATTAATAACTTAATTTTAGACTAAAAAGTTACTTTTTTGACTATTTCGAAATAAAAAATTTTTTTTTCTAAAGTATAACTTTTCAATAAATTCCCACTGAATGTAAAAAAATATTTTTAATATGTATTAAAAATTATGAAAAATAATTTCGTTTTTGTAATAGATATCAATGCTACATCCACTTTTAAATTTAAGAAAGGTCAATAAAATATTTTAAAATAATTCCGTTTTATTTATAAACGTTTTTAAACTTTAAATAACATTTATTTATATTTTTAAATAGTTTAAATAATGTTATTAATTTTAATAATAGTTTGAATAGAGTTTTATTATAAGTCCCTTCCTCCATTGTTTTCTATGTGAGTGTGTCTCAGCACCAGTTGTTGGGAATTTGTAGTGCTGGACTTACTCCAGCTCTAAGCTAGAGTATATTTACAACTGTTTTGGCTCCTTTTTAGGTCAAAGCCCGACCAGACAGTACAGCTGTCTGATTTGCTAAAGACATCTTGTGGACATTGTAAACTTCCCTGGGAATGCATTCCACCCAGTGCTTACTATTGACTTTGTAGTCCCTAACGCACATTTGCTTGCTTTCTATTTGCTGGCTTTATTTGTTTTAGGCTGTCCAACTTGAGAAGGCCCCTTCCAAATACACCTTGTATTCTTCTACTGGTGCTCCTTTCTGTAAACAGGCGTTTACATCTTGCTCTTAACTTGTCCCATTATCTGAGCAATCAGAGACAGAGGTCAAATGTCAGGCTCAGTCTTCCTAGGATGCTTGGTGTTTACTTTTCTTTAACTGACTTCAAAGTGAAAAGATTTATTTGACAATCATGCTGGGTATTAGTGGTGTGCTAAAGATAGCTGTATGGTTATTATTTTGTGCTACCACATAATAAAACTTAAATGTCTATAAATGAACTATGCAGCTATTTCAGAATATATACACTGCACTATTCTACTCTGCGACACTGCACTCTACACCACTGCTCTCTATGCCACACTACTCTGCACTACTCTACTCTACTGCACTGCACCCTATGCAATGCACTGTATGCCACTCTACTCAGTACCATTCCACTCTACGGCACTCTACTTTGCAACACTGAACTCTCCAAAACTGAATTCAACACCACTCAACTTTGCACTCTATGCCACTACACTCTACTCTGCACCACTCTACTCTATGCCACTCTAATGCACCCTCTGCCAATTGTAAGGCACTCTACTCTGCATAATGGCACTCTACGCCACTTTACTCTGCACCACTCCACTCTACCCTGCACTACTCCACTCTACACCACTTCACTCTAATCTGAAACAATCTACCCTGCTCCACTGCACTCTAAGAAACTTCACTCTATTCCACCCTTCTCCATCCTGTACCACTCCACTCTACACTCCTCCACTCTAAGCCACTGCAATCTATGCTGTACCCTCCACTCTACGCCACTCTACTCTACACCACACTACTTTGTATCACTGCACTATACACCACTCTACTCTAAACTACTGCAGTCTATGCCACTCCATTCTGCGCCACTGCAATCTGCCCAGTCCCATTCCCCTCCACGTACCGCTACTCTACACCAATCTACTCTGCACCACTGCACTCTTCGCCATCATACTCTACTCTACGAAACTCTGCTCTATGCCACTGCACTCTACACCACTGCACTCAATGCCACTTTACTCTACACCATTGCACTTCACATCACTGCACTCCATGCCACTGTATTCTACTCTGCACCACTGTACTCTATGCTGCTGCTCTCCCCGCCACTCTACTCTACATCACTGCACTCTGTCAATGCACTGCACACTACTGCACTGCACTTCATAACACTCTACTCTGGAACACTGAACTCTATGCCACTGCACTCTACTCATCACCACTCTACTCTATGCCACTCTTCTGCACTCTACACCAATGCACTCATCACCACTACACTATACGCCAGCTCTATTCTACTTTGCACCTTTACACAACTGCACTCTACACCACCACACTCTACCTTTCATCATTCCCCACCACTTCACTATACTCTGAAGCAATCTACTCTATGACACTGCATGCTGTGCCACTTCACTCTTGGCCACTCTATGACATTCCACTGTATGACATTCCACTCCACGATAGTCCACTCTGACACTCGACTCTGTGCCCCTCCACTCTATGCCCCTCCACTCTATACTACTCTATTTGAAGTCACTTTGACACTTTACTCCACTCTATGCCACTTCACTGTGCAACATTCTACTAAATTCTACTCAACTCTGTGACACTCTACTCCACTCTATGTCCCTCCACTCTGTGCCCCTCCACTCTATGCCCACCACTCTATGCCCCTCCACTCTACACTACTCTATTCGAAGTCACTTTGACACTTTACTCCACTCTATGCCACTCCACGGAGCAACATTCTATTCTACTAAACAGCATTCTACAACACTCTAAAATGCTCCACACAACTTGCTCTATGCCACTCCACTCCATTCCACTCCACTACTCCACTCTATGCCACTCCACTCTATGTCAATCTATGCCACTCCACTCAATAACAGTCTATGCCCATTCACCCTACAACATTTCACAACATTTAACTCCACTCTATGAAATTCCACTCTACTACACTACATCACTCTGTGCCCCTCCACTCCACTCTATGCCACTCCACTTTATGTCAATCTAATACACTCCACTCAACGACACTCTATGCCCATCCACTCTGTAACATTTCGCGACAGTTTACTCCACTCTATGAGATTTCACTCTACTACACTACACCACTCTATGCCCCTCCACTCCACTGTATGCAACTCCCTCTATGCCACTCCCTCTACACCACTCCTTGTTACTTTACTCCACTCTATGCCACTCTACTCTATGACACTCTACGCTACTCCACTGTACAACACTCCACTCTATGCGATTCCACTCTACTACACAACTCTATATCACTGTAGTCTAGAACAATCTACTTTTCTCTACGCCATTCTACTTTGCGCCACTCTATGCAACTCTCTCTACACCACCCCACATTACTTTACTCCACTCTGTGCCACTCCACACTGCTCTACGGCACTCCACTCTATGACACTCTAGGCCACTCCACTCTATAACACTCTACGGCACTACAATCCACTCCAATCAACTCTATGAGATGCTACTTCACTCATGCTACTTCACTCTATGCCATTACACTCTACAATGCTCTACTCTCTCCTTGACACACCACCACACTCTAAGCCACTTGACTCTACGCCACTGAATGACACCCCATTTCATTCTATGCCACTCCACGACAATCCACTTTACTCTATGTCATTCTAATACACTCCATGCCACTCTCCTTTATGCCACTAACTATGTTAAACAGTATCCTCACTGGTGTACAACATGGCTAACATACATTGGAAAAGCCTACTGGCTGTAGTAACTATAAAAGGACAGTTTGTGACTATCAGTGGGCTTACTTCAGCTCTGATCTGTAGTACATTTACAACTGTTTAGGCACTTTGTGGGTGGGTGTTTGTTCCTCTCTAAATCCCTCTTTACTCCTCCTTAACCCCTACTTTTTTGTAGTATTTCAATTTTCCAGCCACTCTCCTCTACTTTCACATTTACTACTAAAACGTTGCTTACGTCTGCGGAGAGCTCCTCACATATAAGATAGGATAGGAGGAGAACTCAGTATGTAGATGTGTGAAGAGAAGTTAGTAAGTTACTAGTACCTTTATAGTTTGTGAATTGGCCCCTTTTTGGTAGTGATGTGATATAATCCAAAACCTTTGGACAACAGGCACACTATGGCATTTGAAACATGCCTTTCCCGTGGTGGCCAGCACCGGTAAGAGCAGTGGGGCGGGGAAGGGGCACGGTGGGGGTTGGGGAAGTCGACAGATGACAGGATGAGTAAAATTAAATAAAAAATTAATACATTATCATGTGCCCGTCGATTCTTATATTTTCTTTTTTCAAATTGAGCAATTCCCACTCGGGTTACCACCTATGTTCATGGTATTAAGCTCCTCCACCGTGCACAGGGAAAATACCTTTTCAGCATAAGCCTCTGCAGCCCAAGAGAAAATGATGTGAAACACATGTTGGATTGCTGTGGAAATCTTGGCTTCCTGAGCATTTTTCCTCTTTACAGTTTTTGTGTAAATATTTGGCTCTCCTTTAACCACTTATTACTCTGTCGGCACTGACCTTGTTTATTCCAATTTTTTTTATATTAAATGGTGTGCTTTTGAGTGGAAGTTTTGTGCTTGTGGTCTTTTTATGGGAGTCGCACCCTGCTGAGCTATTTTTCCTAAACCTCAAGGTCTTGTGCTATTTTTTGTATGCATGACCACAAGCCATTGCAAAAGCAAGTTTCACAATAAGACACAAGGTTGTTTCGCAAGCTGTTGTGGACCATCAGGTCTAAGAGGGTAATTGAAGGTGGTATTATCCACCATTGCATGACACATGCACATTCATGCTCTTGTGTTATCATGTCACTGTTAAATAAATGCACAGCAAATGTGGGCAGAGGCCAGGGAAGTAGTGGAAGGTGCGAAAAATCAATTGGGGGGAGGTCGAAGCATATGAAAAGGTCACTCAGCTTCCACTGGTGTGGCTTATCTTAATCAACAAAGAGTGAAATTCAAGATTTGCTGGTGTTTTCATGCACCAGTTATCTACCGGAAGCCCTCAACCAATATTTGCCACTGATGGTGTTAAGCGGTCACCACTATGGTGTAGTATTGGGTGGCGTAGTGGATGGTGACAGATGGCGGGCACACATGAGACCACTGCTGCAGTGACCCCACTGGTTTCAAGCTTATGCTCAGAAATTTTGTAAGAGTAAGGAAATTCTCAGAAAGGACAGGATGGAAAAATGAAACAAGCATTGGAAATGCAATAGGTCTCGCAGCATTAGAGTTAGTGCTTTTAGAATTGTTTATGGTTTTTTTTTGTAAATCTTTAGCATTTTTGTTTCCTGTAGCCAATGCTAAAGAATTACAAATAAAAAAAGCCATAAACAATTCTAAAAGCTCTAACTCAAATGCTCCGAGACCTATTGCACTGTGTGAGGGTGAGGGGTTGAGGGTGAGTGAGGGTGAGGGTGAGGGTGGGTGAGGGTGAGTGAGGGGTTGAGGGTGAGTGAGGGGTTGAGGGTGAGTGAGGGGTTGAGGGTGAGTGAGGGGTTGAGGGTGAGTGAGGGGTTGAGGGTGAGTGGGGTTGAGGGTGAGTGAGGGTGAGGGTGAGTGAGTGTGAGTTAGGGTGAGGGGTTGAGGGTGGGTGAGGGTGAGGGGTTGAGGGTGAGTGAGGATGAGTGAGGGTGAGTGAGGGGTTGAGGGTGAGTGAGGGTGAGTGAGGGTGAGTGAGGGTGAGTGAGGGTGGGTGAGGGTGGGTGAGTGAGGGGTTGAGGGTGAGGGGTTGAGGGTGAGGGGTTGAGGGTGAGTGAGGGTGAGGGGTTGAGGGTGAGTGAGGGTGAGGGGTTGAGGGTGAGTGAGTGAGGGTGAGGGGTTGAGGGTGAGGGGTTGAGGGTGAGGGCGAGTGAGGGTGAGGGGGTGAGGGGGTGAGGGGTTGAGGGTGAGTGAGTGAGGGTGAGTGAGGGTGAGTGAGGGTGAGGGTGGTGGCCCGATGGGAGAGAGCAGCCAGGATGGGAGAGAGTGTGAGAGAAATGGCAGGATGAGAGAGAGATGGCAGGATGGGAGAGAGAGATGTCAGGAAGGGAGAGAGATGTCAGGAAGGGAGAGAGATGGCAGGATGGGAGAGAGAGATGGCCGGATGGGAGAGAGTGTGAGAGAAATGTCAGGATGTGAGAGAGATGGCAGGATAGGAGGATAGGCGAGAGGGCGTCAGGCAGACAGAGAGAGAGAGTGGGAGGAGCAGTGACTCTGTTACAGACAGATCGAGGGAAGTAGGGAGAGAGGTGAGGGGAGGGAGAAACGGCGGCCGCGATTACTGACACTTCAGGAGAGAGGGCGCGTGAGGAGAGCTGAGAGTGACAATGTCAACAAAGGACGGGAGGGCATGAAGAAAGGAGACCCCCTTGCAGAGGTGACGGGCAGAGAAGAAGAGACAGCGACTGGTGAAGGGTCATAGACAGAGGGCAATGGGAGAGAAAGGCGACATTGGCAGGGAGAGAGAGCAGTGATGGAAACACAGTTCATTAGACAGGAAACGTAAAGGGTGTGAGGCTGGAGGGGGTACCAGGTGCGGCCCCCGCTCGGGGAAACGAGGTGGAAACAGAGAGAAGCGCTCCACAGCCAGAGGCAAAAGACGGGGTCCGGGCACAGGCGAGGAACGAGGGCACATTGGGTACAGGCAGCATTCATAACAGGGCGCGCTGGTGAGCGCCAAGCCTTCCTGCCCCCCAGGCCTGGAGAACAGACAGCAAGGCCCAGCTGCAGCCGCCCTGGCCTCCCGCCAGCCCCAGGAGATCAGCCGCCTGCAGGAGGAGTGATTCACCGCGGCGGCACAACGGAGCCTGTGTGCAGCGGCAGCGGCGGGCCGAGGGCCTGCTTGTTTTGGAACAGACGTATTGCATTGAAAAAATAAAGTTTACGAGGGCTTGAACCGGAGCTCAGCGACCGCTGCTCTATTTTAAGAAGCGTCTCGCGCTGTCACATAGACGCAGGCAGCGCGAGGCGCGTCTTTGCTCGCTGAAATGGTTTGTGAGATGTTTGTCACGAGCAAATGTAGCGCCTTGAAATAATAACGGGACACTGCGCAGAAATATTGTGTAAATCCGTGTGCATAAAAAAGGTGGCGTTCTGAATTGAAAATGTACATACTGGCTGGTTTGTCACTCCTTGATTCTGGTGGTGAAAACCCTAACAAGACGAAGAGAGCGAGAGTGAGCTGGCCCTGGAAACGCCTCCCCTCCCTGCTGTTTGTTTCAACAGAAAGAGGAGAGGAAGCAGCGCTGCTTGCCAGCACAGCCGCCCATAGGCAACAAGACGGAGGGAAGAGAGGGGAGGGGGGAGGAGAAATGCGACACGGCGGGAAGGGGAGGGGGCGGAGCGGGTAAAATAAACAAGACGGAGGGAAGAGAGGGGAGGGGGGAGGAGAAATGCGAGGGGGCGGAGCGGGTAAAATAAACAAGACGGAGGGAAGAGAGGGGAGGGGGGAGGAGAAATGCGACACGGCGGGAAGGGGAGGGGGCGGAGCGGGTAAACAAAGACGGACGTGCACGCGCTTTTAAGCTCAATGCGCATGCGCATTGAGCTTAAAAGTCACGGGCACTGCAAGGAATCGCCACGATTCCTTGCAGTGTGGATAAAGAGTGGATAAGTCCCAATACTCTCGCCTTGCTCGATGCGCATGCGCATCGACAGGCGAGACCTAAAAAGTGGAAGGCGTTAGTGAATGGAAAATCTTTGTACATTTAGAAGCATACCCTTGCAGTTCCTGTGATGCACTGAGACCTGCTTAGCTATCCTACTCCAAGGCATTAGATACCGGTGGCTATCATAACCCCACTGTCATTAAAACTGGTGACCCAGGACACTGGCAGCAGGCCGGAACTACACCGCCATTAAATCTGTGGGTGGCACACCAGTAGCATACTACTGTATGCCTCAGATTCCCACCTAAACACGCAAGCAGGCAGGCAGGCACAGACGCAGGCACATACAAGCGCACGCGCGCACACACACAGCCCCCCCCCCGCGGGCTCACGCGCACACGCCCGCCCCCCACACACACATACACACACACACACGCACGCACACAGCCCCCCCGCCCCACTCACCTGGCTCTTTTGTCGCGACTCCCCTGGTATCTCCGTCGCATCACCTAGCCTGTTCGAAGACGGGGACGCATTGTAATCAGCCCCGCAGAGTCCCAGTGTCAGTCAGTGGTGCGGGGTGTCCTGGAGTCCCATGCGCTCCAGCGCTGGTGTCCGCGTGCGGCATCCGTCACTATCCGGCCGCCCGCCCGCCTCTGCCCGGCTAGATGTCTACTGCCGGTGGGCGGTGCCTCGCCGCGCTTCCTGTACCGCCTGCAGCGGATTGGCGCGGCCGCGCTAAGCACCGCCTTGTTGTATCCTAGCCATGGAGATTGTCTCTCTGAAGCGTAATATGCGTCCAGTTCTGTTTTTCTACATGAGGTGGGTGTGGAGGACCAGGTGTAGCGCTTGGATCTGTGAGGCGCTTAGAAAAGTGGGCGCTTCGAGCTGAGCCCTGTGTCAGCCATGGGATTAAGCGCAACTTCATCTTTCTTTCGGTGTCTTTAAACCTTGTATTATTAGAGGAACAAAAAAGAGTGTGGTAATGAAGCCACGTATTTAATTCAGCAGAGGACTTGCAATGCTAAGCGGTGCCTACACGTGTGAGAAATGAATGCAGAAGGCTTGTGGCAGGGTCTCCCGAGGCTGTGAGTAAATGTATGATCAATGAGAATAAAATCTTGCAGAACTGCACCCCTGCCTTTCAGA
The DNA here is from genome assembly GCF_964261635.1 of Lissotriton helveticus. Lineage (NCBI taxonomy): Eukaryota > Metazoa > Chordata > Amphibia > Caudata > Salamandridae > Lissotriton > Lissotriton helveticus. The sequence continues at coordinate 397,478,845 of NC_136057.1, forward strand.
TCTTCCTGCGAGTATTGCATTGCGTCTAGGCGCTTGGCCAGCAGTCTGAAGCTCTCCTAGCATGCCAAGAGGAATGCCTCTGGCCTGCTTATGATCGCTCATATCCCGTCTCCCGTGTTTAGAATTCATTACCTGTGGCCCAATGATGAAGTCGATTTCTTCCATATTGCAAAGCTTTAATGTTCTGTTGCCTCGAGCTGTTTTGTCATGATGGGATCGGGTTTAAGGGGAGAGGGAGCATCCACAGCGATCTAAGGGGATGGAGTAACAGTGTAAGTACTACGGGGTTAAAAAAAAAAAAACAAGTAAACCGTACACGTCTTGTGGAATGTGCCCGACCGAGCGTGGGGAATTCCGGGTGCCTGTCCCCGAGCAAGTGTGTTATCCTGGGCAACGGGGCGCACCTCGAGCACTCTAGCGGAGGTGTAGGGAGCCCAGACCGGGCCCTCCGGATGAAGATGCGCCGGGCGCACCCTGGCACCCCCGCCCTGATGGAATATTTATTTGTCAGAGTGGAACTTTTCACTGGGCGCCTCGGAGGCGCCACCCTCGGAGTGGGGTCAATACTCGCATTCTCCTCCACGCTGTGTGATTCGATATAGCACCTTCCGCCTGATCCTCTACCACCGCTGTCTTCACAGCGAGTTCTTGGGTAAAGCCACTTCAATGCGCTATACCCAGATTATACCACTTCGGACAGGCGTTGATTATTTTATGTTAATCCTAACCAGCGGGTTGTGTGTGTGACGCTGCTACTGCACACCCTCCCTCGCTTCAATATTGGAGAATGTCGATGAACCAGAGGCCGGTCTGGTTTTGCGACCTTGCGCTCCCACTTTCAAAAGACGAATTTGAATTCCAAAGGAAAGTTCCAAACGCTGCCATCAGCACTTAACGTGTTGACATTCTTGAAGCCCGAGCCGAAGTAATAAGCAGAGACTCCCACGGAAGAGGAATGTGCCTACATGGTACCTGATCGGCGCTTACACACCGCGCTTAGTGGCACGCATTCTATCAACCACTTACGGGTGAAAGGAGGCGCTGCCCTAGCCGGCTTGAAACTCGTGCACTTACTGCTTTGGAGGGCGCACAAATGCTTTTTTTTGCGATTTTATATAGCACGAACTGGACCCGAAGGTATTGGAGCGCTTTATATGAGCACCATCTACGTTAGTATACATTATAATTTTTTTAGTAGGCACGGGGAGATAAGGTGATTTGCCCAGAATCGCAGGATGTTGAGCCCACACTCAGACTCGAACCTAGTTCCCCAGGTCCAAAGTCGGAGGCTCTGACCATTACTCCACATCCTCCCACAGGTTTTATTTTATTTGGCCTTCTTTGTGAACCACTTGTGCAGAGCTAGCCCTCCCACGTTTGTGATGAGGGCGGGCAGCTCTCCATTATCACATTTGTGTGACACTTTGCACGCCCAGAGACATTTGAAGACATTTTAGGGGTTTTATCCTAAACCCCCTTTGAATCAGTGCACCTGAAAAGATATTTATCAGCCGCACAATGAGTGAGTTTGAGTGTGATCACACGATTGTCACTGAATGCGAGCTCCAATTCCCTTACCACCCCCTGGAGTAAGTCCCGACTGCTCTCTATGCAACTTCTGAGCGACAGCTTAGAATAACAAGCCTGGTGTTCACATGGATTTAATTAGTCTTAAGCTTTGAAACGCCAGTGGTAAAAATCATTATTCACCAGGCATACTGCTATCTATCTAGCGCCCTCCCTCTATCTATCGCCCTCCCTCTATCTATCTATCGCCCTCCCTCCCTCCCTCTATCTATCGCATCACCACAGCATCACTCAGCACCACCACGGCATCACTCAGGGGCACCACAACATCACTATGCGCTACCACACCATCACTCAACGCCACAGCATCACTCGTCGCCACCACAGCATCAATCTGTGCAACCATTCAACAACAACTGGTTCAAATATGTTCTCTCAATGTTTCAAGCTTTATTACAAATGTCACAAAAAGATGTTAATATTTCACTTCTGTTCTTAGATTTTCGTCACAATAAAATACACTGAACATAATCTTCACAAAAGTTATTTACAAAAGTTTAAGCTATTGCCAATATAAATTACAATAACTTTTATTTAAGTATTAATTATTAAAAAAATAAAAGCCATTGTTATTTGTAATATCAATACATGTAAGTCACATAAAGACAACACATATTGCATTACAAATGTTCTAGGTGTCACATTTGCGAAAGTTAAAACTATTGTAAATGACAAAGCTATTAATTTAGCTATTTTCAAAACTAACACATAAATACAAAATGTGTCATTTACAATACCAATATCTCAAACTTTCCTAAAGCGAGACCTGTTGCATTGCAAATGCTTGTTTAAATGTTAGCAGGCCATGTCAAAGTCCGCATCTAGGTTATTTTAATGGTTTGTAAACCCCAAGTCCAGCCTGGAAACCAACAGCAGAGCTGGCAGTTTTGTTATAAGAACCTCTATTGCGCAGAGTGAGCGCAGCGAGTGATTACAGCCATGTAAGAGGGACTTAAGGGGCTTCTCCCTGCAAGAAGTCTTCGAAATCAGTGGGGAAATGTTGCATTTGATAACACATTTTTCGTCATATACTGCCTTTTAACGAAAGTGAAAAAAGTAGTTCCCTAAAAATAAGCAGGGGAAGGATACAAGGCAGTCAGTCAAAAAGGTGAACAAGCAGGTGTGCTCCAGGGGAGAGATAAACAGGAAATGGAAGGCAAGCCATTTAACAAGAAGCAAGTAAATGAGACTGAAAATAATGCCAATCAATGATAAGCAGTGGGCGGGCTCTATACCCACTGTAAGTTCATGGTAAGGTCCACAAGACCCAATCACCGAAGCATGACCTTAAAAAGAGGCACTGTGGTTAAAAAAAAGCTGCTTAAAGTTATAGTTAGGTGGTGTATGTATGTGTGTGTGCGTGTGTGTGTGTGTATATATATATTTATATATATAGAGAGAGAGAGAGAAAGAGAGAAAGGGAGAGAGACACACACACACACAAATATATTTATTTACTTGAATAAATGTTTTCAATTCATAATACAGCGCCCAGCAAGGGGGTGTCCCTGTGCTGCAGTCTCTGGCCATAGGCACCTCACTGCACCTGCTGCTGCTGTCCTGCTGGCTGCACTGCCCTGTCGCCCGGAATGCAGACAAATGGTGAGGCAAACGTATTTGTGGCACATAGGAGCAGGGTCGCTAGCATATCCTGGCTGTGTTACAGCATTCATAATCCTGCTCTGTGCTGGCTACTACCAGTCAGAGTTATACCACTTTACAGGCTTCAGTTCCATCTCCTTTCAACAGAGCTGTACCCTCCAGTGTGCTGCTGAAAATACAAACTGTGCATTTCTGTTTGACCCAGTTTGGCAAAGCAGTTTGAATTTGCTTTCCAGTTGGGTCTGGAGCTTCGCCCTTCACATTCTGAAACTGCACTCAAGGCCACAGGTGCACTGGTCAATTACCATTATGCCTTATACATGCACACTCTTTCTATGTAGTTATGCAGTCTATATATTTATTACTTTACTCCTACTGTAGAAGGAAATACCTTGATCTCCCTCCAATGCACTACTCTATGTCTCATCCTATACCTCTCTCAATCTATCCTCTACCTCCACTCTCTGACTCATCTCAAACCTCATACTACTGCTATGATCTCCCTAAGATCCCTTTGTCTCTTGCGTCTTCTATCCCTCCTTGACTCACCCCAAACCTCAGTCTACCACTATGATCTCCCATATAACTCTTTCTAGACTCTTTCCTCCTCTATCCCTTCTTTGACTCATCCCAAACCTCATCTAATGTGAGCTCCCAAATAACACTATCGAGACTCTATCCCTCCTTTATCCTATTCAAACAGACTAACTGACTCACATGTCCACCATCAACAAATGATATTTCCCTAAACGAATCCACCACTAATCCTTTGGTTTCCGGAGTAGCATGCGAAAAGCGCTTCAATGCCTCATCAGGGGTAGTAAGCGCTATATAAATACAATTACAATTTAGAAACTGACTGGAGGAGAACTTAAAATCCCAATATATCTCTCACATCCTTTGAGGGAAAACACAAATAGTGCAAGATATTTCCTTTTAAAGTAGACGCTTTTATTAGTTTTTGTTTTGTATCCAAAGATGAACATTTCAAAAAATGTTTTTGCGTAGAAAGTCTTAAAATGGCCTGTGCTCTTTGTGACGAGGTGAACTTGAGACTCTAAAAATATGCAGAATTGAAGACTATTCAGTGTCATCTATGTTGGGTCTTACCTTCGAGGTGGTTAAATGATATGTGTTGTATCATAAGGTTGTGTATAAAGAAGATTTCTTTTTTTAGACAAAGCACTCTCCTATGCATCCATTTGTGAATATGAGATCAACATTCTTAAACGTGCACCTTGCCTGATACATATTTTAGTGTCATCTGCATGTATCTGGAATTTTCGGTTTTACAAATTAATTATATTGGCCAGTGTGTGCATTTGAGTGTTGAAGAGGTGATAGCATGAGTACTATACATGTTATTGTTATTTCCTCTAACAGATTTATGTCTAATTGTATTTAGTGGGTTCCTCTTGAGATGATTGAGCGATTCCAGGTAAAAGGGGGTGCCCTTGATGTCCAATTACATGATGAATTTCTTCTAATTAAATATGTACTCAATCATAGGCTGACAGCAGTTCACCTTGGATTAAACTTTGCCTTGGCGACAGTAGTGCAACTTTAACTGCTACAGCCATATTGTATGGCTCATCCTGGCCCTGTCTAATGGAAATGCCTTATTCTGAAAATTCGAATCTCTCTTTCCCATCTTGGCTGAGACTATTCAAAACAACTTTGAAAACATGTTATTTTTACAATTTAGTATCAAATAAGCACCATCAAAGCTAATAGGTCTGGCTTTCTATTGGGGTAAGTATGTGCCCAGAATGGGATAACTGTGTGTATGTTGCCCCAGCGGTCCTACTAAGAAAATCCCACATGAAAGCAAGATAATATGGTAGCTTGGTGTAGGGACCCTTTGCTGAACACCCTGCAATAGCAGAAATAAGTTATACCCTTATAGAAGAGTATTAAGGAAAGGAGCCAAAATATGAAGTTTGTGTTGTAAATGGTGAACTTAAAAGGCATACACAGCAACATATTACACAGTAGATACTTTTTGCAAAGGGCCAGTATTATCACTGAATGCATGTCTTTACTTTGAGAACAAAAAAAGACTTAAATCCAACATGTAATCATGAGAGCAAAGTGAAGCAAATGACCAATTGGTTCACGGCCAGTTAGTGAATAGCACTGTGCTTTAATGAGAGCCAAGTACATCAAATCAGCAAACAGTGCCTAAAAAAAGGAATACATTAGCATTCTAAACAAGCATTGGAAATGCAACAGGTCTCGCATTAGAAAAGTTGTAGCTACTGGTCTTGTAAATGAAATTTTTTATTTATGTGTTGGTTTTTAAAATAGCTAAATTGATAGCTTTGTCATTTACAATGCCAATAGTTATAACTTTCGCGAATGTGACACCTATAGCATTTGTAATGCAACATGTTTTGTATTTACGTGACTTAAATGGCAGCTCTGGTCGTTAGGCCACATCTGTGGTTTACCTGCAGCACAGAGTACTACTACATTAAGTGGTGTGACAAGCAGAAGTAAAAGAACTCCAGTTTCTCTTGAAATCAGAAGCACGCTAAAGGGGGAAACAGTAGTGAAAGGACACGTGCTCGGTGTGTAAAATGTATTTAGGACTCGATGCGTATATATTTAAAAAAAAAAATCACAACATCTGTGCTTAGTTCTCAGTTGTTTACATACAAAAAAGGAGCACAAGTGAGTGAAGTTGGGCTTCAATACTACACATTTTCCGTTACTTGGAAATTCTAGAATATGTAAAAATATAAGCCAGCTTGCCATTCCCTCTTCCCCGCCACCACGTATGTTATGAAAACTGAGACTGGTATAAAAAAAGCGGACCATTCAGTGGAGGCTGGTAGGGGACAGGGGGGTGGGGGGTGGGAGGGTGCTAGGAAAACAAGACGGAGGGAAGGAAGAGAAGGGGAGGGGGGAGGAGGGGACGGAGCGGGGAGAGCGGGGAGAGCCAAAATTACAGAAATGCAGCTTTCCAAAAGCAATAGACGAAGTGCTGCAGAACTGGAAGCTGCCGGAGCCGCACTCAATGCACATTAGGACTGGAAGGAGAAAAGCGTAACTTCTCACGAGCCCAGTTACTTTCACAGAAAAATCGGAACATTCAGTGGAGGCTGGTAGGGGACAGGGGGGTGGGAGGGTGCAAGGAAAACAAGACGGAGGGATGGCAGAGAAGGGGAGGGGGGAGGAGAAATGCGACACGGCGGGCAGGGGAGGGGGCGGCGCGGGGAGAACGGCGATGAGGGTGTGAAGCAGCAGGGGCCTTTGAAGTGAAGCTAAGCTTCACTTCAAAGGTGTGGGAGGAGTGCTGCTGGGGAACAGATGGCGATTTGATGATGTGCACGCGCATTTTAGGTCAATGCGCTTGCGCATTGACCTAAAAGCGCACAGGCACAGCATCAAATCGCCAGTCAATCGCCAGTCTAGGTAAAGCTTATTTAAGCCCCTATAGTCTCGCTCTGCTCAATGCGCATGCGCATTGAGAGGCGAGACCTAAAAAGGAATACTTAATGGACCCATCACCCAAATCTAATGGTAATGATACAAATATAAAATATCCTCGAAATGCCATGGCCTTGATGGACAGCCCATGTCAGCAATGGCAAACAATAAAAAGCAGATGTTAGGCCAATGATAGCAATCAAAAACTCTCTGTAGCCACACCTACAATAATGTATTTAAGTACATGCCACTCACTGCATTTATGTTCAGACTTACTGAATACATAAAAAGGTCAACTATCTGAAATGTGCCCACCTTGCGCACACCTCTTCAGACCGGTCTGTGTGTCCCAATGTCAATGGATTGTTAGCCTACTTGTATCTTTATGTCAGCTTCTCTGTTCCTTGAATATCCCTTCAGCCCCACCTCTACATGTTTGCACCCATGTAAGTCCCAACATGCTTCCCGCATTTAGTCACCCTAAGCACATGTAGCGCATTACATTGGGTGAGCTGTAGAAGGAAATATGTGCAGCCTGGGTAGGTTTTCTACTGCTGAAAATATCAGCGTGGAAAAAATGTGGTAGTGGGACACGACTCGTTGGGGTATTCTCAGGTTATGCTGCATCTCCCTCCATACATGTAGCGCACTATGGCGGGTGAGCTGTAGGTGGAAATATGTGCAGCCTGGGTAGGGTTTCTGCTGGAGAAGTTATCGGTGCAAACAAAATGCACCACAATAAACTTAAAGTTACTGTGCCTTCTGCCAGAGCACCCAGAGCTCACCTTTGTGCCTTTTTAAAAAGTCCAGCTTCGCATGTCTTTAACTCGAAACCTTGTAAAAGAGAACCGCAAATCACAGTTTTCCACAGCTTGCAACACTCCGTGTAGACATTTTCTTTTCGATTTTCCACTCGCTTGACGGTTATTTATTCCACTTTCATTTTCATTTTCTCTCCCTACAATTGCATTGTTCCAACATGGAAATAAAAACAAAGTTTTCTTTCCAAATTTTCTTACTGCAACTTTTTTTCCCAAAATGAGAATTCCCAAATAAAACCTGCATTTCACCTTCATTGAGAAGTTCACAAGAACATGTCCTATAATGGAACCCTTCTTATTATTTGAAAAACATCCCTTGAAGAAACATCTGAGTATTTATCTGAATTTAAGATTACTCTGATGGGTTTCAACCTCATGAATCTTTTGAACATTGAAGTTCTGGTTGGGAGAGGAAGTCTGGAATAATAGTGAAGGTTTCTATAATTTTTTTAAAGGCCTGCAAATATAGCAGGCCTTTACCTAGTAGATGTCAGGCGCACTCGATATCAGAGGACCGTGCATACCTACATCTAAGACAGGACCCTCCATTGGCATCCCGCGTTGAGTATCTGTCTTCATAAATCTCCACATCTCCTAATCATTGTATACTTAGAGGAGTATTACACGTGTATATCAATATACAGTTAGCACAGGCCATCACATTGATCGCAAACAATCTTTCTTATTAGGGCATTGCATCAGTTCGCCTTATCAGTGCCTCTGCTTAGAGCCCGCCAATTGATTACCATTGGATGCCTTATTGTCATTCTGATTTGGTTCCTTCTTATTCGATTGTTTGCATTCCCATTCTTCTGTTTGTCTCTACCGTGGACAATATCCTTTTGAAGACCATTTTGATTTGATGGCTTATACCCCTCCGCTGCTCACATTTAGGCAGCTACCTTTTTCTTTTTCTTTCTGCACTACACAAGAGTTCAAGTGTTATCTAGCTCTCTCCCTCAAGTGCCACTCTCATATCCACTTTCTCTTGAGCCCCCACACGCCCTGTTGGTATCTCCCAGGTGTGCTGCTTTGCTCCTTCTCCTGCAACCCGCCTTGCTTCCTCCTATCCACTCCTAAGTTTCTCCTAAAACCATCTCGGACATTTCAGTTATTTTTGTGTTCTTTTTTTGGAAGGCCTGGCTGTACCCACTTCCACCCAGGCACTTCTTTACATTAAAAGTGCTATAATGCACTTAGATTATTATTTTTTTTAATTACCTGAAATAAGTGGCATATGCCATCTGTCTGAAAAATAATATAATAAGGGTGCCAGCATCATTCTGTAGATGCACACACACATGGTGACGCATGAGTGCCCCCAAAATGATGTAACAGACTACAGCAGCAGTGACATCCTACCATTTTTACTTATTTTTAGGTCGAAGCCTACAATATAGTGCAGCTGTCCGGTTTGCTAACGACATCTTGGAGACATTCTGAAAGCTGACTTAAGAATGAATTCCACCCTTTGCTTACCATTGGCTTTGTGGTTTGTTACTCACAGTTGCTTAATTGCTATTTGCTGGCTTTATTTGCTTTAGGCTGTCCAGCTTGAGTTTGTCCATCCGTTAGAGAATAACTTGTTTACTGTACCCTTCCGACTGCTCATTGTTTGTAAACAGTCCTTTTTATCTTGTCCTTATCTTGACACATTTCCTGTGCATTCAAAAACAGATGTCAGTCTTCCCTGGAGCCTGGTGTTTACTTTTCTTTCTCTGACTTCACAGTGAGATAATTTATGTGAAAATCTTGCTGTGCAATGGAAAGGTTTTTTTCTAGCACTCAATAAAAATGAACTGTGCTGATATCTCAGAATTAGGGAAGTACAAATAAAAATAGATTTTTTTGTATTTTCTAAGTGTGGTGGAAACAAATATTTGAATATGATCAAAACACATCAATACACCAGTGATGACACTTTCACACATTATTGTTTGTACACAGTAAAACTATATATTGTGCAAATGTAATGGTCATTTCAATTGAAAACCTGTTGTCAGTAATGGCTGTGTGCTACCACACCAGGCACACTCTGCACTTTGCAACTCCACTCTACACCACTCCACTCCACTTTACAACACTCTACTCCACTCTTGCCCCTCCGCTCTAAGCGACCCGACTCCAATCTATGACATGCTACTGCATTCACTGACACTCCATGTCAGTCCTCTACACTCTACAACACATCCCGCCACTCCACTCTGTCGCTCCACTCGTCACCACTCTACTATACTTCTCTCTAGTCCATTCAACAACACTTACCCCACTTCACTCCAGTCTACCCCACTTCACTCCAGTCTACCCTACTCCACTCCAATCTACTCCACTGCACTTCAGTCTACCGCATTCCACTCCAATCTACCCCTATCCATTCCAGCCCAATATATACCAATCTAACCTACTCCACTTCACTACAATCTACCCCACTCCACTCCAGTCCAGCTCACTACAATCTCTCTCACTCTAGTTCAATCTACCCCACTCCACTCTATCCTAATCTACCCCATTTAATCCCAATCCACTCAATCTACCTGTATCTAACCCTAAAGTGCATGCAGCTGTTGAGGTATTCTGGTCCTGTGTTTGGTAAGGCTTTGTATGTGTGTGTGAGGAGTTTGAAATGCATGCGCTTGTGAATGGGAGCCAGTGAAACTTCTTGAGGGTCGGTTTGAAGTGGGTGTGGCGTTTACCATTGAGTATGAGTCTTGCAGTGGTGTTCTGGAGTCTGTGTAGGAGTTGTTTGAAGATGTCGATGTAGTGAGTGTTGCTGTAGTCCAGCCAGCTGGTGATGAGTGCTTGTGCGACAGCCCGCCTGGTGTTCTGAAGCAGTTGATGATCTTTCGTACCATGCGCAGGATGTGAAAGCTGGAGGTACACACTACGTGGACTTGAGCCATCATGTTCACCTTGTTGTCTAAGATGATCCCTAGATTTCTTGTGTGGTATGTGGGTATGAGTGTTGGTCTTAGCTGCACAGGACAAGTGGAGTACCGCGGGTAAATGTTGCCGCCGAAGACCAAAAACGTCTGTCTTCTCTGAGTTAAGCTGCAGGCAGTTGGTTCGCTTCCAGTCTGCTACTATGGTCATGCAATTGGTGAAAGGGATTCTGGTTGTATGTGTCATGTCTGTCACGGAGAGGATGAGTTGGGTGTCATCATCGTAGGAGATGATGGTGGTGTCCAGTGATCGAATGATGTTGAGGAGCAGTGCCATGTACATGTTGAAAAGGGTGGAGCTGAAGGACGATCCCTGTGGGACTTAGATCCATTTGAGAGCAGATCCTTTTATATCAGTCTTGTGGAGTCTTCTGATATTGTTGTTATGGGAGGCAGGGTCAAAGGCCGTGGAAAGGTTGAGCAGAAAACAGCCGCTGTTTCTGGTCAGACAAAGATGATTCGTATGTCATTGTTGGCCACATTGGCTGCTGTTTCGGTGTAGTGGTTCATTCTTAATCCTGATTGAGTGTTGTCTAGAAGACGGTGAAGTTCGAGGTAGGTTGTGAGTTGCTTGTTGGTGGCATTCTCAATCACTTTAGCTGGATAGTGGAGCAGGGAGATGGGTCGGTAGTTGCTCAGTTGATTTTGGTCAGCTGTTGGCTTATTGAGAAGGGCGTTGATTTCTGCAACTTTACATTCATAAGGGAAAGTGGCTGTCACGATGGAGGTGTTGATGATGTGGGCTGGGTGGTGCTGATTGGTGACGTTCCCAGGTTGTAGCTGTTCAGGCCAGACGAGACCTAAAAATTAGTTTGCATTATCAGTAGACAGTAAATTAAAAGCAAATTTAAGTTTAATAAGATCATCTAGGGAGGATGTAGAATTTGTATGGTAAATAAGAGTGTTCTAATTGTACACTATACGCATAGTAAGGGAATTCAAAATAGCTAGAGAGGATTTCTTTTTACGGGATACAAAAGAGATGATAAAGTCTCTCAAAGTAGCTTTAAAAGCATCCCATATAATTTGAGGGGAGGGATAAGAGGGTTCATTTTTTTAAAAAAAAGGTACGAGCTCCCCTTTGTTTTCTCACCACCCGTAGTTTTCATGGCGTGAGAACCGCTATGAGACCACTGGCTGTGAGGCAACTCCTAATATGCTTGGCAGTGCCATAGTGGCACCACCAAGCATATTGAGGCCTCAAGACTGCTGCACAAACTCCAGGGATCGCGGCTCCCTGGCGGCTGCGGCAGTCCCATGGAGGTCAGCCACAGTACCTCCACTACAAAACCCAAACTCGTAATTAGGCCCGTAGTCTTTATTTCCCTTACCACTTATTCACGTGTTTCCCCCTTTCCTAAAGGTTATTATCCGTCTTCATTTTTCCATCACTTTTCTGTCCTCCCACTCTCCCACATACACTGTCAGCCTACTTTGCATCACTCACATTTTTTCACTACTTCCTGTTACTCACCATCATAGCATTTGCCCATCTTATCTGTCAGGAGCCCTCTCTTTTGACTTGCTCTTCCCATTACCAGCCTCTCCTTCAGCTCCCTCCCCTCAACTATGCCAACTCTCTCTACTACATACTCCACCCAGTGTCAATTATATTTCACTTCTTATACTGAATGTAAATTTCACTCACACTCTTCCTACACTGCATCACAACAATACAATGTCTGTATTAGCTAATGGTATGACAGTCACATCTAGATTGAACTGAAGATCACGAGTTCCAATGGTGTTAGAGCCAACACATCTTCATCTTTCTGAGGTCGATACATTAGTAACACAAGTTACACACAATAGAAATCGCCTACTGGTTTGCCACAAATGTTTTATATATTTTTCCAAACAGCAAAGTGATCTCTTGGGTGTCAATGTGCTGATCACAGAAGACAGTAAACCAGTAGTATAGTTACATCGTGTTATTTGAGCTGTTTCTACAGTGCCCAAAATTTTTAACACAGCCGCTACTTCAGACTTCTTTGTAAAACAAAGCTGTGCATATTGAACAGAGTTTCCTCTGTGCTCAGTATGTGGCATAAAATGAGATTAAACAGAGACCCTTCGCAAGAAGTGGTCCCAAATTACACACCGAATTCTTGCTTAAGGACTCTGATTTTGCAAACCGACCTATGTTCTATTAGGTCACTTGACAAATTCACCATTCACGGGGGTCACAAAATGACCGCCCAGTGACAATTAAGTAGACTGGTTAAAACGTGTGACTCCCTGCGATTGGCCACTAACACCTGCCTGGTGGCCTGCAAGGGACCCTGTGGTCGCATTCCTTTACAGGAAAGTATTTTAAAGCAGCCCAAGTTCCTTATAGGAATCAGTGCTGCTTTAAAGAAAAAAAAATCATTTGGGAAAACTTCAGAAAAAGTATGGACCACTGCCTACTTCACCTGAGGCTGCAAACACAACTCTCAAAGGCACCACCAAGTAACGCTCAGTGTTGCCAGGTTGTGTCTCGTGGAAGAGAGCATATTGGTCGTTTGTGCACCATCGGTGGCTAACACTTTGGTGTCCAGCTCCACAAAGAACTGTGCCCACCTTGTGACCCCTTCCTTTGTCCCATTTCCCATCCTCCTACTTTCCATCATGTTGCACAACTCCAGCTCTTACCTTTATCCCTCCATCTCTGCCCCTTAACCTGCACCACCACCTGCACGCATGGAACCCCACCCCTATGTACTGTATCACCCCCTCTTCTATACAGCACTCTGCCACTCTGTAGCTGGGCCCACTCTCTGTAAATTCACATCAACATTAGAGAGCAGAAATGTGCACATTATATCTATATTATCAGGCTTGTTTCCATGATGACCTCTTCCTTGTGTTAACAGCTCCCGATGTCCACAAAGCATCTGCCTTTCAGGTACAGCCCAGGAGGTGGCCTATTTCATGAATCATGATCCACAAAGAAATGAGTAAATAAATAAATTCCGATGTAAAATAAACTAGAAAATGCCATCAAAGGACAAAGATGAAATCTTGTGGGAAACACAACTCCAGAAATGCTTCAGCCTTAGACTAAACATCCATCCTCTCCAGTCGCACCAACACTTCCTCACGTAGACAGTACAAAGCAAGCCAGCTCTATTATTTCTGAACAAAAACAGGGCGTAGCAACCGCCTACTAAACAACTCCGCTGCCAGATCATACTCCACCCATCCAACACACTGGTAAATATGCTTTGCAAACAAAAGACATCAGAGAAGCCAAGTAGTCAAAGAGGTGTGAAGAAACAGCACACAGTCAGTCAGGTGCACTTCTATTCTGCAATAGTTAAAAAGATGCTAGGAAAACATACTGAAATATAGATTAAGGGAACAGGCCGCGCAGGTGTGCCCCTACAGGCCAATTCTCGAGGAGTGTCTGTAACTCATGGCAGGGTATTGTATTGTACTCAGTGCATTAAATGAGCCGGTACTGTCTGCTAGGGGGTACCAGCACTTTTTTATTTTGAAAGGGAGAGTACCGGCACTTCTCAAGAGAAATGCTTTACTTTTAATTGGAGAGTACTGGCACTTCTCAGAAACAAGCAGGTACTCTGATACAGAGTACCTGCACTTCTATTTTTCGATTTCAAGCACTGATTGTACTGGTATTTGTATTTCAATTTCCAGTGCTTAATTTGAGCCAGGGGTTTCCCTCCACCAGCACCAGCACTTACTTGATTGTCAACAACCAGCACTTATAACTGCTACCACATGGTGGCGCTGTTGATGTAACTTACAGATGTGCTGAACAACAGTTGTTTATTAATTCAATGTACATTAAAAAGAACTAATACCTGCCGCACAAGCTTTTCGAATAGCTTTGTGGGCCTCAGTCTGAACTGTCAAACTGGTAGCATGCGATGATTATTATTTGTGTTGTACTGTCATTGGCACCACTGGCAGTGGCAAAGGGTGGTATAAGCTGAGGTGGCCTACCGACGAGGGCCCTGGCATTTATTTTGTTACAAATTAAGCACTGTCAATTTCCAGACCCCTTGAGAGGCCTGAAGCTCTTTCTGGATTGTTGAGCAAGCAACTACTCTGCAACATGTATTTGGCATTTCCTGGTTCCGTCAAGGACAGGCTATCCTTGTAACAAGCATGGCTCCTTTCCTTGGAAACACAGTAACTAGACACTGCAGTGAGCACTCTGAATTAGCAAGTTCCACCTATTTACAACTCAACTTTACAGTGGTAAGCAGGGAAGAAGAGTCAAAGCTTACTCTTGGAGGGCGGTGTAAGCACAGCGTCTGGGTCAAGCTGCACATGTGGCCCTTGCAATAAACAGAATGTCCAAGTGATGTCATTCTTTTTGTTAAATATATAAGACTTTTATAATTAATAAACACCATCTTTTTTTCCAGTGGCTGTGGCAACAACATGTCTTAAAAAAAGCTACCTCCAGTCTCTCAAAAATCCAGTGGGAGAGAGAACATTTAGGCTTATATATCAGATAGTTCTTCTGAAAATGTGCTTCCCAAAAATATTGTATGTCCAGTCCTTAGTACAAGAGACAAGGCTGCGACCTACAGATGTCAGGCTAAATATCACTTTTGTGATGGTAGGCACGCCATAAAATTAACATGGCGAGCTAAGCAAGAGACAAGCGTCTTGTTAAGATTAGCCAATAATTCAAGCAGAAATCCAGGAGAGTTGAAAATCCAGTTTAATGGAAGGAGCACAGTACTGCTGCTGCAGAGATGCAGATCAAGAATGTTCAATAACAGGGGGGCGGAGCCGGGCCAGCGGCCAAGATGGTCGCATGCGTGCCCGGCTCCGCCGGCTCTCCTCTCCCGCTGCCTGAATACCCCGTCTGCCCCGCACATCATCGGAGCCTCATGTGTCGGAGGGGGTGCCAAGTGGATGTGTTCGCTTCTGGGCGCTTTCCGCGCTTCGGGAGCGGAGTTACGACTATTTTTGTCCCCGGCCAGAGAGAGACTTCCAGCCGGGCTCTGGCGTGATTGAGACGCCGCCAGCGAGATCCACAGTGTCGGATGCTGAGCTTTGGAAGGTCCCGCCCCACGTTTGCTCAGGTCAGCCCGCCCCTATGGACTTGGCTCCAGCGCTACCCATGCACCGGGAGGACGGAACGTGTGCTGAGTATCGTGCCGTTTTGATGTCCCCGCCCCCCCCTTTCCACTTTTTAATGGGCTTATTCGGCCCCTACTTGTTGTGGGCTGTTTGGATGGCGTGCTGCCAGTTCTGCAAACAGCTGCCCAATCCACGTCTCCGCCATATGGGGCTGGCTCCGGCGCAGTATCACCAATGCGCCCTTTTGGATTGTGGGGGTTTGATCCTGCGTATTCCCCTGTACCAGGGCAAGGACACTAATGAGTGGTGCATGGGGCTGCTGCCTCCTTTTCCCCTTTTATCGATCTTGGGGCGGGCGGCCATGACACTTGTTTGGACGGCGCTGGGGCTTGGGGTCCCCCTGACGAGTGGTCGGTGGACCGGTTGAGCCCGCAGTCGGTGTTGGAAGTGTAAGCGGTGACGGCTGGGCCATGGAGGGGATGTCCCCCGTGCGCTGAAATGGAGGAGCTGGCTTTGAACTACGACGGGGGGCACCGGACATTGCCGGGACAGAGAGACACATCGTTGCAGGCACTTTGTGTGCAAGACTTTGCCCGTGCTGCTTTTGCTCGGCCCTTTCTTGCACAGGTTTGGTGGTGGGTCCCTGCTCCGCTTTTCTTGGCGACATGTGAGAGTGTTTGCATTAGTGCCACTTCCTGTATGCGCTACATAGACTACCTATTTGACACTGTTTCATAAGCCTATGTCGGATGCCCGCAGAGTCCACTGATCTAATTTGACTCATGATCCTTCTATTTGCCTTTCCTGATTTCGAACTCTACAATTACGAAATGGCCGTCCTGGTATTCCGATCTAATGTGGTTGGAAGGCAGTCGCAAAATGGCGGCGGCGCCCCGGATGGTGCGGCCGCTTGGATTGTTGCAAGACATTCTGCTCCGTCTGTGTTGGCATACCCTCTCACTGTGCGGTGTTATTTGTGCTTTCTCGTTTATAATTTTGTGCCTTGTTTCTACTCTGGCCGGCGAATTGTATGTATAACATTGACACTTGGCTCCTTCTTCCCTAGCATTGAGAGTTTTCCATATTGTTTGGTCGGCTCGCGGGGGTGGGCTGTATAATTGATTTTGACCCTGCTTATGGTTTTTTCGTATTTTATTATTCTTCACAATATTATTGCAGGGGTGCGGGAACCCGGGGGGGGGGGGGGGTCGGGTGCCTGTGTTAGGGGCTCCCCCTGGATTCTTTCCCCTTCTGTGGGGTTTTCGTTCGTTCTCCTTTTCTATTCATTTCTTTTGTGTTGAATATTGTCTTTCTTCTTCTTGGTCTCTTCTTCCTACATTTCGGGTTTCGACGATGGGCGACAGGCACGCTGCTAGGGGGGTGGGCCGTGGCCGTATGCAGTGGTGCAGGGTGGGGGGATGGGTGTGGGATATAGGGTTCTTTTGGTTTCCTTTTAGTTCCATGGCCTTCCTTTTCATGTGTTTCTTTTGGCTTTTCTCTCCTTTTTCTTTCTTCTTCCCCCCCCCCTTTTTTGAGGGTCTGATTCTAGGTACTTCACTGGGCGTTGATTTAGTTCAGTACGGGGTCTCTGTCCTACTGCTTCATTCCGTGGCGGGCGGGTACTGTGTGGGCGGGGATCTGACTTGTTTGTCTAATATCCTGAGTGTGCGTTCTGCTATGTATGCCTTGCCTATGATGGTCCTGCCGCAAATATCCTGTCTCAAGTGTAACCCTAGTGTTGGTGATATTTAACTGTATGATTTCAGATCCTGCATTTTTTCATTTAAAAAACACAAACCTCTCTGATCCTTTGACCTTGTTCCGTACAGCTCTCCTGAGTTACGCATCGATACTGTGAGGTGTACTATCTCTTTGATCCTGATCTACGTTGTTCGACTGTATTACCTCTGTACCCTTGCTTAACATTTCAGTTTGTCGGACTATGACTGTAACTGTGAAATGTCAATAAAGGTTTTAAAAAAAAAAAAAAAAAAAAAAGAATGTTCAATAACAATTCCATATGATGTAATCACAACTGCAATGCATGTGCCAGGGATTAAAAATACACAGTATGTAAAGAGGGGCTTTACATTAATAAGTAAGGAAGAGGAGGCTGAATTGTAGAATCATTCCTCGGAGTTTATTAGGTTTAAGTATGACAGCAAACTACAGGAGCATGACTGCTTCATAGGAAGGTCAACAGCTATATGAGAAGTAAAACAGTTAACAAGCATGAACATTACAACATCACGAGCGATGCACTTTTGAAGAGAAACATTCTCTTCACAAGTGCGCGCTCAAGAACATACTTACATCAGCTATGGAATTCCCATATGAAGGAAACAAAGGAAATACTTTGACTAATTAGTACTCTACATCTTATCCCTTCCTTAAATAAAAGAAAGAGAGGTTGATGAAGAGAAGGGATTCAATAAAAATAATAATCCTTAAAACGAGAGGGGAAGGAACAATTCCTTTGCATTTTTGGGGAAACAGGTAAAGTAGCATTGGAGGTGTTGGGAGAAATACAATCATTTGGAAAACTGGAAATTACGTGTGAGTCACAATTATATTCGACATCCTGACTAGTATTGACATCAGAAGAGCAAGTATTCTGAGAATTACACAAATGAGTGTCATCAGAAGGTGCTCCTAGAGGAAAATAAGAACAGGAAGGAACATCAACAGAATGTTTATACGAACAAATCTTTTTGGCTTGTTCAGATGTAAGCTTAACAATAACTCGTTTGTTCCACCACCCTTTCTTATCTAGAAAAAGAGAACCTTTAGAGACCTTAAGGACTTGTGTGGGAAAAGAAAACTTTGATAAACCTTTAGTGATTCTGTTGTCAAGTTTGACCATAACCTAGTCTCCTATTACAAAACCTGGTTTGGAAGAAACCAATTTAGAATTAAAATTCTTCTGTTGAACCAATTGCTTGGAAGAAACATTTTCCCTAACAATATTTCTATCATGACAAGCCCAGCAAAAATTATCATTGACTTTGAGTTCTTTAATCCAAGATGGGCAAATGTTCCCATTTGGAGTACGTTTCTTAAGCAATCTAAAAGGGGAAATTCCAGTGGTGTAGTGAGGAGTGATCAAATAAGACCATAGTTTGCTTCTGAGAAACTCCTCCACATCTAAATTAGAGGCAATAGCCGTTTGTATGCCCTCTTTAATAAATTTGTTAATTCTCTCTATCAAACCATTTGAAGACGGTGAGTAAAGGGCAACCTTCAAATGTTTGATATCATGAGATTTTAAGAATTTTTCAAGGGTGGATGAACAAAAATGTGAGCCATTGTCACTCACAAGTTCTTTGGGTGGACCTTCACTTAAAAATATCTTTTTAAAAACTTCAATCACCGTGCAGGAGTTTGGGTTCTCACAAAAATCAAATTCACACCACTTCGAGTAATAATCAATTACAGCAATAATATAACGTTTGTTTTTCGGTAAAACTAGAAAAGGACCAGAAAAATCAATTGCTAATTTATGCCAAGCTTCCTTTGGCAACGGTACAGAATGCAAGGGCAACTGAGGAACCTTCCAATGCTTATCCGATACTAAACAAGTGGAGCATAGATCAATCCATGACTTGACATCTTTTTCAAGTCCAGGCCACCAGAAATGTTCTTTTATCTTTCTCGAGGTGCTGCCAACACCCAAGTGACCTTGGTGAGATGATTCAAAGATTTTCCTCCTTAAGTCAAAGGGAGGAATACATAAGTCACCTCTAAAAATCACATCATTAACGATTGAAAGTTCTCCCGAAACTTGTGAAAAAACTTTCAGGGAAGCAGGTAGAGAACGAATCTTGGGCCAACCTGAAATAATTAAATTTTTAACAGAAACTAAAACAGTGTCATTAGAATAACTTTTACGCCACTCACTTTCAGAGATGGAAAAAGGAGATAATACAAGTTCTTCTATAGAGGCCACTACACACTCTATATCATCTTCTTCATGTTGTTTATCATCTATATTTACCAAACTAAGTCTGGATAGGGCATCCGCCCTAATGTTTTTTCCTCCTGAAATATGATTAATTGTGAAGTTATACTCATGAAGTCTTGAAAGAATTCTTGTCAATCTAGAGGAAGCCTTACCTGTTCCATTGCCAGACAGAAGATTCAAGAGTGGTTTGTGATCACTAAGGAGCACGAAATGTGATCCCCAAATATATATCTTGAACTTCTCTATGGCCCAAGAACAAGCAAGAGCTTCCCTCTCAATCGTGCTGTAGTTTGACTCAGCACAATTAAGGGATCTTGAGGTAAAACCCACAGTGTATTCTTTGTGACCATCTTGTTGACAAAGTACAGCCCCCAAACCTTTCTGGCTTGCATCAACGGAAATGATGCATTTTAAATTGGGGTTGAAAGAAGACAAGGCTGGCGCTTCAATAATAACTTTCTTCACAAGATTAAAAGCATAATTTGCTTCATTAGACCATATGAACTTCGCCTCCTTTTTAAACAGTAAACGAAGAGGTTGAACAATTTGTGCATAATTCTGAATAAAGCGAGAATAATATTCTGCCAAACCTAAGAATGATTTGAGTTTATCCTTATCTTTGGGAATGGGAACATCTGAAATGGCCTTAGTTAAACAAAGTTTGGGCTTGATACCTTCTAGGGAAATACTATGTCCAAGATAATCTAACTCTTCTACCATAAATTTACACTTCTTCTTGCCAAGAGTTATGCCAACCTCTTTAAAACGGGAAAGAACCTTCCTTAAAATTTTTAAATGTTCGGGTTTATCTTTGGAATGTATAAGCACATCATCGTGATAAGCTTGTACATTTTTAATGTCAATTAAAATGCAATCCATGAATTTTTGGAACACGCTGGCAGCGGATGCCAGACCAAATGGAAGTCGTAGATATCGAAATGCTCCAAAAGGAGTTATGAAAGTGGTAAGTTCAGATGATGACTTTGTGAGGGGAATCTGGTGGTATGCACTTTTGAGATCAAGAAGGGAAAATAATTTTGACTCAGAAATGCCTGTGAGTAGCTCTTGTATTTTCGGTAATGGATGACAATCAACCAATATGTTCTGGTTCAAAGAGCGTAAATCCGCACACAAACGGATACTTGAATCTTTTTTTTTAACCACAACTATAGGACTGACCCAAAGGGAAGAATCAGTGGGTACAATGATTCCCTCAGATACCAAATTATCTAGAACCTTTTTTAATTCATCTCTGACATTTAATGGTACATTTCTTAACTTGTGAACAATGGGAATGGCGTCTGGTTTTAACCTAATTAAGTGTTCAAAATTTTTTATGTGCCCAACAGACTCCTTGAAAACCAGGAAATTCTGAAATCAAATCATGAATTTCTCTGTTTTCATCATTATATACTTCGTAAATGGGAATTTCATTTATTTGCACAGGTGTACTAGAACCTGGTACCAATTTTAAGCCCATTTTAGCCAAGTCTTGCCAGCCTACAATACACTTACCATCTATAGCCACGTAAACTTTTGTGGAGGTAGATCTGCCTAAACAAGAAATGATGGAAATAAAATACCCCAACATATCAATGTTTTTACCAGCATAAGCTTTTGGGACAATATCTAATGGTAAAAGTTGTGTACTTTTTCTCCAACGTGAATTGAAGAGAACATCAGAAATGATGGTTACCGGAGCCCCAGAGTCAGCCATCATATCCAACTTAATGTCACCAACATATACAACACATGTTGGGTCTTTAACCCGGATATTGTCTGTTGATATATCAACAAGATCAATGGACAATATTTTCTTATCCAAATTATCAACAGTATTAATATGAATATCATGTAAACTTGAATCAATAGAAGAAAGAGACGGAACAGAAATATCAACGTTATCATCATCAAAGGTGGAAAGCATGTTAACACGAATAGATTTCTTATTTCTACAAACTAAATTAAAATGACCAAATTTGTTGCAAAAAGTACATTTCTTTCCCAAAGCTGGACAAGTAGGACTATTGCTAAGATGAGGTTTAGATCCACATCTAAAACAATATGTGGTAGTTTTCTTCTGAAAAGTTTTGACTGGTTTGTTTTTCATTAACAAAGCATTAACTTGTATCTCATTATCAGAACGAGAAGGATTTCCATCCGAGATACACCTTGAAGAGACTATAGATCTTTCCACGCTCTTGGCCATATCTATGACTTCAGACAATGTAGGGTCACGACAACTAAGTATTCTTTCCTGAATCTTTTTGTGGAAACATTTATAGACAAACTGGTCCCGTAAAACTGTATCCAAGTAGGGACCAAAGTTATATTCTGCTGCTAAATTTCGTAACGCAGAAATGAATTCCTCAACAGACTCATGTTGGTCCTGTTTTCTTTTCATGAACGTAAAACGTTCCATCATCACACTAGGTTCCTCTAAAAATTTTCTGTTCAGTCTTAAAATTGCACCAGTGTATTCGTTCCATCCTTCTCCATTACCAGAGGAGGTTGTAAAATGGGTAAATTGTTAAAAATTTCCCTTCCAGCAGAGCCTAAATGACTGTATAAAATTGCCAGTTTCCTCTTTGCAGAATATTCATCCGCACCAATTGCTACCAAATAATTTTCAAAATTTTTAAACCAAAGTTTCCATACCTCCTTTGGTTTGCCTGGAGTGGGTAGGAAATGATCCAGGTAAACAATCTGTTGATTGGTAGCCATGTCTTTAAATATGTTTAAACAAGCTGAAAGAATTATCTTCCTCAAGTAGCTTCGAAATTTCTTTTTTTTTTTTTTTTTTTTAAATTGTCTTAATGAGTAAAAATGCAAGAAAGTTGATA
Organism: Lissotriton helveticus; assembly: GCF_964261635.1. NCBI lineage: Eukaryota > Metazoa > Chordata > Amphibia > Caudata > Salamandridae > Lissotriton > Lissotriton helveticus. The sequence continues at coordinate 397,501,073 of NC_136057.1, forward strand.
AATACCTTGTATTGCCTTGCGCGAAGATTGTCTTAAACAATGGTTGTTTAAACGAGAAACGAAAACAAAGTGATTTCAAGCAAGCCGATCCTCGTCTCGTTTCGGTTACCAGGGAAACAAGAGTGTTTATGAAAACAAAGATGGCCGCCGAAAGTAGGTAAACGTGCTGACGTTTACTTTCCTCGTCACAGTGACGTTTGTTTTCAACCAGAGGGATGATCGAAAAGATCAAAAAGTGTTGAAAAGCTGTGGAAAGGTTGGTTTTCACTTCCGCGAGTCCGTTTTCAGCGTAGGACAAGGTATGAGAAGCTTTCCCGGTCTAATTTTTTGTTTTCATGCGCGTAGCATCAAACGGCAAATCTGCAAAAATGGTAAAATGCTGCTTTTCTTTTTCCGTCGTCGCCAAATGTAAAGAGGGGCTTTACATTAATAAGTAAGGAAGAGGAGGCTGAATTGTAGAATCATTCCTCGGAGTTTATTAGGTTTAAGTATGACAGCAAATTACAGGAGCATGACTGCTTCATAGGAAGGTCAACAGCTATATGAGAAGTAAAACAGTTAACAAGCATGAACATTACAACATCACGAGCGATGCACTTTTGAAGAGAAACATTCTCTTTTCAAGTGCGCGCTCAAGAACATACTTACATCAGCTATGGAATTCCCATATGAAGGAAACAAAGGAAATACTTTGACTAATTAGTACTCTACACAGTACAATTAAAAGGGCAACATAAATTTAAAAGGGAAACATAAAACAAATGTACAAGAATGTAACACGTTTGTGCAGGATTGGCTCAGAGAGCAAAGCTGGCCTATTGGTGTTTCGATGTACATCAATTAATCTATGTAATAACCACTTCAATGCACTCCCAAATGTGTCTGTTAAAGAATGAGAGAGGATGTAGCCTTACGGCTAGAGCAGTCGACGTTAAAGCTGGGGAATCAGGTTCCAGTCTCGACGCTCAACATCCTGTGATTCTGGGCAAATCACTTAATCTCCCCGTACATAACAAATATAATGTGTCCTTGTGTAACGAAACTGGCGCTCTGATACCCGATACCTTCTGGTCTAGTTTACGCTATATAAAAAAAATTTAAAACATTTTTTAAAGCTATGAATTAAGTACTGTTTTAACAATCACATAGTCTGCAAATGCATCAATTGGGCATTATTCCCCCACACTCTCATCTTATACAAAAGATAATTGCTGTCTTTTAAAATTGTAAGGAGCATGGTCGACAGTGGCAGCTCCTCCGCTATGGAGGAGGAGCTTTACCCCCACCTGCCAGCAGCAGCAGCTCTAAAATGATAATAAACCATTTTTATTATCGTTTTATTTTTCTCCTACCAAGTAGTCTTGGGGCGGTGTCACAGGATGACAGGCCGAGCTCTTGCCGTCTGACAGGCCCCGGAGCCGAGAATCCTGACTTACATCTCCTGCTACCAGCAGAGGCAAAAGAGCAGCTAACATAATAGTTGCCGGAAGCACACTGGGGGCTATTTATGGCCTCTCACACATGCAAAACACCGGAAAAGAGGTCCGAACTGTGAGCCCCGGGACCTCTGCAAAATGGCGCACGGACTGTTGCGACAAGCTAGGTGCCGCCCAGCCTTATCTTAGGCAGTTTGTGATGCCTCGAGCATTGGCAGAGGTTCCCTGGTGCCGGCAGACTCTGGCAGATGACGTAGCCCACCCAGCGGAGCAGAGTGAGCGATACCTTCAGAGTGTGACCTAGCGAGATCTCACGAAGAGCTGTGCAACACTCTGAAAATATATGGCTGTCGTCATGGATTGTTTTGAGGATATGATGGGGAGGTCTAGGAGGCACCATGTAAGACTTGTTGGGGTACCTGAGAAGGAGGAGGGCCGGAATATTGAACTCTTCGTAGAGGACTGGTTAGAGAAGACAGTGCTGCAGGGTAAGCCCTCACACTTTTATTCGGTGGAGAGAGCACACCGCATACCAGCCATGGCAACGGCCCTGGGGCGACCTCCTCGACTGATAATTGAATGCCTAATGAACTACATGGACAATGTCCTTCAATTCTCCCGACGATACAGGCTGCAGCTGCTGGAGGGATAGGAAATTAACATATATCCACCCTACATGTCCCTGGTCCAAAAGCAAAGGGGGTCTTTCACACCTATCAAGAAGATACTACGTCAATTGGGCCTCAAATATGCCCTCATCTTCCTGGGGAAACTGTGGGCGGTCAATCAGGAGAAGGTGCATAACCTATTCTGTGAATCAGGCATGTTAATTGCTGGGGGCAAAGTACTCCGATCCGAAACAGCATAATCTTCGAAGAATGACTCGGAATTACAACAACAGAAATCCTGGAAATGGAGAACTGCGGCCTGCAGAGCGTCTCTTACGAAGGAGCAGATGAAAGCATAGCAAGCACAAGTGGTGAATGCCATCATGAACATCAAGGACATTTTAGACAACAGCAGATGGAGAGCCCTGGCTGCGGGGGACGGGACGTAATCTGTGGGCTCTGGCACGGAGACTGCTGATGAGGCCTTACCAGTGATTACCCAATGACGTTGGATCATATCGTTTGATTGCTGCCCATATGTGCAGGCAAACTATAAGTACTGTATGTGCAGTAAAGAACTAGCAGGTGGACAAAGACACTGATGAGTCCCGGGGGGGACTGAATGATACCATTATAGGCTCCGGGACTGCCTTGGATAAGGCGGAAAGGGCAGCCCACGAGTAGGTGGGCTATTGTATCTGAATGGGTGCCTGTGGAGACACTACCCCACACAAGCAGTGTAAAGTTGAAGGGTTATCATGTTTTGGGGTCAATGCTTCACACATACCATGAATTTGTTGGATGGTCGAGTTGTGGTTCACAGCACCGTAAAGTAGGATGGGGGGGTTAAGGGGAATGTTACAGTTCATACAGGAGTTGATACAGCAACACTAAACCAGGATGCAGGGCAGCAATCCTACCCCTCTGCACAACTAGGCATGGAGTACAGGGACAATGGTACCTACTATGGTTCTATCGCATAATCTAACCCTAGTCCTGTGGAATGTAAACAGGCTGAGCAATAAAATGAAGACAAGTTTAGTGGCTAGAGCCTTTAATAGATATAAGGCCAGCTTAATTCTCCTTCAGGACAGTCATTTAATGGGCGCACAACACAGTAGCCTCAGAAGAGGCTGATACAGGGTTGCCTAATTTGCCCAAGACATTCCAAGTTCACGTGGGGGGTCATTTTACTGAAAAGATCCTGACTTTCCATACCCTCCGCTCCTAGTAGGATGAAGCAGGATGTTGCATGGCGATAATGGGGGAGTGGGAGGGTGAAAAGGTGATTCTTCTCAACATTTATGCACAAATGGGTCTCCAATCACCTACCCATATATTCTAGCACTAGTTGTGATGCATGCACAATGAGCAGTTAGCTAGCTTTCGGTACAGTTTCCCACAGGTTTTCACGATCATTGGGGGGCTTTAATTTCATCCATGACACACACCTGGATAGAATGAGTACAAGATTGGAGGGGAAAGTACGAAAGGAAAACTGAAGGGCTCTATGCAAGCCTTCGGCCTTCTAGATCTATGGAGGGATTTACACAGTCAAGTATCTGTCTTCTCTTTTTATTCCCATTCACATGACTTGCTCCCCAAGCCTGGATTACATTCTGGTACTCAGGGGCAATGCAGGAAGGATCTCGGAAGCTGGACACCTAGCAAGGGGGATATCTGACAATGCCCCCCTTCAGGTTATCATAACTATCGCCAAAGTCAGGGAACCCCATTCATGGAGGTTGGCCACCTGGAGACTAGCGATCAAACAAGTGATGAAGGAACTAGGCAAGGCCACGGACCTGTATTTCCGTGAAAATGTGGGTTGATAGCACCAGTGTGATATGGGAGGCATCTAAGGCTACGCTCAGGAGGATGCTGATTGCTAGGGAGATAAGAGACAAGAGGGACAGGGAACTGGAACTTGAGATCATAGACTTGGAAAGAAAGCAAGCCAAACACCCGGAGACATCACTTTTTGTGAAAATGTAGTGTAAATGGACAGAATATAAGGAGGTAGCAGGCCAAATTGTCAAAACTTCCTTCCTAGCCATGCAGAAGTGCATTTATGAAGTGGGAGACAAGGCAGGCAAGCTGCTGGCTTGGATTGGTAGCAGGGAAAGGAAATCCACGCATGTTAAAGACCTGAGATTATACTCCGGGAACGTGGTGAAGGAAAGCAAATATATAGCAGAGACATTTGCGACATACATGGAGGCATTTTATGCCCCTAGAGAGGGAGGTACAGAATCAGAAATCAGAAGGTTTATGACAGATTGACCCATCAAAACCCTGTGTCTGGAGCAGAGGGAAAGATTGGAGTCGCGCCTCATCGAGGTGGAATTAATAAAGGCCCTGGTGCAGATGCAGACTGGTAAGGCTCCGGCCCTAACTGAGTCCCTATTAAATATTTCAACAAAATAGTTGGAAAAACATCTATACCGATGTTCCTTATTTATGAAGACGCCCTGCCTAGGGAGTCCTCAGCAGAAGGCTTGTGACTACCACCATCGTCCTTATATCCAAGGCAGGGAAATCTGCACAGAGGTGCCACTCATATAGACCAATCTCATTACTTAATGTTGAGGCAAACATCCTGGCAAAGATTCTGGTGGGCAGACTGCACGGGGTAGAGGCAGATCTGGTACATCTGGACCAGACACGTTTTATACCCTGCTGCTCCTCCAGACTGAATCTGCGAAGACTTCATAACAATATAGCACAGTCTAATGCCCGGAAGGAACCATGGGCGGTGGTATCCTTAGACATCAATAAGGCGTTCGATTCAGTGGAACGGCCCTTTTTATTCCTGCTTTTGGAGAGGATGGGCTTTAAACACCGCTTCCTTAACTGCGTAAAATTGCTCTATCAGAAACCCTGTGCTAAAGTAAATGTGAATGGTTGTCTTTTGAGGTAATTTCATATAGGGAGTGGTACAAGACAGGGTTGCTCCCTCTTTCCAATGCTCTTTGCTCTGGCGATAGAGCCGCTGGCGAGCCTCATGATGGTGGACGCCAGAATATGGGGCTGGACAGGGGACTCAGGATGGGAAGAATGAATATCACTATATGTGGACGACATCCTGCTTTATCTGACCTCAACAGATGAGTCATTGGTACAGATCCGTGAGATCTTCCAAATATACGGGGAGTTCTCTGTGTTCACGATCAACTGGGAGAAGCCACTTCAGTTTTTCATAACGGGCTGGAAAAAGACGGAACCAATGCCACTTGCATTGAAAGTCCAACCACATGGCTTCAAATATCTTGACATATGGATCACCAGAAATGCCAACTCAAATGTCTGTGCCAACCTGTTCTCATTAGTGCAGAGGCTAGAAAAGGACATTAAACATTGGAGCATGCTGCCCCTGTCATTACTGGGCAAAGCGGCAATATTTAAAATGATAGATCAGCCCCGCCTGCTATTTGTGCTGCAGAATTGCCCTTATAGGCTTCTGAAGACGTTCTTCTCACAAGTGTTCCCTGAAGTGAGGGGGCTGCTCTGGGGAGGGGGACTGCCCCGCATAGCAATGTCTATGTTCCAGCAGTCTAAATATGATAAGGGCTTTGCTCTTGCTAATGTTAGGAAGTACTATGAAGCAGTGCAGGTGGTGGTAGTGAATGATTGGGTATATATAGCTGCGGAGGATCCGGTGGTTCAATGGATAAATGGGGAATGGGAGACCATAGTTATATGCATGTGTTGTATGGGGGCTCATTAGAGGGGCGGGCATGCCCGGCCACGATCACTGTTCAATATATCTGGAAGAGCCTGCTGAAGGAAATGAAGTGGGACAAAAGGCTCACACCCAGAATTCCCCTTTGGGAGGGTACGCGTCTGGATAAGAATGGCTGAATTGAAGGACTTCTTAGGCTGGGATTGAGTAGGCATCAACAAGTTAGCTGAGGTGTGGGATCCAAATTGGGTTGTCCCTTTTGATCATCTACAGGGGGAGTATCAGATGCCTACCACACAATGATTGAAATATAGGTAGTTGCGACACACACTCACACATAGTATTGCTAAGGAGGAAGACACCCAGGAGGTGTCCCCACTGGAGCGAAGGTTATGAGACGAACAGATTAGGAACAAACTGATATTGCTGATTTATTGAACGCTAATGTGGAATATGCAGTGGTCTTTGACTAAACTCAAAGAAAAGTGGATGGCAGATATTTGGGACTTTAATGATGTGGATTGGCAGAAAGCTCTGGGAGCACCAGCAGAGGGGCCATAAAGGGTAGCTTTAGGCTAATACAAATTAAGGTACTGCACAGTACATATTACACAAGAACCCGGCTTCACAGGATGGGAAAGGCTGAGAGCCCTTTGTGCTTTCACAGGTGTGGGGAGGAAGGGACTTTCCTTCACACCTGTGGCAATGCCTTGCAATTAGTACATTCTGGGACAAAGTGAATAAATCCCTGGAGGAAGCGGTGGGGATGGACATCAATTTATCACCACGCAGGGCATTCTTTGGTACTGGGACCCCTCTGACCTCACAAAGTACCAGAAGATCCTGGTGAACATGGGATACATGGTGGCTAAGAGGGATGTAGCTCTAAAAGGGGATACAACATGCCTCCATTTTTCAGACACTGAGAGGAAGGGATGACACGCTGTAAAAGTATCGAAAAGGAGGTCTATAAGGCCAGGGGTGTGAGAAAAAATATGAGAAGATATGGGTAACATGGGCATGGACGATGGGGAGATATAGAAAAGGACCACTCGATCACACCCCTGATAGAGATATATCAGTAGAAGGCAGAGAGATAAGTAAAGAGTTGATTCATTAGGTACCGCATAAGACAGGACTACACACCTAAATCATGCCGAGCAGAAAGAGCTTTAGGAGCACAGGCAGTAAGGGAGATGGGACGGAATGAATGTACTATCAGAATGTATTGCTGGATACATGATCTGTCGAAGTCTTGAGGTACTGCTCTTGCATTCACATTGTGTTGTGTTAGAAAACAATATGAATATAATTTTAAAAAGAAAGAAAATAAATATGTTGATGTAGGTCATAGCTCATAGGTAAGGTTGAGGAAGCAGAGCACTCTATCTCTATCTACAACAGGCCTCCAGTGATCTCAACCGAGGCATTAAAAAGGAACCTTAGGTCACAGGTCATATTGAGCCCACTCTCCGGTTACATGTGAGATATTACCTGTGAGATTGGGTTTTGGGGGTGCAGGTGACAGGAGGGAGAACTGACCCCAGGGTGATTGGGGGAATGGTTCAGCCCAGGCTCAGGTGGGCTATTTGTGGGCTACTTTTGGGCTACAACATATGATTTTCATAGCCCAAGTATATATGCAGTCATTTTGTGGCTTTCACACACTTACCCTTTAGTGAGGTATTCCCAGTAGTCGGAGACGTTATATTTTTTGTGATTCTTTTTTGCGTCGCATAGTAGGTGTGGCGCGGTCGGTTACCCTGCTTCGTGATGGAGGATGACCGTGTGTGCACAGTCATATGCTTATTGGAGAAGGCAGGGAGGTTGGACCTTGTGGAGCTGGGCGCCCTAAGCTCAGCGTGCCCGGCATGTTGCAGATGGGGTTGTCACTGAGGTTCTGGCATGCTTACCACGGGCAGTTTGCAACAGGCCTGTGCACACATATAAAGTATCCAAAATGACCTCCTTCCAGATTAGTATCAGGTCGTAAAAGAAATTTAGAAATACCCATGAGTTAAATAACATTCAGAAGAAGTAATTGTGATTGTTCGTATTTCTTCTTTATTCCAAAACTGTTGCCCAGCCAACAGAATTTTGCAAAATGTTTGTACTGACCGTTGGTCTATCTCCTAGTGCGGTTTTAGGGGTTCTCCCTCACCTGTTGCACCATTTACGTAATATTAAGCAAACTATACGCAAACTTCCTGTTGGCGCCATTTTCTACCACATCTAAACAACCTCCCTTCTTTCGTATACATGCCACGGGCAGGGCAACCAGAAAGCCCACAATATGGGGGTGGGGGGGGGGGGGGCGCTCCCATGCTTTGTTGAGGGAAGGGAAGACAGAGCTAAGGGAGAGCCAGCCGCAATGTTCCCAGTGCACTGGTCCCGCGGCAATGTATGTGGGCCACAGGGGCCACTTGTGCAAGTAACAAGGCGAGGGGCAGAGTGAAGTAGGGGAGGCTGAAAAGTGGGAAAGCCACATGAGGTTGGCGGGCCCTTCACCAACACAAGCTGAATGTCAGGAAGCAGGAAAAAGTACACACTGGGACCATGGGGCATCAAGGCAAGATTCCACAGTTTTGGGCCTAGGTGACTTTGTAGGCCAAGGTTCAAAGGCGAGCACTTGGGAGTCGGGGATCACAATAGGACTCCCCAGATCGGTAGTGGAAAATGGGGGTGGGGACATGCCCCAGGTTTTGATGGGCCCGTCTGAAGAGGCTCAGGACCTGGAGGGGATGGGAGTTGGAGATGAGGCCACATCACCGGTCCAGAGAGATGGGGAGACCGCTTCAGTACAGGCCACAGATTTGGGGGCCAACCGGATGGGGCATAGCTCGGACCTCGATCCCTGGCCCTGGTAGCATTGGACAGGGGTGGATGGTTGGACAAGCCTCCCAGGGTATCAGGGCCGATTGGTCTGAGGAATCAGGTTAGAAGAGCAGGAGCCCCCCGGTCTTGCCTTCATACCATTGTAGTGGCCAGGGAGGTGCAGCAAAGGAACAACAAGTGGGGCCCAACAAGGGCCCAGCGTCTGCTTTGGTTGCAGCGATGCTGAACTGCAGTGAGGGGGAGGAAGAGGAGGAAGGGTCAAGCCTTGAGGTTAAGGAGAAGTTGCAGGGGCATGAGCACCAGGTAGAATCGGGTGGAAGTCGCCTCTGAGGGTCTAGACATGGTTTTCTAAGGGTGGAGGCTCGGGCCAGCACACTGGGGGGACTCACAGCTGTTTCCACTGAGTTACAGCAGAATGTCACGGTAATGGGGCAAAGTTGGGCCCCGCCACGCTCAGGGGTGGGGTTGCCGAAGGGGGGGAAGGGCGTGGCAGCCAGGGACAGTGGTTGTGGGTACCGAAGACAGGCTAAGAGGTTAAGGAGACTAATCCCAAAAAACCGGTCCTCCCTTTTCTTTTGCAGGATTGATGGATAAATGGACAAGCGTACTCGGAAGAGCTTGGTATGGCTCAATGGGCGTGAGATGAAGTGATGGCACAGCATTGTGCGTCCAGCTGGATTGCGACACAGGACCTATACCTATATGACGCTGCCAGAAGAAGGTCTGGGGTGACCTCAGCAGTGCATCAAACCAGATGGTACAGCATGGCCCCCGGTGCGCAAGAGCATGAAGATACTCAGGACACAGAAGAGCAGCAAGGAGGGCACAATACGGTCCTGTGGAAAACGCTGCTGGTAAGCACGTGCGAATGTGCGAAAATGCCTTAGAGGGGGAAGGCCAGGGTGATGGCACACAGGGTTTGCTTATGCTAGGTGAGGACACCCAGTTGGATTATGAGGAAGGGAGTCTTGAAGAAGGTGAAATTGTGGATGCCGATGCCCATATGGTGGAGAGACGGGCTTACAGCTTAAGTGGAGTGGTGGATAATATGGTTGTTCCTAGTATTTTGCAGGATGTGCCGACAGCTCAGAAGAAACAAGCCATGGGTGGTGTCAAGGTGGACCTTCGCGACTGGTTAGGCAGCTGGATGTCGAGAGGAGGCCAATCTTTTTTTTAAAATTATTTTTATTATGAAAAAGGAACAAACAAAACATTAGCATCAGGTGATCAACATATAGCAGCATTGCAGGGTTTAAATTGTCATTCGTACAGAATCAAAAATTACAATATATAGAAATTTCGGGATCACGGGGAGTCCTGAGTGTCAACTTCCCTTTGTCTCGTCGGGGGTGTACACAAGTCACCACGATGGCTATTCCAGGCCCCCCAGATCTTCCCCCACTTCTCCGGGCAGCCTCTTGCCACATATGCTGCCCTTTCCCTAAACATACACTAGTCTAGATCCTGGGCCCACTTGGTATGCTGGGGTGACTGGCTGGCTCCCCACAATTGAGCAATATTACGCTTCGCCAACATGCACGCCAATGTCACCCACTGTTTCTGATATCCATTCAAATCCGTGGGTTCCCACACATTCAATATACATCTCCGGGCCTCTGGTCTAATCTCCATTCCCAGTACCTCCCTGATCATGTCATGTATATTCATCCAATAGTTTTGTATCTCTTCACAGTGCCATAGGATGTGCATGAAAGTGCCCAGTTCTCCACAACCTCTCCTACAGTCTCCGCTCACTGCTCGTCCCATGTGCACTAATCTAGGCCCTGTGATATATGATCTATGCAGGATCTTAAGTTGCACCAACCTAAGCCTCATCTGAATTGCAACCACTTTGGGAGAAGAAACAGCCTCTACCCAATCTTCATCATCTAATTCTAATCTATCCCCTCCCCACGCTGTTCTAATACTCCCCAGTGGGTCTTCCATATTATTTACAAGCTTCCTATATATTAGGGAGATGGTTTTTTTCTGGGATATGACCGTCAAGCACACGATCTTTAAGGGGAGAAGCCTCCGGAAGCTCCGTGCCTCTAGGTATGTGGGCGAGGAGGGCGTGTCTAATCTGTTGATACCGAAAGTGTTCCCTGTCATGTAGAATGTATTGCTTTTTAAGAGACTCGAAAGTCTGCATACCGCTCCTCCCCCACACATCCTTAATCTGACAAATTCCGATGAGGTCCCATTTATCGAACCCTTTAGACGTCCACAAGCTTCCGAGTCTCTCTGAGCTACACAGGGGGGTGGGCATTGTCAGTCTCCCCTCCCAACCCAAACTCTTGGTAGCCGCATGCCAGACATGCACGGCATGCGCCGTCGGGCCCGCCAAAGTGAATTTTCCGGGCTTGGCATACAAGGCTGATGTCTCCACCTGGTGCCTGCCCACGGTTCATAGCATAACCTGGGTCTCCCAGAGGGCTATAAATCATCTGATTCACTGCCGCCAGATGCGAGGCCCAGTAGTATTTCTTCAAGTCCGGCAGACCAATACCCCCATCGTACCAAGGGAGAGTCAACTTGACAGAAGCTATGCAGCGCCTGCCATCCCAGAGGAGCTGCCGCTGGAGTGCCTCAATCTCCCTGAAAGAAGTAGCAGGCACTGGATCCATCGTGTTTTGAAGCACATAAAGGAACCGGGGCAGGGCCATCATCTTGAACAATACTGCCCTCCCCAGTAGCGACAAGGGGAGAGCCCTCCAACGCTCCACATCTTTTCTGAACCGACTCAAAGGGGGTTCCAGGTTATTAGCATATCTCGCCTTTGAGTCTAGTGTTATATATATATGCCAAGGTATTTAAATCCCACTAGCTTGATCTTTATTGGGCAGGACTGTGGGATCATAGGTGGTTCACCCGATATTACCAATAATATCGATTTTGTCCAATTTATAGCAAACCCAGAGTATCTACCAAATATGGCCAGGACATCTAGGAAAGTAATCAGGGACACCCTGGGGTTAGTGAGATATAACAGGATATCGTCCGCATAAAGCGAGATTTTATCCTCCCACTCAGACGTCCACCTCAAGCCACGTATCGACCGGTCCCACCGGACCCAAGCTGCTAAAGGCTCCAACGCCAGCGCTAAATATAGTGGGGACAACGGACATCCCTGTCTCGTTCCTCTCTCAAGCTCAAAGTCAGCTGATTTATAATTATTTACGATCACTCTGGCCAAAGGATCAGCATACAACAGCCGAACCCACCCAATAAACTCAGAGCCAAAGCCCATCTTAGTCAAAACTGCAAACAAATAAGCCCATTCAACTCTATCAATGCCATAGTGGCATCAAGGGACACCAAAACCGCCGGTTCCAGTATCTTCCGGGATCCACCCAAAACCCTGTGTAATCTACGCAAGTTCAGAGCTGTATTTCGCCGCGGCATAAAGCCAGAATGATCGGGGTGTACCAGGGTTGTAATGACCTTAACCAATCTAGTTGCGAGTAATTTCGCCAATATCTTGGGCTCTGCATTGAGAAGCGAGATGGGTCGATAAGAGGAAGGGGAAGTCCGAGTCCTGCCTGCCTTATGAATAACTACAATATTCGCCACCCGTTGGTCGTATGGTAGTAGTCCCAGCTCTTTACTTTCTAGAAACATGGCTCGGATATGGGGAGCAATTTTATGGGTGTTCAATTTAAATAACTCTATAGGCACCCCATTAGGACCTGTTGCCTTCCCAGATTTTATGCTTCTAATTGCTTGCGCGGTTTCATCATCCGTAATGGGGGAGTCTAAATATTTCCTATGGTCCTCTGAGAGGTTGGGCATGGCTATATCTCTAATCATTTCGCCATGTTCGGTCTCGGAAAAGTCATTCGCTGAGGTATACACGCCTTTATAATACTCAGAAAAGGCGTCTGCCACTCCCTGTGGATCCGTAATTCTATCAGATCCCGACCATTCTAACTCAGGCACCAAACAAGAGGCCCGCTTTCCATGTTCTAACCAGGCGATTAACTTACCGGCCCTATCTCCATGTTCGTATACTCGACTTTGTATGTCATTATTTTGAGAGACTGCCTTCTCCCTGGAGAGGCCTTTGTACTCATTTTGTTTCAATTTCAAAAGATGCAGGTCTCCCTGAGCGGCAGTCTCAGCCACTCGTTTCTCCAGATCCACCACTTCCGCCTCCACTCTGGTTACCTCTGCCTGGTATTTTTTCTTTTTGCCTGCAATTAAGGAGCGGACCTCACCCCGCAGCACTACCTTATGTGCCTCCCACAGAGACTGTGCTGAGGCGACGGTACCCACATTCTCCTGAAAATAGTGTTCCGAGATTTGGTGTATCTCCCCCTTTGTGGCTGGATCTTTCAAGTGCCATGCATTAATTGGAGCAACTCTGCCAACCGCTGGTTGCCCGATCTCCATCTGTAACCACATCGGGGAGTGATCTGAGATGCCCATCCCCAGGTATCTTGCTTCCCTAATTGTGTCCGCCATTGCCACAGGTATCAATATATAGTCTAATCTGGATATACTATTGTGTGCTGCGGACACATGAGTGAAGTGTCTCTGAGTCGGATTACGCACCCTCCAGCTATCAACCAGCCGCAGCGATTCGAGAAAGTCAGGGAGCCACTTCTGTGATGGTGTATGAAGTTGTGCCGGAAATCTATCTACTCCCCCATCAAGCACCGCATTAAAATCTCCCCCCAGCACTAGGAGACCCAGAGGCAGGGTCAGAAAAACGGCATTCAAATCTTTAAAAGCCTCTGATTGAAGGCCTGGCGGTACATATATGGACAAGAAGGTAACCATCTTACCCCCCAACTTGCCTGAGACACCCACATACCTGCCCCTCTGGTCTGACCATGTAGCCTGCGGTTCAAATGGAAAGGACTTTTTGACGAGGATACCGACTCCCCTAGACCCGGATGTAAATCCAGCATGAGCCAGCAATTTATAACCCCCTTTATGGAGGGCCATGCACCGATTCCCAACTAGATGCGTCTCCTGCAAAAGTGCAACTTCCGGGGAATGTCGTCTAATTGTCTAATTAGCTGATTTACCATCCCTCTCTTGATCTTGTCACCCAGACCATTAACATTCCAGCTCAACACTCTTATCCCCGATCCCTGACTAGTACGAGACATTTAACCCACACCGCTAGCATTGAATTTCAAAACTGTCACCTGATGTGATGCAATCAAAAAGGAAAAACAATTCACAGAAATCTGTCTGCTTAATGAAAACCAGAACAATAAACACCCCTCAACTCTCAACGCCCCTCCCTTCACCCTGCACCCCTGCCTGTAGCTTAAGCTCATCCCCAACTAGCAGTGTGCCTGTCGCCCCCAAACTACTCTACAGCTAACTAAAGGTAGAAAATGGAGGAGGGCCCTTGTATCAGCTCGCCACCCCCCTCCTACCCAACCCCACCCTCGCTACCCCTGTATATATCTATCCACTAATATATCTGCTATACTCAACATGTCAGGGGATCCATTACTTACCCACCCCCACTCCCGCAACAATTAACTGTCATTGAAGCCCGCACACTGACGCTGTTATTGTTAATCCGCCTCTCCTTGGTCTTGGCTCTCCGGGTCCGGCCCGTGGGCACTGTCCAGCCAATTCGCCACCACCTCAGGGTTATCAAAAAACCAGGCTTTCCCATTAAGTTCCACCCGAAGGAGGGCCGGAAACATCATGGCATATTGTATTCCTTTATCTCTCAGTCTTTTCTTCACTGAAAAAAAGCCCTGACGTTGCTTTTGTACCGTTTAGGTAAAACCCGGGAAGAAAGAGAGTCGCGTTTTCAAATCTCAACGGTGCCCCTGCTCGAGCCACCTGGAGGATCACATCTCTGTCCCGGAAATTGAGAATTCTCACAATCATAGGACGGGGGGGGCACCCCTGGTCTGGGCCTACCCCCCGGAATCCGGTGCGCCCGCTCAACCGTGAAAAAATTACTAAGTCCTTTGGGTTTGAGGTGGTTAAGAATAAGATTTTCAACAAAAAGGTCTGGTGTTTGGCCTTTTGATTTCTCCGGCACACCCAGTATGCGAACGTTGTTTCTCCGTACTCGTCCTTCGTAGTCATCCAACTTGCGATCTGTGAGAACTCTGGAGGCCTTCAGATCTCGCACCTCCTGTTGCAACAGATTCACATCGTCTATTAGGCTGGCAGTTTTGACTTCCAGTGTCTTGACCTTTTCATTTACTTTTGTGAGATCCGCTCTTATCAGCCCCACCTCAATTGTGACGGTGTTGAGTTTATTGTCCAGGGTCTCCATCTTCTGGCCCAGGAATGACTGAACTCTGGTAATAGCCGCCATGAGATCTGTCAGTGTTGGCTCATCCCAGGCGAGAGTAGTCTCCTCCCCCCCCAGAGTGTAGCGATCCAGTTTGTTGGATTGGATATTTCTAGCACCCATTGGAGGATCGGGACAAGTACTTATCCAAGTCGGTTTTTGTCGCCATATCTCCGCCTTGACCCCTGTGTCTCCTCTCCACACCTCCAGTCAAGATCACCGCTTCTCCGCACCTCACCGATGATCAACTACGAGCCGTCTTCCACCTCGCACCACTGGCCTCCACTAGGTCACCCTCTGTCACTCAGTCCGAGCCTCTCTGCGCACACTACTTAGCTCTCGGGGGGGAGTTGAACTGCCCAAGGGTCCGGGCCGCCTCTAATATTCCCTTCCGGTCTCAGCTTACGGCCAATGCCAAGGTGGTGCCTCCCCCCCGCTGGTTGTGTCTTCCGCACCACTTAGTAGAGGCCTTGGCCTGCTCACCCTCCAGAATCTCCCTAAGGTTCGGTAGGCGTCATATAGGCTTCTGTGGCATCTCCTTACCACTCCTAAGAAGAGGGCCAGCAGCACTTCACCGCTCTCCCAGGCCGCACTAGTCGTCACTCGAAGGTCTCCTACACCGTGTGCACTCTGGGGGGACCCCCAGTTTCCAGTTCCAGCTTTTACCACACGCGACGAGACGGTGGGTTCTCCCCCCATGTAGCCAAGCCAAGGTTCCCCCTCGTGTGGCCCGAATCTTACCCCCGTCATCTGTGTGCCCCTCCCGGGCAATGCAGCCAGTATTTCCCTCAGGGGCAGCACCACTCTCGGGGTCCTCCGGCCGGGCCTCAATGATGGTCAATGCCCACTCCTCAAGACTCGTTCCTGTGTTCCTGTCTGCTCTGGACGGCCACAAAGTGCCCCGGGCGTGCCCCAGTCTGCTCACCAGCCGGGCCTGTGTGGTCGGGTTTCAGCTCCCACCAGGCAACCACTGGGGCGGCAGATCACTCCGAGCCCCCCACTTTTCCAGGCACTCCGGGCTCGTTTTGCAGTGTCTATGCCACTTCTTAGGGTGCCGCCGCTGCGTCTAGACTGTGGGGCCCGCCGATATTTTCAGGTCGATGGCGCACTTCCACCGAGATTGGGCGGCCCTTTCCGGGCCGCAGCGGCCGATGTTATGGCACTGCCGGCCGGCCGCACCGCAACTCGAGGCCCCGGCTTGTCAGCCGGGACAGGCCTCTAACTTCCTGATGGCGTATCTCCGCCGTCAGAGCTCGGGGGCCGCTCGGGACCACACTCGCGGGTGTCGCTTCCGTTCCCTGATGCAGGAGCGGGCCCAGGAACAGGATGGACAAAAGGACGGTGAGGCAGGAGAGGGGGGTCGGCGGAGCCGAGACCCAAAGCGGCCATCTTGGTCGCCGGCTTGGCTCCTCCCTGAGGAGGCCAATCTTAACGCAAGGTTAGGTTAACATGAGCTGTGGGGGCAGCTTTGCAATGGTGTCTACTAGGGTAAATGTGGGTGGTGACTGGGGCAGTGGAGAGCTTTGCATGTCAAGGACACCGGGGTGGGCACAGAGGTACTGCGGCAAGAGGGGTGCAGAGGGTGTGCTGCAGAGAACAGACTGGGGCGACCGGGCATGGCAAGATGATGGAGTCCATGCCTGTGGCCGTTGGGAGCCGAACAGAACTTGTGGAGACAGAAAGCAGTGGGTTGGATCAAGGAGGAAGATAAACAAAGAGATGTGTTCATTTTGCAGTGAGGAAGTTTTCAGCAGGGTGGAGCACCCTGAGCTGAGATACAATGTGGTTGAGGTTTTAGGGGGATGAGGTGCATTTGTCTCGCTTCTGGATGGAATTGAACGGCATGCAGCTAAGGGAAGCACTAGATAAGACATTGAAAGTATGCAGATAAAACGAGGGATCCTGTTTGGGGAGCGTCAGAAAATCCATGAGGGATTTTCTGAGCGGCGGTGAACCGTCAAGTTGGCATGATTTTAGAGCACGGTTACTGTTTGTTTCCATCGGTGAGTAGGAGTATTGGGGGGAGACAACCAAAGGTTAAACCTGGATGAAACAGGGAAATAAAAAGTTATGATGTAGGAACGTAGATAGTTAGATCTTAATAGATGTAGGCTAAGCGGTAGGAGAATTAACAAATGCAATAGGTCTCGTCTTTAATTAAGTTAAAGCCATTTGCTTTGCTATACATTACCATTAGCAAAGCAAATGGCTTTAACTTAATAAAAGGCGAGACCTATTGTATTTTTAATGCTTTTTAGGGCTCGGGGCGGAGCTCCGAGATCCTATTGTAAAAGAAAAAAAAAAAAAAGTTTCTTTAGGGCTCGGGAAAGACACATTCCTTAGTGCGCGAGTTTTTTTTTCTTATCTGAATGGTGATTGGTTGTCGCGGTGCTGTTTTTGTAGTAGTCTTGATGCCATAGGGCATATGTAATGTTAGGCGGCCATTGTTGGCATTTTCTGTGTGTTTACGCGCACGGCAGTCCATTAATTTTAATTAGGAGCTGTCAGAGTGCCCTTGTAATGCAATCCAGATGGTGGGAGCGTGTTCACCATTCTGCATTGCATGTATAGGGCGCGCGTTCGTCTGCAGCGTTTTTGGGGCTGAGAAATGTGGACGTCTATTGTATTGAACTTTTATGTGATTTATTATTGCTCTGAAAAATGTGTGTTTGCAAGGAAGTGTTCCCGATTACAAGGACATGGTGTTCGCTTATTTCCTTTGAAGCGCTGTCTGATATGTATTTCTCTTGAATAGCAACACGTACCACCACTACCAGTACTACCACCTAGTGTAGTAAGTGCAGAGTAGTGTGTGCAGAGTGCAGAGTAGTGAGTGCAGAGTAGTGAGTGCAGAGTAGTGAGTGCAGAGTAGTGAGTGCAGAGTAGTGAGTACAGAGTGCAGAGTAGTGAGTGCAGAGTAGTGAGTGCAGAATAGTGAGTGCAGAGTAGTGAGTGCAGAGTAGTGAGTGCAGAGTGCAGAGTAGTGAGTGCAGAGTGCAGAGTGTAGAGTAGTGAGTGCAGAGTGTAGAGTAGTGAGTGCAGAGTGTAGAGTGTAGAGTAGTGAGTGCAGAGTGTAGAGTGTAGAGTAGTAAGTGCAGAGTGTAGAGTAGTGAGTGCAGAGTGCAAAGTAGTGAGTGCTGAGTGCAGAGTAGTGAGTGCAGAGTAGTGAGTGCAGAGTAGTGAGTGCAGAGTGCAGAGTAGTGAGTGCAGAGTGCAGAGTAGTGAGTGCAGAGTGCAGAGTAGTGAGTGCAGAGTAGTGAGTGCAGAGTAGTGAGTGCAGAGTAGTGAGTGCAGAGTAGTGAGTAGAGTAGTGAGTAGAGTAGTGAGTAGAGAGTAGAGTAGTGAGTAGTGAGTAGAGTAGTGAGTAGTGAGTAGAGTAGTGAGTAGTGAGTGCAGAGTAGTGAGTAGTGAGTGCAGAGTAGTGAGTAGTGTAGTGAGTAGTGAGTAGAGTAGTGAGTAGTGAGTAGAGTAGTGAGTAGTGAGTGCAGAGTAGTGAGTAGTGATTAGAGTAGTGAGTAGTGAGTAGAGTAGTGAGTAGAGTAGTGAGTAGTGAGTAGAGTAGTGAGTAGAGTAGTGAGTAGAGTAGTGAGTAGAGTGTAGTGAGTGCAGAGTAGTGAGTGCAGAGTAGTGAGTAGAGTAGTGAGTAGAGAGTAGAGTAGTGAGTAGTGAGTAGAGTAGTGAGTAGTGAGTAGAGTAGTGAGTAGTGAGTGCAGAGTAGTGAGTAGTGAGTTGAGTAGTGAGTGCAGAGTAGTGAGTAGTGAGTAGAGTAGTGAGTAGTGAGTAGATTAGTGAGTAGAGTAGTGAGTAGAGTAGTGAGTAGAGAGTAGAGTAGTGAGTAGAGTAGTGAGTAGAGTAGTGAGTAGAGTAGTGAGTGGAGTAGTGAGTAGTGAGTGCAGAGTAGTGAGTAGAGTAGTGAGTAGTGAGTAGAGTAGTGAGTAGTGAGTAGAGTAGTGAGTAGAGTAGTGAGTGCAGAGTAGTGAGTAGAGTAGTGAGTAGAGTAGTGAGTAGAGTAGTGAGTGCAGAGTAGTGAGTAGTGAGTAGAGTAGTGAGTGCAAAGTAGTGAGTAGAGTAGTGAGTAGAGTAGTGAGTAGTGAGTAGAGTAGTGAGTAGTGAGTAGAGTAGTGAGTAGAGTAGTGAGTAGAGTGTAGTGAGTGCAGAGTAGGGAGTAGTGAGTTGAGTAGTGAGTGCAGAGTAGTGAGTAGTGAGTTGAGTAGTGAGTGCAGAGTAGTGAGTAGTGAGTTGAGTAGTGAGTGCAGAGTAGTGAGTAGAGTAGTGAGTAGTGAGTGCAGAGTAGTGAGTAGTGAGTGCAGAGTAGTGAGTAGTGTAGTGAGTAGAGTAGTGAATAGAGTAGTGAGTAGTGAGTAGAGTAGTGAGTAGAGTAGTGAGTAGTGAGTGCAGAGTAGTGAGTAGTGATTAGAGTAGTGAGTAGAGAGTAGAGTAGTGAGTAGTGAGTAGAGTAGTGAGTAGTGAGTAGAGTAGTGAGTAGAGTAGTGAGTGCAGAGTAGTGAGTAGTGAGTAGAGTAGTGAGTGCAGAGTAGTGAGTAGAGTAGTGAGTAGTGAGTAGAGTAGTGAGTAGAGTAGTGAGTAGAGTAGTGAGTAGAGTGTAGTGAGTGCAGAGTAGTGAGTAGTGAGTTGAGTAGTGAGTGCAGAGTAGTGAGTAGTGAGTTAAGTAGTGAGTGCAGAGTAGTGAGTAGTGAGTAGAGTAGTGAGTAGTGAGTGCAGAGTAGTGAGTAGTGAGTAGTGAGTGCAGAGTAGTGAGTAGTGTAGTGAGTAGTGAGTAGAGTAGTGAGTAGAGTAGTGAGTAGTGAGTGCAGAGTAGTGAGTAGTGAGTAGTGAGTGCAGAGTAGTGAGTAGTGTAGTGAGTAGTGAGTAGAGTAGTGAGTAGAGTAGCGAGTAGAGTAGTGAGTAGTGAGTGCAGAGTAGTGAGTAGAGTAGTGAGTAGAGTAGTGAGTGCAGAGTAGTGAGTAGTGATTAGAGTAGTGAGTAGTGAGTGGAGTAGTGAGTAGAGTAGTGAGTAGTGAGTAGAGTAGTGAGTAGAGTAGTGAGTGCAGAGTAGTGAGTAGTGAGTAGAGTAGTGAGTGCAGAGTAGTGAGTAGAGTAGTGAGTAGAGTAGTGAGTAGTGAGTAGAGTAGTGAGTAGAGTAGTGAGTAGAGTAGTGAGTAGAGTAGTGAGTAGTGAGTGCAGAGTAGTGAGTAGTGAGTTGAGTAGTGAGTGCAGAGTAGTGAGTAGAGTAGTGAGTAGAGTAGTGAGTGCAGATGAGTGAGTGCAGAGTAGTGAGTGCAGAGTAGTGAGTGCAGAGTAGTGAGTGCAGAGTAGTGAGTAGAGTAGTGAGTAGTGAGTAGAGTAGTGAGTAGAGTAGTGAGTAGAGTAGTGAGTAGTGAGTAGTGAGTGCAGAGTAGTGAGTAGTGAGTTGAGTAGTGAGTGCAGAGTAGTGAGTAGTGAGTAGTGAGTAGAGTAGTGAGTGCAGAGTAGTGAGTAGTGAGTAGTGAGTGCAGAGTAGTGAGTAGTGTAGTGAGTAGTGAGTAGAGTAGTGAGTAGTGAGTAGAGTAGTGAGTAGAGTAGTGAGTAGTGAGTAGAGTAGTGAGTAGAGTAGTGAGTCACTCCGGATCACCGACCGACCCCTGCCCACACCACGTCTTCAACAAGGCCGACTCCACCATCGCACCCCAACTCCGGAACATCATCAACGCCTCCTTCAACACCGCCACCTTCCCGGAGATCTGGAAGCACGCCGAGATCAGCGCCCTCCTGAAGAAACCTACAGCGGACCCCACCGATCTCAAAAACTTCCGTCCCATCTCGCTCCTCCCTTTTCCTGCTAAAGTCATCGAGAAGATCGTCAACAGACAGCTGACCGCCTTCCTCGAGACGAACTGATCCCTGGACCCCTCGCAGTGCGGCTTCAGAGCCAACCACAGCACCGAGACCGCCCTCATCGCAGCCACCGACGACATCCGGACCCTGCTCGACAAGGGGGAAACAGTGGCCCTCATCCTCCTAGACCTCTCCGCTGCGTTCGACACGGTCTGCCACCGCACCCTAGTCCAGCGCCTCAGCAACATCGGTATCCAAGAGAAGGCACTGGAGTGGATCATCTCGTTCCTCGCCGGAAGAACACAAAGAGTCCGCCTCCCCCCGTTTCGCTCCGAGGCCACCGAAGTCATCTGCGGCGTCCCGCAAGGATCTTCACTCAGCCCCACCCTCTTCAACATCTACATGAAACCTCTCGCAGCCATCGCACGCCAGCACAACCTCAACATCATCTCTTACGCCGACGACACCCAGCTGATCCTCTCCCTCACCAGAGACCCCGACACCGCCAGAACCTGCCTACACGAAGGGATGAAAGACGTCGCCGAGTGGATGAAGGACAGCCGCCTGAAACTGAACTCGGACAAGACGGAAGTCCTCATCCTGGGATCTTCGCCCTCCGCCTGGGACGACTCCTGGTGGCCCCCAGCCCTGGGCACCGCACCCAAGCCAACCGACCACGCACGCAACCTGGGCTTCATCCTGGACCCCTCCCTCTCGATGACCAGACAAGTCAACGCCGTCTCCTCATCGTGCTTCAACACCCTGCGTATGCTTCGCAAGATCTTCCGCTGGATCCCGACCGAGACCAGGAAGACTGTCACCCAGGCACTCATCACCAGCCGACTGGACTACGGAAACGCCCTCTACGCCGGAACCACAGCCAAGCTACAGAAAAGACTCCAGCGCATCCAGAGCGCCTCCGCCCGACTCATCCTGGATGTCCCCCGACGCAGCCACATCTCCAGCCACCTGAGGAACCTGCACTGGCTCCCCGTCGACAAGAGGATCACGTTCCGGCTCCTCACCCACGCACACAAGTCTCTCCACGACCTGGGCCCCAAGTACCTCAACGACCGCCTGACCTTCTACACGCCCACCCGCCAGCTACGGTCCACCAGCCTCGCCCTCGCAGCCGTACCACGCATCCGAAGAGCCACCGCCGGAGGAAGATCCTTCTCTTACCTGGCTGCCAAGACTTGGAACTCCCTCCCCATCCACCTTCGGCTGACCCAGGACCATCTCGCCTTCAGGAAACAACTCAAGACCTGGCTGTTTGACCAGTAGCATACCCCTCCCCCCAAGCGCCTTGAGACCCTCCCGGGTGAGTAGTGCGCTATACAAATGGCATGATTGATTGATTGATTGATTGAGTAGTGAGTAGTGAGTAGAGTAGTGAGTAGAGAGTAGAGTAGTGAGTAGTGAGTAGAGTAGTGAGTAGAGTAGTGAGTAGTGAGTAGAGTAGTGAGTGCAGAGTAGTGAGTAGTGAGTAGAGTAGTGTGTAGAGTAGTGAGTAGTGAGTGCAGAGTAGTGAGTAGTGAGTAGTGAGTAGAGTAGTGAGTAAAGTAGTGAGTGTAGAGTAAATGTAAATGTCAAAATGTAAATGTCATGGTACTTATAGAGCGCACTGTCACCAGATGGTCACCTTGCGGTGTCGCCTATGCGGCTTCCTGGCGCTAATACTCATACCGCTGTGGAACCCCTCCTGGCTTTCCCTGTGAAGTGTCCACTCCTGGGCACCCCCAGGGTGAAGCCAGGCATCCTTAGCGCTGTTGGGGCCGGTGTGGAGGCTAAGCAAGCTATTGCCCAGAGTTGCAGCGTGGGGCCCGTGATTAGAATAGGCACCGAGGCGAGAATTAACAGGTCCGAGGAAATTGAGCCCGAGACCCCGCAAAGGCGGGAATCGAACCCTGGTCCCTGGCCAGAACTCTGCATCAGGGTCTGCCGCTCTAACCATTGAGCCACACTCCTCCTCAGAGTAGTGACTAGTGAGTGTAGAGTAGTGAGTAGAGTAGTGAGTAGAGTAGTGAGTAGAGTAGTGAGTAGTGAGTAGAGTAGTGAGTAGAGTAGTGAGTGCAGAGTAGTGAGTAGTGAGTAGAGTAGTGAGTGCAGAGTAGTGAGTAGAGTAGTGAGTAGTGAGTAGAGTAGTGAGTAAAGTAGTGAGTAGTGAGTAGAGTAGTGAGTAGAGTAGTGAGTAGTGAGTAGTGAGTGCAGAGTAGTGAGTAGTGAGTTGAGTAGTGAGTGCAGAGTAGTGAGTAGAGTAGTGAGTAGAGTAGTTAGTGCAGAGTAGTGAGTAGTGAGTAGAGTAGTGAGTGCAGAGTAGTGAGTAGAGTAGTGAGTAGTGAGTAGAGTAGTGAGTAGAGTAGTGAGTAGAGTAGTGAGTAGTGAGTAGAGTAGTGAGTAGAGTAGTGAGTAGTGAGTGCAGAGTAGTGAGTAGTGAGTTGAGTAGTGAGTGCAGAGTAGTGAGTAGAGTAGTGAGTAGTGAATGCAGAGTAGTGAGTAGTGAGTAGTGAGTGCAGAGTAGTGAGTAGTGTAGTGAGTAGTGAGTAGAGTAGTGAGTAGTGAGTAGAGTAGTGAGTAGTGAGTGCAGAGTAGTGAGTAGAGTAGTGAGTAGAGTAGTGAGTAGAGTAGTGGGTGCAGAGATGTGAGTGCAGAGTAGTGAGTAGTGAGTAGAGTAGTGAGTAGTGAGTAGAGTAGAGAGTAGAGTAGTGAGTAGAGAGTAGAGTAGTGAGTAGAGTAGTGAGTAGTGAGTAGAGTAGTGATTAGAGTAGTGATTAGTGAGTAGAGTAGTGAGTAGAGTAGTGAGTAGTGAGTAGAGTAGTGAGTAGTGAGTAGAGTAGTGAGTGCAGAGTAGGGAGTGCAGAGTAGTGAGTAGAGTAGTGAGTAGAGTAGTGAGTAGTGAGTGGAGTAGTGAGTAGAGTAGTGAGTAGAGTAGTGAGTAGAGTAGTGAGTAGTGAGTAGTGAGTGCAGAGTAGTGAGTAGTGAGTAGTGTAGTTAGTAGTGAGTAGAGTAGTGAGTAGTGAGTGCAGAGTAGTGAGTAGTGAGTAGAGTAGTGAGTAGAGTAGTGAGTAGTGAGTGCAGAGTAGTGAGTAGTGAGTAGAGTAGTGAGTAGAGTAGTGAGTAGTGAGTGCAGAGTAGTGAGTAGTGAGTAGTGAGTAGTGAATAGTGAGTAGTGAGTAGAGTAGTGTAGTGAGTAGAGTAGTGAGTAGTGAGTGCAGAGTAGTGAGTAGAGTAGTGAGTAGAGTAGTGAGTGCAGAGTAGTGAGTAGTGAGTGCAGAGTGAGTGTGCAGAGTAGTGAGTAGTGAGTGCAGAGTGAGTGTGCAGAGTAGTGAGTAGTGAGTGCAGAGTGAGTGTGCAGAGTAGTGAGTAGTGAGTGCAGAGTAGTGAGTGCAGAGTAGTGAGTAGTGAGTGCAGAGTAGTGAGTGCAGAGTAGTGAGTAGTGAGTGCAGAGTAGTAAGTGAAGAGTAGTGAGTGCAGAGTAGTGAGTAGTGAGTGCAGAGTAGTGAGTAGAGTAGTGAGTAGTGAGTAGAGTAGTTAGTAGTGAGTGCAGAGTAGTGAGTGCAGAGTAGTGAGTAGTGAGTGCAGAGTAGTGAGTAGTGAGTAGAGTAGTGAGTAGTGAGTAGAGTAGTGAGTAGTGAGTAGAGTAGTGAGTAGAGTAGTGAGGTGAGTAGAGTAGAGTAGTGAGTAAAGTAGTGAGTGCAGAGTAGTGAGTAGTGAGTAGAGAGTAGTGAGTAGTGAGTAGAGTAGTGAGTAGAAAGTAGTGAGTAGAGTAGTGAGTAGTGAGTAGAGTAGTGAGTAGTGAGTAGAGTAGTGAGTAGTGAGCAGAGTAGTGAGTAGTGAGTAGTGAGCAGAGTAGTGAGTAGTGAGTGCAGAGTAGTGAGTAGTGAGTAGAGTAGTGAGTAGTGAGTAGAGTAGTGAGTAGAGTAGTGAGTAGAGTAGTGAGTAGAGTAGTGAGTAGAGTAGTGAGTAGTGAGTAGAGTAGTGAGTAGTGAGTGTAGAGTAGTGAGTAGAGTAGTGAGTAGAGTAGTGAGTAGTGAGTAGAGTAGTGAGTAGAGTAGTGAGTAGTGAGTGCAGAGTAGTGAGTAGAGTAGTGAGTAGAGTAGTGAGTAGAGCAGTGAGTAGAGTAGAGTAGTGAGTAGGACATCACAGGCAGCAGCTGTGCAAGCTTCTTACACTCACAAGGAGACCACAGGCAGCTGAGGTGCAAGCTTCTCCCACTCACAAGAAGGACATCACAAGCAGCAGCGGTGCAAGCTTCTCACACTCACAAGAACGACATCACAGGCAGCAGCAGTGCAAGCTTCTTACACTCACAAGGAGACCACAGGCAGCAAAGGTGCAAGCTTCTCACACTCGCAAGAAGGACATCACAAGCAGCAGTGGTGCAAGCTTCCCTTAAACACTCACAGCAGGTACTGTGCCAAGGCAGCAGCAGCAACAGAGCAAGAGTCCCTTACAAAGAACAGGAACAGCACCGAGATGCACAATGCAATCTTCTCATACTCACAGGCAGCAGCGGTGCAAGCTTCTCACACTCACAAGAAGGACATCACAGGCAGCAGCTGTGCAAGCTTCTTACACTCACAAGGAGACCACAGGCAGCTGAGGTGCAAGCTTCTCCCACTCACAAGAAGGACATCACAAGCAGCAGCTATGCAACCTTCTCCAGTAGTGAGTGGTGAGTAGTGAGTAGTGAGTAGTGAGTAGAGTAGTGAGTAGTGAATAGTGAGTAGTGAGTGCAGAGTAGTGAGTAGAGTAGTGAGTAGAGTAGTGAGTGCAGAGTAGTGAGTAGTGAGTGCAGAGTAAGTGTGCAGAGTAGTGAGTAGTGAGTGCAGAGTGAGTGTGCAGAGTAGTGAGTAGTGAGTGCAGAGTGAGTGTGCAGAGTAGTGAGTAGTGAGTGCAGAGTAGTGAGTGCAGAGTAGTGAGTAGTGAGTGCAGAGTAGTGAGTGAAGAGTAGTGAGTGCAGAGTAGTGAGTAGTGAGTGCAGAGTAGTGAGTAGAGTAGTGAGTAGTGAGTAGAGTAGTTAGTAGTGAGTGCAGAGTAGTGAGTAGTGAGTGCAGAGTAGTGAGTAGTGAGTGCAGAGTAGTGAGTAGTGAGTGCAGAGTAGTGAGTAGTGAGTGCAGAGTAGTGAGTAGTGAGTAGAGTAGTGAGTAGTGAGTAGAGTAGTGAGTAGAGTAGTGAGTAGAGTAGTGAGGTGAGTAGAGTAGTGAGTAAAGTAGTGAGTGCAGAGTAGTGAGTAGTGAGTAGTGAGTAGAGTAGTGAGTAGAGTAGTGAGTAGAAAGTAGTGAGTAGAGTAGTGAGTAGTGAGTAGAGTAGTGAGTAGTGAGTAGAGTAGTGAGTAGTGAATAGTGAGTAGTGAGTGCAGAGTAGTGAGTAGAGTAGTGAGTAGAGTAGTGAGTGCAGAGTAGTGAGTAGTGAGTGCAGAGTAAGTGTGCAGAGTAGTGAGTAGTGAGTGCAGAGTGAGTGTGCAGAGTAGTGAGTAGTGAGTGCAGAGTGAGTGTGCAGAGTAGTGAGTAGTGAGTGCAGAGTAGTGAGTGCAGAGCAGTGAGTAGTGAGTGCAGAGTAGTGAGTGAAGAGTAGTGAGTGCAGAGTAGTGAGTAGTGAGTGCAGAGTAGTGAGTAGAGTAGTGAGTAGTGAGTAGAGTAGTTAGTAGTGAGTGCAGAGTAGTGAGTAGTGAGTGCAGAGTAGTGAGTAGTGAGTGCAGAGTAGTGAGTAGTGAGTGCAGAGTAGTGAGTAGTGAGTAGAGTAGTGAGTAGAAAGTAGTGAGTAGAGTAGTGAGTAGTGAGTAGAGTAGTGAGTAGTGAGCAGAATAGTGAGTAGTGAGTAGTGAGCAGAGTAGTGAGTAGTGAGTGCAGAGTAGTGAGTAGTGAGTAGAGTAGTGAGTAGTGAGTAGAGTAGTCAGTAGAGTAGTGAGTAGTGAGTAGAGTAGTGAGTAGAGTAGTGAGTAGAGTAGTGATTAGTGAGTAGAGTAGTGAGTAGTGAGTGTAGAGTAGTGAGTAGAGTAGTGAGTAGAGTAGTGAGTAGTGAGTAGAGTAGTGAGTAGTGAGTGCAGAGTAGTGAGTAGAGTAGTGAGTAGAGTAGTGAGTAGAGCAGTGAGTAGAGTAGAGTAGTGAGTAGGACATCACAGGCAGCAGCTGTGCAAGCTTCTTACACTCACAAGGAGACCACAGGCAGCTGAGGTGCAAGCTTCTCCCACTCACAAGAAGGACATCACAAGCAGCAGCGGTGCAAGCTTCTCACACTCACAAGAACGACATCACAGGCAGCAGCAGTGCAAGCTTCTTACACTCAGAAGGAGACCACAGGCAGCAGAGGTGCAAGCTTCTCACACTCGCAAGAAGGACATCACAAGCAGCAGTGGTGCAAGCTTCCCTTAAACACTCACAGCAGGTACTGTGCCAAGGCAGCAGCAGCAACAGAGCAAGAGTCCCTTACAAAGAACAGGCACAGCACAGAGATGCACAATGCAATCTTCTCATACTCACAGGCAGCAGCGGTGCAAGCTTCTCACACTCACAAGAAGGACATCACAGGCAGCAGCTGTGCAAGCTTCTTACACTCACAAGGAGACCACAGGCAGCTGAGGTGCAAGCTTCTCGCACTCACAAGAAGGACATCACAAGCAGCAGCGGTGCAACCTTCTCACACTCACAAGAACGACATCACAGGCAGCCGCAGTGCAAGCTTCTTACACTCACAAGGAGACCACAGGCAGCAGAGGTGCAAGCTTCTCACACTCGCAAGAACGACATCACAAGCAGCAGTGGTGCAAGCTTCCCTTACACACTCACAGCAGGTACTGTGCCACGGCAGCAGCAGCAACAGAGCAAGAGTCCCTTACAAAGAACAGGCACAGCACAGAGATGCACAATGCAATCTTCTCATACTCACAGGCAGCAGCGGTGCAAGCTTCTCACACTTACACGAAGGACATCACAGGCAGCAGCTGTGCAAGCTTCTTACACTCACAAGGAGACCACAGGCAGCAGAGGTGCAAGCTTCTCACACTCACAAGAAGGACATCACAGGCAGTAACGGTGCAATATTCTAACACTCACAAGGAGATCACTGGCAGTACACACCACATGAACACAATCCATAACACATAGCAACAATACATTGGCATTTACAATGCCATTAGCTCAAACTCAAATAAATCCGAGCCCGATTGCATTTCTAATGCTTGTTTATTTTGCTGCCTGCATCCCACATATTGCACAATAGCATATGCTGTGGCACACATAAGATTTTTTTGTATTGTAATTGCATTTATATAGTGCTTACTACCCTTAACAGACACTGTGGGAGTTCTGGTATTTTGCAAACGGGAAATGAACAATGAGACGAGTGATGTTGTTCCGCTAGTATCACTGAATCGATATCCAGCTGGGCGAAGCTGATAGCGCTAACGAAAACTAAGAGTCTGGGAGCCACGCGGACACCATTCATCTTTAAAAATGCGTCACTAATAAATAGCTCGCTGCGCTTAGAACTCATGGCGACAACATGAGGTCGCATGGGGCGGGCACCCTGGTGGTTGCGAGCGTGCAGTCTCCGACCCTCAAATGTTTAAAATGCATATATCTCGACTAAATCCGATCACCGCAGTAGAAACAGAAATTCACACTGCATGAGCCATTCCTACTGTGAAAGAAAATATTAGGAACATCTCACATCCACCTTACAAGATTGCCGATTTGAACATTGAAATGCCACTAGGAGTTTACATTGGTACGCAACAAGTAAACCAGTCACATTTACTTCTTTCACCCTCAGCAAAAATTCGAGGAAGTTTTACCTGTTTTTTGGGGACCTTCTGCCCATCATAGACGCTTTTTTTTCTTTCCAGAGTAATCGCTGCCAAAGGGTAGAACTGAAGCAGAGCCATATTCTGCTTCTAGAGGAAGGAGCAGAGAACAGCCATCACCAACCATAGACTTTTGTGAAGTTTTACCCTACTCTCTGATGCACTGTTCTCGCCTGGGCATTCCTGCTTTGTAATGAGCAGAGACCACGATGGCCTTTGGGACAATCGGGCGGCATCTGCTTTAACATTTTCAGACCGAGATGTCACCAAGTGCTGATGCACACGTCTAGAGTGGACATCATTGGTGAGGCTGGTGCTTACGTGCAAACCATAGTAGTAAATGCACCAAGATTAAAAACAGCATGTTTATCACGCCTCGCAGCAGATGTTCCCTGGTTTCACTCCCACGCAAGCAGACTGTGTACATGTTTATTTCTAAGCGGTGGCAGCGTTTCTTACACATTCGCACATATGCACCATAATGCCTGGTCTTTAATTCAAACAACGCTATGCTTAATATTGGTTGGTAGAGCAATAAAACTTCTGACGGGACACTGCGAAAAACATTTTTTTCACAAGAGCTAGTCTCTACACCTCCCCCGCAGGGTGTAGTACTGTACTGTACAGTTTAGCAGGTCGACGGGCACGAGCATAACCTGCCATAAAGGTCACATGCACCCGCTGATCTGCAACAATGACGTGCGGTCTACTGCATGCACAGGTAACATTCTGAATTCTTTATTTTGTCTTTTCCTGTGGCGACGCAGTGAAGTAGACAATATAATAGCCACCTTTGAATACGTTTAAGCAAACGAGACAGGTGGGTTGGAGACCCGATATAGTGATATAGTACATGAGTTCTCAAATGTGTCGCCTCGTAGGAAACCATGCCTACTACAACTTGACAATATTGGACTGCTATGGGGTGATTATAACATACTAGTTGAAGTAATCGCGCTGTCGAAAATGCATACCAAGGTGCTGAGCAAGGCTGTAGGTGACACCGAAACGAATCAAGGAGGCTCGTCTCCTGGGTGACGCGCACCCACCAACTCTTGGACTTAACGAGACGACTTGCGGCATGTTGTGCTATCTGGACATGATCAAAGGGGAGCGCTTCACGAGGCTGTGCTCGAGCCTATGAGAGGTAAACAGCACTCCCTGAAGCACATCCTCCTGCTGCAGGGAGTGCTCAGGATACACAGTCTGTCACACATTGAGACAATATCAAGGGGCCTAGAGATGCACCCCCTGGAGTTAGATGACAGGAGAGGGAGCAGGGGTAGAATGGAGAGACAGAGGGCAGGGGTAGTGTCAGAGCAGAGGAACACATTAAAGGGAGCTCGGAGGTATGTAGCAGTACGAACAAGAAAGGAAAGGGACAGTCTGTCAGGGCAGAGTGGTGGTGGGGGTGCAGGTGGCATAAAGCTAGGTAGGGGGCCAGTAGCAGAGTGAAAAGCTGAAGAGACTTAAGGCCAGCAGGATGGCACTGGAGGTGGGAGGTTTACAGAGCCTCCAGCTCCACGGCGTCTATAGTGGCAGCAGAGTGCGGGGTGAAGTGTTCCCGGGCGCCCCTCCACAGGGAGACACCAAGCACGAATCAGTCGCACAACCTAGCCTTACTCGCACAAGTTAGAGAGGCCCCCATTTGCTCCAAGGGGGAAAACAATCCCCGCCGAACTGGAAGCAGCATCACACGCCAGCTGCCTCCGTGCTCCTCTGGAAAATCTGTGTTGAATGCGCACAGGGGCCGAGGAAAGAAATCTGAAACCGGTGCCGTAAAACTGCTGCTCTGGAGTGGGGGGGACACAAGTGTAGCCGTGAATACCCAAACACCCCGGCACCCCTCGCCGCGGAGCTTCCCTCGAGAGATGGTGAAGCTCAGGGGCCCATTATACCCCGAAACCAATCCGACACTGGGGGCAACCACTAACAGAAACAGCAGCCACGTTCACAGAAGGCTGGCACTTGTAAATATGACGAGGCAAGCGTGGTAGCGCAAAGGCAGGCACGTGTTTATTTTTGCATTGCGCTTTCTCTTTAAGTGACAGCACGATGGGGAAATAAACACGCGGCTGACTTTGCCAAAGCCGAATGTGAAGAAAAAAGTGCATACCGACTAATGAAGGAGTGTGTGTACTGCCACCGGTAAAAGATCCAATCCCTGTGGGCGCGGCCAAAAGGAGGCAAGGCGGCAACAAGGAGGGACTGAGAAGCCTCCTTTACAATCAGAAGCCAGCGTGTTGCGTGGAAGATGGCGCTACCCAATTAAAAAGATGGTCGGGGCTTCAACTCCGCCTCCGAGAGCTTCGGAATCTGTATTGATTCCAAGAAGCTCTCGAATACCGAGAGCAGCGCATGTGCGCTGCTATCGCCAGCCGAGACCTAAAAATCAAACTATCAATAGCGAGGTAGAAGTTGGGAAGTTGTAGGATAAATATGTAAAGTGAGCGCAGATAATTTAGGGTAGGAGATGGTAGAAGTTTTGTGTATAGTGAGGCTTAGTTTTGTAAACTTAAAGGCCTAAGGTTTATTTTGTGAAGCACACCTGTTTTCCATAAAGCGCCTTTTCTACACCGGTTTGTGCTACTCCCTTTTACCCAAGGACGTATTTTTAGTCTGTATTTATTTTAAATTGTAATTTTTGTAGGAGAAGAAAAACACATCAGATTTGACTAATGCCCATGCTGCACTACAGCAATTTCCCTATACTTGGCAGGATTTTTGTAAAACTGCATTAGTGAGGGCAGTGCCCTGTCCTGGCTCTGAGCCATTCTTCATGGGACCTGGGGCAGAGCCAGAGATTTGGCTTCCTTAGCACTCCCACTTACACTTCCTTTTCAAAACTCAGACCCCAAAGTGAACCCTGTGATGAGCTGAGCTCAGTAAAGAGGTGCAGCTACATTCAAGGTGATGCCCGAATCACAAGGAAACAAAGATGTATGTCTAAGTAAGAGGTCAAGAACATCAATCTTATCTGAGTCCTGCTTAAAACCAAAATGCAAGTTTCTGTGTTCGATGCCAATTGCGTTTGGACTCAGGGTTTCCTCCTTCAACACATTCCTCCAGGTCTAAAAGGGAGGAAACATGTTATTAGGACCCTGATAAAACTGAAAACATGTGTTATTCCCCATTCCAACGTGTAAAACTGAATAGATGATAACACCGACGAGGTAAATACTGCTACCATGCAGTAACTGTATCTCCTGTGGTCAGTTTTCCCACCAATGTTACAGAGTTTGACTCCTTTAAGATGGACAATGAGGATTTTATGCTTTTGAGAACTGCTCGTCAGAAATAGATTTACATTGGGTACATTTTACATTCTGCTTGAGTGTTTTTTAATCAAATTACTGATTGTTGTGCTTTGGCGCTCCCATCATGACTGGGCCTGTGTGTGTGAATGCTGTGAGGACTTGCACTCGGGGAACTTTCTAGTGTCAGTCAACGGTGAGGAGAGAATGTGATATCACATAATGTTGGTGCTGGTTTTGACTAAAATCCGAGGTGTGTGAGGGTAAGTGTTAGAGTCTGTTATTGATGTTATTAACCTGGGAAGGAGCTACTCTATCCAGTTTCCTGAAAATGTGTCTCCTAGGTAGTCCCAGGGTAATTTTTGATGTTAAAAGAATACCTTGGGTCTCTCTTATGTCAGTCAAGAAACCAGTCCAAGTCTCCAGGGTAATTTTGATGCAAGAATACATTGGGTCTCTCACATGTTAGTCAAGAGAGTAGTCCGAGTCCCCAGGGTAAATTTGTTGCAAAAAAACCCACTGCCCTGGGTCTCTCTCATGTTACTCAAGAAAGCTATGAAAACTACCTTGGGTCTCTTTCATGTTAGTCAACATAGCAGTAAACTATCGTATCTCTCTCTCTCTTGCTAGTCATGAGAGCAGTCCGAGTCTCCATGGTAATGTTAGATGCTGTGATGTCAAAGACCAAGGGCCTCATTTATGAGGCCTTGCGTCAGTTTTGTGCTTCCGTTGCGTCACTTTTTGTGATGCATCGGCGGCGTAAAACATGCCTCCTGTTGCGCACTATTTACAAAGTGACGCAGCTAAGCAGATGCGTCACTTTGTAAACCCCTGCGCTACATTATACCTGCGTCAGATATAATGTATGCAGGGGGGGGCGTTCCCCCGCAAAAAGCTTCGTAGAAGTGATGCAGTGAAATCTATGAGATTTCACTGCGTCACTTCTAGGACGCCATTGCGTCAAAATCTTGTGCCTGCCTCACAGCAGGCGTAAGACTGACGCAGGCCCTTTCACATAGGGCTTGCCCCATGTGAAAGGACGCATTGCTGGAGTTGCGTCACTTTTGTGACACACTCCAGCAATGTGTCACTTTTGTGCTTACAGATACGTCAGAAATACTGACATATCTGTAACTCCTTGCGACATGATGCATCATACATTAAATATGACGCATCAGGTATGTCGCAAGGAGTGCGCACTGAGAAGTGACGCACCGCTGCTTTCACGCAGCGATGCGTCATTTCTCATAAATGAGGCCCCAAGTTGGGTTCCTCTTACATTAGTCTTGAGAGCAGTCCAAGTCTCCTGAGTTATTGATCTGATTCAGTAAAGCCAAAGCTTTACTTTTTTATGCAGCACTGTGAGGTGGGAGGTGGAACAGGACTACAGGTGTAGTGTCACTATCCAGAGTTAAGTGGCATTAATAGGTTATCCACAGACTCTGACAGATATGACAGTAGTTAGCACAGTATACATGGGAAAGTGGTTGACTATTTGCTCCTTTAGAAAAGTCAGAGCCAATTAGTAGCACGGTGGGAACTCATAAAAATGAAATTTCAAGACTCTTAGGAAAACTACTAGAAAACAAACTGAGAGTGGAGATTCCAACAGATAAGTGAGGGAAGCCAATAGGTCTCTCTTTGGTGGCCTATTGTATTTGCCAAAGGTTTCTAACCATGCTGCACAGCATTACAGCTACCTGCATTATTTAGTATGTGCATGCACCACACATGCACGTCTTCAAAAATGTTGTATTATGTTAAGTGGATTTGTGCAGTACAATAATCAACTGTGAGGGTTTCCAGGTGCTCGATTATGCTGCGTAGGCTCTTGGCCACCCAGTGTCGCAGGTCTTGAGCTTCTTTTGGAATTCGAGAACCGAGGAGGAGTCTCTGGCGTGTTGAGGGAAGTCATTCCAGATTTTGGGTGCGATGTAGTACAATGAGCAACAGTCCTGTTCAGTTTTGTAGATGCAGATGACTGAACGAATGACAGTGAGGCTGATGGAGGAGTCTGGATCGCCAGTGAACGTGTATGCGGTTGTTCAGGTATGCTGGTCCAATGTTCTGCAGAGATTTTTATGTGTGTGTGAAGAGTTTTAATTTGTGGCATTTGTGTAAGAAGAATAAGAAGTAGGCAGTGACAAGGAAAGCCAAACAATGGTAAGCAATAGGCATGCTCCAAGCCCCTGTATGATCTTGGTAAGCCACAATATGCCTCACAACAGACAGTGCACTCACTGTCTAGTAGACTCAGCCTAAAAAGTGCAAGTCAACAAAATCACTAGGCCTGGAAGGTAAACTCAGATTACAGAGTTTTCCCCGCTCCGCGTAGACTGCGAGTTCCAAAACATTCTGCAGAGAGACGCGGAATGGAGTTTTTCCTCTTTCGCAGCTCGCTAACGTTAAATTGCCGAAGGTGAGCGAGGAAAATCAAATGCTCGACCATCTCCCAGTGAGATTTCTCAATGTGGTCGGTCGCGGCCGCTCACGTTGAGGAAGCTGCTGCTCGAGTAGATCATCTACTCGAGCGGCAGAAAGAAGTTGCACCTTCTAGAGCTGTGCATGGTGCCATTTGTGCATTTTACAGCACGGGACAAACGCCCGGTGCTAAAAATCAGCACGAGCAGCACAACTTACCTCACTCTGCCGCTTGTAGAACTCTGCAGAGAGCGGCAGAGTTTTTTTGTCACTTTGCGGAGTTCAGCTATGCAGAACTCCACCCAGGCCTGAAAATCACCAGGACAACTGCCCCCAGGATTCTAATAAAGAAGGGCATCCAGTCCCATGCATCTCGATCAAAGACACTGCCAATTGTAACCTGACTAGTAAAGGGCATAGAATCCTGCATAATTCTGAGCAGGATACTGAAAATATAGAGATAGGGAAGAACTCACTGAACAAATCAGCCTCACACTTTCATCCCAAGGCTGTGGAGGAGTCAGAAAATGTCAGGCAAAAGAAATGAATATGCCAATACCAAAGAATCAAAATCTAAGCAATAATCAATGATAAATGTAATATTGTAATCAGCAAAGTACCCACAATATCGTATGAAGAACATTGAAAGGCCTTTTCATATAAGATACCTGAATAGTTAAGTTAGAAATTTCGGCCAAGACTTAAAGTACCTACAATTATTTTAACTCCTAGTGTGGCTCAACAGAAATTTATTTATTTTGACTGTAGATCAGGCATCTTGGAATCCTATTGTATTTGCGATATGTGCTATGCGAAGAGTTCCACTGCGCTAGTGGCTAAGTCCACACATAGTAGTAACAAAATAAAAGAAATAAGAAAATAAAAACACCTCCAAAATTAAACTAGTTTTTGGATACCCACATAGAGCAAGCCAGTCTTCATGTTTCAAACACCCATACAACATGATTTCCTTAAGAGCGCAACAAAATGGGTCTTCCTCTGTTTCTGACCCCTAAATGTTATCCACATTCTCCATAGTTTCACGTTTTATGAGATTTACTCTCTGTAAACCACTATCTTATTCTCTTACCTCATAGATGTTACATCAGCAAATGTCTTCAATTAGACATCTACTTTGCTTTGTACTGGGCTGAGTCCTCGCTACATTACGAGCGTAGTGCTTGTCCTTCCTTTTGTTGTCTCTTTCCTAGGTGTTTCCTTAAGGATCAGCCCTCGCTCTATATTGGACTGATTCTCTTCATAGTGTTGAACATGGTGCTCTTCCCATTAACATTTTTCTTTATCTCTTTCCTTGACCTTTTTATGTTTCCACAAACTTTAAACTTTGTATTAGAGGTGGGCGAAATGGCGGAATTTAGCGACTCCGTATTTCTCTTGTAACACAGATTTCTAGCCATATTCTGCAAATCGCTGCGAGGCGGAATTTTTTTCCCCGCAAGGATCCAGAAATGCAAGCAAGATTCGGCGTCCCTTAGTGCGATTTTATAACATGGGCAAATGAGAGCTGTTACGGTCAGAGGACTGCTTCTCAAGTAGATTTGCTGCTGATCGAGTAGATTTTCTATTCAAGCAGCAGCAAAATCAATTTGATAGGCAACACTCTCTTGTGCACTGCATGGTGCCGTTTGCATTGATTTTTCAGCACTGCTTGTGCTACTGATGCTACATTGCAGTACGAGCAGCACGCAGTGCATATTTTTCTACCTGCTGGCAGAACTCTGCAGAATTTCACTGAGCTTTTATGTAACTCTACAAAATTCCATGAAGTGAAACTCTGCGAGTTTCGCCCACCCCTGCTTTGTTTTCACCTTGTGTTTAATGATTTGCATCATGTGTTGCTGAAATAAACCTGAACCTTAGTACTGGAGTAGTGACAGAAATAATCTTATTCAGTCTCTCAAATAGGAAAGGGAAAGGTTGTACTGTACAAGGTATGAGTTGTATCCAGCCTAAAAGTGGCCATGATAAAGAAAGTCTGACATTTGTCCTCGGGCAAACTGAAAACAGGAGATATGTTTCACAGCTATTGGCAAACTTTAAAAGTACTGTTAGTTACATATCTTTTGCAGGACTGAAGTGACCTTCATGCTTCAATTAACTCTGGCCAGAGCACTATTTTGATAACCAAGGAATTTTGCAGTTTGCTTAAAACTGCATTTAGCCATCTCTCAGTTAATCTCTGAGGTGCCAACCAGTGCTAAACATGGCTTAGAGTAAAATATTCATACAAGATGAACAGAAAAAGAGTGTACACAAGTATTCTCACCTTGATTGCACATTTGTTCTGAAAATTAGCTGGAACCTCCACTTAAATGTAAACAAGAATACCTCCAGATAAATTAAGTCTCCAGTATAGCATTTTTCGATGAGTGTTCATGCATAGCCAAAACACAAAGGGCCTGATTACGATGGCGATGAGACTGCCACTGACAGGCTGTTGGTGGAAGACTCCCCGCCATCGTAACCAAGTTTACCGCCCGCCCAATTTTGGATGGCGTGCAGCTGTGTGGTGGTCAGAAAGACCAACCGCCATGGATCCGACGGGCTCCATCGAACGCAGAGTAATGCCTACAATGGTGGCGGTGCCTACCAGGAACCACCGTAGGCATTACGTTGTTCCTTTCCGCCAGCCCTTTCTTGGCTGTGAACCCATGAAAAGCCTGGCTGAAAGGGACAATGGGGAGCCCTAGCGGGCCCCCCTAGCCCCTGGCCCCCAGACACAGGACCTGGGAGGCACCTATGATGCCGCCTACATATCCCTGCACCATGTGGCCGGCACCGCATGGTGCCTGCCATGTAGTGCAGGAATATGTGTTGCATTGCGGCAGGTGCTGCAGCCAGCAGCACCCGCCACAATGCAAAATATAGCCATTATGACCGCCGTGGTGGCGGTTGCATCAAAATGCCTACTGCGGGACCACCAACAGTCTGTCAGGCGGTCCCAATCCCCGATAGGGTCCGCCCGCCATCGTAATCGGGCCCAAAGTGTGGCTGGTGTTACGATACAAATAAATGTAAGATTTAATCTGCAAGGGCATATTTTTGTTGATGATTTACTAAATAGCAGCAGAACAAGGAGCTTCCGGTTATGGAGTGAGCCTAAACCAATAAATTGTACATCAGTTAAAAAAACAGTCTGCACAGGAGAACTTCTCGTGATATCTTTACAACACTGCTTCCACATTTTGTTTCTATAACTAAACTTGATCCTTCCTTTTTCGGTCACACTTTGGGACAGTAGAAGGCTTAGAACTGCATTCACTTTTAGATTTTAAAAATAGTATAACCGGAAAGAGACAACTTAATTCACACGTGTGAAAATCCAGGTAGGTATGGTTCCAAATTTGAAATGCAATGGTCGCCTATGGGATTCAAGAATGTGAACATTCATTTGAAATTATGGGTTTCAATTTTGTTTCAATGTACTGTAAAGTTTATTGCATCTGCACTTATATGGTCTAAATGACCGAAATAAAGTATTTGATGATGATTGAATTTTAAATTAATAAAGTACATTCGGCATTTTTCTGTAGGTTAGAGGGGATTTTATTGAAAAAGGAGGATAATCTGGGATTGGTGCAGACATGCGAGGAGGTTCTGGCCTCTGCCTTTTCTTTTTGATTTATTCTTCAAGGGGTTTGAGCTATTTTTTTTCCGTCTATGGCTACTTTACAGTTCTCGGTGAACAACTGTCCTCGAAACCATCTGCAATGCACTAACGCACTGCATATGGAGCAAAACTGCGACATCAAAGAATAGCCGGGTTCCTTACAACATGCACCTGTCGTAAATGCTTGTTGGTTTAAGAGTCTGGGTGGGAGCCTGCCTTTTGATGTGGGCACGCCACCCAGCCTTCTGTTTCTATTCAGTTAAAAGTGCTTTGTTTGAGACTGATTGCTGAGATATGGCCGTGTTCATTGTGAGGTGGAGGGGGTCTCCCTTTCCTCTGCTGGAGCAGTGTTTTCCCTTCCTCGTCGCTGCCTTGTCAGCCAATAGTCATTTGATCCGGCTTTGTCTGCCGCGTCACACAGATGGCCAATGGGGGAAACATCATCGTCTGCCTTTGAGCATGCCTCTTTACCTAAGGACGCACGCACGCACGTTGGAGGTCACGCCGGAAGCTCCTCACAGGCGCACTCCCTCCAGAAAGGAGGAGCCGGTTGCCGATCAAAGGCCTGAACGTTCTGATCCCGCCAGTCTAGGAAGGCCTGCTGTTGCAGACATAACACCACAAAACGAAAGATGTCAAAGGAAGCGCTGCCCTTTGAAGAGCCGGAACAATGCCAGACATACAACGAGGTGGCAATGGAAGTGTGCGCGTGGGAGGGGGAAAAGGAAGTAAGGGGTGGGGGACTCTGCCCACTACCTAGGAAGAACTAGGAATATTCTTAATTATAATGTGAAAAAGCTGCACCTTGGTAATGGCAAATAGCACAATGCAGTGCACATATCTAATCAATACTATATTGGAAGGTTAGCAGGGTTGTGCAAGCAAAGGGGAACTGGTATTATTGTGATATTTTTTTTAAAGGCACGTGTGTTAAGTGAGAAAATCTTTAATAAAAACATTAAGCAATGGGTTTAGAAAAAAAAAAGTGTGAATATCCTGAGACACTGCCCAGATTTACTTTTCTATTCTGTAACCAGTGCTTAATTTGTTTAAAAATTAAGTGCCAAGGCCCTTCTCGGAAGGCAACTGCTGCCTGCAGCTCCCATTTACCCTGCCAGCGCTGCCAATGGCAGTACCAACAGAACACATAACTATTGAACATCTACAAGTGTGACAATTCAGCCTATTCAAGCCACAAAAAATTATAATAATGGCATGAGATTCGGGGGGGGGTATATTCTCAGGGATTTATTGCTGAGTTATCAGCACTTTATTGCAGCCAAAGTGGCGAAAAAAAATTATCGCCCCATTCACAAGCAGGTGATAACAGCCCATATCACCAGTTTTCCTGCGATAGCAGCCTCAAAAAACATCCCACAGATGACCCAGGCAACTAACGCTAATGAGATGCAGAGTAGGCGTTCCTGTGCAAAAAGCCACGACAACAACACTCCGCAACATTCTCAATGACCAGCCAGATCAGCGATAAGATCACAAATAAGGTGCGTTAGCAGCAGGAAATTAATACCTGCCCTGACCTGGTGTAAAGTCGGACGACAACCTGCAACATAAAAGGGAGCCCAGCCCAGAGCCACACCTGAAGACCAACAGAAGCCATGGAGCCATTGATCATGCAGCTCGGAGCCCCAACAGGGCCACAACACCCACCGCCACCACTCCCAGGCCTGCCACCCCCCATATTCTCTCCCGCCCCCTCCCCCCCGGACCACCACAGAGGCAGCGCAGACAAAGACCGCGGACCTTCAGAAAACTCCCCAGCCTCACAGATTTTAAACACCAGAGTATGTCATTGCCCACTACAGCCTCAAAAGGACAACCATCCTCTGCATCCTGAACATCATTGCCCATAGGCTGACGGTACCCACACAGCGGACAACCAACATCCCACCTCAGACAAAGCTGCTGGCTGTGCTGCATCTGTGGGCCTCTGGTACCTTCCAACCAACAACCGCCAGAGTCGGAGGAGTCTCACAGCCAGCCCTATCCAAGTTCCTCACAACTGTCTTGGATGCCATCATCAGCTTGGTACCCCAGTACCTATACCCCCCACTCTGCGCCAGAACAGCTGGAGACGAAGCAAGACGCCTACGCCATAGCTGGCTTCCCGCACATGTTAGTGTGCAATTGACTGCACACATGTCCTAATTGTGCCCACTGATGACACTGCATGCAATTACCTCAACGGAAAGCACACGCATTCCATCAATGTACGGGCAACAGCTGACCACTGGGGAATCGCCACCAACGTCATCGCCAACTATCCAGGCAGTGTGCATCATTCTACTTCTACCGAAAGTCTATCATCAACCAGCGCTACCAGGATGGCACCCATGGAAATGCACTGCTCGTTGATAAGAACCAAATGAACACATTACACACCTCAACTCCACAATCATGCAACTCACAACACTGGGAATGCACATGTTACAAACTCACATACATCATGCCCAACAACATGCCCACCCACCAGACACAACAACACAATTTACTGTGGGAACCTGGGCCAGCCATCAATGGCATGGCACCTTAGCCACACAATAGCAGATTGTGGGGAGAGGTGGGAATCAGGCATGTGCGAAGGAGGCAAGTGACCCATGAATGAGAAGGTACACAATGCCAAGTGTGGCGTGGATGTGATGGACAGACTCAAGTATGCAGACCACACACATATCCATGTCGACATACACTGCTGGTGTATGGAGGGTAGTGGACTGTGGACGCAACCATGTCACCCCAGCCATTGGGGAAGATCGCGTAAGTGTAGCTTGTTACGTCCCCCCCTGTAAACATGAGCGGAGTGGGCTGGCCCGGCGTATGCCAGGCCACCTTAGGAGTGTAAATAAAAAGCACGTAGCTCTGGGCGTAGTTCTCTTCCAGAATGCCCAATGTCTCTGCCAGGGCGGCGCCTCTCACCCCGCCACGAGGCCGATGCCGTCGTTGTGAGCGGAGTTGCCATAGATCCTGTGCACCTGCTGTACCCGGGGCCGCTGGTCCCAAACCCATCCTGCCCACCCCTGCACACCCAGGCCTCACTGCTCACCTGACGACACCGGCATGTGTGAAAGAGGGTCCACCATGTGCCGGTGCAAGCTCCATGCCCGAGGCCCGCGACCTTGGCAGCCTGCTCAGACCATCACGGCCTCCTCGAGCAAGGCCCACAGTCCTCCTTTCTCGTTTTCGTACTCCATCCGCATACACAGCGGACAAGTAGGTCACACATTTGGAACTGAGTCTTGATTACACAATAGCAGAGTACATATTTACGGCTGATTTTATGTCACTATACTCCCTTCGATGTGGTGCACCAAGTTTGTGTATAGCATTACAACCACAAGTGTCTGTGGGCCCTCGTGGACTACTGCCCTTGGCCCAAACTGCGCTTGAGTAGCTCACACATTTGGAACTGAGTCTTGATTTCATCATGGCAGAGTTCATATCATTGCACGCAAGGAGAGGTGTAAGAGGAAGATGTGTTTCAGTAAGGAGGAAAAACGGATCATCGTTACGGTGATCGAGCACTACCTACAACTGCCCTGGTCTCACTAACTCTGTGCATCGCAAGCCGACGACACATGCTTGTGGGCCCCAGCTGACCGCTGTCTTCGGCCTACACTGCACTCGAGTAGGTGACACTTTCAGAACTCAGTCATGATTTATTTATGGCTAATTTTATATCATTGTACAGGCCTCATCGCAGACTGCATCCCCTTTCCGCTCCGGTGCCACTAAGTCTGTTCCCGACATCAGTGGACACTTTCTGGTTGAACTTTGATGGCGACTGAGTCTATGGACTGGGGGTTGTCTTCATCATCATGTCGGTGATACTGACTTGGTGGCAAACAAGAGGCACTAGCATTCCACTCCTCCATTTTCCGCTTTTGGACGGCTTCTACCCTCTGCATCATGCCCTGGAGGACTGTCCACTGTCCCCTGCAACCCTCCGCCACATTCAATGAGGACCTCTCACCTCGTGTGGCCCTAGTTCACTGCACCACAAGTCACCGTTCCATGGCGGTGAGCCTGTGTCAGCCGCAGTGCATCCTGGGCCACTAACTCTGTGCAGCTCAAGTCAGGGACCCTGTCTGCCGAGATGTTGGATGGCTTCTGAGACGATGGCCTTGAGTCTTCAATGCCATATGCATGTGGCCCTGTGCTGTCCACTGCCTCCGGCCTCAACTGCGGTCCACTCGGGCTCACACATCAAATCGAGTCCTGACCAGCCTGGACGTCGCATCACCGCAGGGGGCACACGCCACCACCGCCAGCACCACCTCCAAACGCCAACTGCCAGAGTCGGAACAGTCGTACTGGCAGACTAACAGAGTTGCTCACACCTGTCGTGGATGCTATCATCTGCCTGATCCCCTACTCAGCTCTTCAGGTGCCACTAACTCAGTGCACCACAACTTATGGAACATTTCTGATTGATTTTAGTGCTGTGGACAGCTCACGCAGCAATGTCACCTCAGGCAGTGTGGAAGACCTGGGACGATGGTAAGGAAGATGATGCAGGTGTAACACACCCCACTGCATCTGCATCAGGAATATCCTGAAGGGACACAATCCAAGACAATTTGTTCACATGAGCACGCTCAGCTCTAGTGCACTGCAACTCACGGACACTTCTCTTTGCATATTGGGTGACCTCTGTACTTGCTCCGGCCACCACCATGATCCTCCGCCGTGGTCGCTGTGATGCTTGTGTTTTCTGTTTCCGTTTTACTGGTGTTCACTGTTCTTGTTGTTGCCAGCACCAACCACTCCGTGAGGGCTGGCTTACACTCACCCCACACACATCCAGCTCAGGCGCCATTGTACATGTGACCCTGCCAATAAAGGGGCCGGGCGCACGTGCCAGTAGCCAGTTGAACAAACTATCTGCGTGTGTCCGTGTGGTCATAATGTATGCATGAGGGCCCCGGGCCCTACAATTTTACATTGTGCTGTGGACAGCGGACGCAAACATGTCCCCGCAGGCAGCGGGTAAGACCTTGGACATGTAGCTTTGTCGTCACACACTCAATACGTAAGAGGAGTGGACTGGACCGTCGTACACAGGTCCAGCATGGGTGTGTGATTGCTATTGCGGGGCTC
This sequence comes from Lissotriton helveticus, assembly GCF_964261635.1. NCBI lineage: Eukaryota > Metazoa > Chordata > Amphibia > Caudata > Salamandridae > Lissotriton > Lissotriton helveticus. Next base: position 397,543,950 of record NC_136057.1, read on the forward strand.
TGGGCGTAGTTCAGTACAGGAAATGTGCAAATGCATATGTCTCTGTCGCAGTGTGGGTCTCCTTTGTGGGGTGTAGGTGGTCCATAATGGGACTTAGACACCCACGCATGTGATGTAGTTCGACTTCCATGAGCTCTGACCCCACCCGCACCTGTTCGGCACCTCCTTTTGGCATTCTGACACCTGTCATTGGAATGCGATGTGTGCCTCGGTGAAGTGTTGAGAGCCAACCATGGTGGCGGGTGCTTCTTGCTGTGCGGTTTGTGCAGCGGCTCTAAAGCGTCGACGCGTTTTGGTGGTGTCACAAACCTAAATGTATGTTTGTGACACCACCGAAACGTGTCGCCGTTTGTGACACCACCGAAACGCACCGACGCTGTAGAGTCCGGTTAAATTCATTTTGGGACAAGCTGTACAGAGGCAAAAAATCTTAATGTCCTTTACCTTGTTTACCATCATTTTGAATTAACTTTGTAAAGGCCCAAAATTGCTTTGCCCTGGTTTTCCTTTCATGTATTATTCCAGTCGTGTTATTTCTATGTATTAGCATTTGGTGTTCTTTCACTATTAGAGTGATTGTTATGCAATGTATTTTATGATGATAAATGTTTTTAATGGTATGATATATTTTTTAATGTATTAATTCTGTTTTGCTAAATTAAATGAATACTATATTTTTTTAAATTTTGTGTTCTTGTATTCCTCTGGGGGTGTTCCTAGTATGTTACATATTTTGAATGATAGCCCGGTGGGTGGGAAGTGAGTTATATTGAAAGTGGTTGGTTCAAAGGGAATCTTATTTTTGACGTTGAGAATACAACATTAACACAGCGTTATTTTCCCGCATCAGACTGCAATGTGAAGAGTTGCGTTAAGCTAATTTTGCAGTACTTATCACACGTTCTTGAGAATATCCCCCTGGTATTATCAATTTTCAATGTATGTTGACTTAATAAACACGGTTGTTGAGCTCATCTCAAAATTGAAAAGACAGCGCCACCATGTGGTATACTGTAACTAGAGCAGTGCTAAAAATTAAGTGCCGGGTTGAACACCGGAAACCACCGGCACATATTAAGCACTGTCTGTAACACTGCTTTGATGGTAGCTAGGAGAGACATTATAAAACTATAGGGAAGCATTGTAACACAGTGGGCCCAGAATATAGGCTACTGTGTGAGAGAGAGGAGGATACTATCTACAAGGGACCAGGTTGTCCTCAAATGTTACAAAGATCTGGGGACAATGAAGGGATCTCCAAGAGTGCTGGTAGCACCCGGTGGCTAGGAACTAAGAGGCATGGCCACGAGCACCTGCAGTGAGGAGCAGTCAAATGGGAGCTGTTTCCAAGAAGAGTTATACAAGATCAAACTGATGATGGAGGTTGTCTGGTATAATTGAAATACAGGACTGGCCCTCGAGAGTATTAGAAGGAGAGTGAGATGGGAGAAACTGGCCTCAAGTGATGATAAGTTGGCCAGACTCTATGATAAAATTATCCCCGTTCTGGAAAAGGCAGCTGCTATTGGAGACAAACCCTCTAATGAAGCCACTAGGGCACTCCTGTGGCAAACGCATGAAGACCTCATTAATGCAATGGAGGCAGACCTTTTCACTAAGGGAAACGCTAGATCCGGCAGGGCGAGTGGAAAGTCCTGGTATAACTCCACGTGTCGCAAGTCCAAACACGATCTCCTGTCAGCTCTCAAAGCAGGTCATAGCAGGGAGGAAATAAAACTGAGAAGAAGGACATACAAAAATCTCCTGTCAAATGCTAGGGTGGAGTGGGATGAAGCCCACTGGGAGAAACTCACGAGAGCTCTAGGGAACAAGGACTCCCGCAAATTCTGGAGAATTGTGAACCACGGCTCGGAAGACCTTCCCACAGCCATCGAGCCTAACATTGCCTCGAGTGTATGGGAAACTCACTTCCAGTCCCTTTATGCCCTAGAGGAAGGTGCCTCGACCCATACCCCATATACCCTTGAGACTTTATCAGTTGGTGAACCATTCACGATAAAAGAGGTCCAGGCTGCCATTGCAGGGCTCTCGGTGTCAAAAGCCCCTGGCCTAGACGGGGTACCCGGAGACCTCTATAAACAAGAGCCGGGGATATGGGCTCCATATCTAAGGCTGATGTTCAATGCGGTCCTTGGAGGAATGGGGGTTCCAGATACTTGGCTGGGAGCAGAGGTGGTCCCTATTTTCAAAAAGGGATCCCCTCTGCTGCTGGCCAACTACCACCCAATCAGTCTGATTGATGTTTCCCAGAAGCTCTTTGGGTGGTTGATGCTAGACAGGCTACAGAACTGGCTAGAAGAAACCAACACGTTGAGCCCATATCAGGCGGGATTCAGGAGGGGGGTCTCGACGGTTGACCAAATACTTAGACTGAATCTCATCTATTGGAGAACAGCGCTGATCGAGGGCGGCACCCTGTACACGGTATTCGTGGATCTGCGTGCCGCCTTCGATCTGGTGCCTAGATCCAAGCTATGGAAGGTCATGGATGACATGGGTGTCCCAAAAGACATACTAGCAATCCTTATCAAATTACACCAAAACAACTTTGCACAAGTCAGGTGCGGAAAAAGTGGTAAACTAACTAAAAGATTCCCCGTTCGCAGAGGTGTAAGGCAGGGCTGCGTGCTCGCACCGACCCTGTTTTGCATCTTTGTGAACGGGGTAATAGAGCACCTGGCTAGGATTCCTAGTATTGATGCCCCGAAATTGTGCGGCAGCAGGGTTCCAGCAATAATGTTCGCGGACGACACCCTGCTGCTGTCCAAATCCCCCATGGGCATTCAGCGGGTGCTAGATGGGTTCCTGGAATTCTGCGGGGAAAGGGGTCTTGAAGTTAACCCGCAGAAAACTAAATTTATGATCCTAAACCCACTGCCGACCAATAGACCCAACCCGAGGCTAGGAGATGTAGGCCTGGAAAGGGTGAAGACGTTTGAGTATCTGGGAATAACCCTCAATCAAAACCTGACGTGGGGGGCACACCAAACCAAATCCACTATGAAACTAACCCAGAGGGCGGGAGGGATCCTAAGAATTGCTAGTAAGTCAACTTACCGCCCGCTTGGTCCTGCAATACAAATTTATAAAGCGCAGGCCCGTGGGGCAGCTGTTTACGGAGGAGAGCTCTGGGGCCATATATTTTCCCAAAGCCTTTTAACTGCCGAAAATAAGTTCCTCAGACAGTTAGTAATCCTTCCGGGAAGCACACCACTGTTCCCCCTAAGATTGGATTTGGGCGTGAGGCCAATCACTGAGGAACTCGGCCTCAAACCATTGACCTTTTGGCGCCGCCTGTGGAGCAGCCAAGACCTGACAACCTACAGAGCGGAGCTTCAGGACCTTTTACTAATCCCAAAAGCCAGCAACATACCCTGGATAAGCTATACAAAGACTATGTGTGAGTCCCTTGGAATGCCAGGACTATGGACAGACCCGGAAAAAGCGAGCATTAGCATTTCCAAGAAATTGCTTTCAAAAACCTATTATGATTTTATGTTGGCTCGAGCACTTGTGAAGGTCCATGCGGGATCACTAACTTCTCATTTTATCCAAAGTAAAGTCACTTATACAATGGAATGTGTCCTGAACGACATCATGCCCCCTCTAACAAGAAAATTGTTCTTACAGTGGAGGTATGGGACTTTACCCTGGAGGTCCTTCACAAAAGGATGGACGACACAACCTAGCACTTCGGCATGCCCCGCATGTGATAACTCACAGGAGAATGATGTGCATGTTGTGTTTTTCTGTAGAGCATATCGGAACAGCAGAAAGCATTGGATTGTTCCTTTGCTTAAAAATCTGGGTTTCAGAAAGCTTCAACCGGCATACAGAGTCTTAAAAACGGACTTATCCCCGTTAACTGTCTTTGCGATGTCAACATTTTTAACTGCAATATGGTTTATACGCACAAGGCTTTTAAAGGTGGCCAGGGAATAATAATAATAGTGCTCGCTTCTATTAAATATGCCTGTTTAAAAAAAAAATTCCAAACATTTGAACTGATCTTAAACACGATTGTAATATGGTTTTATGGATGTAACATTGTGTCTATCTTTTATGGTCTTGTGACCGAAATAAAGATTTGAAATTGATAGAAATACAAATGCGCACTGCATCTTGATGTGGATCCTTTATCGATGCAACATGAATATAAGGTATCCACAGATGCCAAAGTGGTTCATATGTTGTTTATTTATGCATTCTGATATACCCAGAGATGCTACTAAAAATAGATTAAAACTAATGGGCGTATCCTGTTGGCATGTTTTTGAGATTCTTGCTTTAAAAATGGCCAGAAATAAATGATGTTATGCTTAACCCTTTCTTTACTTACGTCAAGCATATTCACAAATTGGTTAAGATTCCTAATTCTCTACTTCCTGCCTACTGTCAATGTTTCTTCTTTTTCTCCTATCTCTTCTTGCGTGAATTTTCAGAACCTCGGAAGGAAAATACAGGCTCCTGTTCTGATCCTTGTTATATTCTGTTGTGGAACTTATCAATAAGGTGGGTATTGACCCATTGAAATATCTTTTGAATCTAAGTGTCAATGGGGTGTTTGTCACCCCTCATGCGAAAAAAGTAAACACTATGCCGGAAGTGTTGTCTAAGTACTATTCTCTCTCCATGCACCCAGCTGCAGCTAAGATATTTTAAGTCAATGTGAAAAAACAACTCATTGATTTTCTTAAGATTTATTGTGCTTGATGCCTCCCAGGTGGGTTTAACCAAGGCAAAGTCAGAGCAAAAAGTCCTAAAAATTAATTGTGGGACTGATTAACAATGTATTGTGCGACAATATTACATGCAAAGACAGCACACATGTTGCAATGCATATTTGGTATAAATGGGAGCACGCTTTAATTATGAATGTATCTATTGTTAGTTTTAATACTAGGCACGACTAGCCTCAAGTTACTCCAGAGAGATACAAGAGTTGATCATGTATAATTATACGACTATTCATAGGAAGTTGCAGCCGCTGGACTCCTATGGATCTGGTCTGTGTTTTGACCTCCTGGCAGATTGCTGTAGATCAGGTGACAGATGAACTGAGCCTCCTGGCTGGGGAGCAGTGTGCAATCAGTTTAGGAGGTATTCAGAGTCTTTGCCCCAGTAAGCATTAGGAACGATGCAAAGGACCTGGAAGTTGATTCTGCCTTCTACTGGAAGCCAGTGGAGAGCATTCCGGGCAGGTTTGATGATAACTCGTTTGCCAAGATTTAGGCACTGTGTGGTTGGCTGGTTCTGTAAACCTCGTAAAGCGGCAATTAATTTCTTGGGGTGGTCCTGGCAGATGATGTTGTGAACGCTTTTGTCAGCCCTGCCTAGTGGAGATGTGGAAGGATTTTACAGAGTGAGGCAAGCTGGTGAGAGTATTAACTATTAGGGAGTTTAAAAACCGTATGGCTAATCTGAAGGTGGTGGGATGTGCTCAGTTCAGTTTTATCGCAGATGCATAGGATGCTCTACTTCATCGAGCTGAGAAGAAGGTCCAAGCATGAGGTGAAGTTGATCGGGCTATCTGAGTGGTTGCCTAGCCTAAAGTAAATCTGTGTGTCATCCGCATACATTTGAAAGTTGATTTATTAGTTGTTGAGAAACTGAGCAAGGCATGAACACAAATACTGAACAGCAAGCAGGCAAGGGAGGGGGGATGCTTTGGGAATGCTGCGGGTAATCCAGAATGTAGAAAAGTCAACAATCTTAACAGTTTGGCTTTGATTGGCAATGATGAAAGCAAGACCGGACAGACCCAGATATCTTAGTGTAGTGTTCACACCCTTCCACCAGGCTGTAGGCCACAGAGATGTCAAGTCTGATTTCCTGTCTTCAATCTTGGAAAGATTTTCCTTCTTGAAGTCAGCCAGAGCCGATCCCATACTACTGGAAGACTTAAATTCATAATGATGGTCAAGGAATAGCCGATTTACCTCCGCGTATTCTTGGAGTTGTGTTGCCTCCTCTCCTTTTATGTTCATGCCCGGATAGAGGGGTTGGTTTCCAAGAGTCAGACAGATGGATCAGATTCAATTGATCAAATGGTTTACATCTAATTAAGTACATCAGAATCAACTGGGGAGGTTACTCATCAACCTTTATCGAGTGTGAAGTTTTTACCCATGTATCCCTGCATGATGTGGTATAGGAGCCAATCATTGTCTTAAAAATGTTTTCAAGAGCCTTGGGGCCCGCCTTCTCTCAGTCTGCAGCTTGATTCTTCATGCTGCTATCTATAGGTGCTTCCCCCCCACTCCTCCACTTTCTTTGGTTCTGATGAAGACCCCAGGATAAGGATCTAATTACCTTTACTGAAATCAGGGGTCGAAATGTCACAGACCCATTCAGACACTCATGTATCCAATCACAGACCCACTCAGACACGTACACCCACTCTACAGACCCACTCATACTCTCACACCCACTCACAGACCCACTCAGAGACTCACATACTGACTCACAGACCCACTCAGAGACTCACACACCGACTCACCGACCCACTCAGAGATTCATGCAGTCATGCGCAGACTGACACACAAACACATGGAGGCACTTGCAAACCCACTCAGACACTCAATCAACCACTCAGACACCCATTCAGACACTCACACACCCACCCACAGACCCACTCAAACACTCACACACACTCACTCTCAAATGTTATAGGTTGCAGTTAGTAAATAAAATTAAAAAACCTTAGAAGTTCACTTAAAAACAAAAGGTAACAGGGATGTTATAGTTAGGAAATATATATATTTTTTAAACCACGGAGATTCACTGAAAAAAGCAAAGGGTATAGGGATGTTATAATTAGGAAATGGAGTTTAAAAAACCTTTGAAATTCACTGAATAAACAAAGGTTACAGTGACATTATAGTTAGGCTCAGATTTCACTCATACAAAAGCATAGATATTCAGCAGTTATAGTTACCTGAGTTGACTATAACTTATGCCCCTGCAATGCACTACTTATGATCTCACATCACTCATGACATGGTCACTGACATCATTGACATCTCAAGTGACATCACTGATGATGTCTTCCACAGAACCACTCACACAGCCAATCATACCCCTATAGAACCACTCCCACACAACCCCTCACATACCCATTCACAGACCCCTACCAGTACTCACACAACCAATCAATCATCGATGGATCCACTCACACATCTACTCACTCATACAACCGCTCATGCATCCACTCACTCACCAATACAGCCACTCACAAATCCAGTATTACAGACACTTACATACCCACTCGTAAACCCTTACAGCCACTTACACACCCACTCAATCACCCATGCAGAAGCTGACACAGCCATTCACTCACAAGTATAGGCAACTCACACTGTCACCCATACACCCACTCAAACTGCCACTCACTCACCAATACAGTGGCTCTAATCATGAAAAAGTAGTACATCTGCACCAGCAGAAGTATGCTTACTGCTTTTTAGGATTCACAAATGTTCCCAGTAGTATGTCTGAAAAGCTGTGCTAAACAAGAAAGTGATGAGTCAAATGCTTACATTTATCACAGCTACTGTTAACTACTCAAGCAGTATCCCAGTAATTTTTGGTGCACCATACCACCTCAGATTAGACCCTGCCATATCCAAATCAGCCTTGATCCTGACCCAATAGCGCCAATCCAGCCTCAATTGCAAAAACCAGGTCCTGTCTGATTCAGCACATACGCTACCCTTGTACGAATTAGCCCTTGTTGGGGCTGTTCAGTCTGGTTGAGCTTAGTTCCAGTGGCGCAGTGAGCACAAGACTAACATCTGGGCTTAGCCATCGCATTTGGGGCATTGCACTGAAGTAAATAAAAAACTGATGGCTGGAATGCATGAATTAATGTCAGCCACGGGTAATTATGTGGGGTGCATCCCAGTCCTTAATGGCCCACCATGCCCCCTCAGATAAGACCCAGCCAATTGCAAATCAACCTTGATCCTGCTCCATTAGTAACCATCCAGCCCCAACTGCCAAGCCAGGTCCTCTAGGAACCAGATAGCAAGCAACACAAGTCCGGTTTCACCATTGATGGGGCTTTTCACTTGGTTGCAGGTTTCCTATTGTACTGCTAGGAGTGTTCAAGTTCAAGTTCAAGTTCAGGAATTTGTATAGCGCACTACTCACCCAGAGGGTCTCAAGGCGCTTGGGGGAGGGGGGCATTATTTATCGAATAGCCAGGTTTTAAGTTCCTCCCTGAAGGAAATGTGGTTCTGGGTAAGGCGGAGGTGATTGGGGAGAGAATTCCAGGTTTTGGCCGCCAAGTGGGAGAAGGATCTTCCTCCCATGGTGGATTTGTGGATGCGCGGAACTGCGGCGAGGGCTTGATTGGAGGATCTTAGTTGGCGGGTCGGTGTGTAGAAGGACAGTCGTGTGTTGAGGCATTCGGGTCCTAGTTTGTAGAGGGCCTTGTGTGCGTGGGTGAGGAGACAGAACGTTATTCTCTTGTTGACGGGAAGCCAGTGGAGGTCTTTCAGGTGACCGGTAATGTGAGCTTGGCGCGGGATGTCCAATATGAGTCTGGATGATGCGTTTTGGATGCGTTGGAGTTTTTTCTGTAATTTGGATGTGGTTCCGGCGTAGAGGGAGGAGGGAGATAGGGCGGAAATTCTTAAGTTCAGAGGGGTCCGCTGTGGGTTTCTTCAAGAGGGCGTTGAGTTCGGCGTGTTTCCAGCTTTCTGGAAAGGTAGCGGAGTTGAAGGAGCAGTTGATGACATCACGGAGATGGGGTGCGATGATGGAGTCTGCTTTGTTGAAGATGTGGTGGGGGCAGGGGTCGGTTGGCGAGCCTGAATGGATGGAGTTCATTAGGCGGATGGTGTCTTCAGTGGTGATTGGGTTCCGGGCGTTAAGGATGTTAGAGGGCGGTTTAGGTTCGGAGGAGGGTGGAGTGGACTATTATATGGGAATGTTCTCAAAGCTGTTATGTATGTCGGCGATTTTGTTGTAGAAGAAGGAGGATAACGAGTTGCAGAGTTCTTGGGAGGGAGTAATGTCGTTTGAGGCTGTGGTGGGTTGGTAAATTCTTTGACGATGTTGAATAGCTCCTTGCTGTTTTGGGCGTTGTTGTCGAGTCGATCCTTGAATGCTGATTTCTTGGTGGATCGGATCAATTGGTGGTGTTTGCGGGTGGCTGTCTTGAAGGTGGTCAGGTTGTCAGTGGTTGGGTTTTTTCTCCATGTTTTCTCGAGAGTACGGCATAGTTTCTTGGATTTCTTAAGGTCCTCGTTGAACCAGGGGGCCTTTTTGCTACCCTGTTTGGTTTGGTGGTTTTTCAAGGGTGCTAGTTCGTTAGCGCTGTGAGTGATCCATTGTTTGAGTTTGGTGGCCGCTTGATTTGGGTCCGATGGGGGGGGCGGGAGGGTATTGTTTGAGCGATGTGAGGAGTTGGTCGGTGGTGATTTTGTTCCAGTTTCTTCGTGGAATAGGTTGTGGGGAGTTGTGGGTCGAGGTAGTTTTGTAGCTGAAGTGAACACAGCTGTGGTCCGTCCAATGGAGAGCTGTGGTGTGATCGAAGGAGATGTGCTTGCTGGAGGTGAAAATTGGGTCGAGCGTATGTCCGGCTATATGGGTGGGGGTGTTAACAAGTTGTTTGAGTCCGAGATTGGCCAGGTTGTCCAGAAGGGTGGTGGTGTTGCTGTCGTTTTTCTTTTCCAGGTGGAAGTTGAGGTCTCCCAGTAGAATGTAGTTCTCGGAGGCGAGGGCATGTGGGCTGATGAAGTCAGTGATATCTTCGCTGAATTGTTTACGGGTTCCTGGTGGTCTGTAGATGAGGGTGCCTCTAAGTGTGGTTCTGTGGTCGGTGTGGATCTGAAAGTGGAGGTGTTCGGCGGTTGTAAGGTTATCGTCGAGGCTGGTCGTGATTCTGATGGTGTTCTTATGGATGATGGCGATGCCTCCTCCTGTTTGGTTGGTGCGGTCTTTACGGATGATCTTGAAAGTGTCCGGGATGGCTATGGCTATGTCGGGCGCTGAAGAGGCGTTCATCCAAGTTTCTGTAAGGAAGGCGATGTCCGGTGAAGCAGTGTCGAGTAGGTCCCAGAGTTCAGTGGTGTGTCTGTGGATCGAGCGGGTGTTTAGCAGGATGCACTTCAGGTGGTTAGGGTCGGAGCTGTGTTTGGAGTTAGAGAAATTGGTGGGGGTCTTAGTGCAGGTGAAGTCGCAGGAGTGGCAGGTAAAGGGTCCATGGGTGTGTCCTGGGGCAGCGTCGTAGCATTGTGATGTGCGTCCGGGGTTAAGGGTTAGGAGGGTGGCGGTGTCATAAGTTATGCGGCTGGATTGGGGTTTGAGTGGACCAGGGGGTCTGGCGCTGGGCGCGGTCCAGGCGCGGACGGGCGCAGACGGGCTTACTTTTGGCACGCATGGGGCGCGATCGCTGCGCGTGAACGCTGTGCGTAAAAGCATCTGTCATATGTAGATAGTGGAGGGGGAGGGGCGAGGGAGGCTCAGCTGGGAGGCGGGGCGGGCTGTAGAGGACGGACTTCCAGGCACAATAACAACAAAAATGGCAGCGAAAACGATGTGTGCAAAAGCGCAACAGTGAACGATTTCCTAATCAGGTAGAGCAATATCACACAAATAGCGTTTCAACAGCGTAGAATTTAAGTACAGTGCTAAAGTCGGCAAAGCGCGCAGAAATTCAGTTTTAATCTATGCAATGCTGATCGCGCTACAGCGATTATGAGGACAGGGGCTAGCAGATTTGAAAGGCAGCAGGTCTGGGTAGGATCGCAGCACAACGACACCAAGCAGAGCAGGGAGCGTGGGGGAGCGACCGCTACCAACAGCGTCGGGACGGTCACAGCGCTTCCGAGTACGGGAGCGGGCTATGGAGTCAGTGGGAGGGAGGCTCAGCTGGGAGGCGGGGCGGGCTGTAGAGGACGGACTTCCAGGCACAATAACAACAAAAATGGCAGCGAAAACGAAAGTAGACACAGGCACAAAGACAAATGAGATATTGACACAATGTGTGCAAAAGCGCAACAGTGAACGATTTCCTAATCAGGTAGAGCAATATCACACAAATAGCGTTTCAACAGCGTAGAATTTAAGTACAGTGCTAAAGTCGGCAAAGCGCGCAGAAATTCAGTTTTAATCTATGCAATGCTGATCGCGCTACAGCGATTATGAGGACAGGGGCTAGCAGATTTGAAAGGCAGCAGGTCTGGGTAGGATCGCAGCACAACGACACCAAGCAGAGCAGGGAGCGTGGGGGAGCGACCGCTACCAACAGCGTCGGGACGGTCACAGCGCTTCCGAGTACGGTAGCGGGCTATGGAGTCAGTGGGAGGGAGGCTCAGCTGGGAGGCGGGGCGGGCTGTAGAGGACGGACTTCCAGGCACAATAACAACAAAAATGGCAGCGAAAACGAAAGTAGACACAGGCACAAAGACAAATGAGATATTGACACAATGTGTGCAAAAGCGCAACAGTGAACGATTTCCTAATCAGGTAGAGCAATATCACACAAATAGCATTTCAACAGCGTAGAATTTAAGTACAGTGCTAAAGTCAGCAAAACGCGCAGAAATTCAGTTTTAATCTATGCAATGCTGATCGCGCTACAGCGATTATGAGGACAGGGGCTAGCAGATTTGAAAGGCAGCAGGTCTGGGTAGGATCGCAGCACAACAATACCAAGCAGAGCAGGGAGCGAGGGGGAGCGACCGCTACCAACAGCGTCGGGACGGGACATCTCCAATTGATCAGTTACCCCTCTGCAGAAGTATACAAAGTGTAGATTTAAACAAGGGTGTAATAAAGCCGTTGTGCAAAATCACAGTTTCTTCTTATTTTCTGTGGGAAAAATAGTTTTCCCTGTGGAGAAATCAATTCTCCAAAATACCCGTCAGATATAAGGGTGTCTCAATATCTTTTCCCACCCTTGGCTTTCTAGCCGCATCCAGGTCCAGACAGGGTCAGCTTCAGTTTGTGAATGCCCAGAAATCTATTTTAGTGGGCCTTCCCAAACTTAAAAGGCTAACCATGCTTTGTAACACCCACTTCACATCCATTGTGTGGGATTTACTACTGTGGATTTCTCTGTAATTGTGGCAGAGAAATCTGCAGTCTAACTCCATTTGCAGTTGCCAGGAATCATTTTGCGAATTTCTTGCAAGCATAAATAGAGGTATATTCGGCTGTAAACAAACATGCAGTTAAGAATGAAGCTACCTATGTGAATTGAGCCAAAGGCATGCATAGCAAAGAATCCTTGAATGGTGTGCTTGGGAGGAGTATAGTTTATTTTCAATAGGATCCATTCTGCTAATGCAAGGATAGGTAGATATAGGGCGCTATTTTCCAAAGTTCTGGTAAAGGAGAATGGGTCTGGCCAAATAAATCTTCCTTTTTGTGGCAAAGTGCACACAGGGTATGATGAGATAAACAGCAGGATATACTGTCTAGGTGTTTCTCAATATCAGGTGTTATATCATTGTTTCCAAAGCATTTCTGCTCTCTTAAAACCGTTCTATTCCTTTAAACATTTTGTGTGTGGTACTATTCCGTAACATAATCAACTTTGTGATTTTCAGGGCATAGGTTCTGGGGGTTTTTGGGGTGTGACACCCTCCAAGTAAATGTGTTTTTGGCTTTATAGTTGGGTCCAAGTGCCCTGCGCCCAGTCTTCTATATCTGTGTCGGTTTTTCTTGTCATGGTCCAAGAATAAAAAGCAAAATGTGATCTTTGATGTAAAACAGGAGAGAGTGGGAGAAATATATATATATATATATACATACATACATACATACATACATACATATATATATATATATATATATATATATATATATATATATATATATATATATATATATATATATATATATATATATATATATATATGGTGGATGGATAATCTGGATTCAATACTGGCTTCCCTGGTTGTCTAAATTGTGTGATCCTAGGCAAACATGTTGTTTTTCCAGAGCCTCCTTTTTCTTTAATATCACATATGCGAGCATATTTAATGAAATACTAGAGTTCAGGACATGCGATATACAGGCACCTCTTAGGTTTCATTTAGTAGTCTATGATGTTTCTTCATCTATAATAAGAATATGCCATGTTTAAGGTTTAGTTCACTACTGATTTGCCTCTTAGTTTATTAATAGCATTGAAACTGAGGGGTGAGACATTAATGTCTCCTTGTTCATATTTAATAAATGTCTATATGCAGAGGTACAATCTAATGTACTAACGTGAACCACTTCTGCATGCTGAAGAAATACACTTTCTTGAATTTCGAAAAGACTGTATCATATTTTCACATTATGTATACTGCATGATATAAAAATCAGTACTGACCCTGCTCCTCGTGGGAACAGTCCATCCCGGATCTTGGCCATCTCACCACTCCACCCTGCGGCCTACGACTTTTTTTTAGCTGGGATTTTTGAGAGTCGCACAGCCCCTCACTGACTAAGCCACGCCCTGGTGATTCTATTCATTTCACTTTGTGATTCTGAAAAAATACATAATTAGCTTTGTCTGAAATTGACTTTGCCCTGTAGTAGCATGCAGGCAGAATCCTGTCACCACTCTCATCAACATATTTGACTGTTCTCTTTGTGATTGGCTCAGCTGCTCTTTATATCATCACTCAGAATCATTCGATTTTATATCCCTCAAAATACTGCGAGTGTCTGCAATAAACGCAAGCCATAAAATATATACATAAACGTGTAGTTTCTGCTGATAGGGAGGGTTTAGAAAACATTGTTATAACTGTGGCTGTAAAAAGTTTGCGATTCACTGAACAGGTGTCTCGACCCAAGACGGACGATGGCGTCATCGGGGCACTTGAGCTGCAGTCAGGGGTTTATCTTCCTGGAGGGCTGACAGTGCGCAGGCATGCCGGGAGGAAGATTAGCACGAGACGCCACATGCACGCAGCACAAAGCGCACGCTGTAGAGCGGCGGCCCTGTGTGCGCGCGCCCAGATGAGTGACAGCCCCGCACCAATGATTGCTGGTGGCGACACAGAAACAAGCAGCGGATTCACTGCATCTGCAGCCTGTTCTGGCTCAAACTGACATGCCAAGGTCACTTCCCCAGGGTCAGAGCCGCAAATGGCGGGATTAATGGAACTGTTATCTCGCCCAGCATTTTCTGGTTCCCTTCACGTCCCCCAAAGTGTCCCCGTATCACTGAGCAGACTGGTAAAAGACCGGAAATCGACAGTAAGTTTCGTGCACCACATGTTAGCTGACAACGTTAAACACCAAAGAAATGTGGATCGATTTTGCATTTGTGAACATCTCAAATGAAAACAACTGAAAATTTGACCACTACATCTGTATTTATAATAACATTTTAAGGCCTTTGTATCTGTAACAAAATAAAATTACAGTAAGTAAGCCTACAGAAAACGTCACATTAATGTTATTTGTTTTTCTAAATAAGAATTGAAATGTATACAAACAGAAGACAGCTTTCATAGAAATTCCATTGTACCTGTTGCAAATGGTTTCTTCTTGGCTACCTACAGTGGTGGCTCCTCCTCAATGACGGAGGGGCGTCGACCCACTGCCTGGCTCAGAGCCAGGAAATGTAAAAATTAAACGATGTTCTTAAATCATTTTATTTTGCATCTGCCGGCTCTGAGCCAGCGGTGTTTGGATGGGCGGGCCTTGGCATGGAAGGGGGGAGGAGGAATGCTACGTGCACTCCACTCCTAAGTGCTCATGTGTGCTTGGTTCACTGTCTCAGGCCGACCAAAACACACATGCGCACTTACGGGTTTCTCCAGTCAAGCTGCATTGAGCAGCCCGGCTGGAGAAACCCCACAGACTCCCTGGTCTGAACAGAGCCTCTTTCCTGCAGCATGCGAATTGGATGGGAGTCTGGGTCCAAGGGGCTGCTGGGACCAGGGAAGAGGACAGGCGGTGAACGAAACACAACACTGGAGGTGGCTGGCGGCAAAAGGTACGTTTAAAATTTTTTTTTTTAGATAATGTATTTCTAACACCTGCCCACCCGTGAGACCCCACCTGCCCCACCACTCTTTATTTATGGGGGCCGCCGCTGCCCCAGCCTGCGCGCCCCCGCACTACCCCACCGGTCCAACCACTCTTTGTTTATGGCTGACTCCGCTGCTTGCTACAGACTAGCTTAACGGACTTTGAATTAAGTAAGTCTGGTGAAATAAATATGTTAATTGAAATCAACTCACCATTGCACAACCTTATTACAAAACACAATATCCACTCTAATGTTCTCCATAGCAGCTCACAGATGACCAAAAACTCATGGGCCAGCACCTGTTAATAGTAGATTATGTGGCAAATGTAGCAAATCGATAATTATGTGAAAAACGCAGCAGCTGCACAATCACATTACTCCAGTGCCCCTGGTGTAAAGTATGATTGCTTGTGCAAATTGTCAGTGCAACACTCATCAAAACTACTTGGGCATCATGGTCAATCAATTACCATGCTAAAGGGGGCACCATCAGAAAAGACCCTGAGATCCTATTTTATATTCTCTAATGACCGTCATTCTATTCACTTTAAGACATAGCACTTGACATATTCATTGCAGAAATTCTTAAAATTCTAAGCGAATAATATACAACAAAACACCATAAAGACGTTCTCCCTTTTCATATTTACATCCCTACCGGCGGCAGGCAAGTGAGCAAGTGATCACTTTGAAACTGTCAATGCTAAACTGTCAAAGCACTAGGTCATACTATGAAATGCTACTATGATAGTATATAACCACTTAGCTGTCCGCGTGTACCTTAAGAGCCACAGTCTGTAGAGAGAAAATCTGGAGGGCAGTCCTGGGGCAGATCTCCAGTCCTGGGGCAGATCTGGAAGGTCTGGAGCAATAGCATGTCAGCCTCCCACCCCCCTCCCCCCAGCCCCTTGCCCAGCTTCATCCAGAGTGTTTGGACCACCTTCACCATCTGGTGAGTTTAAGCCCATGTCCATACTCTCATACAGAGAACAGCTGTACTACAGAAAGAATTGTCTCGGCTGACAAGCCGCAATGCTCTCATTGGTTCGTCCCTCAGTTACTGTCATTAAGTTATTTTAGGGGGTTCGGATGGGTAGGTGTTCCTTTCTGGTACTACGCAGCCAATGGCGGAGGCACAATGGAGGCTGAAAAGAGAACAAAAAGGAGGACTGTCAGCAGACCATGTTTTTTAAATCTGCTGCTGCCCTGTGATGTACTGATGCCACATCTGATCAAGTCCATGGTGATCACCCATCGGCCGACAGCTCTCACCCCCTGGAAAAGGTCACAAATGGGCCTCTAGAATGGAGAAAACGCCAGATAAGCCTGCTAAATGAAGAGTGGGGCAGACATAGAGAAGAAACTAGGTAAGTGTCTACCATCTTCCCAGGGAGCAACTAATGGTGCCTACCGCCATCTTGCGGGTTGCTTGCTCCACAGTATGTTCCCTTGTGCAAATCATGGCTGGACAACCCTCCTCACATGTGCTTGAACAGCAAGCTCAATCAAATAAAATGCTGTCTGACCAAAACTAATTCTCCTGTTCATCATCTGGAAAACCCAAACATGCAGCAGAGGCACTACAGACAAAAGCTGAGGGAATATGACAATCGTATTCAGTTCTCTATCCATCCATTACTCAGGCCACTGCTTTCTGACCATTGTCAATCAAAAATGCTGCACCTGCCCCCCTCAACCCTAGCTCGAAGCACCCGCCCCTGGGAGAAGGCCTATGGAGGGGCACCCTGAGAGGAGGGAAAAGTGAAATAAAGATGCAGACCAGAGTGAAGAGTGATGCAGACATACAGATACGACCATGTATGCACCTAACCCACCGCCTCCACAGAAAGCAACTAAAGGTTCCCTCGCCGTCATGCATGTTCCAGGAGGCCCAGCCTAAAATATACTGCTCTATTAAGTCAGAGCTGTTTCTCTTAACACCTAAAGAAACAACATATGCTCCCCCAACATTAAACAAGACCCATCTGAGATCAAATTGGAAACTGGGAATTGGGGGCTGAGGAGGGGGCTGGGCAAGCTTGGAAATGTTGGCTGCAGGTAGAGCCCCTCGATTAGAAACGGATATTTACCCTCCCATGTAAAGGTTGAACCATCCCATGCAATGTTGCTGCTTCACCTGCCCAGATTTTCACCATGTGGAAAACAGGGCAATAAAAGAAATAGAGAGGAGACACCCCAGAACCCTAGATATTGACAGGTCTTGATGACAATCAGTAACCCTCTGTCAGCACATTTTGGACAGTTATGTGTCTTGATAGGCCAGAGGGTGCCCTGATGGATGATTTCACACTGTTACCTAGGAGACACTGTGAGATATGAGAGATCTGCCCAAGTTCTCTGAAAAGGGACAATAAATTCCAAATTAAAGTGAACAAAAACGTGTACAAAACAGCGAGAGTCAGCCTAATTACTGAAATGTGTGCTGTATTCTATTTTAAGGTATTATAACAAAAGTCACATCTCTACTGAGTGCAATTTATATCTGGCCTAGCTATGGTCCATGTCTTGATTGTATTGGTTACAGGTAAGGTAATGCTGATCAGAGACTGTTTCAAAGCATTCTTCTAGGGAGAGGAACGGTGGAAGCATGCTGTGCTCAAAGATATCACAGTTACTAGGGGCGGGTGATAAATTCCGCTCCGCCGGCAGAGTTCACAGTGTTTTGCCCATTCTGTGTTATGCTCCAAACTCTAGATTTGTCTTTCACTCAACTTTTAGGCTTCACTTTATTTTCTCAGAAAACTGCCTCACTAAGTGGACTGATTTGTTACTGTCCATTGAGGACTTCCAAACACTTTTGTGATTCCTTCTTAGACCTGGTACTTTCACTCTCCCTAAAACACCATAACATCTTTGTAGCAGGTGACTTTAATATATGGGCTGACAACTCTCTGAGCCTTGCAGCAGATAAGTTCATTGCCAGCATAGCTACTTTGGGTTTGGGTTTCTTGCCATCATGCCCAATGCATATTAAGGGCCATACAATAGATTTGATCTTTTCGGATGGAAATCTTAAAGAGGACAAAGATACCATCCCTTAAGTCTGGTCAGATCATCGGCTGGTTGCTTACTGGCTCTGTGTGCTTTGTGTTTGTCGCAAACATTAGACACATGCTTGCCCACCAGAAAAGAATCAGAAGTTGCATCTGTGGGCCAAACTATCTATCCTGGACTTAATACAGTGACTAAAACAGTACAAGCTTATTGTGAAATCGGATTTGGCAGAGGCAGGCTACTTAGGTAATATGACCTGGTTTGAGGATGTGTTTGATGATATTCTGCCATATATAGTAGTCAACGAAACAAGAATTATTATGGCAGCCCCCTCCTACTCACCGCCCTCTAAAGAGGCCAAACTAGGCTGCTAGAAACTGGTGAGACGTTGGAGGGTGGACTATTGCAACCCTCCGAGGGGCAAACTGAAAGAGGCATTGAGGGAATTTAAAAGGCAGGTAAATGCTGCTAAATCAACCTTCTGTATGGCCAAAGTTATGGACATGGGAAATTTCTCAAAATAAATGTTTTCTACTGTTCAAAAATTATAAACCCCAAAGTACCTTGGGAATTAAAAGGCTAACTCTCTGGAACTTAGGATGTTGGATTTTTTTGATTACAAAATTACTCCTATTTTGAAAATGTTAAAACCACTAGACATGGTAAACACAGTAGAGGAGACAGTTGTTCGTCCTCCGCTTTGTTCGTCCTGGGCTTGAAGGAACATCTCCAAAGCAGGTTAAGCAGTGCTCTAAAAATTATCTTGAAACATAGAAGCTGTTAAACCAAAAGGAGGGTCACTGTTCCATCGATGTGGGTGCCAAAAAGTCACCCTTACATCGATATGCGAGGTAGAGATGAGAGTGGAAAGAGGGAAAGGCTGATCCTAGGTCTAGGACCCAGTTTACAGGGGGGAGAACAAGTCTCGTCTCTTGTTGCCCTCACACACCCGAAGGGTGTCATGCTTCATCATTGGGCGTTAGCTCCTCGTCGGGCCGGCGCAGCAATGCCCTATGGGTCCCCCAAAGGGTCACTTTAGCAGAGATCTTTTTAAGAGAACAGCCGTTAGAACAGCCGTTAGATGAATGCGGGTGTGTGAAGTGGGTCCTATGTGCACAGTGAAGGTGTGTGTGAACAATAAAAATGGCTAAGGGATACCAGAGAGAAGAAATCTTTTATTGTGTTGGTCCCCTTGCCAAGCTAAAAAAACAAAAGGTTGTGCGTTATGCCTTTGGCATTAATGTACCCCTGCTAACTAAAACGGTCAGGTCGTCATGTTTCGCACCTAGACGGTCATAATGATCCTTGGTGCTTCCTCAGGACCAGTAATAAATAGTGAAGTGTAATGTGCAAGTGTTGCGGGGGCACTAGCCCCCAGTGTGAAAGGAGCTGGCTTGCGCTGTGAATAACTACAGCTTAGCTACAACTAGTCAGTTTATCTGCTTCTTGATGTGACCTAAGAATCACATGGAGAATTACTCCATTGGCTTGGGCGTCAGTCAACCCGTATCTTCACAGGAGTTTTTCATAGTGTTTCGCCTCTCAGCACCTACCCGACCCGACGCCAGCCTGTAGTATAAATAGGAGCCGTTACCATCTGTTAATTTTAGGGCTCTCACACTAGATTTGAAATCTGGATCCCCATTAGATCCTCTACCACCTGTCTTGTGCAAAACAGCCGCAGAGGTCCTTGGTCCACACTGCTGGACGTATACTTAATAGTGGGATTGTTCCAGTGGATTGGAAAAGGGTCTTGGTGGTGTCGCTTCTGAAAACAAATACAGGGGACCCTGATATATTGTCAAACTACTGCCCCATTTCCCTCCTGCCCTTTGCTGGAAAACTCATGGAAAAACATGTCAACCTTTTATTATCTGACAAGTTGCTTAAAAACAACCTACTTGATACATCTCAGTCTGGGTTTGTCCCGTTTCACAGCACATGACAGTCCTTGTAACAGTGGTAGATGGCCTACGAATGCTCGCGGACCAAGCTCGATGAGATGTGCTATAATATCTGTCTGCAGCATTTGCTACGGATTCCAATTACATTTTACTCACTAGGCTGAAGGAGATTGGCATAACAGGAAAGGCACTAGATCGGTGTAGATATTATCTACGAATGGCAAGCAGTTTGCTAACACCCCATTCATCTGAGTTTAAATATTTGAGTGAAGGAATGCCGCAGTGATCAGCGTTGAGTCTGACTTTTTTTAATACATACATCTGCCCACTGGGGGGAACAAAAAAATATTTTGGTCTCAATGTGATGAATTATGCAGATGACACCCAGCTGATCATCGTACTGAAGCAAGTGGCTGAAAACCCACCTGAACTATTTCCCCAGTGTATGGATGTGGTATCAGAGTGGTTATATTAAAACTCACTCAGCTTCAGCTCAGATTAAATTGAAGTGCTGTGGATGAGACATCCCCTTATTCCTGATCTTATTCCACCAGACTTTTGGCCCAATTCCTGGACCTCATCTCCATTACCTTATTTTTTATTTGAAATCCTAGGGATACACTTGGACCCAGCACTCTTTAAATGATCAGATTAATCACATTTGATCCACTTGGTACTTCCTTTTGAAACAGCTGAGGAAGACCCCAACTCTCCTGGCCTATCGGTTTATCGGGTGGTGATCCAAACGACAGTCTGAGTTACCTGGACTATTGTAACTCCTTCTTAGATCTTGATGCTGGGTCTTTGTAGAAACTACAAAAAATACAGAACGTGTCTACCTAGTTAGTACTTGTTTGACCACGTTCTTCTTCTTCTACCAATACACTCAATTCTCTTCATTGGCTGCCAGTGGGCAGACAGTTGGTGTTTAATTTTCTCTTTGTAGTCTATAAGGCTTTCCACCTTAGTGGCCCTGATAATTCTGTGGAGATATTCCAGCAATAGATTCCAGCTTGCAATTTACAATTAGTTCGAGCTAATCTGCTGGTAGTTCCTTGTTACAATCGTGTTCACACGGGGTTGGCGTGGGGGGGACAAATCCTTTGCAGAGACTCAGGCCTGCCAACTTCCTAATAAAACTCACTGTGTAAGACGAGGGACCCAGGAAGGGTGGGGGGGGGGGCAAACGAGAGGGGTGGGACCTTAAGTCCAATTACCTCTGCAGCTCAAAGTGATTCTGAGGGGGTGTGGCTATCAAGGTAGAGGGCAGGGCATTCGGCAAGTCACTGCTCATGAGCCACAGTAACCCCTGACCCCGAACACCCCAAAAAACACAATCTACAGTTTCAAAGGTTGTCGCTGATGTCCTGTGGAGGCTGTAAAGCCTTGATGGGCATCAGCTGTGCTAGCCTTTAATACAATGTGAGTTGGGAACGCTCGCTGCAGAAGTTTCCCACTCATATTGTCTGCCACTGTGTGATTTCAGCTCCTCATCAGGTAACCGGGTGAAATGAGACGAAATCGTGTGACACATGGTGGCGCCTTGAATGAATGAATGAATGATAAGCTGGGACAAGGAAAACCATTCAATAAGAAGCAAGCAAATGAGAGTGACACTAAAGTCAACCAATGGTAAGCAGTGGGTGGGCTGTTATCCCCTGTAAGTTCTTGGTAAACCCACAAAAGTTTTATTTGCAACCAGTTTGTGATGTTGGTTAGATTTGACCTAAAAACTCCCATAGTGCACACAGCTCCGTTGCTCTGTAGTTCTAAACGGGTAGTGACGTGGGTCCTGATGCCCTGCTCCAAATCAAGTTTCCATACTGTGCATTCAAGTTCAATCAAACTCATTTGGTGTTTTTTACTCCCCGATAAGATCATCGCTGTAATGACATAGATTGGACGTGGTGCATCAAACAGGCAAGTCATGCATGTGGGGCGAGCGCATCCATCCAGAGGGGCTTTGAGCCAAAGAAATGATGAACTCATTACATCAAAGGGAATGGCTGCTTCCTGTTCCTTCCCGCTTCACGTGCATCTCGAGACAGCAGGGAGGAATCCTTGGCTAAAGGGATCAGGTGGGCAATCATCGTGGTTACATTAGGCTCTCTGCGCACGGCCATTGGATTTCATATTAATGCAGAATAACAAGAGTTCTAGTTCCTGTAAATCTTTCATAGGGAAGGCCATCTCCAGTCTGTTTATTAACTTACCCCTGAAACGAAGGGCGCTTCATTGTGCGCGTAGACAAGTAAAATATAAAAAAACATTTTCACGAAAAGTTTTTATCAGCTTAATTAGAGGGGTGGATAATTCAGATACACATCATATCACATCCATATCTCTCTTACATTCACTTCAGACCGGTGGGTGTTGATCTCTGCTAGATAACAAAGAGTACTGATCGATTTCTAATATGGAAATGTTAGGTATGCGGTATGCACAAGATCACACAGTGCTGTCAAGGATGGTGGGCTGCACATGGCACATAATCATAATATAGGCCAATGACATTGAACACCAGAATCAGTCCCTAATAAGTCTGGAAGAATATTTCACAGCAAAGGACGACTCTGGCTTCCATCCTTCTGAGGACACGTGAATGACTAGCTGAATTGTCTGGGCACTAAAATGTAAACGTAAAACATATATGTAACTGTCCCAAAAGCACTGCAAAATGTGCCTAAGAAATCAAATATACAAAGAATCATAAACAAGGAGGTGTTTCAGAGGACTGGTGATTGTGGATCCTTTTCACCGAGAGGAGCCGGGTTCTCTTGTGCATCAGAAGAGGCCCTTGACGGGTGTCCACTCTGTCCCTGTGCTGTCTGCTGTTTACAAACAGGCCCTTCATGGTCTCCAGCTTCACACTGTCAGGAAGCCTCTTGTTCTTTTTCCATCCCTTGTTAGTCTGCTGAGGGGACAGTGTGAAGGCTTTGATGAACTGCTGAAAGGTAACTTCGTCCACACTGCCCTGATCGCTTCCTCTGGCCAGTCTCAATTAGATCCGTGGGGCACAGGTTTCTCAATTGAAAATGAGGAATAGACTTCGGTTTGTGTGGCACAGAGGGTTGAATGATTTGATGAGCAGCATCCACCCTTCCGGGTGTCACACTTCTCACCATGTTGCTTCTTCAAGTAACTCTTGGGCTTGCCAGCATTTAGCATTGCCCCTTTCCCCACCTTCAATCCTGCCACTTATCACCTGCACTCAGTTGTCTTCATGCCTCATCCCAGCACAAACAGCATCAGGTGCATTCTTAGAAAACTAATCCACCTGAGGGATATCCAGGCGCTCATTGAGTCTATGATGCTCATTTTATTGATCTCAGAAGAAGAAAGGCTGAGCAGATCCGCCTTCATCTGAATCAGTGACCATGGGTCCGAAGATAGTAGGCGCATTAGTCCACTGAGCCATCAAACCCAGCCAGATGGCACACCGGTGCCCTCTCCATAGTCCGCCTCTGCCCTAGCCGAGCTGGTAGTGATAGTTTTGTGGCCTTTGGCCTCCTGGAGTAGATGAGATGATTAGCAAAGGCTTCTCCATCAGATTGTCTGAACCTTGGAACAATTCCTGGATCAGTGTGGCCTGCTCCATCGGAGGGATTAAAGGCTGCGGAAGGCAACGCTGGCCTGTATCCACTTCAGGGGTCTCTGCACAAACAAGTGGTCACAGCATTGAATCCACGTGTGGCCACTGTGCCGTTAATTCTTCTGAGGTTGATATAAATGAATGTCACTGACATAGGTGCCAATAAGTATCTGTAATGTATTTATTTATTTCACTTGTAAAGTGCAGCTGCCACATATCAGGTATCATGGCACTGATTTAATTGAAAGGGAAGAAAAATTCAACACAGTTTGACAGTACTCAACAATATAGCACTGTCTAGGGAAGAGCTCTAAATTTTAGGGGAAAGCCATGTGTTAAGACCCTTTCTGAAGTGTAGAAGGTCGGAAGAGAATCTCAGGGCGTCCGGAAGTTGATTCCATTCACTGCCACGAGACCACCTTGGCAGTGAGCTTGAGTGTACAATGTAGACAGATGAGTTACGGAATGGAGGGCTGAAAGCCGCACATCCTCACTGCTAACTCTCAAGGCAAAGGTAAACTGCTCTATAAATAGTGCTTCTTAATAGCCCAGATTATGTTATATTGCGAGTGTGTAATATGGTTCTGTGAATGGTTTCACACGACTAACTTGAACTCCTGGTGCAATCTCTTAACTAGTTGAAATTATCATGGATAAAAAACTTTTGCAAACAGTGTTTGCATTTCAAGGCAATGCTAGTGCAAACACAGCCGGGGCAAAAGCGTTCAGGAGAGGCAGTGGCCTTAAACTGCCTCGCCTTTGTGTGTTATGTGCTGTGGACGTCGTTTAGTGGTAGTCAGGGGTCGCAGCAGTGACCTCTGGCTTACTCTCTGCTACTCTTGGCACTTCCATTCCAACCCCTGGCCTCAAAGGGGTCAAAACTTGTGTCTCCAGTTAGGCCAGGGGTAGCAAAGGAAGTGCCAGGAGTAGCAGGGAGCAAGCTAGAAGTCACAGCTGCGACCCCTGACTACCCCCAACTGGTCCATGATTGTACCACCCCCCCACCCCCAATTTTATTGTCACCCACAGCCCATTTAAAGGACAGGAGAAGCACTCCAGGGAATAAAAGACCAAGAAGGACATCTGTCCAGTTTTAAGACTGTTTATGATCATGGCCAACTTTTGCGTGAGTGACACCCAGTGCCACAATCATTGTTGGTGTCCCCTCCCTCCAATGACCTCTGTGTCCCCAGATTCCCTCACTACCACCATCCAACATTGCTCCTTATCTCTCCATAGCCAATCGTGCAAATGCATTGAATTAGTTTCATAGTGCTACTCATACCAGTGTAAGGTGTCAGAGCACTTTACATCACACATAAACGTTACAGAGATAATGTATCATGCGTATGTAAACATGTGTCCATGGGTGGACGAGCTTTCGTGAAAAAACTAAAGACTTTTTTGTTCACTCAGGTTTTTGGACAAGATAAGCTCTGACCGAGTAGGCACTGTGATAGGTAACTTCGGGTGCGCCTCTGTAATTCTACTCATAAGCGCTAAGAGACCGTTGGTGATTATGCGCTATACAAATGTCACTTATGATTACATAACATAGCTTAAATCCTATAGGAAATGTTGCATAAAACAATAAGGATTACAAGGTGCAGGAATCACGTAATCCATACCAGTACGCCGAATAAGAGTTTTGGTCTGAAGCTTTATTTAAACATACTGCAGTGGGTGCAGTTTGTTTTACTAACAAGAAAGTATTTCTATCGAAACCATCCCTTTTTTAGCAACACTAAGGCAATGAAAGACTAGGAAAAACATAACTTTCTAACCCATACTATGCAGTTTGCATGCATCTCTTTTATGACAGTTCATAGGAAACTGAGCTATATTAGGGTTATAATTAATGAACTGCAAGTAATGAAAGGGCGAGATTTTGATCGATACCTTATATCTATTGATCCAAACCTCGATCTGGTCGACTGAACCTTTATTGCCTGTCTTGGAAGGAAACAGTACACCTATCTGCAAGTTAGTTCACCCAATAAAGGACTCTACTCTTAAAGATCACGGACAACTTCTAGGTTTCAAAAGTTTATTGTAAAGATATAATGAGCTGCAAATACAAGCATCTCAGAATGAGATTCACGAGATACACAGGTCCAATTACATACATGTGCTCTCGAAAAGCCCTCAGACGAGCAACAGAAATCACTAACACAAGTTCTAAAAATAGCAAAGCTATCAGCATAGACGCATATCTCTCCTTCATTTAGGTTGGAGGAAAACAAACACAGGTTAGGCGTCCCTACCCTGTTCTAGATGGTATCCCTACTTAACCAAATCCCAACCTAACAAAGGTGTCAGCAATGAATGACCCCCAAGGGAAGTCATCCACTCTAAGTCTCTTGGTGAAAACCTAAAGTTCTCCAGTCATGACCCCTCACTGCCTACCCATCCGCTCTCTAAAGGGTCCTCAGGTCTCTGCTCTAACTCCACCCAGGGGTGCTGTCCCTAATACAAAACAGTCAACAACATTTGAGACGCCCCTTGCGAAACGCCTCTCACGTGGTGCAACTTCAGGCTTTTTCCATGATGCTTTGTATTGGGCCTCAGACGTTAGAGTTGACCTTGCTTCTCAGTCTCTTCTCCGGCCCGCTGATACCCCTTAAACATTCCAGAACCCTCCTCCATGTCTGGGCCGTCTACTGAACAGGCCTCTATTCATTCTCTTATAATTGGATCCCCCCTTTCCTGTTGCAGACAGATATCTGCCGCCAAGAACCCAACTCTCATAGACTTCTAAAAAAGGCTTGCAACATTTCTCAGCCCAGACATGTACGTGTAAATCAATGCTAAAACATTTCAGGCCTACAATATTTCACATTATGATTATAGCATTCAATTTCTTCATTTAATTAAAGCATGTTAAAACTCTTATTCTATTATTTAGAAAACATTACTCTAAATCATGGCCCATTAATACAATGACCAAAAACGTTAAACAATCTGTGTCGTGAAAAGAAACACCTTCCCTTTTAGCTCCAGCTCTGGCCCTGAGGCCTACCACGTTCTGCGTTTTACCACAGACCATCTTATATGTTAACAGCTACACGACATAGATTCAAAATAATCACGTGTAATAAAATCATATAATGTCACACATTTCTGTATTAGTTCCACTTCTACTTAAATCTCTATATTAGCTATACATTTAGAATATAATTTCAGATACTATTAGCACTCATGGCATTTCTCTTCATGAATTATGCTCTCTATAGGTAAGTGTGATGTACTCATATATTTATATCAGTTTGCGCTCTCTCAGTTCCCCCCTTTGATGACCTCTCGGGGTCATCACTAACATTTAAACTGCAGTTATTGCTGGCATGCTCTGCGCTTCCAGAGCTCTCAGGCTCCTGTACTGATTATCTTGTATGGCAGCCAATCTTTGCAACTGTTCTCTTTGGGCCCTTTCTGACCTTCTTGCTCTGTACCATTTGAATACCCTCACCAATCCCCACAATATTATCCCACAGATCAACATTATGATGATAGGCTTTAGGATATACCAAATAAAGCTTTTGCCTAAGGTGGAAAACCACCCTCCACCTGTACTCATTCCGTGGCCCACCTTTTCCCAGACATTTTCTCTACTCAAGTCTTCGATCTCTTTGTGTATATTAGTTATGTTCTTAATAACTTTCTCAAGGGGCTTTGAAAGGTCTGGAATGTAAGTGCAACATTCCTGAACCTTCAAAGCCTTACAGACTCCGCCCTCCTTTGCTAATAAGACATCTAATGCAAGCCGATTTTGAAGAACCATAGCCCTTATCGATTGCATCTCTCCTTCTACCAGCATTAAGGACTGAGCAGTGCTGGCAGACAACCTGTCGACAACTGTTGCCAGTCGTCTAATTTTAACATCATTAAGGATTATTCCCAAAAGAGGGAACATAGCTCCAAAGACATCTCCAACCATTTCTGCATCGCCTAAATCTCTCCTTCCCCTCGATGATGTCTGGCCCTCATTGATCAATAAGTCTTGTGCATGATATATTTTGGGGAAGACAATTGCCAAGTAACATGATCCATACCAGTTGTCAGGTAGTCTCACGTAAGCATTTCTTCCACATACAAAATACACATTTGGAATCACTTGCATTCCCTTCAGGAAATCCTTAGTGTAGTACTCTAAATTAAAAGCATGGTCACAGTCAACTTCACCCACGTATACATTTTCATAATACGTTTTGGCTCGGTGAAGACATAACTTTCCTTTCTGCGCTTTATCTAAAGCTATTGGACCACTACTACCCTTTCTCTTGTGTGACTTCTCTTCCTCGGTCCAATCTAATTTCCCTTGTCCTGATTTTTTCAAAATCTTTTGTCTCCTGTAACGATCATCCACCTGCCCTATGAACTTTTTCTCGACTTCTGACACCTTGCATGTCAGATTATTTCTACGGGCATGTGAAGTATCTAAGGTAATCCAAGGAATGAAGAATTTGGCCAATCTGTCTTCACTCTTCCAGTAATCCCATTTATTCATCTGCTTATAATTCGGGACTTCTGGCAACACAGAATCATAATTGGAGAAATAGTATTCAAAACTATCTCTCTCATAAAATATACTAAGCAATAAGCTACATGTAATGCCATATGTCAGAGGGAGGTGATGATATCGAATTCCTTCATCTACAGACGCAGGCAACTGCATGCAGACGTAGCAATCCTTAACCTCCATGGCATCCACGTATTCATACAAAAGTTTAGCATAAGCATTTGACCTAAAGTCTCCTTGGGACTCGTCTACATGTAACCTGCGGGCTTCTGCAGCCAATAACGCTTTCTCTTGAGTGTTTTCCCTTTTCTCACCTGCAACAGTGGGTGTAAGTGTTACTACAGAATTCGCATCAGTTACCTTTACCTCTTCCTCATGTCCCTTTACATAAGAAATTGTTACCACTAAAGCTATTAATATTATCACTCCTACTATTAGTGTACCTATTATACATTTAGCTCTGCGGTTCGGGGTGCCGGCCTCCATTTCGTCAGACAATCTAGCTTTTCCCTTTCTCTTTGCAAAAAAAAGTTCTTTTCCTCTCGTTCCTTTACAGTCTCTTTCAATCCTTTTTTGTCTTTAGAATCCACACAGCTGGAGGCTGACAGCCTTTTTTGCAAAAAGTCCTTTCACAGTTCAAAAAGACAACCCTAGCCCTTCTCCATCCACTCAAGGGGTTCCCTATAATTCTCTGCTTCCTGGGCGCTAGGTAATCTTCTTTTCTTCTGCTTGCTTTATTTACAAAGTCCTTTAACAATCGACTATTAGATTTGTGGTTGCAGCTTCAATAGCATAGTTCAATATTTCCATGCGAAGAGTATGCTCTTCATGTGCTGTTATCGTGGTACCAAAGTCGGGGAATTTCAATTCTGTAAGAAACATGTGTTTTAACTTGCTGAGGCGGGGAGGTCTGGGGAGCACGAATGTTAGTGACCCTTCTTGTTCGACACCGGGTACCAACAGTTGTATTTCCACGGTGATAATGGGCTCAGAACTGGACACCACCACCGCTCGGATCCTCCCTGTCTCCGGTTTCACAGACATTTGTCGCCAGATATGTCCACTCAGGTGTGGAGTATCTTCTGTTAGGCACACGCACTCTTCTTGACCTTCTTCGGTCTGGTGCTTCAGCGCCCTGAGCACCTTCTTCTGGGTCTGAGTCTTCTGATATCGGAGGAAGGGTTGCTTCTGGAGTTGACCTCAGGCTAGAACTTCTTCTTTGCGGCCAATTTGCTTCTCCACGTGCCCTTCTACTCCTTCTCCTTCTGGTCTGTTCTCGCTCTCTTTCAGACCTGTCAGGGTCAGACTCGTACTCCCAGCTGTCTTCTCCTTCTGTAGCGTCTTCTGTTTCGCTGTTGTACTGACCGTCCTCAGCTTGGTCAGACTCGTTCCCTGCTTCCACTGGCACCTCTACAGCTTGGCTAGCCCCCTCTATGGCTTCTTGGTCCTCAGCTGGACGTCCATCCGAGAGAGGAGCTGTTTCCAGAGGTGCTGGAACCCTTTTCGTATGCGACGCGTGTATCCAGTTGGGCAGGCCTCCCACCTTTACAGCTGTACTTGTGATCAGGATGACCTGGTAGGGCCCACGCCAACGAATATCCAAGCAGCTTCTTCTCACATGTTTCTTCACCAGGACCCAGTCCCCAGGATACAGGTCATGGCAAGGGCCCTGGCACGCTGGAACCTCTGCAGCCTGCACCTGAAGGGACACAGAACGCATGGCGTCAGACAGCCCCTTACAATAGTCCAGGATCATATCATCTGTGATATTTAACAGTGCAGTAGCTGGAATAGATGGCAGTCTCATTGCTCTCCCCATTAACACCTCATGTGGTGACAACCCTGTTCTTCTGTCTGGGGTACTACGAAGGCTCATGAGTACTAATGGCAGGGCATCAGGCCAACTCAGGGTCGTTGAGGAGCACACTTTCGCTATTCTGGACTTGATCGTGCCATTAATTTGTTCCACAATTCCTGAGGCTTCTGGTCGGTAACTGCAATGGAGCTTTTGGTCTATATTTAGTGCAACACAGATCATCTTCACAAGCTCGCTGTTAAAATGTGTTCCCCTGTCTGATTCCAAAAAGGCCGGCACCCCGAAACGAGGGATAAGTTCTCTAAGCAGTAACTTAGCCACTGTGAGGGTGTCGCACCTACGTGTAGGGTATGCCTCAACCCATCTGGAGAACACACAAACAACCACCAGGACATAGCGGAGGCGGTTGCATCTTGGCATTTCAATGAAATCTATCTGCATTCTGTTGAATGGACCTCCAGACCTTCCTATGTGACTTAGTGCAACTGGTGTTCTTTTCCCTACGTTCAGCTGCTGGCAGGTCACACAACGCTGGCACACTGCTTCTGCTGCTATTCTAAACTTAGGATTGTACCAAGTCTGTCTAAACACTCTCAGCATAGCATCTCTCCCTAAGTGTACGGGACCATGTATGAGTCTAGCCATTGGACTCACCATCTCATTGGGCAACACTGCTCTGCCGTCTGCTGAGACCCAAAAATGAGTCTCACCCATTACACATCCTGCCTTTACCCATGTTTCCTTTTCTGAATCAGGAGCATTTTCTTGCATGGTTGACAGTTCATCCCAAGTATCAACAGTTTCCAGTATCATGGCTAATTCAGTTCTTACATTTATTCCACCCACATCCACCTCTGTGAAAGAGTAACCTTGTTCTGCGCAATACCGCGCAACTTCATCAGCATATCTATTGCCTTTCGAAACAAAGTCCTCATTTTTGGTATGTGCGATGCACTTTACAACTGCGATACTTGCTGGACATTGCAATGCTTCTAACAACAAGCGCACAAACTCTCCATTGCGAATGGGAGAGCCTGAAGAAGTCATGAACCCTCTTTGAGACCATAACTGCCCGTAATCATGAACTACCCCAAACCCGTATTGGCTGTCGGTGTAGATGGTGACTCGAATTTGATTGCCTGCTAAGCAAGCACGTGTTAGGGCAATAATCTCGGCTACCTGAGCGGAGTTTACTCCTTCCAGGCACCCTGCTTCCACAACTCCTTCAATTGTACAAACAGCATAAGCTGCTCTCAACTGCCCAACTTCGTCTCTTACACATGAGCCATCGACAAAGAAAACTTCGTCTGGGTCGGTCAGTGGCTCATCTACGATGTCGGGTCTGGGTTTGGTGCATAGTTCTGTCACATCGAGACAGTCATGGTCTGTATATTCATCATCATCATCAATATCATTTGGAAGTGGCATTAAGGTAGCAGGGTTCAAAACAGAGCATCTCTTGAGGGTCACGTTCTCTGCAGCAAGAATAACTTGCTCATAGCGCGTGAGCCTGCTATTGGTCAGATGCTGTGTTTTGGTCCTGGTCATCAACAGTTCAACAGAATGTGGCACGCACACCTCTAACGGGTGCCCCATGACGATATTTTCACATCTCTCAATGCTGACACCCGTTGCAGCAACGGATTTGAGACATCCGGGCAACGCTGCGGCTACTGGGTCTAAAGTAGCCGAGAAATAAGCAACTGGTCTACGGGCATTCCCATGGATTTGGACCAACACAGACAACGCACAACCTTCTCTCTCACAACAGTAAAGAAAGAATTGTTTATTGTAATCAGGCATTCCCAATGCCGGAGCACGACACAGGTCCTCTCTCAGCTGTAAGAATGCCATCAAACAGTCTTTGTCCCATGGTACCGGATCACTCACCTCTTTGTGCGTCAGTTTTTGCAAGGGCTTTGCTTTCAGTGAAAAGTTCACGATCCACTGTCGGCAATAACCCACCATCCCTAGGAACATCCTGACCTCTCTCTGTGTCTGAGGCGCGTTCATTTTCATGATCGCCTCTATCCTGTCTGGTGACACCTTTCGTTTGCCTTTCTCAATTCTGTGTCCCAAGTACTGTACTTCTGTCAGGCAGTACTGCAATTTTCCCGGGGACACCTTGTGCCCATTGGCAGCTAGGTGATTTAACAAAGCAATGGAATCTTCCCTGCAAGCTTCTTCTGTTTCTGACGCCACAAGGAGGTCGTCTATGTACTGGACCAGAACTGACTTCTGGGGCAGCACTAGACTTTCAAGATTTTTCTTCAGAAGCTGGTTAAAGATCGATGGACTCTCTGTATACCCCTGAGGGATACGACACCATGTTAGGACACGATTTTCCAGCTTAAATGCGAAAAGAAAATGGCTATCTTCGTCCAAAGGGATCGAAAAGAAAGCCTGACAAAGATCTATCACAGTGAACCACTCAGCTTGGAATGGAATCTGAAACAGTATCACTGATGGATTCGGTACCACTGGACAACACGAAACGACTATGTTATTAATCTTTCGAAGGTCCTGCACTATCCGGAATTTCCCATTTGGTTTCTGCAGACCCATAATCGGGGAGTTACATGGACTACCCACGATTTCTTTCAGTATTCCCTGTTTAATCATGGACTCGATCACGGGTTTTATGCCTGCAATCGTTTCTGGAGTCAATTTATACTGGGGTGTTCTTGGGAACTCAGCATGCGGTTTCACTACAATTTTCACTGGGTCCACCCCTTTGACCAATCCAATCTCTTCCCCAGTGAAATCCCATACCTCTGATGCCACTGTCTCTCTCAAATCCCAGGGAAGCTCGTCTACTGTCAAAGTAGGGTACAGCTCCACACATATTCTTGAGTTTGCAACTTTGAAATCTGCATCATCATCATTAGTCAATACCTCCACTCCCTGGGGTGTACAATATATAGTACAATTCAATTTGCACAACAGGTCTCTTCCTAGCAGACACACAGGGCTTGAATCGCAAACCACAAATTGGTGCTCATCGCTGTACTTCCCTATTTTCACCTGTACCGGTTCTGTCAATTGGCTGGTTATTCTCCTGTTTGCGACCCCTACCACCTGTATGGTCTCTCCAGACATGGGCAGGTCTGGAACTGCAGCTGATCTGATCGTGGATCTAGTGGCTCCTGTGTCCACCAGAAATGTCGTAGGGCACCCTGCTACTTCTGCTTCCACATAGGGTCCCCTCTGATCTACCTCTAAGGCTGCCCCGAGGGTGCAGTCTTCTCTTTCCACTCTCTGTCCGGTTAATGGGTCCACATAATAGCATTCTTCACCTTCCACAAACAGGGGCATTTGTCTATAGGTCTTACCCATACTCCCTACTCGAGGAGGTTGCGGGAACTGGGCTCGGGGAGGAGCCCCCCCCCCTTTGAGCACCTTTCCTTGGTATGGCGTCGCCCCTCTCATAGGTGCGCTCTGGACCTCTTCCTCCTCTATCTCTTGCTCTCCGATCTCTACATTGTAAGGGCACTCGCGTTTCCAATGCCCCAACTCGTTGCACTGGTGGCACCTAGTCGTTTTCTTCAAGGTAGCTATGTCTACTCTGGGTCTAAAGGTAGTACTCTCCTCATTACCCTTGTTCTGACTGTACTGCTTCTTACCTCCTGTACCTGTCCCTTGCTGCTGTTGTTGCGGTCCCCCCTTCCCTGCTGTCTGCAATTGTACCACCATCAGCTTCTCTTTTAGTTTCTTAGCCTTGGAGTCTACCTCATCACAGCAGTACCTGGCATATCTCAGTATTTCATCTAGGGGTTTACTTTGCCAACAAATCGAGTGTTGCTGAATCATTAAACTAATATCCGGTCTCAGTCCCAGGACGAACTTGGACACAAATTGCCCTATATCCTTTGGATCCATTACATCCAAACCGCTATACTGTTTAAACGCTTTCAGCAATCTCTCGTAATATTCGTGAACTGTCTCTTTGGGTTCCTGTCTCGTTCTGTCTATTCTGACCCAATCTATGTCTTGCATTGGCACTTTTTCTTTCAGCCAAGTCATCACTCTCTCGAATTTTGCCATCACGATCTCGGACGGCCCATTAGTCCTAGCATCTCTCTCTGGCTCCGTTGTGGGCCACTCAGCGCTAACCTTGCATGCTGTCCACAGATCTCCTGGTACTACAATGTCAAACAGCGTGTTCAGATCTATCCATAGGACTTTTGAGATCTTTACAAACCTCTCGACTTGCTTGTACCACTCCACGGGGCTCTCTCGTAACTTGGGGAAAGATGTGGTAAAAGCAGCTAAATCTCCCCTACTCCAAGGGACATGTACATAGCTTCCATTGGCAACTTCACGCAAAGGGTAAGCTTCTATTCCCTGCTGTCCTGGTGTTATACCAATCATGCTTCTTCTGCCGGTCCCTTTCTTGGACCACCTCTCTTCCCACTTATCTAGTGCCCTCCATGTCCTTATTCCAGTAATCAATTCCCTTATGTGTGTTTTCAGCCCAATCGTTCTCCTCTCATCTAGATCTCGATCTGAGTAATGTAGCCTGTGGTTACCCTGTAATGCTTTGGTTCTTGACAAGTCCACCATATATTTGCCTGCTAGTTCGACTAACTTCTCATGGACTGCTCTCGCCTTTCGTGTGATGTCCTTTGCCATATACAGTATTTCATCCTGTTCATACATTTCCATTCTTTCCAAAGGCAGGGTACCATCTACCATGTCATCCAGATCTGACCTTAAGCTGGAGACATCTAGTCTCTTGGCTTTTATCTCAGCTCGCAATATGTCTTTTGAAGGGGGCTCACTGGTCTCCCTCCCATCCCAACTTCGAGCTCTGCGTTTGGGCTCAGGAGAATTAATGGGTGGCCTCCCTTGCTCCCATCTCTCCAGGTCCCATGCTCGGCCATCCGATCTTGGAAGGTGATGGAACACGGGCCTGTTATCCCTACTCTCTCTCTGCCCACTCTCGTCTTCTTCTCTCCTCTCACCGCACATCTCTCTATTATTTTCCCTCTGGTCGCTACACTCCCTTTGCCTCGTATCGCTCAGTATCCGATACGATCCTTCCTGGTTCCCCATATTCCCTGGGCTGCGCTCATTTCTGTCATCACAGGGACTATGGTGCGACCTCTCACAACTCCCATTCAGTTCTCTGGTGCCGGGCACACAGTGTGGACATTTAAAGCTGTTCCTGTACTCTTGCGCCCTCCTCTCCCCTTCACTGAGTATTGGGCCCGCCACCCCTCCACTCCCGGGGCCCCCGTTTTCCAGGTCTGTTCTACCTCCATTCCGGGCCCAATGGGTGACTCCCCTACTCCCTCTACAGTCCCACTCCGGGCTACTCTCCCCAGCCCCGCAGTGAGTTCGTGCTCTGCTGTCCTGACTTTCCCTTTCTGCTTCTGCAGCATTGATGCACTTTTGAGCCTTCACTGCCTCATCCCACTGCTTCATGTACTCATTTAGCTCTTGAAAGGATTTTCGTCCAGATCCCCTCAGATCCATTGGCCATCTAGGGCCCCCAGGATCTCCTCCTGGGTCCCCTGCTGTGTGCATCGGGGTGCTCCACTCTCTGGGTATCGGCATCTGACTTGGGGAATTAGTGGTATCGTTCCTCCTTGCCTGCTCTGCTCTTTCTCTGTCTTTCCGTTTCCGTTCTTCCCCTTTTGCTCTCTCTTGGTCATATATCGATATTATAGGACCTATGGTAACAGGTACCTGTAGTGCATCTGGTAATGGGTAGGATGTGGCGCTTTCCGTTTCCGGTGCTCTTTGTACCACAAACCTACCGACTACCTGTTGCACCTGACTAGGCTGGAGCAACTCTTTCTTTGGCTCAGGATCCCACTCTGAACTGGGAAGCGGTCTATGCTCTCCTGCATTGCCCCCCTTTTCTCCTTCAGTATTCTCGACCTCTCCCCCTGCTCTATTATACGGGGGTGGCCTGTCTGTCAGTAATCTGTTTATCAGGCTGTCCTCTGTTTCGCTCTCATCATCTTCTTCTAGGGGGCTTTTATTTACTGGCGCCTCTAACACTGGGTACAGTTTATTTATTTCCAAATTATGCACTCTCCATCTTTTAGCATCCGCATCCCACCTGGCATCCTGTACTGCCCTTACCGAGCGTTTCACCCTTTCTTGTCGTCTGTTCATATTCCTTTCATGCGCTGCCCTAAGCCAGGCATCAAGGGCTTCAAACTGGGTTGGTCTAGGCAAGGGTCTCTTTGAGGTCATGACTGATTTCAATCGATGTAGCACCTCTAATCTGAACGTCCCGTACTTCGGGAACGTCAGTTCCTCGTTTCCTTCAGTAATCTTACTCCACTCTGATATCCAAAGGATCGTATGCAACCCAACATTTACTGCCATATAACGAGCTGGCGTACCCTCCGGCGGGGCTTCTTCCCCTTCATACGATCCTCGCCTCTCTTTCTTAAACAGCGCTTTCAACCATTTAAAACACTTCATAATTATGCGCACAAAATTCAGCCTCGCTACTCTGTTTACTTCCTGATGACAATCCACCAATCCTGTCGCGGCTTTGCTAGCTTGGCCTATCACAGCGCGGTCTTTCTCCTGTTGGCCAATCACGTCGCGACCCTGTATGACGTGTTCGCTAGCTGGCCTATCACAGCGCGGTCTTTCTCCGGTCAGCCAATCACTGCGCGACACCACCTGACGTCTCTTTTCTCCGCTTCGCAGCAGCACCCCTCCTTTCTCAACTCGTCTCCCGGTTATGCATGCATCGCATTCATACACTGAAAAATGACTACTTCCGACCAAGCGGTCACTTCTCTCGACTGTACGTCCACAGTCTATCTGTAATTGTCAACACAACTGACGAGATGTCTATCGTCTCTCTGATAGGTTACTTACACACACAGTAACTTCCGACCAGCGTCCGTTACTCACGCACTCACTCTTACGTTCCCCCTATCTCGGTCTCTCGGGTGATCAATGGTACCTCATGACCCCCTTCACTCTAGTTGACAATTACTCTGGGTGTCCGATACACCCGAACCACTTAAGCTCTCCCTGAACTTAAGATTTCCACCGGTTGCGCGCGCTCACAACCTGTTCCACAGTCACTCTACAAACATTCAACTCCGCCAGACATTACAACATAGATACAATACAAAAACACCGCAATCTAACACGCATAACCCTTTATACTCACTCTCGACCGATACTGCTGCTTTTTCTGTCTCACGTCATCCGGATCTTCATCTGCGGGCTGTTCTTCCGATCATCGATTTCTAGGGGCCTTGGGGTAAGCTAACCTGGCCTAGGTCACCGTCCTCAAGAAGGCAACCATCCTCTATAGCTACCAACTGAAAGGGCGAGATTTTGATCGATACCTTATATCTATTGATCCAAACCTCGATCTGGTCGACTGAACCTTTATTGCCTGTCTTGGAAGGAAACAGTACACCTATCTGCAAGTTAGTTCACCCAATAAAGGACTCTACTCTTAAAGATCACGGACAACTTCTAGGTTTCAAAAGTTTATTGTAAAGATATAATGAGCTGCAAATACAAGCATCTCAGAATGAGATTCACGAGATACACAGGTCCAATTACATACATGTGCTCTCGAAAAGCCCTCAGACGAGCAACAGAAATCACTAACACAAGTTCTAAAAATAGCAAAGCTATCAGCATAGACGCATATCTCTCCTTCATTTAGGTTGGAGGAAAACAAACACAGGTTAGGCGTCCCTACCCTGTTCTAGATGGTATCCCTACTTAACCAAATCCCAACCTAACAAAGGTGTCAGCAATGAATGACCCCCAAGGGAAGTCATCCACTCTAAGTCTCTTGGTGAAAACCTAAAGTTCTCCAGTCATGACCCCTCACTGCCTACCCATCCGCTCTCTAAAGGGTCCTCAGGTCTCTGCTCTAACTCCACCCAGGGGTGCTGTCCCTAATACAAAACAGTCAACAACATTTGAGACGCCCCTTGCGAAACGCCTCTCACGTGGTGCAACTTCAGGCTTTTTCCATGATGCTTTGTATTGGGCCTCAGACGTTAGAGTTGACCTTGCTTCTCAGTCTCTTCTCCGGCCCGCTGATACCCCTTAAACATTCCAGAACCCTCCTCCATGTCTGGGCCGTCTACTGAACAGGCCTCTATTCATTCTCTTATAATTGGATCCCCCCTTTCCTGTTGCAGACAGATATCTGCCGCCAAGAACCCAACTCTCATAGACTTCTAAAAAAGGCTTGCAACATTTCTCAGCCCAGACATGTACGTGTAAATCAATGCTAAAACATTTCAGGCCTACAATATTTCACATTATGATTATAGCATTCAATTTCTTCATTTAATTAAAGCATGTTAAAACTCTTATTCTATTATTTAGAAAACATTACTCTAAATCATGGCCCATTAATACAATGACCAAAAACGTTAAACAATCTGTGTCGTGAAAAGAAACACCTTCCCTTTTAGCTCCAGCTCTGGCCCTGAGGCCTACCACGTTCTGCGTTTTACCACAGACCATCTTATATGTTAACAGCTACACGACATAGATTCAAAATAATCACGTGTAATAAAATCATATAATGTCACACATTTCTGTATTAGTTCCACTTCTACTTAAATCTCTATATTAGCTATACATTTAGAATATAATTTCAGATACTATTAGCACTCATGGCATTTCTCTTCATGAATTATGCTCTCTATAGGTAAGTGTGATGTACTCATATATTTATATCAGTTTGCGCTCTCTCAGTAACAAAAAGATTTCTGTGACAAAAACACTTACCCACTGAGCTATCCACATAAATACAGTTCTGCGATCTGCACGTTCTTTGTAGTTTTCAAATGAATCCTATGCACAGCCTTTTGATGAGTCAAAACAGCCACTAAACAAAACTCCATCTATCTCCAGCAGGAACATTAATCATCAGCGTTATCTTGACATTTTTATTGTTGCCTGAAAACTGCTGGACACACAAGAAAGGTCAATTCTAAAGCACCTAGTGCAAAGTTATTTCCCATCCACACAGGAACCTCAGCCAAATTCCAGAAGCGACTACAACGCATACAGAACGCCTCTGCACGCCTCATCCTCGACATCCCCCGCCACAGCCACATCACTGCCCACCTGAAAGGCCTGCACAGGCTCCCCACCAACAAGAGGATCACCTTCAAGCTCTTCACCCACGCTCACAAAGCACTCCACAACGCCGGACCAGCGTACCTCAATGAAAGACTCACCTTCTACACCCCGAACCGCTAGCTTCGCTCCGCTGACTTCGTCCTCGCCACCGCCCCCCGCATCCAACGAGCAACCGCTGGTGGCAGATCTTTCTCCCACCTCGCCGCCAAGACTTGGACCACCCTCCCCGTCCACCTATGACACACCCAGGACCTGCTGACCTTCAGGAGACTTCTCAAGACCTGGCTGTTCGAGCAGTAGCAGCACCCCTGCCCCAGCGCCTTGAGACCCTCACGGGTGAGTAGTGCGCTTTACAAATGAATCGATTGATTGATTGATTGATTGATTGATTGATCACAGGCCCCCCTGCCCCGAACTAAGAACCCCTGAATTCTGCGCCAGGTGCAGCTGCACTGGTCGTACCACCCTAAAGCCTGCCCTGTCTATGATCGAGTGGTTAAAATATTTGCACCTGGCTTAT
Organism: Lissotriton helveticus; assembly: GCF_964261635.1. Taxonomy (NCBI): domain Eukaryota; kingdom Metazoa; phylum Chordata; class Amphibia; order Caudata; family Salamandridae; genus Lissotriton; species Lissotriton helveticus. The sequence goes on from NC_136057.1 coordinate 397,583,425, forward strand.
GAATATTTACAATACAGACTAAGCTGCATTGCACTCCAGCATTCAAAGCAGTAGTACAGTCACACTTAATGTAGGGAGTAGCTTCCATTGGTGCAGCAAGTGCATCGGCACGAGGCCAGCGGCCTGAGCTGCTCACCAAACACCGATTATTGCTATATTTTATCACTCAAACAATAACCGAGGGACTATTTCCTTCCTTGCACTAAGGCCATGGCATAACACTCCACTCACAATGTACTCCACTGAGTATGTAATTTAAGCATTAACAACGTACTGCCCCATTACACACATACAGCAGTCAACTGGAGTCGAAGTGCAACCTGCGTAACACTCCTTCTCCACCTATACGGTGCCTCTTAGTGCAAAGTAGGGGCTAGATATGGCTACAAGTGGGAAAAGAAGGCGGAGCCACGAGACATTCTATAAATCTACAGGTCAGCTGTTATCAACATGACAGTCATAAGTTATGTAAATCACACAAGGCAGCAGTTTTGTGTGAAATGAACCTTTTCCTTTACCACCTTTAAGCCAATTCCTAAATTTTCAGTCAAATGCACATGATTTAAACAAGCATTGGAAATGCAATAGGTCTCGCATTAGGAAAGTTTGAGCGATTGGTATTGTAAATGACACTTTTTTTTATTTATGTGTTGGTTTTGAAAATAGCAAAATTAATAGCTTTGTCAGTTATAATGTCAATATTTTTAATTTCGCAAATGTGACACCTATAGCATTTGTAATGCAATGTGTGTTGTATTTACGTGACTTAGATGTATTGATATTACAAATAACAATGGCTTTTAATTTTGTAAATAATTAATACTTAAATAAAATTTATTGTAATTTATAATGGCAATACCTTAAGCGTTTGTAAATAACTTTTGTGAAGATTATGTTCAGTGTATTTTATTGTGACTAAAATCCAAGAACATTGCATTTGCACCTACACACACACAGAGCCACACACACACACACACACACACACACATTTAGATGTGGTGGTGGTGGATGTGTTGGATGTGGTGGTGGATGTGGTGGTGGACGTGCTGGTGGATGCAGTGGTGGTGCATGTGGTGGATGTGGTGGTGGATGTGGTGGTGGTGGTGCATGCGGTGGTGGTGGAAGTGGTGGTGGATGTGTTGGATGTGGTGGTGGATGTGTTGGATGTGGTGGATGTGGTGGTGGTGGGTGTGGTAGATGTGGTGGTGGATGTGGTGGATGTGGTGGATGTGGTGGTGGATGCGGTGGTGGTGGTGCATGCGGTGGTGGTGGAAGTGGTGGTGGATGTGTTGGATGTGGTGGATGTGGTGGTGGATGTGGTGGTAGATGCAGTGGTGGTGCATGTGGTGGATGTGGTGGTGGTGGATGTGGTGGTGGATGTGGCGGTGGATGTCATGGTGGATGTGGAGGTGATGGTGGATGTGGTGGTGGGTGTGGTGGTGGATGCGGTGGATGTGGCGGTGGTGGATGCGGTGGATGTGGTGGATGCGGTGGTGGTGGTGGATGTGGTGGTGGATGTGGTGGATGCAGTGGTGGTGGATGTGGTGGATGTGGTGGTGGATGTGGTGGTGGTGGATGCGGTGGATGTGGTGGATGCGGTGGATGTGGTGGTGGTGGATGCGGTGGTGGTGCATGTGGTGGATGTGGTGGTGGTGGATGTGGTGGTAAATGTGGCGGTGGATGTCATGGTGGATGTGGAGGTGATGGTGGATGTGGTGGTGGATGTGGTGGTGGATGTGGTGGTGATGGTGGATGTGGTGATGGATGTGGTGATGGATGTGGTGGATGTGGTGATGGTGGATGCGGTGGTGGTGGATGCGGTGGTGGTGGTGGATGCGGTGGTGGTGGTGGATGGGGTGGAGGTGGAGGTGGGGGTGGTGGATGTGGTGGTGGTGGGTGTGGTGGATGTGGTGGTGGATGTGGTGGTGGATGTGGCGGTGGATGTGACGGTGGATGTGGTGGTGGATGTGGTGGTGGATGCGGTGGTGGTGCATGTGGTGGATGTGGTGGTGGTGAATGTGGCGGTGGATGTGGAGGTGGTGGTGGATGTGGTGGTGGATGTGGTGGTGGATGTGGTGGTGATGGTGGATGTGGTGGTGGATGTGGTGGTGGATGCGGTGGTGGATGCGGTGGATGTGGTGGTGGCGGATGCGGTAGATGTGGTGATGGTGGATGCGGTGGTGGTGGTGGATGCGGTGGTGGTGGTGGATGGGGTGGTGGTGGTGGATGGGGTGGTGGTGGATGTAGTGGTGGTGGGTGTGGTGGATGTGATGGTGGTGGGTGTGGTGGATGTGGTGGTGGAACACAAGATGAGGGCATGATGCCCGCGTACAATGACGAATGGCATAAAAGAAAATGATAGTAACAATAAAGTTTATCAATGGTAGAGATTGGTGGGCTGTAGGACCACAGATAGAACACAACATGTCTCTTTGAGACAGCACATGCACTGTGTGTGTGGGTGTTGTGTGTGTGTGGAGGTGTGTGTGTGTGGGGGGGGGTGTGTGGGGGGGCTTTGTGTGTGTGGGATTGTCTGTGTGTGGGATTGTGTGTGTGTGGGATTGTGTGTGTGGGGTTGTGTGTGTGTATGGGGTTGTGTGTGGGGGGGTTGTGTGTGTGGGGGGTTGTGTGTGTGGGGGGGTTGTGTGTGTGGGGGGGGTTGTGTGTGTCTTTGGTTGTGTGTGTGTGTGTGTGTGTGTGAACTGGGATACCTACTGGCCAAAAGCGAAATTGTGCGGAAATGTCGAAATACTGACAGACCAAGAGTGCACGGCTGGGCGAAGGAAATGTAGAGGTGTCGAGCCCTTCAAAAACTGGTGTACAAAGGCTGGGGATGCCCCAGGAATTTGGGAAGATATGGGATGTCTGGGGCACGGTGGAATGCCAGTGAACGCAGCTGAGGGGGGGTGCAGACCAAGAAGGGATAGGGGGGGGGCGAACACGCAGGCGATCGGAGATGTGGGCTGGGAGAAGAGCGAGCCCAGTTAGTGCCAGACAGGCAGGGGATGTTAATTAAGTCCCTGGTGAGGAAGAGCCTCTTGAGGTCACTCAGTGTGGCATCCCACGGGAGGAAAGAAAACACAGTAATATTATTGATTGCAATTAACCCCCTTCCCCCATTCTGCATGTCCCCTCCCTAATCTCTCCCTGCCCCCTGTGGCTTCTGCTTCACAAAGGAAGTAAGACAAAAGCAAGAGTGTGGGAGGGGGCAAGGGGCGTGCTTTACAGATGGGTGCAGTAAAGGGTGAGCGCTAGGAATAAGTGAACGAGAAGGGAATCGGATGAGAAAGGGGGGACACAGGAGGGGCACAAGAAACAGAACTAGAAAATGGGATTTCAAAGTGTGAAACGGTATAAAAGAAAGGAAGGGAAAGAGAAATACAGTAGTAAGCAAACAGATAAACAGACATAGAACAAAATAGAATGAGAGAATGGATGAAGTGAGGTGACGAGAAATATAAATAGTTGGAGAGAAACACAGGTGGAAAAACTGTCTAGAGTAGTAGAGACGGGTGAAGGAACAGAAGGGAGGATAGAAAGGGACGAAAGGAAGGGAGGGAAGAAGTGAGGGAAGGAGGTGTGGAGAGACAAGCAGAGAGGAGAGAGCAGAAAGATAGAGGGATTGAATAAGAGATGGGGAATTTGGGAGAGAAGGTGAAGGCACAGAAACAGGTAAAGAAAGAGGAAATAGTGAGACACAAGAGGGAAGCAGCAGGAAAGAAAGGAATTGATGAGGAGTGAAGGTGGCATAGGGAGATATAGAGAGTGGGGAAAAGGAAGGAAGGGGAAGAGGGAGGGAAGAAACTGAGAAAATAAAGAAAAGAATAAAGGGGTGGAAGAAATGAGAACTGAGTAGGTAGCACGAAGGTAGCACAGAAAAGGGATGATATGTAAAGGGATCGGAAAGAGTTAGAAAGTGAACAGGAACCAGGTGAACGTAAAAATAGAAAGACGGGTGGGACAAGAAAGAGATAGCGAAAAAAACAAGATGCAATGGGTGTAGAAGAAACAAGGGGGGAAGCAACACAGGGAAGGAGGACATTGAAGGAGCATAGGAGGACAGGACGGAAGGGGCAGTAACATAGGGGTTATTGTAAAGGAACACAGGTGATGCAGGTGGGGGAGACAGAAGACGGAGGGCGCGGAAAGGCAATGGGGAGAAAAATACAGGCCAACACAAATGAGGGACCGAATATATGTCAGCTGAGTGGGCGGTGCTAGCAGGTAGAAGTTAGTAATTTAGTTTTGGTGTCCGCCGCTGCTTGCATCCCCCGCCTGTGCCTCTAATCATGATACCATGTGACTGATCCAGGCTGCTGGAGACTCCTCGCCGGGCCGTGGTTTTCAGTCACTCTGAGCCTCAGATGCAGACTCGTACTGGCCACTGAGGTTAGAGTGTGTAGAAGTAAATATTTAAATCATGTTGATTAAAGAACATTACTAATTTAGTTTTAGCTGTCTGCAACTCAGAACTGCTCACGTCCTCAAGCCCATTCAGCTGCTTTAGGCATGATTCTAAATCCGGCTAAATCGCAGAATCACATATTGCTCACAATTTCCTTTCTCCTGTGCTGCAGTCACCATGGACTTTACCCATTTGCTGACTGAATCTATAAATTATGTTTTTGACACTGGAGTGTGTCAACATGCGATACTAGCTGATCTTGGGAGGTGACCAGAAACATGGTGTTAGTCAAATATCTTTAACTCTTCACGCCCAAACCAGATTTCGTCATGAATTTGCTACTGTTAATATTAGTAGCAATGTTTATGTAATGTAGTTTCTTGATGAAGAGACCAGATCCTAATCTTTTTTAAATAAAAATATTTAGCGATGAAGAGACCAGATCCTAATATCTTTAAAATAAAGATGCCCTAAACATCATCAAATACTATGGGACATTGCAGTAGAATAAAATTAGCAGCAGTCCTACTCGAACCCTTGCCTTCGGAGTGATTGGAATAGTAACACTGCTGCTAAGACCGCTAAGCCATTTTCGTTTCCATAGGATTGTTGTCTAATTTTAAAATACAGACTTCAAAAAGAAGGTACTTATGCTGACAGTGCTTCGCATTAAAACAGGGCGTGCAAATATGTCCACCAGCCATTCACATTGTAAAATAAGTGATTCCCAATGCCAAGGCCACATACATTTTGATTTCCTCTGTCTGAGCGGTAGCGCAGTGTGGGAGGAGGTGGAGGGAGCCATTGGGAGATGAGGTGATTTATGTCAAACATTCATGAAGCTCGTCCGCCGGAGCCTCGGTAGAGAAGGCAACGGATTCGAGCCTCGCAATGTGCGCCAGCTTACTTGGCACCGGTATGGGTGAGAGACGAGTGAGGGGAGTTCTGAAACCAATATAGAATGTGGCGTCTACTTTTAAGTTATGATTCAGAAAAGGGGGTGGTGATGAACAGAGTGCCTGAATTAAGCTGACCACTCTTACCCAGTCCAAAGATCAGGGCTTGATCCATCACCGTTTTTTAGCTCACTGCACCATCCCAGCTCAGAACTTGGCTATATGCAAATTAGTCTGTTCCAGTCCCAGTGCATGATGGGAACAGGGCAAACCAAACTACCAAGCCAATTCTTGTACTGGGAAGGAAACAAGCTTCCGGGGACCGGTTTCTGCCATTTCAGGCGTCGTCGGCCCGGCTTGCTTGAATCCTGATGGTGCAATGAGCAAGGGACTCACATCTGAGTATACCCTTCCACGCTTATGGTGGACAAAATGATTCAGAAAAGGGGGTGGTGATGAACAGAGTGCCTGAATTAAGCAGACCACTCTTACCCAGTCCAAAGATCAGGGCTTGATCCATCACCGTTTTTTAGCTCACTGCACCATCCCAGCTCAGAACTTGGCTATATGCAAATTAGTCTGTTCCAGTCCCAGTGCATGATGGGAACAGGGCAAACCAAACTACCAAGCCAATTCTTGTACTGGGAAGGAAACAAGCTTCCGGGGACCGGTTTCTGCCATTTCAGGCATCGTCGGCCCGGCTTGCTTGAATCCTGATGGTGCAATGAGCAAGGGACTCACATCTGAGTATACCCTTCCACGCTTATGGTGGACAAAATGATTCAGAAAAGGGGGTGGTGATGAACAGAGTGCCTGAATTAAGCAGACCACTCTTACCCAGTCCAAAGATCAGGGCTTGAAACCGGTCCCTGGAAGCTTGTTTCCTTTCCAGTGAAGAATTGGCTTGGTAGTTTGGTCTGCCCTGTTCCCATGATGCACTGGGCCAGGGACAGACTAATTTGCATATAGCCAGGTTCTGAACTGGGATGGTGCAGTGAGCTAAAAAACGGTGATGGATCAAGCCCTGATCTGTTGACTGGGTAGGAGCGTTCTGATTAACTCAGATACTCTGTCCATCACCACCCCCCTTTTTGTAATTATTTTGGCCACCATGAGTGTGGAAGGGTATGCTCAGACATGAGTCCCTTGCTCATTGCACCATCAGGATTCAAGCAAGCCGGGCCGAAGACGGCTGTAATGCCAGAAACCGGTCCCTGGAAGCTTGTTTCCTTTCCAGTGAAGAATTGGCTTGGTAGTTTGGTCTGCCCTGTTCCCATGATGCACTGGGCCAGGGACAGACTAATTTGCATATAGCCAGGTTCTGAACTGGGATGGTGCAGTGAGCTAAAAAACGGTGATGGATCAAGCCCTGATCTGTTGACTGGGTAGGAGCGTTCTGATTAACTCAGATACTCTGTCCATCACCACCCCCCTTTTTGTAATTACTTTTAAGTTATGCTAGAAACGCTATTATCGCGGAAGCGGTGGCAGTACTGTCATCGTAAGGTAAGTATTCCAATTACTATAATGTTCACGCAGTCTTCAAAACTACCTATTAAAAGCAATACTCGGCAGAGCCGCAAACTCACAGACATCGATTTTGGTTAAAGATGGGTTTGTAAAGCTAGAATCGTTCATGGATGGAAGGCTTCCTAACGAACATAAAGACAAGACAAACAAGACCGTAACACACATTCTCAAACAGGGGACAGGGCCCAATCTGAAAAGGAATGTACAAAGGTTCAGGGAGAGGAAGCGCCTCCAAGGTGTAAGTACATCAAGAAAAATATTAAACGCAAAACTATACTTAAAACGTGGAAAAGTGTGCAGAAGGTTGAGACGGTTCACATGCAGTGTAAAAGAAATGCGTGTAAAGAGGTGTAGGCAAAACACAGGGTAATAGAGAGCTGAACGGAAAACGCATAGTGAGCGAAATATACGGTGCTAAAACAAGTGCGTCAAGAAAAGAGTGTATCTGGAGATGCAAAAAAGGTTTGGAAAGATTATCAGGCGGTAAGGCGATTCAGTAAGTGGAGTGGATGGGAAACACCACGTGCAAGGAAGTACGAGTGAAACACGGGTTAACTGAAAACTAAACAAAGGAAAAAACAAGCAAAAAAAAAAAACGTTTCACGGCCTGCCGGCCGTGAAAGTGAAAGTACGGCTGGCCGGCCGTGAATAATTAGGGGAGGTGCAGCCAGGAGAGAGCAGGAGCGGAGGCGCCAAGCTGGGGAACAGATGGCTGGCGAGTTGATGCTGTGCACGCGCATTTTAGGTCAATGCGCTTGCGCATTGACCTAAAAGCGCACGGGCACAGCATCAAATCGCCAGTCTAGGTAAAGTCTGTTTAAGCCCCTATATATCTCGCTCCCGCTCAATGCGCATGCGCATTGAGATAGGCCGCTCGACCTAAAAAGAAAGTACTTGATTTTGTGCCAAAGAAATATCACTTGCATTTTGAAGATAGTGATTACTTGTTTAACAAGCATTGACATGGCCAAAAGGTCTGGGTTTTTATATAGTGCTTAAATTGTAAAAGTGCCGGTGCCCAAAGCTCTGCTCAGAACCCCGCAGCCGGCACTATTAAATGTCGACGCACTGAATACCAAAGCTGTGCAGTCTTTAATTGGCCTCAGGCCTCTTTAAGCCACTACCAGACACTCCCTGCCCCTAGATCTTACACATCTCACGCTTTCAGGTTACTATTTATTCCCATTGGGATGGTTTAAAAAGTCTTTCTCTTCCTATGTCTTTCTGTTTTGTGTTTTTCCCTCTTTTGCTTCTGGTAAATGACTAATGCAAGAAATTTAGTGCTGGACTCCCCAAAAATGAATGTTGATGGTCTCCACCAGCAACCACCAGCTCAAATTAAGCACTGGTTTAATGTGCTAACACATACAGTTCAATGCTGCCACTGGAATGGAGGAGGAAGGCTCCGCCCAAACAGCCAGTAGCATTAGGTGACAGATGAATACTTTGTTTGGCCGACCCAAGAAATGATTGACCCAGTCTCAAGCCAATGGCTGAAAGTGACTATTCGAAGAAAGCCAATGATAAAAAGGGGCAAACCCAAAGCCCCTTGTATGTATTTTATTAGCAATAGGTCAGTCTGTCAAACCCCAGACATAAAAATAGCTGATTGTAGGTGTACAACAATAAAATAGCATGTTATTGCTGAAAATGTGAAGGTCGCAATCTTTGGGCTGCTGTCAAAGAAAAACATGAAAAACAGGATGGCATTTTTCATTTAAAACTATTTGGCAATGTATTCTAGCCCTCCAAATTTTCTAAAGGATTCTAAAATTACAGCTAGGTTGGTCGCCTCCCAGTCACAGTCTGGCATTGGGGTTTGGGGTGAGCTACCCCCTCACTGCAGGGGATGCAAAGTCCTCTGTCATTAATCACGAGCACAAATCCTGAAATGCACCCTTATGGGAACGCTTTTGAACTTCTGAACCTGCCACCTTCCCCTCCATGACTGCAGAGAGGCAGAGGTTGGCCCTGCTCTGGCTCCCCGCCAGCCCCTTTAATGAGATGTTTTCTTTGCATAGGCCAAGTGCCGGCGCATTCGTTTACAGTCACTTATCATGGCGTCTGTCCGCGTGCACACATGGGTGACCTTGTGGGAGGGCGCCGATGCCAGCAAAGAAGGCTCTCTTAATGTTCCTTCTATAATTGCTTTTCGAGTTAAGTTATGCACTGTATATATAATAACAGCCTTTGCATTCTGGAATGTAAGCGCTTTCCTTACTCCTTCAGTGCTGCCTGGCTACAGATTTAGAGCAATACATATGGGATACCAAGGGCAGATGTGCAAACTTCATGAAATGTGCAAGCTTCGGTTGCTTCCTTTCCAGGCTGGGGTTCTACGGAGCTCGCTGCACGAGCAATTCATACCCCAGGAGCTGCTGCTACACTATGGAAGGCCTTTAAGCATATTTTAATCTAGGATTGTTCTGATCAGTTGTTTTCATACAGTGCTCGGTTACGGACGTGTATGTAGCGCTGTATGATGATGATGAGGGAGCCCACATACCTGCAGCTAACCCCACCTCACTACCCTCAGGATCCATCAGGGGCAGCCGCAACCAATCTATTTATTTATTTATTAATGCGTTTTTATATAGCGCAGACGTTACCCGAAGGTGTCAGAGCGCTTCACAATAGGAACAGAACTGATACATGGGAACATTACAAGTGAACAAATTACAAAAGCAAACGTTACATTACATGAGGCAAAAGTGACAATCGTGAGCAAACAAAATGCAAGAGGTAGCAAACGGTGCATTACAGGAGGAAAAAGTGACATGTGTGCAGGTTACAAAATTGTACAAAGTACAAGTAGAGGTATAATACTGCAATAAATGGAGGACACTCAAACACAAGAACAAACGTAACGTAGGCAATCGTGGTACTTGTGCAAGTATCGAAAGCAAACAAAATGTAAGAGGTAGCAAACAGTGTGTTACAAGAGAAAAGTGACATGTGCATGTTACAAAAGAGTACCAAACACAGGTAAAAGGGTAGTACTGCAATAAATGGCAGACTAAAGTGGAGGGTCGCCCTGGGGGGTGGGGGGTGGGAGGTTGGGGGTGGGTTAAGGGAATACAAATAAATAAATACTCACCTGCACTAACGCTGCCTCGCCTCTCCTTTCCAGCTCCCCCCCGACCTCCCGGTAGTCCATGGACCTCAGCACAGGCTCCCCACCCAATGCAGACACTGCTTGAATGCTAGCATGAGGGGAGCGCCTGGATTGCCCTGAGCAGGTTAGCCTGATGCTCTCTCAGGTACAGGGAGCATGTGGCTTTTTTCCAACCCGGTTGTGCAACACAGCTGGGTTGGAGAAATAAAAGTATGCATGTCGGTTTGGCCGGCCTAAGATGGCCGCACAAACTGACATGTGCACGTTAGAGTGCCCAGTCAGTCACTGCTCCAGTCCTCTATTGCCATTCAGCTTTTTTCCTGGCTCGGGCAGGCTGGCGGCTATGGCGCTCCATAGTTAGGGTGACCAGATCTTGAGAACCCAAAAACTGGACATTTTGCAAAAATAGAAGATGGACTACAATTTTTCATCCATGGAAAGACGCAGAATGACAGCTCTCATCAACATAGGATCACAGAAGAGGCATTAAGAAAAAAAAATTACTTTCTACATCCAACATCATACCTAATACTGAAATAGCTTACTTACAACAGCTGCTAACTAGCACAGCTTTAGAACACCCGAAAAGTGTTCAGTTGCCCCCCTCTAAAAACCGGGACATGAGACAAAATTGCCGAAATCTGCCTGGACAGCTGGTGAAAAACCGGGACTGTCAGGGCAAATCTGGGATGGCTGGTCACCCTATCCATAGTGAAAAATAAAATGGCAATGAAATAATTTATTTGCCATTTTATTTTTTTCGTTTAGCGTGACACAGTGGGTGGAGGCATTGCTCCTCCCCTGCTCTAATAAGAAACCGCCGCTGAGATCAGACCGTGGTGGCAGGGGTGATGCTTTATAAGGACATGGGCAGCAGGAGTGTGAGGCAATGCCCGAGTGGCCGGTGTCTGAGTCTCTGCTGTGGGCTGCTTTTTTGAGCAGTCTGGGGCCGATTTGGGCAGTGTCTCTATTTTCAGAATACAGCCAGCGGCCCAGTGGGTGGCTGAGTGGCCTTTCTGCAGGCAGATAGGCGCGCATTTCCACCCCCCCTTCCCCTTCCCCCCCACCAACACCGCCGGTCCCCCCACCCCCGGTTTAGCAACAGGCAGAGGTATCACTCCCTTTGTCTCGCTGGCCGGCCCATTAATGTATGCACATACTGAGCGGGGCAGGGGGCTCAGTAGAAGTGGCCTCACTTGTTTTCAGGTGTGTTTCACTAGTGTAAACTAATGCGTGCATTTTTTTAAGCCCCCCCTCCCCCTCCTTCTTTTTAATGTAATTACGCTGAAGCAGTGATTTGAGGAAACGCATTATGCAAATGAAGGCCGATTTTTTTTTTGTGTGTGCCCGGGCCGATTTTCAATCCCAATCCGACCCTGGTGTGAGGACATCTAGAAGGTGCCAGTAACCACCACCTGTCCAGGCCTGGCAGAATATTTCGCTTTTCCTCCCAAGCATCCAGGCCTGGTTGTGCACCCTGAATCACCAAAGAGCCGACCCTGCCTTCTCCCAGGGCTGGCAATACACCCCACATGATCCTGTGCCCTTCTCATCAGTCCAGGGTGCCGGGACACCCTTCACCTCTGCAGGACTGGCAGCACACCAGATCAGAAGGCAGTACACGCAGGACTTTAAGTGGGCCGGGTCCCGCTGGTGCGGAGCACCCGTAGTTCTTAAAAGCAGGTGTCAACCCGGGTCCCTAGCGGGCTCTCCAATTTTGCCACCCCCCTCTGGAGGAAAAACAAATCTTAACTCTGCAGCAGTGCCACCCTTCACTGCCTTTGGGGATACTTCGTAGTGACTTGTTAAAGTTCTTTCACAGTCTCATCATTTCAGAACTGAAGGATTGTCATATTATATTCAACAAAGTCATAGATGTTGCTTATTCAACTAACAACCATTGACAAAGACAATAGTTTTGGCTTGCTGTAGGTGTAATGTTACTTGTAGTATTATATATCTGGATGCAATGACAGAAGCAGCAAAATACCAGTTGGGCGGCACACTATGCTAAGCACAGATTTTTCACTTGTGTTTTAAGCCTCAACCTTAATGACATTGGCCACGCCCCTTTGAGAGACCCCTCATAACAGTCCAGGGTTGGCTGTACACCCCACATCAGGACAGGACTGGCAGTACACATTGCAAAACACCCCAGGTGTAGCAGCACACCACATCATTGCACAGGAGGCTGTGCATGCCACGTCGTCCCACGACTGGCAGTGCACCCCACTTCAGGCCAAGACTGGTTGTACATCCAACATCAGTCCAGGCTTAGCAGTACACCGCACAGCAGGCCAGGACTAGCAGTGCCGTCTACACCAACCTAGGGGTGGCAGCACACCATACCAGCACAGGGGAGGCTACACACGCCACATCAGCCCAGAGCTGGCAGTACACCCCACATCAGCGGTGCGCTCTGCACCAACCAGGGCTGGTCTCACACCACACCAGTGCAGGGACACAGAAGTGCTCTCAGCTTTCACTTTCCTAACGACTCCACCACACAGGGGATGCCCCACCCCCTGCTGAGCATGCGCGTCCCCCTGGAGTAGGAAGATGATAGACAATGGAAACACTGCCTACACGTCTCTCTCTCCCACACCACCAGGCCCATCTGGTTTTGTGGGTGCTCTGCCTCTTGGAAGATATAACATGGTTTCCTTCCTGCCCGTTGCCTCTGACATGCAGCAGGCAAAATGCGGCCAGGAGATAGGTCTGATTCTGCAGCACAAGTCCCCCATCTGAACAACTTAACTTGGGCTAGTTATCCAAAAAGCTTTGTCCTGGTGAAGTTTAACAAACACTTCGTTAATACTGCCTTGCAGCTGCTGCACCACCTACTTTACTCTTCAATGACGCAGAGCTGGAAATCACACTTGGCCCCTCCCACTTGATTGCATTGTTACCCACAGCTAGTAAGTGTGAATTGTTAGCAGAATCTGTTGTTAATTACGCCTCTTCTATTTTTAAATAATAGTACGTAATACACAATTTGTTTTATTAGCATATACCACTTTAATATATGCCTACCATGTATTTCCCTGAGCTAATGCAAATATATTCAAATCTGTTAGTAGTGTATATTCGCATTTACATTGGTAAAAGCACATATAATAAAACCAAAGGGTGCGAGGATGACAACATCCCTTCTGGCAGCTAAGGATCTCATGTGTATTTTTAATGCAAATTACATTTTAAAGGATTTTATGATTTCAATAAAACTGCCCAGTGGCTGCTTGTAGAGAAACACTTCTCCAGAACTCCTCGGGCAAAGTCCAGTCCTCACACATCCTGCCACGCCTTCTTGTCTGCATACTGTGGTAGGTGTGAGTGTTCCAGTGAACTGTCTCCCTTTGTGAAGACGAATGAAAGATGTATTGAGACTTTCGATCCCCAGACACGTTTTGTTCAATGAGATGGGGTTGGGCCAATCCACACTATATCAAACACAACTTAATTCACCAGGACACGGCTGTACTGATACAATCACTCAACACTCATCAATACATCACTACTCTACCAGACACCACAATACACCTCAAACCACAATAAGCAACAGGTAACCACAAAGACCGCAAATGAAAAGCAGGGGTGTAGCTTCAGGAAGGTGATTGGGGTGTTACACCTCCTTAATAAATCTATTTTCTGATGAATAGTAGGGTACAGGTGCTTTCAGTTGGGTATGGTGAGAAGTCTGTTGGATTTCATCTGGGATTTTTGCATGCACACACTGACAAACACACACACACTCTTTCACCTCTGTTTTGAAAGCTCTAAAACATTTTGATTATTTTACAAAATATTGTTTCTCTCACTTATTACTCCTACCAATTCGCACTTCTTTCCCTTTCCACTGCCTCTTAGGTCCATCCCATGAACCATGCTTGTCATATAATATATTTTTACTTTATATGCCAGTGTGATTGTTGGGAAATATGAAGCTCACCCCCACCCCCAATCTTACTGACCAAGATTGACCCTGATGAAAATGCCACCTCTTGGCTCCTTCACTTCCACAAGACGCACAAACCTGCAGAGCATAAATCACATCACACAACCCAACGCTTCCCAAAGCCACCCATGGCCTAATGCTAAGTATGAGGTTCTCAAACTAACATGCAGTACACACGATGGACCACTGAGTAATATTCAGAGCTCGCCAAACAACCCACTGCTTCCCAAAACCGAACCAAACAATCCAACGCTTCCCAAAACCAAACCAAACAACCCAAAGCTTCCCAAATCCAAACCAAACATCCAAATGCTTCCCAAAGCCACCCATGTCCTAATGCTGCAAGTATGAGGTTCTCGAACTAATGTGCAGTACACACGATGGACCACTGAGGAATATTCAGAGCTCGCCAAACAACCCAAGGCTTCCCAAAACCAAACCAACCAACCCAACGCTTCCCAAATCCAAACCAAACATCCCAACGCTACCCAAAATCTCCCATGTGCTAATGCCACAAGTGTGAGATGCTCGAACGAATGAGCAGGGAACACTATGGACCACTGAGGAATATTCAGAGCTCGCCAAACAACCCAACGCTTCCCAAAACCAAACCAAACAACCCAACGCTTCCTAAAATCACCCATGGCCTAATGCTGCAAGTATGATGTTCTCGACCTAATGTGCAGTACACACGATGGACCACTGAGGAATATTCAGAGCTCGCCAAACAACCCAACGCTCCACAATCCAAACCAAACATCCCAACGCTTCCACCCATGTGCTAATGCCACAAGTGTGAGGTTCTCAAACTACTGAGCAGCACACACGATGGACCCCTTGGGAATATTCAAAGCTCGCCAAACAACCCAACGCTCCACAATCCAAACCAAACATCCCAACGCTTCCCAAAACCACCCATGTGCTAATGCCACAAGTGGGAGGTTCTCAAACTACTGAGCAGCACACAAGATGGACCACTTGGAAATATTCAAAGCTCGCCAAACAACCCAATGCTCCACAATACAAACCAAACATCCCAACGCTTCCCAAAACCACCCATGTGCTAATGCCACAAGTGGGAGGTTCTCAAACTAATGAGCAGCACACACAATGAACCACTTGGGAATATTCAAAGCTCGCCAAACAATCCAACGCTTCTCAAAGGCACCCATGTCCTAATGCCACAAGTATGTGGTTCTTAAACACATAATCAGTGCACATAATGGACCACTGGGGAATATTCAAAGCTTGTCAAATGCTCAACTAACGTGCAAAACAAATTCCATGCAGTAAGAAATTCCAGAGTAATTAACAACTTCTCGTTCCACAATTCATAGTGTTATGAGGCCATACCTCTAGCACATGGCGCTATGAAATAACAGAAAGATAACATAACACAACAGCAGTGGTCTGCCGGAGGCTAAGCCATCTGACTATGGGGTGTGAATACCCCAAGGATAACTAGACAGTTGATTGAGGATTAGTGTATGTGCAAACAGGCAAGTAGGGCACCATGCCCAGCCTTAGTTAAAATGGGTTCCAGCAGACGTGGTCAGGGAGACTAATTACTAGATTTCCCGAGTGTACTTATAGGTGAGTCAGCCATAGGAAATGAGTACTATGGGAATATGGAGGGAAATCTATTCCCTGTATAAATTTCACGGTGCACACCTTCTTTTTTCAATTTATATCGTTTTAATCTTTTGATCGTCTTCTGTTGCGTGCTTCCCCGGAAAAACGCGGACAGCCCTGCCGCGTTGTTTTAACATAACGCACTGAGAGGAGGAGTGATTCCACTCCTCACCGGGTGCACTGCTTACTTATCCAGGCATCACAAAGTGCCACACGTTAAAGTCTTTTTGTTTTCTTCTTCTTTATTTTAATCACAATAATCCACATCTTGTTACATTCTTCTTAGTTTTACATCTTATCGCTCTGTCACAAGCGGGAACGCTTACATCTTAGCTTTATTCTAAATGAAGCAGAAATGCTCATCCAAGCCTTCTTCTGCGCCACGATAGCACATGTAAGTTTTGTTCATGTTCATTAAAATCCATATACCCAATGCATTTCGGGCCTTTAAGTTTGGCCCTTCGTCAGGGGTTATCTAAAATGCAAAATACATAATTAACTCTATGTTCCATGCGGTGACACTGTTTCTTGAATGCTAACATCTTTATCAAAACCAGAACTAATTCTTAAACTAACGTTTTCCCGCTAATACACGTAGCCTACCACTACACATTATCCTGAATACCTCTACTCCATTCCCTTTCATTCCACCTTGTTGTTATCCTGCCCGTGTGTCCCAAAACCTCCTTTAATAACTCTCTGCCCTTATCTCCCCTCCAAACTGCTCAATCCTGTATGCGCCTCTTACTACACGCTAATATTCCATTGCTTCATGCACAATCCCCCCATCCTTTTCATCATTACATTTGCGTACCTTTTTGAAAAATAATCACGCGCTCGTGCTTACGGCTGCTGTCTCGTCAGACCTCTGATGAACTCCTACATTTTACTCTGTGTACCCGCCTTCTTGAGTCTACAGTTATCCCCGCCCCTCTGTTACACCTGTGCGTGATAATCCCTTTTTTTCCCTTCTATCGCGATGTTGTTACTCCAACCCCTCTTAATGACCGCCTACAGGACCCATGGTGCAGTTCGAGTTAAATTTTAAATATCCAACATTCTTAATCCTTACTGCTACATTCCAAAATTCGACCAATTCAAGAAGTATTCAACATGATTACCCCGCCCTCCCGTAGATGTCAATATTACGTTAGTTTTCGCTTTGATATATGAGGTGTACGTTATTCAACCCCCAAACTCTTCTGTAATCCAATCACAATAACACTGATACAACATATACCGTTCTCTATATACCATGCTTGATTCATGATCCTAATGAAAAGCTGTTATGAACAACAGGTTAAACCATCGTCCTACTTGTGACATTTTAAATCTTTCATCAAGTTTTATCAAATGTCTGCAATGGGTGCTCCGAGGTGTTGGGCTGCAAAATGTCAAACTGCACTGTATAAATTTCACGGTGCACACCTTCTTTTTTCAATTTATATCGTTTTAATCTTTTGATCGTCTTCTGTTGCGTGCTTCCCCGGAAAAACGCGGACAGCCCTGCCGCGTTGTTTTAACATAACGCACTGAGAGGAGGAGTGATTCCACTCCTCACCGGGTGCACTGCTTACTTATCCAGGCATCACAAAGTGCCACACGTTAAAGTCTTTTTGTTTTCTTCTTCTTTATTTTAATCACAATAATCCACATCTTGTTACATTCTTCTTAGTTTTACATCTTATCGCTCTGTCACAAGCGGGAACGCTTACATCTTAGCTTTATTCTAAATGAAGCAGAAATGCTCATCCAAGCCTTCTTCTGCGCCACGATAGCACATGTAAGTTTTGTTCATGTTCATTAAAATCCATATACCCAATGCATTTCGGGCCTTTAAGTTTGGCCCTTCGTCAGGGGTTATCTAAAATGCAAAATACATAATTAACTCTATGTTCCATGCGGTGACACTGTTTCTTGAATGCTAACATCTTTATCAAAACCAGAACTAATTCTTAAACTAACGTTTTCCCGCTAATACACGTAGCCTACCACTACACATTATCCTGAATACCTCTACTCCATTCCCTTTCATTCCACCTTGTTGTTATCCTGCCCGTGTGTCCCAAAACCTCCTTTAATAACTCTCTGCCCTTATCTCCCCTCCAAACTGCTCAATCCTGTATGCGCCTCTTACTACACGCTAATATTCCATTGCTTCATGCACAATCCCCCCATCCTTTTCATCATTACATTTGCGTACCTTTTTGAAAAATAATCACGCGCTCGTGCTTACGGCTGCTGTCTCGTCAGACCTCTGATGAACTCCTACATTTTACTCTGTGTACCCGCCTTCTTGAGCCTACAGTTATCCCCGCCCCTCTGTTACACCTGTGCGTGATAATCCCTTTTTTTCCCTTCTATCGCGATGTTGTTACTCCAACCCCTCTTAATGACCGCCTACAGGACCCATGGTGCAGTTCGAGTTAAATTTTAAATATCCAACATTCTTAATCCTTACTGCTACATTCCAAAATTCGACCAATTCAAGAAGTATTCAACATGATTACCCCGCCCTCCCGTAGATGTCAATATTACGTTAGTTTTCGCTTTGATATATGAGGTGTACGTTATTCAACCCCCAAACTCTTCTGTAATCCAATCACAATAACACTGATACAACATATACCGTTCTCTATATACCATGCTTGATTCATGATATGGAATGTAGCAGTAAGGATTAAGAATGTTGGATATTTAAAATTTAACTCGAACTGCACCATGGGTCCTGTAGGCGGTCATTAAGAGGGGTTGGAGTAACAACATCGCGATAGAAGGGAAAAAAAGGGATTATCACGCACAGGTGTAACAGAGGGGCGGGGATAACTGTAGGCTCAAGAAGGCGGGTACACAGAGTAAAATGTAGGAGTTCATCAGAGGTCTGACGAGACAGCAGCCGTAAGCACGAGCGCGTGATTATTTTTCAAAAAGGTACGCAAATGTAATGATGAAAAGGATGGGGGGATTGTGCATGAAGCAATGGAATATTAGCGTGTAGTAAGAGGCGCATACAGGATTGAGCAGTTTGGAGGGGAGATAAGGGCAGAGAGTTATTAAAGGAGGTTTTGGGACACACGGGCAGGATAACAACAAGGTGGAATGAAAGGGAATGGAGTAGAGGTATTCAGGATAATGTGTAGTGGTAGGCTACGTGTATTAGCGGGAAAACGTTAGTTTAAGAATTAGTTCTGGTTTTGATAAAGATGTTAGCATTCAAGAAACAGTGTCACCGCATGGAACATAGAGTTAATTATGTATTTTGCATTTTAGATAACCCCTGACGAAGGGCCAAACTTAAAGGCCCGAAATGCATTGGGTATATGGATTTTAATGAACATGAACAAAACTTACATGTGCTATCGTGGCGCAGAAGAAGGCTTGGATGAGCATTTCTGCTTCATTTAGAATAAAGCTAAGATGTAAGCGTTCTCGCTTGTGACAGAGCGATAAGATGTAAAACTAAGAAGAATGTAACAAGATGTGGATTATTGTGATTAAAATAAAGAAGAAGAAAACAAAAAGACTTTAACGTGTGGCACTTTGTGATGCCTGGATAAGTAAGCAGTGCACCCGGTGAGGAGTGGAATCACTCCTCCTCTCAGTGCGTTATGTTAAAACAACGCGGCAGGGCTGTCCGCGTTTTTCCGGGGAAGCACGCAACAGAAGACGATCAAAAGATTAAAACGATATAAATTGAAAAAAGAAGGTGTGCACCGTGAAATTTATACAGTGCAGTTTGACATTTTGCAGCCCAACACCTCGGAGCACCCATTGCAGACATTTGATAAAACTTGATGAAAGATTTAAAATGTCACAAGTAGGACGATGGTTTAACCTGTTGTTAATAACAGCTTTTCATTAGGATCATGAATCAAGCATGGTATATAGAGAACGGTATATGTTGTATCAGTGTTATTGTGATTGGATTACAGAAGAGTTTGGGGGTTGAATAACGTACACCTCATATATCAAAGCGAAAACTAACGTAATATTGACATCTACGGGAGGGCGGGGTAATCATGTTGAATACTTCTTGAATTGGTCGAATATTGGAATGTAGCAGTAAGGATTAAGAATGTTGGATATTTAAAATTTAACTCGAACTGCACCATGGGTCCTGTAGGCGGTCATTAAGAGGGGTTGGAGTAACAACATCGCGATAGAAGGGAAAAAAAGGGATTATCACGCACAGGTGTAACAGAGGGGCGGGGATAACTGTAGGCTCAAGAAGGCGGGTACACAGAGTAAAATGTAGGAGTTCATCAGAGGTCTGACGAGACAGCAGCCGTAAGCACGAGCGCGTGATTATTTTTCAAAAAGGTACGCAAATGTAATGATGAAAAGGATGGGGGGATTGTGCATGAAGCAATGGAATATTAGCGTGTAGTAAGAGGCGCATACAGGATTGAGCAGTTTGGAGGGGAGATAAGGGCAGAGAGTTATTAAAGGAGGTTTTGGGACACACGGGCAGGATAACAACAAGGTGGAATGAAAGGGAATGGAGTAGAGGTATTCAGGATAATGTGTAGTGGTAGGCTACGTGTATTAGCGGGAAAACGTTAGTTTAAGAATTAGTTCTGGTTTTGATAAAGATGTTAGCATTCAAGAAACAGTGTCACCGCATGGAACATAGAGTTAATTATGTATTTTGCATTTTAGATAACCCCTGACGAAGGGCCAAACTTAAAGGCCCGAAATGCATTGGGTATATGGATTTTAATGAACATGAACAAAACTTACATGTGCTATCGTGGCGCAGAAGAAGGCTTGGATGAGCATTTCTGCTTCATTTAGAATAAAGCTAAGATGTAAGCGTTCCCGCTTGTGACAGAGCGATAAGATGTAAAACTAAGAAGAATGTAACAAGATGTGGATTATTGTGATTAAAATAAAGAAGAAGAAAACAAAAAGACTTTAACGTGTGGCACTTTGTGATGCCTGGATAAGTAAGCAGTGCACCCGGTGAGGAGTGGAATCACTCCTCCTCTCAGTGGGAAATCTATTCCAGCATATTCTGCGGTATTGTTATGAAAGTGTTTTGACCTTTTAACACAGAGCTTCACTAAAATACCAGTTCTACAAAAATATATAGGTTATTAAGAGCACTACAGCTGACTGAGAATAGCTTTCTGAGATATCTTTTAACTTTGCCTGAGAGCACGTCCACCCATAATTGTCACACTGAACTTGGTATGCCCTATTTAAAAGATCTTATTAGGGCCCAACCCGTTCTTCTGTGGCATCGGGTGTGGACTACCATTGAGTGTCATTTGAACCGCCTTATATTGGGGGACGCCCTGAAAATGGAGGGTGTCCATAGTGTGAAATGGCTAAGATACATTAAAACCTTTTGTGGCAATATTAATCATCCAGAATTTTATGATGACCCCATGTCATTGGTGACGATTCCGAGGAAAGAGTTGAAAAGGTTATGTATTATATACTTATCGAATCTCAGAGATCAAACTGAGCTGACCAAGAAAACTGTGATTGCCCATCAACCGTTTTTAATTTCGCAGGCTATTCAACCCTATTTAACCCTGCAGATGACAGAACACAAAAGGTTTTTGTTGATACGATTTAGATTTGGGATTCTTTTTAGATTACTGAGTTTCCCTGCCATTAACGACTGGACAAGTGATATAAGTAAATGCTCATGTGACGATACATCCACCCAATCGGATATTCATATTTTATTTTTTTGTAAGTTTTATACTGCACCAAGGAAAAGGTGCATTATGCACATTTTAAAATATATGAATTGTAAACAATGTCGTCCTGCCTTTCTGGCAATTCGGAAACTTGATGATATATTCTCGGTAGCATCTGTTTCTGGATACCTTAGAAATGTTTTTCAATCAAGGAAATCGATAATTATTTAATATTTTTTTGTCTGAGCCTATGAGATGTTTTTGTCTGTATAAATATTTATTGTGTAATTTGTGTAAACTGATAAAGCTGTGATTGTATGTACTTTTATGGTTATCAATGCTTCATAACCAAATAAAGTCTTTGAATGAATGAAGAGCACTACAGTCATTCAGGCAGTTCCTATCCAAAAATGTATTCATGAACAAATGCCAATTTACTAAAGCACAGAGCAGTAGGTTATCAACACATTCCTATCTAGCTCCAAACTGCTCACAAAATTCCTACGAAAGGATGTTTACACAACATGGGCAAAACGGTCATGTCTTTAAATACCAACATACAGCAATAAACACCTGGGAGGCTCCAAGTTAATTTGTGCTAAGTGTCAGGTTATATGTTGCACTGCACGCATCATTTCTGATATGATGGATTTCGAAACACTCTTTTGTTAAAGTCTACAAGAAGATGGTACATGAGGAGGCAAATGTGCCAAATGTATGTTTATGTGGAAAAAGCTACAGTTGCAAAACACATTGTTTCCAGTGGCCGTGCCTATATGTCACAGGTGAAAACATTTAGAGAACTTTATTTAACTTTATTCCAAATAAACTAGGTATGATGCTCATTATAAAGGTGGAACTGTGCCAATCATCACTGCAAGCATCCAGAAAGAGCTCGCATGATGAGAATAGTAGGCATCTGAGTGATCCCTATCAGTGCAAACCAAAGAGTGAAGAGGACAGGTCCATTATCTACTGTTTGATGAATGGACCGAGGGCAACTTTGGTATTACAAATGTTGAGGAAGCCTCGTATGAGACATGTTACAGAAGCAGTGGCTTCATTTTGCTCTTTGACAGCGAAAAGAATAGTTGGTGAAAAGAGTTAAGAAAAAGCCAGGGCAGTAGTGGCTCCTCGAGGGAGTGCTGCGGGGCGGTGCGGCAGGGCGGGGCGGGGGAGGAACAGGTTGTGGGGTAGTAAACTGGCATACGGCCGAACAGAGTTAGGTAACTAAATAAATAAATAAAATGAATGATATTGCGCATGCTGAAACGCGTATGCTGGAGTTTACTACCCCCCACCCTGCCCCTCCCCTGCCCCGCCTCACCGCCCCATAACACTCCCTCGAGGAGCCTCTACTGAGTCAGGGAAGGGGTATATGAGTTCTAGCCAATCTAGGTCTGAGGGGGCCTGATCCATGCCATATTTCCAAGATATTCCCATAAGATAAATTCACTGGCAGTTCGGGCTCGACTTTTCCCTTTTGAGCAGGGTCAAGGCTGATTTGTATATGGCTGGGTCCAACCTGAGGTGCCATGGTCTGCAAAAGAACGATGGACTGGAATGCGGCCCGGAGTAATTACCAGTGGCTGAGATTAATTCAAGCATTCAATCTATCACTTTTTTGCATACTTTAGTGTGTCGCTTTAATTGATCTAAAATTCAGCAAATCTACAAAGTCAACTTTTTCTTGAAAATATGGCATACATGCAGCTCTTATGGACCTGCGCTGGACACCATTGAATTGTGGGGCTCAAGGACAGGACAGAGGATGCTAATTTTGGAATAGCAGCCATTTTAGGAGGAGCAGGAAAGGCACAGAATCCTATGGCCAAACTACTGGAGAGCAGCGGAGAAAATCTGAAATAGGCCACGTTCATTATGGAAGACAATAAGCAGTAAGTGCCTTATTGTAAGATATAAATGAATTACTTGTTTGGCTTCTAGAATACAAGTGTTCATCAATTGTACAGGAATTTAATACAATGTGACCTGAGTGGATAACACCACAATAGATGCGAGCCCTACGGGAGATATGACATTGGATTATGTGTTTTCTGTTGAGCAAGTTAAGGAGAGATGCATAAATCACTCATTAAATTAATGAAAGAAGTTAGAGCATGGATTTATTACTGCCACCAGGCAAATAGCATTAGCATAAAGCAGGCTTCTGCAATGAGTAGCTCGGGGTTACTGGTAGCGATCCAGCTAATTGTAAGTAGTTGTCCTGTCTGCAGTCCAGCCTCTTAAATTAGAAGCATTGATTGGATGAATTAATACATGTATACCAAAACTGAAAAGCGTGTATTGGATACAAAACTCTGTCTATTTTCAGAACTCATAAGCTGATGTTTGGAACAAAATGGCTACATTTGCAAAATGTATTTAGGGCTCATGTTTGAGTTAAAATTCATACAGCATTTTGGAGACTTACTACTAATATAATGACCTTAGTGCCAGGGGCATTGAAGCTATGGCTGTTACGTATTATTCTTGTAGAGGCATTCCACATTGCCAATACCTTTGCTGCATTACTTCTGGGAACTGTGCCTGATGAACTGAGGTGATCACTGCTGATAATGTTGCATATTGTGGCCACTAATTAAATCTTTTCTGATGGTGTCACTTTTACAACACTAATAGTATTAGTAGTAGGGATGATTGTCATTGAACTTAAGTAGCTCCTATTACAGAAAAGGTTGGAGACCCCTGGCTTAAAGCATTAGACAAAGCAACGCTGATAGTGGTGTCTTAGAAGAAGGGCCAAACAGAGATAAGAACTTTAGTAAGTGTGAGGCAGAGGTGCAGTAGGTCTGGAGGAAAAATGAGTTGAAGTAGTATTGTCAGGGACGGAACATTTTTCACTGTATACATGGAATACTGCCCTGATTCAAAAAACATTTTGCACAACAAAGTTTAACTTAGTTAACTTGCAAAATGCGAAATCCTTATCCAGGGAATCACGAGTGGTGTAATTTTATCTTCTCAAAATGCACTGAGGAACACAGAAAATCTGCCATTCATACATTTAACAGAGGGTCAGGAGTTTTGAATGTTTCTGGGGAAGGCGTCCTCGGGGGTACGGGAATACCCACAAACCCCAGTCTGTTGCCATGATTCACCTACCCTTGCAGAAGGTTTCCCGCCCTGGAAACATATTGTGTTCTAGTCAAATGCAGGAGTAAGTACCTCTCCAGGGTGAGAATAGGAAAGACTTTCCTCGCCCTCATATTTAATGGGCAGAGGAAGAATGGGTTTTTTGACTGGGAGAAACCATGTTTCCTAGAGAAAAAAAATATAGTGCAAATGTCAAATTTACCCAATGAGAATAACCACCCGAGCGGAAATTCTGCATGTGTGAATTCTGCATGTGTGAGTGCATCAGTAAATCTACAATTGGCCTAGCCTTCCAGGAGAACTCATAGGATCTTTTGTGACTCCTGAATCCTCTGAAAGATGGCACTTTTCTCCAAATGTAGTAGTAGTGAAATGGAAATACAGTTCCACCTTTTAGCAGATGTTCTTAGTGGATCAAGTGCACAGAACTCCATATTTATGAGGTGGTTTTCATGAATGTCTTTATTGAGTTGGATTGTTTTTCATATTTTTTAATTGCAATAGAGCGAATAGGTTTCAAATTGGTTGCTGCACTTTGGCTTCATGAATTTATACCTAAATAAACAATGATGTCCTCATTACATGTGTCATTCAACACCTGATGTGGTAATACCTCACCTGAACATCACAATACCAGAGAGTACAGGAATATTCCAGGGTGGTATTACCAGATTATTATGAGCGAGACTATTAGGAATGGGAGGTTACCACGAAAATTGGTGTTTCTGCACCAGTTTCCTCAGACTTCTTCTGCTGGGTGTTGCTTTGCAAAATATGCCCATGAAACTCCCTGATAGGGGGAATTCTTATATTTCCTGTTATTCCGATTTAGCGGGCAATTCCAGAGACTAGCCGAGCCATAATTACATCTACAAATGTAATAAGGGTCTTAGTACTAATGATATCTCCAAGAGAGTTTGCTTGGAAGAAACGGACAGTTTTGTGCATTGAACCTCCTGCTCAGGTGTGGTAAAGCTGATTCGAAGGGGCCATCCAATGTACAGAGAAAGTGGTTATCTTTCCCCAGTCTTGCATAGCTAACAATCACCAACAATACGCATTCTAGAATTTTTCTTTGTTTGATGGGGTCTGATTGGGTTTTGGGGTCTATTGTGACTCGTTGACTCAATGGCCCCTTCAAAAAATAATAGAAGTGTTTCCATCCTTACAGCTCAGGCCTTTTTAAAGCACTCCTCTTTTCTTACTTCTTTGTTTTTTCTGAACCGGATGTTGAAATCCTCTCAGATACAGCTTTTCGAATCCCTCGAGCACCTCATGTCACGGTTCATTTCTATCCCTGCTGAACTTCAGCAGGGGACATATCTTAAGGTATGTTTACCTTTATTCTTAATATCCGTTCTCAAATAGCGTCTCTCAGAGGTAACATATTTCTGTCCATTCCTTCTGGCTCCTTCCCCGGTCAGAGTAAACTCTTCTTCCTCCTGCCCCACAGGGCATCCGGTATCTTTTATCCTCTTTCCAACTTCTAATTCCTTCCTCCTGACAGAATAGTGCTCTTTAGCTTTCTAGGAGCTATCCATTTCTGAGCACAAAACATATTTACGAAAATAAAAAATATAAATATCTGGAAAATGGCGTCATTTTGTCAGACCTAATTCAGTCTGAGCTAAACATAGTTCAGCGAAAGTAAAGCTGACAGCCTTGGACGCAAAAGAAGAAACCATCCCAAAACAATGTGGCAGTCAGCCGAGAAAAAGTGGTCGGGCAATTCCGGCCACAGAGACCAGTAGTCAAAAGCAAGAGAGGCTCTGAGAACGTCACAGAACGAGTCGGACACGTATTAGAGTCTTGAAGTGTGGGCAGGGTATGTTTAAGGTACGTGTCTGCCTTCAATATCTATTTATTTAGTGAGGTATTCAATATTTTATTGCTTCATATTAGAAATCTGTATTGTGCCAATGAGAATTACCAGAATGTTCAGACCTTCCCTCAGTATTTTCATACTCCTGGTTCTCACTTTGCCCTACTGCAGGACTGGGAAGAGTCATTTAGTGGCTAAAGTGCAGACTGTGTGGTGCCTTGGGACCACACAGTTCAATCCTGACCTCTGCACCGAAAATCACCTTATTCTGTGTTAATTTACCTAAACTCCGTGCACATATGAGATTAAACTGGAAGCGTAATAGGGGTGGTGCACAGACGTACCACACAAATTTGTAGGCAGAGATAACACCTTGAGGATTGGAATCTCAACAAGGTAAATCCGAAAGGGGAGAACAAAGCACCAACTCTGTTTTAATCTTGGCGAGTTGGGCAGGTTACGAATTAGAATGTAGAAATAATGGTCTTCAAATTGATTATCTTCACTTGAACTTCACAATGAATGTTTCTCCAGCCAAATTGGCATGGTAAGTCTATGCACCACTGCTACCACTCTTCCAGTTTAATCTCATAATTGGAGACTTTTGGACATTGTTCCATGCCTTGAATTCAAATCTACCTTCTAATACACACCCTTGGTGTGGGAGTGTTTGGCTTCAATTGGAATTGGCTGTCCTCCGTTGTTGTCTGCTCGTCCTGAGAAAGCTGTGACGCTTCCCTAATTTTACATATCCAGGGTCCAAACGTCGGCATTCATTTTCAAGTCTTTTTCCATCAGGTCTCCTGACCCCAAGAATTAGAAAGTTCAAATAGGGGTCACTCGAGATCATGTGTCAAAATTGGAAAGGACAGACTCCCCCCTAGCGTTTATATATTGTGTACATATTTGTATGTATTTTATTACATGAGTATAATTTCACCCAGTCACATGTCACCTTGCTTCACTTTATTCACTTCATGTTCATGTCAGTAATGTCATTTAATGTTATTGAAAGTGACAGCCAAACATGATTTAAAGAGTAAAAACAATTTTCATACCAAAAATCTATTCCATCTGAGAGTATTCTATCCGAAGTCTATAAAGAACTGTATTAGACTATCTTGCATGATTAATATTTCATAGGCTCAAAGCATTTCTTCTACCCGACAGAACCACTTGTAGATTACTTTATGAATGCCCAGGTTCTGAGGGGCACAGGGTTGCCCCATTGACTCTACTAGCCTTTAGTAACTAAAGGCTAGTAACATGGGCAACTGGAATGGTAATGTATAATTGGTTAACAGTTTTTCTCCCCTCCACACTTTTAAGCAGGCCATCGACCAGCGGTTCCAGAGTAAGTATAGAACATGGAACCCGGCTCCTTCACCACCATGATGTGCATCTTAAAACTCCATCTGAGGCTACAACAGCCAACGCTCGACCCCTGTCAGCACTACCATAAGACACTCAAACAAGACACCTAACTTCGTAGCCTTCTCTGCGTCTGCTGTACCGCATACACTCCGCAACTTCAGGTATTTGTAGATTTTTGCACTGTAAACCCAGCCACACCACTAGTTGGAAGTTATATGTCTGCAGTTGTCTATTTTTTTAGTCTCAACTGTTCTTCAGGTTCTTTATGCACCTCTGAATGACATGTTTTGTTATAGAAATGTTAACATCTTTAAGTGTTTTTTAAAGTTATATTGGAAGACAATGTCACCTTATTCTAGAATTTCCCTTTTCACTCCTTGTTTACATCTTGTCTTGTTGCTGCTAACCAGAACGCCTTCTCCATATACAGTTTTTTGCGCATTTCGCACCAAAAGCGCCACTTTACATATTCCTTGTTGCAATATGTTGCTGTATAGTGTGAAATTGTTTAACAGGTATTTAACATTTTGTCTACTTTTTATTGGGTCATTGGAACCAATTTTGTTGAAGTTTTATGTATTTATGAGTACTAAATCGCACTCCTGTTACTTTTTATTGTGTATTTTGTGAGTATATGTATTTTGAGAATTTTATGTGGACCTCTATGGAGTTTCTTAACATAAATAAAAACAAACTTGAACTTAAAACCAGTTGGAAGTTATGGTAAATACATATATCAAATAAATAAAAATATCAACTAGCAACTGGGGGGGGAGCAAGCAGAGTATGAGTGGGAAAGATGAAGCGAGCAAGTTCCCTAAACCATATACAATAATTCCTGATTTTTTTTGCCATTCAGCATAAACGGAGTGCGACTAAAGGACTTTAACAAGGAATGAGTGAAGAGGCCAGACAAGCTGGCTCCTGTGCTCTGTCTCTAGCCATTAATAACGCAAGGGGATTAACTCGACGTTATGAAACAGAACAAATAAAATATATGTTTACAACCAATACATCAGACTTTTATATTCCTGAAAAGATTCATTTTGCATGAGCGTAATTCACGATGGCAAATCGTAATATAAAAGAATGAGATAATAATAGGAAAAACATTTCCTAGAATTGGCTCCAGCGACAGCTGGCTTGGACATTCCCTACTGTCTGCACCACATTATTGGGAGTTGTAGTGAGGAATGTCCTCCTGAAAACCTACCGTGGAATTTATTCATTGAGGCTGAGACAAAAAAAACGGATTGTTTCCCATTTGTCAAGGCTGGGTTGTTTTCTTAAGGCTGGCCGGCTCGAAGTAATCACAAATGAAACGCGCGGCCTCTGCGTCCCAGCATTCCTGTATGTCAGCTCCCTCGAATACGAAGAATTCAACAGAGCTGCGGGGCACCTTATGTTGTCTATTTGTTTTGTGCTAAATTCTCAGAAACATTAACGTGTTTTCTTGGACAGCACGTCATGCTGCCCTGCTGTAGTCTATAGGGAGGGGCAGCCACGGACCGTGGAGGGAGTGCCGCGGCTGGGCGCATAGGTCGTCCACTGTACTACAAGTGCCTTGGGGTATAATCAGGGCCGTTTGAATTATGCGACAGGGGAGGATGAAATTATGCAGCATGATTAGCTGATTAGTACAGAAAGGAAAGGTAAATTATGTGGTGCAATACAGCACATTTTGCGATAGTATTACTTGATTATTTTGTAATTTTTACATATGATAACACTGTGTGGGCAAAGGTCACACCTCATTAGTGCAAGGTTCACAACCAGATACACAAATAAGCAACTGAAAGATGACCAATCAACCTTTGCAAAAGACTTCCGCTAGGTGGGAACACATTTTAATTAATTTTTTTATTTGTGAAAGGCTGTATACAGCGCGAGCATAACCCGTCAGGGTATCAGAGCGCTGTACGCAAAGCAGGCAAGATGAACAGGAAAAGGTAGTAAATTAAACATGTAGGTAGTCAGGTAAGTAGTAACGCGAGAAAGAACAATCTAGTTAATAGAAGGTATAAAGCAGTAACAATGCATCACTGAATGTTAAAAATAAAACTGTAGAACTGAAGTAGAAGTTAGTTCGGGTGGCTTCAGGTCTGTCGTTGCAGGTAGCTATTCAGGAGCAACCCTTTGACTTCTTTTAGGTTTCGCAAGGCGTCCGCTGCGCAGCAGCGTTCGCACAGGCGAAATCTTATGTTAGAACAGTAGGGACTTTGTCCCGCCTCTCTCTTCCATTGGCTAGCTCCATAAATGGAGGCTAGCCATTGGAAGAGAGATCTGTCCGTCATTGCCCGAGCAGATTCGTGGGCGTTCCGGCGATTTTTACTCATCCCGCCCCTTTTAGAACGTCATGCGGGGGTGGGTGGTGGTTTATTTTTTTTCTTCGAAGGGTGTTTGGGTCATTTCTCCAGGCCAACCGCCGCCGGAAGAAGTGCAGGTGAGTGCTCCCCTCCCCTCCCGCTGTCCGTGTGCCCGTTCCCGCCTCCCCCCTCCCGCTGTCCGTGTGCCCGTTCCCGCCCCCCCTCCCACTGTCCATGTGCCTGTTCCCGCCCCACTTGTAAATGCTTGTTTTAACAGTAAGCAACGCCGCATGTAATCATGGCTGACTGGGGAAACTAAGCAAACAAGTTCTGCCACACGGCTCGCCCTACTCTATTTCAACATCCCAGATTTTATATTGACAACACAGGCACCGCTCTTTAGGTTGAGGTACAGCACCCACTTTCACACTCTGCTGGCGGATCCTCATCGCTGTCCCGTAATCCCCCCCACCCCTCCCCACCGGCGCCGCGATAACCTCAGCATTACCAACAATGCACAAACCACGCTTTAGTTTGCAGCATAGCGCCCGCCTTTTCACCCTACTGACTGCTCCTCATCTCTGTCCTGTCCCAGAGTGCTGCGCTGAACTTTCAGCATTAACAACAACACGGGCTCCACTCTTAATAATTTAGCAGGCGCTCGCTTGACCTGCTGACTTAGCCAATGCTTGCTTTTCTTTCTCCCCGCAGCCATGTATACTTTGCCCCGTCTGTTTTCTTATCTATACCATCTGTTTCCCTCCACCCAGTTTTTACATGGCTGACTGGGGAAACTAAGCAAACAAGTTCTGCCACACGCTCGCCCTACTCTATTTCAACATCCCAGCTTTTATATTGACAACACAGGCACCGCTCTTTAGGTTGCAGTACAGCATCCACTTTTACACTCTGCTGGCGGATCCTCATCGCTGTCCCGTAATACCCCCCCATCCCTCCCCACCGGCGCCGTGATAACCTCAGCATTACCAACAATGCACAAACCACGCTTTAGGTTGCAGCATAGCGCCCGCTTTTTCACCCTACTGACTGCTCCTCATCTCTGCCCTGTCCCCGGGTGCTGCGCTGAACTTTCAGCATTAACAACAACACGGGCTCCACTCTTAATAATTTAGCAGGCGCTCGCTTGACCTGCTGACTTAGCCAATGCTTGCTTTTCTTTCTCCCCGCAGCCATGTATACTTTGCCCCGTCTGTTTTCTTATCTATACCATCTGTTTCCCTCCCCCCAGTTTTTACTCTTTACGTTCCCATTTTACTCTCCCATATCCTCAGTGCACCTTCTGTGTCTGTTCTCTAAACTCCCTCCACCGCTTCATCCATGTCCCTCGCACTATCACTCACCTATTTCCCATACCGCTGTCACTGCCTTCTGTTCTCCCCCCACTGCTTTACTACTACTCCTGTTCTTTCAACTTCCTCTGAGCTCTGCCATTCACTCCTTTCTTAGCTTGTTTCATCTCCTCTTCCCTTCTTTTCTACTTCCCCTGCTCCTCCTATTTTCTTGCCATCGCTGTTTGCACTCTCTCCTCTGTGCTGCTAGTAATACTCTATGCCTGCTGTCCCTGCCCCGTCCCTTTACCTCCCACCTTGACTGCTGTGGTACATGCTCCCAGTTCCATCTGCCCCTGCTACGTCACCACTTCCACCGTTGCTGCAGGCGATGCACCCTGCTCGCATTTTGCTCTAGGTAATGGCCCAGGGCACCCAGTTGTGCCCCCTCCTCCATTGCTACAGGTAATATCTCCCGCCTCTTTGCTCCATTTGCCCCTCCCCATTTCTGTCTGCGATCTGATGCTAGGATGCATGCAATTTAGTCTCTCCAGTGATGGGTGCATTAGGGCTCAGAATATGTAAATCTGTGGGCTGGAAATCTTGCGGTTTCTGTCCGGTTGTCCAGTGTGAGGTCACATGGAGTGCTAATGCTGCTCCTTGCCTTCTGTGTCGCTTGCTATTCTTCCCTTCATCCTGAACCCCAGCCTGGGCTCCTTTCTTCCACCCCTGACAACTTTCATTCCCACTCTGCAGATCCCACCCATTCCTTAACACCCACTCAGCCTTTTTACCTCATAACCTGTTGCCAGACCTCTTCATGTGCCACACACCTTTTCAATCTCTACTACTCATATTCCTGTACCTCCTTTATATTACCCAGTTACTCTTTATCTTCTTTGCAGCCTTGGCTGGCTCTGTGTGTGTGTGTGCGGCTGGCTCTGTGTGTGTGCGGCTGGCTCTGTGTGTGTGGCTGGCTCTGTGTGTGTGTGTGCGGCTGGCTCTGTGTGTGTGTGTGTGTGTGCGGCTGGCTCTGTGTGTGTGTGTGTGGCTGGCTCTGTGTGTGTGTGTGTGTGTGGCTAGCTCTGTGTGTGTGTGTGCGGCTGGCTGTGTGTGTGTGTGCGGCTGGCTGTGTGTCTGTGTGCGGCTGGCTGTGTGTGTGTGTGCGGCTGGCTGTGTGTGTGTGTGTGGCTGGCTGTGTGTGTGTGTGCGGCTGGCTGTGTGTGTGTGCGGCTGGCTGTGTGTGTGTGCGCGGCTGGCTGTGTGTGTGCGTGGTTGGCTCTGTGTGTGTGTGGCTGGCTCTGTGTGTGTGTGTGTGTGTGCGGCTGGCTCTGTGTGTGTGTGTGTGTGTGCCTTTGTGTGTGTGTGTGTGTGGCTCTGTTGTATGTGTGGGTGCAAATGCAATAGGTCTCACATTTGCGAGAGATTAAGCTAATGGCAATGTAAATGACAATGCCATTATTTATCTGTTTTTGAAACCAACACATAAATACAAATTTTGTCATTTACAATGCCAATAGCTCTAACTTTTCCAAAGGCGAAACCATTGCATTGTAAATGCTTGTTTGAATGTGGCAATCGAGGGAATAGCTCTGATTTTGGAAGGAAGAGCGTTCCAAATTCTCGGAGCAAAACCAGAAAAAGCTCGGTTATAAGTTCTCTTCCTATTGTATGTTGCCACGTTTTGAGTAACCTTTAGTCATCCGAATGAGCTAAAAACCTTTTTTTTGTAAAAGATCTGCAGATTATGCAGCAGATGATGGATTATTTGACAAATGCAGCCAAACCAATTATTCTGTGGAAAATGGAGTGACCACAGAATTTCAGGGGCCTTGGGTATAATGCATTTGTAATACAGTAGATGGGACATCCATTACATTTGTGATGTGGTATTCTGTCCGCCAAGCTCTAAATAAGTCCCTTTGTTTCTTACTATGCAATTCTGTCGCTGTTGAAGTAATTGTTTACTGTACTGGAATACTGCGGTATACCTGGAATACTGAAACATCTGTACCTAATTTCCTTGTTGTGTTTGGCTGGCATTGGAGGTCATCATCAGCAAGACTGGATTTGAAGAACGCCTATTTATCGCTCTTATGCCACAGCAGGGAAAAGCACAGTCATGAAGCAGTGTGAGGCGAACCGTGATTTGTGACATTCCCTGGGTCTCGACAGACCGGACGGAGTAGGGAGAACTGAAGAAGGTCAGCAGTCTCCCTGAGCTTCACCCACCTCCTGCAGGTATCCAAAGACCAAAAAGAGGTGGGTGCGACATGCACACCAAAATGTTAAATCTCCTTCCTGCTGTGGGTCAGTGCAAACAAGTGGCAGAGAAAGGATTTCCCTCTATGCTGGGTTTGGCTTTGATGGAGTCACTACAGTGAAAAACAACCTCTTTATTGAAACCTACCCATTTACCATTCCATATATTACAGATTAGTAGTAACATTAATCAATTAATCAATCAATCAATATTTGTAGTGCGCGCTAATCACACCGGGGTGTATCCAGGCACTTTGATGGGTGATCATCGTTATTCACATGTAATTAGAAAATATTATCAGCACTCCAGCGTCGCAGCATATTACCACAGAGATGCCACAATGGCTGCTGCCAGCACACAGTGTGAGCAGAAGCTAAGTATTCTATTATTTTGTTTATTGTAGCCTTTCCTACCTCTTGTCGAGGCTCCAAAGTGTGTTTTAATTGGTTGAGTACATAGGTACTCTTTTGTTGTATATGGTCACAGAAAAGTGTTGTTAGAGGGGTCACCAATGAGTAGAGTGTTTTGAATGTGTAGGTGAGGCCTGTAGAGGGTCCCACAGACTTGAGCTTGTTTGTGTAGCAATGTCTTGCATGCGGAGCAGAATGTGGGAGGAGCATGAGGGACAGCTTCGCTGGCCGTACATACAAACCCTGTAACTTGTAGTCAGAGAACCAGTTGAGTTGGGTGACCAGGCGTCCCAGATTTGCGGGGACTGTCCCGGTTTTTCACCAGCTGTCCCGGCCGATTTCGACTTAAAATGGTGGGAGGTGCCTTTTTCATGTTTCCCAAAGCAGGGATAGTTAGCAGCTGCTATACGAAAGTAATTTAATTAACATGCATGCTACTGACTTTAAAATTTTTATTTTATTTATGTTCTGTAATTCTCCGGTGAGGAGCGCTGTCATTCTTTATACTTGGTTGAAGGAAAATTGTAGTCCTTCTTCTATTTCTGTGAAATGTCCCAGTCTTTGGCGTTAACATTCTGGTCACCCTACAGTTGAGTCCCAATTCTGCAACCAGCACTAGCTTTATTTCCATTCCTTGGCCAAAGAAGGCGCTAAGGATCCCACTCTCCTGCATCGCATGATCCAGGGCTTGCGCCGCCGGACAGGGAAGGAGCCCCCACGCAGGGTGTCTGGAGGGAGGCAGCTCTAAAAAACCAGCATCATAATCAGATTACCAACAATTAAAAATCAAATCTATAGTTTGATTATCTGATTCCTCTCTTCTGAAACTTCTTTCCCTGCAATTCATTAATTAGATACTAATGAGATATTTATGGTATATGTCTATGATGTGATGCACAGCTGGAGTTCAGTTATCCTTCATGTTGGAGTACATTGTGTCACAGTGTTGATTTTAATATTGTCCATCTTCAAACCACTCTGAATGTTTGTTTGCAAAAAATAGTAGACATGTTGTACTGTGTCTAATGGAACACACAGACTCTGCATTTGCATATTGCTATGTGTGGTAGAGACAAAAAGAGCTTCCTTTATGCCTTCCTTTTTTATCTTAATACTTCAGTCATGGGTATTTGTGGAGGTGTGTGAAGCTGTGAAGCTTGGTCCTTCACAACAATGTGTTTTTCTAAAGTGTGCCGGTATTATGGATTTTGAAGCTAGAGATAGTCTGGTTGTCTCAGCTCACAATGGTTATGGCTTGTTCTTCACCATATGAGGGACATTTTGGTTTTTTTCTTGTATTGATTGAGCTTGGTTCCAAACAAAAAGATGGATGAGGTATATCTAAAACTCTGGGACCTCTTAGTGAACGTGTTCACTCTCTAATTGGTCCTCTAATCTGTGATGGTCTATGCAACTGAGACTGCTTGATGGAATCCAGGGTATTTAGCAGCAGCCCGTGCAGGTAATAGCGGCGTGGGGGTATTTTGACAGACTACGACGAGGGTAAATGAATTATTTAATTTCCCTTGTGGTCGCCTGTCGAATCCCCCCCACTGCCCACCACTCTTACCTGCACGGGCCGCTCCTGAGAGTATTATCCGTTACTGAAGATATTTGGGAGTATGGTGATGTGGGTTTTGAGAATGGTAACAGATGTTTTCAGTGAGCGAGTGAATTTGGGGGGCCTTGAATTGGTCTGTCGGTGTCATTTTAGATTTTTAATTTTTATTTAAAAAAATGTGACAATCCAATGCCTTCTGGACCTCCATTACCATGCTTCTCAAAATGATATGCTTTCATGGGCTTCAATGCCAAGACGTGGTCAGCTGTGTTGTACTTAACTTTGCACTGCGAGCACTGAAGCTGCATCAACAACTGACTAATACGAGCTGGAGGACGTGGAGATTATCCATTAAAGGTGGGTATACGAAGCTTGTGGTTAGATACTACTCTTACAGTGTCACTGCACATGCAGATGGATGTGCCAAATGTCGGCAGAGCAGCCTTTACAGATTGAGCTCCACTCTTTGATGGTCAGTGCTTGACCTGAATATGGTCCCTTGCTCACACTTCTGTAGAAGCAGAACTTCTAACCATCAGGTGCTGGCATCTTCTACCGACTCTGTATTTTCTGTGGATTGAGATGAGCCAAGGTATATCAGCAAACCCCGTCCCTTGTGACCAAAAATGGTTGTGTATCTTGGCACCTATTCCCACTCTGTTTTAATGTCCAACAGATTTCAGAAGGGCACATGGGTAGCCACAATGACAGATTCCAACTCTCTTGACGCAATCCAGATATATGTTATAGTTCACCAATCCATCGTAGCCAGAAAATGTGAAGGATCCACCGAACAGTCTCACTCCAGGTCGGAGCTGGCAAGCAGCCGTTTTGTAGGGGGGTGCCCTGTAAGTTGAAGCAGAGTAGGTGGGAGGTGTAAGAATCTTGTCTTATGTGGGTATAGCAGGCTGGGAGATGTAGACTATGTAACCCCATCACCCGGATACACCCCGTAGGCAAAAGTCATGACAAGCATGGATCTATTGATCCTGAGCCAAAGGGGGAAATTAGATTTATTATAGTGGGTGATGGGTGCACTAGTATAATCCCAAGGTTATCAAACTCCCTGGTGATGAGTGGGGGGAGTGGCTCTCTAATACACCATCTACTCGGGAGGGGGCTGTATACCTCAAAGCAAGGTGGTTCACTCTCAGCATGCCAACAAACCAATAACATTTCTATCATCGAATGTACACCAATTGGGGGCAGTTCATAGATGTACACAATATTTGCCTCCTCCACGAGACATAGAGTGTTTCACCTGTGGTTAGGAAAGGGTATACCTCATTCTGTGTAAATGCAATAGAGTCATCTAGGGGAAGACCATGGGGGCGTTTGAAGACATGGGTGAGAACAGGACTACAATGTTTAGTAAGAGTTCTACCAGTTACTTCTCAGGCTATAGGGAATCCCTGGAACAAAACTGCCATAGCCACGTGTTCCGGGACACCTAAGCATAACCATGCTTGCCCGAACAAAGCATTGCCTTAACCACACATATGAGTGGAAGTGGAAGGAGTTGTGGTCGTTTTAGGGACAGCGTGGGGGGTCGGGGTAGTGTATGTTAAGGGGCAGGGGTTTAGGCCTCAGGGAGAGGGAAAGGGGTAATTTTAATGGCAGGTTTTGAGCCTCTGGGAGGGGGGCATTGGCAGGTAGGGGTTGGTAATTTAGGTCTTAGGGCGGGAGCAGGGGGGTCAGAGTAGTGGCAAAGTTAACCATGCATACCCCCTTACCATACATGCCTTTACAATGAAATTGCATAATGAAGGTATGCGTGGTTAAGACTCATTTATTTTATTTTGTTTTATGCGTTTTTATATAGCGCGGACTTTACCCGAGGTGTCAGAGCGCTTCACAATAGGAACAGTAGTGAAATATGAGGAACAATTACAAGTGAGCATGTTACAAAAGCAAACGTTACGTTACATAAGGCAATAGTGACAATTGTGCATGTATCGAGCAAACAAAATACAAGAGGTAGCAAACGATACGTTACAAGAGGAAAAATGTGACGTGCGTATGTTACAAAAGCGTACAAATAGAGGGATAATACTGCACTAAATGGCAGATACTCAAAACACAAGAACAAACGTTACGCTACATGAGGCAATGGTGGCAATTGTGCATGTATCAAAAGCAAACAAAATACAAGAGGTAGCAAACCATACATTACAAGAGGGAAAGTGACATGTGTATGTTACAAAGGAGTACACAATAAAAGTAGAAGTATAATACTGCAATAGATCGCAGACTCTCAAACCACAAGAACACATTGGGAAGGCACTTCTCTAGTCATGTAGAACAGAATTTCCTATAATGGAAGGACTTCCTTCAGATAATAGAGAGGGCGTGAATTCAATTTGGAAGTGTCTTTGAAGGAGGAGAGCTGTGAGGTCAGTTTTAAAGTCCTGGGAAGAGGTGGTGGTCAGGAGCTGAGGCGGAAGTGAGTTCCAGATTCTCACCGCGTTGCCTGAAAAGGATTGGGCCATCGACCTTTCCTTCTTGAAAGTGGGAGGTTCAAGCAATAGATTTTCCGCGTTACGTGATGGTCTAGAGCCTCCAGAGAGTTTCAGTTTATTCGCCAGGAAGCAAGGAGAGGAGAAGTGCAAGGCTTTGTGGGTGATACAGGCAGTCTTGTAGATAGATCTTGCCTCGATGGGAAGCCAACCGAGGGTGGATAAAATGGGTGTGATGTGGTCGCTTCTTTTGGCCCCATATATGAAACAAGCTGATGAATGGAGAACAGATTTAAGGGGAGACAGTTGGGATTTGGGGAGGCCATTAAGAGCGTTGCAGTAGTCCAGTCTGGAGAGAACAAGCGATTGGACCGGGGTTTTAAGGTCATGCTCCGGGAAGAAGGGACAAATCCCCCAAAGAAGGCGCAGTTGGTATCGAGCAGACTTTGCAATGGAATTTATTTAGGAGAGTAGATTGAGTTTTGTGTCGAGTATGACACCAAGGGATTTTGCGCTGTCGACGATGATGGGTTTATTGTTAAGTAGATTCATCTGATGCATCCATGATTGAACCGGGGGAGGAGAAAGTGAGGAGGAGAGGAGGAGGAAATCAGTTTTAGAGGGATTCAGAATCAGTTGATGAGTTAACATCCAGTTTTGAATGGAGTCGAGAGTAGAGCTTAGGATGGAGAGATTGTGAGTGGAGGCAACTTTGAGGTAGATTTGAGTGTCGTCCGCATAGAGATGATAGTGGATCCAGGTTTTGCTTAGGAGATTTCCCAATGGTTCTAAATAGAGATTGAACAATGTGGGTGCAAGTATAGAGCCTTGAGGAACACCTTGACCTAATGCCAAAGGAGATGAAAGACTATTCGCCGTTTTGATAATTTGGGATCTATCAGAGAGGAAGGAAGCAAACCATTTAAACACAGTGCCCTCCATTCTCTGTTGAAGAGTGTTAAGGAGAGTGTTGTGATTGACAGTGTCAAAGGCTGCAGAAAGGTCAAGGAGAATAAGAAGGCAAGACTCCCCAGAATCGAGTATCTGTAGCGCATCATCAGTCACTTGCAGCAGGGCTGTTTCAGTGCTACAGTTTTGAATGAAGCCGGACTGGAAATTGTCAAGAAGATCATTGTCCTTGGTACGACGAGAGAGTTGTTTCGCTACACATCTTTCTGTGATTTTCGCAAGAAAAGGTAGGTTAGTGCTGGGGCGGAAGTTGTTGAGGTCGTTCGCATCAGCAGTGGGTTTTTTAAGCAGAGGGGTGACCTGCCCAGTTTTGAAGGAAACAGGAAGGGAGCCTTGACAGAGGGAGAGGTTAACCAAAGTGGTCCAATAGGACAGAGAATGGGTATAGAAGTCATTGGCAATGGCACTAGGGATGGGGTCAAGAGAATGGTTGGAGGGTATTGTTTCGAGGATGCATTTGAGGTGGACATCTTCGGAGATGGGGGTCAAAGTTCTGTCAAATGGCTAAGGATTTGCGCTCCTCTGGAGGGGTAGGATGACTGACCTGATCCACAAGTGATTTCACTTTTTCGTCAAAGAATATAGCGAATTCCGCTACTTTCTTTGTAGAATCCTCCAACTTGGAGGTTGGGGAGAGCAGTTTGGATTCTTGATGAGATCTAATAGTTTTTTGGGTCTATTTTTGGCTTAGTCGAGGAGGGTTCTGAAGTGCGTCGCTTTTCCAAGGAAGATGTGCTTGTGGTACTCGGATCTTGCTGAACGAAGCGTGGCCAAATTATCAGTGGAGGGCGCTTGTCTCCATTGTTTCTCCAGGAATCTTAGGGACTTCCTTTCTTCATAGAGGGATTTGTTGAACCAAGGTGCTGAGGGAGTGGGCCTTTTCTTTTTACTTTGGAGAGGAGCGACGTTATTGATTTAGATTGCAAGGACTGTGAGGCATTGGGAGGTGAGTTCGTTAACATCTAGGTTCGGGTCTAGCCTTGGAAGTGATAGCAAAGCTGATTCACAGAGGGTACCGAGGCCAATATTTTTTGTGTCACAGAACCAGGAGGTAGCCCTCTTAAGTTGGCCGAGAATTATAGAGTGTGATAGGTGAAGAGAGAATGGGATGAGGAGGTGGTCAGACCAGTCTACATCAATAGGGGTAGCAATAGTAAGCATGCCTGTTTTCGAAATAACATGGTTCAGGATTAAGCCCTTAGAGTGTGTTGTTTCTGTGCAGTGTTGGATAAGATCGTTTGCAGAGAGGAAAGTGGCCGGCAAATTCGCAGAAGAGTCTTGAGACGAGCCCCAGTGGAGACTGAAGTCACCCATGAATATCTGATTGTCACTTTGCCAGAAATGGTCGCTAATGAAGTCAGTGAGTTCCTTCATAAACGAGGGGCCGCTACAAGGCGGGCGGTAAATGGCATGGAATCTGAGGTGTGAGCGGTGGTGCAATTGAAGTTCAAGGGATAGGCATTCAAACGTGCAGAAGGAGCTGTTAGGAAAAGCCTTAAGTTGAAAGGTGTTTTTAAAGATGACTGCAACACCTCCCCCAACTTTGTCAATTCTGTCATTTCTAAATATAGAATGCCTGTGGATACTAGGAGATCAAACAGAGTGAGAGGTATCTTTGAACCAGGTCTCTGTGAGGAAGAGCATGCCAATATAGTGAAGTATGATTGTGTCGGAGATTTCAAGTTTGTGTTTTATTGCAGATCGGCAGTTGTGGAGCAGACAGCGCAGCTCTGTCGAGATTGTTTTGTTGACAGGGGCACTTGGGCTATGAGGGGTGATAGGGGTGTTGTACTTATATGAGGGTGCTCGGGAGGGTTTAGGTGGATGAGTGGTTCTGACAGAGGAGATGGTCGGAATAGTGTAGATGGTAGGGCTACTTGAAGATGAAAGTGGAAGAAGGGTGGCATTCAAGGGCTTGTGTCGGTTAGCGATGTTTGCAGACAACAGGTTATGCTTGGCTATTATGGGGTCTGGGGGCGAGGTGCATCTCGTGTGAAGGTGAGTGTTTTTCAAAGGAATTGAGGTGTACGGAAAAGTGGAAATCTTGGAGCCTAGAAGTGAAATGGTAGCTTCAAGTTGGCAGAGAGCTTAGCTTATTTTCCAGAGAGAGTAGGGCAGAGCATGGCATGTTGTGTGGCTCGATGGAAACAGGAGGGGGTGCAATTGGC
This sequence comes from Lissotriton helveticus, assembly GCF_964261635.1. Lineage (NCBI taxonomy): Eukaryota > Metazoa > Chordata > Amphibia > Caudata > Salamandridae > Lissotriton > Lissotriton helveticus. Next base: position 397,624,344 of record NC_136057.1, read on the forward strand.
GTTGAAGGCAGGGGGACGTTGTGGAACGGGAGGGGAGTTGAGGTATAGGGTTCAGAGGTGGGGAAAGGTGGTGGTTGAGAGGGGGCATTGGTACATCAGAGGTGAAAGGAGAGTTGTCTGTTGGCGTTGCAAGAAGGATAGGAATGAAGGACATAATTAGGGGGAGGTAGGTGAGGAGCGAGGCGGTGGGGCAGAGGGAGAGGGGAGGAGTGTGTGGAAACATAGGATTGAAGGAGGTTTGGGAGGAAGCAGGGGAGGGGATGAGGTTGGATGGTGCAGATTGGCCGAGGAACGGATTAGCTAGAGGTCCGGCTGAAGTGATGAAGAGGGGCATACTGTGATGGGGAAGAATGGTAGAGGAGGGCACAGGAGAGGAGGAGGGAAGAGGGTCGACCTGTGCCTCCTGAGGGTGCAGCCTATTGGAGTGTAGGGGGGTTAGGGGCGGAGAGAGGAAGTAATGGGTGGAGCTAGATGAAGAGTCAAGGGACAACCCGGTCACAGGGGAGGGGAGAAGGGAAGGGAAGAGTTGGTCAAAGAGAGAGAGACAGGTGTCTTTGGTTTGGATCATGACAGTACCGTTGTTATAGAGTGAGATAGTGAGGGAGCCGTTGAAACACTCAGAGGGGGACATTTTTAGCTGTTTCCCTTGAGGGACAGAGGAGGAGGAGGTGACGTTAAGGGAAATATATAAGCTGGTGGACCAAGAGGGGAAGTTGTGAGTGAAAAAAATTAAATTGTTTTTGAGCCTCCCATAACGACCATTGTAAAATTGATCAACAAAAAGGGAATCAGGGAAACATTCCATGGTTTTATGTTTGAATCGTTTTGCTGCAGCTTTAGTCAGGTTAGGAGTGTAGGAGAGTGGGGTCTGCAATCCCATGGCCACCCCAGATTTTTGCTTTTTGCTTCACTGATTTACGACTTTCCCTGGCTGTGGGCCTGCTAATCAGACCCACAGCCTAGCTGTTCTCTCTCTAAATTGCAACCATGTACCTTAGGTGCATCTTACCAATTGGTACTGGGCCACCTTATCAGTCCCTGTACAGCATACCTTAGGTATCCAGGGCATAGGTGTACCCAGGGCCTACCAGGGGCTGAAGCATGTATTATGCCACCCCTGGCTGGCCACCCAAACAGACACAACTGGCTGCACGACAGCTGGGGCAAGGTGGTGTAAACACCCTTTGCTTTAGATATAGTATTCCTATATCTAACCCTAAAATGGACACATATATTCCTATCAGTCACTCCTGTGGCAGGCCTTAGAAATCCTGAAGGCAGAGTGCTTGGAATTATGTGAGATGGTGCTCTAGCATGAGCTGAGCCCGTTTGCAGCTTGCGGAACCAAGTCCAAATAGCTGTTCCATTATAACGCTATACCATATACTCTTAAGTGCATTATAATCCTCGCGGTTAAATGCTAACTTTGGTATAGCATTATCAAAACATGTCGAGTAAGGTGTCATACGAATTGGAATACTAACCCCTCGCCAATTCTGGCGACGGGGTTAGCATTCCACCCTTCTAGAGGGACACAACATGTATGTAACTGTGAACCCCGGTTAAAGTCAGACATAGCCTCAGCTCCACAAAATGGATGCTGCCACCGAGACACAAGTCTGCCCTCCTGCTGCTGGGAGTCCTTCCAGCAATGGAGGCCTGGACAAAGGGTTTCCTGTCAGGGGCGGTGCTAGCACCATCCCAGACAGGATTTTGTGTATCCCAGGTAGGCAGGGCTGAAAGGAAGGTGACTGCAAGTGGCACCCCGGTGCTCACTGTGCATATGCCGGCTCAAACCAGTTCCTGGGGCACACCAGCCCCTGAGCTGGGGAGAGACCGGACAAAGGAGAGGGGTGTAACCACCCCCCTCCTAGTCCCACCCATAGGGCAGGACTTAGTCGCGTGCCAGCCCCTTTTCTTAGTATAAAGGTAGGAGCAGGCCCCCTTCCCAAATTAGATAATTCTGAATCTTGAAACTACTTTCCACGAAAGGAACTCTTGACTCTTCTGAAGACTCTCCCTTGTGGCTAAGGAGTAGCCACCCTGCACCAGCAGGCACCATCGAAGCTCTTGCGGTTTGCTGAAGTCCATCCTCCGGATCAAGACTGCCCAGCTCGACGAGACCCAATTTTCCCTCCATCTCTGACCTCTACCTACATCATCCAGCCCAGCTGAGATTCGTGGGTGTGACGAGACCCGTGGGACCGGCCATCTTCAAGACCTGCACGACGCTTCACCAGCACGACCCCCGAGAGACCCTCGAGTAAGTGCACTAGGGTTTGAGAAGCCCTAACCCTGAGCAGCTCCAGCACCGATGTCCAGCCCCCCAGCCTCCACGAGATCTGCGTGGGGCCCTTCTGCTCTTTGCTGCTCACCGCGTTGTCCGGCTACTTGCCTGCTGGCTTGTGGCCCTCCTGACGATGAACCACGACACTTCCATCGCTGGTCTGGTTGCTCCAGACTGGCCCTTGCTCCCCTCCAACAGAGGAGCACCCTGGACCCTCCTGGTCCACTCCAGACGCCATCTTGAGTCCACCGCGTGGGCTTGACTTTGCCAAGGCTTGTTGCTCCAATCCTGGTTTCAGCAACGCCGACAGCAGACACCTTCGTGGGACAGCTCGCCCCTCCATCCTGGTCGCCGACAACGCCTCCTGGTCCGAGAGACTGCAGAGCCCAGCGTCGCCCACTCACCTGGTCGAGGTGATTTCATCCGGTGCCATCCTGGTGCCCATCTGATCACTGACTAGTGATTAAGAACTGAGTCCCCTCTGCTTTCAGGTCATCTTCGACTCCGATCCAGGCTTGGGTCCCATTGAACTTCATCACTGGTCGCCTGCCAGCAACTTCTTCTTTCAGGCTCCATAGACTGTAACGAGGATTCCCGACGTCTTTTGAACCCTATGCAGCCGCAGCCCCTGGGCTAGGTAACTCGAGCATTTCGGTGCTCCAATGTAGGTTCACTATCTAAGTGTCCAGATCCTTTTTCGTTTTCAGCCTAACTAGTCGGATTCGTCCGATAACACTAACTTTACGAAATCTAGCATCCATAGACTTCTTCCCGCATCCCGCGTGAGAGTGCACACTCTGCACCCGATCTCCCTAGGCCTCCTGCTCCTAACCTTAGGGTTCAGTAGTGTAGTCCTAGCGATCCTGAAGCCTCTGGATCTTGTTACTTACCTGCTAGTATTTCGCATTCCACTTTTGTAGTATATGGTTTTTCGTGCCCTTCGGGCATTTGTGTAAATTGTGCAACTTAAAGTATTTTCGTAAGAGTTTTGTATTGTGCTTAGCTCCCTGACTCATAAAGAGTTCAGGGTAGAACTGTTATTAATAAATATCCTATATTTTTATAACAACTTGTGTGGTGTCCTTTCACTTGGTGTTCAAGGGGTAATATGTGATGGTAAAACAGCTGGCTTAACACGCCCTCTAGAGTTTAGCCTGAAGACTGCTCGTGTCCATGCTACTAGGATAGCTGGTCTGAAAGGTTGACTTACAACCAATCATCAATAAGGGTTGTTTGGTATGATACACAGTGATCACTAGAATAGTGAGCACTATATATCAGGCCAACTTCTCACAAGGAGGATAAATGATTTTGTAGCAATTAATTCCAGACTTAACTTGAGTAGTGGCCATGTTGGGAAAATGAGGAGGAGGGTGGTAGGGTTATGAGAAGGGTGTCACTAGGGAAGTGGTGGTGAGGAGAAGTATAAGGACAGAAAGGGGGCACATATTCCAGGCGTCGGGTGAAGATATCTGAACTAACGAGCAGTTCGGGAAGTGAGGCGATTAGGAACAGGTTGTTACTTCATAATAGGAGAAGATGGGGGCACATATTCCAGTCGTTGAGAAGGCTTTACTGCTTGGGAGTCTCAATGATTCCGCTAGTATTTGATGGGCCCTTTACCTAGGTCATCATATACTATACATGGTGCCACCTGGCACTAGATCATATTTAAAAGGGTATTGTTTACACATGACAGGGCCAACTGGACCACTGTCATAACCATCACAAAGCAAATTTATAAAAATTAAAACAGATCGTAAGTGTTCAAGCAGTAACCACTGCTAATCACTGTACCTAGCATCCGCCTGTAACAAAAAACACATTATGCACAGCATCACATTGGGCGCCAAAAGCATTCTATGCCCCTAACCTCCAAAGTATCACTAACATTAGAGGCATAAAGCACAGGGTGGAACATAATCTCACTAGCATAAACCATAATATGCAAGACAATCTCATTGTCATACAAACCACATTTAGAGGTAACCAGGACAGAGTGCGTAAATCATACTACATGAAATAAATTTCCTAGCACCACATAATCACATTAGGGCCTGGCGCCCAACAAACCTCCCAGTCCCCCTGGGCAATTGGCCAACTGGCCATCTCAAAGGGGCTCCAATGTCCTGTGTCCAGAATGTTAGGGCTGCTGCCAATGTCGCGAAAATCCAGGGTGCGAACTTACGCAAATCTAAACTTTACAGCTTGCATCAAGTGCTGCGCAGCTGTGAAGAGATGGGGCAAAGGAGTGCATCTCACTCCTAACTCAATCAGAACTGCCCCCAAGGATTAAATTGTCTAAACGGTGCAGCTGGCACTACTTGCTGCGCAGCTGTAAATGAGAGAAAGGCCCGGGCACTCAATGTGCCCTTTGAATAGATAGGTAGAAACCTTGCGCGGCACAGCTGTGAATAGAACAAATGGGCCCTGGCACAACTGTGCCCTCTGAGCCTTGCTGGGGCTCTTAAAACAACATTGCCCCTGTTGGAGCCACACAGGGCTCTAAAATAATCATGCCCAAGCTTTGGAGCCACCTGGGCTCTAAAAACAAAGCTGTTTACTGTGGTTCTTGCTGTGGGACCTCTGTTGGGTAGGCTACATCTGCTGCTGCGCCTCACCACAAGCTCGGAGTGGACAGCTGGAGCATGATGTCAGTGCCATTTTGAGGTCCGGCAGTGACCAGTCTGGGGGTCAGGTGGCTGATCAGGAGCCCTCCCGCTATTCCGATCAGGGGGTCTCCCCCTTTTACTGCTCCGATGGGTTGCAGGCTCCCGCCGTGGTTCTGTAGGCAGTATCTTCTTTGCCTCGTGTTGAGGCTCTAAGTGCTGACAGTGGGAACGGCCACGTGACGCGCCGGGAAGCTGCTCCTGGGGGGTGCTTCCAAGATGCCCCCTGTTCGCGGTCCTCCGGGTTCAAATGTAGCTTAGGAGGAGCGCTTCCTCAGCCCCTGAGCGGCCGCGGGCCAGGGGCAGTGCAACCCCTGGAAACTCCGGGGACCCGCTGCTGGTCGTCTCTGCCCACCTCAAGTCTTCCTGACACAGCTCGGAGCTGACTTGGGCACCGGGACCGTGGATAACTGAAAGTGGCGTGCTTTGGTGGGGGTCTCAGTCAGGGCAGTGCATGGGGTATCACAGCCACTCTATTGGATTCGTTGCTGAGGCAGGAGCTACATCGTCATTAATGTCTCATTGAAGCTGCCATCTTAGGGTCAGGCAGGCAATGGACTCCCCCGGGCCGGTTAATTGCTGCAGACGGCAAAGAAAAATATGAGGCACTGACCCATTGGGTGTCTTCTTGGTTTGGGCTGCGTGGTAGAGGTACACATGGTCTAGTCATGCATGCCTCTATCGTACAACGGCTGGCTATAAGGATAGCCTTCTGTGATGGCAACTCTATGGTGCGGATTAATGTGCACAGTCGGGTGGATGGGTGGAAAGAGGAGAACCAAGCCATAAGTATTATAGAGGACTTTCTCTCTGACTACAAGGGCAAAGGTGAGATCATAGTGGCAGGTGATTTAAACTCCACTTTTGAACCCTTGTATCATCTGATCAAGACATGTTACTAGAAGAAAATGCAAAGTGAAGAATTCCTCCTGTAGACCTGCCAGCTGTAAAGTTGTCCCCAGGGGCAGCGCAGCTACCTTTATTTACTCTGAATTGTAATTTTAGAGCAGCAAACGGTAGAACCTTATTTGATACTGAAGGAAAACACACTTTCAATAGGCCAGGTTATACTAGCTGTATTGATTACTTTTCAATTTGGTTGCAGGACTGGACTTCTGTTCAGGAAATGGTGGTCATTGACAGGGCAAACAGGGATCACAACGCTCTTAGGGCGATATTCTCAAGGACTTACCGCTGAGTTATCTGCACTTTATCGGAGCCAAAGTGGTGATAAATTGATTGCCCCATTCACAAGCTGGTGCTAACAGCCCATATCACCAGATTACCTGCGAAAGTAGCCGCTAAAAACATTGTCACAGATGAGCCTGGCAATTATCGCTAATGATATGCAGAGTAGGCGTTCCTATGCAAAAAGTCACGAAAACACCACTTTGCAACATTCCCAACGACCAGCCAGATCTGCAATAAGATCACAAAACAGGCGATGAGACGCGTTAGCAGCAGGAATTTAACACCTGCTCTAACCTGGTGTAAAGTCGGATGACAACCTGCACCAGATTAGGGAGCCCAGCCCAGAGCCACACCTGAAGATCAACAGATGCCATGGAGCCACTGATCATGAGGCTCGGACACCCAAGAGGGCCACTACACCCCCCCCCCCCCGCACCCCCTGGGCCCTACCCCGAGCACAGCCCACCCCCGGGACAAAGATATGTTACATCAACTTTACGAAATCATGAGCAGAACAATTTGCCTGATGTCGCACAATTACAACACTTAACATACATGTGTGGTCAGAAAAAGGAGAATCATACATTCATCTTAGAATTTCCAAACAAATCGTTTTATTCAGAATTAACACAAAACAACTACTTTGAAAAGTCATGGCGGGTCTTCTCAGGACAATCAGTAAGTCACAGCCTGCAAGACAAAATTATAGATAAGAAGGTGTGTCATGCGCTCATCAAAGGACAGAGAGAGAGAGAACGTGAGAGAAAGAGAGAAAAAGAGAGAGAGAGAGAGAGAGAAATAGAAGTAGAGAGAGAAAGAGAGGGAGAGAGAGAAAGAGAAAGAGAAAGAGAGGGAGAGAGAAAGAGAGTGCCGACACTGCGCACCCAGGCCTCACTACTGCCACTGGTGTGTCTCCAACCATGTACCGGTACACACTGCATTCCACCAGGTCCCTTTTCTGAAACAGAGTCCAGATTTATGAATGGCAGAGTTCATATAGTTGCACACGCCATCATCGCTTGCTTGCCCGCCTCTGCGCACACAGGCTGCTGCACCCCAGCCCCTCCCGCTGCCCAGCAGTGATTGCTCACCCCTGCCCACCACGCAAGCTCCAAGTCCGGGGCCCGCGACCATGGCAGCCTCCACATCATGCATCCCCGCACCGCAGGCCACCAGGTTACACACTTGATTCTGGGTCTTGATTTCACAATGACAGAGATCATATCAGTGCACAAGGCATCATTGCAAGCAGCACACCTGCTCAGCTCTTGAGGTGCCACTAACTCTGTGACCTGTGAGGCAACCCCACGTGGCGGTAGGGCCGTACTGCCCGCTGGCTCAGGCCTACACTGTGGTCTAGCAGGGCTCACAGAAATCCTTACCAGTCCAGACCGCCAGGACGGGGCATTATCGCAGGCTGCTCACCCCCTCAGCACTTACAGTGCCCCTACCTCAGTGCACCGAAAGTCACCGTCCCGTGGCAGTGTGCCTGTGCCATCCGCAGTGTATCCAGTGCCACCAAGTCTGCGCACTGTAAGTCATGGACCCTTTATGATTGAGTTTCGTGGTGCGGACGCCATTATGTCACCTCTGGCACTGGGTAATGTGATGTGGCAGGGCCCTAGGCCCTCTTGCATAAATAATACCTGTTATGTGTGTGTGCTGCATTTTAGGGGAGTCACCCCTGCAGCTCTGATTTTGCTGCCCCTTATCCCTTTCATGCAGTGTGCCTTGGACTTCTGTGCTTATACAGTGCAGAGATGTTGCATACTTGGGTACATTGGTCTCTTGGTGGGAGTTGGGGGTCTGGGGCATGGTTTGTCCGCAGATGTGCTATACTTAATTGTGCATGTGTGCCATTGTGCATATCTCCCCTCGCCCCCCAGTCCCTGGCCGTTACTCACCCTGGTGCTATTGTGTCAGGTCATGTTGAGCAGTGTCCGGTCCCCCAATTCCTGCCACCGTCTCCCCACTGATGACTGGGGACTCCATTTCCTCCATCTCGTCCAGCTCCTCCTGTGGCGCTGGACTCCCACCTCCAGCCTGCATTGCTGCCTTACGGTTGTTGGCGAGTTTCTGCTTGGTTTTGCGCTTCAGATCATTCCAGCGCCTCTTGACCTCTTCCACTGTCCTCTTCAGCACTCTGACTGCATTCACCTTGTCCACGATGGACTGCCATATTCCATTTGTTGCCAATGACACAGTGGAGGTGACAAACAGTAGTTGATGGTATTCTACCACCTCCGTTATCAGGATCCTGTTTTCCTGCGGACTGAACTGCTTCTTCCTACTCTTCTTGTCCTTGCCCTTCCCTAACACCGAGGTCCCAGGCAGGTCCTCCGGGGGGCTTGTGGGGTTCTGGTTGTCCTCTGTACTTGCTCCGGCTACCTCCATTGTGCTTCGCTGTTGTTTGGCTTTTGTTTGTATGTTTTTTTCTACTTTTCTAGTGATTTTTCCCGCCTGACGTGTGTGAGTTGCAGGCCTGGAGAAGATTATCGCATATTTTTTTATCGAGGTTGGGCCCACCGCAACTTTTTTCGCGTTGGGGTTTACAATTTTATAGCCGTCCCAGTGACTTTATCACGGACATCTGACACGTCACCGGGAACATATTGCATGTTATTGCCGTGTTGTGAATAGGACGTTAACACAGAGTCATTTTCCCGCGATAGACGGCGATGTGAAACATTGCGATAACCAATTTTGGCGATGATTATCACACCTTCTTGAGAATATCCCCCTTAGTATCTCATTCCTGGGTAAACTTGCCAATGTTACACCCATCCATGGTTTTGCTCCAGTTGGGGGTGTGGAATGGAAAAACGATTAGATGGGGATGGGTCAAAAAACTTCCAGAGGCCTTGGCAGAAGTGGCTGCTGGTGCTAAAGAGCTGGTAGCAGTATTTGACAATCTGGCCCCAGAGGATGGAGAACTGTTCTTCATAACGATCCATTTACTGTACAAGGGATCGCTTGGCCCAAGACATCAAGACAGGTCACACAAGTCATAATGAAGCCCCCTGGTTTTCTAAAGTTGTAGGCAGGCCAAAACAAAACTATTGGCAGCAGCTAAACCCAAGAACAGCTCTCAGCTTGTGTTATGTAAGGCACTTTATTAAAAAGAACTGGAGACAGCTAAAAGAGCCTGGGAAGATGCACTCTGGGACAAGTTGTCTCAGGCCATGATGGCAAAAGATAATGCAAGTTTTTGGGCTTCCTTGGCGCGGAGGAACAATGGTGGCAAGAAGTTAGATGGGTACCATGTGTAACCCCAGGTTTGGGTATCTTATTTTAGGAAGCTATATTCCTGTAGCAATGTTACACCATGGGTAGGCATTAACTCCCAGCTGGTCATCAAATTAAAGACCTCACCGGCTCTGGGGGTAGATAGATAAATCATAAAGGATCTCCTGACCCTATTTAGGCCCCAAAACATACCATGGTTTATGCATGTTAGGTTTATGCTCAGGAAGTTGGAGATGGAGAGGTTCTGGGCCGCACCAGAGGAGCTTGGCGCCGTCCCTAGAATGGCTATTAAGTTAGCCTATTTGGAGCAGGTATCTGTGGAATCTGTTTGAAGCTGTGGGGGCTCCCTTACCTTGGAATTTATGAATTTTAAAATATTGCCAAGATATGAGGTGACGATTGATGAGATTACCCTCCTTCCCTTCAGCTCGGAAATTGTTCCTTCAATTCAGGTACCAGAGTCTCCTTATTAGAACCCATTGTGTCAAATGGTCCAATGCGAAAAACAACAGTGATAAGTTTCCGGTGTGCAGAAGATCACCGGAAACCACATCTGAAATGTTTCTGTCCAGGATATGACCCACAGAGAAGAAGAGGGCTATTGCCGCTGTGTAGGACCCTCGGTGATAGGAAGTATTTGGGTGCACTTAGAATTTTAAGAACCGACAGCTCCAGACTGGTGGTCTTCGTGGTTGGGATGTACCTTTTGGCTGCCTGGCTCTGGTGATCTAAGTGCATTCGAGTATATGATACGGATCTGATATAACAGCCATATAGGAGGGAACTGGTGATCCGTCCTTTTCGTTATGACAAACTTGTGTACGCGGATCGTATTTTAATGCCCTCATCGCTTGTACACACTTCTCTTAGTGGTGCTATTCTCTCTTGGGTCTAAAAAGCCTAGAAATGATATGAACTTTTTGATTATACTGAATGTAAACGCTCTCCTGTACCAGTGAAGTAAAGCTGAGGGGTACAGAAGGGCTAGTCCATGCAGCTAAACTGAGACACAAGGGCTTGTTTATATAGTTAATTTTAGATATTTTATGTGATTTTATTAATCCTCTTTTACACTAGATTGCACTGGCACTTTTATCGAGAAAGGAGCCCAAATGGAATACAGGTGTGAAACATTTCTTGCTCATTTAACTGCTGTGTCCCATGTCCTCTTGCCCAGGATGTATGGAGTAGATTCTTTTTAGATGTACCATGATGTTTTATACGTTTTATATGTACTTGTTTGTACTTTATGATCCTTGTTGATCGAATAAAGTTAAGACTAACTGAATGGTGCAGTTCCTTAATGCACTCACTCCACACCCCTCCTTCCGTTGGGCCTATCTTCTCCATCTATACCGTCTCCTCCTCCCTCACGGGGGCCCGCACTCCCTCCTTTCCCCATTCTGCCGTCCATTATTATTTTGGAAAGAAAACGTGCTTTTCCAGCTGGCGTCCAAGACTTTCTACACTTGATCTGCAAGTACCACCAGGTTCATCGCAGGGAGGTGTAATGGATGCCAGGGACAGGCCATAGTGCCTGTTTTTTTCGGTGCATGTTCTAGGCGCGGAAAACAGTCAAATCCCTAAACCCATTTGGGGAGGGTGGGGCTGTGACACTCTTTGAATAAAAGTTTATTTGTTTAATGCGCAACCAACCAATCTCCATACAGGAGTGGCAACTGTAATTTCATACTGATGCCCCCGGCTCGTGATTTTTTTCTTTTTTACGTTTCTTTGCTTTTCTTGGCACGGGCTAGCATTCCTGCGGCCTGACAGCTGAGCAGCACCTCGCTAATGCATTACCTGATTACTGTAAGTACTCTCGCATGTGGAATTTTGTACATCAGCGTTCGGCGAGTGACAGTAACAAATAGGGTATTAATTAGCGGCGCCGTGATTAAAGCTCTGGCGTGCCGGTGCGCGCCTGCCGTGAGGGCCCGGCGCACGTCTCCGGTCCGCGTGGCAGGAAGGAATGGTAAATGTGCGCCTTTGTCGCGCGCATGTACCGTGCACTAGCCCACTTCTAGTAAGAGTTGGCACCTGGCACTAGGCCATGGGGTAACACTTATCCAGCGAAGGTTTTTCCAACTAGCAGCTCCTTGTATGTGGGAGTTGCCGTTTTGACTTTTCCATTTAAACAATTTCCAAAAGATCTGAGTATCAATGGCGTAACAAAAGCCCCCGCAGCCCCTGGTGTATGGGGGAGTAAGGGGGTTGGAGGGGGAGGCGAAGGAGGGGCAAGCTCCAGGGGGCACCCACCTGGCACTGGCAGGTCCCTGGCCTGAGAGCTCTGGCCTGTGCATGTGCTTTGCAGGGGGCAGGACTCAAGTTTCATTATGCCACTGTTGAGTATCAATGGCATGCAAGGGTCCAATGGGCTATAACACAGACCTGCCAAAGCACACGGGCCGTGATGTGTCACGATATCGTCTCTTCACTTGGTCTCCTGGCGAAGCACCAACATCACCCAGTGGATGAGAAGGTGAATGGAAACCCCTGCGGTGAGTGGGTTTCCAGCTTGTGTGTGATGGCTCTGTACAACTGACGACCATCCTGGGCAGGGTTTTAAGTGGGCCGGGTCTCAAGGGGTCTGAGCACCAGCAGTTTTTTTAACCCCTTCTATGCGTTCGTCGACCAACGGCCGTTGCGGGCACTACCTCCGTAGTGCTGCGCACATCCGTTGGCTGACACGGCCCCGCCCACTCCGCTAAACGGCCGCTCCACGGCGGAATTGCTGCTGCGGTTAAGCAGTCATGGGGGCCTCAAAACGGGTCTCTATCGGGCTCTGTTTTGAGCTCTGGCACAGGCTTTCCATTTTTTTTCCGGACTGCAGCGATAGCAGTTTGCTGTCACTGCAGCCCGGAAAAAAGTGCCAGGGCACAAAACAGCCCGATAGAGACCCGTTTCAAGACAGCAAGCACATCGATGTGCACTACTCACACTACTCACAAGTGGAGAAGTTACGGCATGACGTCATGCCAGGTGAGCGTTGTGGGGGAAGGGAAATACTTTAAAGAGTCATTTTCTTTCTGGATTTCCCTTCTCTTCTTGAAACGCAAGAGCAGCAAAATTGTGGTGTCACCAGGGCTTTAAGTGGAAGCTTTTTCAATATTATATGTAACAAGGCGTAGTTGCAGCTTATTTATCTTATGCAACTAATAACCATTGCCAAAGCTAATAGTCCTGACTTGTTGTAGGTATGATGTTACTTGTTGTATCATATATCTGGATGCAATGACAGAAACAGCAAAATACAAGTCGGCGGGACACTATGCTAAACATAGATTTTTAGCGTAAGTGTTTTAAAGTCACACCCTTAATTACATCGGCCACGCCCAGTTTTTTCATCCCACTTAGCCCTGAACCTGGGGGTTTTAATCCTCCTCGGCTCATGGGTGGCAGCCTGTTCGTGTTTTTGTGGAGGACAGAAGTCTCTGCGTGTGCAGTGCTGGACTCTACAACCTGACTCCTCCCACTGGTTTGACCCTTCGTTGGTCCTTTCATGGCTGGTGAGGCAGTGAGGGATCAATGCCCCGGCCCTCTCCTGACTCTGCACCTTCCTGTCACATGTTGAAAACATCCAGGGTCCGCTCCTCCGTTGGAGGGGAGGAGCGCGTTGCAGCACTTAAATGCCCTTGAGATGAAAAATAAAATGTTAATTCATCATTGCGATTTTATTTTTCATCCTGACATCCTCCCGTCCTAAATGAGTGTCAGGACGCGGGCAGCCGCTCCTGAGTGAGAGCAGCGAGAACTGGGAGGAGGGTGGGTTGTACGTGCACTTTTCAAAGTGAGTATGTCTGTTTGGCTGGCCATCTAGCAACGGCCAGCCAGAAAGGCGCACTTTGAAACCTCTAGCCTGGCTGTCTCAAGACAGCTGGGTTAGAGCAACTGAAGGCCTCCATCTCGTTGTGGAACGCTGAGACAGGCTGCTCCTTCCAATCACAGCGCTGCTCTCATGCTGGTGAGAGCAACGCCCTGATTGGTCAAGGGAGCTTCCTGGTGGCCGGGCTGCAGCGTGACGAGGTCCGGAGCAGGAGATCCTGTTGTCAGGTAAGTGTGTCTTTTAACACCTTCGCTGCGGCGGCTATTCCGCCGCAGCGCTAAGGGGCCGGGGGGGCTGCGCAGCGCTCACACGCTGGTGATGGAACCGCTCCGTCACCAGCCTTGGGTGAGCTGTGCTGATGACGGAGCGGTTCTGTTATGGCCCCGCCCGCTCAATAGAATGTGCCGCGCAGGCGCAAAATCAGCGCCGCGCAGGCGCGTCGGGCAGGCCATGATGGAACCGCTCCGTCATCAGCACAGCGCAACCGCGGCTGATCATGGAGCGGTTCCGTCATCAGCGTCGAAGAGGTTAACATAGTTTACGTTTATATTTGCATGTGCGGCCGTTTATTTTTATATTTTTTAATCTTATTTGAGTGCGCACCCGACCACCCTCCCTTCCTGTTGATGCCAGCTGCCACTGAAAATATCTGAAGGGTTGGCCTAATCCGTGCAAGGAAAAAGCCACCCCCTGACTGGATAGTAAAAGACAGTCCTAATTGGGATACAGCGGACACCAGTGCACTGCACCGGCTAACTGTGCCCCCGTCCAGTTGGCTGAAAAGCCAAGATTGTCTGAAGAAGCTCCTGAAAACATGGGCCAAGTCAGCAGCTAAGACAAAGTGTGAAGTTGAGCTGTGTGTGCCTTGGCCTTGAATCCCACACATGGAAGGCCCCGGGAGATCCATCATTTGCTGTAATGCTATCCAGAGAGTGGGAACAGTCGTTGACAAAGAAGCTTGCCTGTAAGCATGATGTACCCTCTAGATAGCTACAATTGCTCTATGCTCGAAGCACTGAACGTCTTTTCTGTATCCAGCTCTCGCCTGCACTAGCTAAAAGGGACCGACCGCCTCATCTATTCCAAGCATCATCCCAACACTTTCTTGGCTCTCTCCCTTAGTGATTTGGCAGCCATTGGCTTGCGTTTCTTTGTTGTTCCAAACTATTCTTCTGATATTGTTTTACATGTTTTTGTAAGTGTAGCCCAAGCTCTTAACCCGTGGCTCTCTGCCCAGTCTAAAGCTGCTGCGCCCTCCTCTACAAGCACTTTTCTTGTCGGATTTGTGGTCTGCAGGCAGCACACCGGTTTTAGACGAAGAGCAGCACCCTCTGCTCCTGCATAGGAAGATGTGGCATGCTGGAGGACAGAATGGCGAGCATGCCATCCAGCAGGGCCAGACTGAGAGCTAAAACCAGCCCTGGCAAAGCGCTCGGCCGGCCCCCTGGGGGGGGCGACCGAGCTCTATGCCGGGGCCGGTTTTCGGCCGATTTTGTTACATGGCCGATTTTGCAGCTATGCTGCAAAAAGGACCCTGTAACAAAAATGGCCCCCAGGGCCCAAAACCGGCACCCACCCTTGCGGCGCACCGGGGGATTGCCCGGTGCCCGCAAAGGCCAGTCCGGGCCTGCCATCCAGCATATAATGATGCACCGGACACTGACCTAAAATAAGAAACATCAGGGTGCTCATGCTAGAGATGTTCCCCCAGGTTGTGTTTTTATCCTGCTCACAACATAGCCAATGCTCTCTTTTTTTGCAGTTTTATATAGTATGAACTCGACCTGAAGGATGTATGTCATGACAACGCGGGCTTTACACCGCGCTACCATTACAACGCATCCATCACAACACAAGTCATTACAACGACTTGTGCTGTAGGCCCTGGATTTAGGAATAGTATGATTTACTATTCCAACTCCAGCTACGTAACAGTAGGGAAGGTGTTGGAATAGTAAATCATACTATTCCTTAGTATATAGCGCCATCCAGCGCAAGTCGTTGTAACGACTTGCGTTGTGATGGCTGCGTCTTAATGGTAGCGCAGTGTAAAGCCCGCCTTGTAATGGCTGTCTCCCGACCTGAAGATATCAGAGCACTTTACACGAGCAGCAGTTACTTTAGACAAGGACACATTATTTGTTTTTGTTTGTTTTATAGACACGTGGAGATTGATTTACCCAGAGTCACAGAATCGCACCTGGTGCCCCAGTTCCAAGGTTGGGAACAATGATTCTTACGCCCAGTAGTCGAAGTGCATAACCAAAAGAATGGAAACTGGAATGGTGCACGCAACTGGGATGGGGTGAGTGAGAGTGAGGGACTGGTCACAGTCATGGCTAAAGTGTTTCAACTTCAGCTACCTACATATATATTAACACACAGCTTAAATGAAAATTAAATGCAAGTTAATCAGTGTGAAATGCAATATTGTACATTATGAAACCTCTGTTGGTTAATGCACTGCACCAGAGAGACAAATAATTGAGTCGTGGTTGGTGCAGGGGAGAATAGTGACTTGTGTATGTTTAGTGCTACGAGATTCCAGTCTGTGACAGAAAACAACGTGAACATGTAAGTAATTATTTCAAACTTGCATTAACCACATAAGATAGGCTGCTACAAAATGTGCAAAAAGATTTCAGATCAAATAGTGCTTCCAAAATATAGATTTTAGTTATTGACAGACTGTACATAGTGCATTTTTTTATAACGGTCTTTTAATTGCACACTCCACAGTTTAGCTGGTAGCTTCCTTACAATACTGCTCCAAAAGAATAAATGTGTGTCATCATTAAGCTTGAAGTGATTCCATAAACTAAAGTCAATAAAGACTTCCAAGCACCCTTTACATTTGTAGATTAACTAGTTGGCACATTACATTTCTTTGAGGCACCCTGGCAAGAGGGCTTGTTTAGCTGTCTGCCCCACCCTCTGTTTCACAGCTCAGGAGACTCCCTGGCTAACACTTCAGCTGAAGCATTTCAACTCTCGAATTAACTTCCACAATTGCTTATGCCAATGAACACAACGCACAATGCTGGCACCCTTGTATTCTAGTGAACAATGGGTAGAAATGTGTCAACAGATCAAGACCATTTGGATAACTTTTTAACATCAGTATGTGTACATTTTAAATGCAAACTTCTGTCAGCCAATCAAAACCTCTGTGTACAGCCGACACGACACCTCCCAGGTCCGTGCTTTGCAGTACACGGGTGCGCGAGGCAGACCTAACATAGGCAGTTTTCAGAGTTCTGGCTAGAAATCCACCCGTTTTACTAGTTCGCCCGCAGGGCTACTTTTAGCACTTTTTTGCATTCTCATTTCACACATCGAGGGGACTAGAAAAAGCCAAATGTATCCACATACGGATTTCGGCAAATATTCTCACTTATTGCCTGTGAGGACATGCACACGTCTTTTCATTTGTAAAGGGATCAAAACGTGCAATCTGAAGGGCCATAAGATGTGATTTCTTTAGTGATACTATACTGTGGCAGTAACATGACATTTTGACCTTGCACTCCAGTGATAAATATGGACATATACGTTTATTAATATTCCTATTTTAATAGACCACCAACGAACTAACTTTAAAATACTGCCATCCGGAAAGTTTTTCTACGAAATGTCACTTGCAGTCCGTATGTTAACAAGAGTCTGAAAGTGAGTATGGGGCATATTATCAAGGGGGTTTATCTCCGCTTTTTTGGCTTTAAAAGCTAAGAAAACGGAGATAAAATTATCTCCCTATTACCTAGCTGTCGCTAAAACCAGTTAGGGACAGCTAGTAGGAGATAGCGACCATCTTGGACCCCGCTTTGCATGTCAGTGAAATTTATCACTAATGACATGCAAAGTGGGTGTGCCAAGATGTTAGCGACTGGAAACAGTTGCTAACATCGCTATCTCCTATTACCAACTTTTGGAGATATTCGCGCTAAGCTCGAATATCTCCAAAAGCTAACACCTGCCCCTGAGCAGTTCTTAGCCATGTTATCCAATGGTAGGTGGATAACATGGCTAAGAGCATTAGCTCGGTAATGCATGAATATCGCTGACTTTTCAGCGATATTCATGCATTTCGGCCGATTTTTATCACTTAGGAGATAAACCTTGATAATAGCAAGGTTCCTAAGCGATAAAAATCGCCACAGCTCGGCGATAAAAATATTGCCGCTAAGCCAACATAGAGATAATTATCGCTAGTTGTTGGTAATATGCCCCTATATTCATTAAGACTATTTACTAATTGTGCAGGTCTGTGTAATTCAGTATTTTCCTTCGTGCAATGCAGTACTTATGGGACTCTAGAAACTCTAGTAGGAACTTATATCTGCAAGTACTTGCGGTTAATTCTCGAAAAAAATTCTGAAAATATGTCTTGTGTAAAATCAAGGGAAGGTAAGGCAATAGTGTTTCTGTTTCTTAAGACAGAGCATACAATGGGGTCAGAAAACTCCAGCCTGGTGCATATAAATTCACAAGGGGCAGATGAGTAAAATTCAGCAATGCGGCAATACTGGCTTCCACTCAAAGGCTGACAAGTCAGCCATTGCTCTTCTAATCCAATTTCATAACATGCTTTATTCACTACATTCACATTTCAAAGGATATTGTGTTTCTGGTAGTATTTTTTCTTCTGTAACATTTGATAATTAACTGGGTGTTTGGAATTCAGAGTTTCACATCTTTATTCAGTTGTCAGTGACACTGAAGGCTTTTAAACCAATGACATTGTTGACCAGTTCAAACTTGGAATCCAGAAGTCATTCAGTGGAGTGTGTGAAATGTTAGCTTCATCACCCTTTCGCTTGTATTCATTAGTAGTGAATGGACAGTGCTGTGTCAATCAGAATAAAAGTCAGGGCAGATGCAGAGAGGTGTGATTAGCACTTGAATTTAAAGACTGCTGGTGGCCCTTGTAATTCTGTGATTGTAGTTGAGAGAGAAAAATGGTAGCCCGAGAGTCAGGAAATTACATTCTGTGTGTTCGTCCCTATTTGAATGTGGAGACACTGGAATGTTACTCGATGGAATCAGAAATGCTCACTGGGGCAATGAAGGGAGCCTGATTGAAAATGTTCATGAGAGACACTGGGGGAGTCTAAATTGTCCTAATAAAGGATAACCCACATTAGACATAAATGGACATGCAAAACCATTTCCATCGTTAACTTCAGTTTAACCTGCTATGCAGTGCTTTATCCGGAAGTGCCATTAAAGTCAACAGATATATGGTGGTGTCTGGTAATAGTTGTCTGTTAGATAAAATCCAAAAGTGATTTATGAAAAATAAATCCCAATTTCCTTTTTAAAGTTCATTGCACATATAACAGGCAAAACGTATGCAGGTGGCTTAATATATATAGATTATATTAAAAGATCTTATGCTTTACTCTGTCACAATTGAATATGTAAAGGGAGACAGTGGACCTGGGAGTTGTGCTTGGAAAGGATCAAGAAGTGATAAAGCAAGTGTAAATAAAGGACACCCAAGGTCATTCAGGGATTACACTGAAGATCAGCAGACCATTATCCAAAAGGTAAAATACAGTATCAACAATTTGCAACTTAATTGTGAGGAATTAATTAAAAATTGTTAAAAGATACTAAATCCGCAAACTAAAGGGTATAAGAATCAGTATCAGAAAAATACATTGTACAATGTGGTCAGGCTGGTTTTATGTTCCCTCCAAAACTTAAATAAGGCAGTGGATTTCTGAAGGGGTTGTCTATCAAACCTACTATTTTTGTACTTGAGACTCTCTCTTGGGATGTACGTTAGAAGAATATTTTTTAGCTTTGGCGTGTAATGGCGTCTGTTTCACATACATACTTTAAAGGGGTTTGGTTCAGCCTCCTTGAGCCACTATCTGAAGCTAGTGTAGAGGAGTTCTGATGTGAAAGTATTGACCACTGTACCTCTTGTATCTATGTAGCAGGGTAATCAGGGCCTAACGCTTCTAGTAAGAGACAATTTTGCAAGTTGGTTTGGAAAAGCAGACATGTAGCACCTTCTGTACAAGGCATAAGGGTTTCAAGACCTTTCTTTTGCTTTTTTGGAAAGCCAATGAGACCTTTCAGGGCCAGTGTGATGGAATTGTTTAGTTTCAGCCTCAACCATATTTTCAACTCCATTGTCTATGTTAATTCAATAATCCAGGTAGGACATCACCACTGTAAGAATTTATTTAAAAAATAGAGCCAAAGAGCATTACTACATTTCTTGTTTTTTTCTGTCTGGTGTGTTGCCCTGTTCCACTTTCCAGGGTTGAAAGAGGAAGGAAGCACTGTTTGTGAGCAGGATTTCAGTTTCTTCACAACCAATTTTTCAGCCTTCAACAATGCACTTATGAAAAAAAAAAACACAAAAAAAATGCACTGATGAAAGGCATTTGAGATGGTTGTCTGGCTCATTCAATCTTGCACTGCAGCTGAGTGTCATCCAAGTACATGTAACATCCATTCATGTAGGAGTCTACGATGCCAATGAAGAGGGATCTGAGGCGCATTGAAGAGCATTGCCGGAAAGGACCAAGCATGATGGTAAACCGTCCTCGGTGTCAGCTTTACATGAGAGGAAAGTGACAAATTGGCTTGACAGGAGTAGGTTTTTTTAGGAGTGAGGCAACCCAACTTTCGTGGATAATGCTACCCCATGACCTACGCCAGCAGGACACATCCTAAGTGTTATGTTTACTACCCCTAGACATGCCACAATAACATTTAACTTCCCATTAGCCTGATATATTGTTATTGTTATCAGAGTCAATCTCCCAGCATGCAAAAGGACAACAAAGAGTACGAAGAGTTTGATCAACATGGACAGACAATGGAAAACCCACGATCTATCGACCTATCAGCTTTTGAGGGTCACCTCCCCAAAAGTACAATGAACAAACAACCACTGGAAATATCCACATCTTATGCCTGGCTCTCTGACAGACAACCACATCCCTTTAAAAAGATCTACCAAGATAAATAAACAAAAAGCTCAAATTGAACAATGACAACACTGTGTACAATAGTAAATCAACTCTGTCAGAGTAACAGTGAGTTTTATCTTGGTCAGAGTCCAAGGTCAAGGCAAGGGCAGTATAAATAAAGGAGAGGAAATCTGATGATTTTAAAAAGGTGCTGAGTGGGATAACAGTGGCCAAAAAAAAGAATATGCAAGGTAAAAGTTACAAATTCGAAAAACCAAAAGATGTATTCCTAGTAACTTTCTGGTGCCTTAAATCTGATCTCATTGGCAAAATAAAAAGTTACAGTAAGAAATAGAATGTAGGGTCTGGGCAAATATACCCCTCTCCTGAGCTTCAGAAGAATGAAGAATTACAAAGCAGAGGGCAAGGGATAACTTGAAGAGAATTGGAAATGAAAGCTAGATTTCTGCCTTTTCTCGAACAGCAGGGATATCTCATTTTATTTTACAGAACTAAAATTGCAAACAAAAACACTCGACAAGAGTGCTTTTGAAACAAAAGTTTCTGATCATCTCAAAATGCGTCTGGTATATGACCTTCTTAGGTCAAATTTAACCTCCCCTTACTTGTTGAATTTTAAGACACATCACTGATCCTATACAGAACTATTCGAAGGGGATGATTTGAACTATATACATCGTCTGTGTATTCACAGGTTCTATGTGATGCATAGGTGGTGCCTGACCCTTCCCCTTTCAACTTGACATCTCAGCTCACAATGCCTAGAAAAAAGGATTTCATGTATATTCGTATTTCATTTTTTCCCTCTCTCCTTACCGCTCAGTCTCTCATCCTGCTTGGCCCCATTCCCCCTGAATCTCCTCTGTTGTGGAACTAAGTATGCACAATGCATAATGGGAGCTGATACTGGTCAAACTTACAGCGCAATCCCACATGCTGGTAGGCATTAATGGCGGAGGAGCGTCGCCCGATTGCCTAGTTCAGAGCCAGCAAATGAAAAATAAAACGATGTTCGTGCAGGGAGGAACGGGGCGAGGCATGGGGAGGAGGAGTGCTATGCGCACTCCCTAAGTGCGCATACGTGTTTGGCCGGCCGTCTCAGGCCGACCAAAACACACATGCGCACTTAGGTTTCACCAGCCTAGCTTCATTGAACAGGTCTGAGAGGAGCGTCTTTCCAGCCCACTCAGGCCAATCCCTGAGCTGCTCTCATAGTATGAGAGCAACGCGGGGATTGCACAGGGAGTCCACAAAACTGCCCTAGTGCTTGCTGGGACGAGGAAGGATGTGGTGGGAGGCGGGCGGCAGCTCCGGGTAAGTGTTTATCATTTTATTTTTTATTAAACCACCCCGGTACGCTCCCCCTCCTGCGCTCTCCTCCATCCCCTCCACCCAAGACCGCCGCTGCTGGTAGGTTTATAGTGGTTTTGCATAGCATAAGAAGAAATCGAAGTAGAAAAGGAGTAAATGGTGAAAGAAGGGAATAGGGAGGCAGCCGCGGCCGGTAGTGGGAGTACCGGCCGGGCAGTGACGTGGGGAGGGGCAGGGTGGAGGGTAGTAATGTATGGATTACGTACTTTAACAGGTAAGTAAACATATAAATAAATAAAACGAATTTCGTTGCGTGCACTGCATCACCAAATGCGATGCAGTGCGCGCAACGAAATTCGTTTTATTTATTTAATGTTTACTTACCTGTTTAACCCCTTGGGCGTGACCGCGATTCTGCGCCTGTGCGGCCGTTTTGAAGAGTGGGCAGGTTCATGACGGCTCCCAGCTGTCATCAGCACACGCCCACCGTGATGCATGACGGCCGGGGACCGTCATCAGCATGGAAGGGGTTAAGTCTGTAATCCATACATTACTACCCCCCCATCCTGCCCCTCCCCCTCCCCACGTCACCGCCCGGCCGGTACTCCCACTACCGGCCGCTGCTGTGGGGAGGGTAGCAAGGCAAGAAGGAAAGAGAGAAGAATGGAGGGTGGAGGATTGGGGCAGAGGAAGCAAGAAGGAAGGGCGGAATGACGAAAGGAATAAAGAGAAGAAGGAAGGATGGAGGACAACAAAGAGGAAAGAAGAAAGACAAGAAGGAAGACTCTACTGTGTGCAAAGTGATGTGTTGTAGACTTAACAAAACTCCCCAGAAAGGAAGCCCCACCGCCCGTAGAAACAAATGAGATTACATTGCGTGTCTGTGAGGATTCTACAAGCATGCTCCACACAGCCCTGCGTGCACCACAAGTATGGATAGCGTGTGCCTCACGGGGTCCCCTCCCTCGGAGCCCCCGGCACGGTGGAGACGCAGAGATGGATCCGAGGCGCTCACATATCAGATGCTGGGAGTTAATCCCCTTAAAGAGCCATGGGCCGCTTTCACCCGGCCCTGAACTCGCGCTCGCCTCATTAGGGCCCTGACATTCACCCTGTTACAGTAAGAGCCCCGGCAATCATAGGCATCTTGTTCCTTTTATGTGTGTATTTTGGAACACAAAGCACACATTAGCTGCCCTGTCACAAAAAATCATTCCCGCGAAGATCATGGTAAACAGGAAAGCAACGGGGCTCCGTCTCAGGGTCACGTGCACACAACATGGACGCCGGCCGAGTCCTCCTTGGGGAAGGCGCTGGACCCGGTCCCGGTGTTTCGGAGCAGCGCCAGGCGCTTGTCCCACCAGAGTAACGAAAGCACGCCCCTATTATTAACAGTGTTCAGGCAACCAGGGCATTAATGAATGTTTTGCATTATCCACACCAGAAACACAATTCAGTTGTGCTTTGAGGTTTGCAAAAGGGCACTAAATCAAATAAAATGAAGTCTTAAAATAAACCCTGCATAATTTTTGAAACGCCAAATATCAGGAAAGCTGAACATAATAAACTGCCAAAGTCCGAGATAGGTTATACTTTTTTTTCTTTTCTTTATGGCTGCATGTTAAAGATATGTAGATCCCCTGCCCTTTGACTTTACCAAGAAAAGGCTGGAGCAGAAATGGTGTGAGGCTTTTCTCCGTACCAGGCAAAATGGTGTTTTGCTGCAGGAGTGCTCTATTTACACTGATAAACAAGACCGACCCGATAGGCATCGCTTTGACAAACTGGAGCGATAGTGCAATTTAAAAAAACATTAATTGCAAGCATATGCTACAAACAGAAAAAAAATGACGCCACCTAAACGTGGTCGCCATATGTGTAAAATAAAAAAAATAATAGAGAAAGAAAATAAGCATCAAATATCATTTTAATGGAGCTGTATGTGTGCTTCCCAGGAGTCGCGCATACTAAGAACAAGTATTTTTTTTCAACATAGTTTATTGATTTTTCAAAATCATAATATCAACACAATGGACATCATTGATTCATTATACCTTTTTAGTAGTCCACCCCCTTAACCATGACAGAAAGTTATTTACAATGCCATGTGACTAACCATGACTTGGTTCAGATAATGTCCATTCGGATGAAGGTCTTGGGTAAATAACTTGTGTTTTGGGGGAGAGAGTAGTACAGGAGAGTTGAACCAAATAAAAATAAAACAAAATAAAAAAATAAGAAAAATGGAAGGGACGTAACCACCACAGCAACAAATCAGGAAGTTGCTGAGAAGGGACAGAGTGGGCCATGAACACCAGTCCAAATTTCTTGTCCATGCTCACGTTTTCAACTTTCAGGAACAGGGCCGCCTGCTTGCTGCACATCTGCAATGGTAGACAATATTTCATCCTCTGCCCTGGCAAAGTCAAGTGGCCTTATATGTCTCCATGCTTCCCAGTGTAATAAGGAACTCTGCCTCTGCCCATTTTCCATTAGAACAAGTATAGAAACTTTTCTGCAGGCATGGACCTTCGGTGTTAGCAGAAGTGCCTCCTCTACCAATCAATCGGGATGCTTTGTGTAAGAAAGTGCCCTCTTGTTGCATGGGTGCCCCCTCTTTTTTGCCACATTGCTGATATACTTTGACTGAGGGTGCCCTGGGTTCCTGCCAAACAGGTACCCAGGGCCTATATTCTTTCCCTAAAGACTGCATTAAGACAAAACCCGATTGGCACTCTTTGACCACATGCCAGTCCCTTGTAAATGGTACCACAGGTACCAAGGGCACTGTGGCCAGGGAAGGCCTCTAAGGGCTGCAGCACTTGTTGTGCCACCCTTAGAGGCCCTGTACCTTTACACACACACACACACACTGCCATTGAGGCTCCGTGTTTTGGTGCAGAACAAAGTGAAGAGTCGACATGGCACACATCCCTGTGTGCCATGCCTTAACCCCTTCCGCGCTCATGACGAGCTGAGCTCGTCATGAGTTGTGCCGCTCGCACGCTCATGACGAGCTCAGCTCGTCATGTAACGCGGTATTTTAAAAAACGCAGCGGGAAAACCGCTAGTGCGCATGCGGTTAAACCCACTGCCCTGGCATAGGTCAGCCACCCCTCTAGCTGGGTGCACTATACCAGTGGTGAGGGTACAGGTGCATGAGCCCTGTATCCCTACAGTGTCTAAACCAATTCTTAGACATTGTAAGTGCAGTAATGCTAGTTAGACTATATGGTGCTGGGAGCTTGTCATTACAAACTCCACAGCACCATAATGGCTGTACTGAAAACTGGGAAGTTTGGTATCATGTGCCCGTGTGGGATTTAATGAGAAATACACTCAGAGAGCATCTTAGAGATGCCCCCTGAAAAACAACCTAATGATAGTGTCCTGATTGAGTGGCTCTCGCCAGCTGCCACCCCCAGACATGTTTCTGGCCCCCGGGTCGAGAGCCTGCCGCTCTCGGGGTCCTGAAACAATGTACATCCTGGGACGAGGTGCCAAGTCTCCTCCCCCAGGATGGGCAGGGTCCATGAAGGGAAAGCTTGCCGCCTTTGTGAGCTACCCCAGCCATTTGCTGCTTCCAGCAACTGGCCCCCATCGGTTCTGACCCCCACTTTGGGCCAGAGAATCGACTGGAAAACCAAGTGAAGAAGGGAGGTGTGCCCACCGTTATAAACCCCACCTTTCAGATGGGGGAGGCGAGATGAAGCACAACTCTCAGTCCCCGCTATCTTGCAGATGGGGGGACCCAGCCAAGCAGAGAGAGGCATATGCCCCCTTCCACTGTAGGATGGCATAATACGGGGTGTACCCACCCCAGGGAAGGGACCCATTGGTCCCGACCTTTACTTCCCTGTAACACCACTAAATCCAGTGTTTCAGGGCAACCCTGAACCTTGTCTCCTCAGACAAGAATCGACAAGAAGAAGAGAAGAAGAAGGACCGTGCTGAAACTAAGAAGAGAAGGACTCCAACTGACTTGGCCCCAGCCTTACCGGCCTGTCCCCACCTTGAACCTGCTCCAGCAAAATCCCAGTGTGTCCTGCAGCCAGCAACGTCAAGAACCCGAATGACCTGCCCTGCCTTCCAAGCCCAAAACGTCTCCCATGAGCACCAGATTTGCTCACCCACAGACTCTGGCTCTGGCCAAATCCACTACTTTGGGTGCTGACTCGGATCCCTCTTTGCCCAGATCCTAACATCAGGAGCATTGCTCTCACAACCTTTGGCCTGCTCGTGAATAGCCACCATCCGGAGGCTCACTATCCCCATTGGATAACATTGGGCCTCAGCATTCTGCACCCGGCCACCCTAGTGCCGCAGAGGGTGCTTTGAGAGTGCATCCTTGACACTGGCGGAACCTTGGCTCTAACCCCAGAAAATCAACTTTCCAAACCGAAGTCCATACCTTGAAACCGATATCCGTATTTCCTCCCATTTGACTGCTTTCTTGTGAAAATTGTTTGAAGTGTTGAGTTCGTTTTGTATGAGAACTTGAAAAACTGCAAATATCTAAAAACTTATCTCTAGGACATGTCCCAGTGTGATATCTAGGCATATCACACGGAATAGAAAAAGTAATCCATAAAGTAATCTGAAAAGGAATCAAAAGTAATCAAACTGTACTTTTCACTGTATTTATAGAGTTTACAAACCTGTAACAAAGTCATTTTCATTCAGCTTGCTTATATTTTTCAATCTGCCTTGAAAAGTACCATTTACACTTACCTGTGCCAGGCTTGCTTGGTTCTAGAAAATAAATATAACTAAACAATTTTTGTATACAATCACATTGGTCTGAGTTTAGTCTTTGAGTATGTGGCATCGTTTCTTGCCTGAGTGTGTACCACAAATGCTTAACACTTTCCTCTGATAAAGCCTTACTACTCGCCCACACTATCACAAATAGAGAGTAAGGTGCTATCTACTTGTACCTCTGCCTATCTTTGAGGTTTCACTGAACACTGTGCACACTATACCTCATTTTGGTATAGTAAGTACAGAGCCAGCGTCCTACTTTTACTATTTATAATAAAAAGCAGCCTTTGCGATGTGTGCACTAGATTAGTGATGTTATAGATATGTGGATTGACCTGTCGCCCCTTAGATGATGATAGGATGACTTTTGTACCTAGTGTGTAGACAGGCCTAGTACATGATGTTCAGGGCATTGTGACAATATTGTGCAAAGTTGGATGTATAAACAAAGTAGTTTCAGAGAAACAAATCTAACATTGTCGTACATGGAAATGTGTGCAAAAGGTCATTGCTGAAACGTTATTGTAACAATGTAAGGAATAATCAGTCTTGCTACATGGGCCTAACTCGGGAATATGACAAGGTGAGGCCCAGGCCTCCAAGGTCTTCGATGATGGCTTTTGAGTTGGTGTTGGCGTGGTCTTTCAGATGGAAGACCATGTCTCCATATAGGATGGTGTGTCAAGGGTGAGTGTTACGACAAAGTCTGTGATGGTGTCAGTGAAGTTGGTACATTGTCATTGTAGTCTGTAGATGAGAGGGCCACTTAGGGTTAAGTTGCCTGTGATATGGAGCTTAAACGACAGGTGTTCCATGCTGGAGGATGACATGTCCTTGGAGGGGGTGTATCTGATGCTGCTCTTGTGTATAATAACAATTGTGCTCCTGGTCTTATAAAGTATGTCTTGCTTGTCGATCTTGTAGCATCGAGGTGATGGCTGTGGTGATGTTAAATTCTGATGCAGGGTTCAGCCAGCTTTCTGTGAGGAAAAGTAGGTCTGGTGGTGCAAGCTCTAGATCTCTGTGGTGTGTTTGGTGAGACACTGGGTGTTGAGGAGCATGAATGGGGGTGAGAAGTGCTCTGTGGGTGGCTACAGGACTGTGTGAGTGTGAGAGAGTGGGGTGTTGGGTGCTGTTCTGTGGGTGCAGGGAGTTTGGGGTGTGGGTAAGAACATGAACACTTCCAGGATACCTTAAATAACACCCCCTCTGTGATGTGTGGTGCAGGCAGAAGGCAGTGTGTGGAGTGGCAGCCAGGCTTGAGGGCACAGAAAGTCACAATAGGAGTACCAGAGTTCCTAGCACCAGGTGCGGTCCAGGCATGGACAGGCATAGATAGGCTTGCCGTTGTCACGCCCACTGCACGCCTGCACTGCAGCCACCAATAATTAGGTCCTGGAAAGTGGGAGGAGTGATGTTGCTTTCTGTGCAGATTGATGGTGGGAAATCCAGTGATGTCACTTCCTGTGCAGATGGATGATGGGAAATCCCATGATGTTGTTTCCTGTTCAGATGGATAATGGGAAATCCAGTGCGGTCCCTTCCTGTGTAGATGGGGGGATGGAAATGAGTCCTCTTGCTTGGCTTCTTCTTGTAAAGATATTTTTGGTGGGAAACCAGTAGGTAAACTCCTGTGCAGATGGATGATGGAAAATCCAGTGATATCACTTCCTGTGAAGATGGATCTTGGGAAATCCAGTAATGTCACTTCCTATGTAGATGGGATGATAGAAATAAGTGTGCTTGCTTGGCATCTTCTTTCAAAGACAGTTTTGGCTGGAAACCAGTGATTTTACTTCCTATGCAGATGGATGATAGAAAATCCGGGAATGTCACTTTCTGTGTAAATGGAAGATGGAAAATCTCTGAGAAACTTAAACAATCATTAGCAAATCGAATAGATCATGATTTAGCCAGAATGCACAAATGCTGTAGTCATGTATTAGCACATTAAAGCTACCCTTACTGCCTTTGCCAGTGTTTTTTTATAGTGGAACTGGATCGATGTATTGCTTTCTTCTCCTCCTCTGGTGCCCATTCATCTTTGCACCGCTCTTCTTTGTCTGTGTGAGCATAGCTTTTGTTTTAGTTTATGTTGTTAACTTATGTGGCAAAAATACAGAAAGGAGCAGTGGTGAGGGGCAAACAATACAGCAATGTACACCACTGATCATTTTTATGTGTTAGTTTAAGAATAACAACAACTTCAGACATTGCATTAAAAAAAAATAGTTTCAGTAAAAACTAGAACTCACAATGTTTAATGAGAAGCAGCTGGAAAGTTTAGTGGCTGAAATGATAACACACAAATATGTTTTGTTTGGACCAGTTGTACACAAAGCCAACTCATGCCTGAACGAGCATTAGTAAAGTCTAGAGCTCTTGCATTTCAAACCCACTGACTCTGCCAAAGCCTTGTTTCATGCTGTACACCATGAGCATGGGCATTGCCAGCTTTGGCAATGATTTGTATTCATGCTGTGCAGCATGGCTAATAATTTTCTTTTAACCCCGTGGACGCGGGTTGATTTTCCAGGCTGTGCGGGAGAAATGTAATGTAATGTATACTTGTAAAGCGCACTGTTGCCAGTCGGCGTCCTGGCGCTGTATACCGCTGGGGAACCCGTCCTGGCTTTCCCTGTGGGATGGTCCCTGCTGGGAATCCCCAAGGTGGAGCCAGACATCCCCGGCGTTGAAGGGGCCGTTGTGGAGATTAGGCAAGCTAATGCCCAGAGTTGCCGAGTGGGACCCCTGGTTAGAGTAGGCACCGAGGCGAGAATTATCGAGTCCGCTGACCCTGGTCCACGACCCTGCCGCGTCGGGAATCGAACCCTGGTCCCGGGCCGACTTCTGCTTCCGGGTCTGCCGCCTCTAACCAGTGAGCCACTCCACTAAATAAAGGGCGGGCGGGATTCGGACAGCTCCCGGCCGACGTGCGCACACGCCCACTGTGACACATGACGGCCGGGAGCCATCATGAGCATGCAGGGGGTTAAAGTGCAGTAGTGCCAGCCACAGCATAGCATGTTTATTTTTTGTTATTTTGGAGCCGTGTCCTCCCCATCCCCTAATTTCCAATTTAAAACATTTATAGAGCGCAGCGTTCACCATACGGTTTCTTGGCGCTAATAAAAGGTCCGGCAACTGAAGCAAAATAACCAGTCGTAAGACAGGAGTGAGCCAGTTTACGCGGAAAAGGCCTGTTTGAAAAGGAACGTTTTTAGGTCTTTCCGAAAAGAGACATAATGAGTGGCAAAGCGTAGGTGGTCGGGAAGGGAGTTCCAGAATGTGGGAGCCAAGATAGAGAAATTGGCTCCACCCCACTTTTTGCGCTTAAAACGTGGGATTTGAAGAAGAGACTTGGAAGAGGAACGAAGCTCTCTGGTGGGAACGTATTCGCTTATCAGCGAAGAGATGAAGGCAGGGGCAGTGCCTTGGCGGGCCTGGAAGGTCATGCAGCCAATTTTAAAAAGGGAGCGTTCCCTGACAGGAAGCCAATGGAGCTCCCTAAGGAGGGGTGTGGAGTGATGATAGCGTGGGGCTAGCCGGGGGGATAGCCGGGCCGCCTGGTTCTGTACCATCTGGAGCCTCCGCAGGCTGTATGCCGGGATGCCGTTGTAGAGGGCATTGGCATAATCCAGCCGCGAAATTACTAGTGCGGCCATGATCAATTTGAGTGCCTGGGGGGAAAAGAACCGGGAAACAGTGCGGATTGTTCGGAGGGTGAGGAAGCAAGAGGAGACTACAGAGCTAATTTGTGAATGAAGGGTAAGATGATTGTTCATTTTGACTCCCCTCTTGCCTATCATCTACCCCATGCCTCGTTCCCCAACCCACTCCCCTAGCAAACACAGGGGAGCTCTGGGGATGGGCAACACGGAGTGATGGTGGATGGGGAAGAGGATAGGTAAGAGAGGAAGGGGCAAACACACAGACAACAGAAAGATTCTGGAGCGACCACGATGACATTGAAGGCTGGATAGGAGAGAATAGCTAAGGCAGGCACACAGACAATGGAGGCAAGCAAATCAAAAATGGAGGCAAGCAAACGAACAATGGAGGATGGGCGGGAGGGGCTAAGGTAATATACAGTACAATGGCTGGCGGGTGGCACTGGCAAGCACTTGTTCAAAGAAGGGTGGGCGGCAGCATATGAGGAATCAAACAAAGAAAAACACAGACAACAGAGCGTGGGTGGGAGGGATTGGGGATTCCCACAGACAAATTGAGAATGGGTGGGAGGCGCTGAGGAGAGCACATGGACAGTACAGTGTACGCAGGGGTGCTGGGTGGAGCACACAGACAGCGGAGGGTGAGCTGGAGGGGAATGGGAGCATGGATGGGTGAGAAATACACGAGGAAACACCTGGAAAACACGTACACTCTCTTAGAGTGCTTAATTGAAAAGAAAAAAGTAGTGCCTGCAAAAGCGAGCAGTGGCAGGATATAGTAATGCGTTCATGCTCTGCCACACAATAACAAGCATTTACAATGCAATGGTTTTGCCTTTGTTAAAGTTTGAGCTACTGGCATTGCTCTTGACAATATTTTTATTTATGTTTTTTTTTAACATAAATAAATGGCATTGTCATTTACAATGCCACTAGCTTTATCTCTCGCAAATGACACACACAAACACCCACAGAGAGCCCCCCCAACACACACTCAGAGGCCTCCCCACACACACACCCACACAGAGCCCCCCACACACACACCCACACAGAGCCCCCCACACACACAGCCACACAAAGCCCCCCCACACACCCACAGAGCCTCCCTACACACTGCGAGCCCCCCACACACTGCAAGCCCCCCCACATACTGCGAGCCCCCCCACACACTGCAAGCCCCCCCACACACTGCAAGCCCCCCACACACTGCGAGCCCCCCCACACACTCTGAGCCCCCCCACACACTGCGAGCCCCCCAACACACTGCAAGCCCCCAACACACTGCGAGCCCCCCCACACACTGCGAGCCCCCCCCACACACTGCGAGCCCCCCAACACACTGCAAGCCCCCACACACACTGCAAGCCCCCACACACACTGCAAGCCCGAGCCCAAGCGTAGTTACAGGCAAATAGAAGGGGGTCACGTAAATGAAAAGGACGAGAGTTCGTAATGATACAAGAATAATAATAACAAATCACTGTTGAAGTGAAGGAGAGGTTATTGGCTGATGCGTCTGTTTCTGCCCACCACAAAGACAGACTACATTTTAACCCTTTAGGTGCTGCCGTCGGCCAACGGTCGTCACGGGCACTACCTCCCCAGTGCTGCGTGCGACCGCTGGACGTCCAGTTCAGCACTGGATAATGGACAGCGCAGCACTGGGGAGGTTTGTTTACGAGCTCCTAAGGTGTTAACACCATCCCTGTGACTGTTCCACGCGCAAGAAGAAGCTGGGCCACGAATCAACATTAGTCTGCACAGATGAGGCAGTTTCATAAACACAAGGCTGTACATCATTTACATACAAGCAAATCAGCAAAATAGTGTGTTTGCTTTTCAAAACAATAAATTATTTGCGTACTCTGCACATTTGCACAGATTAGGTCAGTCTTACTCGGCTGTAGTGGCTCCCGAGATCTCCGTGTCTGCACACAGTTATTTCAGGGTGGAGGTTTCCAAATGTACAGGCCAACCTTATGTTTCACAAGCGGCTAAAGACAGGATTACAGCACGGAATACTAATGTGACCCGTGCCTTCAATGCGCACAGATGAGTTACAAAGCCGCAATCCTACACCAATTAGAAAAGCATTACACCTTCAACAAATCTCACGTGTACTGTCACCTTGGACTCCTGGATTTTTACACTTTAAATTCTGAATGCCAGTATTTAAATGGAGAAAGCAAACTTAAACACACAACAAACCAGTAGAGCAAATAATTAGAATGATATACATGTGGAAAACCAGTGGACTAGACCACGATATAGTGGCGTTCCTGCTTGTGGGCCATAACAGCTGTTCTTTTCCCTCCCTTCAGTTATAGGCCGGAGCCACAGGTGAGAGTATACAACAAGGGAGGTAGTAAACTGCTGTAGCAATAACACTATCAGCAACACACTACCCAAACAAAAATACCGATTTTTTACGTTTTTCTATTTGTCTTTGTTTCAATGAGCATCAATCTCTTCAACAGCAAGAAAAGGAACCCTGAAAGCTGTGCATATGACCCAACGGCTGGTTGTGTAGAGCAGTGGTCCACGGCGTGTACCTTGGGAGTGCTCGTAGCACCCTACATACTGCTCAATATATGGTCCACACCTCTGTTTATGCAAATGTCACACTGGGTCGTAACTTCTTTCCTTTGAGGGAGCGAATACAGCTAGAGCGAGGCAGCGGTACGGGGGCGGGAACGGGAGCCGAGGCAGCGGTAGGGGGGCGGGAACGGGGCCGGGGAGACACAGAGAGCGAGGCAGCGGTAGGGGGGCGGGAACGGGAGGCGAGGCAGCGGTAGGGGGGCGGGAACGGGAGCCGAGGCAGCGGTAGGGGGGCGGGAACGGGGCCGGGGAGACACAGAGAGCGAGGCAGCGGTAGGGGGGCGGGAACGGGAGGCGAGGCAGCGGTAGGGGGCGGGAACGGGGCCGGGGAGACACAGAGAGCGAGGCAGTGGTAGGGGGGCGGGAACGGGAGCCGAGGCAGCGGTAAAAAGCAAAAAAAAAAAGCAAGCACTCACCTGGACTTCTTCCGGGTGCCTTCAATGGCGGACCAGATTCGGGGGCGTTCCCGGCTTTCGGCTGACGTCGCGTGACGTCGGCAAAAGCCAAAGAATCTCGGGAACGCCCCCGAATCTGGTCCGGCATTGACGGACAGGCCCCTCGTCCAATGGCTAGGCTCCATTTATGGAGCCAGCCAATGAATGACGAGGGCCGACCCAAACCCACATTACAGTTCTCATTAGGTTTTCGCCTGCGCGAAAAAGCTGCGCAGAGCGCAGCTTTCGCCAGGCAAAACCTAAAAAGGACGAAAGTCTACTAGAGCTAACAAATAAGAATTAAGAAAATGAGACAATCAAACCAGGTAATTGTGTTAAGTCCACTGTCAGGTAAAAAAAATGTCTTGTAACAGACAAATTCTAAAAATTAGATTTTTGGACAACTTTTATTGAAAGTAAATGCTACTAAAGCATACAATCGTTATCTACCATACAGCATCACTTCTGCTATGATGACAACTTACTCCAAAACAATGTCCGTAAAATAATCCCTGTTAAAATTGAGATTTTAATGTGTTACTTTTTCTCAAGAACAAGTAGAATTTGCTAGGCAGGCATGTCACTTCAGGATACAATGGATTTACTAGCATTGGTATTACACACACTACCAACAAGGCAGAAGTGTTAGAATAATTTACCAGGCTTTTCACTATACAACAAAATCTAACTTTCAGTTACTACAAGATGAATACAACGTTTATTCTGAACACAGCAGCAATCTTGGAATTGTAAATCACTATGAACAAAACAAAATAACTGCCATGTTTAGAATCAGTTGCGGCTGTGAAACTGCAGACACATTCGCCGAGAAAAGCCTCTGAAAAATGGATGCTAATGGACATAAAAAATATATCGATGTATACAATGAATGCCTGACAGAAGTAAATGATATACTGATTAACTGTACTTTTCAGATGTAAAGGGTTCCCTAATGCATCCCAGTGGAAGCCGAAGGATAGTTCTAGACAACCAGCAGCAGAAAGATGGAGTGACTAAAATACTGCTGTTGAGTGATCCAGGATATGACTGACAACCTCTTAGGCCAATGGCTGAACGGCCCTTCTGAGACAAAGCCAACGGCTGAATTAGGATGACCCAAAACCCACTTTATGTTCTATATGGTATGTTGGAAACAGACTTACACAAAACCTATAACATAAATATTTGCTTCATGCCGTGCCAAGTTTCCACACATATTTGGTGTCATTGACTGTTCCCATACCTGCCTTGGGCCGCTACTGGCTTGGGAGCAAATTTTCTCAAATTGCAAAGCACATTATTATGTGAATGTAACAAATATCTTCTGACTCTGACATAACTATTACACGCTTAAATGGAAACTATCCATAATGTGTGCTTGATCGATTTATTCTATAGAGCAACAGTAGGCTAATAGTTACTATAAGGCAAGATGGGCATGGCAGAGAGTGGCAGATCCGAATATATTTTTCTGCATTGGCTCCTTAGTGGGTATGTGCATGCTCTGTCCATGTGTTAACCGATTAAAGAGGGCTGTATTGAAATTATTTTACTTCAACCTCCAAGCAGCAGAAACTATCCGTAGAAGCCGTGACTTCGGATACTAACTCCACATCCATAAAGAAATAATTAAAAGAAGTACTTAAGGGAAACATAACTGAGCACATGATGGACCTTCTAGGTAGTAGATTCAATTGTCAACATTTTTTAGGAAGGCGTAGAGCGGGTCTCTTTACGCTTGGAGTTCTACATTGCATGTGCACTACATAGATATGAGAAGATATATACATCTTCTTGGAAGACAACGCGCCAGGTGTTTGAGTGCAAGGCCTGATGGGTAAAAGCTTGAACATGATGGGGGTGATACACGTAATAAAGTATCTGTCTTAAGTGCATTGCTTTTGCAATATTTATCTGTACCGGGAACGTTTGTTCATCCTCTCTGAATTCATCCCACTCACACTGTCTATTGCTTCCCTGGAGACATTCCTCATTTAGGAAAAGGGGTGTGGCTTCAGGGGGGTGTTTGGGTGTTACACCCCCCATCCCCAATTAAATTTATTTTCGGGTGAATAGTTGGGTACAGGTGCTCCGGTCAAATTTCTTCTGGAATTTTTGTATGCAGACACTGACAAAAACACACACACACTCTCTCATCTCAGTTTTGAAAGCCCTAAACAATGTTGAATATTTTACAAAATATTTTATTTTTCTCACTTAGTACTCCTACCAATCGGCATTTCTCTCCCTTTCCACTTCCTTTTATGCCTATCCCATGCGCCCTACTATGGATATAATGTATTTTAACATTATATGCCAGCGGGATTGTTGGAAAATGTGAAACTCACACCCCCCAATCTTACTGACCAAGCTACACTCCTGCTTAGGAGCTATGTTGTGAAGAGTTTTCATTAATATCCCCCTGAATACATTTGTGGGTCTTTTTTGGTGGGTAAGCCAGTAATATTCCTTTACATCATTTTAGGTCACCTGCTGCGATACCAAAAAGGGCTAACCATATGCAAATTAGTCTAGACCCACCTCAAAAGAGCAATGGAGATCAATTGCTAATTGTGTTCCTCCTGCACAATCACACAAGACTTTTTGAGCCTCACCAGTGCACATATAGGCTAAAGCAGTTTTATCCATCACACTTTTTGAGTCTATGACTATATAAGTGCATGATGTACGCCTATATGTTTGTATGTATGTACATCAGTGCTTAAAATGGACATATAGACGTGTAGGTACTCAATATTTAGAGTACCTATGTGCTCTGAGAAGTGCCAGTAGTCTCCCATTAAATGCATTTTAGCAGTGCTGAGAAGTGTGGTTACCTTCCCTTTCAAACTAAAGAAGGGTAAGTACTCAGTACTGGACAGTACCTGCTCAGTTAAAGTACTGATGTATATGTTATTTCTATAGCTCTGACTTAGCCAAAAGGCGGTGGTGCGCTGAGTAAGGTCAAAGGGAAGCTTAAAGTCAGCAAGTAATAGGAGAGGAAGCAAACTTGTGGACAGATAATGCAGTGAGATGTAATGCTCTTTGAATAGGTGAATCTTCAACTCTTTCCTAAACTGGAGCAGCATTGGTGCATTCCTGATGTATACAAGGATGTTGTTCCAGATCCTGAGTGTATAGATAGAAAATGCCTGCTGCTTCGTTTTTACTTCTTTACACCTCTTAGTCTGCACTCTGATGGTGTCCTGGTTCCCTCATTTTCCTAATGACTCTTTGTACAGCTTATCATTTTGCAAAATGAAGAACCAACGGCGGACTCCAGTGGCCTCACTTCCTCTGTGTGATCCCCAAGAGATGAGTTAGTAATAAGATGAGAGTCTGTGTGCACACTGCTCCTGCACCCGCCGTTGTAGGGTGCCAACTGCCAAGCAGATATACAGAATTATAAGAACACTGGACCGGTGCACTCCCAAATGAGTATGACGTCAATAAAGAAGCTCAATCAGTTTCTTCTTTGCAAAGTTATAAAACTCTTTATTTTCAACAATCCATAGGGTTTGCGCAATGCATCAGCCAACGCGTTTCGTTCAAAAGGTTGAACTTTGTCAGGGCGAGTGTGATGGATGGTGAATACAGCAAATATAATGCTTCTAATGGTAGGGTCCACGGGCCTGGTCTAGTCCGAATCCTGGTCTGGATAAACGTCAGATGCTGCAGATCATTTTGCTATCATCCTATATCAGTAAATCACTCCCTCGTTAGCAAATATTCACCCCATCCTCAAATTACCCCCATTAACTCTTCAATGTTGTGTGTGCTCTCAGTTCATTATTACTCCTTTCAGTTAAGGATTGTTTTGTTGGACTGAAATTCTTTCCTCGATCCTTAATCCACTTAATTGGTCTTTCTTGTTCTCCTTATAACAGCATTTCCTGCTTATAAGCAAACAACTAAAAACTTTTCTTATAGCACTTGCTATGTATAGTATAACCACTCACATGTTGGACCACCACTCAAGAGCAGTTCTACCGATACCCACATTGTCTTGACACTTTCAATAAGCTTCTCTCTTCCCCTCTCCAGTAACCTCCCCCACCCAATGCCATGTCCATCTCACTTGTGCAAAACTCATTCCAGAAATCAGCATACAGAATCCTGTCATATATAAGTCACATACTTGCATTTAATAAGGGATTCTAGGTGCTGAAAATATGTAGAAACAACAGTTGATGGACAGAATGCAGAACAAAATAAGTAGGCCTGGGCGTGAAATTCCGCTCCGCTCGCGGAGTTTGCGGAGTTTTTCCCACTCCGCGTAGCGCGCAGAGATTTTTCCTCCCTCGTGCTCAGCAACTTAAGGAGCGAGCCTGGAAAGTCTTATTCCAGACCACCTCCCAGTGAGATTTCTCAGCGTGAGTGATCGCAGATGGCTGCTACCGCTAGTGCTGAGAAACCTTTCATTCGCATTGAGGAAGCTGCCGCTTAAGTAGAACATCTATTTGAGCAGCTGAAAGAAGAAGCGCCCTCTTGCGCTGCATATGGTGCCGTTCGCGCTGATTTTCCAGCGCGGGATAAACACTCCACACAAAAAATCGGTACAAACGGCGTGACCTAATACACTCTGCCACTTGCGCAGCAGAGTTATTTGATCACTTCACTGAGTTCCACACAGCAGCGGAACTACGCAAACTCCACCCAGCCCTAAAAATAAGTATTTCTA
Source organism: Lissotriton helveticus (assembly GCF_964261635.1). Lineage (NCBI taxonomy): Eukaryota > Metazoa > Chordata > Amphibia > Caudata > Salamandridae > Lissotriton > Lissotriton helveticus. The sequence continues at coordinate 397,661,972 of NC_136057.1, forward strand.
TTGGCTTAAGAGGGATGAAAGCCTGAAATGGCGTTATTGGGATTCAAACTCATGATGACTTATAAGTATTACCAGATGTTAGCAATGAGTGAATACAGCATTAAGATACCTTATGAGTTTACAAGAAAAACATTCAGTTCTTTGTGAGGGGTTTTGACAAAGATTGATGGGCAAGGCACCTGATGCAGAGAAAATTCAATACCTTTAGGTCAAAATATCTTGTCTTGAAATTTCATTTTACAGCCAGTCTTAGGGGCGAATAACCTCACACTCCCTTGAATGGGAAGCATTTTGTTTTATTTGTGCATATTCCGCCCACTGAAAGAGCACTGGGATTGTGTGGATTATTTCAGTCCATCTGATTGGCAGAAGCGTCGCTCTATCAGATAAGTGAAAAGTATAGAACAGTCTGAAAAGCCACTGTTGCATCAGGGCACAGGGAGTTACTCTTGTGTTTGGGGCGGTCTACATCAAGGGTGAGATACACTTCTCCCCTCACCAGTTAAAATGGATAGCAGTCTTCAATAGGGCAGTGCTGAGCAGACGCACAGACATCATACATGCCAATGTGAAAAAAAACGAGAAAGCAGAATTTAATTCCCTCATTTTATTTGCACTGTGGTGGATGAATTTTTAAACGGGGAAATCGAAAATAGAGTAATTTGTTAACTTGCAAATTCGGAGGCTCCAGTGGCACAGTTAAGAAGTGGTGGTTGCCACTGAGCTACATTGGGTGGTGAACTTTGTCCCACTAAACATTCATTAGTAGTTCACGGGCCCCTTCTTTCTGTAGGTCAGCAGATAAAGTGCTCCATAGTAATACTGGTCAGCAGTACCATGGCACAGGGGTGTCGTGGGTGGGCCGATGTGCACAGCAAAGGAGATAGAGAAAGACGTGAAAATAAGGGAAAACACAGGGGGAGTGACATAAAGAAAATGCGTGCATGAGCAAGGATGAGAGACAAAAGATGATTAAATACGGAAAATAAAATAAAGGGAGAAGAAAGGAAGGAAGAGAGGAAGGAAACAAGGAAGAAAAGATGAAAAAATGAATGACGGGAAGGGTGAAAGGATGACTAGACGGAAGCGTGAAAGGATTGGTGGAAAAGTGAATGCTAGGTCAATGGGTGAATGAATAGAAGGATGAATAATGGACAGATGCGGTAGAGTGAAAGGGTGAAATGATGGATATATATATATATATATTTATGCATATATATATATTTACGCATACGGGGTTGTTCGCCTCATGCTTGTTGTGGCTAAAGGTATAGATCAATGGAGTGTATTATAATTTTCTGGCTACTCCCTTGCTGAACTTTGAGTATTACTATTTTTGACTCGTCACTGCATGATCTAAAACCACAGTGTAACACGCTAACAGACAGGCTGAGTTCAGGACACGCGGCCATCCCAGGGATGTGTAACTTTTCCAGAGTCAAGAGTTTCTAAACTAAAAGCAAGAAAGCCGAAGGGGTTAAAAACCAAGCCTGGCGCCGGTTCAGCTATAATACAAGTGCGAACACAATTATCTAGTGAGTGCAGATTGCACGGGCCGGGCGCAGCGTGCCTTAAGTCTGTGCTGAAGTGGTTCCCGCAGACTCTTTGACAGTTCCAGGAGACTAGGAACAGGCCCTGCGGCCTCGACTGTGACCGGGGGTGCCCCGGAGCCTGGCCTGACTCACACATGCATACGTAAAGCGGTCCCTGAGTGCGCCAAGAAGGGCGTCTCCTTCATATCTGGTCTTCTCGTATTCCTTTTTATAACCCCTCCCTGCCGTTCTTAAAATATTGCAGTAAAAATTATTTTTCTGTCACTGTTGTGTATGTGTGTGTCCTCTGGATTACGCCCTAGGTGTGCCACGAGGGGATGTGGCCTAAGGGTCAGAGCTGTCGACTTTGGGGTTGGCGAACCAGTTCGAGTCCCTGTGTCGGCTCAACAACCTGTGATGCTAGGGAAATCACTTAATCTCCCCATGCCTACCAAATACGAGTTTAAGCTAATGGCATTGTAAATGACAATGCCTTTTATTTGTGTTTTTAAAACAAAAATAAAAGTAATTGTTATTTGCAATGTCAATAGCTCAAACAAACGCGCACAAATGCGAGCCCTATTGCATTGCAAATGGATGTACCATGTTACTCCGCATACTTTTACTCCGCATACCGTTAAAACGCGACTTTTACAACGCATACCATTACAACGCATAGCGCTTTGGGGTGCTGGATAGTGGTAAGTATAATTTACTATTCTAACTCCAGTCCCCGTGGACCCTAGGGAAGGTGTTGGATAGTAAATTATACTTATTCCCTATCCTAGAGCGCCCCCCAGCGCAATGCGTTGTAATGGTATGCGGAGTAAAAGTCGCGTTGTAATGGTAGTGCGGAGTAAAAGATGCGTTGTAACGGGTGTATACCATTGCAAATGCTTGTTTAAGGACTGTCCTGGCGTCCTGACACTTTCTGGCAAAACAAAGACATGCCCCGGTTTTTGAGAGCGCGTGGAATGAGCGTGCACATTAATCACAAACTTGTGCAAGCTCACGTTTCACACAGCCCGGCCCTTTTATCACACTATGACACAACTTGTCTTTTACAGTCACCTGCTGTGCCACCTCGCTTAATTTAAGCAACACAGGTGGATTTAATGAGGGGTGAATGACGTCTACAGAGCCCTTGAACCAGGGCCGGGCTTATGAACAAGTGTGACCCTGGAGTTCTTCACAGCAATAGGGCGGGGGAGATATTTCGCTTTCATTATAGATATATTGTGTAAACATTTAGTCGTGTTACTGTGTCTCCCCGGCACGGTTTTTGATTCTGAATTTTTGGTCACCCTTCCTTGCTAGTAAGTCTATATTCGAGAGGTACCTTTTTTGCCGAGAGAGACGTCTTATTTGCCTGATTCGTGTGCCCTCTGTGGACCTAATTAAAATAGCATCCTTTTGTGCATACCAATGGACTGAGACATCTCACTGATGCGTTGTTCTAATATCCAGCATTTAGCACTGCAGGCACTGGCAAGGATGTTCCCCCAGCCATCACACACGCAACTGACATCAAAAGACCACCTAAACACACCACAAAAAGTGTTTACATCTAAACCCCGCACAAAGATGCTAGCACTCGCACAGGCACTGAATGACCCACACCAATACCAACTAGTTTTCGAGTCAGTATGCTGCTGAGGGCTGGTGCCGCATCAGAAAATAACAAGCAAAAGTGAAAGGAGGAGGAGCGTGCGCCATCTCCTGTCCTGAAACGCCGGAAGAGGAGACGGCATGAGCGGGTAAAGAAATGCTGCTCACCAGACTGTCCACTAAACATACAAAGAAAGAAATGTTTTTCTCTATGCAAGACTGGCCTGACGCAAGAAGTGAATAATGGGTAGATATTGGCCTGCATGCGTAGTTTAATAGGAGGCGAAGATGCTACTGGTTGCCTCGATAAAGCAAAAACTGAAACAAGCCGTGGCCCTGGAATGTCCGGGTTCTTGAAGGGGAGGGAGGGAAAGTGAAAGTGTGCACGATGCGCGTGCTGTGCTGCCGGTTTCTCTGCTGAAGGGAGACAGGAGTTGGCATGCGCGGACAGGAGATGTGCACGTGTACGGAGTGCACATTTCCTGTCCGCGCGTGCCACCTCCTGTCTCCCTTTCGGCAGAGAAAGCGGCGACTATAGGTCTCACCAAGGCGAGCAGTGCATGCGCTGCGTCGCTAAGGCGAGAACTAAAACGTGTCTTTGTGTATCGTAACTAGCGCTCACATAAAGCCCAGCTTCGGGACGAGTTTGCGCAATTTAAATCTGAAAAAAATCCACATTCTACACACTCCCAAATTCTACACACTCCCAAAATTTTGCTGCGTTGGAGAAACTACGATCCCTAGAGAGAGAATTCAAAATGATGCCCCAGCCCACTGAAAACCCGAGGAGTGGCAGGGGAACTAACCAGGTTTGTAAGAGACACCACATTTCAGCGGGAAGTAGGGTTGCAGGCGGCGATCCACAGCTCTAAGTCAAAATGGAATGCGAGCTATCAAAATATGTAGCCAGGGTACAAGTCAGGGGGTACGCGCAGGTACACGGCGTCCACCCACTCTTTTCACAGGGTGGGCGCCATCCTCCCTGCCAAGATGTTGGGACCCGCAGAAATATGCTGCGCTAGTCCTGGTGTCATTTTCAGTCACCTGGACACTACAAGCATTCGATTCCCAGCAGCAACGTGCAGGCTGCAAGGGAGCTTTTTTTCACCTCCACCTTGGCCGAAGGTAAGGGGCCATAAGGCCTTCTTTTGTATGAATATCCTGACTGGAGGCGGCTTGACAGCTCACACTTAAATGTAAATGCCATGGAAGGGAAACAAAGGCACACAGCTTGTTATCTCTTCACAGGTACTTTAGGGAGTCAGAGTTTGCCTTTGTTCAGTACTGTAAGAATGTCGGGTGTGCTGGTCTGTCCCAGTATTTACACAAATAACAATTACAATAGCACTATTTTATTTCTTTTATGGCGCTATGCAACACAGTGTAGGGTTTCAGAGCTCTTTACATAACACACACATTATACATTGACAATAAATCATGTGCATGTGTAAATCAATGTACAAGATGAGTTACATGAGACAGTGAGGGTTACAAGGTGTAGGAGTCACATGTCCTTCATACCTCACTCTTTGGTCTTTTAGCAGGATTATAATTTATTAACTGCATGTAACAAAATGATCTCTGTGTTAAAAGCAGTAACCCACTTTACTATCAGCATCAAATAAAAAACTGTCATCTGCGTGTTAGATGGTGTGCTTTGCAGGAGACACATTTACCTTGTCTACTACTGTGATTAAAATCTGGGAGTTTACAAGACACAGATCTCTCCAGCAAGTGCATTAACCACTAGAGTTATCTCACCATTATTACCAGTGGCGTAGCTGGGGGGGCAGTCCGCCCCAGGCGGCGCTATTTTGGGGGCGGCCGTGCGGCACTGGTGGCCCGTGGTCGAGGCCTTTATCATTTGTTTGGACACTCAGTCCACAGTAGTGTCCGTGTCCCCAAATAAATGATAAAGGCTGCCGCCACAGGCCGCCAGTGCTGTGCAGCCCCGTGTGAACAGCAAGCGCGCGCACCTGCTACAGTGAGGTGCAGCACCTGCTACAGCGACGTACCCAGTTTGTGGTTCCCGCACACAGCGCGCCCACCTGCTACAGCGACGTACCCAGTTTGTGGTTCCCGTACCCGGGCCGTCAATCTTGTAACAAACGAAAGCGCTACCAATGACGGCCCTGGGCATAATGTTTAGCCAGCCCGCCCCTCGCGCTGAAACATAGCGCAGCACGGCAGCAGTGAGCGGCCGCCAGCATGACTATCACTGGAGTTGGGCCAGACCGGGGCGGCAAACTGAAATTGCCATGACCCGCTGTGACTCACGGCCTGTACCTGCCTGCAGCCAGCCTGCTATTTATTATGGTGAGTTGCAAAAAGCTGTATGTTACTGGTGTCTGCCTCGAAGCGCTTCTAGTGCGTGGGTATGAAAGTTGCAATCACAAGTAGATGTAGAGACAGCCAATGAAAATATAGTAAACCTTGTTTTCAATATGTGCCTTAGTAACCCTCCTTTAGAGGTCGCTTTTTTGAGACACCTGTGTGCAGGGCCGGACTGGGAACTTCAAGCAGCCCTGGCAAAAATGATAAATCCAGCCCCTATTTACACCACGTCAGTCCTCCCCTTACAGTACGTCTCTAAATCTTGCTACTCCAGATCCAAGCAGGACATTTATTATCTACTAATGATTCCTCCAGAATAAACAACAAATCATCAGGTACACACATTGCGCATAGCTGCAATGTTAGTTTTTCAGATACTTGCATAACTCTTTGATTCAGGCCACGATTTTACATTGCATTCTGGGACTTGAAGTGTGGGTATTTTAACAGATTAACAAGGGTACAGGTTCCACAGTATCAAATCTCGGCTCGGTAGAAGGAGCACAAGCTAAAGACAAATGTTACAACACATGCAAACATTTCTTTCTAAAGCCGGTCGTTCCCAATCTAAGCAAAATGTTTTCCTTTACAGTTGCTTTCAAACGTTCACACACGCTGGTGAAATAAACAAAGCTGCCTGCACGCACCTAAAAGACGCAGAGAAGAGAAATGTTTCTCTTAAAAAATAAAGGGTAATACACTTCAACCCAATGCCTGCTGCTCCTCTCATGAAAAAACAAGCATTAGAAATGCAATCGGGCTCGGATTTATTTGAGTTTGAGCTAATGGCATTGTAAATGGTAATGTATTTTTGCTAAGTGTTATGGAGTGTGTTAATGTGGTGTGTAGTGGAATTATGTGTGTTAGATTATAATTGTAGCAATGGTGGCATGCTGTGTTTTTACATGAATATGTTTAAAACTAAAGTGTACCATACTGAGATTGCTACAATACTTAATTGTGGATGTGTAACAATCGATGCATGTACTGATGGCCGTGACTGCCTGTAGAAATTGTGCACTGATGGCTGGTGGTGAGCAGTAGCATTGGTGGTGGTGGTACTGCTGGCCGTAGTACTGGTAGTGGTAGTACTGGTGGTGGTGGTGGTACTGGTGGTGGTGGTACTGGTGGTGGTAGTACTGGTGGTGGTAGTGGTATTGGTAGTGGTAGTACTGGTAGTGGTAGTACTGGTGGTCATGGTACTGGTAGTACTGGTGGTGGTGGTAGTGGTAGTACTGGTGCCTGTAGTACTGGTAGTACTGGTGGTGGTGGTGGTACTGGTGGTGGTAGTACTGGTGGTGGTGGTGGTACTGGTAGTACTGGTGGTGGTAGTACTGGTGATGGTGGTACTGGTGGTGGTGGTAGTGGTACTGGTAGTGGTAGTACTGGTAGTGGTGGTGGTGGTGGTGGTGGTATTGGTAGTGGTAGTACTGGTGGTGGTGTTACTGGTAGTACTGGAGGTGGTGGTACTGGTAATGGTAGTACTGGTGGTGGTAGTACTGGTGGTGGTAGTACTGGTAGTGGTGGTACTGGTAGTGGTGGTACTGGTGGTGGTACTGGTAGTGGTAGTACTGCTGGTGGTGGTAATGGTAGTGGTAGTACTGGTGGTGGTACCGGTAGTGGTAGTGCTAGTGGTGGTGGTACTGCACGCGGGTCTGTAAAACTGGAAGTGTATGGCGGCCCTGCGACTGTATGCATTTGTAAAGTCTGCACGTTTGAAGCCTTGTGGCGCTGCAAGCACGTGTGTCTTAAACCTTGCAAGGTTGGTGGCACTGCACTTATGTCTGCATAGCTCACATTCTACGTGGCACTGCACCCGTCCCTGTGAATATGAAGACACGTTCATAAAGCACGAGTTCGTCGTAAAATCAAAGCGTTACTAGCGCTGCACAGGTGTGAACGCGAGAAAATCAGAGTAAATTAAATTGTGTACATCTTGCAAGGTTAGAGGCACTGCGTGTGCGTCTAAAGACTGTTGGGCTTGGGTTGTGTGTGTAAATCTTACGAGGCACTGAATGTGTGCACTGTGGAACTTTCAGGTTAATGGCACTGCACGACTGTGTGTATATGTGCCACTGCAGGTGTGAGTCTGTAAGACAGGGCTGTTGGCACTCAACATGTGAGCTGTAAAACTGACATAGTTGGTGCAGAGGTTAAAGTGGGCCTATTAAGTTTGTGGAACAGGTGCCATTGAGGGCCTACGTAAATCTCGCAGCAGAGGTAAGTGGCACTGCACACGTGTCTGTAAAACGTAACTGGCACGATTGGTATCAGCGCTCGTGTAAGCCGCGCAGCCTCAGTAGCGCTGCACGTGTTTCTGGGTAGCTCCAAGGTTGGCTGCACTGCTGGTGTGTGTCTGGCAAGCCTGCGCGGTTGGTGCAACTACAAAGGTGCGTCCAGTGTGGGTGGCACTGCGCATTTGTCTGAGAAGATGGTGGGGTTGGTAGCGCTGAACGTGTGTATGTATACATGTAGCGGTTGCTGGCACTGTTTATATTTTTGTATAGATTGCATGGTTTGTGGCACTGAAAGTGTGTGATTTCGTGTGTTAGTGACCTTGCACTTGTGTCTGAAACGTGTGTGGACCTTGGTAAAACGGTGGTGTTTCCACAGAGCCTGTCACTGTTGAGATCGTATTTCGATTCACTGTAAACTACAGGTGCCAAATACCCATGGCAGCGGTACACACTTTATCAACGTTGGACGGATGAAAGGCTGAGCAAATCCCGCCAAGATTTCAAACTTTGGATGAGGTTTATTACCGGTGCTCAGCCCAGATGGATTCCTTATATGATTGCGACATTGTATTAATATTTATGTTTTATATCACCTAGCAGCCACTTCACAGCGCTTATTGGTAGACACCCAATAGGTGCAAATCGACATTTCTAGAGTTGCTCGCATTCCTTCCTTTTCCCAATGGCCCCTCTCCAATCGCTACATTTATTTCGTGACGGATAGGTTCAGGCCGGCGCGAGAGTTATGAGAAAAAAATCTCCTTACCTGTTCTTGCACCCGGTAGTTCTTGCAAGATGAAGAGCACGACCAGCATCAAAGACGACGTCCGGCATGTCCACACACGACGGTGTCTGCTCGTGCCTGGGATACGTCGACCCATGTCTGGAGGAATAACGCCGGCAAGGTTTTCACTCTAAGGGTCGGGCTCCGTATCCTGAGCCAGCTAGCGCCTTAAGGAGGCATGCGCCTACGCCTGGGCGCCAAGGGTGCTCGGCTCCTTTTGTTTCGACGTAGTTACCTCTCGCAGTCCACGACAAACTTGGGAAATGTAGCTCAAGTTTACCATGGGGATGTTATCACGGTCCTCTCAGGAAGCTGCGCGCTGAGAGCTGCAGAATTGTGAACGCGCCCGGCCATCTGGATTCACTAACGGAGGCACGCTGACAGCTCCTAATTATAATTTATGTACTTCTTTGCTCGAGCACGAACGAAATATGCCCAAAATGGCGGAACAAAACTACATTTACCCTATCACTTCAAGCCTATTAAAACGAAAACACAAGGAAGACGAATCACTGGCCAGATGACAGAAAACGCTAAGGAATGTCTGGAATTCCTCTCACCAAGGCCCTAAGGATACTTCTTCTTTTTTTTCTTATAACATTAGGATCTCGAAACTCCTCCCCCACTTACAGTGGGGAGGAGTCCGAGCCCTAAAAACACTCGCAGATACATCGTAACTCATCGTCTTTTAGGTGCGTGCAGGCAGCTTTGTTTAATTCACCAGCGTGTGTGAACGTTGCTGCAGGGCTGCGTTACTCGTACTCATCACCACTTCCGTCAAGTGAAACCGGCCTCCTGGGGACCGAAACCGGCCTCCAAGGGCCCAGCCTCCCGGGGGTTGCCCGCTTGCCCGGCTCGCCAGTCCGGCCTTGCCTGTGTGGAAGCTCCATTTTTCCTCCAGCTGCCCTGCATCTCACTTGTAATTACACTTAGGGTAGCATTACTGATTATCACTTTGATCAGATGATAGATACATGAATTTGTACCACAACATGTTTAGTTGTCATTCCATTACAATCAAGGATATTTGTATGAGGCAAACTAAAGGGAGCATAAGCCTTTGATTTGAATGCATTCCGCAGGGGCTTTTTTCCATCTATTAACAGTGAGACATTGCACAATAGAGGTGCTTGAGAGTGAAGTGTAAGGTGGACTTTCAGAAGCACGTGGCCTCTTTTCCAGGCATAGATCATCGTGACTAGGACTGGGTGAGAGGAGAGGAAGCAGTTCGGGTCGCCAGTGTATAATATCCTGGGGACTGCAAGGCGGTCAGCCAGCTACACCTCCATGTGGATTCACCATGGAGTGTCTAGGGAGGTATGAGTACATACCTATGGGGTGTGTGTTGCAAGACCAAAGTGTAGTCTGCGATGCTACCCATCCCACGACTAGCGACTGAGGTGTGCAGTTTAGCAAACCTCCTTCGGGGCTTGCGTCGACCCAATGAAAGGTTTAACGTTTTTTTTAAATGACCTGCATTATTTTAGCAGGAATCTGGAGAGGGATCATCAGAAAGAGGTAGTTGAGTCTGGAAAACATTCAATTTGAGTAACTGGGTCTTATCCCATAAGGACAGGTTAAGCTGAGTCCAGCGCTGAAAGTCTGCTTTTATGCAGGAGTGTAATGGGCCAAAGATTGTTTTCAATCATGTTAGTCAGCCCTAATGATATCATAATACTCAGGTATGTCAATGAATCCTGTGTCCACGAAAACTTTGCATTTGTCCCAGTTCATCTTGTAGCTAGAGAGGCCTGCAAATCTTGATATCAGGGGGCACCCAACCACTTACTTTCACCACGCCGTGAGGGTAACGGCTTCTAATCTTCCTCTCTGTCTGCCGTGAGGGCAACGGCACCACCTCCAGCAACACCCGCGCCGTGAGGGCAACGGCTGTAGTTTGTCACCGCCGGACCCACCAGCAGCGGGAGAACTACAGCTCCCAGCTGCCCCGGCTCACCAGTGACGCGACAGACGCGCCCGGAGACGCTTGAAGAGAGAGGAACGCCTCTCGCCCCGCGGGACGCGTGCGGGCAGCGCCGGGAGAAGCCCGGGACAAGGGCGGGCCGTCTGTGGCCGTCCGGGGCAGGACGAGGTAGGGCTGGGCCATGCCATTTACATCCACGCATTGCACACCAAGGTACTGTGTCCTTTGAACTAGCACAATGGGGAAAAGGAAAAGTATGGAGGGTGTGGTTGATGGACCAAGTATGCGGGTAAAAAGGAGAAAGTCTAAGAAGATTAACAAATCGGCTAAACACGCAGGGAAGAACTGTGTAATGTCCCGTATTGACGATTTGATAGAAGACTGTACTCACATTCTCACATCTAAGCTCCCCATTGAACATAGTCTTGATGAGAGTAAAGGGGAAGACGCTACTGACTCATCGCAGAAATGCGCTAAACGGGGTCCGACTGTCGTCCCTGGGATGTTTTTGAAGAAAAAAAACACTCGGAATTGTGATGAAGGTCACGTTGATAAAGGGGTACTTGACAATGTTGACAAACCGAGTATAGATGTAGAGGTAGAAACTACTCCCCCCACCCCGCTTGATCCAATTGTTTATTGTTCAAATAGGTTCTCTGCTCTCATGGACATTGATTGTACAAATAATGAGAATGGGGACCCTTTAATACAACCAAGTACACTTGATGCTTTGCAGGGGATACAGGGGTTGGAGACAAACTTGCATTTACCTATCCCCGGTGCTGGGGATGATATTACTATCTTATGCAGTGTTGTGAACCGTTTATGTAATCTCATTTATAGCATGCAAGATAAGATTGATTTTTTACCATCTAAAGTCCACAGGGTAATTTCTAACACAAGCGCATGCTCTAATTGTAGCCTAGACAAAAAACTGCAGAGCATTGCACTCAAGAACATGCAAAGGCCAATAACTCAGCATTCTGATATACAACAATCTAGGGGTAGTATGCTGAGGAATGTCCACACGCTTCACAGCAAAGCTGCTAAAGATAGGGAGGGGTCATTGAAACCCTTGCCTGTGAAAATCCCTAAATTCAAGTCCTATGAACGAGCAAAAATAGGTGGGAACCCAAAGCTTAATCCTAGCTTTGTTAACACCCCAATACTTTAATGCCCCCCATAGCAAACTGACAGACAGAGGTCCCTCTCTAGCCCGCCGGATCCTCCCCGATTTATCCAAAGTATATATGGTGAATGTCCCAAAATTGAGCCTAGGGAAGGATATAGAAATTAAAGATTTCCTGACAAATAAAGCTATTCATTGGATCAGGCATACCAGAGGATGCCGATCCGTGATAAGGGAAGATATTTCTAGGGCCACAAGGTTGTCGTGCCCAGGAAGTAGAACTGACTGTATTGAACTCACATTCAAACACGAAAACCTGGCGCAAAACTTGATATTATTAGAGTTTAGATCTTGCTCCCCGGACCATTCCCTTATTCAAATGAGATCCTCACCCCCACAGCAGTGGGTAAACGCTAGGGGAATTCAATCACCAGGTATAGAAGTGGGTAGGTCGTGTCTGGACTCTAATGATTGACTGTTGTCAGATGGTACTAATCTCAATCTCCTTGGTGACATGGTACCAGACACTGCAACCACGATACGAGGCATCCCTCTAGGAACCCCTTGCACAATAGGGGATCTCGGGGTGGATAGTGGGGGTGACAGCCCTTCAGATCAGAACCATGATGCAAGTTTTGAAAAGGGTTTTGACACATTCGGTTCTATCATGTCTTGGAATATTGCGGGGCTGAGTGCCAAGATGCAAAGCCCGGAGTGGGCGCTGTTTGTTAATCAATTTACCATATGCATATTCCAAGAAACATGGCTACTAGACCCCCAACACTTCCCAGGGTTCCTAAACTATAGTGTTCCGGCTGAAAAAAGTGATAGAGGGCGACCCTCGGGTGGTTTAACAATCTAGGTCAAACAGGACTCTGGAATTATCGTAAAAGAGCTCCCGACGAATCATAAGGACATCCAGATTGTATCTCTTACACGTAATCAGGCTAAATCCCTAGACATCTACAATGTGTATGCTAGGAGCATAGGGGGGAAGAAGTCTGGCACATTTGCTGCCCTTGACGACCTCATTGACAAATTCTCCGCACATTCACGTGTAATTTTAATGTAACTTTCAAACCTCTGTCAAGTGGTGAGTCTTTTTTTATGGAGGAACAGGACAGTCATTGGGGAGTCCCCAAGCTCGAATTGGACCCAGTGAAGAGGTGGACCGATCTGGTGATCCAGATCAACTCTATCTGTCTAAATAAAGGATTAAGAGCAGCCAATGGTAGAACCCCAAAGGACAGGGTGGGTGCGATCACATTCAAGAGCGGTCATAGAGTTAGTAGAATTGATTACGTATTAGTCCATCTTGAGTTGTGGAATCATCTAGAGGACATGATGGTTGTTGACCGCCTTGAGAGTGATCACAACCCTCTATGCATGACCTTTTCCTATTGGGAACTGCCCGTGGCAACCGAGGGACCAAGCGATGAATGTCCCCAAACGGTTGTCCTCACAAATGACATGCGCCACCTGAAGTGGCCCATAGTTGCCCAAAGTCAGTCAAACATTGACTTTATTTTAAACAAATTAGAACAAGCAATTAGGGACCTGAGTGCCTGTGCCAATGCCGAAGCCTCAGTACTAGAGAGAGATTGTGCTATTAAGGTGCACAAAACTTTGTTTTTTCAACTAAAAGGCTTATTTGTTAAAACAAATAACCCAAACAAAGCACTAACTAATACCTCTCCTAGTTGGTATACTAAGGAATGTAGGAAAGCTCGACACAAACTAGGGCAGGCTATCAAAACCGGATCTAGTGCCAATGTCCGTTTTGCAAGGAGCGTGTACAAAACCGCTATTTAAAAATCCAAGCGCGCTTGGGACGAAAAAAAGTGGGGGGAGCTTAAGGAGGCTAGCTCAACCAAGAACTCCAAGCAATTCTGGAATTTGTTGAAATGGGGATCTGAAGGCCGCCCAGAAAACCCCCAAAATTGGGTAGCCCAAGATGAGTGGGTGGCACACTTTAGACCCCAATACGCCAAAGGCCCGGAACTGTCCCTAGAACAAAAAGATGGGGTCACATATATCCCCTGGGTGGAAGATATCTTTACTATTAGGGACATTCAACATGCTCTGGATTCTATCACACCTGGTAGAGCGCCAGGAATAGATGGTGTCCCAGCTGACATCTTCCTACATGATAGAGAACACTGGGGAAAGTATATATTACTACTGGCAAACATGATAGCCAAGGGATTGCCTGTACCTGAATCCTGGAATGGGGCCGAAATAATTCCTGTTTTTAAAAAGGGTGACAAGTCACTTCCAGGTAATTACCGCCCCATCATCCTGATTGACACCATTCAGAAGATCTATGGCAGACTGGTTTTAAACAAAGTTCAGTAGTGGGAGCGCGAGACGAACAATCTGTCCCACCTCCAAGCAGGATTCAGAGCCTGCATAAGTACAGTCGACCAAGTATTACATTTTGCCATGCTTTATTGGAAGACTGTTCAATTGGGGGGGGGGGTAGTTTATATGCTGCCTTCATTGATCTGAGGGCAGCCTTTGATCTCGTCCCGCGCGCAAGCCTGTGGCTCGTACTGAATGACATGGGCATGCCTCCTGCCCTTCTTTCCCTGATTGTCAAACTACACAAGCACAATTATTCCCAGATAAGATGGGGCCCTCCTGGAAGTGTCACAAACTAGTTCCCAGTAGAGAAGGGGGTGCGCCAAGGTTGTGTGTTAGCCCCGACCCTTTTCTCTCTCTATATTAACAACGTGGCAAAGGTTTTGATAGAGGCAAATGTTGATGCCCCAATTCTAGCAGGCACTAAAGTACCAATTTTAATGTTCGCCGACGACTGTCTCATTATTTCCAAGACCCCTAGTGGCTTGCAAAAAGCACTTGGGATCTTTGAAGCCTTTTGTATTAATCATGGGCTGGAAATAAATGTTTTAAAATCAAAATGTATGTCTTTTAATCAACACAAGTCATATAGAGGGAAAATACTCATGAATGACCTACCCCTGGAACAAGTCAAATCATTTTCATATCTGGGTGTAACCATCCAGTATGATCTTCGATGGAATGAACCGATAGACCTAGCAACGCTAAAACATCGGCAACTTGCAGGGGCACTGAATAGAGAACATGCCAAGTCCTTGACAAAACCGGTGGCCCCGGCAATTATTGTCTACAATGTGAAGGCTGTGAGTGCAGCACTTTACGGAGTAGAAATGTGGGGGCTTGGGAACCTAAACAAGCTTACGGGCTCAGAAAATAGGTTCCTACGCAATCTTATTAACCTACCTCAGAGTACTCCCCTGGGCCCCGTTTTTCAGGACTTGGGTATGAGACCAATCGAGATCATTGCAAATCTTCGCCTAGTATTATACTGGAGGCGCTTATGGGTAACGCCGGAATTAAAAATATTTGCTACAGGACTAATGGACATAATTAAAAGTGATGTCTTCCATCAGGTAATATGGCTCTCTGGAATTGGAGCGATTCTCAGAGAGTTGGGTCTGGTGGAGGCATGGGAGGACCCAATTAATGCTACATTTCCCTCAAAAAAGGTAATAAAGGGTTTGTATTGGGGACTGATATCCTCCAGAGTGTTCAGGACCACTGCTCCACTCTCACTAACTGGGATTTTTATGGAGTTCAAGGATGAGACTCTATTTGAGCCATTCTGGGACGACATTACAAAACCACTGGATAGAAAGCTTTATTTCCAATTAAGAATCGGCAGTATTCCTGTCAGAGCTTTCACATCCAGGTGGTCTAGTGGAGGAAACACTTCATGTCCATGTTGCCCGGATCCAAAAGAAACAATTAGACATCTACTTTTTGGGTGCCCTGCCTACTCTGTCCCGCGCAGAGTCTGGTTGCGACCAATGGCTAAACTGCTGGGCACAAGGAGTGGAATAGTGGCTGTTGGAATTATTTGCACAAACCCAAGCCCCCAAGTATATATAGCTGTGGCTAAATTTTTAGGATGGTCGTGGGTCATCAGAAACAAAAGTGTAAAGGGATGAGTTAACAAATGATTAATTTTCTGACTGATTCGTGTTTTTAAAAATGTATCCCATTTTTATATTCTTGTATAATTTTATCTCTATTTAAATGAAATAATTTTTTAAAACTGTTATGCTTTTATGACAATCGTCGAATAAAGCTTGTTTGACTTTGACTTTGATATCAGGGAAGTCATGGCATCAAGCGATGATATCAGGTTTGAGAGGGTAACTAGGATTTCTTCCGCATACAATGATACTTCGTGTATCTCACCCTGCGTCATTATGCCATGAAAGATGCGGGAATTACGGATAGCAATTGCCAAGGGTTCTAAAGCTATGATAAACAGCAATGGGAAGAGGCGGCACCCTTGTCATGTGTCCCTCGCTGTCGACTGAGTATAGAGCTTCCGCACCCATGCTAGAAAAGTGGGCTCTATGTATGCATGTTGTAATACCTTTTTGAATGGCTTCCCCCTTATAACTTTCCTGACATGCATTACATGTTATGTCAAAAAGTGTTCGATGACAGTAGTAGGACTAACGGTTTCTGAGGTGTAGAGGGCTGCATAGTAAGAGCGGAAAGCCTCCAAGATGTCCAGTGGGTGCGTTCAGGGTGTTCTGTCTGTGTGGAGGATAGCCAGTGTAGCACAGGATACTTACTGTTGGTGAGCCTGCAAGGCCAGAAGGCGTCCAGCCTTCTTCCCCCACTCATAATAGCATTGTTTAGGGTGTAAAAGTATTTTTTCTGCTCTGGTGGTGTACAGAGTGGGTGTAGAGTGTGATCTATGTGGGAGTTGTTTTGGTGTAGTGCTTGATGTCTAGCGGGTGGTTTTAATGCTGTGGTCTTGTAGTAGCAGTGAAGTATTGAGTGGTGTAAAGAGGAGGAAGAGATACATTTACTTATGCGTTTAGCTACAATTTTAGTGCTGGTAGGCCTTCATCAACTGAGACTTGACCTTTGAGGTTTGCTCTATGCTTATGCCGCAGTTTCACACCCTTTCTTATGCAGTGGAGTAGAGAGTAGTATATTAACTTAAACCCTGCCAAACCACCCCTGCTGCTTGCCGTCATTTTTTCCCAGATCCCCCCCCCTTCTCCTCCCTCCCAGCCGCTACCTGCCAAGTGCGGCAATCTGGGAGATAGCCCCAGGCGCCAGAAGCTCTAGCTACGCCACTGATAATTACTATTCCTTGAGATTTACTGGCCATCTTCACAGCTGATGCCTTAACCCAATCAAATATTTTAAAATGTAGATTGTGCAACCAAATAAGCATAACAGATCTACTACCATGCTGCTCCTTGTTGCCAATTTCTTTGTGGCAAGAAATTAATGTATTAGTTGAGGCCCATATTTTGTGTCGGGATTGAGCCACTTTTTTTGCACAACCCCAACGCCAGATCTCATTTGTTAATTCTCATAATGCACTTAAATGTACTCATGATATACCTAATAAACATATGTGTGAGGGCTCATATCTGAAGTCACTTCTTGTGATGTCACTTCCAGTGAGGTGACTTCATGTGATGTCACGTGCAATGTCAGGCATGGTGACATTATGCGCTGTGATGGTGCGCGTTATGATTTCACTTGCATACTGCCTAACCTGGTTAGTCCCTCCACTTCTGTGTTTTAGGACTTGTGCTCTGGATGTAGGCCACACAACAAATGTCATTGAAAAGATCATAAAGACCTTAAAATGAAAAAATATATATTTATTTTCCAACATTTCTCATTGCCTCAATTAAGTATATACAATATTGTTGAAATGAGTGACGTTTATAGAAAGTATTTTTTTTAACACGATACCATCGAGAATACCTTTGTGCCTACTTCAATGGCGCAAGTTACATTCATATTAGTATGTCGTGCTCTCTATTTATATAACCTATATTTTTATGGAGTGTAAAGCAAGATTACTTTATGCTAACCATATGTGTGTGATGTTTTTGTAGAGCACAGATCCTGCCTGAACTGAATTACTTCTGAGTGCTCAGAAACTTGACGGTAAAGGAAAATGATACATAGTGAAGTAAAGCGAAGGGCAGTGGATCACACATTTTGGCAAATGAGGAAACCAGGATTTAAATCCAGAATTCCATAGTGCACTGTTCAGAAAATTGATGATTTTTGCAGCTACATACGTTTTAATATTATATTATTTAATTGGTACATGCATAAAACGCAGCAGTCATTGGAACGCAGCCCATATATGACCAGGGGGCTCCATATATTGACCTGAAATAGGCCCCTTTTTATGATCTGGCTTGACAGCACAGCTGTCACCAGACAATTATGTGAGAACCCTCAAAAAAGGGGCTTTAGTTCCGCCCACATGTTGGGAGTAAGGAGTTGATGTTTTGATTGGGCAGACATTGTGTACTTCTGAAAATACGTGCTTGCCCTCCACACAGCTATGGTTGTTTTGTTTATCTAGCTGCCGGAGTTTGAACTTTCAGGGGCACACTCATCAGCCCTGGCCCGTGCGGGTAAGAGCGGTGGACCGGTGGGGCCGGGTGTGGGGGGGGGGGGTATTTTGACGGACAATGATGAGCGGAAATTAATTATTTATTTAATTTTCCCTCATCATCGTCCATCGCAATCCCCCCCCCCCCCCTGGCTCACCGCTCTTAGCTGCATGGGCCGCGGCTGACACTCATCCCATTGTAATTCTACTAAAGTTATTTTAGATAACTAGATAATTTATGTTGGTTTTCTCTGGCAACAGCACAAATGAGAGGAGGCAATCATTAACATACATGAATTGTACGTCTGGCTTGACAGAGCATTCATAATGTTGACCTATTGCCATTGCCAATGCTTGTTTTTATCTTCAGCCGACCCTGTGCTTTTACACCACAAAGTTCTGGAAACCCTAATCTAGGACACTTCCTTTTTCACTGTAAGCCCATCCGCATCTAGCCCAACACTCCCGTCCAGACATGATGGTTGGTCACCGACCTCCATCTTCTGAACTGAATGTGTAAAATTCCCATATGTACAACTCTGGCCTGGCTCTAGCTTCCTGGACCTACGTTGGACACTTCTGACTGACAGCCTGGATTTACGAGCTAGAACACCACTCACAGAGAGATTCAGGGGAGCCTGAAATTATTCAAAGTGTGAATTTTAGTTGGAAGTGCAATGCTAACAGGTGAACTGCTCAGGGCTGGTGCTTAAATTGTCCCATATTTGCATAAAGATGTCACGCAGCCTACATCCCTTATTGCAATATTAACAGTGTTTCTATAGTGCTTCAACTTGCCCTCTCACCATGCGGGGACTTCTGCTTTACATTCACACGGTAAAGCAGATATTCAGCCTTTTCGTGGCATAACGTATGGGAAGTAGACTACTGTCGGTCTCCACATTACTCTTTTGCTTACGATCTCAAGGCACGTCTTTGTGTCTAAACTCAAAAGGGACAAAGGGCGAGACATTCAGCCTTAGCATGGAGGCTAAGCTGGGGCTGGGCAAAGCGCCCTGGTTTGGCCCGGTTGCAAAGGTCTTTGGGCACAGATCAATGTGCCATTGTGACAGCCCAGATCAGGCAATGGGGCTTTGATTAGTACTGTGACCTTGGAGTGAATGGGCAAATGGCGTCATTGCATACGAGCTGCAGTACTGTGCATGAGAGGTGTGCCAGGAACTGCTCCTTCGCTGACATTTTCCCTTCTTACCGCCAATTCATAGCAGGTGGTAACAAGACACAGTACAGGAAGGTTTCCAGCCTGATCTTTTTTTTACTGTTTTTAGCATCAGATCTCCCTCAGTATTTTGCTCAGTAGGACACATAATACCTGAGCTGAATCCATGCTTTAGCAACTACACCTGACACTTCCATATTACTCTATTTTCTCAATGAAACTGGAGGCTAAAGGCTAACTTAAAGCTCATGGAGCTGTCTGACATGTCTGAATGATGCTTTTTGTCCCTATGGGGCAGCCTTCCTAAGGATAGCTCATGTGTGATGTGCCAACCTGTATGCACCATGTATCGCCAGGAACATGTGCTCGCCTCCAAATGTTACAAGTGACTTGATAGATAGCGGGAGCTTAGTGTTGGTATTGTGTGACTGTGCTGAGAATAGGCTAGTATACACAAGTCTATTGAAAGACTCCAATACTCTGATTAGTTTGATGCTAACTTCTGTGTTAAATTCTTCCAGAGCTTCAAATCCCTGGACACAGATATAAGAAGGTCAATGCCCCGTCCACTTCTCTCTTCCAGCGCTTCAAGCTTTGATACCTCTTCGCAGTGGTTGATTTGTGTTGATGTTTGCCCATGCTGAGCACAGGGAATCGTTTTGGTGGGGCGGCATACTAATGAGTAATGATGCATTATGGTGCCTACATTCAGTTGGGCAGGTTATGTTAGAAAGGCCATGTATGCAAACAAGCACTTCCATTTTTGTCTGCATAACTGAGTACCTTTCTGTGCTCTCCCCATGTGTCATCAGTGCCAGACCAGACCATCCCAATGCTGCCTGTGACCTGGAACCAGATGTTGAAGTATGGCAGAGAACACCTGGATGCATGACTAAGCAACCACATTCCCAGATCCATCACCTGGCACCAAGACAATGCTGACATAGGGGGCCATGGATGGTTGATTGCGTCACAGCAGGATCATATTAACACTAGCAAATGCTAAGTATTGTGTGAGTGCCTGTGTTATACCCCAAATGGGTGTCATAGTAAAAGAAATACCAGTACTGCCAATGGGACCCATGACAAATAGTGAAGTGCAGACTTGGCACACACACTCACTCCTCTTTCTGGACTGTGGGGCCACCGCCCACCAGCATTACAGGTCAGAAGAGACACACCAGCGCATTTAAGACTAAATTAATAAAGAGAACTGTGTTGTTCCTTATGCAATGGCAATTTAAGAGAATGCATAGATGAGGGGAGTAGTACATTTTAGACCATTATTATGCAAGACACGATTTGTTTACTGCAGCGTTAGCCAATATCGTCTTGGTGCTTTACTTAGCACCAATTCACCAGTTGTGTTCTTAAGAAACAATTTGAATGCCTTTGTGCGTGGAATAATCACCACCGATTGAAATGGGTGTGGTCCCGCTTGGGCCACAGAGAGTTGAAGTTGACAGTGGACCATTGGCTCCCTCAGCCCCGCCAAGCCTCAGGCTCACTTGCGGCCGCTACCCTCTAAGGCTTCAGTGTAGAATATGTGTATGCTGCAGTAACTAAGCTGAGTGCACCAGGTCAGAGAGGCCATTACTGATGTGAGCACAGTGTCCATTGTCCCGGCTGTGGACCTGGTTGGATTCCATGCAGTGGGGTGTTAGCTCCTCCTCACAACATGACATCTCCTCCTTCTTAGAGAAAAGTGACATATTTCTGGCATGACATATCCCCTCACATTTGAACATAAAAGTATTTGGTGTTTTTCAATGCATGTGATATTGTTTATGCAGAGTTAACACAGCACTTACCTACTCCTGTCTCTGGGTAAGAAATCACATTCAAGTTTATATTTGGCTACATCTGCTGTGGTGTGCTGGTTGTGGAATTAGTGATTGGTTTATCCCATCAGCATGTGGTAATAGTAGTAGTAAAAGTATGTTTATTAGACCTTTGGTCTCCAAACAAGATACATATTACAATAAATAGTTTAAAACATGTATAAAAAATTCCACAGATACATTAAAAAGAGACACATTTTCATACAGCACTACACCCAATATTGTAATCAGCAATACAATGAAGCTTTAACTTAAGGATGGCATTCCACCTTAGACACAATTTTCTAGAGTGTGACCTACTATTACTTCAGCATGTGGTGCAATGCTCTCTGGATAAGCTTGACTCTCTGGCTGGTGTTTGGTTATGGGGGGGGGGTTTAGTCATTTATGCAACTTGTGATTCTGTTGACCTAAGAGGTTGTGGTGATATATTTCCAAATGTCCTCGCCCATGTCTCATTTCTGTTTCCTCTGTTCATTCTGAAGGTGCATGAGATACTCCTCTCTTTCTCGTCTTTCATGTATCATGGTATGATGCATTGTCATTGGCCAGCTCATCATCTTAACCTTGTCAGCAATTTCTCTTAATGAAAATGGACTTTCGAGAATCTTGCTTTTCGTTGTTGTAGCAAGCAGCCCCTGAATGACACATATTAAGGATACAAAATTGTAAAAGGTTGCTAACCTAGCAACAACACTTTTTATGGATTTGCATGCCTCCGTGCATGCCGAGTTGATGATGTGGCATTTCTAGTTCACATTGCAAGGCAACTGGAAAAGGTTGCTCCTTTCAGCTTTTTTTCCTCTCAGCCTTCTGTATATTTATTTATTTATTTTTATTTATTTATTTAATGTAATTTTATATAGCGCGAACATTACCCAAAGGTGTCAGAGCACTTTACAAAAGAACCAGTTGCGTTACATAAGGACTGTGGATTACATGAGTTACATAAGAGATATAAACAGAAAATAATTGTAAATGTACAAGTGGAGCGAATGGAGGAAAAAATTGCACATGTACAAGTTGTAGAGTCACTCAAGGAAGATATACAAACAAATAAACTCTAAAATCACATAGGAATGGTAGTAAGTACAAAGGTCTACTACATATACTAGTGGTTGGAGTTATATATATATAAGTGGAGTAAAAGGAGGAAAAAATTGCAAATGTACAAGTTGTAGAGTCACTCAAGGAAGAGATACAAACAAATAAACTCTAAAATCACAAATTTACAGAGCAGGACATTCTTGCCATTGTCAGCCAGGTGTTCAGGTGGTGTTGCACTCAAGGGTGGTGGTCTTGGGTGACTGAAAGTCTTTAGTCCAGAAACGTCTACGATTCAATTAAAACATGAATTTGCGACACAGGCTAACGCCTGGTGGTCTCACGACTTCCCAAATCATGTAGAGAGGGTGCCATGGCAGAGGCAGCTTGCTGAAAACGGGACCACGGGTAGGTTATGCCTGTCATTGTGCCCCACTAGATCAATCAGAAGCTGCACCTTTTGTTTATCCTGTGATTCTAATATAGCCTCATAGCCTGCTGCTGAGGGCTATGCCAGTTGTTAAAGGCTCCTCAACCAGAGTTATAGGCCTGACCTGCAGGCGAGGGTCTATGATGAGTGAGAGGCCCTTTAACAATCGTTATTGCATGAGGCAGAAGGGCTATACGGCTATTGGAACATTCCACCTGCTAATAGTAGAATGTTCTAAATTAAAGAGGGAGAAACATGAAAACAAACATTGGAATGTTAAATCTTAGAGCTTATAACAGCAGTAATAAGCCCGGAGCTACTCCATTGTCTTCAATGGAGGTCTCAGCATTCAAAGGTTTTAATCCGGTTTCATCTTCTCCAGCTGGGGTGACATGCTTTGGGAGGGAGTTGAGTTTTATCAGCCTCTCACTTTGGACATCTGATGAGGTGTAAGGCACTCGGTTGAAACAAAAGCTCTTGCGCATTATTTTCCATGTAGTTAACTGTTCGGCACAGCTTTACTACGACTTTGTTTAGTTCTTTACCTTTTGTTTTTTTGTGGCTAGCAGGCTGCATTTGCGGATGTGTATTTCTGTCAGGCTATCTGGCTGTTTCCTTGCCCCCTGCTTAAAGTAAATTAAGTCTTCACGTGAACAACTCATCATGCCCTTTAGACTTCATATTCCACTTGTAAGGCACATCAGTGCATGGCGCTATTTGAATATTTATGTGAACTGAAAAAAGTTATTTATTTTTATGTTCTCACCAATAGCATCCCATTCTAACATAGTACCTTTCAGTAGCTGCGATCTCCGCCTCTTTCAGGAACGGCTGTCATAATTTAGTTTTTTTGGGTCTATTTTTTCACACGGTTATTTGTGTGCCTTTTGGTTATTCTTCATTGGATTTTTCATTTTATTTTGTGTTCATAGTTTAGATATGAGCCAAACATTAAGATGGCTGCTCAGCTGGGCATCTTGTAAGTCAGTAATGGGACACGGTGCCCTCTAGATGGCAGCCCCGTTTTCCCATGAGACCACCTTGATCTCAAGAGGTTGGCAACAGAGTAAAATGGCCACTGCACTGACCCACAATCTCCAGTACCCTTTTCAGCTGTGACCCTGCCCTTTGCTCTGGTGGAACTATGATGGTATCTGAGTCTGCACTGGTGCTACTGTGTCTCGGTATGCACCATTATGCATACTGCGCCCACTCACCTTCACTGGTGATGCTAGAAACCTCTTGGCACCTGGGGCACAACTTATGCTGGCCACAAGTACAACAGCCTCACAACACGTGTTTCTCCCTCTAATTACTGTTATGTTGTATATGCAGGAATGAACAGACAAGATGAACATGGTGCAATCTGAATCTATTTTTAGGTCAAAGTCTACGGTTTGCTAATGAGTTCTCGGGGACATTCTGAAATCTTCTCTGGGAATGCAATCCGCCCATTACTTGCAATTAGCTTTGCGATTACAACACTATACTCTGCTCTATGCCCCTCCACTCTACGACATGTCACTCCATTCTACAACACTCCACTCCAGTCTACAATACGCCACTCCACTCTATGACACACCACTCCAAGTCACTCAACTCTACGACATGCCACTCCACTCCACTCTATGACGCAACACTCCACTCTATGCTACTCTACAACATACCCCTCCACTCTACAACATGGCACTCGATGCCACTCCATTCTCTGACATGACATCCTACTCCACTTTGTCACTCCAGTCTATGACACATTATTCCACTCTACGCTATGCCACTCCACACGACTCTAATTCACTCTATGCCATCCTACGACACTGCACTCTACGCAACTCCACTTTACACCCCTCCACTCTACTCCACTCTATGCTACTTCACTGTACAACACTTGACTCCCCCCTATGCCACTTTACTCCACTCTACGTCACTCCACAACACTCCATTATATGCCATTCTACAAAATTCTCCTCCACGACACTGTCCTGTATGCCACTAAATGTTAGCCATGCTGAACAGCAGCAACACTAATGAACACCATGGCCAAAACACATTGGCAAAGCCAATAGCTCTTGCATAGGTGAGACCGATTGGCTTTTCCAATGCTTGTTTATTATACTGCCCACTCCTTTATATTATTCTTTCACTTCTAGAAAATATTGTATCCACCCATGCAGGCCCTGTCTGCTCTGCTCTGCAATGCCTTGTCTCACCACACCTTTTGCCCTGTTTCTAGGGCGGAAAGTGGTATTCTGTGTCCTGGCTGGAGGCAAGGGAGGGTTCCAAGCTGTAGGGGTCTTAGTGACTTCCTCAGAACATGATAGATCTAGAGAAGGAGTGAGAAATCGTCTGTCTGCTTTGTTTCTTTACTTGGAATCTATGTTTCGAATTTTAGGACTAACAAAAGCAGGCATCGACTCAGTAACACTTGTTCAAAATGGAGTCAAATGATTTTCACATTTCGTTTTGAAGGGAACACATCTCAAAGTATATTCTGCCTTCATTTTCGCATCAGTTATCAAGTCTTGTTATTATTTCATATTAGCTATTGAAAACGTTTGTCCCAAGCCGCATGCCGTATAGGCTGCTGCATCATTTCTAGTCTATCCTGATGTATGTTCTCTTCTTCTGGGCTTCTTTGTTCCTTTGTACTACGTCTGTTAGCTATGGCATAATTATCTGCCTTGCACATCCTCTACAAGGTGACCATGAGAGGATGAGGTGGATCACATAAGCCAGCCTTTTCCCTCTCCCCAAACTGGACCATTTGCCTCATGAAATGGTGGTAGCATCAAAGGCAGTAGGCAGCAGCATGGTGAAGTCGGTGGTGGTAGCAGTGAGAGGCGCACTCCTGTAAAATTTGGGGCTCTGGTACTTATTATTTTTTTACCAATTTAAGCACCATTTCCTTTTTACATTCAAAAGGCTGTAAACTAAGCCTACTGAGCACAACAAACACCATTATAATTAAGGCTCCCGGTTTTCCGTTCTTATGTATTTTTATAGATAAATACAGACAGAAACCTATGTGTTTTCTGTCTGCATTTATCTTTAAAGGTAGATAAATACAGTAAATTTGGCTTCTTTTAAGTGACTCTGTGCTGTCTTTCATGAATTATAGGCCAACAGCTGAGCCGATGGACAGCATGGGAAATTAAAAGAACAGGATGCAATTTAATTAAATAATGCCATGTGTCAACATACATTTGAGATATAATGCTAATACTGACCAGTGGATGTTTTGTTATATAATATGTGGCAGCTGAAATAGCGAAAAGAGACAGACATCAAAGTACGAGTGCGTGTATGTCAGTTAAATAAATATGGAAATGTACAGTTTTACAACTTCATTTATCCGCAAAACACATAATAAATATAGCTAAATACAGATAAAGTGGGCCAAAAATAAATATGGATAAATACAGACGGAAATGCTAAAAATATAAATACCATAAAACCGGGAGCCCTAATTATAATAATCTGTTGATCAACCGCGGCATCCTATGGGAGGTCAAGTTTAGTGCCTCCTTCTGAGTGATGGAGCCCTTCCACTTAGCTCATAGGACTCATCCAAAGGTGCTTTATTGAGCGGGTGATTCTGATCTTCTTCATGGCCTGTGTTGTATAAGGTTCATTCAGGTTAGGGGCTCCTCCAAAAGGCCCATTCTTTTGCTGTTTTGAACTACAAACTTATTGAACTGATCCTTCAAGACTACCCAAATGATAAACAAATCTCAACTCTATAAGCCTAGAGTGCATCAAAGATACATTAACATATCATGCGGAGGCTTCCATAAACAAAGGTGCATCATGTACGAATGTACCATCCCAATCACAAGCTCACCTCATCGCAGACTACTTTTGGACAGGTCAAGCGATAAACTGACTGGAACTCTCTCATCCCACCTCCTCCCACTTCATAAATGCTCCTAAGGCATGCTGGTAGCACTTATTGCTGTACTCCTGAGGATCACTTAACAATCAATACACACACTTTCCAGCCATCCCTTTCCATTGCTAAAGGGGGTTTGGACAGGTAGCGGCAGAGTCCACCACAGAGGCCTACGTCGCACAGCAGATGGAGCATTACTGCTCACCATCAAGGATCCTCAAGTCTTATCAGACAGAGCCTGTTACCCCACCAAAATGTCTGCATCTTTTTACCCGGCAGTAGAATAATGCCAGTCCCGACAGGGCCAATCTGTACCTCAGGTGCAGATCATGAGTACCCTTTAGTTATACGCTGTTCCACAAACCTCGGTCTTTTGCTGATGCTCACTTTTTTCCTGTACAGTATAATTCCTATTTGTAAAGCATGAACTTATTACCCCTTAAGATTTCAAGGTGCTGGCGGCCATCAGGGAGTTTAAGTGAGCTATTGCCCAGAGTCACTTGGTGCTGAGCTGAGCTGCAGCCGGCGATTGAACCGTGAGTCCCGCGTCCCGGAGTCAGCCGCTCTGGCTGCTGAACCACACCTCTCCCTTATAGGTTGTCTTGTGAATTTTCAGGGTGAAGAACGTTATGTTATGTTATAGAAATTTTACTAAAGCTCACGTACATGATCAGGTCTCTTGGGGCTGAGTTACGAAGTCACTGTTTGTGGAAGTCCGTGTCTAATTATAAGCTTGGTTAAAAAGCCATGTTTTCATCTTTTTCCTAAAGTGCATGTAGTTTGTTCCTTGTCA
The DNA here is from genome assembly GCF_964261635.1 of Lissotriton helveticus. Classification (NCBI taxonomy): domain Eukaryota; kingdom Metazoa; phylum Chordata; class Amphibia; order Caudata; family Salamandridae; genus Lissotriton; species Lissotriton helveticus. The sequence goes on from NC_136057.1 coordinate 397,689,136, forward strand.
CACAGTGGTGGGCAAAGAGTTCCAAAATTGAGGTCCCTGTACTGAGAAACGTGACCCTCCTGTCCGTTTGTGTCTAAATCTGAGGACCACCAATAGAGTCATATGCATAGACCTAAGAGTGTATTTAGGGGAGTATCTGTGATTCCTAGAGGATATATACTTGGGGCATGGGCCATGAATAGCTTTGAAAAGGATGCAGCCTGTTTTAAACATGCATCGCTGCTCCACTGCAAACCAGTGGAGGTCCTTCATCAATGGCGTGACATGACATCTTCTGAGTTGTTGGTATATGATTCTAGCAGCTTGATTTGTATCAGCTGAAGTCGATATTTCTGATTGCATGAAAGGTCTAGATAGATTGCATTCTCATAGTCAACTTTTGACAGGATCATAGCGATAATAATTTGAATGCTTGCCTCTCTGCTGAAAAATATTGTAATTTTCCGAAATTTCCGTAGTTGGACAAAGCAGGAGGAAGTAACCAAGCTGATCTAAGCTCATAGATCAATCTACTTCAATTTGTATGCCTAGGCTCTTTATCTGATTCTTTGGAATAGGTCAGAGCCTAGCCAGTGAGTAGGAGTCCAATGCAAAAGTTTATTGTTGGTGATAATGATCTCTGGTTTTCCAGAGTTCAGTTTTAGTTGATTTTGGTTCATCTAGTCCCTGATGAACAACATGGTGTTCCTTTGAGACTCCTTGAAGTCTGTTCAGTCATCAATAGTAAAAATCAGCTGCATGTCATCGACATAGTTATAGATTTTTAGCTTCATTTGTTGGAGCGTGCGTATTAGAGGTGAAAATAGATATTGAACAGGTACAGAGACAGAGAGGAGCCCTGCAGTACACCACAGTTCATGCTGACAATGGCAGATCTGAGGGGCAAGAGCCATACTGATTACTTGCGATCCTGTAGAAAGGATTGAAACCAATTTAAGACAACACATCTAAGACCCGCTGCAGCAATACGTTCCATCAGAATGTAATGGTCAACGGTAGCGAAAGCTGCAAATAGGTCCTAAAGGATCAAGGCCTGAGTGCAGTCCTCATCAGCCTTTCCTTTTAGGTTGTCCATAACGTATAGTATAATGGACTCAGTGGAATGGGAGGGTCGAAAGCCTGCCTGTTTGGGGTCTATAAAATTGGTTCCTTCTATGAAGGTGCTGAGAAGTTTAGCTATGTGTGTCTCTAAGAGTTTGGCTGGGGAAGGGAGAAGGGATATGGGCCTGTAATTCTCCAACTTCTGAGGGTTTACACCTTGTTTATTTTGTAACCGAATAATCACTGCTTCTTTAAAAGCTAACGGCACAATCCCTTGGGTCATGGATGAGTTCAATAGGGAGAAGATAGTCTCAGGGAAGGCTGTAAAGATGAGTTTTTGTATATGAGAGGGACAGATATCTTTAGGGGAGCCTGATTTTACCCTGTTAAGTAGTTCTATAAGGGTAAACTGCGTTTACAACGCGGTGTTTACACCCCACGACCGTTACCATGCTGCCATTACAACGCAAGTCGTTACTACGACTTGCGCTGGATGGCGCTGTTGGTTAAGGAATATTGTAATTTTATATTCCAACACCTTCCCTACTGTTACGTGGACTGGTGTTGGAATATAAAATTATAATAATCCTCAATCCGCGCCCTCCAACGCAAGTTCTTGTAACGACTTGCGTTGTAAAATCCGCGATGTAAAGTACCGCGATCAAAATGATCGCGTTGTACTATCATACATCCTCTATAAGTTGTTCTTTGTTCAGACAGGAAAAAGTGGCCATAAAGTCAGAATTGTTGTTTCCTGGTGAATTTTGCATATCCTTGTGGCTGGAATCTATGTATCGACTTTTTTTGATTTTGTCTAGAAAGAAGAAATTTTGATCATTGCATAATTTCTGTGAGGTAATAATAGGGGGGTCACTCGATCAGGGTTAGATAGCTCCCTTGCTGTATTGAAGACGTCCTTTGTTTTATTATTTGAATTTAATACTTTGTTGGTTGAGAAAGTTGTTTTAGCCTCCACGATGGCTTTTTTAGGCTATCAGGCTAAGATTGCATTGCTCTTTGGATTCTTTCGAATAGGTTTTCCACTATTTCCTTTCGGCCTGACACATTCTAAGTTTGGCAGTTTTTAAATCAGTGGAAACCCATTTTGATGCTTCATGACACCTGGTAAGGGAGGTTTGGGTCTGTAGAGGAGCATAAATGTTAATAGCCTTCAATTGCCAGTTTGCGATTTCTTTCTCAAGGCTGTCTACATTGTCCAGTTCAGCTGGTATCTCAAGGTTCAGGGTATCGCAAAGGGATTTCAGGTTTATTTGATTCCAATTTCTGGATGGACCTTTTTGATAGGTCGTGTGTTTGAGCAGAGTAATGTTACTCAGAGTGAAACTTATTATGATCTGACCACATACAAGGGTAAATTACTAGATTCTGAAGAGTGAGGTTAATTGACCAAGCTTAGTTAAGTGTGTGTCCTTTGATATGCATGGGTACATGAATATGTTGTTTAAGGTTAAGGGACTAGGCCAAAGATAATGGGAAGATATGAACACTAGAGCCATCTAACTTTTGCGCTGGTGAGATGCAATTTGATATAGTGCTGCAGATATAGTGCTGCATACACCTTTCAAATTTGAAGTAAGTTAGGACTACATGTTTCATTGCGTTGCACTTGTGAGGATCTGTGCAAAACTTTAGCAAATGAGGGCTTGTTGTATGCAAATTTCGGCAACTTTACTTTCGCTCGGTATCGTGAGGTTTTTATAAATCTTCAGCAGCTTCACACATTGCACCAAGTTGACAAATCTTCTGAAAGACTCTGCTGGAGAAAATGTGATGTTGATTAAAATGCAGTCCTAGTGCAGTGCACGTCTCTCATTCACTCTGCAGCTGCTAGTGCCTGCTGGTAGTCTGCTGAGACTACTGGTGTCTCTATCCTGTGGTCATGCTTTGGAGGGTGACACGAGAGTTCCTCAATAGGGTCCATTTGTTACAAATGTTGGGATAAATATGACCGTCTGGGAACAGGAAACCCAAAAGATGGTCATTTCTGTTGGCAGTGGTCCTACTAGCCAGCTCACGGGGCAGAACAGGAACATCATTTTCAGAGACAGAATTGCAGAGAGCGTAGGGAGAGGGCATGAGGAGGAGTGTCCTTCAAGAGATAAGATACACCACCCATCTACTCCTTCGATTCACAGCATCTGTCACTCGGTTACACTCCTGATTTACCTCATCAGTGAATGATTAGTGAAAATAAAAGTACACCGTTTCTGCCATGGCTTGCAACATAGTTAGTTCGTATTCCATGGGGAGACTGCACAGCATTTAATTTTGACCACAAATGTCTGCAATTCCGTTACAGTTTTATACAGCACAAACTTGACCGAAGGTATCAAGCACATTACATGAGCACCAGCTACACAAGGTCATATTCATTTTTTTAGGCACGGGGAGATTAAGTGAGTTGCTCAGAATCATAGGATATTGAGCTGAGACTCAAACCTGGTTCCCCAGTTATAAAGTCTGAAGCTCTGGCAGTAATGCTGCATCCTGTTCCCATCATTATGCATAGGCTCTGGAGGTAGGGGTGCTGTGGAAGCTGAAGCACCCTCAAACCAACCATGCTGAAGTTCAGGCGGTGAAGGAGCAATAAAGATGCATTGACATTTTGTTTTTATCTTGACACATGTTCTGGGCCAATGCTAATTCTTTGGTGGCATCATTCTACCGGTCTGCACACCCGAGGTTTTCTCATACCCCTGAACAGCATTATTATTCAGCTGGCCATCTGATCAATGGTCTTTGGAAATTCAATAAGATACTCTCAGGCAACTCTTTTGGCTACCTCTTCCCACCCACATCGCCTTCAAGACCTGCTACCTCATCAAGAAGGCACTCAACAATGACATCTCACTCAGTGGCGTAGTTAGGCCTTTTGCCACTTGTGGCGGTACCTGCATTTGCCGCCCGCGGTGTCCACAAGTAAGAGCGGAGGAGTGTTGGTGAATCCTGCATTGGCCATCCTGCGACGGCCGCCGTTAAGAGCGGGGTGAGGCCGCCCCACCACCATTCCCCTTGCTACCCCACTGATCTCACTTTACCAGGCAAAAAAATTCAAGATATCTGAAAGAATTCATAAGACATGCAGCACCATCACTGACAGGGATCCAGCAAATGCAGGAAGAAAAACGTCGGAAGCTGCACCTTCTTATGCAGCATTCAAGAGTGCGTGCAATGCCATCTCAGCTGAAACCCGCTGAGCATCATTCACTTCAGAAAGGAACTCAATCTCCTAAGCTTCAAGCAACAACTCATCGCTGCGAAACCTTCTGCGGTTGTCCGAAGAGTGCCCCATTGAACTCTCTGTTGAAATGTACCCCCTCTTTGAACCTGCTCCCCTCACCTCTAAGCCTTACTACACTCCTCCAATAGACTACTATTAGACACAAGCGCTCATGCTCCCGCAACCCAATCTCTTTGCCATTAACCTACAACAAACTGTCCCTGGCCTCTGGTTACCACCATGTCTGCGTGGATGTTTTGCGGACAGTTCTCTGTCATGGTGGGATCAAGACTGTCCTTTACTGAGATGGTGATTTATCTGCAGGTGAGAGGTGCTGTGTGCAGTGCTGGTGGATTCAAGCGCTTTGACAATGGATGGAAGGTCAGTGATGGGCTTAGTGTTTTCCAGATCTTCAGCATCCGCATTCTGGAGTAACGGTATGATATTGGAGTGACTGAGCTTCTCTGGATAGCCTTCCATGGATTGAGATGTGGGTGAGCTGTGTAAGCGCACACTGATGTGGAGTCCAATCTCAAGATGCAAACATCGTGGATGAATCTGAAGGTTTCATGCGTTTTAGGCACTATATAATTTTGCTGGACAGGGACAAACTCTTGTACAGGTTGGCAATGTTAAGCCTCCTAGTGTAGTCTGCTGGTTGATGCGATGATGGTAAGATGAGCTTCTCCATCTTTCAGTGGATGAAAGCGTTGTTACAGTTTACACGAGGTTTTGTGGTAATGACTGCACTAGTCTTGAAACTTGGTCAAACTGAGACACTGCACTTCCAGAGTTCTCAATCCATCTAAAGTCACTTTCCGATGATTAAAAACAATGTTCACATAAACATATGTTAAAATCTTGATATCATGTCTAGAGGAGTAAAGGATTTATGTTGGTGTCTAGTGCTGTGGACACACCACGCAATGGGTGCATATGATTTTTCCCACTGTAATTTGTTTTTATTCAATTCTTCCAGATTTGTTTTCCTTCAGTGTATCACCCCATTAAATTTGCCGCCCAGGAGTCTGCCCAGTTCGCCCCGCCCCTCGTTGTCGTAAGACAACCGGCGCTCTCTCTTTCCTTTGCTGTATTTTGCTGTGACCTGAAGGGAGGATCGGATTGTGCTGAACTCGGAGGCGCACAACGGAGGGCTCCGAGGGGCTGGTGACATATGCACGGCTCGGAGTCACGACGCGATTTTTCACAGCACGATACACATTGTTGTTGGGCTGGGGGCTGTGATAAAATGTCGTCAGGGAGGCTCGCGTTTCACCGGCTGGGCAGCGGCAGCGCAGTCAGGCGGGGTGAAGGGTAACCTGAGCGCCGCAGCCCCTGCCCGGGAGCTCGGGCCGGGGGTCCGGTTACTCCCGGCGCACTGCCCTAATCCGTCGACAGCCCCGTCCCTCACAAACCAGCCTTTGTGCGTTTCTCTCAATTCATTTGGGATTTACCATGTACTCAAATGACCAATCTGGGGTGGCGGGCAGGTGGGGTGACGGGTGGGGGCTCATCAAAAGGCTGCAGCATACTGTCAGGCATGAAACATACTCTTAAAGTATGAAAAACATTTATAGACGAGAGTAGCGCGCTGATTTAAATCCAAACGGGAAACAACAGGTTAACAACAACGTTTTTCTTGCACTAAATAATGTGATTTTGTTTGGACAAACACAGCTTATACATTCGTCTGAACATCGAATTATGAACTTGTTAACCACTGAAAAGTCCCAAACACATTTGCCTTAACTTTGGATAATCAGGCGCCATACACAATGTGCATGATGATTTTTCATTGTATTATTTGTTAAAGCGCTATAGAAATATTGCAATACGATTTGAGTGCACTTCTGTACATTTGTTTGGATATTCATTCATTCACCACTTTCTGCATTAGGCTCACGCGACGCATTCAAAGTTGTAGCCAGGGTGCGTGGCCAAAAACCTGCGAAAGTTGCGAAGATGAAGCAACAGTCACCAAAAGGTGGCAAAATGGGCAAGAGTTTGTACGGATGTGCACATTCAGCCTGCCTAAAAGTCGACATGTTCATGACGTCGCAAACATGTGTCCCCACACGATTATCAGTTTGGCTGAAACACTGCACGAGTAACACCGAGCAACCACGCAAAGGCTCTCATTCTGAGCTACAGGTAGGCAGTAAAATCGGGGAGAGGATGTGGCTTAACGAATAGAGCGGTCGACTTCGAAGCTGGGGAACCGGGTTCGAGTCTCAGCAGAGATGCTCAACATCCTGTGATTCTGGGCAAATCACTTGGGGGCAGATTTACAATAACTGGCGCATCCCTGCATATCAGCAGGGATGTGCCAGTTATTTTGCGTCACTGCAGAAACCCCTTGCGTCACCATGGATGCGCCGCATTTACAATGCCGAATCGTGGTGCAAGAATAGACAGATGTGTGATGCATCTGATGCCGTAAAGTTGACGCAGTGCTGGAGTTGTGTCGCAAGTGCGACGTAACACCAGCACTGCCGGGGGGCGCCCTATACTTGATGTGCTGCCTCACTCCTTACGCCTGCTACAAGGCGTAAGGATATAAGGATTTGACGTAGCGGGGACGTAAAAGTGACTCCGTAAAATCTTGTAGATTTCACTGCGTCACTTTTACGGGGCCTCCTTGTGACGGAAAGCCCCCCTAAACATCCATGCATCGTGTGGCAGACACCATGCGGTGCCTGCACACGATGCATGGATGTTTCAAAAGTGTATTTTACCTATTGCAGCTTGTGCAGCAGCCCGCCGCACTAGCCACGATAGGAACAGGCGGTCACATCCTAATCATGGTAGCAGGACCGACGACTCCTTGTCGGGCGGTGCCGTTTCCACTACGATGCTGGTCGGACGCTTGTCCGACCGGCATTGTAATGAGGCTCCTGGTTCTTTTATGCGGACTTCTGTAGCTTCAAAACACAGGTCCCACCATCCTAAACATAGCATGTATTAGGCGCAACATCAAGACTGCACCTCCTTGTGGGTCTCCACTGAGGAAAAGGCACAGTTGTAGCTCTGCTAATCAGAGGTATACAACAACGTGAGGAGGCCACCCAAATCACATACGTCGAGAAATACAACTTCCTAACTACATAACACGGTAAACATCCTTTACAACACATTTTTTTCCACGCAGTACCTTTACAACGCAGGTATTACAACGCAAGTCGTTACAACGAACTGCGCAGGAGTGCGCTGTAGGATAGGGAATAGTTTAATTTACTATCCAAAACCTTCCCTACTATCCACGGGGACTGGAGTTGGAATAGTAAATTAAACTATTCCACTATCCAGCGCCCCCCAACGCAAGTCGTTGTAACGACTTGCGTTGTAAAACCTGCGTTGTAAAGGCATGCGTGGAAAAAGCATGCGTTGTAACGACATACATCCACATAACACCAGGCCTCCATGTGTGCAGCTGACAGCAGGAGATGGGGACAAGGACTTAATTTGTATCATTATACTTTGATCCAGAACAAGAGAGGAAAGGCAGAAAAGGGACAAAGAAAGAGGAATAGAAACCCAGGAAAACAGTGACAAAAAAGAGAAACAAAGGATGAAAAAGAACCTGCAACATGATGTAAAGATATTAGAAGAGCTGGGCGGAGGAAGAAAGAGGCCTGGGGCTGATTCAAGAACAGGCTGCAGTGCTATTTCATAACCACAGCATTCGACAGTGCCAGAGTCAGCGAAGCTCATAAAAAAAACGTTACAAATTAAGCTCTGCTTAAGGTAAGGTCAATTTCGACCTTTAATCGACTGTCTTTTGTAGACACTTGTGGTCTCTTTCATCGATATTGACTAGTTCAGCTCCAAGAGCTTCGTTTGATATATTTGGACTCCTTATGTCTAAGAACGCAAGGCTGGGCGGTGGGCCTGTGACTGCACAGTGCTGCTTTGTGGCTGCGCGCGCTGGGTAGGCCCAGTGCAGGTGCTGTGCTCCACTCTTTCAGCAGGAAATGTTTAAGCTGCTTTCTTGGCCGCCCCGCAGTGAAAATCAAGCCATCCTCTGTTTGCCCTCGAGTCCGGATGGCGAGAGATGTGGTTTCATCGGAATATTTTTGCTCAGCTGTTTTCTCCATTTCCATTTATTTTTACTCTTCATCTGCCGCTCAAAGGGTTCTTAGAAGTGAGGAGTCAGGTGCCACTGTATTTTTTTCTTCTCCACCGGGTCCAGTTAAAATAAAGGCGCCATCTTGCTCTCCGCTCACACTTTCTAATTTTGCAACATGAAGATGACCTCATCTTATTTTCACAGTCCCTTCATTTTCCACTTTCTTGTTATGCTGTACTGTTCTGCACTCGGCCTCTGCACCAGAAGGTCCTCATTACCAGTGGCTAAAATACCAGTTTGGGCGGAAACGGGAATTTCCTTCCAAACCTGTATGGCACAGTAGGAGTAAATTATAGCACTTGCAGCAATGTCTCATGTGAGGTTACAGCATCGGTTTCCAGGCTTAAATTCTACAGGTCAAACCCAGAGGAAATTTTCTCAAGAAAAAAGACTGTAATTATGTTATGGGTTCCGGAGTAGTGTGCTACTTGCCGAAAAAGCGCTTCAACACCCCATCAGGGGTAGCAAGCGCTATATAAATGCAAACCTTTTCCCCTCTTCTATCCCTCCACTATCCTTCTCAATCCAAATAACTGACAAGCATGTCCATCACTCAAATTTCTTTCATATTTCATTATACTAATTCCCCACTAATCCTTTATAGGTTCCAGAGTAGCGTGCTACTCTCCAAAAAAGCGCTTTGACGCCTCATCAGGGGTAGTAAGCGCTAAATAAATGCAATTACAATACAATGCAATACAATGTGGATATCTGTTTGGTAATGCTGATTTCTGCAGGTTATTCCTCTTCCCACAGGTGGTTTTCATAGAGGCTAACTTGTGATCCCGATTAATTCTGGATACTGGAATTACTTGTGCCCCCGTTAAGAGTAATAACCGGTCTAATATTACATACCACAGTTATTGCGAAACATGCAATGGCGGCTACGTGCATTTTACACGTCAACATAGGCCTGAGCTACTGACAACAATCCAACATAGAGGCACTATGTTATCACTGTCCCATTTATTTATCCTTTCATCTAACTAAACTCTCATTAATCTGAAGTTTTGAAATCACTGTGTATTACTTGCTTATGTTTATTGTACGCAGGAATGTCATATGTGTGCTGTAAGTGTATGAGGGTCCTCCAGCCCAAAGCCAGATGTGGAGGGAGGAAAGGAAGTGGAGGAGAGGGGTTGGGCTGGGAGGAAAGTAAGGGCAAGGAAGATTGTAGAGCAATCTGAATGCATCATATTTTAAAGGCAATAAAATGCATCATTACTAGCAGATCATGATTCTCACAGGAAGGTCTGCCATAGTCCGGTCAAGAGGGTATCTTCATCAGTGATGCGGGTTACCAGAGATTTCGTTCCCCTCTGTTGAAGTCAGTCTCCAAAGGCGCTTGCCCTCAGCACGGAAATTGGGATGCACTAAAGATGCAGAGAGATTTTGTTAATGTCCTATACTGGCAAGTAAGAGAGGATGAAGGCTTATAGTCGCCCTCAAAGAGAATATCAAGTTGGGCTTAGAACTGATGGTCAAGGAGTTTAAAGAAGGTTTTTTTGGATATTGATTTGAACAGAATCTCGTTTATAGAGAAGTTTAGAGTTTTTTGTGTAGCTTTGGTGTTATGAGTGGGACTACTTGGGGCAAAAAACAAAGTATATTAGCCTGCAGCTAGTGGCGCTGTGGTGGGAGCCAAGCAGAAGGTTGGTCATGGATTTGATGATAGAAAACAAGGCATTGGGACAGTAGCTATCTATGTTGAGGTTGCCTTGTTAGTTTACTTATTTTCTTTTTACTGTGGCTGTTTATGCCTTATTTATAGGGTTGAGTTTGTCAAGTCACAAAATATTAAAATCTAGTCGGGTAGTCAGAATGACAAAACAAAACATGCAAATATCGGCCCTAAAAAATATAATATGTAAATTGATGCCCTACATATTCACTGTGGCTATATGCACTAGTTCAAAAGCCCAAACCTGTTTATTTCGAAGTAAACACAGGTGACAGCAAATCAGCCCCCTTCCAATATTAACACTCCACTATGATGTAATCTTGACTCTACTGCCATGACCTATGAATAATGGCATTATGGCGCTGATGATGGTGGAACAGAGCATGGCATAAAAATACCAAAGAAAACATAATTTTGCTTTTTAGAATCAATGGACATCTAGTGGGTGTAAAATTCATAGCAGGTACTTTGCAGTAGTTGACATTTACCATCAGCAATATGCCAACCACCTATTCCGGAAAGAGGTTGTGTGATTTAAAATCAGCGTGTGCGTGGGTAGTGTGTTGACAAGCTAATTATATTTAAGGCTGCTTATCGTATTTTTTTCTTTCAATGAGTAGTTGCCAAAAAAAACCAAGAATGATGGGTTTGATTAAAAGTTTATGGTGCTTTCCACATACCTGGTAATGAACAATCGAATTAAGATGGAACTATGGGGTTCAAGTAGGAGAATTTCTGCACCAGTGTGACTGTGTCATCACTTGACTTGAAGGCCAACAGGAGTCTTGAAGAAAGATGGCTGGAGTGTCAACACTGAGCACAGCAAAAAAGAGATGAGTGGATTGAATTAATCTCAGTGATTGGTAATTACTGTGGCCTGCATTCTGCCACCTCAGACAGGAACTAGCCACATGCAACTCAGCCTTGATCCTGCTGGAATAGAAACAGCCCAGAACAAATTGCCAGGCCAGGTCCCCTATAAACAGGAATACAAGTGACTACAAACCAGGTTCAGCCTACTTGGGCCTCATCAGTAGGGTGCACGTTGAGTACCATAGCACAGTGAGCAAATATACCATGAATGGGCATACACATTACCGTAGGGGGTCGCATTAAGGAAAACAAAAGCGAAAGCAATGAATTGTTCAAATTAATCACAGCCACCACTGCTAACTACAGTCCATTTTTTTGGGCCACCATGCCACCTGAGACAGGACTCAGCCATATGTAAATTAGCTTTGGTCCAGCTCTTAAAGGGACAGTCCTGCCTAAATACCTACCAGGTGCCCTCTGAATGGGAACATGGGCACTCCAGACCGGTCTCAGCCCGAGTGGGCCTCAACAATAGGGTGAAGGTTGAATCCTATGGAACAGTAAGAATGGACCACCATTTGGACATTTCTGTGTGGCACTTAGGGCGTCACAATGAGTAAAATAAAAAGTGTCATCTGGTCCAGATAGTTTCATATTCAGGCGTGGGCAAAGTGGATTGAGGTTTCCCCAGAGACTCATCCATGATAACAAAGGTCAGAGATGAAAGCACAAGAGACCAAGAGAAAAGGGGATAAAGGGAGAGAAGACGAGATAGAGAGATGGCAAGAGATAGCAAGAGAAAGAGTAAAAAGAGAGAGGGAAAGGAGAGACAGAAAGAGAGAAGAACACCGGGGAAAAGGAATAAACAGAAAGAGAGAAACAAAGAATAAGAGAGTGAGGGAGAAAGAGAAACAGACACCAGGAGATCTGGAATCAGACTGTCTTGGTTGGTACAGAATTTATTAGAAAGCAATGGTATGGCGAGATCAAAGAAGGATAATGAAGGATTTCAAGAAAAGGCAGGCAGTGGATAGTCAATGATTAAATTATGTGTTGTGGAAGTAGATAGATCAACCATTAAGGACTAGGCAGAATTAGCAGGGCAAGGTAGTTGATATGAGGGGCCGGGTGGTTTGTAGAAAAAAGGTAGAGCAGTGGCCATTGCCAGTCGTGCACTTTGTCTGGTGATTTAATGGTGGATAGTAGATGGTAGAATAGTGGTATGTGTGTGGGGTGCATAGGAGTGGAAGATTATTACTGTGAGGAAGAGGAAGTGATATATTGGGTTGAGAGTAGACTCTATTGCTTGGAAGGACTTCATGGAGATAGGGCCCGCCATAAAGAGCCATAGTGCATGTTTTAACACATTAACTTGAGGCTCTGTACATGGAAGCTCCAACATTGAACGACCACGGTGTGACAAATGCTAGATCCCTTAACACAGTATGGGTTTCAAAGTATTAGCAATAGGAGGATTAATATATTTCTATTCAGAAAATCAAATAGGTCAGACAACTAGTGTCCACAGGGCCCCACACTCACAAAGACAACACACTTTCTGGCTGCTAATGAGGGCCCTAAATATTGTATCATATGCTTCACAGAGGATAAGTACAAGATTTCATTTGTTTTCAAAAAATCATTTTTATATGTATACATTGTGGTTCATCTTGTCCTTTCGCCATGCAAGGCAGAGTGTCTATGCACTACAAGAAATAAGCACTGCCCTCCTCCCTGATTAACCCCACAAAACCAGAGCTGGTTCACAGTTTCAGAAAACGTTCTTTATATTAAAAGAAGGACCAGAAATGCCCACTTTCTTTCCTTTCCTTTAATATGTGAATCCCAGACAGGGGCTCTCAAGAATGTAGCCCAAATATAGCCTGCATCAGGTTGTCAGGTGGAGTATCTCCTGTGATGGCTATTGGTAACAAAAGGTCATAACAAGAAACTCCATGCAAGGCGAAGGGAGTTGTGGGCACGCAAATTGCGTTGGGAATATCCCTGGTTTTAAAACTGGAGTTGACTCTTTACAAAGAGGACCAAGAGAATGAAAGCACTGATGATAGGTGACAGAGTTTCACCTTTTGATAACTGGTTCAATTTGGAATCTTTTTGATAGAGTCAAAAACTGGTCAAATATTGGAAGCTTTTAACACATCAATGAGCTGTTCTTTTCCTCAAAATAGGGCAAAAAACAAAAGAGACGATCAGTTCTGGAACGACATTGCAAAGACTCTCCCTCTTTAGGTCACTATCTGACTTCCACTTTTACTGCCACTCAGAGGAGAGAGGGGCCAGTGGGAGTCAATGAGGTGCAACCAATGAGAAACCATCACATCCTAATGCTTGCATCTTCCTACACCACTCACTTGCTCACTGTGAATGTCTGCATTCTGCCTTTTTTTGGCTTTTCTGCCTTGTGTTTGGCTTTTCTGCATGCTTACATTATTTCAGATGAAGTGACTTATGGAGGCACGTTAGCACTACATAAAACCTGCTCCTCTACACCTAAGATATCATCAGTAACGTGTGACTTATCTGTAGTTATCTCATTACTGCGACGAGCCATCTGCATCTCAGGATTAGTTGGCTACTGTTAGTACCAGTATGTACCAAAAAGGATCATTGACAGGGGTGTCACTGCACAGCACCCCGTAAAGAGCACCAACGAATGGTGGCTCCTTCGCTAATGCGAAGGAGCTTCGACCCACACTGCTCTCAGAGCAGTGTAAAAGGAAAAAGAAAATGATAATAGGAGAAGTTATTATCATTTTATTTCTAGTGGCGACTGGAGTAAAGTTAGGGTGGGTGGGCTGGGCTCACCGTGTCACAGGGAGGAAGAGCAGTGTTGCTGCAACTTAAGTGCGCATGACTGTTTGGCGGGCCACCTTAGGCGGTCCAAACAGTCATGCGCACTTTGCATGTTCTACACTGGATGTAATGCACAGCCTGGGTAGAGAACATTCACAGGCTGTCAGTCCCTGTCTGAGCGCCGAACCACAATGCTCAGACCAATCACGGTACTCCTATCATGGTGATAGCAGCATCGTGATTGACTTTGGGGTGCCTGGGAGCCTTGGTGCTTCCGGGCGTCAGGAGAGCAGTAGGACGGAGAAGAGGCTGCAACTGGTGACTGGGCGATAACGAGCAGGTAAGTCTTTTTTTTCTTTCATAAACACTACCCTGCCACGGTTCCTTATCAGCTGTCACTGGCACCAACAGTCCTTAGTTTTTGGAACCAGTCAGCATGATAAAGTGTGGAATGTATTCTATATCTAGGTATCTAAATGAATTAGAACATTGAAAACATTGCAAGATTCTTTTTTCATGGCTAAGGGCCTGTACTCACATATTCTTCCTTTTATTTTGTGTAGTGTAGGAAGCTGGCTCTGTATCTTCTATACCAAAATGAAGTATAGTGTGCACAGAGTCCAGTGGATCCCCAGAGGTATTACAGAAGCTCAAGCAGATAATACTAATGATCTCTTTTGTGGTAGAGTGAGCGAGCAGTTAGGCTTATCAGAGGGCAGTGCTAAGCATGTGTTGTACACACACAGGCAAGAAATGATTACACACACTCAATGACTGAATCTGAGACCAATGGTTGGTAAAAATATTACTTTTAGTCTATTTATTTTATAGAACCAAATATACTTTTTCGCATGTAAATACGTTTTGCAATATCAATGACTTTCAATGCAAAAAGTGGACACTGCATTTTTCAACAATACAATGCTATCGTTTGGGAGCAAACACAATCAGCAATATGAAGGTAAGTAAACAATTTACAATATCGAGGGGCAGATTTACTGGAACCTTGCACCACCAGTGCGTCACATTTCACTGCCCCATATTTACAAGGACAGGAAAAGCCACCCTCCGTGACTTTTCCTGTGATTGTAAATACGGCCCCTTTACACACAAAACTTTGCATGAAAAGGGTGTTCCATCGGTGTTGCTGTGCGTTTTGCCACGCAACACCCATGGAAACTGACACATTTCCAGATTTACGAGGAATCATAAACATGGAAATGTGTTAGAATGCTCCGCCACCCTAGGGATGGCGTAGCGAGGCGCAACGAGGGGAAATGTTTTAATTTTTCCTAATTTCTTCCTCTTTCAATGCGTGCTGCATTCTACAGCACGAATTGAAAGAGGAAAATGCCTGTAGTGATTGCTTTTGTGCAGGAAGGTGCCCCTTCCTGCCCAAAAACAATCTCCCCATGACGCAGGCATCTTTGCACCACAGTGCAAGGGTGCCAGCGCTGCCACATGGCAGCTGTTTGTGTGCCAGTGCAGGGGAGAGCACAGGAATGCAACATATTATTGTAAATATATCACATTCCTGTGCTTTGAAAGTTCTGCAGCATGGCGCAGCCAAAGCTCTTGTAGTGCAGCGCGCCAGCACTTTATTGTATATCTTCCCCTGAGTTTCTAGATAAAGAGTCAGTACCAGGAAAGGTTTAGGTAAGTGACAAAACTGCACCACCAGTGGCATTGGAGCAGCTGGGTGCAGAGGTCAAACTCTTAATCTGTGGCCAATGTTATCCAATGGAGAAAGGGAGAAATCACAGGGATACTGCTTACAGGTAAGTAGCACGGTTTTGTAACACAATCTCCGGGGTTAAGGCAAGCAGAGTGGGGGGGGGTCAACAAGGCAGCACCAAACCTACACCTCCAGAGGCACAGGGGCGGTCGGGTGCAGAGTGCCAACACAATGTCGGGTCAGTCAATGTAAAACCAATAGGGAATCTCGAAGTTGGGAAAAGGCTGCAGGCTCAGGCCAGGAGGCTGATCAAAGGAGACCTACAGCTGCACAGGTCTATTGGGATGTGCTGGAGCATTGAGACACTGTCGGTTGATCTCCCCAAGGCCCAGGGACTCTGGGTGCAGGGGTGTCCTCTGGCCTCAGAAAACAGTTTACCGGTGCAGGTCATGGTTGATGTAATTGTCATGCAGAGGCTGCAGACATCGACATGGAGTCAGGCATGAGTCAGCCCTCGGTTTACTCTTGCTCAGAAGTGCTGGCGGACTTTCACAGGACAGGTGGATCACTGGAACTTAGGCCGTGGGCATTGGGTGCAGAGGTAGTCAGTTTTGCAGTTCCGGAGACAGAGCACTTTGTCTTTAAAGATGTTTTTCTTCAGGACAGGACCGCTATCCACAGGAGATTAGGGGGTCTTTTTTAGAAGGCACGCAGTCCTCCCAGGGTTCTGGGGGTCACTGGACTGGGGGACGAGGCGATCTTCTTTAGCAAGGTCTTTGAGGGCCGCAGACAGGCTGGTAGTGCAGGGAACAAGTCAGGTAATGTCTTTATTCATCGCTGCTGCACAGCTCTCCTTTGTCCTCTTCTTCGTAGGTCATCAGCAATCTGCAGATTAAATACTCATTTTATGGACTATGGACATTACAGTGGTCAGAATGTAGTAGCCAATGAGCTACCTACATTCAGGGTGCTAACACCCTTTGTATGTCCACTTCCTCTGGGGAGGGGCATATCCCAAACTATTGGCTAGAGTCCCCCAAAACAATATGGAGGAATCTGAAGGGAGGGGTCACTTCAGCTCAGGGGACCTTAGGGGTGGCCCTGGCAGAGAGGGGGCACATCTCTCTTGCTTATTAATTTCCCAACCGGCCTAGTCACCAAAAATGGGGCTTGGTTAGGGGGCGGGCATCTCCACTAGTTGGAGAGGCCCTGGTCAGCAAATCAAAGGACAGAAAGACTTTGAGGCTCACCGCCTTTCTATGCTGTTCCTGCTTGAGGGTGGGTATGAAGCACCTCCACCCAGAACAGGCTTTGTTTCTGACCCACAAGAGCAAAACGGCTCCCACCTCAGGGGTTCAGAAACATGTCTAGAGGAAGCATGCTGGTGAGGACCAGTCAGGCATACTAGCAAGATGGTTGGAATTCAGGGGGCACCTCTGAGGGGCCCTCTCTGTGCATTTCTTAATAAATTAAACACTGGCATCAGTGTGGGTTTATGTTATGTTATGTTAAGGCCGTACTTTTAGAGCGCATGGCTACCCAAAGGGGTGTCCCGGCGCTTTGGCAAAGAGACCTGATACCTAAAAACACAAAGGCAGCAGCGCCGCAGTCACAGTGATTACGCGGAGAAGAGCATGGTCTTCAGCTCTTTCCTAAAAGCCAAAAGACTCTTGGCTTTGCGGAGGGAGAGAGGGAGCTCGTTCCAGAAGCGAGCTGCCACAGATTGAAAGGACCGTCCTCCCATCCGGACTCGTTTGGCAGTAGGCACCTCCACTTTGGCCAAATCGGCTGACCGCAACATCCTCCGCGGCACATAGAAAGCAATCCGCTTTCTAATATAGTTAGGACCGACAGAGTGCAGGGCTTTGAAGGCCAGCGTGAGGATTTTAAACCTGATTCTCTTGGAAATAGGCAACCAATGCAACCTATTCAGAAGCAGTTGAGCGCTGGCTCTCCTAGGCAGGCCGAAAATAGCTCTGGCCGCCGAATTTTGGACAATTTGCAGTCTGGCCAAGAGGTACCCAGGCAGACCCGCAAAAAGCGCATTAGCGTAATCTAACCTAGATCCCACTAGCGCCTGAACTACTGTCTTCCGATATTGTAGAGAAAGCAAAGGAAGAAACTTCCTCAGCATCTTGAGGATGCCGAAGCATTTCCCGGAAATCCCCATAATATGGGGGCGGAAGGAGAGGGCATCATCAAACACCACTCCAAGATTTTTCACTTGGGAAGATGATTCCTCAGGGGGGAACATATCCTGGGGCCACCAGGACTTCCAGCCCGGATCGGGAGCACAGCCAAAGAAAAGCAACTCAGACTTATCCGAGTTGCATTTCAGGCTGTGGCGTTGAAACCACGCAAAGACTGCACTCAGACAGTCTTTAATCCTATCGCCGTCAAAAGCCTCTCCTTTGCTGCATGTGAACAGAAGCTGGGTGTCTTCAGCATATGAGCATTATTAAGCTGAGAAGTTTTGTACCAAACATCTTGGAATTCAGTGAAGCCATCATGGAGCTGTTGAACTCGTGGTGACAAGCTCCCAGCCCATGTACTCTGTATGTCTTCACAGTGCACTTACAATGTCTAAGATCGGACTTAGACACCATAGGGGCATATCTGATCCTGCATTTATGCCATCACATGTAGGTAGAGTGCACCCTGCCATAGGGCTGTAAGACCTGCTGTAAGGGTGACCTACCTATGCTGCTTGCAGTGCTGGTAGGCCTGACACACAGGGATGTGTGCCAGGTTGACTCTTCACTTTCATCTGCACCAAAACACACAGGTTGCAGTGCAGTATGCCTGAGTTTGGTGAGGGGTCTCTTAAGGTGGCACAATACATGATGCAGCCCTTAGAGACCCTCTTTGATCACAAGGCCCTTGGTCCCACTGGTACCTTTTACAGGGGACTTATATGTGAGCCAGTGTTGTGCCAATTGTGGAAACAATGGTACCGTTTTGGGAATGACCACAGGCACTGGGAACCTGGTTAAACAGGAACCCAGTGCACACTCAATCAAAGATACATCAGATTCAGGCACTGCAACAGAAACCCACCTCTTTCCTACATGCAGTTTGTGGTTATTGTCTAAGAAGGAGATGAAATTATTGGAAATACGCTTGTAACAAGAAACGTTATCCAAAAATGGAACTGCTTACCTTAAACCGGAAGAAATGCATCATATGTTTAACACATAGCAGTAGCTTATTGGCTCTGTTAACTACTGCTCCTGCAAAAATCATCTCTCAATGGGGTCTTTCTCACGGCTGGCTTAAGCACTGTTGGTGCCTGGTGCGACAATCTTTTTAGGTGCCCCCCGCCCTCCTCCCATGACATCCTTCTCCACAAATTCCCTCACTACCACTCTCCAACAGTGCCCCATACCTCTCCATAACCCCTATCTGACATACATTTGTTTAAAGCACTACTCAGTTCATTCACCCTCAGTTCTGTGATCTGCATGGTGCACGTTCTCTGAAGCAGGGACATTATCCCTCTGCTCTACTTATGATGAGTCAAAACTTTCACTAGACAAAATTGCAATCTCTCACCAGCAGTAAAATGAATCACCAGAGTTATCTTGACATTTTTATTAAACCTACTGGATGCACTAGGAAGTTCAAGTGCTTTTAAACCATCAGTTATTTTTAAATACAGCGCCCCCCGCCAGGTGCTGCGGCACGGGTCGCACTGCCCTATAGTCGCCCTGGCTTTTCTAGTGTATTCTCCATGGTCTACCTCTGCTTCGCTCTCTCCTGCATGTGTTCTGTGCATACCGCTAATCACTAAGTCATTCAATATTGCCTTGGCATGCCCCTTATAATTGGCCTGGCCTGCTTTTGCTACTAAAACAAGAAAGGGCAAGCCATACGCGTAATGATCGAGTTGTTTAAACCAGAGAAATGCACATTTGTTATCTAAAATACCTGCTTATATATATTTTAACAGAGAGGAATGTTTTTCACCATCAGGTCTTCTTCGGGGCAACTAAGATCTGCAGAATTTAGATGTCTAGGAACTGGTAAAATTACAGATTGCTATGGGAGTCACTGTGAAAGAGGACACAAGTACATGGTGATCAACTGCATGGCAAGAACCTAAGAAATTAACATCGAAAGAGATCACGCCCTCCCACCTTGAAGTGACATGTTGAAGAAAATGATACCTTAAATGAAATTAAATTGGAAAAGAGTTTGTGAGGTAGGTAGATCGGTGAAAGGGAGAATCAACCTGGTGGAAGAAAACAGAATGAAACTCAGATGCCTGCCACTTCATCATGGGTACTTGCACAACAGAATTTGACAAAGCTAGTGCCCACACAGGACTGTCTTCTGAATATATCTAGTGACAATGATGCAACGTCACTGCACAGGAAAGATATGCCGTGCACCATCTACTAAAGAGGCGCTGAGTTCCACGGGGAGCAAGGTTTGGGGTACTAGTGGGACAAGAAAGGACTAGGAGATGAAATTATTGGAAATACGCTTGTAACAAGAAACGTTATCCAAAAATGGAACTGCTTACCTTAAACCGGAAGAAATGCATCATATGTTTAACACATAGCAGTAGCTTATTGGCTCTGTTAACTACTGCTCCTGCAAAAATCATCTCTCAATCAAAGTCGAGTGGTATATACATTTTGTGTAAAAAGCTTTTCCATTGCAACTTTGTTGAATACTGATCAGTTGTTTTCTTGCTAAAATTTTTACTCCGGGATGCGACAAGTATAAATGCGACTGAGCATTGAACACCACTACTTGACCGTGTGGAGATCAGCCACATTTTCTAAATGCTCTTTTCAGGTCTATGCCCCTCCCTACCTGTCCAACATCCATCCCCTCAGCTGTGAGGTCTCACAGGGCTCTGCCTTGAGCCCCACATTGTTTAACATGCATGTCTGCCCACTAGCCCTTCTAGCCAAAGCACGGAATATTAATATGATATCCTATGCAGATGATACCCAGTTGGTATTTACCTTCTCTAACAACCCTAATCCAGACCAATTGAAATTCCGTGAAGATGTCCTGGCCATTTCTGATTGGATGGCATACAACTACCTACAACTTAACTCCTCTAAGACTGAGGTGCTCTTGGTCGGCCGTTATACCTATAAATGGGACTACCAATGGTGGCCCATGGCTTTGGGTTCCCCTCCCCAACCGAAAATGATAGTTAAGAACTTAGGTGTCCTGATGGACAATACCCTCTCATTTGAGCTCCACGCTAAAAAAGTAGCAGGGACATGCTTTGGCCCCTTGCGCGGCCTAAAACCCATTCTGGTTTTTTTTGATGCATCCACCCACCAAATGATTGTGTAATCTGCAGTCCAGTCGCGCCTAGATTATTGAAATGGGCTCCTACTTGGTGTGAATAAAACTGTAAATAAAAGACTTCAGTGGGCTCAGAACGCAGCGACACACATTCTTTTTGTCCTCCCTAAGTACTGCCACACCTCTAACCTTTGTCGTCTTCATTGGCTGCCAAATGAACAGAGTCCAGTTTAAAACTCTCTGCACCACACACAAGATCTTACATGGCGAGGGCACACAAATTCTGCAGGAGCTCTGCATACCATATGTTCCATCGGGTGCTCTACGCTCGGCTGACCTGCATCTGCCATGTACTGCTTGTGTACGCAGGTATAGAGCAGGCGGGCGCTCTTTCAAAGCCATAGCCCCCGCCCTTTGGAACTACATCCCACTTGCTGCTCGGAGTACACAAGATCACTGGACATTTCGGAAACTGATTAAAACCTGGCTTTTTTCTGCCATCTAGCCCTTCCTCTGGCGACTTATCTGCTAGCGCTGGAACGCCCTGTTCCTGGGGCAGCCATGCGCTTTATAAATCTGTTTAACATAACATAACATCTGAGTGTGCACAGGTGCACAAGAGGGCCATCGCTCACTAATCTTTGCTTAATACTGGACTCGGTATAGCAAGGGGAACAAGGTGGATCCTGTCTCTTCAAGAGGTTTCAAAGGTCCTTCTAGTGCAGAGGACTTCTAACTATTTAATACCATGCCCCCAGTGGAAAAAAAATGTATTAGGGCCCCCTTTAAAAATTTTGCACAATTATTCTATTAAACTGTCAACGTTTACAAATTTCTACATTGTAGTCAAGTTATGTTACCGTTTTTAAAAATGCAATCAAATACATGATTGTTGCCAAACATACCATTCTGATCCGGCAGGCCTTACTAACGTGCAAAAGTATCTACAATGTGATTATTAGAAATGAGGGTTGGGGGTTCTGAAAGAAATTTGCAGTTCCTTGACACCTTCTCAGAGAGGATATAAAAGTAAAAAGATGTTGGTGAAGGCGCAATACAGAGTGGCTTATTGCAGCTAATTGTTTTCAGCTGAAAGCAAAGCACTGTTATCAGCATAATGCTTCTTTTGGTTAGATCTTGCAACCCCGCCCCCTGCCCCCCCCAGATCACTTGGGGCCCCCTAAGGCACCTGCTCTGGATGGTTTACTGTACCAATAGATATTCTGCTCTTTACTAATAAAAGTCTAGCGCATTGTGGTCCTTCACCACATTATCAGAAGTACCTCTTGCAAAGATCTATGGAGATGCAACGCTGTCTTCTCTTAACCTTTTGATGTCACAGTGGGCGTGTGCGGAGGAAGGCCAGGGGCCGTCCAAACTGCGCATGCATCATTTTTTTGCGCACCGCGGCGAAATGTCCGCCCCAGCAAAGTGGTTAACACTTCTTATACACAATATTGGCTTAATCCATCTATTACCAGTCTGTCTGCCTGCCTGCCTGCCTGCCTGCCTGCCTGTCTGTCTATCTATCTATCTATATATCTATCTGTCTGTCTATCCATCTATCCATCCACCTATTTATCTGTCTCTCTGCCTGTCTATCTTTCTATCCAGTTCCACACAGCCACCTACACCCACACACTCATGTACAAATACACAGGTATTAATATCTTCTTAACTTTCGCACAATGCATGATACTGGAAGGAAAACAGGTTTTTTTAGGTTATCAGACTAGAAAAAGCTCCACAGCGGGAAGTATTCTGCTTTGTTGCTGCATAAAAGTGGTGACGAATTCAAAAGTGTGGCTAGCACGACCCCGACCTGTGGATACTGATTTTCTTCATGGCTGGTTATGTGGAGGGCTGGACATGTTTTCACACGCCTCTCCTCCTGCCTCCAAGTCCACTCTCTATAACAGTGACGCACGGGTGAGGGCCAGGCCTCTTACTGCGCATGCTCGATGGGGGGAGACAGCCGTCTCAGTTGTAGTGTTGTGCTCGCAGATACAGCTGTTAACTGCGTTGGCACACACAGGCTTACACTGTGTTCAGCCAGCTCCAGCTCGCTGCCAGCACTTTATTAATTTTCTTTCCCTCCTTCATGCAACCTGCGCCGGTGAACAAGAGGCCACAGTGTGCGGCTTTTTATATCTTTTGCAGGCACAGCTGCCGTTGGGCTTGGGAAGCCTAAAGTTCTTTTGTTTGCTTTTAAAAGGGGAACGAAACCATAAAAATAACTTTTCATGAAACTCTACCCGTCTCCCTCTGCTAGCTTAATTTATTTTTCGCTTAACTGTCAGCTGTCCAAAAGGGGCATCAGAGTTAACACAAGTAACGTTTTTGTTTTGTGTAATAAAGATGATGCATTTATGAGGGAATGCATATTTTTGGTTCTAGGATTTTGGATGACAAATACCCCTTCCTGTGTCAGGTATGAAGGTTAACCATGTTTTCCAATCTAAACTTGCCTCTTACTTTCTTTTATTTTTTGCAGTTTTATATAGCATACACCCTGCCCGAGGGCATTAGAGCACTATGTTACACATTTTTTAGGCACAGGAAAATTAAGCGATTTGCCAAGCAACACATGATGTTGGACTGATGCTGGGATTTGAACCTAGGGGCATATTATTAAGAAACGGCGTTAAAATTATCGCCGCTTTAGCGGCAGGAAACTGCCCCTAAAGCGGCGATAATGGGTTTGATAATATGCCGTTGAGAATTCCCATAGAAGCCCATGTTCACAACAGAACATGGGCTTCTATGGGAATTCACAAGAGCATATTATCAAGCCCATTATCGCCGCTTAAGCGGCAGTTTCCTGCCGCTAAAACGGAGATAATTTTAACGCAGGTTCTTGATAATATGGCCCCTGGTTCCCGAGTTCGAAAGTAGACAGTTGTAGCCGGAAGGGCACATCTCTTCCTTGTCCTACCTAAATGAAGCGAAGACCCTACCTGGAAACTGGAAACCATGCTTGCCTATTAAGTTGAACAAAACGAAATTTGTAACAAAGTGGTTTCACAGAATAGCAAAATTCAGGTACATTTAAAGAGTGTTTATTATTAACACCTCACCCATCAGTAACCAGCAGTAATTGACCACGAGCCTCCCCATATTACATCACACTACAGTGTACAGACAGGTACCACACGTCGGCCTCATTTTACGACCCAACAACTTACAACTAAATTAATAAATATAGTACATTTGAAACCTAAAGAAATAATACACTAAGTCTAACAAATTATGTGACTCTTGCATCAAGTTACAACATGTTGTGAAATCAGCCAACATTATCTTTTAGCTATTCTGGACGCTTACTCTTCGGAACACTATTCCTACATGCAGTGACATCTTATTTACAAAGGCTAACACTCCTCCTCTGAAGATTTTGCACCGCCCTCTGATGGACCCTACTGATTTGAAACACCCACATCACAATTTAATACAGCCACATGGTTCTTATTCCACATTCTCCTATATTCTGTTGTGACAGCCTTTTTTAACCACTTCACCACAATCAACGCTTTAGTGAACTTAGACCCTGGCATATACCCCTGGGAGCTCTAATTCTTACCCAATCTCCTACTTTAACCTCCACCCACTTCACACATTTCCTTTTGTCAAAATTCACCTTCCTTTACCTTTAGAACTCAACTTCTTGATCTCTACAGTCAGTTAATCCATTACATTTTACACCTTTGTCCCAATTCATCCACCCAGGACAAAAATGTTAGGAACTCTTCCTTTAAAGAACTCAAAATGAGATTTTCCTGTCGAAGTATGTGGTGATATGCGATAGGCCGTGATTCTCTGTTTTAGCTCAAACTTACAATCCAGAGTATTTACTCTTGACAATTGAATACTCTCTTTTATTGTGCTATTGAACCTTTCTACCACACCATTAGTTTCTGGATGATACATAGAGCTTTTTTATGGACAATCCCACAAGATTCAAAGAACTCTCCAATACTTTTTTAACAGAACTGCAGTCCAATATCCGAGAGAAGTGACTTTGGGAAGCTCTCTCTTTTAAACACCTCTTCAAGAAATTTACTAACACTGGACGAAGTAATGTCCTGCATACATGCAACTTCCACCGGTCTAGAATATAAATCCTTCAAAACAAACAAATAAGGTTTTGGATGTTCACCTCTCAAAAGATCTACAATATTGGTGGCAATCTCCTGCCATGGGTGATGTGGTATTTTTCTGCCCCAGCTAGGGTTTCCACGATCTCATTGATATTTGGAAGGAGAAATCTGTCAAATATTACCTCATGATTGAGCGTTCTCAGGCCCACATACAGTCTAATGTCATCACTGGCCTTAAAGGCCACAACTATTGGAGCCAACCACTCTGTAGCCTCAACAGGTATTATCACACCCTGATCAATTAACTTCTATAACTCTTGATCAAAATTATATTGAATAGCTACTGGGATGTGTCTTATTTTAGCTTCCACAGGCATTCCCCGCTTTGTAAATGTGGGATACTTGTAAAGCGCACTGTTACTCTACCCGAGTGTCCTGGCGCTGTAGACCGCTGGGGAACCCGTCCTGGTTTTCCCTGTGAGATGGTCCCTTTCTGGGTATCTCCAGGGTGAAACCAGGCATCCCCGGCGTCCGTGGGGGGCCGTTGTAGAGATGAGGCAAGCTTAATGCCCAGAGTTACCGAGTGTGTTCCCTGGTTAGAGTAGGCACTGAGGCGAGAATTATCGAGTCCGTTGACCCTGGTCCAAGACCCTGCTGCGTCGGGAATTGAACCCTGGTCCCGGGCCGTTCTCTGCTTACAGGTCTGCTGCCTTTAACCAGTGAGCCGCACCTCTCCACTCCGCTTTCTTAGCATTATGTGGTGTTTATAACCTTTCAAACACACTAACCTCTCTTTAAATAACAATGGAAACTCTGACACAAAATAAACTTATTCTCACTCCACTTTCTGTACCTGCACCTGAGGATCAGCATTGGGATTGAGTGTAACTTCACATAGTCGCTGATGTGGCATTCCAATCAAATCATCCCCTTTTCTTCCAGGCACAGATTTTCCCCATCAGAATTAGTTGCCTAACTCAATACTTGCATTAAAATATCCTGACAGTCTTATTCATTGCTCACCCTAATCACTAGGACATACACCCATAACCAGCAGTTTGCTTTTCATCTCAAACCATTGAATATAAGTTTAATTTGAAATGAGGGTTAAATGAGAACAAGACTCAAACTTCATGATTAGTTCTACCATATCTATCTTCACGGTACCACTGGCATTCTCCCCACCTGACTCCTTAACCTCTTTAGTTTGCTCTTTGTTTAACTTGTTTCTGCAACAACTGTCACAAACTACATTCAATGCTGGACAACCCCTTGCATTGGCTCTATGTTCACTCCTACCACAGCAAAAACATTTGCCTGTGATTTTTGTCTGATCATCTCTCAGAACCTCTTTGCCCTTCACTACACATATTGTTTCTTAAAACTTTTAATGCTGTGAGGGTGATTTGCAGTCTTTAATTCTGGCAAACATTTCATCAAGTGATCCACTATTTTCACTACTAAATGCACTTCCTCTAATGATGGTACATCATTTAACCATAATTCCTCGCTTATTTTCTCACATGTGCATTTCAAACCAAATTGGTCTCTAATGCTTCCTTCAGCAGATGCTCAAAATTTACATGTGGATGCTAACTTTCTGAAATTTGTTATAAAATCTTCAATTGACTCTTCTTTGTACAGTTCATGTAGGCCAAAATTATACCGTTCCAGGATAGCACTAAGTAGTGGTAGAAAATGACAATCAGGTTTTAGTACACAAATTTCGTACTAATTTCAGTCTCTTTCTTCCTCAGCAGTTAGCTCAGGAAAATTTTCTAAAATCTCCTGATCTTCCCTACCAAGACTGTGACTATACTAAATGTTCCCGTTCTGTACTCAAATTCGTTCCACATACCCTCATATAGTAACCAAACATCTTCTTCCATTTTCTTTATCTCTCTGGAGGTTCACCAGGACTAATTAAGAAAAATGAAGTAGGCGTAATGTTCTGCATGCTTCACACTGCAGATCACACAACAACAAACTTTCCATAACAAAAAAACCTTATAGACTAA
Source organism: Lissotriton helveticus (assembly GCF_964261635.1). Taxonomy (NCBI): domain Eukaryota; kingdom Metazoa; phylum Chordata; class Amphibia; order Caudata; family Salamandridae; genus Lissotriton; species Lissotriton helveticus. Next base: position 397,715,913 of record NC_136057.1, read on the forward strand.
TTGAGCAACAAATGGTGTGCCTGTCACCATTACCTGTGGCTTAATATAATGCCACCTAAACAGCCAATTGAGCAATGGCTAAAAAAATACACCAAAACAGAGGTCCACAGCCCATTAGAGTCAAATTGAGCAAGGTATCTATATCTGGTCTGTTCCATTCAGATTTGTGTCTTATCAACCATTTACCTAATAGACTTGCCAACTGTCCAAAGGGTTGCCTGTCACCATTCTGGAGTGTCCTTAAGCTGAGTATGTTTGTGACCTTACACAAGGTTTGTCTGTCATTGCTCTGAACAGACTCTGTTTGAAGATTTTGTAATCTGACAGATGTGCATGTCACCGCTCTGGACAGGTTCCGTTTAAACTTACAAAAACAATGATGTACTGATCAACACAACAGCGGCTAGGTAAAATAGCATGCTTACCAAACTCTGTGTTTCCTATCTATAAATAGTTGCTCTGACCGACTCCCAAAAATGGTCGCACTCACGTTGCAGTGCATGCCCTGTTACAGGAGATTGCCCTTGTTTCACAGCCATTCCATACTGTTTCTATGTCCGTGGAGTTTTTTTCTTTAGAGGCATCACTCTCGAAACTACCGTTGCTCCAGGCCCCACACCGATGATATGCTCTTGCATTGTACAGACCCTCGATGATGACTGAGGCACTCCCTCGTCGTCGCAGAGTCCACCAGCAATGTAAACCTCACGGATGTCCTAAACCAGTGGCTTCTCCATCGTCTAGCTGCCACTCCCACACTGTATTCCGAAGCGAACGGCTAAAAACAGCCCAAACACCCCTCAGATGTTGAGGTGCTCTACAGTGTACTCCAAGTATCCTGTGCTTGTTGCCAGTGTAATGAAGTGGTTTCACAGAATAGCAAGATTGGGGTAAGTTTAAAGAGTATTTATTATAAAAACCTTATCCATCAGGATCCAGCGACAACTGACCACTAGCCCCCACACTCTACATTCCATATTCTTTATTCCACATTCTATATTACATCACACTACAGTGTATAGCGAGATACCACAAAACTGGCTCCTGTTTTTGCCTTATTACTCAGTCTGTCCTTTGTTTCCATGCATAAGAGGGACCACTAATACAGTGTGGGTGCATGGGAGATAAGGATATCTATCCCTTGTAAAAGCCTTTTCCTAAAAATGCAACTATTTGTTATCTTTTTGTGCCTCCTTTCTTCTGCCTTGCTGGAAAACTAGCCCGAATCAGCTACCGGTTGTGGAGGCATTCTTTGAAGAAGGCAGAAGATCTGCACTAGGCCACATCCTTAAGGGTTACCCCCCTTCCAAGTGTCACTTCCTGATGAGGCAATGTGCTAGATATCTCCTGAAGATTTCCTACTCCTATATAAGATTGGGGCTAGGCAGGGTGATTTTAGATAATCTAGATGGAACCCATCAGTCTGTGCTTGAGTACACTGTAGCGTTTTCCCTGCCCTCCGTGTTTCCAGAACAACCCTGCTCGATGTTTAGCACATTGTTGTTACCTATATAGGTTCATGATTAAAACAGGACATTCTATTATCTCTGCAGTTCAATGTATATATTGAGAAGCATGAATAAATCTTTCGGTAGTTATCGAGATGTGGTATGAAACCAAAATTATAGTCAATGCCTTAGTTACGTTTTTTAATCCTCCCCTTTTTTGAGGTAAAATTACTGTGGCTTAAAATTGTCTGTAGGACTTTCATAACATAAATCAAGGTAGTTGGCAGTAAGGTAAGCTGCTGGGCAAAATCCCTATGTTTTGCGACATGCAGAAGTTAGGTTACGCTTTAGAGTGACCAGGATACTTCTTACATCTATCTGAAGATCAAGCGGTAGTTGCATGATAGCAACCTGTTCAGAGTCTCTGACTCTTGGACCTTAGTGTTTAGAATTTCCTCAAATCCGTCCTGAGAGCTCAACCCTACCACTGGCGTATCAAAAGATTCTTGCAAACCAAGCTGCTCAAAGAGGGGTTGAATGGGGAACAGTATTCCTATAGGCAATAGATCAAGGTCTGTCACATATCACAGTTTTCAACATCTGAATAACATCAGATTTGGATTCCTTTCCATATTCTGGCAAACACTCTAGCAGTCTTTCTTCACCCACAGACTTTTCCCTAAATAATTCAACCTTCTGCTCCTGCTACAGGAAGGCAATCAGCCCAATTACACCAACGCCTAAACTACAGATAGACGGGAAGGGCTTCGTCAATAGATTTACCTCTACAATACCCATCGCTGAATATAGCAATCTCACCTATATAAACATCCTGTCAAGATGTATACACTTAATGCAATTTAGTGCCCTGAAGTGAGTGTATTATCTGTGAAAAATACAGCTCTAACTAATAGAAAATTTAATATGTACATATGTCTTAGCTTTCTACCTTAGTGGATATTCAGGTTTGTTAGTACATTTAAAAAATGTGATTTCACTCAATATTGAACTGGTTTTATAAATATAAATGACCCCCTAAGACTTTACCTGCCATTCCACTTTCATCAATGGGCCTCTTCGGACGACAGTTCTATTTTAAAATTCTTAATTTTACTTTTAATAGCTTTATTCCATTAAAAACAATCATTAAAGCTTTACACAAGGAGGGGGGAAAACATGGCGGCCGGCTAGGTAGCAGGTCGCGAATGCCATGAACAGCGGCGGTGCCGGGCTGGGGTGTTTATCGGTATCTGAGCTAGTGTTTAGCGTTCGAGGAGACGTTTACCTGTCTGTGGGAGTTTTAGGCTGCATGTACGTGTAGCAAGTTACTTCGGAGGTCACCTTTTCTTGTTGTTTGGCGGCGGATGGCGGAGCCCTCCGAGCAGCTGAGAGCGGAGAGTGAGGAGGCGGAGTCGCGCCATTCAGCTGGGGAAGGGCGGCCCAGGAAATCGGCAGAGGACGCTGGATGATTGCAAGAATTGGAATCCAACCCAGCGGAGGTCGGGGGAGAGGAGAAGAGTCTTTAGTGAAGGCTGCCCCTGGGTCTTTGAAGGTAAAAGGCGCAGAGGGTGTGCTGAATGCACAGGGATTGTGCCTAGTAGATATTGACTCAGAGAAACTTGGGGGGGGGGTTCAGATGTGGCATTGGGGCGTCCCAGATATCTATTAAGAAGCATGAAGCCAGAAAGTAACAAACCTGTCTTGGGCAAGTCTAAATCATCGCAAAGAAGCCTTAAAAGGGGCCCAACTAAAGAGATTAAAACCAGTAAACTAGGAGAGTGTTCCCTAAAAAAGGATACGAGAAAAGGGAAGCAAAAGGGGCCTGAACATAAGTTAGTCACGACCCCATCGCTCAATTCTTATTTTAAGCCAGTTCCCAAGGTATTACTTCTGAAACCTGTACTAACAGCTCAGAACCCCACCCCCATTGTTGTTAAGGGTGGAAAGCTGGTGGAGCCCCTGCTCGGGGATATTGAGGACTTAGATTGGTCTGCGCATTTAACTCCAAACCCCTTTCAGGCTCTGGCAATTGAGATGGAGTCTGAGAAAGAAGAAGCGTTGTTATTAATTACACAATTGCCAGATACAGAGACCCCTCAACAGCTTAATATAGCATCAAAAGCTGATGGAATAGTTGTAGTAGGAGCAGTAGGAGGAAAAGCTGAAGAAGTAACAGATGGAGGGATGGAGGTGGGGAAACTGGATGGAGTTTTAGGGTCTCAGGATGGGCTGGACACGAGGCAGGTTGAATTGCAGCAGAATAGCTTAGATATACCAGATATGTCGGTACTGACATTATTAAGAAAGCTGGAAAGAGACATCCATATGGGTTTTGAAGCCTCAAAAAAAAATCAGGAGCGTATAAGTGCTTCATGTAGTCTGTTAGAAGACAAGCTAGATAAACTAAGTACTCGCACAGAAGTGATTGAGACAGAGATGAAGGTGATGCAGGGGAGAATTGTGGATAATCGCAAGGAAAATGAGGCTATGAAATTCAATGGGGGGTTGGGATGGAAGGGGGAGTAAAAAAAAAGAAAAAAATCCTCAGGAGCATCTTTGCCTCCGAAAAGAAAGAGAACTATGGGCTAGTTCATATGACTGGGGCTAAAACTAAGGAGCTAAGGTTCCTCACATAGAACGTTAATGGCCTACGAGGAAAAACTAGAAGACAACTGATATTGAAATATCTAGAGGATTCCCTTGCTCATGTGATTATTATACAAGAGACCCATCTAACTGGAAAAGAAAGTAAGGAGATCTTTTCTGCACAGAAATGGATTGCTAATGTCGTTTTTACACCCCAAGAGTTAGTAACAAAAGGGGTGGCAATTTTGTTTAGGAAAGGGGTTGACATTGTTTTGGAAGAGAAGTTAGCAGAAGATGGGCGATTGTCAAGATAAGAGTGGCAGGGGAAGTTCTGGTAGTAGTCGGGTATTATGGACCGAATGTTGACGACCCAACGGTCTTAAACAATTTAACAACAGAATTACTGGATTTCCCAGGAAAAGTAATTATGGCCGGTGATTTCAACACAGTGTTAGATGGTAAATTAGATAGGACAGGAAATAGTCGGGCTGTGGTGAACGGTAAAATGTCAGCTATGCTAAGGTTAATTATGGCGCAGCAAGGGTTATGTGATATATGGAGACTGAAAGTAGCCCAGCAGCTAGGGTTTACCTTTCGTAATAAAAAATATAACCACAGTTCACGAATAGATTTCTTTTTATTGGATACTAGGTTGAAGGATCGGGTTACGAAAGTGATACACCTGGGAGCACACATGTCAGACCACTCAGCGGTTAGTTTAGATTTAGAATTAGGAACAGATGGTTCGAGTTCTATTTGGAGATTGGACCGTACCATTTTATTGGATGAGGATTATTTACAAACTTTAAGAATCGAGATACAAGATTTCTTAGATGTAAATGAAGGATCAGCTAAAGGAGATATAGTCTGGGATACATGTAAGGCATTTCTGAGAGGGAGATTGGGAGCTCAGGGTGCTAAAAAGAGGAGACTTTACTACAGTAAAATTTTAGAGTTGGAAAAAGAAATACGACTTTGGGAAGGTAGTGGAAGTCGTTTAGGAAGTAACTTAGCTGAGGAGGAAGTCAAAAATAAGCTTCAGAACTTAAAAATAGAACTTACATCAGTACTCTCACAAAGAGTCAAAGAACGTTGGGAAGCTAGTCAGTTGGCTCGTTTTTCATATGGAGAAGGTTGTGGTAAATTGTTAGCGTGGAAAGCAAAGAAAGATTTAATGCGCAATCAAATAAAATAAATTAAAAAAGGTTGATTCAGGAGAAAGCATAACAGATAGCAAAAGAATAGCGGATGCTTTTCATAGCTATTTTGTAAACGTTTACGCAGAAGACCTTCACCCAAGAAAAACTGAAATAGAAGAGTGGTTACACCTTTTGAAACCTCTTTCTGATGATTTAATGGGAATACTAAATAAAGAAATTACTCTAGATGAAGTGGCTAAAGTGATTAAAGATAGTAAAAGGGGGAAAGCACCCGGCCCGGATGGCCTCCCGGCTGAAGTATATAAAACTTTAGTTGATGTAATCTCTCCTACACTCTGTCAATGATTTAATCAAGTTTTTAAAGGGGAGGTAACTATACCTAGCTCGTGGAATGAGGCAACAATCTCCTTGATATTTAAACCAGGAAAATCTCCCAGTAGCTCAGATGCTTATACACCAATATCACTCTTGAACTGTGATTATAAGTTTTTCGCAAAAATTCTAGCCGACAGACTTGCTAAGGTCATTCAGAAATTGATTCACGAGGATCAAAAAGGTTTTATTAAGGGGAGATATTTGAAGGAACTTACCTTCACTTTGATTGGAACAATTGATATGGCTTCTAGTCACAAGTATCCCATGGCGGTGTTTGCATTAGACGCCGCCAAGGCTTTTGACCGAGTCAACTTTACATATTTGAAAGCTCTTTCGCAATATCTCAACTTAGGGAAGTATTTCACTCAATCTCTCCTTTCTTTGTATTGCTCCCCGACATCACGTGTTTTAGTTAATGGAATTCTTACTCATCCCATACAAGTAATGCGAGGCACTAGACAAGGGTGTCCTTTGTCGCCCTTGCTCTTCAATTTATATATAGAGCCACTGGATTGTAAAATTAGGGCTTCAGAAGAGATACCCCCCTTTGTAGCTGGAGATTGGTCAAAAAAACTGGGCCTATATGCGGATGACATTATTATTTACTCTTCTAATCTACATCACTCGTTGGATAATTTGGTGAAAATAACGAAAGAATTTGGAAAAGTTTCAGGTTATCAAATAAATCAGAATAAAACTGAGATAATGGCCTGGAATCTAAGTACAGAAGGTGTAATTAGCAAATCTGAAATGAGGTATCTGGGGATTAGGATAACTCATAAGATTGAAGATCTTGCTAAAGTTAACTTTTTTAAGATCAAGAAAGAAATTGTGGCTACTTTAAAAGGATGGATGAATCTTCCTTTGTCACTATATGGTCGGACTAATCTTGTGAAGATGGTGATTGTACCGAAAGTTACTTATCTGTTTGAGACTATACCGCTGGGATTTAGAAAAGAATGGTTGGCTAAATTGCAGAGTGAGGTAGCTTCATTTATCTGGGCATCAAAAGGTGCACGATTATCATGGAAAAAGTTGAGGAGGAGAATTAACAAAGGCGGTTTGGCTGCACCAGACTTACAAATTTATGCGTGGGCTTTTTGCTTAAAGAACTGTAGGATGATGTTTGGTACCCTAACTAAATCCACGATTGGAGATATATTTGGTGCGTTGCTAAAATGCAGCGGGTTTGATGATTTTGGTTTTCTATATAAGTTTGCAGATCCTAAATTTTTTAAAAAGGTGAGACTTAAGGTTTTGCGGGACTTGGCGGAGGTATGGTATAAAATAAGAAGAACATTGAAATTGCCTTATTTTAGTTACATGGCCCCAATATGGGATTCTCCTGGAGCTCCACTTTGGACAAAGGATGCTTTGGCTTTTCAGTTGAAAAAAGAGGATGGGTTGCAAAGATGGAAAGATTTGTTCCAGGATGGTAAATTGCTGTCTTGGAGCCTCTGTCAACAACTATGGGGTCAGGCTTTTTCAAGGTACAAATACATACAGATACAGAGTTGGGCAAGCGATCCGGAAAATGTGATTGGGACTCAGAATGACTTTGAGATGAAGTTGGGGATAGGGACTTTCAAGAAGGAAGTGGCCACATGGTATTGGACGATACTAGAAATGGAAGATGGACCATTCGTGCTTCCGGAGGCCCTGTGGTTGGAAAGCTTGCCGAAGATTGCGACGGAGAGCCAATGGCAAGTAACGATGTCTATGCTCTATAGTATTGTTAAACCTGCAAATTTAAGGAGGAATCTTTTGTTTACTATCCATAGGGCATATTGGTCCCCTCGTAGATTATCCAAATTTAAAACTGGTGGAGTTGTGGGGTGTCCGATGTGCAAGACCCCAAATGCGGATGATCTACATATGTTCGTCTTTTGCCCAAATATAAGACAATTCTGGCTGGACGTAAGTAACTGTCTATTCAAAATTTTGAACCTGCGGATGGAGGTAAGCCCCGAATTTATAATACCGGGGAAATATAATTTAGAAAATAAATGTATGAATGATAATGTAAGATTTATTTTCTATGCCATACTGCTAGCCCGTAGAGAGATATGTAAGTTGTGGGCCTCTCCATCTAGCCCTAACTTAATGGATTGGATTCTAGCCATGAGGTATGTGGCTAAGCTTGATACTTTAGACCATACTAAGAGAAATCGAGGATTTTGGGTACCTTTTCTTGCAGTTTTTGGTTGATTCTATATTATTTGGTATGATTTTCCGATGATTAAGCCCGCGCCTATCTTGCTGGTATTAATTGTATGGGACCCCAGGTCGAAAACGGAGTAAGAGGTGGACACACCTGGTGAGTCAGATGGTCAAGAAAGGTTGCTTGACGAACGACCAGACTCAAAATGGGTGTAGTTTTTGCCTCAATACTCTAACTAGCATATGAGATAAAACGCCCAGTGGTGGACTTAGTTAGAAGAAATGGGTGGCGAGACGGCTAATGAGGAATAACAAAAAAATATATATAAATTAGAGCTTTACATGCATAAATATCAATTATAAATAGGCACAACTATACTTAAAAAAATATCAGATGATAAAGAAAGAACAAAATATTAGACAATCAATGACTTTCGTTAACGTAGGTAGTACTGAGGTAAAAAAATAAAGAATGATTTGGCTGCAAGAGAAAATAGTATAAAGCAGGTTTTCCTTTGAAGAAAACCATAGCGCATAAGAACTGGTTTTAAAAACGTTTTGGTTTCAAATTCATAATATTCACTAAAGAAAACAAAATGTTCTAAGGTTTGTACAGAAGTCGGAATCGTGATATTCTAATTTCTATCACAATATTTATTTGAGCTTACCAGAAGTTGGCACTTTAACACCTTAAGGAAGGGACCCCTTTCTATGTAAAATTATTGAACCATTCTGGGCAGAGGTGTTAAGAAAATCAAAGCACACATAATCAATAATATGTGGTCTAAAAAAGAAGAGTAGCTCACTTTTTACAGGTAAACGTATTAGTTCAGTTGAGAAAAGTGAACTCTTTGAGCCACACAAGAATGGATTGAAGTTTGGGAATGATAGTTGTTAATATAAATTGAGATACTTATTGTTTTGAAGAGATATTCTGTGTCAGAAAGAGGCATGAATAGGAGATTTCCATGAACAACAACCATAAACTAATGTCAAATAAAGGGGGTAGTGCCATGGTGGTGCAGGAGATTCACTGAGGCCAATAGGCAAGCTTTTAATAACCTCAGGAATGCCCAAATCGTGTTCTGATGATGCTATCCTCCTATCATTTGGTGTTTTCAGAGATCAGACCAAGATAAAGTAGAACCTATATTTGTAAAACGAAATCTACTTCGGAATCATTGGGTAGGGTAATGTCAGAAGTCCTAAGGCAATAATTCCTCCAAATATTGCACCAATCTTATCAGGAAGGGATAGGAAAAAGCCAGGAGAGTTTAAAGGGCTTGTTTACAACTTTGTCAGTCTTTGAGCAGGCCGCCACGCCAGGGCCTAGCTTCAAGAAAGCCAAAGTCGCCTGCACACCTCCCACCGGATTACGAGTTAAAATCCGGTGGGCGGTCCTGCTGTGGCTGGTCCACGGTGGTGCCTTTAAAAGGCTCTTATGTGCGCCATAGAAAGGCAGCACCGTGGTACTGCTGCAGTGCGTTCCTGCACAAGTGGACTGTTAAGCACATTCCATGCAGGAACTGGGGATGCATGCATATAGGGGAGCACACCATGTGCCTGCACCGCGACTGCAGCTATGACGGTCCAATGGACCACCGTAGTCATAATCAGCCCCTAAGGATGTGCTATAAATAGCTACTTCAATTGTTAGGGGGTACAGTTGCTGCATGAGTGGTAAATTGAGGTAAATGAAAATATGAACTTGGAAACATAAATCTTTGTTATAAAGGATGAGAGGAGAGCTTATTCGGCAAACTAGTTATTATTAGAACAATATGTTAGTGAAGCAGCAAATGTGATTGTGAAGGAGAGGTAGGAGGAAATCGATAGGTAGAATTGGGAGAAAACAGGGTTAGATAAAGCTTCTTTAAAGCTTGTTCTGTGAATATGTATGGTGGAGGCAAGTGTACGATATAAGCATGAAGGAGAACTACTTTTATGGTTAAGTAAACTGGGTTTAGTACAGGATACCAGTAATCTGGCTTGCAATTAATTCTTTTTTTAAAAAAAATATTTTTGGAGAGAGTATACCAATTAAAAATATATATACATTCATGAAAAATTTTATATGTACTTATGGCTAAGATCTAGTACACAAGAGAGAATTCTTCAATATTTCATAGATATTTACAATACAGAAAAATGGGGAAAAAAGAAAAGAGGAGACAAGGACCAAAAGATAGGTAGAGATCGTTGATTACACAACTATTATTTTCTTTCAAAAGTTCTAAAAAAGGAATGAGTACGTCATGATTCAACCTATCTCCTTACATGACAGTTTGCTTTATAATCCAGTTGTTCATAGAAGCCCAGATTGCCCTGCCCCTCCTTCTTGCGCTACGGCCTTTACATTTATATGATGCTTTCTCAAGATGATATATAGCCAGCAAGTGACCCTGCCAAGCTTGACATAGAGGGGGGTCCACATCTTTCCAGTATGTAGCAATGAAAAGCCGGATTACAGCTTTTGAGATAAAAACAAACTTGTCCTTATGACGGTCACATTGCGCCTTCTCATCAGATCTGAGCAGCATTAGGGTTGAGATTATGTTAATTAAAGTGTCTATTGCTGCTGATAAAATTCCTCTATCTGTTTTATCATTGGATTCAGTTTCTCACAACCGTAGAACATGTGAATTATGTCTTCTGGCCCTTGGTCGAATCACGGACATTTATCGTCCTCTCTTTTCCCCCACCGATGTAATGTTGCGGGAGTGAAGTAAAGATCATATATCGTATAATAATGTTGAGCTTTCAAGTTGGCTGCAAGGAATGTCCCCTTGGCTAAAGCTAACGAATTGTACACATCAATGTCAGGATCTCCTACTTTGGCAACTCATTTAGTTTCTACTACCTCAAGGTCATCGGGTAGCGTATCTATCAACATTTTATATATGTTTTTGATTTTTGTCTGGGGCTGAGACATAGTCTCTATTAACAAATTCCTACATAAGGAAAGTCCCTCTTCGTTAATTTGATTTAAAAAAGCTGGTAAGCTGTCTGTATTTAAAATATGTTCCAGCCGCTATACCAAACCTTTGCTGAAGCTCAAAGAATGACAACCTTTGTTCAATTAAATAGATATCCCCCACCTTCAAGATTCCTTTATCCTCCCATTGCCTAGCCAATTTATCATACATTGATGTGGGAAAGAGATGAGATCACCACAATGGCGTATACCTGTTGTATTTTGATATCTTGGTAAGCTCTACCATTCTTTTCCATATGTTCCAGACTACAATTACCACCTTAAATTTTTGTAGTAACTGGGCTCTATCTGTCATAAAAGTACTCCCTGTGCATTTCTTCCAATTGCTAACTCATAAATCGAGAGGAGATCCCTGTTTATATCATGTTGTCTATTACCAACACCAGCTGAGATCACAAAAGCCATTTGTTGTAGGAAGGTTGCATAGTAATATTATCTGAGATTAGGGACAGACCATCCTCCTTAATCTTGCGGTAGTGCTAAAAATTTAAGGGAGTGTCGGATTTTTTAATACTTTCAAACAAAATGACTAAATATACTGTCTAATTTCTTTAGAAACAAATCTTCAATTTCTAATGGGATATACCTAAACATATACAGGACCTTGGGGAGCATAACCATCTTAAGTATATTACATCGTCCTATAAGTGTTACGTGTAATCTATCTAGACTATGTAGATCCATGCTGATCTTATTAATCATGGGCAGCATGTTGATTTTCGAAATGGTTTCTACGTTACTACTGATCTTAATGCCGAGATAGATTACCTCATTTAATCTTCGAGGGTCGTTACAAGGGGTTTTAGAATTACATAAAATCTGTGTTTTCCCTGTATTGAGCACGTCACCGGATTTTGACCATATTCATAGGCTCCTTTCTGAATTTGGCTAATTGCATTTGCTAGGTCAGTGATGCCCCTTGCCAGATCGTCGGCATAGGCCATTATCTTTGTATCGTATCCATTGAAATTAACTGGTGTAATGATCTGATCTTGGAATATTTGCTCTATAAAGATATCGCTATAAAGGGCAAATAATATTGGAGAACAGGGACAGCCCTGCATTGTCCCTCTTGCAAAGTCGATGGATTTTGATTCTTGACCCATTATATTTAACATCGCATATGGTCTGTGATACATTGCCTGTATAGCTGTCATGAAGCCAGGCCCAAATACTTTCTGTACCATAGTTGCCCAAAGATACTGCTATGAGACGCGATCAAATGCCTTCTCGGCATCTAGGAGGATCATGTCCATCTTCCCACCGGTTATCTCTGTTATATCAAACAAGGCTATAGCCTTCTAATATGATCTGTTGTGACTCTTGTAGGTATAAAGCCATGTTGCCAAGTTGAGACTAGATAGGCTATGATCCCCCCTAGCCGAATCGCAAGGATTTTTGAATAAAGTTTGCCATCAGCATTCAAGAGGGATATGGGCCTGTATGATGCAGGGTTGTCAGCGGGCTTCCCTTTTTTTTTAATAGACCACTATATCTGCCTCTTGCCAAGACTCAGGGGGTTCCTGCTATATTGTATTCCAAGAAACAGGTCTAAGAGTATCAGAGTTATTTCCTCTTGAATTGCTTTCTATAGTTTAAGTGAGATTCTTTCAGGACCTGCCACTTTTCCTGAAGCCATTGATTTCAGGGCTGATAGAACCTCTTCAATTGTGATTTCTTTATCAAGCTCTTGTCGCAATTCTTCACTGAGCCTACGATGGTTTCCAAAAGTTAACTCAGTTTCATTGGAGAGCATGGGATCCAGACTGTCCTGCTGATACAAATCTTGATAAAACTTTTCAAAGATCTTAATAATGTCTTATATTTCTGTATGTTGTTTACCATCTTGACCTTTAATACCTGTTATGTTATTTCTGGCTTCTCTTTCTTTAGTCCACAAAGCAAGTATCTTACCTTAGGTCTTGCTATATTCATATCTCTTGCTTTTATGTGCCTGATAAATGGCTGCCCCCTTCCTGATGTAATAACTACATATTACGGCTTTTGTGATCATTATTTTTTGTCGCAGTAATAATTCTTCCCTCTCTTGTTTTTGTTTGATTACGCTAGTGTGTTCTTCTTCTAATTGCCGCAATTCAGTTATCAGATCATTTATCGCCTTCTCTTGTTTTATCGCCTTCCGCACAAAACTAATTGTTTCTTCCTGGGGGCCTGCTTCAAAACTATCTCAAACTACACCTCTAGAAGAAGTATATCGGTTCATTTCATAATATTCTATGGCCCATTGTTTATTATGTTTAAGATATTGGTCATTGGACAATAAAAATCTATCAAACGTCCACTTTGCCTGTGGACGGTCTTCAGTCTGAAGTGCTAAATCTATGAGTGAGGGATTGTGGTCTGAAAGTAATCTAGGTAATTTCTTTATCCCTGCAGTCGTAATCAAAGAGGGTGACACCAAGAAGTAATCTAGCCTAACATATTTCTTATGGGGATTTGAAAAATATTTTTAACCAAGGTCGGCAGGATGCTTTACACCCCACACATCCTTCATGTCATAAGTAGCCCGCAGGGGCGAAGGGGCTCGGTGAACATAGGTTTTCCTCCCCTGGTATTTCTGGATTCTACCATAACCAGTATTGTAGTTAATATTTAAATCCCCACAGGGCCTGGCCATGATGCTAGCTCGACTTCTAAGTCGTTAAAAATGTGTGGGTCATCCTCATTAGATCCGTATATTGTCCAAATGGTCAATCCCATGGGGAGTTGTGCAATATTTGATAAAAAACTGTAGGGGAGGGTCTGAGGAAATATATTTACCGTCCTGACATCTCACTTCCCTCTTAATATAGCCTCAAAATAAAAAACAGAGATGCCTAAGTCCACTTGGTGTGTTGCCGTACTAGTCGCTAAGGACCAACAAAGACAATACAAATAGGTAATGAGTTACATCTGGCTGAGAAATTCCCATCAGCCCACCCATATGGCGGAATCTCATCATATGGGAATTGTTAAACAATCCAAAACACCGCCCAAACCAGCAGTTGATAGTGCGGATATGGATGTTAAGAGAAAACTCTAGCCAGAGTTACTCAAAAAGGATGGTGCTAATGAGGTGCAGTGCTAAGGTGAGAGTGATGCTTAAAATTGGCTACTTGGACAAAAATATTTTATTCGGAATCATCCAAGTGTCAAAATTAAAAACACGCCAGGTAGTCTGAATCTATAGCTACACTATGGCGCTGTGCAGGATGGTCGACATGTTTCAGCCTCAATGGAAATTCTGTCCGGCTTTCTTCAGGACCCTAGTAATGTTAAGCTACTGCAACAATCTAAGAAGTGATGATAGTGTGTGAGAAAAACATATAAGTGATAAATAATAAATCTTATAATACTTATATCGACCAGCAACTTGGAGCCCCAATGAACTCTGGAAGAAGAAGATTGTCTTTTCCTATTTGAAAAGAAAAAACACAAGAAAACACACACATATTTACATGTATACATCTGTGTGGACACAAAGAGATCTGTACAGCTAACACACATGCATGAGTATAATATACCCAGCTTTGTAGTGGGCATAATAGCCCAAGATATAGGGAGGGAACACCTCTCAATAGTACTCACCCAGCTTTCTGTGGGAGACAACCTCACCTCACCCGGCAACCGCTCGGGAATATGAGGCCCCGCTCTAGTATAAAAAATATATGATAAAGAGCATAGTTTAGAAAGTTTTTCTCATATGCCCCGGTTCAATCAATTATACTAAGGGTGGGCGTAGTTCGCGAAGTAGCGCTACGCGAAGCTACGCGAAGTGCACTTCGCACTACGTGAACTTCACGTAGCACTACGCGAGCTGCGTAGTAGCATGTTCGCACTGTGCAAGATGCGTTTTCAATGATTGCACAGTGCGGACAAGCATCCGGCACTGTGCAAGCATTGAAAACGGCATCTTGCACAGTGCGAGCTGTAGTTTTCTGCTGCTCGAGTAGATTATTACTCGAGCGGCAGCTTTCTCAACGCGAACAGGTAGTTTCTCATTGAGAGCGGTCGCGAGCATGCGCAACCACTCACAATGAGAAACCTGACATCCTCGCGTTGAGAATCTCGCCGGGATGTCATTTTGCTTGCTCGCGGTCGCAAACATGACGTTCAGGATCGCGAACAAGCAAAAAATGACCGCTGCACTACGCTACGCTGCACTACGCATGTTCGCACTGTGCTACGTGCAGCTCGCGTAGTGCGAAGTTGCGAAAACTTCGCAAACTCCGCGAGCGTAGCGTAGTGCTTCACCCAGGGTTAAATTATACCTGAACCCTGACAATCTGTCATGGACACTATTTTATCAACCCATGGCTTAGCTTGATCCAGGGTCAGACACATAATGTGATGCAAATTCAACTGCTCAAACAGATAAAGATAGTAATAACATGACGTTAAAAAGAGAGAGCAGGCTGGTAATGTCACTACTCATCTGTTCTCCACAAAATTTAGAATGTAACAAGTGTGAGAAACAGAAGCACAGCAAACCAAAGACATGACCCAAGGGAAGTGGCCACGTGGTTGAAAATCGGCACTCTTCAAAGTTAAACCCAGGATGTATCACCCGATGGAAGGGAGTAATGAGGGAGGGGGAGCCTTACCTGTCCATCGGTACCTCTCTCTGGCATCCAAGAGGAAGTGGAGGTACCAACAAGACAGGCCTTCCGGTTTAAATAGAGGGACTGATTGGTTAATTCGCCACTTGGTACCGTCAATTAGGAACAATAAATGGATTTAGACAGACCCTTCGCGCGTGTGTATAACACGGCATTGGGTTCATTTTTCCGTGCGCATGCGTAAAGAACACCGCTCTATGTGCGCATGCTCATAGATCGCTACGCTGATCGGTAGAGCAAGCGCGGAAGTTCGCAGCTCGAGACCCAGACGCGAAGGACAACACTCAGGGTGTGCATGCTCCTCGATTGGGGCACTGATCCGTAAAGCATGCGCGGATATATCACCACTCAAAATACAGACGTGCAGTTTTTTATTATTTACAAAGAGTTGGCTTGGCAACAAGAAAGGCGTCTCGCGCTAGGCGTGGTGTACCCAATCCTTGGGCACAGAGTACCAAGGAAATACAAAATTATGTAATAATCCAGAGACATAAGTTGGCATATCTGTAAGACTGTTCGATGTTTATTAATACAGAAAGTGGATCACTGTGCTTGCCTATTAAAGAAACACTATTCTCCTCATTGGATAGTATATGAGAGTAGTGTACATAAGTCACCCTAACCTCACTGGTTTAATAAGAGGAGATCAGTATAAATACTAGTGTTTAAGGTGATAGGGTATGCTGTGTTTGTTGGGCCCGACAGACAATATAGCACAATGGTCACAGATATGAGTTTTACAGGAACCATTTTAGATATCTCAGAAATACCTATGGTCGGCTATTTCTGTCTAGATACTTAATTTCTAAATTAGTCCTGGTAGTGTAGATGTGTGACTACAATGAAACCCAAGGAATAGCGTCGTTCAGTCCCCTGCTATCACTCTGGAGCCTAAAGATCCACTTCTGCTCCTTGATGAAGAGATACCTTGAATTGTCACTCATGTGTGGTGGTATATATGGATATTCCAAAATCACCCACTTCAAGTCCTCTGCTCGGTGTCTCATTGATAGAAAGTGGTTGGTTAGACAGGTGGACTGTTTGTGGCATCGGATGGTACTCTTATGTTCGCTAATACGAACCTTTATTTTGCGAGTCATGTGTCCAATGTACCTTAGTAGACAAGGGCATGTGATCATATATATATAACACTTTCCGTGTTGCAGTTGGTATGTCTCTTCAGCAACCATGGTTTGCCTGTCCCTATGTCCACTTTATCTGCTTTGTAAGTCTGAGGGCAGGCACTGCAGGAACCACAAGGGAAATGTCCTCGTACTGGAGGGAGATTCCAAAGTGTGTTGAATGATTCTGCTTGTTGTGCCCTGGGTCTAGTGTGAACCAGACTGTCGCGTAAACTCTGCAAGGAACAATTGCCATTTCTAGATATTCTCATCTTTCCTACAGAAGGGGGTTTGGAATGTGAACTATACAAAAAGCCAATGTCTAGAAATTCGCTACTAACCTTCAATAGCCATCATCCCCGGGCTCTACGCGAGAACCTCCCAGTGGGACAATTTCTACGTGTCCGCAGAAATTGTTCATCAAAACCATTATTTGATAAACATGCCAGGGTACTTGCCAAACAACTTCAAGAACGACGGTATCCACAACATTTAGTCAAAAGGGCCTGGAAACGGGCCTCAAACAACAACCGTGAGGCCCTCTTGGAGAAGAAACCTGAAAAGGCACCCCTAGATAGATTGACTTATGTACGTACATTTAGTGTCTTGTCTAATAAAATCCAGAAGACTGTACGCAGACATTGGAACATCTTAAATGTGGCTCAATCTAACATTCTGCCACCTCTGTTCTCTTTCAAAAGAGCTCAGAGTTTACGCGACAGTCTGGTTCACACTAGACCCAGGGCACAACAAGCAGAATCATTCAACACACTTTGGAATCTCCCTCCAGTACGAGGACATTTCCCTTGTGGTTCCTGCAGTGCCTGCCCTCAGACTTACAAAGCAGATAAAGTTGACATAGGGACAGGCAAACCATGGTTGCTGAAGAGACATACCAACTGCAACACGGAAGGTGTTATATATATGATCACATGCCCTTGTCTACTAAGGTACATTGGACACACGACTCGCAAAATAACGGTTCGTATTAGCGAACATAAGAGTACCCTCCGATGCCACAAACAGTCCACCTGTCTAACCAACCACTTTCTATCAATGAGACACCGAGCAGAGGACTTGAAGTGGGTGATTTTGGAATATCCATATATACCACCACACATTAGTGACAAGTCAAGGTATCTCTTCATCAAGGAGCAGAAGTGGATCTTTAGGCTCCAGAGTGATAGCAGGGGACTGAACGACGCTATTCCTTGGGTTTCATTGTAGTCACACATCTACACTACCAGGACTAATTTAGAAATTAAGTATCTAGACAGAAATAGCCGACCATAGGTATTTCTGAGATATCTAAAATGGTTCCTGTAAAACTCATATCTGTGACCATTGTGCTATATTGTCTGTCGGGCCCAACAAACACAGCATACCCTATCACCTTAAACACTAGTATTTATACTGATCTCCTCTTATTAAACCAGTGAGGTTAGGGTGACTTATGTACACTACTCTCATATACTATCCAATGAGGAGAATAGTGTTTCTTTAATAGGCAAGCACAGTGATCCACTTTCTGTATTAATAAACATCGAACAGCCTTACAGATATGCCAATTTATGTCTCTGGATTATTACATAATTTTGTATTTCCTTGGTATGCTGTGCCCAAGGATTGGGTACACCACGCCTAGCGCGAGACGCCTTTCTTGTTGCCAAGCCAACTCTTTGTAAATAATAAAAAACTGCACGTCTGTATTTTGAGTGGCGATACATCCGCGCATGCTTTACGGATCAGTGCCCCAATCGAGGAGCATGCGCACCCTGAGTGTTGTCCTTCGCGTCTGGGTCTCGAGCTGCGAACTTCCGCGCTTGCTCTACCAATCAGCGTAGCGATCTATGAGCATGCGCACATAGAGCGGTGTTCTTTACGCATGCGCACGGAAAAATGAACACAATGCCGTGTTATACACACGCGCGAAGGGTCTGTCTAAATCCATTTATTGTTCCTAATTGACGCTACCAAGTGGCGAATTAACCAATCAGTCCCTCTATTTAAACCGGAAGGCCTGTCTTGTCGGTACCTCCACTTCCTCTCGGATGCCAGAGAGAGGTACCGACGGACAGGTAAGGCTCCCCCTCCCTCATTACTCCCTTCCATCGGGTGATACATCCTGGGTTTAACTTTGAAGAGTGCTGATTTTCAACCACGTGGCCACTTCCCTTGGGTCATGTCTTTGGTTTGCTGTGCTTCTGTTCCTCACACTTGTTACATTCTCAATTTTGTGGAGAACAGATGAGTAGTGACATAAACAGCCTGCTCTCTCTTTTTAACGTCATGTTATTACTATCTTTATCTGTTTGAGCAGTTGAATTTGCATCACATTATGTGTCTGACCCTGGATCAAGCTAAGCCATGGGTTGATAAAATAGTGTCCATTACAGATTGTCAGGGTTCAGGTATAATTGATTGAACCGGGGCATATGAGAAAATCTTTCTAAACTATGCTCTTTATCATATATTTTTTATACTAGAGCGGGGCCTCACATTCCCGAGCGGTTCCCGGGTGAGGTGAGGTTGTCTCCCACAGAAAGCTGGGTGAGTACTATTGAGAGGTGTTTCCTCCCTATATCTTGGGCTCTTATGCCCACTACAAAGCTGGGTATATTATACTCATGCATGTGTGTTAGCTGTACAGATCTCTTTGTGTCCACACAGATGTATACATGTAAATATGTGTGTGTTTTCTTGTTTTTTTTCTTTTCAAACAGGAAAAGACAATCTTCTTCTTCCAGAGTTCATTGGGGCTCCAAGTTGCTGGTCGATATAAGTATTATAAGATTTATTATTTATCACTTATATGTTTTTCTCACACACTATCATCACTTCTTAGATTGTTGCAGTAGCTTAACATTACTAGGGTCCTGAAGAAAGCCTGACAGAATTTCCATTGAGGCTGAAACATGTCGACCATCCTGCACAGCGTCATAGTGTAGCTATAGATTCAGACTACCTGGCGTGTTTTTAATTTTGACACTTGGATGATTCCGAATAAAATATTTTTGTCCAAGTAGCCAATTTTAAGCATCACTCTCACCTTAGCACTGTACCTCATTAGCACCATCCTTTTTGAGTAACTCTGGCTAGAGTTTTCTCTTAACATCCATATCCGCACTATCAACTGCTGGTTTGGGCGGTCTTTTGGATTGTTTAACAATTCCCATATGATGAGATTCCGCCATATGGCTGGGCTGATGGGAATTTTTCAGCCAGATGTAACTCATTACCTATTTGTATTGTCTTTGTTGGTCCTTAGCGATTAGTACAGCAACACACCAAGTGGACTTAGGCCTCTCTGTTTTGTATTTTGAGTTGTGCAATAGCCCATCTCCCCCACTTATCTTCCAGGACCCGTTTAGCTGGACGGATACAGTTATTTACATGAATCGCAACTCCCTTAATAGTTGAAGTTTGGGTAGAGCACACTAGGAGATTATACCCCCTTAGAGCTAACATATCTCGTTTCCCCCAGGGAATGTGCGTTTCTTGTTGGCATATTATATCGACTTTTAGGACTCGCCAACTCTGATATGCTTTAGTTTGTCATTAAGACCACCAACATTGACTGAGCAAATAGTGATTCTATCCATTTGAGGTATTTAATTTTCTCTGTACTAATCGCTCTTGCTTATTTATGTTTGCTATCTCATTCCTTTTTTCTTTTTGCTCACCCTCCACCGTGTTCCACCCCTAAGCCCCCCTTCTCACTCCACCCCCATCTTTCCCACACTCTGGGCCCTTGAACCCTTTCCCCAACCCATCCCCTGTAGAAAGACATCCAGACTGGGTAGTCTGTTGTGATGGTTGCTGCCCCCTGACCCAAATATTTTGTTTCCCGGCAGCTAGGACACACAAAAATAGAAAAAACGGAAAGTGAAAAAAAGCCTCTTTTTCCTTCTCTACTCACTCCCCTTCTCTCCCCCTCCGCTTCCCTTCCCCCTTCTCCCTTTTCCCTTTCCAGGAAGGGCAAAAAAGAGCGAAAAGGAGAAAAAAAAACATAAAAAGCAACATCCAAGTGAAGTATTCAGTGGCCACTGTAATAGTGAAGCAAGAGAGGGAAAAAAAAGAATAGAGAGTTCGAGTATTCGGTAAATTAGTCTGAAAATTAGTCTAAGATTTGTGGTCCCAGTCCTCCATGTACTCCTTAACTTTGGTTTCGGAGGTGAAGAATCGAGTATGATCTCCCTTGATCATTTTTAGACGCAGGTATGCTTGCCCCCCCCGATCTTGTACTGGCTTAATCATCTGGCGAAGGCGCCATCGTCTCTCCACCATGTAGTGAGAAAAGTCTGGTTGAACAAAAGAAGAATAATCCCCGCCGTTGCGTTTCGTTGTTGGCTTTGCCTTATCATATATTGCTTGTTGCAATAAGAAATTGCCAAAGTAGACAAGTATAGCACGGGGCTTCGTGTCGGGTTTCACAGGCTGTTTGCAACTGAACGGGACGAGATGGGATCTTTGTACCTCTAGGGCTCAATTTCAACCCTCTAGATCTGGAAAAGCCTTAGATAGCATATCAACCATATACGCCAGAGTATCTGACCCTTCCTTTCCCTCAGGTACACCTAGTACCCGCAGATTATTTTGGCGTTGCCGATTTTCGTGGTCTTCTAACTTCCATTATATGTCGGTTAGCTGGGCATCATAAGCAGTAGTGCTATTGTGTGTGTCTGCTAGATCGTTCTCTTAGGTTTCAGTTCACATTACAAGGGTTGTGAGGCGTTCATTAATGACAACACACGATTTTGCGACTTTTCTAACAGCCCCTTGAATCTTCCGCATAGCTGTCTGTGCACGTTTGCTATCTTGGAGCATTTCTTCACGATGGGAGAGAATGCATTGGAGAACAGTGTCTAACATTGGGGATAGTGGGGGCGGTGTATTAATGCCTTTAGAGGGTGGTGTTGTACAGGTGCTGAATAGATCTGTCCCTGAATGGTCCCATCTTAGACTTTTCTTTTGTAAGCTGGGGTGGCTTATTTTCCTCACTGCTTTGTGCATTGTGGCTGTTGTATCTCTTTTGCCACTATCCAAAATCTCCTCGCTAGAATGTCCAAGTGAGTCAGATCCTGACCCCGAGCTTGATGCTGACCAAATCCCATCTGAGAGTGAGAAAAAACAGTCCATGTCCTGCTCACTGTAGTTCGTAGAGGTAGCATGATTTATAGCCGTGGCCCCTGCAAGAGGGGGATTGAGCTTGATAGTCCCCTGTGTTGTAGCTGTTGCTTGAGCCCCAGATCCCTCTAAGGTACTTCCATCAATATTGCTTCTTAGCTCAGGTTGCAGACAGGGGGGGTAAGGGGAACCAGAGGGAGCTGATTATGCTGACTGGATTTAAATGCATCAGCTGTCACAGTCACAGATATGGTTTCTTTTGCAACATCAAGGGTTGTCCCATCAGACTCCCCAATCACACCACCACCTTCTGCATCTCTCCCCCCTGTAGCTGCTCACCTGTTACACCTTCTTGTAGTTGTGGGTGTTTTGCTCCTGGCGCCGCTCGTAGATCTAACACAGTGGGTTCATTTGCAGGTGGCGCTCCATTTTTCTTTTCCTCCATCTTCTCAGTCCTGGATAACGCAGTCCCCGCGGTTTGTTTTTTCCCCCTACTCAGTCTTGGGTGAGGGTCCAGAGACGTTGTCGCTTTAGGGGATAAGTCAACGCTTGTACCCGCATCTGAAAACGTTTTCACCTTTACTCCATCAGCCACGGGAATTTATAGAGCCATAGTTTCCCCACAGCATACCCGGCAGAAGTCCGAGCCGAACCGGCAGCGTTTCCTCTGCTCCCCGCCGGTCATCAGTGTGATCAAAAAATGAGGAACGCCCTTGCAAGCTCCGTAAGGCACAGCGCAGCTTCAGATGAGCGAGCGGCAGTTCCATTCCGCTTTTCTTCTTGCTTTTGGCTCAGTTTTTTTCATTTTCTCTCCTTTTTTCTTCCTGCTTGTCTTCTCTTGTTTTTTTGGGGGGGCTTTTTAAACAGTTATCACAATCAGCAAGCGTACTTTTTCTCTGACTTGTAATTGTGATTCTTTACTGCCGTTTTCACTTCAAAGTTGAACCATGGTCAGAGAGCAGCAAAGCGACCGACTCACACAGTCACCATCTTGCCTCTCTCTCTCTACATCTACACTGGAACCCAGTAACCCAATGTCAGGCTTGCAATTAATTCAATATATTCTACATTTTTATTTTTCGGTTGCATTAAAAAAAAATGATAGTGTGGTCAAGTACACCACGTACCGCCAAAAAGCCACTAAAGCCAAACTGGCAACAGTGAAATAACAGAAATTCATAGTAAGCTGGTGTCTTAAAAAAACAATTTTAGCAAACATTAGACTGATGATTTCACTCTTAGAAGTTCATTGGTTGGAAGAGGTGTGTGCGCCTGCAGAGCCACGGATTACTCAAACATCTGGACAAAGAAAGGCAAAGTGGGTCCAGGAATAGAACTGGTGATGACCCCTACACAGTTACTGGATTTCATTTAGTGATACCTTGATGTTACGCATATTATGACTACACAGCATGATTAAACTCTTAAACGAGATGTTAACAATAGGTCTACCTTCTTGGGCTTGGCCAGGAGAGCAAGACCTAATCAGCACTAACAGGCAGGTGAGAGTGATTTAAACAATACACCTATAGTTCTCCAGCTTGAAGCACTGAAAACAAAGGTAATTTAGCTAAATGCTACAAAAAAACACACAGCATATTGGTGTGTGCGTGACCATCTCGATAAAAGCTGTCACAAGTTGTGCTAATACAAAACATGAGGAAAGCCAAGACTTCACCCTGCCCGTCTGTTTATAATCATAAACATAATGTGGAGCTTATTATAGATCCTTTCCCAACCCTTTGACAAGCAAGCCAAGCCTCCATGAGCAAAAGAGAATATTAAAAATATTTATAATGTTTTTATGTCGCACTGTTCATGCAGATTTCAATATGTTTTGCAAAGATGCTGAAGAACGCGGCTTGCCTCGAATCGCAATGCACAACCACTTGACTCGATTCAAACTCGAAAGAGCATGAAACCAAATGTTAGTTATTTCAATTAAAAAAAGAGCAAAAGAAAAAACAAGCATTGGCATAGACATCAGTTCTAGGCTTTGCCAATACTGTTTGTCGATGCTGTGCAGCATTGGCCAGAAGAAAAATAAAAGGTGTAATGAGGGTTTCATTCTAAAGGCATGCACATGCGTCATCATGCATTCATTACCATGCACGTATGCGCCTATGAAAGTACATGGGTACTTTTTTTTCTTAAATCATTGATGCTATATGCTTTTTTGTAAGGCAGACGGACAAGCAGCAATGTGCTGCCTGGCTCGCCAAAAAAAGAAAATAATATGAACATAGGACCACTTTTGGGGGCAACGTTTTGGGGGAGTTAAAAACAAATTAGCCAGGATGGAGAGAGGGGAAATACAGAACAAAATGGAGAGAGCAATATAGGGGCTTGGGGAGAAGCACATAAGGGTGAGCACATCGTGGAATGCTGATGCGCAGGGGAATTGGAAGGGGAGAAGCCCATTAGAAAGATAGAGCTCTGCACTCCTTTAACGAGTCATGACAAACTCCCTAGGAATGCAGGGAGAATCTACGATGCAGAGCCTTCCTGATATGGGTCTTTTTTGCTTAAAGCATGTCTTGCACTGCTGGAGCTTGAGTTCTCTTATGCCATGCTGCTGTGAGGGGTTTGGCACTGTCACGCCCAACTGAACCCACAGACAACATCAGAAGGCCCTGTCTGAACATCTAAGCAGAGGTCTCAACAAAGTATAGGAGGCGCAAGGCTATCATGTGACCCTGCGAGCGGCTCCTGAGAGGTGGCCAGTCACCGCTGTGAGTCCCTGGACTCCACATTATGAAGTTGTGACCCTGCTGAGGCACTTTGTGAGGTGCCCTATCCATGTTGGCTGCTCTGGCACTCTGCAGGTACATGACCAATGTGTGACCCATTGAGATGTACCTGGGAACTGGCTATCACATTAATTGTCCCTGCAGCCCAGGGACATAAAGCCATGTGTGGTCCTGCCAGTGGCTTCTGAGGCCCCCGGGACCATTTGTGGTAGCTGGTTTCTGTGTAGTGGAGTCACCTGAGACACATCCTGTACAGTGATGTAAGGAATGCCATCATTCCTTTGGAATCCCTGCATGTTCATATTCCATTGGAATGCTATTGGGTTGGTTATGAACTGGAGCTTGGAGGTGATCGGTGGCTGGGGTGTTTCTCCTGATTATCAATAAATTATATCATTTACAGATGCAATCTTCTTTCACATGGTTATTGCTTTGTTTTACTGGCGATCTGGTGGACGAATCTACATGTGGAATTAGGGAGAAGAAGACACCTCAACACCTTCAGGGTATTCTGGAGCCCTGCATCGAGAGAGCTGGTAATTCATGACCACGAGCCGTGGAGAGACAAATCTTGAACCTGATGTGGAGCTGGCTGAGGACAGAAACACGTTTTTTTTACATCAAGAGATACTGTAAGTACAGTGAGCCATTACTGACTTGTGCGCAACTGCATGCTTACCGCATCTTGGAGCTGTGCTTGTGCGCCTGCTCGTACCGCGCTTAGCTTTTCATCAGATGTTACCATGGTTCCTCGGGCCCCTGCCCGTGCATGCTCCTGGTGCCTATTTCAGATGTGTTTATACAAAAAAAATTGCCCCCGCACATGCTCATGTCAACATGTATTACATAAATAACAGATATCAACAATTCTTGTCTTTCTTTGTATTTGTAGATTGACAAGAGTTGTTGATATCTGTTATTTATGTAATACACGTTGACATTAGCGTGTGCTGGGGGAACCAATTTTTTGTATAAACTGGGTGATTTTGGTCTGAATTATACTCCCAAGCACACGTTATATTTATGACAAGGTTTCCCTGTTTTAGCGAACAGACAGTAATTTCAAAACAAAGTATACACAATTTCTTTTGGTTCTTTCTTTTCAGGCTTTATTCTGTTGATTTCTGCCACAGCCAACACATGTTTCGTCGCAATTGGGGCGTGATCCCGCGACTTCATCAAGGCTATATTTTTCAAGTGTAGGGATTGTCAATGTGGTGATATTTCCAACCCACAAAGGGGTTCTAAGGGGTATCGCGACCGTCCAGATGCACGAATCCTTTTAATTACCAACCCAAGTTTTCACCGTAAACAATATGGTCGTCTTTTAGAGTCACAGAGTACAGCAACCAATTCTGAAGCAGACAAAATCCACCTTGTACGGTAGGCAACCGTACACGTTGCGACGAAACACGTGTTGGCTGTGGCTGAAATCAACAAATTAAAGCCTGAAAAGAAAGAACCAAAAGAAATTGTGTATACTTTGTTTTGAAATTACTGTGTTTGTTCGCTTAAACAGGGAAACCTTGTCATAAATATAACGTTTGCTTGGGAGTATAATTCATGTCTAGAGAGTTTTGCTTTTGTTTTGTGGAGGTTAGTGGTTCTCCACACCTTTGAGCACCGTTAACTTAATTTCCCCCCAAAAAACATACATTTTGTGCAAATCTGCCGTGAAGCGCCAAAATCCCTATACTTAATACCACGTTACTTAGGTTTGGATGATTTTGGTCGTCCAGCTGGGGAGTGGGTGATCTCTCCACCTCAAAGCACCTCACATAAATAAGTTCACAACAACTTTTAAATGTACTTCTATAGAGCTCCACAAAACCATCTGCAAACCTCACCTGCGCTAGCGTATCTCTTTCAGACGTGGCCTGTGGTGGTCGCGTGCAGTCTGGTGAGTGTGCATGAGTCTCTCTGTGTGCTCTCAAGCCCTATTGCCTGTGGAAAATTGCACATTGTGATGCACGCCGCGGCCATTTTGGGACTTTGGGAAGGTTGGCCTGATTTTTAATGTACTTCGGGTCATTTGCAAACAGATATCAGAAGATTCATGTGTTTTAACAGCGATAGGCACGCTTGAGTTATACTGCGTGCTTATAACCACCCACCTTTTCATCCTTTATTTAGGCTGTCATTATTGAGTTGTGTGTTCTGGTTCGGCAACATGTACGCCTTAACAACGTGGCTATTGTTCCACACAAATGATAGAACCTTCAATTCTATGATATGAGGATTATCACAGTTGAGGTGGAACTCCTGGAAGCTGTTGCAGGTTGGGCACTGCATATATATATAGTGGTATTTATCAGCGATAGGCACGCTACTTACTTGGTAGTATATTTGATCTGTGATTGTGGTTGTGTCAGGTTCATTCTTTTTGCAACAGTAAGATGCAGAATGTGCCTGCACCACAATTTTTCTTGTCTCTTCCTGGAGAGCAATGATAAAATGGAACAAGTGGAAGAAACTGCTCGAGCTATATGCTAGAGTGTGTGGTGCTTCTTTAAGTTTTGAGTAATAAACAGCCTTGCTCTTGCATTGCCTCGATTCGGAGGGACAAGAGGTCTTTGACCATTTACCACCTCTTCCTGCTGAAATTGCCTCTGAATTAAATGAGTAAGAGCTAGCTATCAAGAAATTAACATTCATTACTTACCTAAGGTTAGCACGATCCTAGAGTGGTATCATTTTGGAAGGCATGTAGAAAAGAATGGGGAGCCTGTATATAACTATGTCACAGATTTGCATAATTTGGCCTCATCATGCAAATGTTTGGTATGTAACGTTTACAACACATTTTTTACAACGCACTACCATTACAACGCAGGTATTACCACGCATACCATTACAACGCATTGCGCTGGGGGGCGCTCTAGGATAGGGAATAAGTTTAATTTTCTATCCAACACCTTCCCTAGTGTCCACGGGGACTGGAGTTGGAATAGAAAATTATACTTACCACTATCCAGCACCTCTAAGCGCTATGCGTTGTAATGGTATGCGTGGTAAAAGCCGCGTTGTAAAGGTATGCGTGGTAAAAGTATGCGTTGTAACGTCATACATCCAAATGTTTAGGTACATCTTCAGAGAGGATAAGGGA
Source organism: Lissotriton helveticus (assembly GCF_964261635.1). NCBI lineage: Eukaryota > Metazoa > Chordata > Amphibia > Caudata > Salamandridae > Lissotriton > Lissotriton helveticus. The sequence continues at coordinate 397,743,360 of NC_136057.1, forward strand.
TCAGTTTATGCTTGGCTGTAACAGTGAAAAGGTCAGGGATGAACTTTGGCTCAAGGAGGATCTGTCGTTGGAGGACGTTTTTGAAATCACAAAGAAAATTGAACATTTTTTTAAATGCATTGAAGTCATTAAGAAGGATTCTAAAGTGGAATTTCAAGTTGTTAAAGACAGACTGGAGACACCCGAAAGAAACAAGGAATGTTTGCAGGAAAAAAGGGCGACAAACGAATGGATGGGAGGGAAGGTCAAAGATGTGAGGAAGTGATTTAGGTGTGGAAATGCCACCCATTTAGCTTTCTACAAAGATTGTCCAGCTCTTAAAGTTGTGTGGGATGTGGCAAGATGGGTAATTTTTATAGTGAGTGTAAGAACAATAACATTATAGGTGGTGTGAAGGTAAAAGAGGTGGAGGTTGGATGCTATGAGGATTCGGATTTTGAGTGTGGTCAAATAGTTTTGTTTGATTCAGGGGCAAAAATCATGTTGGTGGCAAATGAGTTTTTCTAACAGAATTTGAAGGAGAGCGTCAATTTACTTAGACCCGACATTAGGCCATAGGCCGATGGAGGTGAACCCATTAAGATGAGAGGGTACTTCATGGGTATGATTGACTACAAAGCAAGGTGTGTTGCAGGAAAAGTGTATGTATAAATGAGAGTGGACAGCATACTAAGCTAATTTCACCAGTGAGTTCTGGGCATCATGCTTGATCCCAACAGTGACCCGCCTATCATAGTGAAGAGTGAGATGCAAAGCGTTGCACGTGTGGAGAGTGGAACCATGTCGGAAGAGTTTAGTTGATGAACTCCCCTCTACATTCAGCTCTGAGTTAGATTGCCTCAAGGGATATTGACAAAAGATTAAGTTGAGGGAGGGTGGGCATCCTAAGTGTGGCAAGGTGCGCAATGTGCTTTCTATGCGAAGGATGGTATGCGATTGGAGTTGGATACATTGTTGGGGGATGGTATCATCAATGAAGTAGAAGGGACTGATTGGTTAGCTGCGGGTGTGGTTGCCAGGAAGAGTAACTACGAGTTGTGTTTGTGTGTGGACTTGCGTGAGCTCAATAAAGGTGTGGTGACCAACAGATATTCCATTCGTAATATTACTGAGATGTTGGTGTCATTGGGTGGCGCTGAGGTATTTTTTCAACCATCGATTTGAGGTCTGCTTATCACCAGATTGAGCTGGATGAAGTTTCAAGGGATGTGACGTTGTTCAGAACACCTTTTGGTACCTATCGGTGTAAGAGAGAGTTTTGGCTTGGTGTCTGCGGCCTCTGTTGTTCAGAGAGTCATGGATAAAGTTTTAAAGGAGGTAGAAGGTATAAAGATTTGTCAGGACAACATTTTCATTTTTGGTCCTGATGCTAGTGTACATGATGAAAGGGTGAGGCTGGTTCTTAAAAGATTGGAAAGTTTGAATTTGACGATAAAGAGAGAAAAATGCAACTTCAGGCAGTCTTTCATTGAGTATCTGGGTTATGAGGTATCTAAGGACGGGGTCGAGCTGAAACTCGGTCTGGTCAATGCCATAAAGAAGTTGGCGTCTCCAACAGGAAAGGAGGAGCTTCTAAAATTTTTAGGGAAGGTTGAGTATTAAGGAAAATTCATTTCTAACTTTGCGTCTTATAGAAAGGTGCTCTTAAAGAAAGGTGTGCCATTTTGTTGGGATGATGACTGTGAAGAGGAGTTTGTGGAGTTGAAGAGCGAGATGGGTAATGCCCCCAATCTGAGAAGTTTTGATCCAAATTTGAGAAGCACCATTGTCACGAATGCAAGATTTAAGGGTTTAGGAAATATTTTGTTGCAGGGAGAAGGTTCCAACACTAGGACCATCATGTTTGCTTCTAGAAGTCTACTCAGAGCTGAGATAATATACTCCGTCATTGAGAGAGAGGCTTTAGAGATTCATTCAATTAAGCCATTCTTATGGCGTGCCAGGTTTTGTGTAAAAACAGATCACAAACCGTTGAGAGAGATATTTCTGAGTAAGGGCATTGACGCTGTTTCAGGGAGGATTGCCCGCTGGATTGTGGCGTTGCAGGAGTATAACTTTGTGGTTGAGTACATCCCGGGTAGTAGGAAAGTAGTTGCTGTTGCATTGTCGAGGTTGGTGTCAGAGCGTGATTCTGGTGTGGAACCTGATGAGGAGGAGCTGGAGGAGGAGTAGTGTGCTTGTGGTGTGGAGGGTACTGCCATTTTGGAGGATGAATGGCGTAATGCTGGGAAGGAAGATGGAGGTATTCAAGAGGTTTTTGAGAGATTGAGGACTGGTTGAATTAAGAAGTGTTGTTCTAATAAGGAGTGTCAGAAATGTTGGCCTTTTAGAGAAGAGTTGTCTGAGGTTAATGGATTGTTGTTTGAAGGGACCAGACTGGTGCCCCTGGTTGTGCCAAGGAGGTATTTACTTGAGTTGACACATGAAAGACACTTGAACAGTTCTAAAACCAAAGAAACATTAAGGGCCACATATTGGTGGCTAGGTATGGATTTGACGTCTGAGAGATTGGTTCGTGGGAGTGTTCTGTGCATTGATGAGTGAAAAGGTCTTGAAGCCGAGAATTCAGCAGATGGTTATGAGGCGTTTACCGAAGAATCCTTGGATAAGGTTGCACTAGATATTGTGGGGGTCTATTTATAAGCAAAGTGGTTCACATTATGTGTTGGTATTGGTCGATGTGTTTTTGCACTGGCTGCAAATATTTGTTACCAAGGGCATTGAAACCAAACATGTGGTTGCATTCTTGCAAGATCTGTTTGAACTTCAAGGAATACCTGGCAAATTGTTGACTGACAAGGGTGTGCAGTTAGTGTCGAATTAAATGGAAGGTTTTCTGTCTGAGAGGAGAAAAAATGCATATGCAAAGTGTGCCTTGTATCACCCCGTATCAACTGGAGTCATGGAACATTTCAACAGGGCTTTAAAAAAATTATTAGAATGGCTAAGGATGGTGGATTAGATTGGAGGGATGAGGTACGCAAGAGGTGTGCGTGTATCGGCTGACACCTCATTCTGTGATTGGTAAGACCCCTTTTTAGCTTTTTAGGAAAAGAGGGGCTAGCTGTCTGCTAACACCCAGTTGGGTTGTTGGCAAGTGTGAAGGGAACATTGAAAAGATGTCTGTGCAGGAAAAGCCCAGCATGTGTGTGAGGAAGAAATTATTTGATAACAGGAAACATGTCAAGATTACTAAGGTGAAGGTGGGAGATTGGGTCAGGTTGCCGGGTTGTCATGCCATGTTTTCCAAGCCCATTTGTGTTGTGAAATGGTTTAAGAATGCTGTAAAAACCACGGATACAAGTGTGTGGAATCTCAATAGAGTTTCCGTTGTGAACTATGGAGTAGCCGGAGATGAGGCAGGTGTTGGAGGCTGTGGGAGGAAAGTGACGGATGTGAGAAGGAGTTCTAGACCATTGATGTCTCCTAAATACTTAACGGATTATATTCAAGCTAATACTCTTGAGGGATCCTGATGTTGCTGGGTAAGAGTTTTGATAGACTGCTCCATATTTACTTTTTTAGTTTACCTTAATATTCGTTTGGTATTTTGTTTAGGATGGTCATTAAGGGGGTAAGGTGTGTGGTAACTGGTTTCTGTGTAGTGGAGTCACCTGAGGCACCTCCTGTACAGTGATGTAAGGAATGTCATCATTCCATTGGAAACCCTGCATGTACATATTCCATTGGAATGCTATGGGGTTGATTATGAACTGGAGCTTGGAATTTATTGAAGGGTGGGTGTTTCTCCTGATCCTGATTATCAATACATTATATCATTTATAACTACAATCTTCCTAGACTTCGTTATTGCTTTGTTGCACCATTACTTCTGTGAGCCCCTGCGGACCAGCTTGATGCTGCACTTACAATGCAATGTCTACAAGCTGCACAGAATACACCATCTCCTCTGAATACTTGAAAATGCCATCAAGGCCACTTGAACACTACTACAGCATTACTCTGCATCCCATCCAGTATATGTGTGAGTGCTCACACCCATGTAGGCTGATAACATCATCAGACCTGCTCTACTTTGCAAAAGGACTCTGCACAGCCGATGGTGGTTCTCTGTCTTTACAGTCCCATGAGCTCCTGATAACGCGGAGACAATGAATGACCCTAGAGTCCTTAGCACTTATGAGAAGCTACAAACAGTAAGACACCTACACACCAGAGCAAATAATGAAGCAGTGATAGGCTAAATCTTAAGTTAAATACTAATATAATTGAAACCATGATTTTCTACACTTTTACTTCTCCTGCTCAGCATGGAAGCTTATAGACTATTTAATGGAAGGACCCTGGGGAAAGGTGCTTGCCACATGTCTTCATGAAGATGCTGGACTTTTACTTTATACAGTAATATGCCTTACCTATTTTTATGGTAAAAGATTATACTGGACAAACCACTTATTTTGAGTGATATTTGTGCTACTTGAGTACACCATCTACCCTCAAACCAACCCCCATAACAATGGATTTCCCCCCCGCTGCCCTCTGAAAGTCTAGGCTGAAAAAAGAAGGACACTGAGCTCGCCTGTATCAGTTTTCTCTTTTTTCGGTAAACATGCCCGCACAAGACACAAGACAGTAGAGCCAGAGCTGAGAGAGAAGATAGAAGCCACCGAGTGAGTCCCGGGAAGAGAGGAGGACCTACCTATCATAGCTCTGTCGGGGGGTCAAGCTTGGTCTGACCCAAGAATCCCACTGGCCCAAGAGATCCAGCATCAGCAGCAGCAGCAGCAGCAGCAGCTGGAGGCATCTTGAAACAAAAGGAATTACCACCGTCGGATCTGCTGACCTGCCAACTATTTGGACCTTCGATGAGCAGTAAGCTGCATGAGGTGTATGGGAGATCCCTGAGGAGATGACCAGAGTGTTTGTGCCTTAGCTCTACTGGGTCTTTGCGCCACTTGTACCTCTGTGCCCCTCCAGCTTCACATACCCCTATCCTGGTTGCACTAGCCACTGACAGTTTGCTCTTCCCCTTCCTTGGTCGAGGAGTCAAACAGGGGTAGGAGCTACGACCGTGATAGGTACTGTGGTGGGAAGGGTGTAGGTAAGGAAGCTAGAGTTGGGTGGCGGAGAGCAGGTGGTGCTGTTGCAGCTTGAGCGCACACAAAAGAAAAGTAAGTGAAGTTGCTCTCTGGGGAACCTACACTGACTCCACGCCGAATTCAAACTAAGTAGGTCTGACATTGAGCTCTACCAAAAAAATGGCCTGCATCATCAGAATTATACCAAAAGCCAGGAGCAAATATGTTACCCCAGAGAAAGATAACTTTTACTCACACACCAAAAGGGTCCAAATATGCTGCCTTTCATTGATCCTTATTGAAGCTCATAAAGTGACAGAATCATCACTTTAAAATAAAAAAAGGCTGGGAAGAAGGAAAGATATGTTGTAATACTGAAGAACCGTTTATACCCACCTACTGGGTCTCGGCGGCGGGGGAACCGCCCAAGTCTTCCATACCCTCCTTATATGGAAAAAGGAGGCACAGAAGCCTTCGTCTGCAGGAGGAACCAAGTTTTATTCGAATAGCCCGGGCTATGGAACAGAGTCCCAAGCTCGTCGGAGACAAGACAGAGGAGGCTGCTGCTTCACTCGGCAGCTTACAGGCCTTATATACACATTTCCCACCTTAAGAAACCAGTTTGGGTGGGGGCCTGGCAACTCCGTGTCAAAATGCAGTTACTCCATTCTTTGTTCAGACAGGAAGATGGTACAAAAGATTATGAACAGGTCTTGCATAACAGGATATGTACGTGAGAGAACAGACAGATATTGAACAACAGGATATGTGAAAGAAACAAGTTCTGGGACGGTGGAGTGACCAAGTCTTGCAAAACAGGATGGATGTGTGCAGGAGTTCAGTCCGAAGGTGGTGAGGCCAATTCTTTGGTCCCTTTTTCAAAATTGGCTCAACCACAAGGAGCAGGAAGGGCAGGGTGGTCGTGACAGTTAGAATTTCATCATACATCAGCAAAAACGAACAGGAAGGTCATGCAGAGGTGTTTGACATGAAATGGCAATGCAAAAATAATGGAGTCCTGACTTAAAATAAATACAGACAAGAAGGACACTTTTCCTCAGACCTTCCTTTTGCCATTGAGTGACAAATACTCTAGGAAACGTCGATATTCATGAGATGATCTGTTTCTTGTTGGAGCATCATCTTCATATTGGTGTCGTGAATGTTAGAGGGTTGAGGCTTGAGAGCCTGAACACAAGCTGCACAGAGCATTGGCAGGCACTGAACGCACAAACAGGAGGAGACTAGGGCAGCCACTCCCAAGGCAAGGAAGATGAGGACCTTCCATCCCCATTGGGAAAGGAGGCCCCAGATCCAGCCTGTGAGGGACCAGTTGCCTTCATCCTGATGAATTTCAGAGGAAAGGTGATGCAGACGTTGGATGGCATCATATACTGTGGTTGCGTGATCTGGAATATACACACAGCAGCTGGAGCCAATCAATTTACACACACCACCACGATCAGCGAGGATGATGTCAAGGACCATACAATTTTGAGGTGTTACAAGGTGGTTTGCCTGCAGCTCTGCAGTGATGTTGGAGAGGGCACCAGCGGTTTCTGTGATGGTGGCCTCAAGGACTCTGGTCAGTCCTCGAATAGCCCGACTGTTTGCCATGGGGCCCCATAATGGGAGGAAACCCTTAAAGAAGTCCCCGGCTTCCTGGCCTACTGTATCCTCAGCCGATATGACACCCCTACGTGGGCGGTGCAAAGTGCCCTTCATCAACAGGTGGTAATCTCCATGGGTAGAATACGTTGGTGGAAGGAAGAAGGCCAGATAGCAGGTACCAGACCAGTTACGGGGGAGCCAAGTGTAGGCTGCAGTGCCACAGTCAAAATAAGTGTTGGGGGACGCCGCCAACTTTGGAGGAGACGTAGAGTTTAAAGTTTTAATGATGTCACAGATACTAGTACCAACTTTCTTAGTTCCCAAGCCATGGATGCAGACACAGCCCCGCACATTTATAACATTCAGAGTGTTTCGTACATCAGGTAGTAGCCTTCTGGGGCGAAAGTTGAGTTAAATACCACCATCTCACCGAGTTCCTCCGTTGGTAATAGCAATGTTGATGAGCCATTCCGGCAAAAAGGGGTGTTGGTATTGCCAGACTTGTTTCGCCAGAAGTCATCTCGAAATGTTCCAAGGACAGAATTGGCAGTACCATTGATAGTATAGGCCTCCTGCATCAACATCCACCATGCAAGACAGGACCAAGAAATGGAAAAAGGATAAGGAAAGAATGGGACAGGTTGTGTCATAGCGTGCGGCGTCAGTCCACATACTCAACAGTTGGAAGTATTTATGATCAGCTGATGATGATGTAACATCTGGACAAAGATGTAATTGAAATTCTGCAGGGCTGGGTAATTCCTGAAATACTGATACTCTGCAGGAATCAGGGTAGCAGTTGGTGGGGTAACAGGATAGTAGATCAGTAACATCCAACCGATGATAGACAAGATGATTGAGACAAACAGCGTCACCACGGGGGCCACAAAGCACTTGCCATGTAGGAGACTGACATATCGTTTCTGGACTTGGGTATATTGAACGGCTGCCATTGTACTAAACCAGGGACTAGTAGCGGCTGTCTGTGATTGGTGGTTGCTTCACTGGATGCAGGTGCCGGGAGCCCTAGGGGCGTACCTTAGTCTGACATACCAGTACCGGTCTTATCCAGGAGATCACAGCCCTACAGCCTGTAGGTACCTGAGCGAGCACAAGTTATATCGGGTAGAAGTAGGATCAGTATGGTCAGGGAATAATTGTTCCTGATGCTGAGCAGAGTGAGGGGAGTGTTCCAGCACATTAAATCTTGCCAGATTCAAAACTTTGGAAACATTGGTGAGAAGACTGGAAGACCATCTGTGGGCTTGGCAAATTTAATTGCAATACAATTACAGCTAGCAGCTGAAACAATAGACAGAGGAGGTCTTTAGTTATTGGCAACCAGGATAATCCTTCAGCAAAAAGCGTATTGTTTTTACTAAGGGTGGGCGGTAAACTCCACTCTGCCAGCGGAGTTTGCAGAGTTTTCCCACTCTGCACTCCTTTTGGAGTTCGGAGTTCTGCAAAATCTCTGGCAACGGCCACGTTGTGAAGTTTACCGCCCACCCTTAATTAAAATGACTTGTGAGTAATGACAGGGCTGATTTTAGTGCCTCTTCATCTCACTGAGGCGAGTCAGATCGAAGGGTTTTTTGTAGATAGCCCTAATTTACAGGGTGTATTAACCAATTGCTGTTTCTCCTTGCGGCCAAGAGAAAAGGGCTTTAAAAAAAAACGTGACTTTTCGGAGTGACTTTTGCACAGAATGTTAAAACTTCTGTATGTCAGGTTCTTTAAAGCACGACATAGGTGCTGAAAGTACTTTATTCGACTGTGTAACCAACATGAGATTTTTGCCTGATATATAATCAGAAAAATTACACACATTGTGCAAGTAGAACGTGTTTTTTTTATTGCTATGACATATGGCAAAGAAAATGTATATCAATAATAAATCATTGAATACATAATTACAAATCTGAAATTGACAAGAGCTACCATTCCAATTGTTTGTTTTCAGGACAAAATTGTGATTTTCCAATTCCCGAATGAACCCATAAGCATATCTAGTCCACTTGTTCTGGACCAATAAATAGGAAGTGAGAGGGTTTAAATATTTGGCACCCACAGCAGCCAAGTGGCCCCATATCAGTGTGGCGCTCTTTGACAGTCCAGAGGTTTGACCCTGAACGTTGCATTTGGAACTTGTAAACCCATTTCTAGATGAAAACAACTACATATCCCAGATTACAAAGCGGGGTTAACTATAAACCTATTGACGGACATTGGGATCTAATTCGACACTTTGCTTTGGAACTGGATGCTAAAAGCATAGATGGTTGATTAGTAGTGGCAAACATTGTTTGTAGATCCCAATCCTTCACCCACCATGCAAGATTTGTGCAGATAGACCACACAGTGCCAACGTCCCTGCCAGACAGAACACTGCTGCTCAGTTGTGTTTATAAAAAGAATACTAGCTTTGTTTGTGCGCATAGGTGTGCACAGTGCACATTACACATGTCACTGACCTTCTCATTGACCCTTGAAGTTGTACACGGTCCCAGAGTGTGCACAGGATGACTCCAGGAGAACAGAATCCAGAGCATACAATTAATTTTTTATTAGGATCCATGGAAGTGCATGGGCTGCTGCACCCTTACGTAACTTCCACTTCTGGTCCTCGGAAGAGGGCGGGGCTGCTCTCTACCGGGTATGTCCATCGGAAGGTAGAAGACTACGAGGTGGAAGCAATCCTAACCAGACAGTAAGGAAGTGCGATCTGTGGATAACTGAACAACCACGCCATGGTAGCCAAGCATGCAAATGTACTGCTGGGCATAGGGCCAGCGGGACACGAACCAGCTCCAGAGACAGGTCACCTGAGTCAGGCCCTGCAAGAGATCCAAGGAGAGGTGAAGGACACGAGCCCAAGGTACTTCACTGTTCAGGTAAGCTTGTCCGCATGCTGTCTGCCCATTTGTAACATGAAGCTTGCCCTGCCTGCCATTCTTGTACTTTACTGAGGTGCAGGAGGGAGTATTTTTTGTTCATGCATTCTGCGTACCTAGTGCTGCATGGACTGGGAAGCTGGTTCTGGTGTCTCTTCAAGTCTGAGATACGTGCAACACTGAGGGGGCTTTTTGACGGGTACAGGTCACACATCCCTGTTACTGTCAGGTCTGGTTGTCAGTGCAGGCAGGGACAGGGTACAGATCAGCCCTCTGAGTCAATTAGTACAAAACTAGGTATGGGCAGAACTCCGTGGAATCTCTCAGAGTTTTTATGTAATTTAGTGGAATTCCATGGAGTAAAACTCTGCGAGTTCAGCCCACCCCTATTTTCTATATCTTTATCACTTCTAAACATATATCTCCAACCAAAAGCTGAAGACATGGATTTAAACATTCCCCATTCGGGAAAAGGTGTATTAAAAATAGTTGAGGAGTATGAATCACATGCTCCTCATGTGATTCATACTGTGATTTTAATGTAAATATCATGTCCCTTTGAGTTTTACTGGGATCAAAACCTAATTTGCAATGTTCGTAAACTAAGTTACTATTCCTCAGAGAAAAGACTACTGGAGCAACAAATGAAAAACCCTGCTAGGTGCCCTGTATCTACGAGTAGTTAATAGCAGAACACCCAATGATACCCCAACAGCATTCACCTGTATAGCAAAATCAAGGTTTGCCTTACTTGACTACACAATTACCTCCATTTAACTTTCAATCAATCAGCATTTGTTAATCAATTTTCTACCTTCAAAATTCAACAACGGCTAGAGAGTGAACATTTTCCTCAAATAAAGCTACTGACCATATCTAGATATAATTGTATATTTGGAATGAAAGTTCGAGCCAGTATTATTGGACAACCTAATGATACAGCTAGAGACAGAATTGCTAAGGAAAGGTTCCTATATTCCATCATCACTGTTTCAACCAGAAAACACTTGGTGTTCCTTGAAGCTTTGTTAAAAAAAAGAGGGAACTTGTTACTCAAATATGAATGTACCTTGAAAAAATGAAAGACAAGAGGTGTTTGGCAAAACAGGAACAGTTAGTTTATGTGAACACTTCGGCAGGTAGCACAGTTACAGAGCGGGTCTGCGCAGTGTCTCAAAGTACAATCAATCTGAGCGAGCCTATATACAGGTTTTGAATATCATAAAAATACTTTCGGCGATACTTGCTCGGTAAAAGAATGTGGGCCTTGTCTGTGGAGTCGTAAATAAGGCCCCTGATAACTAATGCAGTGACCTTGCGTGGACACAATGTGGATCAGTGGCTAACGTTTCCAGATCTCTGGAATGAGGGGCGCGTGATCACTGCATGTTCTGTGTGGGCTGTGTACTGATTGGCAATGTGTTCCTAACTTCGTGTAGCATCTGACTTTATGATGTTTTGGGAATGCACGCATCCTTTGTGTGCTTTATAGGAGCCAATTTCTCTGGCCATTGTGGTATCACTGTGCTTATCGGGGATAGAACTGAGATTCCTGTTCTCCTGTCTGTCTGCCACCTACGTGCCCCCCCACCTGTGATGTATCAACCAGTATTCGCAGGTCAATGTCTCAGAGCCTGCCTGACCACATATCTGTGAGTCGGGTTGACTCTCTGATTGCTCGAGTTGACTGAGAGTTTATGACGGGCGAGTTTGTTAATAGTGATGCGATTGTATCATTATAAACATTGCCATAGATTTTATCAATATTAACAAACATAAACAAACGATAAAAAAATTAAACATCAAATTATATCCCAGCAGCATTTATGGAACTCAAAACTCTAAGCTAAGCGGGTTTATAAACAACCTGTACAAGACCTGCTCTTCTGGGAATACTAGACTATTTGATAATATGTAAATAAACATTTTATTAGCAATTCTTCTGTAATTCCTAACAGCGTAACAGCTGATAACTGGACCAATTTTTTGGCCACCAAGAATAAGATCTAGTATAAAGAACCCGCATAGATAAAGAAAGTCCCAAACGCTAGACTATATTACAAACAGCGAATACACCAAAGGGCGAGCTGACAGAAACCAAGTGAACGACCATTGCTCACATTTCATAAATAATTATCAAAAGTAGAAAGGACTTAGCCCCTGGACTAAACTGAATACTGTCTGCACTTTTTAAATCAGAGCCCAAATATTGGGCAGAATTAATCAAAGTTCTATTAAATAATTGTTATAACATAGAAGCATATTTCTATCCACTCCACAAAAAAGGCAATTAACAAAATCCATCTAATTACAGTCTTATTGCTTTATTGCACATCAAACTCAAATAATATACATCTTTGCTCTTAAAAGATCTGAAATCATGGGCCCAAGAAAACAAATAATACCCTGGTTCAAAACTGGTTTCCAAGCAAAATGCAGTACGCAAGATGACAACATAGCATCAAGTCTAATAATACATGAAGCTCACCAGCCACAGAACACATTGTATGGTTGCTATACAGACTTCAAGAAAATCTGTGATTCTATCAAAAGGGACCAACTCTGCGTGAAATTAGCCAAGTGGCTGAAAGCCATTGTAAGCCTTCAAATTACAGTATAACTGCAGTGTATTGCACAAAATACCAATAAGTAAAGGATTAAAACAAGGAAGGATCCTCGCACCAACTCTCTTTAACCTGTATGTATCTGACATTGAGACGCCTGTAAATAATCCATGAGCCTGGTCACTGAAATTGATTTGCCAATGAATAATTAATTATTCAATTTGCGAATATTCTCATCCTTTTGGACCAAACAAGGATTGAACTAAAACATACCTTAAGAAATGTATTTCGTTATTTTGTCCAAAATCAACTGGAGATCAATACAGAGAAAACTAAAATGTTATCCTCTGATCTAAATAAAGGAAAGGCCACCTTTTGGATGTTAGAAAGGCAGCTACTGAACTGTGTAGAATCATAGTGTCCAGTATTTTCCAATATTCGGTCTCTCAAAGTCCACGTTCCCCTCCCACCAAATGGAACGGATCATTTTCTTATTCTTATGTGTCTCGGTCTAGCTGGTGCTCCCTTGCAGACTTCTCACCTGCCTACTATGAAACATCCCTGGCATAAACTGGACGCACCTAGCTTTGTGTCCAGTCTAAAATCATCCCGCCCCGACTGGCCCACTGACTTGTAAGAAGCGGATAGAGCATACAGGGGGTGGATTAACAACTCACTCGACCACTGTATCCCTGAGAAACTGACTTGTGCCAAGCACACGCATTCGCACGCTTGATATAACGAGACCTTAGCGATGGAAAAAAACCACTGTAAAACTCTGAAACGTACCTGGAGGCGTGCCTATGACCTCATAGCTAAAAAGACATACAGGCAGGCCATTAAAGCCTACCACAAACACGTACAAAAATCCAAAGCCGCATTCTACACTAACTTGATCACATCGAGTCCCAACCCTTCCAAAACCATTTTCTCCCTTATAAATAATATGCCAAAACCTCCGGTAGGAACTAACAACATAATATCTACTAACCTGCAATGCGAATCTCTGGCACGCTACTTCATCAACAAAGTTGAGTATATCTACAACACACTCGACTCCAGAAGGACCTCCTCTAAATATGGCCGCCTAACAATTCACATGATCTTCCCTACTCTCTACAAGACCTACCATCTATGTCCTCTAGAGACCTGGAAACTCTGGCTGCGAAGGTGAAATCAGGCTCTCCTCTTGATCCAGTAAAATCGGATACCTTTAGGAAATTCCAGGACTGTATTTTGTTTGAGGGTTAGGAATTGATCAATAGATCGCTCCAGTCATCAGTAATTCCCAAATCTTGGAAACATGCCCATGTTGTTCCCTTACTGAAAAAGCCAGCACTGGACGTATCTCTGCCGGAGAATTTCCGGCCAATTTCTCTACTTCCTTACTTTGCCAAGTTAATGGAATCCCATGTCAATATCATCTTGACCAAGTATTTGGAAGTTAATGAGATTTTGGACAGATCACAAAACGGGTTTCCGGCCTAAGCATAATACGGAATCCGCCCTGTTGGCAGTTACAGAGCAGCTGAGTGCGGCCTTCGACGCGGTCTCCCATGAGATCTTGCTCCATCGACCTGGGGAAATTGGGGTCAGTGGTAGGGCCTGGACCTGGTTTGCAAACTTTCTATCCGATCGCTCCTTTCATATCCACGCCCCTCCATATCTGTCTAGTACTCACCCCCTCAACTGTGGGGTACCCCAAGGCTCTGCTCTAAGCCCCACGTTATTTAACGTGTACGTCCGCCCTCTTGCCCTTTTGGCTAAAGCCCAGAAGATTAACATGATATCATACGCGGATGACACGCAATTGATTTTCACTTTCACTAATAACCCAGCCCAAGACCAACTAAAATTCCTTGAAGATGTCCTGGCCATCTCAAATTGAATGGCAGATATCTATCTTCAACTTAATTCCTCAAAAACTGAGGTGCTTCTAGTAGGCTGGGATTCCCATAAATGGGACTATCAGTGGTGGCCTGCGGCACTAGGTCCTCCTTCCCAACCAAAAAGGGCAGTTAAGAATCTGGGGGTCCTGATGGACAATAATTCCCCCTCTTTCAAACTCCATGCCAAAAAAGTGACAGGCACTTTCTTTGGCCACCTACGTAGTCTGAAACCCATTATGGGGTTTTTCGACGCTTCCACCTGACAAGTGATTATTCAATCAGTGTGTCTGTTACGTCTCGACTACTGTAACAGGCTGCTACTGGGCGTTAATAAAACTGTCACGAAGAGACTCCAAAGGGCACAGAATGCGGCCGCCTGCATTCTTTTTGCCCTCCCTAAGCACTGTCACACCTCTTTTTTTTATTATTTAAATTCCGTGAATGACATACAATGAATACATCAGTAGTTACAATAGGTATGTAGCCATATTATGAACAGTAATGAGAAAGAGAGAAAAAAAAAGAGAAACATACATCAAATGAACATCTGTAGCAATAGGAGCAAATGACAGACATCAGTGAAGACAAATATACATTACCAGCAAGCAATATTGAGGTATATGGAAGAGTGGAGGAGCAATTTGTACAGTTGCTATGACAAACATCAGTATACTCAGGAAGACAGGGGGATCCGCCTTGGGACACCAAGGACATAGAAGGGAGGGGCACATCGAGCAGGGTCATCTCCAGAGAAGGCCATAGTGCGTACCAATTTGCAAAGCGTGCAAGTCTCATGGCCCATCTATAGCATTGATAGGATTTTCCAGCAGGTATGTCTGTAGTGGGCCCAAAATGTCACAGGGGCGTGAGGAATGGGGGAGTAGGTCAGCATATGTGCAGAGTTGATCTTGCAAAATGATCATGTTGCCCAGCGATTCCTTAAATCTGGGTGCCCGGCCACGGCCCCATCTAAAGCCCACTCGCCACTTAGCCAATACAAGACAAAAGGACACAAACTTCCGACGTGTGGCGGGAATGTGTTCAGTGTACCCTAGGTGGGTGATAAGTGGTGATCTGGAGATTGGTATAGAAGTCATGGAGTCCAGGGCTGTGAGGACCTGACGCCAACAGAGAAGTACCTCAGGACACCCCCATGCAAGGTGTAAAAATAGGGTAATAGGTTCAGAGGGATATGTGGGGTGACAAGCTTGGATTCCATGATGAAGGCGAGCACATAAAAAGGTTTCCATGGTAGATGGTGGGGGGTCATGACACAGTTGTTAGAGAGTGCGAAACTTGCCACCAACATGTAGGTCTCCACAGCACTCAATATTCTGTGTGCGAGCCATCTTCTTAAATATACCTTCCTGCAATAATGCCACCTCTGGATAATAGGTGAGTGGTAGAAGGGGAGAATAGAGGCAGGACTTGGGCATGCAAGCTAAGATGCGGGACCAGGTCTTTATCGTGCAGTACACAGAGGTGGGGCATCGCCCCCGAGGTTTAACGCTATAGAGTAAGACGCCATCCAGTCTGTATGCCAATGTTCAGTGGCGACATGTAGAGTATAGCGAGGTGTATGAAACCAGAAGTGAGCAAAGTGCGCCTGAGCGCTGATATACTATAATTCAAAAATTGGGAAGTCAAAGCCTCAGTGCGCATAAGGCTGCGCAAGGGTGTCCCACTGAATACGTGGCTGCTTACCGCTCCATATCAATCTGATCACTTCTGATTTGAGGGTGATGAAAAAATGCTGTCCGGGATCGTAAGGAATGTTAAGGAATAAATATAAGAATTTGGGAAGAATAACCATTTTTATGAGGGATATGCGACCAGCCATAGTCACGGGTAGTGCAATCCAGTGATTGATGCAGCCAGTGACATGTTCCATCGCACACCCATAATTGAGTCGCATAAGCTCATCCCGATCCGATGTGACGCGAATCCCAAAGTATTTAACCTCATCCTCACATCACACAATGGGAAAATCTGGTTCAAAAGGGGTGGCGGAGCTGGTCAATGGAAATATTTGTGATTTAGACCAGTAAATATTAATACCTGATTGGTCGCCAAATGTAACAAATTCGTGCAATAGTGCATTTAAATTTTGCTGAGGGTCCTTAATGTAGAGGTGACATCGTCCACGTAAAGAGAGATGAGGATGGGGTGAAGGAGGCAGCGTAGGCCTACGTGATTGTAGTGTTGCCTAATCTTGGCTGCCAGTGGTTCCATTACCAGGGCAAAGAGGATAGGGGAGAGTGGACACCCCTGACGAGTGCTGCGTGATAGTGAGAAAGAGGGTGAAGTGTGCCCGTTAATCAAAACTTTTGCCGTTGGTGAGGTGTACAGTAGTCGGACCCAGGATTGGAAGCCCACGGGGAGTCCCATGCATTGTCAGATAGTGAATATGTAGTCCCACTCCACCGAATCAAAAGCCTTGGAGGCGTCTAGGAACACCGCAACTAGTGCCAATTTGGGATCGACCGTTTGCAAGATGGAGAACAGTGTTCTAATGTTGTGGGATGTCGCCCTCCCGGGACCAATATGTCCATTAGTAGACTTAGGCGATTCGCTAGTAACTTAGCAAGTATCTTAGTGTCTGTATTTATAAGCGAGAGAGGCCTCTAAGATTCACAACGGTCTGCAGGTCTCCCTGCCGTTAATAATGACGTGATGAGGGCCTCTCTCATTGAGGCAGGGAGGATTTGTGTCTCCTGGGTTTCAAGGAAAGCCTCTTTCAGTACTGGGAGTAACTGATCAATGTAAGATTTATAAAAATCAATGGGGAGGCCATCGGATCCCAGCGCCTTGCCCGATTTCATCTGCATGATGGCTGCCCGCAGCTCATCATCTTCAAATGGTGCGGCTAGAAATTTATGTTGTATGTCACCCAGCCAGACAAGAGTTATGTCTCCAAGATAGGGAGCGAAGTCTGGAGGGGATGTGCGTTGTGACCTATATAGATTTGCATAATAAGTGGCAAATGTGTTTAGTATGTCGAGACTATCTCTATGGCGTGTCCCTGCATCATAAACCTCATCAAGCACGTAGTTGGAGAAACGAGGTTGTTTAATAGTATTTGCTAAGGCACAACTAGGTCTCTCACCCACCCCATAGCGACGAGCAGTGAAATATTTGCCTCTGAACTTCACCTCACGGACTGCAGTGGCAGTGTAGTCTGTAAGCTTTTCGCGGAGCATGGCTTGCTGGGTGGCAGAAGTTGTGTTCCACCTTTCAACTTCTAGCTGTTTAATCTTGTTCTCCAAAAGGTTCAAGTTTCTTCTAATGTCACGGAGTACTCCAAAGCTTTTGGACATCCCTATGCCTCGGACGGTGACCTTGAAGGCCTCCCATAGTGTGCCCACCTGATCCACAGGGCCCTAATTTCTGATAAAGAAATCTGTAATCTCTTCCCCTAATTCGGTATGAAAGACAGTATCCAACAGTGTTTCGGGCACCAGTCACCAGCATCACAGGGTGTTTATAGCGTTGGGGGGATTATTTCAAGGCAAACATGTGCATGATCAGAATATGTATGGGCCAAGTGATTGACAGAGTGAATCCAGGGGGTCACTCCGTGTGAGCAAAGCCAGTAGTCTAACCGAGACCACGTGGCATGTCCTACTGTATAAAACGTGCCCTTTGTTAGTGGGGTGCATGTAGCGCCTTGTATCTACGAGACAATGTTCTTCAATTATTCCTGAGAGGGCCTCACGAGTGTTAGTGTAATGCTGTGGTGGGAGGTTAAAACGGTCAAAGGCTGGGGGTAGAGTTGTGTTAAAATTTCCCCCCATATAACATGTGTGGAGCCTATTTTCAGTACGCGTCCCCAGAGAGAGATGAAATAGTCGGGATCGTCCTGATTAGGCCCATAGCTACAAGCAAGGGTGACCGATTGTGTGCCCAAAGTGCCCCACAGTATGCAGCTGCGGCCAGTCGCGTCACTGTATGTGCACCTAGTACAAATGGTGTATTCTTCTTAACCAATATGAGTGTGCCTCGTGAGTACCTCGAGTAGAATGAGAATGTGCGTTCAGAGGCCCATTTACTACCATAGCACGGGGGACAAAGGGGGTCCATATGAGTTTCCTGGAGCATGGCGATTTGTACATGGTGCCTATCCAGATATGCTAATATTTGCCTCCGTTTAAGAGGGTCACAGAGTCCTCTGACATTCCACGTAAGCATTTTGATGCATAGGTGATCAGATTGTGCTGTCATAGTAGATATGGGAAGAGTAAATGGCGTGGATGTGGTAGTTGAAAAGTAATGTGGCTACTCATGTAGTATTTGGCGTGCTGAGCAACAGTTATCATGTATGTGACGGAACAATAAAAAACATTCCAACCCTTCCCAACCTCCAGCAAAAAGATAACCTTTGTAAATCCAGATGAGGGATTGATTCTATGCACGTCTACACTGACCAGGATTATTGGGCGCTACACTAGCATTCGGAATTCTTTAATACTGAAAGTGATTACCCTTTGCCACTCAGCTTTTTTGTGGATATGGAGAATTTGGGCTAACATTTTGGGCCCTCCTCTTTTGGAAGATTGTGTGACATTGGAACTGAATAGCTCGACAGTCTTTGTAACTTATGAACTTAGGCTTCTATCTACTCTGATTGAGCCTTGGAATAT
Organism: Lissotriton helveticus; assembly: GCF_964261635.1. NCBI lineage: Eukaryota > Metazoa > Chordata > Amphibia > Caudata > Salamandridae > Lissotriton > Lissotriton helveticus. Next base: position 397,761,994 of record NC_136057.1, read on the forward strand.
ACTGACCCACGTACACATACTAATCGGACCGAGATTAAGATATTTGAACCCTGACGAAGTTCCATTTGGAACGAAACGCGTTGGCTGATGCCCAATTTTAAACTACTGCTACAATAAAGGACATTTTTTGGACATATTTGAAGTTCACAGACTTCTTTCTGGTGCACCATCCTTCTCTGTACGAGCTTATTTATCGACGTGGAGAACATCTCATAGCAGTTTTTAAGAAGTCTTCTACCTAGTGCAGATTTGTGCAGAATCAGTTTTTGTCCTCATGGGCAATTCGGAGTCTTGAGGGATATAGAAGGGCATATTCTATGTGGGCCTTGCGTAGCTTCTGCTTGACAGGAAGGAATTTCCGGTGCGCCTCTTGAACTGCAAGGGTAAAGTCAGGGTAAATGATGAACGTGTTTCCTTTGAATTGCAGCGGTTTTAATTCACGGACCTTCTGTAGTGCAATGTTGCGATCCCGGTAATTAAGAAGTCTGGCAATAATGGGTCTTGGGGTGGCCCCCGACAGAGCGATGTGCGCGTTCCACAACAAGATGAGGGGAGAAAGAGTCTGCACCCAGTGACCCTCTTAAGAGGCGCTCAACATAGTCCTCCATGCGTCCTGTATTGGTGCTTTCCGGTATGCCTATCAAACGGATGTGGTTACGGCGGCTTCGGGCTTCAATATCCTCGTTTTTGGCCACAATAACTTTCAATAGTTTGTCCATTTGTGTTACCTGGTCTTGTAACTGAGAGGTGGTGTCTTCATTCTCGGAGATGCGCGTTGGGCCTCCTTCAGCTGTCCATCATGCTTTTCAACTTGGTGTACTAGGAAGTCAAGGCGATTGTTCCTTTTATCCATCTTCCCTGATAGGTTCGATAGACTATGCTGGACAGCTAAAAGCAATGTCTTGACGTCGTCCCGAGGAGGTTGAGAAGAAGCTTGCATTTGATCCATATCGGCAGGTTCAGAGTCTACAGATGTTGAACGTGTTGCAGCTTTTTTGGTCTCAGTGATGTTATTTGAGATGTCATCAGTGATGTCATCAGTGATGTCATTGACCATGTCATGAATGATGTAATATGTGACATCATCACCAGTGGATTGCGGGCGCAAGAGTTACAGTTAGTACAACTAACTATAATGGAGGAATTTCAATGGTTTTGTATGAGCGAAATGTCCAGCTAACTATAACACCACAAAACCTATGGTTTTTTCAATGAATTTCTAAGGTTTTTTAAATGATAATTCCTAACTATAACCTGCGTGAAACCTATGTTTTTTCAGGGAATTTCAAAGGTTTTTTTAATAATAATTCTTAACTATAATCTGCCTGAATCCTATGTTTTTTTCAGTGAATTTCAAAGGTATAATTCCTAATTATAATGTTTATTAAGCATATCTGTTTTTCTATCTTTTTTAATTATCATCCCAATCTCAACCTAGTAAAAACTGCAAATATTACCACTCCTCAATTGATTCCTTCAGCCAACAAAATCGCCACAAACCACTAAAAAAACAGGCAATAGCTCAATTTACCAGTAACAAATTAACAGCAATATTTAACTGGTGTAAGGAGGTCGACTATCTACTGCATCAATTACACCCAACTCACACCAATATTTAAAGGCGAATATATGATAGAGGTACTAATCATGCACCTACGACACCCAACAAAATCACAACATCCAGCACCACCACCACAACCACCCCCCTCGATCTCTCACCCCTACTACCTTAGAGGCAGCGTTAAACAGGACAACGGACCTTCCCAAGATACCATATCCTCTCAAACGCACAATAGCTGAATGTTCAGAGATGTGGCAACCAACTATGTATAAGGGAATAAATTCGCACATCAACAATAATTTACAGAATCCCAAGTGTACCGGTGATACGCTATACACAACTCACTATAGAAACAAAAAACTTTTCCATGTGAAAATATAGTATTGATACCTGTAGTGTACTGCACAGTGGACGCAGCCATATTATCTCACACTCTGGGGAATATCTCGGTCATGTAGCTGTGTTGTCTCCCCCCCCCCCTTTCAAGCAGAATCGGAGTGCACCCACTAAGCGGAGTGGGCCCACTAACGTACGCAACTCCAGCGTAAGAGTATAAATAATTCGCCTACGCTTAGGGCATGGTTCACTTCTGCAAAGAGAAAAGACTCTGCCACAGTGAAGGTCCTCTCCCTGCCACGTGGCTGCCGCCATGACCACGTGCAGGCCCATTCCGCACTCAACGCCACAGCACCGCAGACTTATGTCTGTATCGACTACTGCCTTCGATCTACCGGACAGCAGGGTTTACAACTTGAATTCAGCTTTGGATCTACACTACGGACAGCATTGAATCAAGCCTTGCTTTATTTCAGGTAGCGACAATTGTACTCTATGTCTTCCGATTTTGTAAAAGAATGTGACAAAAAGCATTCGTCTATAACAGTGCTGACTACTGCCTAAGATCTACACTACAGACAGCAGGGTTCACAACTTGAATTCAGCTTTGCATCTACACTACGGACAGCATTGAAGTTACCCTTGATTTATGTAAGGTAGAGACAATTTTGTTAAATGATGCGACAAAAAACCTTCCTCAATGTCTGTACTGAGTACTGCCTTCAAATGTACACTGCGATCAACAGAGTTCACAACTTGATACCAGAAGCGCATCAGCACTACATACAACATTGAATTCATTCTTGATTTATTTAAGGCAGAGACAATTGTACTGTGTCCTCAGATTTTGTTAAGGTATGTGACAAAAAAGCATTCCTCGATGTTTGTGTCAACTACTGCCTTCGATCTACACATCGGACAGCAGGGTTCACAACTTGAATTCAACTTTGCATCTACACTACGGACAGTATGGAATTCACCCTTGATTTATTTAATGCAGAAACAATTGTACTTTGATTTTGTTTAAATAAGAGACAAAAATCATTCGTCTATATCTGTGCTGAATACTGCTTTTACTCTATAGTGCGGACAGCAGGGTTCACAACTTGAATTCTGCTTTGGATCTACACTACGGACAGCATGAAATTCAGCCTTGATTTATTTAAGGCTCAGATAATTGTACTCTATGTCCTCAGATTTTGTAAAAGGATACGACAAAAAGAATTTCTTGGTGTCCGTGCTAACTACTGCCTTCGATCAACAGTGAGAACAGCAGGGTTCACAACTTGAATTCAACTTTGGATCTACACTACGGACAGCTTTCTTTAAGGCAGAGACAATTGTACTCTATGTCCCCAGATTTTGTTAAAGGATGCGACAAAAACATTCTTCAATGTCTGTGCTGACTACTTCCTTCGATCTACATTGTGAGGGCTCACGATTCAGGTGGAATGGCGATTGCACATGACGCATTCCAATAGGCAAGAGACATTGTACCAGTGCGACCCGCATGAACCACGAATCATTCGAGGGTGCGCACACACTGAGTTCTTCAGGTACCACTAACTCACTGCACCACAAGTCATCTCCCTGTGGCCTTATTAAGGCAGAATTCACTAGGAAAAGACATTGCTCCCAGTGCGGCCCCTCCTGGACCACGCATAATCGCAGGCTACGTACAAGCTCAGAGCCAAAGATACTACTAACTCAGTGCACCATAAATCATCGCAAAGAAGAGTGAACAGTTTTATGTCACAGTCAGGCATACTATAACTTTTAAATAAAATGTATGCAGAACTCAATCGACAAAATGTATTACTCCAATGACTGTGTCTCCCCACTCCCCCGACCACGCAGGGTACGTACAAGCTAAACACCAGACATATCACGAACTCAGTACACCATAGAAAATCGCCACAAGGCTTTATTAAGGCAAAATTCAGTAGTCAAAAAACATTACCCCCAGTGCGGCCTGCCCGTACCACGCTTCATCGCAGGTTACGTACACGCTCAGTCCCAAAGGCACTACTAACTTAGTGCACCATAATTCAGGCAGAATTCAACTGACTCTTCATTCATTATTTACAGAGTGCAGTACCAAACAAAGTAAAACGTCTATCAAACCCTATACAATATCCCTTTAGTAGCCTTCCTTCTTAAACTTCTTTTATATCAGTTCTAGGTTTAGTTGAAAAACTAAATTCATGCTGCAAGTGCAAAGGCACACTCAATGGCAGTCTACACTCCGAACAGCACAGGTCACAACTTGAACTATAATGTCCCTGAAACATACACATTTCAACAATGTATTCCATGCATGTTTCATCTATTTTTTCAATTGTGATTACAGATAATGCAGTCCAGCCTAAGATCTACACTGCGAACAGCAGGGTTTACAACTTGAATTCAGCTTTGTATCTACACTACAGACAGTAGGGAATTTAGCCTGAATTTATTTAAGGCAGAGACAAAAAATACTCTTGTGGCACTGCTAGTATGCACAAGCACCTTTAATCCCTGCATCCTGTGAACTATGCTCACAAAGAATGTAGAACACAGCGCCAAAATGTACCTCCACCACCGGCAATACCAAATACCTCTGGGGCATCACCTTCAACATCGCCACCAGACATACGTCCCCATTTTGAGAAAGGTAGAATGCACTGAGTTAAATGGAATTTTGTAATTTGTTTTTGGGGAGCAATCAGTAGACCTAGTTTGCAGAGCAATGATAACGATTGATGGTAGTTTTTTTCCCCCCTCAAAGTTCATGCAGTCCAGTATGCAACACTCAATGCTTTGAGTACAGACTTCTCGAACCATCACAGGGTGAGCACACGCTGAGCACCAGACGTACCACTAACTCAGTGCATCATAAATAATAGCCACATGGCCTTATTAAGGCAAAATTCAGTTGCCAAAAGACATTCTTACCAGTGCGTTCTGCCTGAACCACGCATCATCGCAGGCTCCACACAAACCGATCCTACCTTAGTGCACCACAACTCATGAACCCTTTACGATAGAATCTTCTGTGTATTATTTCACATATAGTGCTCCTACCTTTGTACAGCAGAAGTCATAAACTGTTTATGATAGAATATCTGTGTATGATATCATGATTACTATTCTACTTGTTACCAACAGCAACGTAATAAAATGCAGTCGCGCACACGTGCCCGTACCCACTTCAACTATTTATCTGTGTCTGTGTACTTATTATGTTTGTAAAATGCTGCTCCTGTGCCCTAAAACATTATATTGTGCTGTAAACAGCGTATGCAACCATCTTACCTCTGCCAATAACAAAACCTTTGATTATATAACTTTCTCTCGCTTATTCTACAAATACGAACGTACAAAGTGGATCATTACAATACTGCAAAGAAACTGTATAGTCAATTTATAAATGTGTACTATTTCTTTTTTTTTTATAGCATATTTATATACCGTGAAGTCAACTTAAAACTATATCAACAATTCACAAGCCCACCGTATTTACATTACCTTTTCAGGCACACTTTGATTACGTCATCACTATAACAATACCAGGATGTGGACGCGACTCCGAGCCTCGAACAATGATTTCCAGCACCAAATTCGACAGTATACCTGAATGACCACATACGTATATATATTATCTGTCCTTCATGTGCCAAAAACTGCAACCTAAACCTTTATCTTTTAAAATCCAGTAAAGCTTCTAGACAGCTCTTTTCTCTTAGCCATTTGTCTGAAACATCTCTTGGTAGCTCACTAATCACTACCACAGTGTCTCGACTAGGGCATTGGCGAGTATGTACTTCACTAATGTAGTCGGACAAAACTCAAGAGAAAAACTGCGCCAAGTTGAAATAAATAATTCCCCACACATCGGCAGTGACGATTTCCTGCTGCAGAATACCTTGGGGCATATTATCAAGAAACGGCGTTAACATTTTTGCCGCTTTAGCGGCAGAAAACTGCTGCTAAATAGGCGATAATGGGCTTGATAATACGCCGTAGAGAATTCCCATAGAAGCCCATGTTCACACCAGAAAATGGGCTTCTATGGGAATTCACAAGGGCGTATTATCAAGCCCATTATCACCGCTTTAGCTGCAGTTTTCTGCTGCTAAAGTGGCGATAATGTTAACGCCGTTTCTTGATAATATGCCCCCTTGTCATTGGGAAATCAGTGGCGTAGCAGGTGCTTTAAATGGGCCGGTACTCACCGGTACTGAGTACCGGCACTTCTCAGTTTTTTCCCCATGAGTACCAGAACGCATTTTCGCTCAAAAAGAGTACCGGTACTCCATGAAGCAGCAGGGCTCAGGCCCTGAAGTACAGGTACGTGCAACAGATGGTGCGTGCTGAGGTGCTGCTCTGGCTGGCAACAGGCAGCCTGTGTATTTCTGCGCTGAGGTGCGCCTGCAGTGTTATGTTTTCATCAGGCAAGCAAGCCCATTGGGATCAAAGGTCTTCAGACACCCCAGCCCCTCTCCCCCGATGTGTGGTAGCCCAGGATGAGACAGTTTACGGGGCGCACACACGGCCGCACCCGAGTACTTCACAGGTCTTTAAAAGACCAATTGCTTTTAATTAGGCTTTGTTGTTTCTCACCCCTTCGGAGCCCCTGCATCTCTGCTGCCTATTGCTGAAAGAATTAGCCCCCCACCACCCCTGAAATGTGACTCTAGTTGTGGCTCTGGTTCTCATTGGCATCGCGACAAGAATGAGCATATGGTCAGAGGTGCAGAGAGTGGAACTGAAGAACCAGGGTCGAATCCCGACGTCTTCTCATCATCCTGTGGTTCTGAAAAACTCCCTTAACCAGGGGTCTCAAAAAAGTAAGCTTTAATACAGATGTTCTGATTGTATGTAAATCGCTTAAATGCCCATGGCCCAAATTTGCGTAATATTAAACTGCAAAAAATTAGGTCATACACATATGACATAGAAGCTGATGCTTGCTATGTTGTTTTTGTAAGGAGGCAGTTTGATTTTGTGCAAATTTGGCCTATGGGCATTTAAGCGCTTTACATGATAATCTGAGTATTTGCGTTAAAGCTTACTTATGTGGCTATTATTACATTCTTGGCTCCCAGACTCGCCCCCCAGACATGTCCCCTAGACACGCCCCTAAATACCTACCGAGTCTAATTAGTGAGTACCGGCACTTCTAATTTCCCATTTAAAGCACTGGGCGTAGCTAACGGTTGTGCGGCCCGTGGCAGTCCGGCGGCCGCATGTAAGGGGGTGGGAGTGCCGGCTATTCCTACGACAGCAAGTAGGCAGGTAAGAGCCAGTGGGGTGCCCCCAAAACTTCCGCCACCCGGGCGGACCGACCACCCCATTGATACGCCACTGTGGAAAATCCTACAGTAAGGATGCAACCCTCAGTTTGGAAGAAGATATGCGGTGATTGTGACTGGCAGGAGTCGGTTTGGTAGGATATGCTACAGTGCAGGTGAGGTCGGAGCAGTATAGACAGAGCCACTGTAATTTGCAAATGTGTGGCTGCTGCGTTTTTTGCATAATTATAGATTTGCCGCATTTGCCACATAATTCATCATCTGCTGCATAATCTGAAGATGTTAACAAAAAAATGTGTTTCTAACTCAAACGGTTCTAAAGTTATTAAAAACACAGCTTCGCATATTGCTGTGCACTTGAAGGCCATTTGCAAAGGTTCACTGGTCAACTTTCTATTACTTTTTGCTATATATGGGTGTTAAACTGGTACTAAGGAGGTGCAACCAAGTATAAAAATGACAAATAAGGAAGCAATACAAATTGTGCCAGATATTGTGACATAATTTGCCTTTTCTTGCAACTAAAATTACGCAACCCTGCCGGATAATTGGCCTCTTCCTGGCCGCATAATCCCAGTGGGCCTGAGTATAGAGAAGAGGTACTCTTGAGAAGACAGTGGGTCAGGAGCACAGCAGGAAAGGGGTGGGGCAAGAGCAAAGGGCCTTGAGACTTCGGGTCTTATTTCAAAGCCCCTTGCGCCACTTTTGCATCATTTTTAACATGGGGAAAGTGATGTACGCGCAAGGGGCTTGTAAATAAGCCCCTTAATTTCTCCAGGGGTGAGTTTTCCCAGTGAAAGTTTAGATCACAGGATGACTGCCACTATACCTGCAACCCCGCTATCGTGGAAGGCCTCAGTAACGAAAGTGGCCCTTTTTTCCAACTTCACTAGCAAAGCTCGTCACAAATCCTGCAACGCTTAATGTACAAATCTGCAAAGTTACGAGTCGAGGGACTTGGCAACGTTGCTCATCCTTAACTTCTGTGGCACCAGAAACCAAAAGCAGTGGGGCGCAATGCTGTGTACCTCCACTGCAATTCTGTCTTCAAAGTTCACTCTGTATCTGTTGTTCCAGTAAACCGATTTGCCAGTGTCAAAGAACCGAAGTGGACAATGCAGTGCTCAGGCTCCTGCACGCTGAATTGTTCTCGGCGCATCTTGTGGTGCCCATCAATAATTCCCCTTCAGTTGTGCTGTTTATGTTCAACACCAGTGCAACATATATCTCCTGCACTGTTGGGAAAATCTGCTAGAGTCCGTTTTCCGCACGCAATCAACGTTTTTGGGGCAACTTTTATTGGGGAAATGTTTTATTTTATTGCAACCCAGAACTGTAAACGTGATTCCACCATTTCGGATCATCGTTCTGGTGAAAAGGCGTGCAACAACAGGACTATTGCTGACACCTGCTCCTTCTCAAGGCCCTACGTAGTTTGTCGAGATAAAAATAAACATGATAAGACTAGCATCTTATAGATTTGGAGTCAGTAGCGCCTCATGCCTGCAAGGAAATTGGCGCGCTCCCTTCTTTTAGCTGCAGGGTGACAGCGTCCGCGAGCCCTGTTATACGCAGCTCTTCCTCGAGCTCTGAGTGTTCAGCTCCAGCGGCGCGCGCTGGGCACCGGCTCGCGGCAGCACACAGAAGGCCTGTGTTTGCTCTGGCTCGGACCACCGCATCCACCCCGTGGCATACTTTTGTGATGTATTTTTAAGTTGCTCTGCTTCTGTCAACATCCCCGTGTGAGAGAGTCGCGCTGTTCCGAGGGCCGGCCGCAGCCCGGGAGAGCGCGGGCGCGCGCGGGGCGCTGCGGCTGACACGTCTGCAATCAGGAAACCACAGCCACACGTACCGGCAGGACGAGGCCCCGAAATAGGAACACGGCGAGGCAGCATGTGCCAGCAGCCTTTCGAAACGGGCGCACGCTTGCCAAGGGACTCCAAACCTTCCCTCGCTCCACACGCCCGCCTCCGCCACTGGTCAATAATAGTGAAACCTAAGCAAAGAGAGTTACATTTAGGCAGTGACATCAAATCCTGCCCATGTAAGCCTGCAAATACATTAACAACAGGGCAGTAAGACAAGAAGGGTGTTTACCACGAGACCATGGTTGGATTGGCCTACTGGGAAACAAAAGCAGCTCTGGGAAAAATGCTCAAGCCAGCCCCACTCCCTTTGTCTCCTTTTGCATCCTCTCTCTTTCCATCCATCCATCCTTTACCTCTCCTTGTCTCAGAGCCGTAGTAGGGCTAGCCAATATTTTTATCTAGACCCACTAATACTGATGATCACTCAGTAGAATGTTTGGTTCTGCCAAAGTATTGTCATCTTCATGGAGGGTGTGGTTTAAGGGCTTATTCAAGCCCTTTGTTTGTGACTGTTATTTGCCATCATTCATGCTCAGGGCAGAGCTTTCAAGATTCTCCGGCTCATGCAAGATTAGCTCATCCATTCCAGGTGTATTCATTGCATTCTGGGACTTGCAGTTTTGTTTTCATAATGGGATAAACTGGTCTACAGACCCCAGATTAAACAGCAAAAACCTAAACTGAGCGAGCTATTCACGCAATGCCCTAGGAAACTTGAAACCTCTGTGAAAGAGAAGTGCTGGCACTGACGATCCTAGATTACACTGCTAATACCACTGTTGCGTAGCATCTGCCCCTGCAGTATAGAATGGAATTGTTGAATATAGCCTGTTTATCACCTCTGTGAGGCAAAGCTATGTGAGCACTAAACTCACTGATGTGATCTACTGGCTTGTTTTAACGGTATGGGACTTGGAGACCAGTATTTTAGTTTTGGCTTTCCTAGGTGCACAAACTGTGTGATCCTGGAGGAATCATTTTACTCTTATGCAATTCAATCCTGTATCTCCCTAAATGGGGAGCATTTAAAAATAGGATTGGCAGACCAATGTAGTGTTATATTAAAAGTGGACCTTGACGGTTGCATACACTCATGCACACGCACAGATCTTTTCCCCTACGAACCCTTCACGCAAAGACCAGACACATGCGTGCATGCACTCGAACACTCACACAGGCAAAAATACACAACTGCACTAGGCATGAATACTTTTACAGACTCATGCCATTCACACTCATGCACTCCACACACCCATGTTTTGTCTATCTTTATTACCACCTTGCTTTCAGTCTCTCTCCTAATACCTCTCACTCTCAAAGTGTCTCTTCTAGTTATGCTTTACACCTTTTTGAATGCCCGCAGGATGAGGGTTTTAAAGTACCGTTGGCAAAATTGTGGCTTCCAGCTGAAATAATGCCTGAGGTGTCGTAAGGTGGCAGAGGGCCTGAATTACATGACCTGTCACATCTGATTTTGATGGTGGAGTGGGGGGGGGAGTCTACTGCACTTTAGTGGATGTCATTCCTCCTTGTAACAGGAGAGACAGATGTTGTTATTAAGTCCTCTTTCTGAAGGAGTCCTCACCATAGACGTGAACCATACCCACTACCCCATACCAGACAGAAAAAGTAGCACCGTAATGTAATCCTAGGTTCTTCTTCTAAAAATGATTACAGGTAACAATATGGAGGAAATCATTTCAGAGAAAGCAGAACTTTTTACCTGCTCCCTGAATGCCCTTATCTGTGAAAACCCCAATTTGGGAAGCAATTGTAAAAGTAGAACCTTTTTGTGTTGAAACGATTTGAAAACCACTTTTATGAGGTCTCTTTCTGAGCACTTTAACCCGTTGCGTGCTCGTGACGGAACCGTTCCGTCACGAGCCTCGGGTGGGCTGTGCTGGTGACGGAACGGTTCCGTCACGGCCCATTCCGTGCCTGCGCTGAGCTTTCTGATGAGCGGGCGGGGCCGTGACGGAACCGTTCTGTCACAAGCACAGCTCACCCGAGGGCCGTGACGGAGCGGTTCCGTCACGAGTACGGGAGCGCCGCGCGGCCCCGCCTCCCCATTAGCGCTGCGGCATAATAGCCGCCGCAGCTAAGGGGTTAATGTGCTCCTCTGGGGCTTAATGATCAGTCCATATGAACTGCCCCATCCCATAAGAAGTAAACAAACATGAATAAAACCTGTGGGGCCACGCATCTTCTCTGATGTACGGGAGGGAATGTAGTGGGGGGGATTGGTGCAAGAAGTGAGAGCATGGGCCACAAGCAGAAACCTCAAGAAAGCTTTTTTTAAACTGTACTGCCCAAGAAAGCTTGGCTCGAGAGTCCTTGTAAACCTCTTGTGCTGGACGTCTGTCTCAAGCCTGTCACAAGCCTTTAGTGGCTCTCCCAGCTCTTTCCACACAAGGTACACCTGTGGTCCGAACCAGAAGACTCAGGAAATCACTTAATAGACCCAGAGACCTTCAGCAGTCCCATCCCTACAAACACGTACTGTACTGGCAAGTAAGAAACACTAAATGAGGCTTCCGACTAGGGCTGCGGATAGAGTGATTTTTCAAAGGAAATGAAGAGCCTATTTGGGTAACCATAGTGGAGAGAACGAAAAGGGGGGCTTGGCAAATGAAGGAAAACAATAGAATAAATGAAAGATGCTAGGCTTTCAGCTGGTACTAGAACAACAGTATGTTAAAGAATCCTTAATTTTCTTTAACCATTCTAAGGTGGTGAGTGCACAGAGCATTCTGTTTTGGTTTTGAAATGGCTGGTCGGCAGGGACAAGACACAGGAAATGCTCTGTAGTGCACTTACTGGTGAAGGGCATGATGGGCTGAAGGTGGGTGGGCTTCTGCAGTGCTCAGTGCTCAAGCACGTGAGCACCGAAGGCTCATGTTCTACACCCACACTAAGCCCAAGCTGTGTCTTTGCAGTGCAACGACACTGAAGCTTGAAGTGAGCCCCTAGCACCACGGCATGCATCAGACTATCAGAGCACGGGCTTGGGCCGTGCCCTAGCAGAAAATCAGAGCGGAGTATATTATCACAGGTCAAAGTTTACACAAATTATAATTCCATACATTATACCCTTGCATGCTCATGATGGCCCCCAGCCATCATGCGTCACGGAGGGTGTGTGCGGAGGACGGCCGGGGGCCATCCAAATCCCGCCCACTTTTAAAAACGCCCGCACAGCTAGAAAATTCGCACCACATGCAAGGGGTTAATTGTAGTTTATCCAGTCCAAATGTTTAGTTCGCCTTTGGGTACTTTTAGTCCTCTTCATCCCATTAGTATACATGAGAACTTGCAATTTGTGTATAAAAGCCTGTCTCTAATTTCCTTATTACAGTTGAGTTGTAACATCTCTAGTCACCTGTAATAACAAAATGACGTAGCTGCTCATCGCTAATAAATTATTAGTTTACTAATGACATTAAAGTGCCTGCTGCCAGAGCCAGCAGCAAAGATGAAAGACAGATCCCAGACCATAATTTAATCTGCAGGTTAAGCAACGGAAATGAGGACTGGTTTTCATTCTTCTGTTCTGCTTTTCTAAAATTAACATTGATCAGCAGAAAGGAGGAATTCATGGAACCTTGTTTATTTTTTGCATGCTCCAGGTAATTATAGGAAAGTTAAAACCTCTGCATGTTTCTACACATTCTGAGCAACCACATTATTTTAATCTGACCTACATTAACGTGCTTCTAATATAAATCGAATATGCTGGGCAACAAATAATAAACTGCTTTTTGATATTTCATTTTGCTCTACAGATTGTGCTATTATTCTTTATGTCTGCATCCATAGTCTTTCCTTCATGCGAAAGAGGATGACACCAAGGATTTAAGGGGTCTGCAGGAATATTGATGGTGTGAGCATGTACTATAAGGAATAAAATACTCTCTGCCGTATGGTAAAATGATATTTTAAGTTACCTCAAAGTTCCATGAAAATATAAAGGAACCCTGACTTTGGGCTTTTTCCTCTAGATGACCAAGGAAATTCTCAGTGAACTGCAATATCCTTATAATGTACAGCAGGGGTATTTTATCTCATATATAAATTCAAACCCCATAATGCAACAAAGAAGTTGGACTAGCTGAAATAATCATGCAATCAGCAACAAAATCTTAGTGCTCTGTGGTGTTCAGTGGCTAAAACCAGTGATGGAGCCTACTCTTGCAGTTCATAATTTGTAATTGAGAAGATTCTGAACTGAATTGAATGAGTTGAGTGCAAGCTTTAATAGAGTCTGTGCTCTGTTCCTTCCACCTTCTGACCAAGTGAATTTTTGAGTGATTAGGAGGTGACTGAACCACCAGACTTAGAAGTCACAAGGCTGAACTATTCAACAGACGACGTAGACTCACAGAATATGATGTTAGACAGCAAAGCTATCCACCAGGAGACGGCCTTTCAGGCTTGGGCATCAGACAGCAAAGCAATCCCACAGGCATCCCAGAAAATTACTGAAGCTTCAAACAGCAGCCATATCCTCCAGTTTACAAGCAGTGTTAAAGGCATTCATTCTTTTCATATAAGCTCTATATTGAGTTTCACAAACTGCACAGGGCCAGGCCTAGCACAGCAGAGCTTTCCTCAAATGAAATAGAATGTACAAGGGGTAACTGAAGATAGCAGGCACATATTTGTGGGGACCCAGAGCAAAGGGATGCATCAGATGACTCAGACCTTACAGCCTTGACAAAGGATAGAAGAGCTATGTGGAGAAGTGTGGCTCACTGGTTAGAAGCGGCAGACCCTGAAGCAGAGGTCGGCCCGGGACCAGGGTTCAATTCCCGACGCGGCAGGGTCTTGGGTCAATGTCCGCGGACTCGATAATTCTCGCTTAGGTGTCTACGCTAACCATGGGTCCCACTCTGCAACTCTGGGCAATAGCTTGCTTAATCTCCACAACGGCCCCAGCAATGCCGGGGATGCCTGGCTTCACCTTGGGGTGCCCTCTCACAGGGAAAGCCAGGACGGGTTCCCCAGCGGTATACAGTGCCAGGACACCACGTAACGAGGTAACAGTGCGCTTTACAAGTATACATACATTACATTACATCTCTCAACCTACGTGGAATTTAGAGGCACAGAGTTCAGAGAGAGATTGCTATTCCTTAAGTGGCTCAGAGCTTACAAGGGATATGTTTCCCTACGCTTATTCATGTCACACTACTCCTACTGCATGGTTGTTTAACTATAACACCAATTAACTAAGTGATCCAGGATCGTACTGAGAGTCTGCATGTAACTCTGGAAGCCCAGCTGATGTATTTTGTGCCTTATTTCCCTCTGCCGATTTTCTGATGCATGCTTCTAGTGCAGGTTACACTGTGTTCATACTGTGAGCCTCTGGAAGCATCTTCTACTTTTGCGAAACAACCACACAGAACATTCTTGCTCATTTCAGTATGTCTCTCATTGTCAGGCACTGTAGGGGTTTAACCTCTTCGATGTGTCAGACTGCCCCCAGCCGTCCGACGTCACGGTGGGCATGTGCGTGGGATGGCTGCAAGCCGTCGGATCTGCGCACGCATGAAATTCCACCGCACCGCTGCGGAATTTGCGCCAAGTCGAAGAGGTTAATATATTGACTTGAAAAAGAGATGAAACTTGTTTAGGACTCTTATAAATTCTAAATATGTATTACAACAAAGGAATTGACCTTTCCAACTTGTTTGAATTACGTATAAAAATTTAAGATTGTGCACTCTGTTGCAGACAAAGGAATTTCCCATAAGCCATCAATTGGTGATGTTTCTGTTGTCTAAGCACAATTGACACCTGCTTAAGTACATGAAAATACCATTCAGGAGCTGATATGTGACCAGTTAACTTTTGCAAAAGTATCTGTTGCAGTGTTTCATATTGTGGGGAGTACTAGCGTTATCCAATGGTGAAGAGGTTAACGATCATGTGGAGTGCGAGACTGGGTTGGTTGATGGTATTTTAGTCTCAAAGGACGTGATTATGTTGCAAGAATGTAATACCAATGATGCTTGCCAGTCCAAGTTAAGACAGTATATAAATGATGGGTGGCCACGGGAGAATAGCTTGGATAAGGAAATTATTTTGTTCTCCATGGTAAAGGTTGAACTTTACATTGAGTATGGGTTGGTTTTCAGAGGAGGAATTTTGATCCTGTCAGTCCCACTAAGATCTCGCTCAGTTGCGTGTGCTCATCGGGGGCATGTTGGTCGCCTCGGATGAAAAGACTGCAAAACTATTGGTGGCTGGGCTGGACACAGAAGTAGATGCGTTTGTGGGGTGTTGTGCACCGTATGGTCCAGCTGATAAGTCTCTTCGCATGTCTAATGTCAATGTGAGACCAGTAGAGTTTCCTAGGTTACCTAGCGAAAAGTTGGGAATGGAAATCATTGGCCCACTGTATGATTTACCAGAAGATTACAAGTATTCACTGGTGTTAGTGGATGGTCGCTCCGAGTGGGTAGAGTGTACATTTTTGACAGAAACTAAAATAAGTGTAGCGGTAGAATTTTCAAGGTCTGTGTTTGGAAGGAAGGTGTACCCAAGTGTCTGGTGACCGATAATGGGGAGCAGTTTAAATCTTATGAAATGGTTTCCTTTTAGTCTTCATTTGGGATGAAGCATGCGACTGTTGCCCTATACAGTCCTCAAGGTAACGGAATGGTGGAGAGGGTCACCAGGCTGTTAAAAAACACTATTCATTTGGCAGTGAGTTCAGGTCAGAAAGTCAGTGAAGCGGTCCCAAAGAGGTTGTGGAGCTATCATATTAGGCCGCATTCTACTCTGGGGTAGCCCTGTTCATGTTGCTAAGAGGGAGGCACTCCTGTAATGAATTGTCGCCTGGGTGGGTGTTGGAAAAACAAGATTGGGAGACAAGAAGATTAATTTGAAAGTGGTGTATCAGAGGGTGACGGAATCCTAGAGTAAGGTAAAACTTAGCTATGATGATTTGAAAAGAATAAAGGATGTTGAGTTTTGTGTGGGAGACAGTGGCGGCTCCTTCACTAAGGCGGAGGAACTTAGTGCCACTGCTCTTACAGCAGTGAAAAAGAAAACAATAAAATTATAATAACAATGTTATTAAAATTGTATTTTTCGTTACTGTGGTTCTGTGTTAGGGCATGGCGGGGTTTGGGGTCCAGGAAGGAAGAGTGGTTTGTGCACACTTTAGTGCGCATGACTGCTTGGCCGGCTGTCTTCGCTTGGCCAAACATTCCTGCGCAATTTGAATATTCCCCACCAGGCTGTAATGCACAGCCTGGTGGAGAATTTGCACAGGCTCCCTGTCCGCATTTGAGTACCGATCCACGGCCCTCAGAACAATCAAAACACTGCATTGCCAGGGCTAAGGATAATGGTGAAGATGAAAGTAGAGATTCTGGAGAATGTTCATGGTGGCTTGATGGCGGTGAGGTTGTAACTAGTACAGCTGATCAAGTCAGTGTGGAAGATGGTGATCGAGATTTTCCCAGAATGCCAAATGATGGACGTTCGGTAAAAACTTCGCTGTCTACCAACAATGAAAGGCCACAAAAGTGTATTTCAGTCCCAAAATATTTGAAGGGTTATATTTTGTCTTAATTTCACTGTGGCTATGTATGAGCTATGTATGCGTGCAGGCATTGACTTATCCTTTCTGGCTATGTATAGTTATTTGCTTATCATTCTTCTTATCTCTTGTTAATTTATATTTTTAGATATTTTAGTTTTTTTGGTTTAGGGTAGAGGTGTATTTTGGTATGTAGAATGGGGATGGAACAGAGATTTGTAGGATGTGTGGGTGGTGACTTGTGGGGATTATAAGCTGGTTAATTGGAAGCTATTCATGCAGCTGGGTGTCGTGTGCTGCAATATATTTAATGTTAGGTCAATATACAGGGAATCCATATAATACTGGAACAGCACACCACACTCAGTGGCCTGAATACCCCTATACCCCTCAATATATAAATATATATATATATATGTCCTGCTCCGCTTTACGCCAAGAAGCGGGGCACTCAAAGGGCGTGTGCCGATCTTTGCGGTGGCGTACCACAAAAATATAAAGCTCCAAATCCCTGCATGTCCATGCAAGAAAAAAACTGCACTCACAGGGTTTCTGTTTACAGCAGCGGTTTATTCCAAAAACAAACGCCTTTGTTTTTGGAATAAACCGCTGCTATAAACAGAAACCCCGCGAGGACATGAAGGGATTTGGAGCGAAATATATATATATATCACTTCACTCTCTCCTTGATAAAGAAGACCACCAGGGACACTGCGGGATTCAAAACAGGTATTTATTCGGGATCTGTGGCGTGACCGGTTTCGGCTTGTGCCTTCTTCTAGACGCCTTTTGGAATTGTAAATCCGCTCTTTCATGCCTTAAGATCAAAGGCAAACACGCTTGGGGGTGCAGATCGGAAATCGGCGTCTCTCCGCTCCGTCTGCTGCCGATGTTAACAAGCTGCCTCTGATGTTTGTTGGCGGGCCGTGAGAGCATCCGACTCTCTGTAACAACTCTGCATTCCAATGAATACCACGGCCGCTTCCTGAAAGGGTCCCTTCGTGCGCCTAACTGGAATTGCGCTAATTATCACTTCACTCTCTCCTTGATAAAGAAGACCACCAGGGACACTGCGGGATTCAAAACAGGTATTTATTCGGGATCTGTGGCATGACCGGTTTTGGCTTGTGCCTTCTTCTAGACGCCTTTCTCCATATGCAGTGTCAGCTCCCACTCGACTTTCATATATGCTCCGCCTTCCCAGTGGTGGCGGGCTCACCTGTGTCCAATTGTCATTGCTCGTGTCAGTGTTAGAGACTACTAGTCCCAGAGTTCAACGTGCTGGCGATTGGGTTGCAGGGTGGTGGGGCCTCACATTTGAAAAACAAACTTTCTTTGTTGGAGTTGGAATTCCGCTCTTTCATGCCTTAACATCAAAGGCAAACACGCTTGGGGGTGCAGATCGGAAATCGGCGTCTCTCCGCTCCGTCTCCTGCCGATGTTAACAAGCTGCCTCTGATGTTTGTTGGCGGGCCGTGGAAGCATCCGACTCTCGGTAACAACTCTGCATTCCAATGAATACCACGGCCGCTTCCTGAAAGGGTCCCTTCGTGCGCTTCACTGGAACTGCGCTAATTATCACTTCACTCTCTCCTTGATAAAGAAGACCACCTGGGACACTGCGGGATTCAAAACAGGTATTTATTCGGGATCTGTGGCGTGACCGGTTTCGGCTTGTGCCTTCTTCTAGACGCCTTTCTCCATATGCAGTGTCAGCTCCCACTCGACTTTCATATATGCTCCGCCTTCCCAGTGGTGGCGGGCTCACCTGTGTCCAATTGTCATTGCTCGTGTCAGTGTTAGAGACTACTAGTCCCATAGTTCAACGTGCTGGCGATTGGGTTGCAGGGTGGTGGGGCCTCACATTTGAAAAACAAACTTTCTTTGTTGGAGTTGGGTTCTGCTCTTTCATGCCTTAACATCAAAGGCAAACACGCTTGGGGGAGCAGATCGGAAATCGGCGTCTCTCCGCTCCGTCTCCTGCCGATGTTAACAAGCTGCCTCTGATGTTTGTTGGCGGGCCGTGGAAGCATCCGACTCTCGGTAACAACTCTGCATTTCAATGAATACCACGGCCGCTTCCTGAAAGGGTCCCTTCGTGCGCTTCACTGGAACTGCGCTAATTATCACTTCACTCTCTCCTTGATAAAGAAGACCACCAGGGACACTGCGGGATTCAAAACAGGTATTTATTCGGGATCTGTGGCGTGACCGGTTTCGGCTTGTGCCTTCTTCTAGACGCCTTTCTCTATATGCAGTGTCAGCTCCCACTCGACTTTCATATATGCGCCGCCTTCCCAGTGGTGGCGGGCTCACCTGTGTCCAATTGTGATTGCTCGTGTCAGTGTTAGAGACTACTGGTCCCAGAGTTCAACGTGCTGGCGATTGGGTTGCAGGGTGGTGGGGCCTCACATTTGAAAAACAAACTTTCTTTGTTGGAGTTGGAATTCCGCTCTTTCATGCCTTAACATCAAAGGCAAACACGTTTGGGGGTGCAGATCGGAAATCGGCGTCTCTCCGCTCCGTCTCCTGCCGATGTTAACAAGCTGCCTCTGATGTTTGTTGGCGGGCCGTGGAAGCATCCGACTCTCAGTAACAACTCTGCATTCCAATGAATACCACGGCCGCTTCCTGAAAGGGTCCCTTCGTTTGCTTCACTGGAACTGCGCTAATTATCACTTCACTCTCTCCTTGATAAAGAAGACCACCAGGGACACTGCGGGATTCAAAACAGGTATTTATTCGGGATCTGTGGCGTGACCGGTTTCGGCTTGTGCCTTCTTCAAGACGCCTTTCTCCATATGCAGTGTCAGCTCCCACTCGACTTTCATATATGCTCCGCCTTCCCAGTGGTGGCGGGCTCACCTGTGTCCAATTGTCATTGTTCGTGTCAGTGTTAGAGACTACTAGTCCCAGAGTTCAACGTGCTGACGATTGGGTTGCAGGGTGGTGGGGCCTCACATTTGAAAAACAAACTTTCTTTGTTGGAGTTGGAATTCCGCTCTTTCATGCCTTAACATCAAAGGCAAACACGCTTGGGGGTGCAGATCGGAAATCGGCGTCTCTCCGCTCCGTCTCCTGCCGATGTTAACAAGCTGCCTCTGATGTTTGTTGGCGGGCCGTGGAAGCATCCGACTCTCGGTAACAACGCTGCATTCCAATGAATACCACGGCCGCTTCCTGAAAGAGTCCTTTCGTGCGCTTCACTGGGACTGCGCTAATTATCACTTCACTCTCTCCTTGATAAAGAAGACCACCAGGGACACTGCGGGATTCAAAACAGGTATTTATTCGGGATCTGTGGCGTGACCGGTTTCGGCTTGTGCCTTCTTCTAGACGCCTTTCTCCATATGCAGTGTCAGCTCCTGTGGAATTTTAGTTCATGTACTAAACATCATCTACGCCATCTTGCCGATTCACCTATGAACATACACGACAGCCATTTTAGGTACCATGGTCTCCCTGTTCACGATCGCCCATCAGCACACTTCCCTGAACCTTGCAAGCCTTCCCCGCGCCTCCTGGCTGCCCCCGCGCTCACATGCACAAGCCATGAAACCCCCCCATGACTCTGTCTCAGGGAATCACACCCCGCGCCTGACCAACACCTCCTTTCCGCCCATGAATACCCCTCCTTTGATGACCCCTTCCTCTGAGCCCGACTGCCTGTACGAACCGCTGGTCATCCCTTAGCCCGAGGATACAGTTTATTGCCCACTACTGCATGCACTCGCCTCTCCTGAAAGAGACCACTATTGATCATGACGTCCCCACCCCCTGAGATTCGATCAGGCGCACACATTCCAAAGGAATCGGCAGAACACTCAGCTGCGTGATGGCCCCTCCCAATCATATGAGGGGAAAGGGCCTCTACTGTTGTCATGTGTTGGAATGGGCCGGAACTGGGGGGAGCCGGGGATGTCGTTCTCATACTTCACAATGTCCTTGCTGTAATAAAGAACGTTCACATGTCTTAGACCAGTGTATAAAAAGACCAGGTCTCAGAGAGGTAGAGAGAGCACCTCGAGACGATACCTTGTTGTCTGATCTGATGTGTTCTACTCCGACGGAATAAACTTGTTTCCTGTCTTCCTGTCTCCAGCGCCTGCCTCTTTATTGAATAACTTCGTATGGTATTAGAGGCGTTTTACGCCGGGCAAATTTAACTTAGGAAACATCTACTGAAATCGCCTGACCATTTTGAATTGATCTTTATCAATTGGCGTCCCAAACGTGGGGCCCATCAGCGACACGTGGATCCAGTGGGAGAGGTCCCGACGACAGAGTGAACAACTGCAACGATCGGAAAGAGCTCCTGTCCGATAGACCCTCGTCTGACAGCCGATCATCTGAACTTCACTGATTCCGAGCTGACCTCTCCCGAGTGATCTACGGTCCTGACTGGGAACCACCAGGAGTGCCGCGATAGCAACAGAGAGTAGAGGACGATCGGGCGCTGGAAGCGGAAGACGAGAAACTGTCCATGCGGTCCGGGTAAGGTCGTGACACACGACAAATTGCGAAATTGATTGATTGATTGTTTGAAAATACTAGTATTACTTATTGACTGTTTCTGAGGAATTCTCTATTTGCAAACGAGCACAGAATCGCCATACTCTGTTTAGTCTTTGCAGATAGTGAAGGGTAGGCAACGCAAGCCTTTAACACGTCGTGCCTATTTTTTTCTCCTCGTTTATTGATTGATTGAATCGAGCATTGAATTGTTCAAAGTTGGTTCTCTCAAGGATCTTCTCTGCCTGCAAACGGGGAAGAATAGGAATATTCTCTCTCCCTTTGCCGATAGTGAAGGGTAGGTAACGCAAACCTTTAACACGTCGTGCCTATTCCGTTCCTCATTGATTGATTGTTTGCCCGAACATTGACTGTTTTGGGAATTGGTTCTTTTTGGAGGTATTCTCTATTTGCAAATAGCGTAGAATAGAATATTCTGTCCAGTCTTTGCAAGTAGTGAAAAGATAGGTAGTACAGGCTTTTGCCCCCCATTGTAATCCGTCATGCCTATCTTCTCCCCATTGGTTCATAGTTGGGTCAACCCGGACCGCTTATTAGAGATGAACCATCCAGCTCCACTGGAAGGCACCCCTAATAAGGACATGTTTACTAAGCAAGGACTAGTCGCTATAGCTTATAGTAAGTTATGGCATAAATATACAAAAAAGGATCCTAAAAATCAGTGGCCACTGATAGGTTCTTTTGATAAAAATAAAATAAAAACACTAGAAGCAGCTGTAAAAATAAACAAAGCAACGCCCACTATGCTTGATAGTATTGGCATGTGGCGCAAAGAAGCAGAACACCGCAGGAAAAGAGAGGAGGCAAAAATAGTGAAAGAGTTACGAAAAACCGCCCATCTGGCCGCAAAAGAACTAGATGAAGAAATAAGAAGAAGAGAGGAAGTTAAACAAACGCAAGAATCAGGACTGGCAGGCCAATGTCCTGTCAGGACCACCTCTGCGCTCTACCCGGAGATGCCCTCCAAACAGCGGGCAAATGACGAGCTACTACTCGGTCCTCCAATTATCTACATGCCTCCTCCTTATGCTCCCAGCCAGCCTCTAGCACAACACTCACCAGTTCAAAGTGCAGGCGTGGGTGACTCTAGCGCTAGTGCCCCGGCTCTTACGGCCTTCGCACCAGCCGCATTGGTAACAACAGCAGATGAACATGAGACTAGCAGGCACCTAACAGCCAGACCACATAGGTTGAGCAAAGATGAGCGGGAAGGAATCGACAAGATAGCAAAAACATTGGTAGAACGGAAGGAGAGCGAAGAATATACGATGAATATGCATAATTCACATGCCGGTAGTCACAGACGGCATTTCATCTTACGGTTCAGCTACCACACCCTGAACGCGTATGAGGATAGGTACCAGAATAAAGGTCCTGCTAAATTGACGGCTCTATATAGAAGGGTCGATGTTGGAGATGGAACTGAGAGCGATGTGACGGACCTCTTCATGCAAACGCTTGAGGTCTTCCACCACCTCGCGGAACAGAAACCAGAGGTCAAGATCACAGTCCCTGAGACGATTGAGCCCTCATTAGAAGCAGCCAACACGATGATGCCTATCAGAGAAGCCGCCCCCTATTGGGTTCCCCCAAGAGGTCAGGGAACAAACGATGATATCAACCACGCAGATGCAAAAGGAAGGGTTGTGTACAACTGGGTTTACCAACCATGGGATCGGCAAGATATTTTAACTTTTAGGCAAACCCTGCCCGATTTACGAAAAAACCCTACAGCATTTTATACAGAACTAGGCACAGCCTTGGGCTCAACCATAATGACTCTAGCGGACATTGATTTGTTTTTCGGGTTGTGTCTGCCGGCTGATGTATGGAAGCAAATCCGGAAAGCCGACCACACAGACCTGTTCGGACACACCTGGAAACAACTCGATGACCTAGATAGGCAGCGAGAGCCCGGAAAGAAACCTGTAAAAGACATACTGGAACTCCCCGACAAAATAGTGCAGAAGCTAAAGACGTTGATCCCAGAAAAGAAGGTAGACTGGTCGGTAGTCACGGCTTGTCGCCAGAAACCTCAGGAAGATGTATCAGAATACTTCTCACGATTTGAAACAGTGTTCTCCGACTACAGTGGCCAAGATATGACCACCGCAACCGGACAACACCTATTCGTGCAAAACTACGTAAAGGGGCTATCGCAAGAGGTCTCCCAAAAGTTACAGACTAGCGAGAGTAGTTGGGGAGCCTCTAAACCTGCAGCTATCCTTCAGATGGCTCAGTGCTACGAACACCAAAAGAACGAGAACGAAAGGGCAACTGAGAAAAAGAAAAAGGACTTAAAGGAACGAGTAATGATTGCTCAATTGCAGGGAGTGACTACAGGAAGGGAACGGTATAGGGGAAACTACCAGTCGAATGCCCCTAGGAATTCGGCCCCTAGAGATCGCAACCCCACACCTGGCGCTCCACGAACCGACCTCGATGAGAACCAGTGTGCATTTTGCGAAGAATTTGGGCATTGGAAGTCTCAATGCCTGGCCCTTCGGGAAATGATTAAAAATAAAGAAACAAGGGACATGACAAATGGCTCCAAAACTGGAGGGCAAGGACGAGGGCAGACCCGCGACACCACCAATGACCGATCTGACAGACCAAACACATTTGACCGCCCCCGACAGAATCAGTGCCAACAGTCCGACTGCAACAATGCTCACGACTTTGCATAGGACTGCCAGGGGCAAGGGAGGGATCCAGTCGAGCTCTGTGTTGACCAGCAAGGTCCTTACGTCACTGCTAAGGTCCTGGGTACAAAGTCTCCATTTTTGGTAGACACTGGAGCGACACGTAGTGTATTATCAAAACGACTGATTCCAAGGGCACCCATGTCCGGCTCACACATTACCTCGATAGGTTTCGATGGAACGCCCTCCACTAATCCCCTGTCTGTACCTATCTCCTTTGACCTAGGAAACAATCCCACTGACACAACATTTCTGCTCTCCTCCAACTCCCCTGACGCCATTATGGGTATTGATTTACTGAAACATTTCCGAGCTACTATTAGGTGTTCCCCGGATGGAGTCCGAGTCATCCTGTACGACAACCCGAGCATGTCCAGACCCCACCCCGCACGACATATGTACGCCATAACAGATGCTGACCTATCCTTGCTCGATACCCTACCCCTGTACCTATGGCCAGAAACGACTCGGATGTAGGACGAATGATGATCGATCCTGTACACATAACTGTTCGACCAGATGCAATACTCCCGAAACTCCCACAGTACCGGATATCGCCCGAAGGCGAGAAGGCATTGGTAGCAATTATTCAGTCCTTGGTAGATGCAGGAGTGGTAGAGGAAGTGGTTAGTAATGTCTGCAATAGCCCTATCCTACCCATTGTTAAGAAGCAAGGTGAGGGAGATGAGAAAGCGTACCGCTTCATCATCGACCTGCGAGAAGTCAACAAAGTGGTGGTACCACAGTACCCCGTAGTCTCAGACATCACCACCATTCTGACTCTCATCCCGTCCACTGCCACCACCTTCACCGTTATTGATCTTAAAAATGCATTCTTCTCTATCCCCATCCATCCAGACAGCCGTTATCTCTTCGGCTTCACTTTAAAAAACCGTTCGTACCGATTTTGTAGAGCTCCCCAGGGCTACACTGAAAGTCCCAGCATCTACAGCCAGGCCCTAAAAAGACAGCTGGACGCCGTCCAGCTACCAGATGGAGTGGTGTTGATCCAATATGTTGATGATATCCTTCTGGCGGCCGACACCACTCCACTTGCAATCACAGCCACTATCCAACTCTTGCACTTTCTTGCGGAGAATGGCCACAAAGTCTCCAAAAAGAAACTGCAGTTCTGCCAGTCCCAAGTAACATACCTAGAGGAAACTTACACCCGACCGAATCCAAACCATCCTAGACACCCCCATTCCAAAAACACAGAAGCAAGTCCGTTCATTAGTGGGCCTTACTTCTTTCTGCCGACAATGGTTACCAAATTTCAGTCTCATTATAAAACCCCTACTCTCCCTGTTGGCCAAAGATGTTCCGCTCCCACTCCCGTGGACTCCCGAATGCCAAGCATCCTTTAAGGAGTTGCGGGATGCCCTTTGCTCGGCACCCGTTCTAGGCACACCAGATTACTCCAAGCCCTTCTCCCTCTTCACTCACGAAAGGGAGGGATGCGCATTGTCTGTTCTAACTCAGCCCATCGGCGCCAAACAACGCCCTTGTGCCTACTTCTCTGCCACACTTGATCCAGTCGCCAGAGCTCTACCTGCCTGCCTTCGAGCAGTAGCCGCTGCTGCTGTCTCTATCCGCCAGAGTGAGGGAATTGTGCTTTCAAACTCCCTCACGGTATTAGTGCCCCATGCAATTGACACCCTTTTGAACCAGACTAAGACTCAACACCTGACTAGCGCACGACTAACAGGGTACGAATTGACTCTACTTGCACCCCACATCACCCTGAAGAGATGCACGACATTGAACCCTGCTACACTGTTACCCTTGCCCGAAAATGACCCCGATGTGCCCCCTATACACGACTGTGTGACCCTCACGGACGAACAGACCAGGAGTAGAATTGACCTCCGAGACATTGCTTTCACAGATCCTGATGGAGAACTATGGGTAGATGGCTCTTGTATCAAACTCCCAGACGGCACCACTTCTGCTGCCTATGCGGTGACGACAGCTCGAACAGTAGTTGAAACCGCTCGCATCACACAACGATCCGCACAGGCAGCAGAACTAATTGCCCTCACACGAGCATGTATCATAGCAGCAGGAACCACGGCAAACATTTACACGGACAGCCAGTACGCCTTCGGGGTGGTTCATCATTTTGGGCTCCTGTGGAGGGAAAGGGGATTCCTGACGTCCCACGGTACACCCATCCTTCACGGAGATTTAGTCTCCGCCCTGATTGAAGCAGTTCTTCTCCCCAGACAATTAGCAGTGATCAAATGCCAGGCACACAAGAAGGTGACAGATTTAGTTGGACAGGGAAACGCACTAGCCGACACCACTGCCCGAACCACAGCTGAGAACAGGACAACGACACGCATGTATGTGACCAGGTCACAAGCAGAAAAATGGACCGACGCTAGGGAAACAATCAGGGACATCCAATCGGCCAGCACACCACACGAACTGACTGAGTGGGCGCGGGTGGGTCTAAGGGACGATGAAGGCTGCTGGCGGACAAAAGACACGAACAAATGGTTGCTGCCTGATGCATATTTGATCCCCATACTGACAATGGCACACTCCCCTGCACACATAGGCTCTGCTCCCATGATTGAACTCATTTCCAAAGTTTGGCACAAAAACAAGATCCCCGACTCGGCCAAACGCCTAGTCCAGCAGTGCCTTATCTGCTTACAACACAACCCCGGGAAAGGAACTGTGGTACCCCGGGGAGGATTTGGGATCCCCGACCACCCCTTTGAGGTCCTTCAGATGGATTACATCCAGCTAGAGAGGTGCCAAGGCCTGAAGTACGTTTTAGTCATTGTATGTGCCTTCAGCAAATGGGTGGAAGCCTATCCGACCCGTGATAACACTGCCATGACTACTGCCAAAGTACTACTAAAAGAGTTTTTCCCCCGCTACGGCCTTTGTCGAATTTTATGGAGCGACAATGGCCCCCACTTCATAGCCGAAGTTATCCAACTAATCCTGAAGGGGTTGGGGGTAAAACAAAGGTTTCATGCGGTCTTCCACCCCCAATCCGCTGGCCTGGTTGAACGACACAACGCTACACTGAAACTGAAACTGTCAAAAATAGTGGCCACCACAGGACTTAAGTGGCCAGATGCCCTTCCACTGGCATTACTATCGATGCGCTCCACTCCCACTAAGCACCACTTGACCCCCTACGAAGTTGTGTTTGGGCGGCCTATGAACCTCTGGACTGCCCCCAAACCGACCTCCATTCACGACGTCCCCGACGTCCTGCTGTCAGATTATTTATACAAGTTAACTAAAACATTGTCTGTCATTCATCAACAGGTGCAGCAGGCCATCCCCGATGCTTCCAGGGGTCCCGGTCACGATATCCAACCGGGGGACTACATCTTAATCCGGAACTTTCAACGAGCGAAGAGTCTGGCACCCCGCTGGACGGGCCCCTGGCAAGTACTGATCACCACTCGGACGGCTCTTCGAGTGGAGGGGAAGAAGCACTGGCTGCATGCCCACCACTGCAAAAAGGTTTCCTCGACCCTGGCCACGACAGACAACGTCAGCACCCAAGAAGAGCTCCTGAACAAAGACCGGCCATCACTGAACTGCTATCCTGATACCGAGGCACTTGAACTTGCAAAACACTCTGATCCCACTGTGCCATCCCGAGAAGGGTATTTCCTGCGTCGAAAGGAGGGAGCTTCGGCTAAGTAGGCCACTGACTAAGTTAAAAATCTCAGAACGGTGACCCAAAGCAACCAAGGGTTACCCGGAGAGAAGCTAAACAAAGTCTGTGGTTCTGCCCACTACCGAGCACCTTGAAGATGAAGATGATGGAAGCGCCAGATAAGAAGATGATGGAAGCGCCAGATAAGAAGACGTCGGAAGCAACAGGAAATACCCACTACAGGAACCCAAAGACTGACAATTTGCACAAATCTAAGACAATCGCTCTCTTCATTGTCTTCCTCTTTTGCCTCCTCCTCATGACTTCCTTCTGGATCTTGGAGGAAAGCACACCCGCTCACCAGATGTTGCCAACCACTGTCCAGCCAACCACCATGAAAGAGCACCACCTGATCACCCTTTCACCTCAGCTCCGAGAAAGGCGTAGGGAGTTCTGGAACAATTCCTTCGTACAACTGTTGCACCAGCACAACCTTGCTGCAAATGCCACGAACTGCTGGATCTGTGGGTTGCTCCCACATGCTACTGGACACTCCATCCCCTTCATCCCTTCTCCTTTCTCAGTTCACGGCTCCTGCCTCGCTTGGTTGATCCTCATGCAGGAAAGCCACAAGGACAACGCCACTTCTGGTCAAACCGTGTCACACTTCTACTATGGGTTCTGGCTGAACAAGACAGGAAAGCCCTTTTGTCCTGCAATTTCAGGTTCAACCTTCCTTACGAACATCCCTGCCAAAGAAAGGGTCGAAATGCAAGTGCTCCACAATCCAGCCAGACCCACCTTCTCCCACCTGCGGAAACAAACGGCTGCCACCCTGACCGTGGCCCTGTCTGTCATCAATGTCACAGGACTCGTATGCCTCGAAGGACAAGGAACGCAGCTGGTGGGTCACAGTTCTTGTCGCATCACCAAAACATTGGTCTCAGCTGACCCCCCCACCTTTGTTGCTTCCCCGAATATGTACTTTGTTTGTGGCACCAAAGCTTACACTTGGCTCCCAAGAGGCTGGAGGGGTACGTGCTACATCGCCTTCATTCTTCCTCCCACGTATGTTGCTTCAGCCAACCACCACCGGCAAAAGCGCGCCGGAGATGTTGAACAAGCCGACTCCACCGGAGCACAGTTCCTGGATGCAGCAAAGGGACTTGTTCCTCTGTGGGGACCAATGGCAAATAGCCGCGCTATCCGACACCTGACTCAGGCATTAGAAACAACCATTAACATCACCGCTGGCATCCTCGCCAACAACACGGCTGAGCTTCAGGCCGTCCGCCTGGTGGCTCTTCAAAACCGTCTTGTTCTAGATGTGGTTCTGGCCGACCGCGGAGGAGCATGCCGCATCATCGGCTCCAGCTGTTGCACCTACGTGCCAGATAACTCACCTTCAGTCTACAAAGCAATCGAACACCTCCACAGACTGTCCTCAGAGGTTCACCAGGAGCAGGAAGGATGGTCGCTTGGAGGCTGGTTCTGGGACACTTTGAAGAACTGGGGATGGAGATTGTTCACGTTTTTATTGATACCAATCATGATACTGTGTGGGTGTTGCCTAGGTATTCAATGTTTACCACCTTTATGTGCACTCATTTCCAACTGTATGTGCCCAAAGACTTTGAACTTTAAACCTGAGCACATGAGTCCCCTATACGAGATAGAGGTGAGTGGTCTCATGGGGATCGATCCGAACTGACAAGCTGGCGAGACATGTTAAAGGGAGGACTGTGGAATTTTAGTTCATGTACTAAACATCATCTACGCCATCTTGCCGATTCACGTATGAACATACACGACAGCCATTTTAGGTACCATGGTCTCCCTGTTCACGATCGCCCATCAGCACACTTCCCTGAACCTTGCAAGCCTTCCCCGCGCCTCCTGGCTGCCCCCGCGCTCACATGCACAAGCCATGAAACCCCCCCATGACTCTGTCTCAGGGAATCACACCCCGCGCCTGACCAACACCTCCTTTCCGCCCATGAATACCCCTCCTTTGATGACCCCTTCCTCTGAGCCCGACTGCCTGTACGAACCGCTGGTCATCCCTTAGCCCGAGGATACAGTTTATTGCCCACTACTGCATGCACTCGCCTCTCCTGAAAGAGACCACTATTGATCATGACGTCCCCAACCCCTGAGATTCGATCAGGCGCACACATTCCAAAGGAATCGGCAGAACACTCAGCTGCGTGATGGCCCCTCCCAATCATATGAGGGGAAAGGGCCTCTACTGTTGTCATGTGTTGGAATGGGCCGGAACTGGGGGGAGCCGGGGATGTCGTTCTCATACTTCACAATGTCCTTGCTGTAATAAAGAACGTTCACATGTCTTAGACCAGTGTATAAAAAGACCAGGTCTCAGAGAGGTAGAGAGAGCACCTCGAGACGATACCTTGTTGTCTGATCTGATGTGTTCTACTCCGACGGAATAAACTTGTTTCCTGTCTTCCTGTCTCCAGCGCCTGCCTCTTTATTGAATAACTTCGTATGGTATTAGAGGCGTTTTACGCCGGGCAAATTTAACTTAGGAAACATCTACTGAAATCGCCTGACCATTTTGAATTGATCTTTATCAATCCCACTCGACTTTCATATGTGCTCCGCCTTCCCAGTGGTGGCGGGCTCACCTGTGTCCAATTGTCATTGTTCGTGTCAGTGTTAGAGACTACTAGTTCCAGAGTTCAACGTGCTGGCGATTGGGTTGCAGGGTGGTGGGGCCTCACATTTGAAAAACAAACTTTCTTTGTTGGAGTTGGAATTCCGCTCTTCATTGCCTTAACATCAAAGGCAAACACGCTTGGTGGTGCAGATCGGAAATCTGCGTCTCTCCGCTCCGTCTGCTGCTGATGTTAACAAGCTGCCTCTGATGTTTGTTGGCGGGCCGTGGAAGCATCCGACTCTCGGTAACAACTCTGCATTCCAATGAATACCACGGCCGCTTCCTGAAAGGGACATATATTGTGGATACACTTGGGTTAAGTGGGCTCTGATGTAACTGAAGTTGGAAAATAGTGAAGTCCTTGAATATA
Source organism: Lissotriton helveticus (assembly GCF_964261635.1). NCBI lineage: Eukaryota > Metazoa > Chordata > Amphibia > Caudata > Salamandridae > Lissotriton > Lissotriton helveticus. Next base: position 397,792,518 of record NC_136057.1, read on the forward strand.
TGAGAGATGATCTTGTATTGCAGAAACATATGGGTCTATTTTTGTGATTTAACATGAAACTGTTTGCTAAGATCAAGAACTTAAATTGTGATAGACACCACTGATTTACCAATGAATTGATTTAAGTGAGTAAAAAAACATTTTGAGTAAATGAACTTGCCCATCCAGGGCTCAATTATGTTAATTGCATAAAAAGAAAGTGGTATGAATTGTCACTAATATGCGAAAAAATTAAATGTTGGTATATAATTGTGTTAATTCAGAAATTCATTCAAGACCTGAGTGTGTGCTATTGAACTGATAATGATCAATAGATGAATTTTGAGTTATTGATATAACGATATTGTATATATAATTGCATCTATGTAAATAATGTATATATTCACACTCAAAGATGGCTCCCACAGTGACGACAAATGTTAGTCCACTTTCCATGTTTATGTTTTTGGAGGCTTCCGAGCAAACAACGTGAGAATTGTATGTATAAAATGGCGGTAGCCTTTGTTTACGTTGACACAGTGGAATAAGGCATGTATGCCAAAACGCGTCCTGTTTGTGTGCAAATAAATTGCTAATTTGCAAAAACCTACCACGCGAGTGCAGCCGCTTCCTTCTTTTCTGGGGGAAATCTTGGAGTCGATATATATATACCTTTGTGCGCTCTCCGGCTGTGCGTGGAAATACGGCAGAGCCAAGCCGTTTCCAATTCCAGTACCAATCCATGGTTTGAATATATATATATATATATATATATATATATATATATATATTTTCTTCACCCTCCTCCTTGTAGAGAAAGAATTAGCCGCACACCGCAACTGAGCTTGCATTCATTCTTTTATTTCCTTCAGCATCCTGACATGTTTCGTTGTTACAAACAACTTTCTCAAAGGATTATGCCTTGCGGAAAAACACCAACGCTGCTTCTGATTTTAACCTCACACAGGTGTGTTGCTTTTATTTCATTGTCCCCGATGGGACGCCCCTCGTGAGCACGCCAAGCATTGTGGTGTTTGTAGTTTTATCCATTTTTCATTTTGAACCCTCCGATGGGTGTATTTTATTTCCGTTCTTGAATGGTGCAAAGTCAGTTGTGCCACTTGCAAAGCCCCTCTTCAGGCTTGCTGTGATCCAAGCCAGAGCAGGTCTCTGGCGTCACCTGTCCACCCTCAATCGCTTCCACGGCACAAAACAAGGGTTCCTGGCGGGTGAACGCTGGCGCACTTGCTGGAGGTGCGTAACTTACGGTAGAACCAAACCGTTGAATATTTTCTTCACCCTCCTCCTTGTAGAGAAAGAATTAGCCGCACACCGCAACTGAGCTTGCATTCATTCTTTTATTTCCTTCAGCATCCTGACATGTTTCGTTGTTACAAACAACTTTCTCAAAGGATTATGCCTTGCGGAAAAACACCAACGCTGCTTCTGATTTTAACCTCACACAGGTGTGTTGCTTTTATTTCATTGTCCCCGATGGGACGCCCCTCGTGAGCACGCCAAGCATTGTGGTGTTTGTAGTTTTATCCATTTTTCATTTTGAACCCTCCGATGGGTGTATTTTATTTCCGTTCTTGAATGGTGCAAAGTCAGTTGTGCCACTTGCAAAGCCCCTCTTCAGGCTTGCTGTGATCCAAGCCAGAGCAGGTCTCTGGCGTCACCTGTCCACCCTCAATCGCTTCCACGGCACAAAACAAGGGTTCCTGGCGGGTGAACGCTGGCGCACTTGCTGGAGGTGCGTAACTTACGGTAGAACCAAACCGTTGAATATTTTCTTCACCCTCCTCCTTGTAGAGAAAGAATTAGCCACACACCGCAACTGAGCTTGCATTCATTCTTTTATTTCCTTCAGCATCCTGACATGTTTCGTTGTTACAAACAACTTTCTCAAAGGATTATGCCTTGCGGAAAAACACCAACGCTGCTTCTGATTTTAACCTCACACAGGTGTGTTGCTTTTATTTCATTGTCCCCGATGGGACGCCCCTCGTGAGCACGCCAAGCATTGTGGTGTTTGTAGTTTTATCCATTTTTCATTTTGAACCCTCCGATGGGTGTATTTTATTTCCGTTCTTGAATGGTGCAAAGTCAGTTGTGCCACTTGCAAAGCCCCTCTTCAGGCTTGCTGTGATCCAAGCCAGAGCAGGTCTCTGGCGTCACCTGTCCACCCTCAATCGCTTCCACGGCACAAAACAAGGGTTCCTGGCGGGTGAACGCTGGCGCACTTGCTGGAGGTGCGTAACTTACGGTAGAACCAAACCGTTGAATATTTTCTTCACCCTCCTCCTTGTAGAGAAAGAATTAGCCGCACACCGCAACTGAGCTTGCATTCATTCTTTTATTTCCTTCAGCATCCTGACATGTTTCGTTGTTACAAACAACTTTCTCAAAGGATTATGCCTTGCGGAAAAACACCAACGCTGCTTCTGATTTTAACCTCACACAGGTGTGTTGCTTTTATTTCATTGTCCCCGATGGGACGCCCCTCGTGAGCACGCCAAGCATTGTGGTGTTTGTAGTTTTATCCATTTTTCATTTTGAACCCTCCGATGGGTGTATTTTATTTCCGTTCTTGAATGGTGCAAAGTCAGTTGTGCCACTTGCAAAGCCCCTCTTCAGGCTTGCTGTGATCCAAGCCAGAGCAGGTCTCTGGCGTCACCTGTCCACCCTCAATCGCTTCCACGGCACAAAACAAGGGTTCCTGGCGGGTGAACGCTGGCGCACTTGCTGGAGGTGCGTAACTTACGGTAGAACCAAACCGTTGAATATTTTCTTCACCCTCCTCCTTGTAGAGAAAGAATTAGCCGCACACCGCAACTGAGCTTGCATTCATTCTTTTATTTCCTTCAGCATCCTGACATGTTTCGTTGTTACAAACAACTTTCTCAAAGGATTATGCCTTGCGGAAAAACACCAACGCTGCTTCTGATTTTAACCTCACACAGGTGTGTTGCTTTTATTTCATTGTCCCCGATGGGACGCCCCTCGTGAGCACGCCAAGCATTGTGGTGTTTGTAGTTTTATCCATTTTTCATTTTGAACCCTCCGATGGGTGTATTTTATTTCCGTTCTTGAATGGTGCAAAGTCAGTTGTGCCACTTGCAAAGCCCCTCTTCAGGCTTGCTGTGATCCAAGCCAGAGCAGGTCTCTGGCGTCACCTGTCCACCCTCAATCGCTTCCACGGCACAAAACAAGGGTTCCTGGCGGGTGAACGCTGGCGCACTTGCTGGAGGTGCGTAACTTACGGTAGAACCAAACCGTTGAATATTTTCTTCACCCTCCTCCTTGTAGAGAAAGAATTAGCCGCACACCGCAACTGAGCTTGCATTCATTCTTTTATTTCCTTCAGCATCCTGACATGTTTCGTTGTTACAAACAACTTTCTCAAAGGATTATGCCTTGCGGAAAAACACCAACGCTGCTTCTGATTTTAACCTCACACAGGTGTGTTGCTTTTATTTCATTGTCCCCGATGGGACGCCCCTCGTGAGCACGCCAAGCATTGTGGTGTTTGTAGTTTTATCCATTTTTCATTTTGAACCCTCCGATGGGTGTATTTTATTTCCGTTCTTGAATGGTGCAAAGTCAGTTGTGCCACTTGCAAAGCCCCTCTTCAGGCTTGCTGTGATCCAAGCCAGAGCAGGTCTCTGGCGTCACCTGTCCACCCTCAATCGCTTCCACGGCACAAAACAAGGGTTCCTGGCGGGTGAACGCTGGCGCACTTGCTGGAGGTGCGTAACTTACAGTAGAACCAAACCGTTGAATATTTTCTTCACCCTCCTCCTTGTAGAGAAAGAATTAGCCGCACACCGCAACTGAGCTTGCATTCATTCTTTTATTTCCTTCAGCATCCTGACATGTTTCGTTGTTACAAACAACTTTCTCAAAGGATTATGCCTTGCGGAAAAACACCAACGCTGCTTCTGATTTTAACCTCACACAGGTGTGTTGCTTTTATTTCATTGTCCCCGATGGGACGCCCCTCGTGAGCACGCCAAGCATTGTGGTGTTTGTAGTTTTATCCATTTTTCATTTTGAACCCTCCGATGGGTGTATTTTATTTCCGTTCTTGAATGGTGCAAAGTCAGTTGTGCCACTTGCAAAGCCCCTCTTCAGGCTTGCTGTGATCCAAGCCAGAGCAGGTCTCTGGCGTCACCTGTCCACCCTCAATCGCTTCCACGGCACAAAACAAGGGTTCCTGGCGGGTGAACGCTGGCGCACTTGCTGGAGGTGCGTAACTTACGGTAGAACCAAACCGTTGAATATTTTCTTCACCCTCCTCCTTGTAGAGAAAGAATTAGCCGCACACCGCAACTGAGCTTGCATTCATTCTTTTATTTCCTTCAGCATCCTGACATGTTTCGTTGTTACAAACAACTTTCTCAAAGGATTATGCCTTGCGGAAAAACACCAACGCTGCTTCTGATTTTAACCTCACACAGGTGTGTTGCTTTTATTTCATTGTCCCCGATGGGACGCCCCTCGTGAGCACGCCAAGCATTGTGGTGTTTGTAGTTTTATCCATTTTTCATTTTGAACCCTCCGATGGGTGTATTTTATTTCCGTTCTTGAATGGTGCAAAGTCAGTTGTGCCACTTGCAAAGCCCCTCTTCAGGCTTGCTGTGATCCAAGCCAGAGCAGGTCTCTGGCGTCACCTGTCCACCCTCAATCGCTTCCACGGCACAAAACAAGGGTTCCTGGCGGGTGAACGCTGGCGCACTTGCTGGAGGTGCGTAACTTACGGTAGAACCAAACCGTTGAATATTTTCTTCACCCTCCTCCTTGTAGAGAAAGAATTAGCCGCACACCGCAACTGAGCTTGCATTCATTCTTTTATTTCCTTCAGCATCCTGACATGTTTCGTTGTTACAAACAACTTTCTCAAAGGATTATGCCTTGCGGAAAAACACCAACGCTGCTTCTGATTTTAACCTCACACAGGTGTGTTGCTTTTATTTCATTGTCCCCGATGGGACGCCCCTCGTGAGCCCCTATATATCACAAAAGCCTCACCCAAGGGAAAGAGTGAGCCGCACACATCACGGTGAGTTTCCAAACTTTTATTTTCACTCGGGCGCTCCACTATCCTAATGCATTTCGGCCAACCTTTGGCCTTCTTCAGAGGAGGAGCACGACAAACATCACGGGGCTGTAATCAACCTGTCAGGGCCAACTCCTTGCTCATTTTATGTGTCCATGATTACCCTCCAGTGGGTGTTGCGATGAACTGCAGTATAGAGCCTTCTGGTTCCTGTAGTTAAAAACAGCCTCACAGTGATATCCCTTCGGTGGGCGATGCTTTTTAATTCTGTCGCATTTCTTTATTCCACGATTCCCTCACAAACCATTGCGACCTTGCCGGTAGCCTGCCACCATTGGATGGCAGAGGAAACACGCGAAACATGCTTTGAATATATATATCAGAATGCTTTATCGCAAAGTGAAATAAAGAAGGCACTCACTCATCTTCATTTTGGTGTTAGGCGGATTTATTACATAATTGTTGCCATGCCCTACGCGTTTCGGTCAGGTAACTCTGACCTTGTTCACGGGATATATATATATATATATATATATATATTTATACACAAAAAATGAACAGATAACTCTGGGTAGTTCTCAAGTTTAGGTGGAAAGCAGCTCCAGTATAGAGCACTCTCAACACCAGCAAAACTCTAAATTTGCTCACCTCAAATGTCTACTTTTCTATCAAAGTCTTTAAGCGTACGATTAGCACGGTGCCATCCACGCCGATATAGAAAGGGACAAAGCCTTTTACCATTCCTAGAGCAAAGTCTTTAAGCATAGGATTAGCACAGTGTTATCAATGCTGAGCTATAAAATGGCCAAAGCCTTTTACCACTCCAGGCACTGTATTACAGCTTTGAATTGGTAAAATACCATCCAAGCCAACCGAAAATCAATAAAAGCAACCCCTGACATGTGTTTCCCTCTCATTAAAGCTCTTCAGAGAGGTATAGCTCTGTCCAGACACAAGAGAGCACCCAGTATAAGTCAAAACAAAACCCTTTCAGCCATAGAGTGACGCATAAATTATGCAAAAAATGAAGCAGAGAACTCTGGGTGGTTCTCAAGTTTAGGTGGAAAGCAGCTCCAGTATGGAGCACTCTCAACACCAGCGACACTAAATTTGCTCACCTCATACCCCTGACCATGTGTAGGCCACAAAATCAGCCGTTAGTGGGACTTGCAAAGGACTTTTCCCATGACTGTCTGTACTGACAGACATGCTTGCAGAATGTATTACAGTGGTTTGATAAACCTGCTGCAGTGGATTACAAGTAACTGATGTTAGCTCCAATAATTATTCAGGCTTAGACTTTCAAATGCAGTTCTTATGCAGGGGGGGGGGCACATTTAAGTTATATGTTATGCGGATGAGGCGTAAATATTACTGGGGATGAGGAACTACATGTGTTTTTCTCCAGTGAAGAATCATGCATGCTCTAAACAGAAGCATCAATAACAGCACGTCATAGTGCCGGTTTGATGCTGCAATTGCCTCCTTGTGGAAGATGACAATACCCGTCTTGGTGTGTTCATGGTAATTTATTGTTAAACCCCAATCATGGGTATACAGGGCAAACGTTTTATTTATCTAAATAATTATTTCTTTTGCGCTTCTCACACAAGAAAAAGGCTAGCCAGGATTCATAGTCAAGACAGCATTCGTTTCCAAATAACACTAAAATAAAACAGATAAATCAGTGCATAAAACAATATATACAGTTGATATTGATTCGTTTTCTAGAGCGTGCAAATGCCAATGGCGTCTTGGCGCTAATGAAGAAAGCACTAACTAGTGAATCGTTCTTGAAATAAGAACCTATAACTTACATCATATCACACTGAGCAAGAGAATAGCCAGGTTTTAAGCTCTTTCCTAAATCTGAGCAGATTGGACTGGTTTCTCAGATATTCAGGAAGGTTGTTCCACAGTTGAGCTGTGAAATGGATCAAACTCCTGCCACCCCACTTCTCACTTTTGATTTTGCGGACATTCACTGTGCAGGAGTTGGCAGCAGCGGTTCGTCCATTGGGGCATAGGGGCGGAGCCCCACCAGCCACCACATGGACCCGCATCGCTGCCGCCGGCCGCAATCCTCTAAATAAAATAAATACATTGCAATACATTCATTGCAACAATCAGCCGCCAGGTGGCCTGCTGCAGTTGCGCAATCCCGATAGTTGCGCAATCCCGATGGGGAACTTACAGTGCGCATGCTTGGGAAAGTTGGATACTTCCTCAAGCATGTGCACTGGAAGGTCCCCAGCGGGGCCCAGGGGTGCTGTTCGCCTGCCACAGCCCGGGTTCACAAAGGGCGACAGGGCGAGCAGCAAAAATGCCCCTCTAGCCAATAGGATTGGCTTGTCAGCCCCGCAGCTTCCATCATTGGATGCCGCGCGTGGGGGTATTTGGAATTGGCTGGTTTTGTGACGTGGCAGCGCAAGCTGAGGAGCTAACAGGATGTGGAGCGCATCGGAGCAGCGTGACTGCAGCAACACGTGGTATTTCGTGTCTGACTCGGCGCTGATAATTCCAATGCTGTGCCCCGCAGTTGCCGGAATGTTCACTCTCTCCAAGGTCGGTGCATTATTAAATAAAAATACCAGGCCTACTGCCACCTTCCCGACCACCCTTCTCCACACCTCGCCTAATCCCAGCCCTTTTCCGTGCCTCTGCTGGAGTCGGAAGCGCGCTCACAGCAGCAGTGAGAGGGAGCAGCCTGTCAGCACGGATGGTTTTGTCCTTGCAGCGCAGTTCTACAGAGTTGATGTGCGTAAAAAAGTATGGGAACTATGATCTGGGACTCACTCCTCTAATCTAAGGTAACTTTATTTTCAAATCAATTCCTGCCAGCAATGTAGACTGTGCGATTGCAGTATTTAGTGGAGTAGAGTGGGTCTTTTGAGTCTCTCGAATCTATTATGGCCCAATCTGTTCGAGGAAAACACCGCACTAGTTCCCTCTTACTATTTCTTTTGCAGCCACTTAAACGGAGAAGGGAGCCTGAACTCAGTCTCTCACGTGGCTCCACTTTATTCTGGGAAACAAGAAAAGTCAGCGAGTGAGAACACTTCGCTATTCTTTTGGTAGGTCCAATTCAGTTGTGTCTATTTTTATTAGCACGTTTGCTTAAAGCTCTGGGTGCTCGCAGGGTGTTGTGTGTGTGTGTGCACGTGGTGTGTGGGTTTTATTTCATCTTCGGCTCTGAGCTGGATGGAGTAAGGGGTAGGCTTTTGTCAGGCAGAGGGGCACTGAACTCCAGAAGCTCATTCACGCCTCAGTGCAGGGGAACAGCATATGCTGGGGTGACTTGTTACAATATCAATTGTGAACTTCACGTTTTGAAAGTGCAAGGTGTCACTGCAGCTATATTCAAAGGTCTTTTTAATTGTACCCCATAAATGTTTAAACATCCTTTCGTTTTTTACTGCAGTGCGTGTGTTGTACTAAAGTATGTAAACCTTTGACCCCTTTGTTTACTGGGTACCAGTGAAGCCCCGGGTAATGTTTGTTGCCACCCTATATTCGTCCCTCTGTCTGTCCCTCTCTAAAAGACGCTGGAAATTCAGTTGTTTAGTTCGGCAGATTGTGGGTCCACAATAGCTCTGATTCACTTATTTGTTTCAAAGTCAAGTTTTTTTCTCAATGGGCCTTTGATTAAGATGGATTAAATGATTTTAAACTGACCGGCAACAGGGTATTTATTCAAATTTTGTGATAAGGTTTATTATCAATATTATTAAACACAATTGTTTTATTACATTTATGTATCGTTACATGGAGCTCAGAGGGGCTTCCTGGCACCTTTATTAGAAAACAAAAAAAATGACCACATTTCTTGTCAAATTAATTCACGCTAAGCAACAACCAACTGAAAATGAAAGTGACTTTTATTGGTGTGAAAGCTGTGGGGTTCTCTGAAAGGAGTGAAGCACTTTGAATTAAATAACTACGCTCTATGTATGTGGTAAGGTCTTCAGTGTGTCTCACTCTCTCTCGCTTTCTTTTTCACACCATTTTCCTCTGCACTCTTTCTCTCTTTGAAACATGCTCCCATGTTCCTCCCCATGTATTCCTGGAATCTTGCACCTGCATGCCTCTCAAGCAGTCGTTCTCCTCTCCAACAGTTTCCATTCTCTCCTTTTTGTGCATACTTCCTTTCATCTCCTCCACCTTTCCATGTCCCATGCGCACAGAACATGCCCCTCCACTCACCCGTGAGCACTGCATCCTCGTTTCCTTTCTTTGGGTACATATTTGACAGTAGTGTGACCCCCTTTATATGCGAGCTCACAATTGGCACACTACCATTTTCAAGATGCTCGCAGAGAGGCCAAGGACTGAATGTGCCTGTTGTGTGAATACCTTTATCACCAGTGCTCAATTTGAGCAGGTGCTTTCAGGTGCCCAGCACCAGCACTTCTTTTACAGGGCCGGGGCTACGATTTCTGTTCCTGCAGGTGATAGTTTCAATATTAATTGCCCAATTTAAAATAAAAAGAACCACATACCTTGCATGGTGACGGGCTAGTATGTTTTCATAGGGAGGCATACATCTGTTCAGCAGATAACACGTGCATGCCCTCTTTTCAAATGTTTGGGTTCTAATGAGCACTAAATATACATTTCCTGCACAGACCAGCAGACTACCTCACAGGAAGTTTCATTTCGTGTATAAAGTGCCTCGATTTTTTGAATAGCACACAGACTTTACTGTGGGTCCTCTTTCATTCACTCTTATAATTTCTGAGTGTTATGTTAATCAACATGCACGCCGAAGTCGCTGGTTCACCCAGTATGTACGATAATTGCTAATATGCAAGGACCGTTTTAGACAGTCCTACTTGGGACAAAAAGAGCATGCAAGTTGTTCAGAGTACTGAACGAACGTTTCTTTTTGTTTTCTCTTCCCTTTTCCTTACCAATTTTACCTGCCCGACCCACAGATCTTCTTTTTTCTTGTTGACAAATACAGGTAGGATTTTTAGTACGGAATAAGGATATCAGCACGAATTATACGCACTGATACACAGGGGTATAAGGTTAAATTAAGGTATGCACAGATGTACTGATCCGACACATCCGCACAACCGTAGCTGACCCACATAATACACACGGGTGAGGAGCTTGTGTTTTGTTTTTGTGGGATCTCATTTCAAGGTTAGTTCTTAACAGTGCATACAAAGCAAGTTAATCAACACAACGTTCACTGCTCTAGATAGATTTCTGGTATGTATACATGCTGGAATTGGAGCCATGATCTCTTTTGTATGCAATTCATTCTAATTTAGAGTCTCACAACTCTCTTTAATTTCACCTGTTCACGTGGGCAATCGGGCCTGTGTAACTTTTTTGACCACATATGAATTTAATTTAATTTGATTTATGGAATGTCGTATTGAAATAATCACCAGTGCATGACATGCCTGTGGTATAGACAACCATTGATCTGTGCATGATATGCCTATATGATTGCCATTATGATATACATTCCCGCAGGGGCATTTGAAAGGTTGTATGTTCTAGTCCGCCTTTTTGCACGTGGCTTCAAAACGCTGTTATAATATGGATTCTTTAATTCTGCTTTTTGCATCTGGGGACACGTGACCAGCCCAGGCCTGTCTTACTTTTAAATGTTGTTCATGCGCCCCGAGGTTTATTCCTTTATAGATTGTTACTTGCACTTTATCATACATTGGTGCTGCGTGTCGTGAACTCTTTACACACATTTGTAAGAGTAGTTTTTATCTAATGAAATATTGTTTAGCCTGTATCATTCACAAAGGCAGTGTAGTTGCTATTCCCTTCTGCTTTTAATCATGTTGCTATTTTAACAATGTTTTAATTGTTTTGATGAATTATGAAACTGTACTGTATGTGGTGTTAAGGATTTTTGAAATCCGAAAAAAACGTGAGGATGATGACTAATAGTCGCTAAACAAACGATAGTCTGAAAAATGATAGTGGTGAATTCACGGGCTGGTTTTTTATTGATTTGTTTTTTGCCCACACCCTTACTGTTGGCCCTATGGTGTCGTTTGTCAGTGTTTTCTTTCTGTTTTTATGTCTTGGCCCAAGTCTGGCTTCTGATATGCTTTCAGTGTTAGCTGTTAACTTGCTGATCTGAAGGCCCGAGTACCCATTAATGTTTGCAGCACATGGTGGTTTCTCACAGTACACCACATGTCGACTGCCCCTCCACCTTTATTCATGTTTAAGGGTAGGTTATGTGTATTTGTAGAGCGCTCCACCGCCCACGAGGGTATCCAGGCGCTGTGTACGGGTCCAGCCTCGCCTAGAGGACCTAGGGAGAGTTATTCAAAGGACCAGTTCTTCTTCTGCTGTATGTGTGGTGGGAGTAAAACACAACTTGTTCTTTATCCATCACATCTTTTATTTTTGATGTGCGTGTAAGCCACTGCTAATCGCCCAACATTGGCCTCCGAGCACCTGGAGGAGTACATACAGAGCCGGCTTTAGGGCGGTGAGACGGGTGCAGCAGCACCTGTTGCTGACCTTGGTTGGGGGCACGGTTTAAATTACTTATGGGTTTAAAAGGACTGTGATTCTGGGCAAATCACTTAATCTCCCTGTGCCTGAATGTGTCCCTGTGTAACATAACCGGTGCTCATGTAAAGTGCTCCAATACCTTTGGGTCGAGTTTGTGCTATATAAATCTGCATTAAAAAAAGGCTTATTGTATGTTGATGGCAAGGAAACCAGTCACATCTTTTCTGCTGGTGCGTTTGAATTACAAGGCTCATCTCTCCCGTTTTGTCGCTTTCACTCAGAGTTTTTTGGGAATATCCTGATTAAGTGATTTGTAATGAATCTGTCACACATATATTCCTCATTGCCTCATTGCTTCCCCAGTGACTTTCCAGCCAAAAGACAACTGGATCCCCTTCCAGCAGTATCTGAGTCTGAAATGTGTCTCTGTTATGTAATGCTCACCTTAAATTTAGCCTTTACTACTCACATCAGTGGCACCTCCTGTTGTGGTTGTGGTCAAAGTTTTATAATTGGGTAGCTCATGTGCATTTTCATGACTAATAGTTGGGACAGATGCTAGTCTATAAGCGATCCTTGGGGATGGGCTGAGAACGGTTCAATACATTTTACTCCTCTGCATATACCATTGTTGCTTGCTTGGCATCAGTCATGGGTCATTGACATCCCATTCTAGTTGCTAAATATTCTGATTTAAAGCTGTGAAAACACAAGGAATCTATTTACTCCACATCAAAAACTGTTTATTGGTAATGGGGTAACAGTCAGTACCAATGTTGTAGGGCAGGATCTTGATATGGCTGCCATCCTTCCATCATGCTGCCTTATCCATGGTTGCTCATTCCATCTTAGAATAACTTCACTCTGTCAGTGCCACCAATTGCAATGATTTGATCTTTCCTTGTGTCATCACCCACAACAAATTCTTCTACTCTTAGAGCTGAGATTTTCATGAAAGTCTTATAGTCTGAATTCAGCACCTGAGCGTAATAGGACGGAATGTATGAAGCTCTGTGGTTATACTGAATAAGCAGCTACCTATGTTATGCCATCTATTAATGTAATAACTGCACTTTCACAATTACTTTATTAACCTTCCTGCTTTCTCAAATTTGCTTGAAAATGCACATTTTTCTTCTTTTTTTTCAAAATTTTCGTGGGGGGAGTTATCCCCCCAAATCCCCCTTTTGGGGTTCGGACTCGCTCGCTGCACTCGCTCGCTACGGTGCTGTATGCAAATCACTTTGCGCCGCACCACTTTAAAATGTCACACACCGCCCCTGAGAGTTGGTTGATCGTACCTTCTTCTCCAGCTGTACCAAGAAAGATTCTTTTTCAGGCATGCTAGGGCATTCCCATACAGGGTTTTGTGACCGACACATAGGGCCATATTATCAAGAACGGTGATAACATTATCACCGCTTTAGCGGCAGAAAACTGCTGCTAAAGCGGCGATAAAGGGCTTGAGAATATGCCCTTGTGAATTCCCATAGAAGCCCAGGTTCACACCAGAACCTGGGCTTCTATGGGAATTCTAAAGGGCATATTATCAAGCCCCTTATCGCCGCTTTAGCTGCTTTTTCCTGCCGCTAAAGCGACGATAATGTTATTGCCGTTCTTGATAATATGGCCCTCAGGGACCTTAAACTTGACTCTTTTCTTTGCTAGAAGCCACTGGAGGTCTGAAAGGGTCTCGGTCACAGACTTGAATTTTGCAATTCTTTTTTTAAAAGTCTTGCTTCTGGATTCCGCAGAACGTGAAGTTTTTTTAAGTTAGCCCTGGTGAATACCAAAATAAAGGGCATTGCAGTAACCCTGCCTCCATACACCAGTGCTCTAACCACATATTTTTTTTAATTCAAAAAGGGATAAAAGGAAGAATCTTCCTAATCTTGCCCAGAAAAAAAGCAGGAGGAAGTGAGTTTATCACTACAATCCCAGTTTTCCCCTCAAATACTGCAATCTCTAGAATCTTACACAGAAATCCATTTCATACCTGCTGCCCTGCTGGAAGACCCCCTCCCTTTCCCCTCGCAGTGTCCAGAGAACCAGAAACAGAATCCTTAGAGACCCCGTAATGGTTAAAACACTTAAGAGATAGCACAGGCTTTCCCCCTCCTTTTCGTTTGTAATTTATGGTTTCGTGTAGCAAGGCTAAAAGCTGAGCTCAGCAGGTTTTTTTGGCTGTCAGTGTCAGTTTTCTTGGCCCAGCACAGCTTATTATTGTAATACAATACTCTGCTTTGCAAGCCTAGATTTGCTTAAGTACTTTTTTTTCATTTTCTTTTGTTTGCTTTCTTATTTCGAGCCCACTTCGTTTAAAGACACTTGCATTTTACTCTTCGTTTCTTAGATAATGTTGGAAATAAAAATGTATTGACATATAACCCTAAGGAAACACAGCCATAGTAAGTAACACTGTGTAATTAATTGTGGCATCAGTATTGCCCTGCTGCAGGCCCATACAGGAAAGCATTGTTTATATTACCGTATGGTTTGGGATACATAATAAAACCACGGTGAAGTGGAACGTGTTAAAACCTCATATATGAACAGTGATAATGATACGCTCTGCCAGGGCCTCTGTTATTATACAGTGAACTATCAGTAATATCCTAATAGAGGTAAAAGCAACAAAATGATGGAAGAAATGCTTGAATGAGTCTCAGCCGCATTCCAGTCCATCTAATGAGAACGAAATAGGCTGAAAACAGTCTGCGGGTGGCTTGTGTTCCTGTTCAGAAGGCAATAGGTCTGGTATGTGTGACTGGACTGTGCCTTTTTGCAGCTGGACCAAGGCTGGTTTACAGAGGGGGTTGAGGTTGAGATGGGTGAATCAGCTGTTGAGGTGATTAACAGGTGCTAGGTGTCTGTCCTGCACTGAGGAACCAGGGAGCTGGGGTCCTTAAAATGGTTGAGTAGGCCGTATGAGCTTGCCCTGCCATGGGAAACATCTGCCTGTCCCTGGGAGGGTAAGAAGGGTGATGTGCCCCTATTATTAAACACGGCTCAAGCCTGGAAGAACTAACGGGTTATTGGGGTGCACCAAAGAGGTACCTGATAATGGCGGTTGTGGAGGACGCCGTAGTCTGCACACCTCTTGGCAGATCTAAGCAGGCTGGGGATGGCATGGAGACAGGCTACCAAAAAGCATGGATTTAAGGTTTTTAAATCACGTCTTCTGCGTAGAGGCAATGTGGCCTAACCATGTACTCAGTGGAGGAAAGAACGTTCAGGACAGACATGGATAGTTCAAGGTGAAAACAACTCCTTGAGGGGCGTGGCTCAGAGCAACACAGGAAGAGGTGGTGTCTTTATTTGTTATAATTGCTGTTGATTGCGACAGGAAGAAACTTCGTAGAGCATTAACCATTTACAGATAAAAGAACTGTGAACGAATAATAAAACCACTTGTAAAGTTAAGGGAAATATAGTGCTGAGAAAACAGCATAAACTCTGGAGACCAGAAGGAGGTGACTGATCACAGTAGATAGGAAAGCATATCCCGAAAGAAGTCCAATGCTTACATTAGTCTGTGTGTGGTCACATGTGCCAATATTACCCCCAACCAGACACTTAACTCAGTATATAAATAACGAAAGTTCTAAAAAATTTGATTAGGTGAAAGAACGCTCTTAAAAAACCTTTAAAACAGGCAAATCACCAAAAATTTAATTTAAAATACACAACGCGTTTGTATCTGTACTTTTTTCCTTAACTTGGGCTGGCCTCAGCGGGAAAAACAAAAACTGCACATATATTTAGAAGCAAAAACTATGCTTCCCCTACATTTTCAATATATAAATTACGTAAGGTGTGTTTGCGTTCGCTGTTGAGTCTATCTCGCCCCGCTCTACCGACTTAATTCAGTTACATGCACATGTCAACATATAAAAAGTTATTTTAGACTGTAGCTTTTGGCAGATTGAGCCAAACCAAATGAAGCTAGGAATAGCAGTATTATGCCAGCCAAGGTAAACAGACCTTTTCGTCCTGAATTTTTTGACATTTTTGGTAGTTGATACGAAGGCTGGTTGATTTTATTCCACAGAACCGGGTGGTTTAAAAAACGATATTTCACAGTGATTTATGAAATATGGAAAATATTTTACGTGTGCCAGTGAAATACGAAAAATATTCCACAGATCCCTCTGAAATGTGGGGGTCTATTATCATAATGGCAACCTGAACACATTCCACAGAGCTTCACCATTACCAGTTGTTTAATAACTATTGTAATAGTGAAAAGTAAACAAAACCTAAACATTCTAATTTGAATCAGTGTCCTTTGTTAACTGCACCTTGTTGAGCTGAGAAAACCACAGTTGAGGTGAAGTAAGGTTTCCCATCAAAACCTTAACCCCTGGAAGTCACCAGCTAAGGTCTACTATACAAAGAAATGAAACCCATAACTCACCCCAAATATTTGCGGTAGCTTCTTGCTTAATCTTATTAATCTGGACCCAAGCTACAGACCAGGCACATTTTCTTTGCTTGCACCATGAGAGAGCCCAAAACACGCCCTGGCCTCGTTACAGGCCCAGACTCTAACAATTCACGCCTTCGCTGAGGACGGTGCACTAGTGAAATACGGGACTGCGCCTGCACACTGCGGTTCATTCCTCCTTTCACTAGAGGTGGTCTGGTGTCTTCTGGAAGAGTTTGATGCTTTGGGGGTTCCTGGGAACCATTTTTTACCCTTTTGAGTCAACTTCTATGCCATTTTGCCCCTGTCTGTAATACAGCGTGGATGTAGTGGCAAAAGGTTCCCTCATTGTGCGCTGCACCCCTCGTGCTGTTGTCAGTGCAAAACGTACACTGGCACGATTCATAGTATGGAAGACGCCACACAAGCGTCTGCGGGCCCTTCTGTGAGGCCAAAGTGCCCCGGCAGTGCCCAAGGGCAGAAGCACGCACCCATGCATCTCTACAATGCCGCCTCTTGATTCCCTCCACAGTCTATTTGAAACTCACAACACAGAATGCTACTCAGAGATTTATTAGTTTCTTGTGTACTCGTTATCATGTTATTTTTGTTTGTGTTATTGTCTCTTCCATTTTATAACTTTTACATTGGCAATTACAAAGCGCTCATGTTTGTGCAATACAAACCTTCAAAACAAATAAACTTATCTATATGTGTGCGCTCGTGCACCCAGACAGTTATACACACACACAAACAAGCACGTACTTATGGCTACTTATGTGGAGAATATATATATATATATATATATATATATATATATATATATATATATATATATATATATATATATATATATATATATATATATATATATGTATATGTATAGATACACACACACACATATATACATATATATATATGTATTACCTACTGGCGGTCGCCAGTAGGTATATATAGTTAGGATTTTTTCTCTATGGGTTTTTTGAAAATTCTATGTCTAATAACTTTGGCGTTTGTGGACGGAATTGGCTGAAATTTTCAGGAAATGGCACATTTTGTTTCTGAGCAGCCCCTGAAAATTGGGGGGGGGTTCGTCCAGGGGGGGTCGAGAAAAAAGGGGGGTCCCAAAACGTGTTTTTAACATTGAGTTTTCCATAGGGCGGTTGGCCTCACTTTTAGCCCGAACGGCTGAATGGATTTGCACGAAACTTGGCAAAATTGTAGGGACTGGTAGCCCGATGTGCCTTTTGTAGGTCTCAATATATGTGCTACAGTGGATTTTGAGAAATTAACGTTTAAAAAAAGATATATATCTGTAACAGCGGACCGGGCAGCGCTCCAGGACGCGTACTTTTCGCGCAACGGAGCTTTGTGAAGCGAAGCTGATTGGTTCTGCGGCGTCTGTCAACATTCCAAACAGTCCGTAGCGGCCGCCATCTTGTCTCTCGGTAGGATCGAGAGACAAGAGGAGGCCAAAGCGAAGGGGCAAATGACCATAAGGGGGAATAGTAGATCCTCGCTGACCCCCTAGGTTTGATGTGGAGGTTTTAAAAGGGCCCCGCGGGGCAAAAAAAAAAAAAATAATAATAATCCAACGGCTGAATGGATTTGCACGAAACTTGGCAAAATTGTAGGGACTGGTAGCCCGATGTGCCTTTGCTAGGTCTCAATATATGTGCTTCAGTGGATTTTGAGAAATTAACGTTCAAAAAAAGATATATATCTGTAACAGCGCACCGCTTCGCGTACTTTTCGCGTTACGGAGCTTTGCGAAGCGAAGCTGATTGGCTCTCCGGTGTCTGTAAACATTCCAAACAGTACGCAGCGGCCGCCATCTTGTCTCTCGGTAGGATCGAGAGACAAGAGGAGGCCAAAGCGAAGGGGCAAATGACCATAAGGGGGCATAGTAGATCCTCGCTGACCCCCTAGGTTTGATGTGGAGGTTTTAAAAGGGCCCCGCGGGGCAAAAAAAATAATAATAATAATAATCGAACGGCTGAATGGATTTGCACGAAACTTGGTAAAATATTAGGGACTGGTAGCCCGATGTGCCTTTGCTAGGTCTCAATATATGTGCTTCAGTGCATTTTGAGAAATTAACGTTCAAAAACAAGATATATATCTGTAACAGCGCTCCGCTTCGCGGAGATAAAATTATATCTGTATTACCTAGCTGTTGCTAACACCAGTTAGCGACGGCTAGTAGGAGATAGCGACCATCTTGGGCCCCACTTTGCATGTGAGTGATATTTATCACTAATGACATGCAAAGTGGGCATGCCAAGATGTTAGCGACTGGAAACAGTCGCTAACATCGCTATCTCCTATTATCAACTTTTGGAAATATTCGAGATAAGCGCGAATATCTCCAAAAAGTAACAGCTGCCCTGAGCAGTTCTTAGCCATGTTATCCAATGGGAGGTGGATAACATGGCTAAGAGCATTAGCTTGGTAATGCATGAATATCGCTGAGTTTTCAGCGATATTAATGCATTGCGGTCGTTTTTTATCGTATTTGCGATAAACCTTGATAATAGCAAGGTTTATCTGCGATAATTTCTGACGGTAAAAAAATCTTTGCAATGCATCGTTAGGGATAAATATCGCTTAACTTTGGTAATATGCCCCAACGTCTGTTAACGTTCGATTCGAAGGAAATCAGGAAGTGTTGAAAAACATTGTCTGCGCCATCTTGTCTTTTTTCAAATGCCACACTTTTGTCGTGCACGGCAGCCATTTTAGATGCCTTGACCAGACCCACTCTGTGCACGCTGTCGATCCTTAGCATGGCTCCCCACCCTCGCAAGCATCTCACCCAGGCAGTGGTCACCCCCGCTCTCTGTCTTATGCATGGGTAATAAACCTCCCCCCATCTGCGCTGCTCTTCCCTGAGAATCACACCCTGTGCCCGCCCGACACCTCCCTTTCGCCCTATTCACTACCGCACCCTCTGACACTCCTTTTCCTCTGTGTCCGATTGTCCAGGCCGGTCCTAGGCTATCAGCTAGCCCTGCAGATGTAGTTTATGGCCACAGCTGTAAAGAATCACCCCTCTTCAAAGGAGTTATAGTAGATCAAGGCCCACACTCGATGAGATCCGTCACAGCAGAAGCGTTGCTATTATCTGAAAACCATCCTGTATTGTGATTGGGGAGGGGACCGAGCGTGAAGCGGAAGATTCCAGGGATGACTCTTTGTACATCAAAGTTTTTACAATTATGTGTCACATTAAAAATATATAGCACTCCGACAAAGTAGTAAGATTATAAAACTTTAATAATTTATAAATATATACAAGAAAACAAAAATAGTAATAACATATAAACATTTTTAGGGAAAAACAACGAAGTAGCAGTCGGCTGTGCGAATAGTCCCAACGCAGCACAACGTCCAGATTTCCGGCGTGGGGCGTCGCGGGGGGTGGGTCATCAGTAGCAAACTGTTGTGCGAATAGTTCCAAGGCAGCAGAACGCGCCGAAATCTAGATGACACGAAAGTGATGTCTAGTAAGTTGCCACCCAGCAAATAACGGCGTGGGGCGTCGCGGGGGGTGGGTCATCAGTAGCAAACTGTTGTGCGAATAGTTCCAAGGCAGCAGAACGATGGCACCAAGGTGATGTCCAGTAAGTTGCCGCACTGGTTTTGGTATCCTACAATGCTGCTCCGAATAACGGCGTGGGGCGCCCCGGGGGAGTCGGCGTGAACGGGCCTCTCCAGGTGGAGTGTCATCTGTTGTAGTGGGGCGCCCCTTTACCGTTTCAGTTGCCATTCCGTCCGTTTTTGGTCCACTGTGTCAAAAGCCGCAATTCAGCTGAGTTGCGCCCACTCTTGCGGTGCAGCGATAGGCGGCTGTCACAGGACTCTCAAAATGGCGGCAGGCTCTTTCCTTTTTGGGCCTGGTCCACTGAAATGGCCCTGGAACACCTTGGAAATCGGACGCTTGTCTGCTAGGTCTTGGACCCCATTCTCGAAAGCGTCCCCTCCGCCTTGAGAATTCATCAAAAGTTTTGGGGGCCCCGACTCCTGCAGGCTTCTGGTGGGGAGCGGCTGCCATGATTGCTCGCGGAATGACCACGACGGAGCTACGAGATGGTGGTGCTCTCATGCTGACGCCAGTTTAGTCTGAAACATCCAGAAACAAGGTGGGGCTTTCATCGTTTGGGAAAAAAAAAAAGTTTTCATCCAATGAAAAGTGTTGTTTTTAGGTCATATGATCAAGCCTTCCATCATTAGGAAACCAAAAGTAAAATGAACCAATGAAAAGTTTTATAAACAAGTCACATGACCTGTTATGCGGAATAGTGTATAAAATGCGGAGACAATACGTTGGCACGTGAGGCGGCGTCAGTAGCGGACCGATGTGCGAATAGGCCGAAGGCAATACAACGCGCCAAGATCCGGATGGCACCGAGGTGGTGTCCAGCAAGTTGCAGCACTGGTGTGGCCATCCTACAATGCTGAAAGTCGGCGTGGGGCGCCCCGTTGGCCTGTGAGTTTGCGTCAGTAGCGGACCGATGTGCGAATAGGCCGAAGGCAGCACAACGCGCCAAGATCCGGATGGCACCGAGGTGGTGTCTAGTAAGTTGCCGCACTGGTGTGGCCATCCAACAATGCTGAAAGTCGGCGTGGGGCGCCCCGTTGGCCTGTGAGATGGCGTCAGTAGCGGACCGATGTGCGAATAGGCCAAAGGCAGCACAACGCGCCAAGATCCGGATGGCACCGAGGTGGTGTCTAGTAAGTTGTCGCACTTCTGTGGCCATCCTACAATGTTGAAAGTCGGCGTGGGGCGCCCCGTTGGCCTGTGAGATGGCGTCAGTAGTGGACCGATGTGCGAATGGGGCCAAAGGCAGCGCAACAATATTTTCTGACTGACACCACAAGGCGCTGAGATGCCAAGATCCGGATGGCACCGAGGTGATGTCTAAGTTGCGGACTGATGTGCGAATGGGGCCAAAGGCAGCGTAACAATATTTTTTGTATGGAAGATACCACTAGGCGTTGAGATGCCAAGATTCGGATGGCACCGAGGTGATGTCTAGCAAGTTGCTGTACTGGTGTGGTCATCCTACAATGCTGAAACTCGGCGTGGGTCGCCCCATTAGCCTGTGAGATGGCGTCAGTAGCGGACCGATGTGCGAATAGGCCGAAGGCAGCACAACGCGCCAAGATCCGGATGTCACCGTGGTGGTTTCATAGTTGAGAGGCACTTCATCTGCAGTGGGGCGTCAAGATCCGGATGGCACCGAGGTGATGTCTAGCAAGTTGCTGTACTGGTGTGGTCATTCTACAATGCTGAAAGTCGGCGTGGGTCGCCCCATTAGCCTGTGAGATGGCTGTTCTTTGGATTTGGGCCTGGTCCACTAAAATGGCCCTGGGACACCTTAGAACTCGGACGCTCGATTTTTTTTTCCTTTCCTGTACATGCAAAAAAAGGTAAATGCCCGGTACGTTACACGCTTTATCTGCCACGATGAACTCTCCAGAGGAACCGAAAAAAAATACAGTTGTGGTAACTATACCATGCATCGTCATATGGAGAGGTGGCACCAATTAATTATAGTGCTGCATAAAAGAGAGATTTGGAGGAGAACCCCTGACCTGCTAGTACATTCATCAAAGAAGTGGCACTGAGAGCTTCAGAGGCAAGGGAAACGGTCCCAAATATTTAGAAGAACTTTGGAAAGATTAAAATGACATGTTTAGATTGTGGCAAATTAATTTCATGTGGACAGATGAGTGTTACTCTAATAAATACAGCATATGAACATCATCATAGTCGATGGTTGGTAGAGACATTTTGACTATATCCTGGACCTGCCCGTCCTCGCCCAAAATGGCGCCGGAATAAATGGGACTCGTAACTCCTTGTTGTGTACTGGTTGCAGAACCTTGAAATCACGAGATACGTATGCAGTTTTGAAGCACATGGCGGGCGGGGACGAGAATTGATTGACTATTTCGACATCCCTATTGATATTAAGTTCTGATGTGTTATTGATTACTGTACTGTTGAAAGTTCGAATTAACGTCACCCATGGTACTTGCCCGCAAATGTATATCTAGATAATTTTATTGTAACTGGCCCTGTCGTATTTTAATTATAAAATGTACGTCCACCGATTCCGTAACTGTTAGACACCTTAGTTCTTGCAACCTAATGGCCCGCCCGTTACGTTCCTCTACAGTGTAAATGTCTATTCATCATATACGATTACAGTTTGCTCTGTGGCAGGCCCACGTGGTTATAGGCTCGTATTTGTATAATGAAATTTTCACAATAAAGGTTTTTAAAAGAAAACATGGTAGTAGTATATACATTGGTAAAGTTTTTAATAATAGTGACTGTTTTAGAATCATTAAAAGGCAAGTGAAATAAAGCAGACCAATTACATGAAGGGTAAAAGGTATAATACGAAGGAACGCAGTAAAGATAAATGGTCAAGGGCTGTTGTGTTTTCTATTCCTGCAACATAAAGTGATCGATAAGAATCTCATATTCAGGCGTATCGGCGACTAAGACAGCAGGTCGACCCTCTTTTGCTCAACGGCTCCGTCATGGGACGAAGAAACGCTCTTTTTCTCGAAAAAAGAATATATTTTACTTGCAGGACAGTCGTAAAATTTCCGGGAAAGTACATTAGCCTGGAACATTATAACATATATTTAAGAAAAAATAATGTTCGGAAGTAATGAAAAGCGTAATTTTTAGGTCATATGACCAAGCCTTTCATCATTACAATAAGAAAAGTAAAATGAACCAATGAAAAGTTTTATTAACAAGTCACATGACTTGTTATGCTTACGTTACGCGCTGCGCCACCCGGATGACTTCCGGATGCGCTAACGCGGCGCGTCATATGACGCATTACGCGACAACGCAGGTACAGAATATAGTCAAAATGTCTCCACCAACCAGCGGTCGGAACACAACCCCTTTCAGCAGGCTAAATAGTTCTGTTAAATGACAACAGAAGGGACAGGCAACAAGAACCATCAGTCAAAGAGGGGAGGGCTAGTTCTTCTCTACCGGGTTACATTGGGGCGCTACCGGAACTGATCGAATTGGTAGTCTACAGTGTTTCTGGATGTTTCAGACTGAAGCTGGGGTTAGCATGAGAGCAGCACCATTTCGTAGCTCCGTCGTGGTCATTCCGCAACCAATCATGGCAGCCGTTCTTTATCGTTATTTTGGGCGGGGTGGGTGGCGGAGCCGAGCTGTTTTGCAGCCATCATTGTGTGGAGTTCAGTTCATCTCACTAGTTTTGTATTTGTCATGAGGGGTTGTTCCTAATGTTTCTATTTTAGCGAGGTCAAAAAGAGATCCCATTAGTGGCCTACTGATTTTGCTCGATTCCTTTTCTTTTTTTTTACACGATTTTTCGTTATCTGCAAAGACTAAACAGAGTATTGCGACTCTGTGTTTGTTTGTAAATAGAGAATGAACCAAAGAGAACTAATTCTAAAACAGTAAATACTTGGATAACAATCAATGAAATGGAGAGAGAAGCAGGCACGACGGATTACAACGGGGGCAAAGGCCTGCGTTAACTACCTTTCACTATCTGCAAAGAGAGAGTACTCCTAATAGAAATGGGGGGGTGGGGCACCATTCAAAGCAGATCAGTGTGCATAAACACGAAAATGTTTTCACTTACCACGTACTTGACATTCAACAGCTTATGATATTTGCTATTAAAAAACCATTGAAATTCACTGAAAAAAACATAGGTTATAGACCATATATAGTTAGGAATTAGCATTTACAAAACCTTGAAAATTCACTGAAAAAACCATAGGTTATAGACCATATATAGTTAGGAATTAGCATTTAAAAAACCTTATTTTACTCACACAAAACCATTGAAATTCCATATATAGTTAGTTGCACTAACTATATATCGCGCACCCGCAATCCACTGCTGATCATGTCACATATTACATCATTCATGACATGGTCAGTGACATCACTGATGACATCACTGATGACATCTCAAATGACATCACTGATGACATCTCATTTGACATCATTCTTGTGCTAATACGATAAACCTCTTCAGACTCTAATATAACCTTAGATACACTCAGTGTATACAGACACTCACACACTGCCACTCATCCATGGAGTTACTCACACACCCAGTCAGTCATGCAAAGAAACAATCTCACCTCCATTTCTTCAACTATACAGTTAAACACACCTTACTTATTGAAACATATACTAACACATATTTACTCTCTTATACAATCCCTGATACAAGTTCACAATGATCGATACAACCACTCACTCATTCAGTGGCTCTCATGCACAGTTATTTATATATGCCAACTCTCACATGTACTGTGTTTTACATATGTATTTACTATGACATGTAGCATTGAGATATCCATTCACTCATCAATACACTCATGCACACAGTCAACTGCCCATGTAGCTGTTTCCACATGCACTCTTGAACTCATACACCTAGTGAATAAACTGCTCACACATCTATGCATAGAGTCACACACCTTCCAGCCACCCCCACACAAACTCAATCTGCCATAGAAATACTTGGGCAACCAATTAATAACACATATAGCCTCTCGTATAGCTAATGATCAACACATGCAGCAGTTTACATCACAACAGACATAATGATGCACAAATTAAGACAGTTTAGTCACTAACCCATGCATTCAGTGAGACATATTTAATCACTCACTCATACAGTCAGTCACGCACCTACTAAATCCTTCATCCAGACACTTATACATCCACTCATTCTTCAATATGTAAGACATATTTTAACTTTACAGAAACATACAGTCACTGGATGTTGTCATCAGTGATGTCATCAGTGATGTCATTTGAGATGTCATCAGTGATGTCATCAGTGATGTCACTGACCATGTCATGAATGATGTAATATGTGACATGATCAGCAGTGGATTGCGGGTGCGCGATATATAGTTAGTGCAACTAACTATATATGGAATTTCAATGGTTTTGTGTGAGTAAAATAAGGTTTTTTAAATGCTAATTCCTAACTATATATGGTCTATAACCTATGGTTTTTTCAGTGAATATATATATATATACATACATATACATATATATATATATTACCTACTGGCGGTCGCCAGTAGGTATATATAGTTAGGATTTTTTCTCTATGGGTTTTTTGAAAATTCTATGTCTAATAACTTTGGCGTTTGTGGACGGAATTGGCTGAAATTTTCAGGAAAATGGCACATTTTGTTTCTGAGCAGCCCTTGAAAATTTGGGGGGGGTTCGTCCAGTGGGGGCCGAGAAAAAAGGGGGGTCCCAAAACGTGTTTTTAACATTGAGTTTTCCATAGGGCGGTTGGCCTCACTTTTAGCCCGAACGGCTGAATGGATTTGCACGAAACTTGGCAAAATTGTAGGGACTGGTAGCCCGATGTGCCTTTTGTAGGTCTCAATATATGTGCTCCAGTGGATTTTGAGAAATTAACGTTTAAAAAAAGATATATATCTGTAACAGCGGACCGGTTAGCGCTCTGGTTCGCGGACTTTTCGCGCAACGGAGCTTTGTGAAGCGAAGCTGATTGGTTCTCCGGCGTCTGTCAACATTCCAAACAGTCCGTAGCAGCCGCCATCTTGTCTCTCGGTAGGATCGAGAGACAAGAGGAGGTCAAAACAAAGGGGGAAATAACTATAAGGGGGCATAGTAGATCCTCGCTGACCCCCTAGGTTTGATGTGGAGGTTTTAAAAGGGCCCCGCGGGGCAAAAAAAAAACAAAATAATAATAATCGAACGGCTGAATGGATTTGCACGAAACTTGGCAAAATATTAGGGACTGGTAGCCCGATGTGCCTTTGCTAGGTCTCAATATATGTGCTCCAGTGGATTTTGAGAAATTAACGTTGAAAAAAAGATATATATCTGTAACAGCGCTCCGCTTCGCGTACTTTTCGCGTTACGGAGCTTTGCGAAGCTGATTGGTTCTCCGGCGTCTGTCAACATTCCAAACAGTCCGTAGCGGCCGCCATCTTGTCCCTCGGTAGGATTGAGAGACAAGAGGAGGCCAAAGCGAAGGGGGAAATGACCATAAGGGGGCATAGTAGATCCTTCCTGACCTCTTAGGTTTGATGTACCATTTTGCCAAGTTTGGTGTAATTCCGTTCAGCCATTCAGGCTGTAGACGTATGTAAATGTCCTATGGAAAATTGCATGGGGAAAACACATTTGAAAGTGTTGAAATTTAGAACCAATTAAAATGTTACTTTGGTTTTGTATTTGTGTGTGATGAAAGTTAATTGGTTATGTATATATGTCAAATGAGAGGAAACCACAGCCATTTTGTGATACTACTGTCTGAGGTACATTTGTGAGGAATTTTTGGTGGTGAATTTCTGGTGTTTGATTTACACAGTACTAACACTTCTGCTACTTTTAAAAAGGTGAGTTGTTAATTTGTATGGGGAACTATGTTGTACACTTGAAGATAATTTGAAAAATGTTTTCTGTTATTTATTTGCAGTCCTTCTGTTATACTAAATACTTGATAAAGTTAGTTTTATATTATGTATTACTAAAGACGATAAATGAAAGTGATTATTTTTTTCTGCAATTTACAGCAAGCAATTTCAAAATAAAATGGCTCACAATGAAGAGACCGTGGCAATTTCTTTTGAATTGTCCAACACATTGATTGAAATTGAGAGCACCAATAATGAAATATTGTCACAAGGAGGACATGACTTGTATGATTCCATTAGATTGATTGAAATGGACAGCACCAAGAATGAAATATTGTCACAAGGAGATGACTTGAATGATTCCACTACATTGATTGAAATTGAGAGCACCAATAATGAAATATTGTCACAAGGAGGAGATGGCTTGTATGATTCCATTAGATTGATTGAAATGGACAGCACCAATAATGAAATATTGTCACAAGGAGGAGATGACTTGAATGATTCCACTACATTGATTGAAATTGAGAGCACCAATAATGAAATATTGTCACGAGGAGATGACTTGAATGATTCCACTACATTGATTGAAATTGACAGCACCAATAATGAAATATTGTCAGAAGGAGGAGATGACTTGAATGATTTTTTTGATCAATCTCTTGATGGCGAATTTATCGAGTGTTTGGAGACCATAGAGTTACAAGAATCATCATTGGAGACTTTTAATGAGGACATTGCTGATGAGGACATGTTACTAGTTCTTTCAAATTTAGAAAATTCGGAAGAATAAATTTATATTTAGAAATCAAAAATTGTTTGAGACATTATTCATTTTTATTTTTAATTTATGAGGTTGTAGCGAAGTGATTGTAGTATAAAATGAGACTTATAGTATAGAGTGCAACATTTTTATGTTACATGGTAAGTTTACTCATATTTACTTCCCTTCTGCCACTATATTATCTCCAATGTGTATTTGACATGTCTTCTTCATCTCCGGCCTCCTTTCTCTCACTGTGTGTCTCCGATGCATCTTATCGCTGCTATTTTGTGTAATTACAGAAGAGAGTAAAATAAAATAGTTCGGAACGTGAAAAGGGGGCAAAGTAGAGTACTCCTCACCCCCTAGGCCTTTTTAGGCGGTCCCAAAAGGATCAGTTTCTGCTTTCCTGAGAGATTATGGTATGAGTTCCATATACCACAATAACTTGCATTACAACATGCAAGATATCTATCTCCTATTACCAACTTTTGGAGATATTCGCGCTAAGCGCGAATATCTCCAAAAAGTAACACCTGCCCTGAGCAGTTCTTAGCCATGTTATCCAATGGGAGGTGGATAACATGGCTAAGAGTATTAGCTCGGTAATGCATGAATATCGCTGAGTTTTTAGCGATATTCATGCATTGCGGCCGTTTATTATCGCATTTGCGATAAACCTTGATAATAGTAAGGTTTATCTTCGATAATTTCTGACGATGCTTAGTGGTAAAAAATTGGTTGGTAAGCATCGTTAGCGATAAATATCGCTTAACTTTGGTAATATGCCCCAACGTCTGTTAACGTTCGATTCGAAGGAAATGAGGAAGTGTTGAAAAACATTGTCTGCGCCATCTTGCCTTTTTTGAAATGCCACACTTTTGTCGTGCACGGCAGCCATTTTAGATGTCTTGACCAGACCCACTCTCTGCACGCTGTCGATTCGTAGCATGGCTCCTCACCCTCGTAAGCATCTCCCCCAGGCACTGGTCACCACCGCTCTCTGTCTTATGCATGGGCAATAAACCTCCCCCCATCTGCGCTGCTCTTCCCTGAGAATCACACTCTGTGCCCGCCCGACACCTCCCTTTCGCCCTATTCACTACCGCACCCTCTGACACTCCTCTTTCTCTGTGTCCGATTGTCCAGGCTATCAGCTAGCCCTGCAGATGTAGTTTATGGCCCCAGCTGTAAAGAATCACCCCTCTTCAAAGGAGTTATAGTAGATCAAGGCCCACACTCGATGAGATCCGTCACACCACACGTGTTCCTACTATCTGAAAACCATCCTGTATTGTGATTGGGGAGGGGACCGAGCCTGAAGCGGAAGATTCCAGGAATGACTCTTTGTACATCAAAGTTTTTACAATTATGTGTCACATTAAAAATATATAGCACTCCAACAAAGTAGTAGGAATATAAAACTTTAATAACATATAAATATATACAACAAAACAAAAACAGTAAAAACATTTAAACAACGAAGAGACCGTGGCAATTTCTTTTTAATTATCCAATAGATTTATTGAAATTGACAGCACCAATAATGAAATATTCTTGTCAGTAGCGGTCTGTTGTGCGAATAGTTCCAAGGCAGCAGAACGCGCTGAAATCTAGATGGCACGAAAGTGATGTCTAGTAAGTTGCCGCCCAGCAAAAAACGGCGTGGGGCGCCGCGGGGGTGAGTGAGTCCAGTAGGCACCACAGCTATTCTTACCGGCATTGCAGAATTACTGCTGGGGACAATGCCTGTGCTGTAGCAGGGTCACAGCAGAAACAAAAAGGATTCTGTTGAAGATGTTGTTGGTTTTCAATTTGAAAACAGTTCTGGTGTCAACTGCTATGCTAATGTAGTGGTTAATGTTTTGTTTTCTCTAGAAAATGTAAAAGAGGGGGAGGCAGTCCAAAGTTCCGTTAAAAGGGCAAAGGAAAGGATCGGTGGTTTGAACTATCAGTCAAAAAGGGGAGGGGGTGCAATAATTTTTCCTACCGGGTCACACTGTGCTTTCACCGGAAGTGAGGTCTGCAGGATTGTAGTAATTCAAAGTGAGGCTGGCGCCAGCATGGGAGCGCCGACGTCCCGCGGATACAGTTTCGTCACTCCACGGGCGATCATGGCAGTCATTCCCCATCGGGGGTCGGAGACTCCCGCGGCTCCTCTAGAATCTTCAAGGTCGTGGAGGACTACGGTGGTGGAGTCAACCAGTGACCGGGCCATTTCTTTATGTTGGGCCCGCTCTTGCCAGGTCGACCGCCATTTTGAGAGTTCGGCAGCTACCGGCGATCGCGGGGTCACATGAGCGGACGGGCTCCACCCTGCCGGGCGAGACGTTGCAGCATGGCCACAGTGGAAGAACCGTTATCTAGGTCGTTCCGAAACTGTGCAGCACTGTAGTTGTTAGGATGCCACCGCCTGGAGCGCTGAGGGTGCAGCTGGGAAGTCTCCACCTGGGGAGGCGGGAGAGGCCTGTTCGCACCGTCTCTCCCTCCCAGTGCACCCCACGGCGTCTCGCTTGAGATTTGTTATGGCCGGACCAGGCGATGAGGATGAGGGGGGGGTCGGAGGCATGTGCAAGACATCCCCCCCCAGTGTTGTCGCAGCCATTATAAAAGAAAGAAGTGTCCCGTCCGTCTTCGGGCCGGGCTTCCGGTGGATGTCGGCCGGACGCCCCTGGCTCTGGCCCCATGAACGGGTTTCTTGGTTTATCGGCTGCAGCCGGATCCCGTCGGCCTCGGCCCCCCGACCGTTGGTGGTCGGACCGGAAGAGCATGTGGCGGGACTACCTGCAACTCTCAAGGGCCACCGCGGCCGGACTGGGAGAGAGAGGGGAGGGTCGAGGAGACATTCCCCCCCCCTGCAACTGTTCAGCGTTGTAAAGGCAATCCCCTGGCCGGGTCCCGCTGGTCTCGGCCTCTCCTCCGGCTACACCCTACGTTAGGATCTCCTGGCCGAGGCGTGGCAGCAGGACCTGCCTTATATGGGCTGCTCCCGGCTGGGCGTAGCCGGAACCCTGCCCCACCTTGGAAGTTTCCAGAGTGGGGGTGGATGTTCTACTGACTTGCATTTTCCCTAGTCTATCGATTTTTTTGGCGTGGCAGGCGGTGGGACAGCGAGGGGTGATTTGGTTTCTCTTACTGTTTTTGTGGTCTCTCACCACTGGCATATTTTAACGTTTTCTTGTTTCTAGGACATTAATAGGTTTTATCATTACGTTATGTTATCGTTTCTTTGTTCGTTGTTTAATAAAAGTTCATGTTCATCAGTGGCCTACTGATTTTCGTTTTCCTATTTTTTTCTTTCCAGGTTGTTTCATGGTAAAGTTTCTGTTAACAGGATACAGTGATCACTTCGTTATTATTGCATATGTCCTTTTCACTAGGGGTGCTCTCTGGTCGGGCCAGATGACGTATCTCTAGTAAATGGTCCGGGTGAAAAAGGTGCATCAATCAGTGGGGAGTAGATAGGCATGACAGATTACAACGGGGGAGAACGGTCCGCATTACGTACCCTTTCACTACTTGCAAAGATTTTCCTACGTTTATTTGCAAACAGGGAATACCTCCAAAAAGAACTAATTCCCAAACAGTCAATGTTCGGACAATCAATCAATCAATGAGGAATGAAATAGGTACGACGTGTTAAAGGCTTGCGTTACCTACCCTTCACTATCTGCAAAGGGAGATAGAATATTCCTATTCTTCCTCGTTTGCAGGTAGAGAAGATCGTTAAGAGAATTAACTTCGAACAATTCAATGCTCGATTGAAACAATCAACAAGGGGTACTGTGAACACAAATGAACGCCGCTTATATACATACGCATTGCTATTTTCAACAGGTTGTTCCTAATGTTTCTATTTTAGCGAGGTCAAAAGAGATCCCATTAGTGGCCTACTGATTTTGCTCGATTCCTTTTGTTTTTTTACACGATTTTTCGCTATCTGCAAAGACTAAACAGAGTATTGCGACTCTGTGCTTGTTTGTAAATAGAGAATGAACCAAAGAGAACAATCAATCAAATGGAGAGAGAAGCAGGCACGACGGATTACAAAGGGGGAAAGGGCTGCGTTAACTACCCTTCACTATCTGCAAAGAGAGAGTACTCCTAATAGAAATGAGGGGTGGGGGGCAGCAATCAAAGCAGATCAGTGTGCATAAACACGAAAAAAAAAATTCTTACCACGTACTTGACATTCGACAGCTTATGATATTTGCTATTAAAAAACCATTGAAATTCACTGAAAAAACCATAGGTTATAGACCATATATAGTTAGGAATTAGCATTTACAAAACCTTGAAAATTCACTGAAAAAACCATAGGTTATAGACCATATATAGTTAGGAATTAGCATTTACAAAACCTTGAAAATTCACTGAAAAAACCATAGGTTATAGACCATATATAGTTAGGAATTAGCATTTAAAAAACCTTATTTTACTCACACAAAACCATTGAAATTCCATATATAGTTAGTTTCACTAACTATATATCGCGCACCCGCAATCCACTGCTGATGATGTCACATATTACATCATTCATGACATGGTCAGTGACATCACTGATGACATCACTGATGACATCTCAAATGACATCACTGATGACATCACTGATGACATCTCATTTGACATCAATGACCACATCACTGATGATATCATTCATGTGACAATACAATGCATCTCTTCACACTTTAATATAACCTCTGTTACACCCAGTGTTAAATACAGAGTATAATTTTTGAAACCATTGACACACCAATACTAGTTACTACATACGCACTCAGTGATTCCTATGTTTACACACACATTCACTCATTTACCCATACAATCATTCATACATACAATCACTCATCTTTACAACACTATCATATGCACTCATACACCTATACAGACTCTCACACTCTGTCACTCATCCATGGAGTTACTCACACACCTAGTCAGTCCTGTAAAGAATCAATCACACTTCCATTTTCTAATCTATACAGTTAAACATAGAGCACCTTACATTTTGAAACATATACTAACACATAATTACTCTCTTATACAATCATTGATACAAGTACACATTGATCTGCACAGAGTCACACACCTCCCAGCCAGCCACACACACACTCAGTCTCCCATACAAATATTTGGGCAATCAATCAATAACCCATATAGTTACTCATATAGCTACTGATCAACACATGCAGCAGTTTACAGAACAACAGACATAATGATGCACAAATTAAGACAGTTTAGTCACTAACCCATGCACTCAGTGAGACACATTTAATCACTCACTCATACAGTCAGTCACGCACCTACTAAATCCTTCATCCAGACACTTCTACATCTACTCATTCTTCAATATGTAAAACATATTTAAACTTTACAGAAACACACAGTCACTGGATGATGTCATCAGTGATGTCATCAGTGATGTCATTTGAGATGTCATCAGTGATGTCATCAGTGATGTCACTGACCATGTCATGAATGATGTAATATGTGACATCATCAGCAGTGGATTGCGGGTGCGCGATATATAGTTAGTGCAACTAACTATATATGGAATTTCAATGGTTTTGTGTGAGTAAAATAAGGTTTTTTAAATGCTAATTCCTAACTATATATGGTCTATAACCTATGGTTTTTTCAGTGAATATATATATATATATATATATATATATATACACACACACACACACACACACACACATACAAACACACATATACATACAGAGAGAAGGGCGTGGAACCACGTATACCCAAGCCTTACAACAAAAGCACTCACTAGACAAAACGCTTGGAAATATCGAGACCACACCGTATGCATAGTTTCTCGAATCCAAGAACAAAGAGCAGACCCTCTGAACTCCACGCTCAAAGTAAAGAACTGCTCTAAAAGGCGTAATTAGCGCGAATGTAAACCGCGCGGTAACTCCAAAGGCCTGTCATTCTCTGTAAGTGCGCCCATTGTGTGTGTACCTAGACACGCCGTTAAAAAGACCACAACAGTCTTCGCCGACTCCCAGTAAAAATAATATTCCGACAACCAGCATAGTATATGCCTTAAATATAGAGCGACGCCAGCTCATTAAAGCCACTGTTGGCAATAAAGCGGCGGGTAGGTGGTCCTTTATCCGGCTGCGCATACTGTGTGCAGTGTGCCGGAGCAGTGTGCTTGCTGCACAGGGGCGGCGGGCCCGAAGCCAGCCAAGCAACCAGGAGGGCTCCCGGCTCTGGAGGGGCTTTGTGTGAGAGAGGGGGCTACCAGAGAGGCGCCGGCGGCCGCCGAAGCAAACCCACCGAGCGTCACGGTACCTGGGCAGGGCAGAAAATTGAAATAACCACCCAGGGCTTCCGAACGCCAAACATACCACCGGAGCAGGCGGAACTTCCAAAACAATCTAATCCGTATTTGAGCTATTTTCCTAGTCCCCCGGTTCTCTTTACACTAACACTGCTTCTGTTAAATAATGTTTTTTATAGCAATATCCCCGTCTTAGGGGAGATTGTTTTCCTCACGTAGCAGGTCGTTTATTTCATTAATTTTCCGCTGAGGAAATTCTGCAGCCGTTTCATCCGAGCTGGTGATTTTTCAGCCAAGGTGAGCATTTGAAATGCTACTTGAATTCACGCTTGGTTGTAGCACACATCCCGACTGTGTCCAAATTAGGAAATGTGATGGAAGGATTTAGAAAGCCCCAACCTTTAACTGGAGCCTGAGTCGGTTTCTCACGCAAATATTCGAGAATACGGCTAACGGGCTAGCATCTTCAAAACAGAAGTCAGAAACCACAAAATGGCGGCCTGCATTCAACTTTGATGGCAGTAGATCAATGGACGATGTATGTGCACCCACAATGCAACTGTGACACTACTGAGTACAATCAGCAATCAGATGTCTGGCCTAAAACGTGTGTCTGTTCTCTCAACAAGGGATCACAGTAAAGTAAAGAAGAGGCCCTGAAGGATGATAAATCATGTTCACCCACAACATTATCAACTAACCCTCATACTTATTCACCACCTTTCCATTCCATGAGTGGATTCCAGCTTCAGGGTGTTTTTTCAGAGGCATCCATGTCTTTACATAACATGTCTTTGTAAAGCACACATTCACCCAGAAGGGTATTTTGGCGCTGAATAACAGATGTTTATTGTTACCCAATGGTACTCATTTTATCAACCTCAGAAGGATGAAAGGCTGCGTGGACATGCCAGGATTTGAACCTGTGACTATGAGGTCAAACACCGGTCTTACAAGGGCGCATTAGTCCACTAAGCTACCAGCCTCGCCCTCTGAAATGCTGACGTAGAATACAATAGTGAAGTGTGGGTGACAAATCAGCTTCCTTTCTATGTGCCAGTGCATTACAAGGTGTCTACACCGTGGAGAGGTTGGTGCTAGCACTCACAAGGCCATCCACAACCCCTATGCAAACCAGGGCTGGTGTAGCATTTGCCTGTGTCTCTGAACTGGGTAAGATAAGGAAGTGAATACTGTACCACCAATAGGTTCATCCCAGCCGACCACACTTTCAGCACTGATTGGTGCAAGAATGCAAGATGGCAGCAAATTGTATGTAAGTGAGGAGTTGTGTATCAATGGGACGTTACTGTGGTGTTGTTCCCTCCTCTGGTTCCTGCCACTTTCACTACTGTCACAGAGTAAAAGCCAAGATCAGCAGATGACAAAATGCCTGGTGGTAGTGTATACTTGGAGCATAACAGTGAAGCTAGGCTGTGATGGTTAATTACACACTCGCTATTGAATTTATGTGGCTTATTTCTTGCAGACTGGTAAACCTAAGAAGATCGCTGCATATATGCTTAAGAAACTGTCAATCACAAGACCAATGTCGGACTGGTCTATCGGGCGATCCAGCGATCCGGCAGTGCCCAATGGGCTGGTCTGAAATATCAGTATGGGTGCCGGTGTTTTGGCTGTGTTTGGGCATGTTTTACGGCCTGGTGGGCCGGTTTTTACTGTTGATTTCCCTGATATTAGAGCAAACATTGCCTGTAGCAAGCTAAAATGCATGGAGTATTTTAAACCCTCCCACGCTTGTGATGGAACCGCTCCGTCACTCCCCTCGGGTGGGCTGTGCTGGTGACGGAGCGGTTCCGTCATGGCCCGCTCGCCGTGCTTGCGCAGCGCGAATTCCGCGCCTTCGCTGAGCGTTCTGAAGAGCGGGCGGGGCCGTGACGGAACCGCTCCGTCACAAGCACAGCCCACCCGAGGGCCGTGACGGAGCGGCTCCGTCACAAGCACCGGAGCGCCGCGCGGCCCCCCGCCCCTTAGCGCTATGGCGGAATAGCCGCCGCAGCGAAGGGGTTAAAGCTTGCACAAAACACTTACACAGCATCTCTAGACAAGTTCTAAACTGAACCAATTTGAAAACATGAGTTATTTTTTTAGCATTCCAATGTAGTAATTGGGCCCACTTTTATTTTCATGCCCGGGCCTCTGTCTGTCCCAGTCCGACCCCACTAAACACATACATGTATAATATAGTGGTCAGCGTGATCATTGTGTTTACACCTGGGAGTGTACATGACCACATAATGGGAAAACTGAAAAGGGTGAGGGGCAACCATGCAGTGTAACTTGAAAGAACTGCCAAATAACAGTGAATTTGTGGAGACATACATGCACACTTGTCAGGGACTAGGGAAGGCATGCTGGTGAAATATCCATTCTTACGCATGGGTCCCACTTCATCACGGTGGGTAGGGTTGAACGATGGCCTCGTGGATAATCCGGATTAAAGATGGGGATATGAGCCCATCAGCCTTGATGGAATAGTATTAACTCCTAGTGGGTGAGGGCCGTGGAGACTGTTGCAGGAGGGTTGGGTCCAGAGCCTTTTTAGACAGGGCATTTTCTAGGGCAGTGATACGCAAAGTGCCTGCCCAGGGGCCGCATGCAGCCCTCCTGACATTTGTGTGTGGCCCTCTGGTCAACAACAGCACTGGGCTGCTGTAAATCCAACAGAGCACTAACGTTAAAAATATGCTACATAAATACATAAACAGGCAAGAGTTTACTTAAATGTTAATTGCAGTTAAAGAGATGAATTAACTAGAGAGTCCTGCACTGCTTAACTTTAGGAAAACTTTAATTTATAAAGACGTCTTACAGCAAGCATGCATAAATATGATAAAGTATCTTCACGATTCTAAATAAAAGTGCATTTCATTAACATGCACAATCTTTCACCTTAGTAAATCAGATGGTATCAGTGCATTGAACAGTATATTTTTTTTAAACAGGATAGTTTTCAAACAGGAATTTAGAAACATTCATGCTCCCCCACCAGCCTGGAAACAATACCAGTAGTGAACTAAGAGGCAAGTCAGTTGCAATAATACATGAACAACATTACAGTTTATTAAATGAATCACAGGAGAAGTTTTTGCAGAGCATACATTCTTAAGTCATGTATTTTAAAGGTCCTTATATATGTGAAAATGAAGGAAAAAGAGGGAAAGTAAAATAAAACAACTGTCCTGGATCACACAATTTGGTCAAGCGGGAAAGCCGGGATTGTTACCGGGTTTTCTGTTTCCACATTGTGCAACACTATTCGGTGAACAGCCTTTACGACGCGGCTGTTACACCGCCGTGCCGTTACAACGCGGTCTTTTCAACGCAAGTTGTTACCATGACTTGCGCTGGAGGGCGCTGCAGGACAAGGAATTTTTTAATTTGCTACCAACTCCTTCCCTACTGTACGTAGGCTGGTGTTGGAATGGTAAATTAAAAAATTCCTAAGTCCGCACCCCCTCCAACGCAAGTCGTGGTAACGACTTGCGTTGAAAAAACCGCGTTGTAACGGCACGCGTTGTAAAAGTACGCGTCGTAATACCGTACATCCCACTATTCAGCCAGTAGATGTACAAGCTTTGCTTCCCCTACACCCACCTTACCCCTCCCCACGCACCTGCGACCAAACGTTTTGGCCCCTGTATAAATCTTTGCGAGTACCCGTGGTCTAGAGGAAGTTTAGCTGAAAAAGGAAATCCTCCAGGACATTAGTTGTGTTCAGAGATCTCTTGAAGACCTCATGGTTGAGAAGGACCTGTTGTTTAAAGTCAAAGCTATGCGTCCTTAACTCAGACAGATTTGCCTGTGTAATTATTTCTACATTTTGTTTGGGATATCAGTTCAGCTATACCTGACGTGAGTTTTCAGCCAGACTGTAGATGTTCTGTGTTATGTATAAAATACATGCGTCTTTGCATTTAATACTTCATTTCACAGGAAACAAGTGGAACATTTCTGGGTTGGTGCAGGTGAGTTGATGTTTACCTTAGATACATGCAGTTTAAATCAGAATATTATTTTACCTTATGGGGCTTATTACAGTTAGTTTTGAAAAATGAGGGGAAGTGAAAACAGTTGAAAGGAAATTCACAACATATGCGCAGGAGAGCATGGCCTGAATAACAATATTTAGCAGCAGGGCCCAAACAAATAAAATGTAAATTGATACTTGTATAGCGCACTACTCACCCACAAGGGTCTCAAGGCGCTTGTACGAATACCGCTGTGGAACCCATCCTGGCTTTCCCTGTGAGGTATCCACTCCTGGGCACCCCCAAGGTGGAGGCCAGGCATCCTTAGCGTTGTGGGGGCCGTTGTGGAGATTAAGCAAGCTATTGCACAGAGTTGCAGAGTGGGACTCCATGATTGGAATAGGCACCGAGGCGAGAATTATCAGGTCCGTGGAATTTTTGAGCCCAAGACCCACCGAGGTGGGGAATTGAACCCTGGTCCCGGGCTAGACCTCTCCATCAGGGTCTGCCGCTCTAACCATTGAGCCACACTTCTCCAAAAATGGAAATAGTAGTAGCTTTTTAAAATTTTCTAAGCTCCACATTAGTAAGTTAAACAATGGAAATGTTTACATACAAAGCCTTGCCGAAATAGACATGTCAAACTTCCAGGTTAATGCTAAACACCTCGTCTGACTATGCATAAGTTAAGTATGCGTATATTAGGTTATATTAATTTATATGAATAAAAAACAACTCTTCAGCTTCTTGTGGAATTGAAAAAGAGGCGAGGCAACTCTGATGTGGTGTGGTGGCCGTTTCACGCTATAGGAGAGATGTACGAGAACGCCCGTCCTCCTGATCTGCTTATGCGTGGGATGTGTGCAAGTAAGAGTCCTGGGGAGAAGAGGTGTCTGGGTGGTTAATTGAAGACGATGCAACTGTTCAAGTAGCTGAGATCTGAATTTTGTAGTGCTTTGAAAGTGTGTGTGAAGAGTTTGAAATGAGCGTGTTAGTATATCAGGAGCCAGTGGAGCTCCCTGAGGTGTGGTGTGATGTGAAAGCTCCAGTTAAAATATTTGTGAATAGAAACACATGTAACATAAGCACACAGATAGACAAAACATCCCGTTTGAGCAAGTTACAGCCTGCTGGCACTTCCTCTGGGAATCCATCCCTAAGTTTCCAATACCATGTTTGCTGCTATCTAAATCTTCAATAATGAGCATGGCCAACGCTAAGATTGATACAAAAGGGGGTGGTGATGGACGGAGCATCTGAACCAATCAAACACTCACACCCAGTCAAAAGATCTGGGTTTAATCCATCACCGTTCTTTAGCCCACTCTGCCACCCCAGTTCAGACATGGCCATATGCAAATCAGTCTGACCCTGTGCCTCATGGGAACAGTCCAGCCGAACTGCCACGCCATGCCTTCCCTGGACCGGAAACAGGCTTCCGAGGACCGGTTTCTGGCATTACAGCCGTCTTCAGCCCGGCTTGCTTGAATCCAGTGGCAAAGTGAGCAAAGGACTCACGTCTGAGCATACCCTGCCACACTTATGGCGGCCAAAGCGGTACAAAAGGGGGTGGTGATGGACGGAGCATCTGAACCAATCAAACACTCACACCCAGTCAAAAGATCTGGGTTTAATCCATCACCGTTCTTTAGCCCACTCTGCCACCCCAGTTCAGACATGGCCATATGCAAATCAGTCTGACCCTGTGCCTCATGGGAACAGTCCAGCCCGAACTGCTAAGCCATGCCTTCCCTGGACCGGAAACAAGCTTCCGAGGAGCGGTTTCTGGCATTACAGCCGTCTTCAGCCCGGCTTGCTTGAATCCAGTGGCAAACTGAGCAAGGGACTTACGTCTGAGTCTGTTTCCAGTCCAGGGAGGAACTGGCTTGGCAGTTCGGGCTGGACTGTTCCCATGGGGCACAGGGTCAAGGCTGATTTGCATATAGCTGGGTTCAAACTGGAAAGGCATGGTGAGCAAAAAAACGATGGATTAGGGCCCAGATCTCTGTACTGGCGTGAATGTATGACATTGTTCTGCATTCTGTCCATCACCTGTTGTTTTTGCTTTTGTCACCCCGAGTGGGACGGGTATGCTCAGACGTGAGTCCCGTGCTCTCCATGCCACTGGAATCAAGCTATCCAGGCTGATGAGGGCTGAAAGCCCGAAACCGGTCCTTGGATGCTTGTTTCGAGTCCAGGGAGGACCTGGCTTGGCAGTTCGGGCTGGACTGTTCCCATGGGGCACAGGGTCAAGGCTGATTTGCATATAGCTGGGTTCAAACTGGAAAGGCATGGTGAGCAAAAAAACGATGGATTTAGGCCCAGATCTCTGTACTGGGGTGAATGTATGACATTGTTCTGCATTCTGTCCATCACCTGTTGTTTTTTCTTTTGTCACCCCGAGTGGGACGGGTATGCTCAGACGTGAGTCCCGTGCTCTCCATGCCACTGGAATCAATCTATCCAGGCTGATGAGGGCTGAAAGCCCGAAACCGGTCCTTGGATGCTTGTTTCCAGTCCAGGGAGGACCTGGCTTGGCAGTTCGGGCTGGACTGTTCCCATGGGGCACAGGGTCAAGGCTGATTTGCATATAGCTGGGTTCAAACTGGAAAGGCATGGTGAGCAAAAAAACGATGGATTTAGGCCCAGATCTCTGTACTGGGGTGAATGTATGACATTGTTCTGCATTCTGTCCATCACCTGTTGTTTTTGCTTTTGTCACCCGAGTGGGACGGGTATGCTCAGACGTGAGTCCCGTGCTCTCCATGCCACTGGAACCAAGCGATCCAGGCTGATGAGGGCTGAAAGCCCGAAACCGGTCCTTGGATGCTTGTTTCCAGTCCAGGGAGGACCTGGCTTGGCAGTTCGGGCTGGACTGTTCCCATGGGGCACAGGGTCAAGGCTGATTTGCATATAGCTGGGTTCAAACTGGAAAGGCATGGTGAGCAAAAAAACGATGGATTTAGGCCCAGATCTCTGTACTGGGGTGAATGTATGACATTGTTCTGCATTCTGTCCATCACCTGTTGTTTTTGCTTTTGTCACCCCGAGTGGGACGGGTATGCTCAGACGTGAGTCCCGTGCTCTCCATGCCACTGGAATCAAGCTATCCAGGCTGATGAGGGCTGAAAGCCCGAAACCGGTCCTTGGATGCTTGTTTCCAGTCCAGGGAGGACCTGGCTTGGCAGTTCGGGCTGGACTGTTCCCATGGGGCACAGGGTCAAGGCTGATTTGCATATAGCTGCGTTCAAACTGGAAAGGCATGGTGAGCAAAAAAACGATGGATTTAGGCCCACATCTCTGTACTGGGGTGAATGTATGACATTGTTCTGCATTCTGTCCATCACCTGTTGTTTTTGCTTTTGTCACCCCGAGTGGGACGGGTATGCTCAGACGTGAGTCCCGTGCTCTCCATGCCACTGGAATCAAGCTATCCAGGCTGATGAGGGCTGAAAGCCCGAAACCGGTCCTTGGATGCTTGTTTCCAGTCCAGGGAGGACCTGGCTTGGCAGTTCGGGCTGGACTGTTCCCATGGGGCACGGGGTCCAGTCTGATTTGCATATAGCTGGGTTCAAACTGGAAAGGCATGGTGAGCAAAAAAACGATGGATTTAGGCCCAGATCTCTGTACTGGGGTGAATGTATGACATTGTTCTGCATTCTGTCCATCACCTGTTGTTTTTGCTTTTGTCACCCCGAGTGGGACGGGTATGCTCAGACATGAGTCCCGTGCTCTCCATGCCACTGGAATCAAGCTATCCAGGCTGATGAGGGCTGAAAGCCAGAAACCGGTCCTTGGATGCTTGTTTCCAGTCCAGGGAGGACCTGGCTTGGCAGTACGGGCTGGACTGTTCCCATGGGGCACAGGGTCAAGGCTGATTTGCATATAGCTGGGTTCAAACTGGAAAGGCATGGTGAGCAAAAAAACGATGGATTTAGGCCCAGATCTCTGTACTGGGGTGAATGTATGACATTGTTCTGCATTCTGTCCATCACCTGTTGTTTTAACGCTAAGATTGAGGCACACATGCTGTGAGAGCTGAAGTTTAGAACATCAACTCTAGATAAGTAGTATTCACAGCATTTGACCATGCACACTGAAAAAAGTCTGTATAGGGCATAAATGTTTTTGTTGACTTTTTAGGAGATTCCTTCTGATACCAAATTAGGGTGTGTGGAGTCCCTGTACTCCCAAGTAAAGGTTTGGAAATTCCAAATTTTCACCATTCAGCGTTGGGAAGTTCCCTGCTTTAGATTCTGCTTAGCCCACACAATTTTGTTTCTAATTTTGACATCATTTTCACACTGTAGCAAGAACATTTTTACTCAGACTGAACAGAGCTAAACTAGAAAATGTATAATCAATATTTCTCTCCAAGTTTTACCTTTAGAGAATATTTTCTATTCACAATGGCAAATGTTTTCAGAATTTTTCTCTGCAAGTGTGCATCTTGATTTTTTTCTGCACAATGACGCTGTGCAGGAGGCACGAAAGGACATTAGCATCCAAGTCTGATTACAAGATGTATACAGATTTTTAACTGAAAGTGCTATTTTTTCCTTCACACAAATTTAAATATTACCAGGTAAAAGAAAGGGGGAAAATACAGGATTCCGAGTTTTTCAGTTTGTGTGCAAACATACTGCGATTACTTATCGGTAATCTTCATTACTCCGAGTCGTACTCTTCCTCGTCACAGTCATTACTAATGAGGCTATGACCACCAACATAGACCATCCAAATATTAAATAACAACCTTATTAACATGAGGGCTGAAACTCCGCCCGCATACTCTGGACATAAAAGAAGGACTAGCCCATACCCACAACCTGCTATTTCAAGCAAGAATGCAGATCTATATAGCCAAAACAGACCGTATAAGAAATCGGGAGGGTTGTAGGGAATGTAGAACTGTGATGAGGAACACTACGATTCAGAGTAATGAAGATTACCAGTAAGTAACCTGAGTATTACCTCCTCCTCTGTCTTCTTTGTCCCAGTCCTTACTTATTAGGATGCACCCAAGCTATCCTTCCTTATTCCACATTGAAAAGAAAAATACAAAAAGACCCAGAGGCATAAAATATGCAACACCTGTCTCTTTATTTTGTTACAACTTAATCCAATACTGCAGAAAGAACCCTGTCCCAAAAGCAGTAGAGCTGGAACCCTCCCAACTGTAGCCTATAATGTGATACAAATGTATTTGGGGAGGTCCAAGTGGCCACATTACAATTGTCTTTGAGAGAAACTCCCTGGTATACCACCCATGAAGTCGGCATTGCTCTGGTAGACCTTCCAATGACTGAATCTAAAGGGGGAAAAAACGCCTGAATCATATGCGATCAAAACTGTTTGCTTCACCCATCTAGAAGAGTTTGGACAAAGCCCTCTGTTGGATGACCCAAGGGTGTCGAAGAGGAATTGCACTTTTCTGTACTCTGCTGAGCAAACTTTATATATGGACAATGCTCTGTGAAGGTCTAAAAAATGTAGAGAAACTTCTTCTTCCTGAGCATGGTGTGTAAGAAAATGGTAAACAATTTCTTTGTTGAAAGCTGGATGAGTCCTCAGTGTAACTTTGTCTGGAAGAAAACGAAAGAATGGATCTTTCACCAACAAAGCTCCAATTTTCCCTAGTCATCTACTAGATGTAATGGTAACCAGAAAAAACACCTTGAATGTTAAACATTTTAAAGGCACTGATTCCAGTGGCTCAAACGGAGGAACGTGTAGAGCCCTAAGGACTAATGGAAGGTCCCAGCTGGGAATGGGTGAGTGGATAACAGGCCTCTTATGTGGAAAGCTTTTTAGTAGCCTAGCAACTAGCTTTTCAATCTCTACAACCTCAGAACCTCTAAAAGCCCAAATAGTTGCCTATTGACTTTGTAAGGTGTACACTGCAAGATTTGGTAAATAAACAGCTCTTAGAAATTCTAAAATAAGGGTAGGAGGACAGGTGCAAATAGAATAATCCCTAGAACTACACCAACCTTCAAATGTTTTCCAGGTCCTGGAGGAATCATTACGAATGGAAGGTCGTCTGGCCTGCTGGATTGTAGGGTCTACCTCCGCAGAAGATACTAATCTAGTTAGTCGTGCCCTTTCAAGATCCAAACAGCTAGTTTGAGATTCTCTAGGGAGGATTG
This sequence comes from Lissotriton helveticus, assembly GCF_964261635.1. Lineage (NCBI taxonomy): Eukaryota > Metazoa > Chordata > Amphibia > Caudata > Salamandridae > Lissotriton > Lissotriton helveticus. The sequence goes on from NC_136057.1 coordinate 397,836,116, forward strand.
TGAAAGAACAGGAACACATGGACGGTGATATTGGAAGAAGCCAAGGATCCTCCACTGCTAACTTGAGGAGAATGGGAAACCATGGTCTCCGCGGCCAATGAGTGGCTGCCAACAGGACCCAGGCCCTCTCCTGAATCACCTTCCTGAGAACTCTGGGTTTTAAAGGAACAGGAGGGAATGCATAGATTAGATATCCCAGCCACTGAATTGAGAGGGCATCCTGCCCCAAGCCTTCTGAGAGGGATCCAAGGAGCAAAACCCGGGAAGCACTGAGTTCTGATCTGTTGCAAACATGTCTATCCATAGAAGCACGAACCTCTGTATGATCTGCTCGAAAAAACATGGATGATACTTATTGAGATGGAGGAAGGGTAGACCCTCCTCAACTGATTCACAAGCCCATTCTCCTTCTCCAGAAGATGACTCGCTTCCAAATAGAAGAGATTGGACCCTGTCCAGGACCCTATTTCTCGTGCTAAAGATACTAGCCCCTACACTCTTGTGCCTCTCTAGTGATTTATATATGCATTTGGCCACCTGATTGTCCTTACATTTACTGCCTGATTGTGAATGAAAGGAAGAAACACAACAGGTTCAACACCACGACCGCCCGACTACGCCAGACGTCACCTCCCCGGTGAACACCACCAGAGCCAACCGCCTGACCTCCTGGTCCAACGTCAACGACGACGAGACACGAAAGGTCATGAACTCCATCCACTCAGGATCTCCGTAAGACCCATGCCCACACCACGTATTCAACAAAGCGGACGCAGCCATCGCACCCCAACTACGGAAGGTCATCAACATCTCCTTTGAAACAGCGACATTCCCGGAAAGCTGGAAGCACGCCGAAATCACCGCCCTCATCAAGAAGCCCAAAGCGGACCCCAAGGACCTCAAGAACTTCCGGCCCATCTCCCTGCTCCCGTTCCCAGCAAAGCTCATCGAGAAAATCGTCAACATGCAATTGGCCCGCCACCTGGAAGACAACAGCTTAGACCCGTCCCAGTCCGGATTCAGACGCAACCACAGCACCGAGACAGGCCTCATCGCCGCCACAGACGACATCAGGCGCCAACTAGACAACGGCGAAACATCAGCCCTCATCCTCCTGGACCTGTCAGCCGCCTTCGACACGGTATGCCATCGCACTCTAAAGACACGCCTCCTAGAAGCCGGAATCCAAGAGAAGGCCCTTGAATGGACCACGTCCTTCCTCTCAGGCAGAACCCAGAGAGTCTGCGCCGTCCCCCACGGCTCATCCCTCAGCCCGATACTGGTCCCTGTTGGACTTGGGCCGTCTGGCAGGTCCACCCCTGAAGTTTTGTGCTTATTATATGTGTCCGGGGGATGGTGATTCCCCTCCTGAGTGTGTGTGTGGTGAGAGAGACCTGCCTCCCATAGGAGTGCATGGGGGATGTATGTGGCTCTGGTAGTTCCTGATGCGTGGGGCGTGCCGGGCCGTGTTTGGTATGTGTGCGCTCGTGAGGTTGAATGCTACAAGATGATGTATGCGGCATGCGTGTGGCTAGAAGGGAAGGGCCCCTTCTAGACCTTGGTGTGTGTGTGCAGTAGGTGTGCTGGCGCCTGATTGGCTGAAGCCGGCTGGGCCTTCCCCCACCAGGCTGGCCCCACCCCCCGGGGGTGCGTCCAGTGTCCCTGGCCTGGCCAGCACCAAGAAATTCCTTATAACCAGTTCCAGCTGGTTCTCTCCCTGCCTGCCCCTTTTGGAGACAAAGGGAGCTCCTGTATAAAAGGAGGGTGGGCCCTTTTCTCTCTCTCTTCTCTCTTCCTGCTTGTCCTGACTGGAGCCCTGCCAGGGGCTGCTGCTGCGTGGGCTCAGGGTTGGCTGGCCTCCCTGGGCCCTGCCCTGCTCCTGACCTGCTGTTGGGCCTCTGCCCCTCCTAGGAGCTGCTGTACTCCTCCTGAGGTCCTGGACTCTCCCATGGACCTTGCGATCCCTCATCTAGCGCTTGGGAGCGCTTTCCTCCGACCCCTAGCGCTTGGAGCGCTTCACTCTGTCCCCGAGCGCTTTGGAGCGCTTTGCCCGTGTTTCTAAGCACTGGGAGCGCTTCCTTCCACCAGCCGGTGCCACCCGGCCTTTGCCCTGTTCTGCGGGGTTCTACACCCCCAGCGAGCGCCTACCTCGCTACTGCCCCATTCCCGAGGGGGCCTGACCCTCGTCAATTCCCCCCCAAGTCACCGCCGCCGGCCCGGGACCCCTCCGTGAAGCCCTCCCCCGGGCCGCGCTGTGATTGAATGGCGGCCCGGGCTTGGCTCCTGACGTCTCCCCGGGCCGCGCTGTGATTGGACGTCGGCCCGGGGAGCTGTGGAGGCGAGGAAAGAAGAGCCGAGTAATGCAGGGGGCAGCGGGAGCCTACTCCGCGCCCCTGCTTGACCCAAGGACTGCCGCGACTTCCCCCCGGGGCCCCCAGGAGCGAGAGGGAGCCCCGGAGAGCGGAGAGAGACCGGCGCGCTCGCCGACCGGTGAGTGATGCCGGAGGGGAGGCGGGGCATCGGGCCACATTGCCGGTGGCCGCCCCTCCCCTTCAGCGCGAGCCCGAGTGTGCTCAGAGGCCCCCGGGGCCCCCAGTGATGCCGGGTCCCCCGAGGGGGGCCCCGCCTGCCCGCAGCTTGTCTCTCTGAGCCCGAGAGGCTCCCTCATGGCCCGTGGGGCCACCATTGATGCCGGGTCCCCCGAGGGGGGGGCCCCGCCTGCCCGCAGCTTTGTCCTGAGCCCCGAGAGGCTCCACCACGTGCCCCCCTGTCTTCCTGAGCCCGGGAGGCTCCAGCTGTAATCCCTGAGCCCCGAGGGGCTCCACCACGTGTCCCTGACCCTGCGGAGCCTGCGAGAAGCTCCACCATCGCCCCCCTGTCCCCCTGAGCCTGCAAGGCCCCGTCCAAGTCCCTCAGCGGCCCAGCACTTCGTGGGCCGCTGCCACGTTTAGGTTTGCCCCGGGCCCCTTTCAGGCCACTTTGGACACCGAGACTCTAAGGCGCCCCTGCCCCAGGACGGTCATCTGGCCTAGGGGGTGCTACTGACTAATATCAATGTGATGCTGAGAATTATTATGTGTGGCCCTGCTGATGGGGCCTCTGTTGTGTTATGTACCTTGTCCCTTCCCCCCTGAGTACCCGATGTCTCATGTATGTGATCCCTGGTCAGAGTGAGTTCTACTGCTAGTTCTAGGAAGCTCCCAGGAGATATGTGTTCTAATGCCAGTTCCATCAGATGCGTACCACTGGCAGTGGTCCCTTGGCCCTGCCCTGTACCTTTTCCCTGGTAACCCCTGCCGGGCCTTGAGCACCTTGTAAAGTGTATGTTCCTATGTGTCCTGTCTAATACAAAGACTATTTTCATATATGCTTCGTGTGGAGTTCCTTTTGTGGGAGGCCTGGGATGTTGCTGTTGGTGGGTGCGTGCGCAAATGCTTCACACATGCCCTCCGAGATAGGCCTGACTGCCCGCGCCGCGTTACCTAGAGGGCGAGCAGGGGTCGACTTTATATAGGAGTGGTGGTCTCTGACTGGCTGTGGCGCAAGCCCTGGCCGGCCGGGGGTCCCATTTCCTACAGTCCCCCTCACACAAGTGGACCGCCATCACGACCTAAACATCATCTCCTACGCCGGCGACACCCAGCTCATCCTCTCCCTCACCAAGGACCCACACACCACCAAAACCAACCTCCGAGAGGCAATGAAGGCCGTCGCCGACTGAATGAGGAGCAGCTGTCTGAAGCTGAACTCGGACAAGACAGAGGTCCTCATCCTCGGACCCACCTCCTCAGCCTGGGACGACTCCTGGTGGACGACCACAATGGGAACAGCACCAACACCCACCGACCATGCACGCAACCTAGGATTCATCCTCAACTCCTCCCTCACCAATTCTAAACAGGTCAACGCCATCTCCTCCTCCTGCTACAACACCATCCGCATGCTCCGCAGAGTCTGCAAGTGGATCCTGACTGAAACAAGAAGAACAATGACACATGCCCTCGTCAGCAGCAGACTGGACTACGGCAACGCACTCTACGCAGGAATCCCAGCTAAACACCTACGACGACTATAACGCATCCAAAACGCCTCCGCCCGACTGATCGTCAATGTCCCCCGCCGCAGCCACATCACCCCCACCTGAGAAACCTACACTGGCTCCCCGTCGACAAGAGGATCACCTTCAAACTCCTCACCCAAGCACACAAAGCACTCCACAACGCTGGACCAGCCTACCTGAACAGCAGACTCAGCTTCCACAACCCCACCCGCCAGCTCCGCTCCACCAGCCTCGCCATCGCCGCTATCTAACGTATGACCTCCGGCAGCAGATGCTTCTCCTACCTCGCCGCCAAGACCTGGAACACCCTACCTACCCACATATGGCAGACCTAAGACCTACTCGCCTTCAGAAAACGCCTCAAGACCTGGCTCTTTGAACAGTAGCAGCACCCCCTTCCCTCAGCGCCTTGAGACCCTCACGGGTAAGTAGCGCGCTTTACAAGTACTCTGATTGATTGATTGATTGATTGAAGAAACACTTGAAGACCTATGAAAATAGCTCCCAGCTCCCTCTAATTCAAAGAGTTCATCCGTTCGAGTCCGAGCTAACTGCCATGCAATAAGGACACGGCTGGTGCAAGCTCCTCGTCAACTGTAACTATCCAGCCTACTGAAGCCACCTCACATACACCTCAGGATCTGGTGGGGTGCCTCCAGTGTGCTGTGCTCCCATTGGAGCCCTCAGTTGTTTGATGGTGTTTCAGGGGATAGGTGAGGGGCCCGTGGACAGTTTTCACCACCAACTGCCCCTGTGCAGGGCCTGGCATTAACCCCAGATTAGGTGACTGCCCTGTCATTGCCCGGGGCCACCCATGCCTTGGAGGTGTGATTCCGATTCAGTGGAGGCTGGGCACCGAGACCAGTGGAGTACCCTCCTACAGCTGATACTGCACGGTGCTTTCCCACATCCTGCGGACAGCCTCCAGCTGCTGCGAATGCCGCCTTGTACTCCCACATTGTGCTGCTGTCGCCTGGAGTGGAGAGGTTGGCTTTGGAGCCTACGGACCCTGGGCAGATCCTTGGTGGACTAGGGTCTTCGCTGCATGCTGAAGGAAGTCACTTCATTTCCTTTACCCTCCTAGCTCACCGGTTGAATGATCATGGCTAGCTGAGTTGCTTCTGGCCACCGACGCTCCGATTCCTTTATGCTGGTCACAACTCCTGCTCTGGTCCACACACTTGTTTGTTTGATGTGGCCACCTCGCGCCCTGGGGGTCTCACAGGAACGGCCCATAACCCTCATTTCACACAGAGGGCCTGACACCGGAATGCCCGGGATAAGTGTCTCCCCATGAGCCTTGGGACCTTCATTGGTGATTGGCTCAGTGGCCACCTGGGATCTCCTGGATTGTTGCTGTGGTCCCTCCTGCTGTCTATACCAGAGTTACAAATCGTAGTGCCCAACAGGTAGTGGGAAGGGAAGTGAAAGTGGTAGGAAGTAGTGCAGCGTAAGGTACGTGATACATTAGGTCAAGCGTCCTTAGTAAAAAAACTTTCTTTAAAACTGGCTTCAGACAGGAGCGCATGGACTGACTGTTTAGATCTTGGGAAATTAACAATCCTCACTCATAGACCCTTTTTTTACCCCTCCCCCTCTTTTCCTGACTCTTCCAACCTCCTCCGGCAGGGCGTCAGGGCACACATATGACAAGGTCTCATCAACTGTGCAGCACACGGTATAGAGTATACAAGGAATGGCTATAATAATAACCGTAAAAGTGATATAGGGGTGATCCACTAATAAAGACAAAATGCTGTTGAAATAATCAAGGACAATGTGCCTGAAAAGAGAAGAGACTAACCAGAGTAAAAACCAGAATGGGTAGTAGAATACCACGCCAGAACAGGAGCCCTAGCTGTTTAACACAGCAAAGTAAGATCTCGTTGAAAAATTGGATCATTAAAGAAAGGCCAGATTTAATAGGTGAAAATTGTATTCAAGATGTGAGTAGTTTCAACTTTAATAAATCGTGAGCAACAAGCCAAATAGGAGGCTGTGTATAGAAGCCAGCCGCGGTTGGCAGTAGGAGTTCCTGCAGGGCGGTGACGTGGGGAGCGGGAGGGGCAGGGTAGAGTGGAGTAATGTATGGATTACGGAGTTTAACAGGTAAGTAAACATATAAATAAATAAAACGGATTTCGTTGCGCACACTGGATCGCATTTGGTGATGCAGTGCACGCAACAAAATTCTTTTCATTTATTTATATGTTTACTTACCTGTTAAACTCCGTAAACCATACATTACTACCACCCACCCTGCCCCTCTCCCTACCCACGTCACCGCCCTGCAGGTACTCCTACTGCCGACCGCGGCTGATAGAAGCTGAAGTAATTATACTGCCAATCAAAAAAAAATGAAAGCGATAGAAGCACTGTTACGGGCAATGCGGATCCTGGTGAATCAACCAATAGTGCGACTAAGCTGTTAGAGAGCAAAGCCTGCCTTACCCAGTGGCATGGTCTGTATTCGCTTCGATTGCCAAAAATGAGAGACGTTATTTGAAGCGTCTCAATTAAGGAATATGTGCAGCATGCATGTGCTGTGTAAATGAGGAAAGGAAAGAGAGGAAGAAAAAATGGGATTCACGTTGCACTGAGAATCGAGAAAGTTAGGCGCCATATTGAAATTAATTAGTGTCTGGCAGAATTAAGCCATCACACCATAATGAGGAAGGAATCAATTGTCATCATTTGATTTCCTTCCCATGACAGAATTAATTGTCATCGGCATAGTTTACTAAGCTGACATTATGCGACTTGATAAGTTAAATCAAAGGGCTCAAATAAAGATTGAAAAGTATTGGAATAATTGATGACCCCTGTGGAACACTATGTTTGATAGGCCTGAGCTCAGGGCAGAAAGGTAGAAGGAACACTGCCTGCTGTCTACCTGACAAATAGGAATCCAGCCACTTTGCAACTGTGTCCCTGACTCCAATTAATGACAGCCTATCCAAAAGGTTATAATGGTTGACCGTGTCGGAAGCGGCAGATAGATCCAGGAAAATCAGTGCCACTGATTGACCGTTATCCACTTGCATTTAAGCTCGTCCATAGTGGTGAGCAAAGCTGTTTCTGTCCCCTGACCTGGACGGAACCCAAGTTGCTCTTGTTCCAGGATTTGGGCACCTTCCAGAAAGTGAGATAACGTTGTGCTAACAAAGGGTTCCAGGATTTTTACACGGTACGGTGAGAGGGATATAGGCCTGTAGTTATCTAAGGTAACAGGTACCAGTGATAGCATTTTTAATAACAATATGACAAATGCCTTTTCCAGGCTGCTGGGACCACACACCGCTATGCTAAGTCTGGCAACACATTTGCCAAAGCAATGGAAAAAGTTCTCCCTCCTGTTTCTTTCAAACCTTGTGAGGAAGAGGGTCCAAAAGTGAGCCAGAGAACAGGGCCAATGACCAGGCTCAAAATTCATCCTCTGTCAAACATTCAAATGATTCTAGTTTACTTATCTTCTTCAGATGCATATTACTATAAGTGGTTCGCTTGCCTGTAGTGTCAGCTTGGATTGCCCGGTCCCTCAGAGAGGTCTGAGTCGGAAGAGTAGTGTCCATACCATTGATAATTTTGTTAATTATTTCCTCAAAGAACCCCATGAGGTTGCCGCACTACTCCTGATGCAGGTATAGAGCGATTCAAGCAGTACAGATTTGACAGTTCTAGCATTATTTTGAACACTTTTTTTCGCACTGTTGAGTTCAGCCAGGATAGTGCTAGATAGTGCTCTGCTTTTGCATTCATTATTTCAGTCTTATACTTCCGTAGAGCATCTTTTGGAAATGTGTTGTCCTCTTCTCTATAAAACATACACCCTTTTCTCTCTGCATTTTTTGTCTGGTCAGTTTTAAGTCTTTTAGTTCAGTGCTGTACAAGGGAGCCAAAGGTCTCTGCCAAATTTCCAATTCTTTGATGGGGATGACCCAATCTAAGGTGGCTCTGATACTATTTTTTAGGTCTGAGTAGTTTTCTTCCACCGATCTACTCAAGTCATAGGGAAAAGGTCACTAAAAAGTGATCTGTCCAACAGATGGGAAGAATATTCTCCATAGTGGCCTGTACTATGTGTTGCAGTCCTAAATTATCACAAGACCCAGGAGATATTTCAGGACAGGGCTAGGCTCCCCCTCAGACCAGTTCTTTTAACCAATATCTTGTTGACACCCAGGCCAGCATCTTTGGTTTGAGATATTAATATACTGATTTGAATGGCATGCAGGGTTTGGGCTAGGGCATTACAACAGAGACACACTAAATTGTCGTAGACCACTGACCTGCCGTTGTTTGTTTGCCCAACGCTGGGATCAAATTGGGGGTTGGTTGGCACTTCGTTGGTGGACGTAACTTGGGATCCCTATAACTGGTGATTTATTTGTGGGGGCGAGATCTGTTCTTTCATGGAATTGCAGGAGACATAAAACCTGCGAGTAGGGCATTTTTTGCTCCACCAATCGGGTGCGTGAGTGGTGGGTTTGTGGCCTGCATTACATATTTGTAATAACAGACCAGATGAAGACGGTCACTTTGCTCTACAGGGCACTGTTGAAGGACGCACAACTAGACCTGACACGTTTGGGGCACCGCTGGGATGAGGACTTGGGGATGCTATTGAATGACGAAGCTTGGAAGAGGGGGTTGGAACACACCTCCATTGTGTCCAGGAATGCTCGCTTGAAGCTCATTCAGTCATTCTATCTACATAGGGTGTACCTCACCCCTCAGCGCCAACATGCCAAGTTTCCCAGCATGACGCTGGCCTGTCCTCAATGCTTAGCAGATAATGAAGGCTTCTTGTACATGGTTTGGTCTTGCCCGTCATTGGCATGATACTAATCCACCGTCCTCCAGGTAATTTGCTGTGAAACTTATCCGAACTTTGAGTAAACTCCCCAACTGTGTATACTGGGCCTACATGACCTTTGTGCTTTCTGGAAAGTGACAGACAGATTTATAGGCGTGGCGCTCATACTTGCTCGCAGACAACTGACCATGGAAATCGGCTCATGCTCCTAAATTTGATAGATGGGGTTGGAGTTGGTGAAATGGGTGGAGTGGGAGAGGGAGGCGATCTGGAGGGAAGAGAGCAGAGGTGCACGTATGATTCAGATTTGGCAGCATGGGATGCTATACTGCTGACTTGCTCAAGACGTGGCCCGGGTGGGTGTGTTGTAGAGAAGGAACCACTCTCTGGGATTTCCTCCCCATCTACTGAGCTGCAGGGGATTGCTTCAACCATGCTGACCATGCTTCAAACTATTTGGAGAGTGATAGCTTGACAGTCCGTGGACGCCCGGCCTAGTATGGATGCATTGATTGATGTCAGTGGTGCTGGCGGGCGGGTGTGGGGCTGTTTTTGCGCACTACCCTCAAGAGTGAGTACCAGGTACGCAAGCTCATCTGCTGTCTCCCCTCCTGTTGAGCTATTGATCTGCTGGCCGCTACGTCATTTGGCGCTCCTCCATAATGTGTATCACTGTTCTTGAACATCCTGCTCGACTATTTTACCCCATGATGTTGTGTGGTGTTTGACTAAATGCAAGTATATATATTTTTTAAAGAGTCTGTTATTGGAATGAGCTCCTCGTATTCTTGAGACCATGGATTCCAGTGGTCCAACAAATGCTGGACTAGAGGAAGCGATGAAGTCAGGATGAAGGGATTATTGTTAGACAAGATGACAACTCTTCCTGGACTCCCGACCATTCCGTTGCCGTTGCTGACTCCTTCACCGACAGATTGTTCAGTATCTGAGTCAACTTTATTTTCTCTGCTCTGGAAGAAACACGTTTGCTTCCCATGTTCGAAAGACTGCTCATTTATAGTGTAGAGTCTGAGATGGTTCCAACTCTGTTTTTTTTTATTCAAAAGGAACCCACACTCCTGCAGGACTCTGAACACCGTCTGAACATGAAGCTGTGCTGTGGAAAAAGAAAATCCACAGATTAGTAAATCATCCAGATAAAAAAAGAGTAATACCTATTTCATGCGAAAACCCACCAAGAGGGTTAGAACTTTAGTAAATACCATTGGTACCAAGGAAAATCCAAAAGGCAAGCCCCTAAAAGGGTAATGATTTCCAGCCAGGGTGGGCCCAACATATTTCAAAGAGCACTTATGAGAAAAGGCCAGGGAGGTTAAAGATTAAAAATCCACCCCACACTCCAGTTATCCATTTAATATGGAGAGAGTGTGTTTGTTAAAATAACAAGAGTAGGGTTTTTCTAGGATACAATGGTCCTATGACCCTAGATCAATGTCAACATGTTTCAGCCAGTGAACGGCCCTATGGGTCCACAGCTTTCTTCAGGGCGCAACTCAATGATAAATTCCTCCCTGGAATTATCAGCACAATACGTTAGTTTAAAAACTATTTAAACAACAAGAAACGCTGTATGGAAACACTTATCCTTGAAGAGGCGTTCACTCTCAAGTGTGTCCAACCAGAATTCGGCAGACTGCAGAAATAATTTTAGCCGTTTGAGATCCAAAATAGGTCTGTTGGTGCTTGAAAGTTTTTGAACCAAAAACACTATTGAATAACACCACTTGCCCCATTCTTCACGGAGAACATGTATTATGGCATTCCTTTCAGCAGGTCCTCTATACCCTAATACATACCTTTTCATTTTAGAGAGTTGTGAGGGACTAGAGTGTTGACAACATATTTGACTGCCTCGTCCTCAAACTCTAAGTTGTAACCATCAAGATTTTTGAGAGGTTGCCTGCACTGCTCCTGCCATTTGAGACTTTATCTGAGGGAGGGCTATCCCGGCCAGGTCGCCTCCCTCGAAACGGCTGGAAAAACCTCTAAAACCTCTTTGGGAAGAAAATCCCAATTTTCCAGAAAAAAACAGATCCTCTAGCAGAAAAAAGAAGATGTGTCATTATTTTCTGTCTCCTGCTGATCTCTTTATCAGCTCTTCCAACTGTGTTCCAAACAGTTTAGCTCCTGTGAAAGAAAGATGGCTTTGTATAGTCAGTCTTTTTGGATGCATCTACTCTCCAGGAACGCAGCCAAATGGGCGTTCTAGCTGAAATGGAAGATGCTGACTTGGAAGCTGAAGCAGAAAGAAAATCAAAAGAGATATCCACCAAGAACCTGACCAGCTGCTCCATAGCTGTCAGTTTCTCTGTGCAGCCAGAACCTTCCTGGATCTCATTCACTAGGGATTGAAAATCTTTCAACAGGGATTGGACTGTATAAGAAGCATAAGCTGATGCTCTGATGGCTAAGTCTGACACAGTATAAACTTTTTTTTACTGCTGAATCCACTTTCTTATCAACCTGACATTGAGTAGATGCATCCTTGGAAATAATGGAACCGTTGGAGAAAAGCCCAGCCGTAAGAGAGTACACCTTCAACGAAGAAGGAAATTGTTCTTGGAATCTGTCCAAAGGATATCTCTTTGAAAGAAACCTGGGAAACATTGGCTTCTCAATGACTTTCCATTCTTTTGACTGCACCTTTTTAAGAGTTGGATGTAGAGGTACCTTACGTTAACACGGGGTGAAAAAATCCTCTTCATCCAAAAAGGAAGGTTCCCGGAAACCAATGTTTTGTCTGATATGGGAAAGTAGTTCCACAAAATCTGGACCCTGGATGTTGTAATCTCTCTGTTCAGAGTCCTCCTCCACTGGGTCACAAATCTTGAATTGCTTAGCTGGAGGTTCCGGTGATTTTCTTGATGTAGCAACTACATTATTCATCTTTTTCCTGGAGATCTTGAAGATATGGGAATCTTTTTTCACCCAGTTACTCTTGCTCTGCCCCTTCGACCCCCAGATCTTCATCAATGTGCTTTCTCTTAGAGAGCCTTGCGTCCTTCCTCCTCCATGATTGCAAGAAGCATAATGCATGTAGCAGAAATCCTCCTTTTACGCCCTTCCAGATCTCATCGACCGATATTGAAAATGCCAAGAGGGCTCAACTTTAGAGCATGACTATACCACACTTTTAAGAACAAACTGGCTGAGGCACAGCTGCATTCTCTAAAACCATACCACTGCACTGGCTCAAGCACAGCCACGTTTCTACTGACAACTCAGGACGTATGCGCTGACTAAACACAGCCACGCGTCCTCCAACAACAACATATCGTGAAAGACACGCTGGCTAATGGGAACCGACCACAGGGAGGTATGCCCCCTGGGATTTTTGGGGAAATGGGTCAGTCCAGAGGACTGCACGAGGGTTTTGAGCTGCCCAAATATATATATATATATATATATACATATACATATACATACATATATATATATATATATATATATATATATATATATATGCCATTTTAGGTGCAAGCCACCATTTTATCGTGGTAGCACAGAGGCTAGTACATAGGCAGGAGCTCAGCCACACCCTTCAAACCGAGGAGACATTTAAATGAACATAGAACGTCCCCTGCTCAGAGATGCACTACTCCCTGCAGAGTACATGCTGGTTGAAGCCCGACCATACTCTTATCCTAATGAAGGAAATGTCAGTTCTCAAGACGGATCTGGTCGCATTCTGACTGCCACCTCAATAACTACTTTCAAAACCAGTAGCCAAATTAATTCAATTTCAATTTTCGAAAACTTTATTCAGAAACATTCTCGCAGTCATAAAAGCAGTTCAAAGTACAGAACAATAAAACAATTCATAAAATACAGAACACATGAAGTATATAAAATACAGTACAAGATAGTAGCAGCAACATATTTAGGAGAGCATTGACCTACCTCCTTGTACAGAGGATAAAAAAAAACAAAACAATGTGCAGGAATAAAAGTAATAAAAAAAGTTTACAAAATAATGAACTTACATTAGTTTAGGATGGTCTCGACAGAGACAAGAGAAAACAGGATGTGGGAGAGGGCTAGTCCCTCTTTTTTGTCAACAGAGTATGGGGGAGGGGTTTCAACCCGGGATAATAAGGCTGTTATTTGATATTTGGGATGGTCTACGTTAGAGGCTAGAGCAATATGTAAGGACTGGGGCGAGGAAGAGAGAGCAGTGGCGTAGCTAGAGCTTCTGGCGCCCGGGGCTATCCCTCAGATTGCCACCCATGGCAGTTACGGGGGTGTGTGCTGGGGTAAAAGGACTGCATTTAGCACAGAATGTACCTATTACAAAGAATTAAAGCTAAAGGGTGCATCATGAAGTTCCACTGCCCTAGGTGTGCAATACAATACAGGCTGTGCTGCGTGTGCGCTGCACACTAAGTACATTTTTCATATGTGAGCTCCAGCGCGCTTTTCAATTCAAAAGATTTTAACGTACATCCTTCATTTCAATTTCTACCGAGTTTTGGCTTAAAAAAGATAAAACCATAAACCAAATGATAAGAAAGCAAAATGTACTCCTTGACAATTACTTTATCGTCGTTTGTTTTAGCACATTGACCGGGTAGTTTTTTAGACTTCACATGTGTTGGAGGCAGGGCCGGACTGGCCATAGCGGGCACCGGGTATTTCCCCAGTAGGGCGGTAGGGTTGGGGACAGTGTTGGGCCCCTGGGGGGCCGTATTTGTTATCAGGGGTCGGCAATGTCGGCCCCCTGTAACAAAATTGGGCAAAAACAGCCGTCGCAACTGCTCGGGGGGCACTCCCTCTCACCCCAGGGGGGGCCAGCTGAGCAGTTTGTCGGGCCGGTTTCTGTTCCTGGTCAGGCCCTGGTTGGAGGCAATGTTTTTGCTAAAATCAAATTCCTGAAGTGTTTTTCTGTTGAAGCCCTGGGTGTTGACCTTTAGTTGAGAAGGAAAATGTGCTTAAAAAACATCCACTCTCCATGACTTTGTGAACACATGCAACAAACAGTACTTGTGCCACTGCAAAGCATGTAATGTCTATGGCAGACTGATTAGCAGGGGCACCAATCAGCCACCTGAGACCATCACCACATAGAGAAAAGAAATGTCCTATGAAGGGAATTGGTATAAGTCAGTGGTCGGAGTGGGGGAAAAAAGTAGGGGAACTGTGGGCGGAGACTCCAAGGGCGGGGCCAGAATGTGCCAAACATCCCAATTTTTAGTATTTGTTTGGCATTTCACCGACCAGTCACAGATTATTGTGTTAGTTAATTCAACCAATGGATACACTTCATTATTTAAGTTTTAATAAGCGTCATTGGCATTTGAATACATTCACAAAGTGGGATATATTTCCAATCACACAATGGCCCAGATCCGCTTAAAAGTGGAATCGCAAGCCATTTGTCTCCACGCCATGCAGTTTCTCTCATTAGCACTTCTCCGTTCTTCCACAAGAGCAGTTCCAACATGAATGGCAAAATATCCTAGTTTGCAAATGTTTTCCATATAATTATGGCTCTGCCATATTTGCCACATAATACATCATCCATTGCATAATCTTACAGTTTTAACTAATCATTTTTGAAGCTCAAACGGATAAAAAGTTACTAAAAAATGTGATTTGAGTTGCTGCAAAGTGGGTGGCCCTTTGCAAAGGTTGACTGATCACCTTTCTCACTGCTGCATTTGTATGTTATACTGATACTAATGAGGCAGAATCTTTGCAGAGACTTAACATGTGTAAAAATGTCTAAATAATAAAGTATAAGAAAATATATTGCATTACGCTGCAGCCTTTTTTTTTTGCATAATTTAGTCAACACTGCGGCATCATTTTGTCCCCCTTTGCTTCATAATTCCAGTGGCTCCAGAGCAGGTAACATATGTTAAAAGTGCTTGTGCATGAAGCAGAGAGACTGTGAAGTTTGCAAACTTAGTTTGGTGTGCATGCAAATCCTGCATTGACGATCCTTGGTGAGTTGCAGCTACTACTGCTGAAACAAGGCCAATGGAGATACAAATGGGTGAGGCGTACTGGCCTCGATGGCAGGGCCGGCTTTAGTGCTGGAGGCGCCCTGTGAAACAATGTTTGTTGGTGCCCCCAATGATCACCTACGCTTCGGACTCCCTCACTACCACCCTTTAACAGTCCCCCTTACGTCTCTATCACCACACTCTTTCTCAGATGCATTTAATTTGATTTACAGAGCCACTCATAACAGTGTACGGTGTCAGAGCACTACATCACACACACTACACAGAGACAATCATTTATATATGTGTAAATCACTGTATAGGAAATGTTACATAGGACAAAGGACTACAAGGTGTAGAAGCCACATGATAACCATAGTAGTAGGCAGTATAGGTTAATAGCTCACTGTTCTATGTTAGGATTTTAACTTATAAACTGCAAGTAACAAAAGAATCTCTCTGACAAAATCAGTAACCTACTAACCTAGTTAACATTATGTGCACTTTGTGATCTGCATGGTACATGTTCTTTGCAGCAGGCACATTAACTCTCTGTACTACCTTTCCAGGTGTCAACCCTCCCACTAGACAACACTTTGATCTCTCTCTAGGAAGAACATTAATCACCGAAGTTATCATGACATTTTTATTGTTGCTGAAAATTGCTTGAGGCCAGGAAGGAGGCAGCAAGTTTTTTTTAAACCGTAATATACTTGCAAACACTACGCACCCACCCGAAATAGGTACCCAGTGCGGTCACACCGTTCCTCAGTGACAGAGTCACAGTGACTGGATCACTGTTGCTCTAGGGTGTGCTGCTTCATAGGCCTGCCCGCAAGACAGGAGATGAACTTCAGTAGGGATTGTGGTGGACAGGCCTTCAAGGTTAACCCACAATTTAAACCACTAGGGTACACCTGCTTGTGCTTAGACATCAGGCCCTCTAAGGTCTAGTGAGGCCTTCTAAGGGGTAGCATGGGAATATGCTCCCTCAGCAGATTGGTCTGGCGGACTGGTCATTAAGGATTAACCTGGTGCCCCAGTTCCAAATTTGACAGCTCTAGCCATAGTGCCACATCCTCTGCCCCACTGAGAGAAACTAGCGCTGCCTTCAGCTACAACCTAATTGTGCCTGCTATAAACACTTGGATGTAGCTCAATTCAAATTATGCACTTGATAAGAGTAATATGCTGCCTAAAAAAAAAAGTAAAAGCAAACACTCATAGGGAATGCAAGATTAAATAAAGCATGTCAAATGTAAGCAGAAATAACATGGTTACCTTAACGATATCTCACTCATTATTCCGAAATCAGTGAGTGGTTTACCTGAAACGTTAAGGACATGACTGCAGGGCCCTGAAGGGAACCGTTTCAATGTATATTACTTATATCCTTACAAAACTTAAGCAGTGTGGTTTAAAAAGACCACATTCATAAACACGGAGCCAGGGTTCACATTTTGTTTTCCAATCCACCCATCAACCAGGTATTGCAATACATCCAGGAATGGTGCACTTCCCCACCTGGGAACAACAATGCTGTTCAAAGAAAGACGAGAAAACAAAAGTAGCGCTTCACTGCAAAGTCTGTAAAGTGAGGCTGATGTGTTTGCATGTGAATAAAACCAATCTGGCCACTTTGCAACCACTCTGTCTTGCTTTATTTAGTTATGTATTTATTTTTCATATTTAAAACCTTTTATTTCTCTCCATCCCGAGGCTGCACTTTGGAATAGAAAAATGTCAGAAAAAGGGCATTTCCCACAAGAGTGTTTTTCTTTTTTGGATCCATTTCACAGGGAACCAACTAAATGAAAGAAGGAAAGAGAGGTTGTGAACCGTTTCTTCAAGTCACGGTTTTCAGTAAATGAGGAGCAAGACAGAAAGAGAGGGAATAATAGCAAGGGGGGGGGCAGCTGCCAGCACAGAAAAGAAGAGGACAATGTCCATGTCTTCTCTGCCCGTCCACGAAAGCAAGCCGAGCCTTATCTGAATGCCTTTGCTATTTCTGCCATCCTGGGACACAGTTTTGAAAAGAAAAAGTAGGGGAACAGAATCTTTTTAATAAAAGAAGTAGGGGCACGCTGTGCCCATCCAATCCCGCCCACTTCGACCACTGATATAAGTAGATCTGGGTTTGCGACTATGTAAAGGCAACACCATTGATCAGAGTGACAATTGACGCTCCCATGGCCTCATGCATTTGCTCTGGGGGCCAATGGACTCAACCTTGTAGCTTGGCTCTATCACACCATCATTCCATCCCGATATCATGTACAGTATTTTAAACCTTATTTCTCATCTCCACATGCAGTACCTTCCCCATTTCAACTAAAATGTTCCCGTCTTTTACTTTCCACTCTCTTTCATTCTCATTGCGACGCTATCACATTTCATTTACTCGCTCCTCAGGTCTTACTTCCCTCGTCACCAGCAACCACCTCGGCCTGACGGCCTCCAAATATTACCACTGCCCTCAATGGGGACTTTACGGAGGAGGTAATGCAGTATGACCTCCTTATTCCATATACTGATTTGTGGAAAAAATGATATAGAGGTAATAATACTGCACAAGGAAGATAACGCAACCTAGAGTACGGTCATTTCTTCGCGGAGTATCACCTCCTGGTTTTACCCCATACCTTCGATTTAGGCCTTACATGTTTTCTGCAAAGTATATCATAAATGTATTGTATTGTATTTTAATGGTATTTTTATAACGCTTACTACCCCTGGCGAGGCGTCAAAGCACTTTGTGGTGAATAAACTGTTGCAAAAGGCACGATTTTCATGCATAATTGATAAAACAAAAATATTTTGCTACCTTAATGAAGTTGCAAAGTTTGTGCACACCAGAGTTCAGGTTGTAAACACAACAAAAATCATCTGCGCACTCCTCTTTACTAAATACACATGAACCAAATGCACAAGAAAGAAGCCTCTGGGCTGTGCTCTCAGCCTCCTCTGCAGCGAGGTCGAAGCGTTAAAGGCTGCAGCTCCATCAGCAGCCAAGGCAGCCACGTGGAACAGTGGGAGAGTCTCTGCAGATTCATTTAAAGGGTAGGATTACACACCGGCCTCGGCCAATGAATTTCCTTAAGATTTATGCAGCCACAGTGCGCCTGGCAAAGTCATTCCCTCTGTCAGCTCCCTGCCCCTGAGTGGAGTAATGTAATTCTGATCAGAGGCTGGAGATAAGCAACCTTGGGCTGCCTACATCTGGGCTGTGTAAGCTCACACAGCCTAAATATTTAAGCAACTGTGTGATGCCTTGTCAGCTTTTTTCAATGATAAGTTTGTGGAAATACTAGAGGTTCTCCGAAGTGCTCTGGTAGCTAAGGATGTGCAACTTGAATACACATGTGAAGGTAGATCTTATAGAACTGACAAAACCAATAGTTCTGGCCTTTGTCTACAGAAAACTTTATTGCATTGTATTATGACTTCGTATGTCGCCGGCTACTCCTATGGGGGGCACTGAAGTGGTTATCCACACGGATATTTATTTATTTATTTATGCGATTTTATATAGCGCGAACTTTACCCGAAGGTGTCAGAGCGCTTTACATAGGACCCAGTTTCAACCATAAGGACTGATGGTTACATTCGGAAAAACAGATTTGCAAATTTTTGACTTACATAAGAACCAGTTGAAAACATGCGGACTTAGGATTACATGCGTTACAAAAAAAGGTACAAACAGAAAAAATTGCAAATGTACAAGAGATAGAGTCACACAAGGAGGAGATACAAATGGATAAACTCTAGGCATATACTAGAGATATCTCTATCTACTTAGGGAGGGGATACACATGGATATACTCTAAGAGTCACAGAGGAATGGTAGAGAGCACAGCGGACTCCTGCATAAACTAGTGATTAGAGTTATCTCTATATACATAGGGAAGGGGTAAGACTGGATATACTCTAAAAGTCACATAGGAATGGAAGAGAGCAAAGCGAACTACTGCATGTCCTAGTGATTAGAGTTATCTCTATATACATAGGGAAGGGATACACATGGAAATACTCTAAAAGTCACATAGGAGACTAGTCATTAGAGTTATCTCTATATACATAGGAAGGGATAAGACCGGATATACTCTAATGGATAAATAGGAATGGTAGAGAGTACAAAGGTCTACTGCATACACTAGTGATTAGAGTTATCTCTCTATACATAGGGAGGGGATAAGACTGGAAATACTAAGGAGTCACATAGGCAAGGTATATGGTGCAAGGTCTAAAGCAAATACCATTGATTAGAGTTATTACAATAAGTCAAAGAGCAGAGTTCCATAAGTGTGGATGCAGTCACAGAACAAAGGGAGGGTGGGAGGGATGCAAGGGTATGGAGAGAAGGGGAAGCGGAAAAGGGAGGGAACATTTGAGGATCATCCACGGGGAAAAGGGTTGATGGACGAGGGAATGGGAGGAGGGCTAGAGTCCATCGAAACTGTCCGAAAACAGCAGCAAAGTGATGGTCAGGACAAAGCAAAAAGTCAAGAAGTCCAGGAGTGAAGGTGGGAGATGAAGCTGGAGGCCAGCCGCAGGCGCGACACCATCTTGGAGAGCTTGCAGTCAGCCGTCTCGGTGGGGGAGAGAGTGCGCCAGGTGGTGAAGGCCATGTTGACGCTGTTGGTACGGTCACGCGTTGGCCATGGGGCGCTGCACGGCTGCCGGTGGGTTGTGTGTGGATTCACCCGCAAGCAGTGTGGAGTCCATTCAGAACACTGGTGCCCTGTGGGGGGGAGGGGGAGGGGGAGTGGTCTGGAGATCCGGCCCGTGTTGCAGGGCCCCAGGGCATTCCGGCACTGGCAGTGGCCCCAAACTGGCAGCAGGTCGTGAGGCAGGCCAAAAATCCAAGAGAGGGCCGGATTAGCAGGAGGCCGGGGAGAAGTTGGGGCGAGCCAGTGGAAGCGGCGATCGCCATCCAAAAGTCGCCTCCGGCCGCCATCTATAGCTTCAATAGCTCGATAGCTTCGATAGAAGTGGAGAAGCGTGGCTCAGTGGTTAGAGGTGGCAGACCCGGAAGCTGAGATCGACAGTGGACCAGGGTTCGATTCCCCGCCTCGGCGGGTCTCTGGCTCAAAATTCCACGGACTCGACAATTCTCGCTCCGGTGCCTACTCGAATCACGGGGTCACACTCTGCAACTCTGGGCAATAGCTTGCTTAATCTCCACTACGGCCCCTCGCGGCGGGATGCCTGGCTTTCACCTTGTGGACACCCTGCCGGGGTTTCTCACAGGGGAATACCAGGACGGGTTCCCTAAGCAAGCGCCAGGATGCCCTTTGGGTGACAGGTTTGCGCTATATAAGTACACCTACATTTACATTTACATTTACATAGCATCGATAGCTCTAGACACACCTCACGCACACCTCACACACATATACACAAAACCTTAGTGAATGACAGCTGCTACCGGTGTTTGCCAAAATGCAAATCAGGCCAGTGTGTGCTTTTGTGTATATGTGTTTATGTGGGGGAGAAGAAGAAGGGGAAATAGAGCTATCTGTGTGGATAGCTATCACCAGGCTGTCAACTGGTGGAGGCGCGGCTAGTGCCATTTTGATGTCAGTATCCTCATCATCTCGGATGCTAGCAGTTCGTGGCAGCTCCTCTGCAATGGCGGAGGATTGTCGCCCCACTGCCTGGCGCAGAGCCAGCAAACGAAAAATAAAACGATGCTCTAGCATTGATTTATTTTTAATTTGCCGGCTCTATGCTTGTGCATGGAGGGGCATGGGAGTGGGAGAAGGAGTGCTTGTGCACTCTTTACGTACGCATATATGTTTAGCCGGCCGTCTCAGGCCGACCAAAATACACATGCACACTTAGGTTTTCCCAGCCCGGCTGCAGGGAGATTACCATGGTGCTCTGGGACACCCAGATCCTGGAGAATCCCTAGGATTCCCCGTGTCCCCACCAGGCTCGTACTTGGATGGTGTCTCCCCTTACCGCCAAGTCTAGCTGGAGAATACTCAGGCACACTCACAGACACACACGTACAAGAAGGGAGAAGAGGTGGAATTAACTACCAGGGTAGCACCACAGTTCTCATCTCAACACTTGAGTATAAATGTATGAAGAACAAAATCATGTTTTACCCAAGGCAGTACTGCAAAGTCAAAGCACCTTAATATGCA
The DNA here is from genome assembly GCF_964261635.1 of Lissotriton helveticus. Classification (NCBI taxonomy): domain Eukaryota; kingdom Metazoa; phylum Chordata; class Amphibia; order Caudata; family Salamandridae; genus Lissotriton; species Lissotriton helveticus. The sequence goes on from NC_136057.1 coordinate 397,857,110, forward strand.
CATGCTTAATGCTGGTACACTAGTGACAGCCCGGAGAATGCCGGCTCTCCAGTTACTGTCCACAGAGCACAGGCTCATCAGTTACTACTGACAGAATGCAGGCCTGTCAGTTACTGCCCACAGAATTATTTTTATTCTAAAGGCTCACATAGACCCCTTTCCCTCCCCTGGCTTCCATTCCACTAAGTGAGAATCAACGACAACTGCAAATATGTGTGACTCACGCCACATATCTGTGCTCTGCAGTGGAACAGTGGTAGGAACCACTGATGCATACTCAAGGGGCGGCACCATCACTAAGGCGGAGGAGCGTCGCCCTACCCTTTCTAAAGCTACACCAGGAGGGAGAAAAATCACTTAACATGCCGTCTTACTACTTCAAAACAAAATGTCCTTTGATGAAAATACTTTCCCTAAATGATGGAGCAGAGGAAATATATACTAGCACAGGAGGTCTAAAACAATCCGTCTGGAGCATACGTGCAACAGTTACACACCCATGCTCGGTAATCCAATAAGGACCAATCCCAGAACTATCTGGTGACAACAGGGTTTCTAGATCGTACCCTGAACAAATGGAAGAATTTGAAGCCCCAATGGAAAGGGAAGATCTTTTTAACATCTCTTATGAGCCTACAGTGAGAAGAATCCCATGCAGAGATGGACTTTCAGTGGAATCAACCGAAAATAGATATATCAGCAGATAGAGGTTTGGAACTCTATACTGAGACCATCAACGATTATAGTAGATGTTAAGTAGCAGATTTACGAGTTCTGGCGCATCTCTGCAAATTAGCAGGGATGCGCCAGAAAAGATGCGACACGCAATTCCCTCCCTGCGTCACCACAAATGCGCCACATTTACAATGCGGCGCACCGTGGCGCAAGGATAGGGCGATGCGTGTTGCATCCTGTGGCGTAAGGGCGCGCATTACTGGAGTCGTGTCGCAAACGCAACGCAGCTCCAGCAATGCTCAGGGGCGCCCTATGCCTAACATGCTGCGTCACTCCTTACGCCTGCTTCAAGCAGGCGCAGGGTTTTGGCGTAGCTTGGACGTAAAAGTGACTCAGTGAAATCTGATAGATTTCACGGCATCACTGTTACGAGGCGTTCCTGCGAAGGAACGCCCACCCTGCGCCAGAACGCCCACTTGAAACCTAACGCAGATTTCATGTGGGCAGGGCTATACAAAGTGACGCATCTCCCTAGATGCATCACGTTGTAAATGAGGCGCAACTTGGCGCATGGTTTATGCCGCCGCTGCATCACAGAAGTGACGCAACGGCGGTGTAAATGTGGCGCATGGGGCTTATAAATCTACCCCTTAGTTCTTAAGTAAATCCCATCTGACCAGACTGTTGAGGGTAACCACTCAAGGCAGATTCAAACTTGCCAGAATCATCACTTCGAATCAGAGAAGACTTGATAATGTGAAGAACCAGCGGAACAGGAGGAAAATGGCTTCCCTGGACATAAAGAAAGATATGGTAGGTGGCAATTGCTGTTAGCAGTCGAGGGGCATCTGAATTTTGGACCAGAATTTATTGACTTGGCAAGACCGCTACACTCAACCCTGACTGCTATAGTTCAGAGGTAGATGTCTCAGACCACTGGGTGTTCAAAAAGGGCATTTGTCAGGATTGCCCACTCTCACCCATGCTCTTTAATCTGGTTATGGAGCAGTTGGCATTCAGATTGAGGAATTATGAGGACAAATGGAATATCACTAGTGGGAAAACAGTTCATTGATATCAAGTTGGGCAGGTGGTGCACTTATTTATTTAGATAAACCTACTAAATCGCAGTCAAAAATACTACTCATGCTAGAGGAATTTGCAAACAAAATGGAAAATGTTTAGGTTGTTTCCATTGAGACCGTCTAACAGGCTTGTGAAAAGCTCAATTGGTCCAGCTGGGTCTGAAATGGAACACTAATAAATGTGGAGATTTATGAAAACCAATTGCATCCTCTCCCTAAACATTTAACAGGTTGCGGGTGGCTTAAAGTAATCGCAAAAGGTTTAGAGTTTAGCACCGTTCTCTGTGGTTTGGAGGTTCACCCTGGCCAAAATGGTGATTTTGTCAAGATGTCTCTATGTCCTACAGAGGCCTTTTCCCCAGGAGTATATTCCAAGAACAGTGACCAAAGCCCTGTGGTTGTGGCACCACTGCAGGTTTAGAGTGTAGGTGCTGAAGCATTCATATGACAAGAGAGGCTGGGACTGCTAGATTTCGAACTGTATTATTTGGCCACACGGTTGCAACATGTTTTGGGGCTTGTGGACCAAGGATGAAGCCCAAAGAAGGCCTTACCGAGAGGCACTCATGGAAACAAGATCTTGGAGCACCTCTTCCAGCCTGATTCAACTGATTGAGCGTTTTAAACAACTTCTGTAGCTGGTGGGAGGAGGCAGAGCAATATCCACATTGTGGAGAGCACTAAGCGCAGTAACCCCATCAGGAAGCCTGTGTGTGTCACAGATGGAATTCAGGCTGTAAAAGTCCACCCTCTGAGTCAGAATGGAATAAGACAATAAGCTATTGATTCAATGATAAAATGCTCACTATTGCAAAATTTAAACTACCTAATTTTTTTCAGTGGACATTTCCGATTCCTAATTGTGTTAAATAAACTAATTCCCAACCAGACTTTAGGATGTCCCATATGCTGAATACTCGGGGTTCAGCTCTACCTTGAAATTGTGACGTTTTCGCAATAACTGGGAAGAGGCAACTCGCCATGGTGTTACGTGGACGTGAGCTGGATCTGAAGAAGTGTTCACTGGGTCCATTTTTGGTGCCACGTAGGGTTACAATTGAGCACAAACTGGCACTGCTGGGTCTGCTGCCCATACCAACCATTTCAACCATAAGGGCGGTAATTCAGGAGCTGGCTCAGAGACTTACAAGAATGGGCATTTCATAATTAACATAACACACTTTACTATTTAGGTCTGTCTTGACAGGCCACTGTCCCCAAGATGTATTGTCCCCAATTCTTGATGGCGCACCTTGGCTCCACGGTGTAGTTAGCGTGTCATTCTGCCTTTTAGGGAGTGCTTCATTGCAATGGATGAGGGACCATTTTTCATCTCGATAGTAAACAGTATCACCATACCTCAAATTATTAATCTCATATATGCATTTTATACAGTAATCAATATTTGGGACTCAAAATGCAAGATAGACCTATTGGCTTTGCCAGTGCTTGTTTTGTTTTTCTCCATGTTTAAGCCAGTGACCACTCTGTGCGTAGGAACGTATTTGTCATTGTGAATGAGCGTGTCTCTGTGAGGGTGTGTGTCTGTGATAGTTTGTCTGGGTGAGGGTGTCTGTCTCTGTGAATGTGAATAGCTTTATAGATATGTTTGTGTGTTTCCACACTTTTTATTATTAAAAATGATAGAAACCTGATTGCTAACTGTAGAATGCAGCTTCAGAACCTCCTATCAGGGCCAAACTCATTTTGCCTTCAGCTACGCCTTTCAGTGGCTGTATGAATATGTTTTTGTGTGCACGTCTCTTTCTCTCTAAGAGAACTTATGCCTTTGCATGTGTGTGCATGTGTTTGTGTGTGTGTTTGTTTGTGTGTATTGGACTTGCTCTTGCATGTGATCTTTGAGCTGGATTGGGCCCAGATGTGCTGGCTTTCAGTGCCCCAGTTTCCCTTCAGTATTTATGTGTTTTTTTCTCTCCTTATTTAAATACTTCCAAATGGTTGACCTTGACTTGCCAACTTTATCACGTGCGGTCTCTAAAGATGGAAACAGTTATATAAATATGAAAGTAAATCACAGATGTAAATACTACTCGAAGAAGACACCCGTATAATTATGAAAACACCTAAACGATTGACGTTTCCAAAGACTGCACAGCTGTCCTTCTTGGACTTTCACTTCTAATATTTATGCTCTGATATTCCTGCCCCTGATTCCAGCACACAAACATTCTCCATGCTGCCTGCTCCTCTATCAGACTAAACATCCACAGTATGCCAACTCACATTAGAATGATGTCAGTGCTTAATTTGTGCAGGTGGTTACAGGGGAGTGCACTGGTCCTCCATTTACTTATGGAGACCGAGACTTATTTTTCATCTTCAGACTTTGACCCTGAGCAAGAGGGAAAAAGGAAGAAGAGAAAGGAGGAGGAAGATAAAAAATAGTAAAATAGAAACAAAAGGAGTACAAAGGGATGAATAAAAAAGATGCAGCAGAGAGACAAATAGACAGAGAAGAAGGTGATGAATATGCCACCCCTCTTCTCGCACCTCTGACAGTAGCGTAATAAACCTTGAGGGGGCCCCCTTGCAAAGTACATGGAGTCAGTCAGGAGCTCTCAGGCCAAGGGCCCATTGTCTGTGCACAGTGCTGGAGTGGGCCCCCTGGAGCTCAGTGCCCCCTCCCTGCACCGGGGTGGGGAGGGGTGGAGGGGGGCTGCGGGGTCTATTGTTACACCACTGACCCCCAGGGATGGGAAGGCAGAGTTCTCAGAGATTGCAAGCATGACCTTGAAGGTTTCCTGTGAATAAGGATTTATTGGGCTATTTGTTAATCCCTGGTTTCCTTCTCCCATTAAGGAGTTTAGGAGATGGACTCTCCAGGTGAAATACAGAAGATCTGGAGCTTTAGTGCAGATCTTGTCATTTCGCTGGGGCCAGTAATGCTGGTAACCAGCACCATAGGGAGCACCAGGGAAACTGGAACGAGACTCTAATGGCTTTGCGGACCTCAGAAACTCCAGTGGAAGTTTCTGTATGGTCGACCATATAGGTATTTGTAGACCGCCAACCTCGCTAAAGAGTATCCGCGTGCGGAACAATGGCGGAGCCCGCGCATCTGATTCAGGATTGTTTACAATGAAACAGATAATTCAGTGGGTGGTGAATCCTTTCACCTGGAGATGTAGTGGTTCAGTCTTCATGTTTGGCGCTGTCCACCACAGGTGGATTTCTCTGCTAAGTGTGGAGGCATACCAGCTTTGGTGGGTAGCCTTATATGTGATGCAGTTTGAAGATGATGTGGGCTTTCTGCTCATGGAGAAAGCAGCACTGGTTAATTCAACATAGAAGTATGTAAACAGAGGGCTGAGTGTCAGGATTGCTGCTCTCATTTCGACAAAAACTTTGTTTATAGGAGTGAGAGAGCGCAAACTGATCTAAATGTATGAGTGCATCACACTTACCTGTAGTAAGCACAAATCATGAGGAAAAATGCCATGAGTGCTAATAGTATCTGCAATTATATTCTAAATGTATAGCTAATATAGAGATTTAAGTAGAAGTGGAACTAATACAGAAATGTGTGACATTATATGATTTTATTAGATGTGATTATTTTTGAATCTATGTCGTGTAGCTGTCAAAATGTAAGATGGTAGGTGGTTAAACGCAGAATGTGGTAGGCCTCAGGGCCAGAGCTGGAGGGAAAGGGAAGGCGTTTCTTTTCACGACACAGATTATATTAATGTTTTGGTCATCGCATTAATGGGCCACGATTTATAAAATGTTTACTGAATAATAGAATAAGAGTATTAACATGCTTTAGTTAATGAAGAAGTTGAATGCTATAATCATTATGAGAAATATTGTAGGCCTGAAATGTTTTAACGTTGATTTATACGTACATGTCTGGGCTGAGAAATGTTGCAGGCCTTTTGGAAGTCTATGAGAGTTGGGTTCTTGGCTGCAGATATCTGTCTGCAAGAGGAAAGGGGGGATTCAATTATAAATGAATGAATAGAGGTCTGTTCAGTAGACGGCCCAGACATGGAGGAGGGTTCCGGAATGTTTGAGGGGTATCAGCGGGCCGGAGAAGAGTCTGAGAAGCAAGGTCAACTCTAACGTATGAGGCCCAATACAAAGCATCATGGAAAAAGCCAGAAGCTACACCACGTGAGGGGCGTCTCGAAAGGGGCGTCTCAAATGTTGTTGACTGTTTTGTATTAGGGACAGCACCCCTGGGTGGAGTTAGAGCAGATACCTGAGGACCCTTAGGAGAGCGGATGGGTAGGCAGAGAGGGGTCATGACTGGAGAACTATAGGTTTTCACCAAGAGACTTAGAGTGGGTGACTTCCCTTGGGGTCATTCACTGCTGACACCTTTGTTAGGTTGGGACTTGGTTAAGTAGGGATACCATCTAGAGCAGGGTAGGGACAGCCTAACCTGTGCGTTTTCCTCCAACCTAAATGAAGGAGAGATATGCGTCTATGCTGATAGCTTTATTATTCTTAGAACTTGTGTTAGTGATTTCCGTTGCTCGTTTGAGGGCTTTCCGAGAGCACATGTATGTAATTGGACCTGTGTATCTCGTGAATCTCATTCTGAGATGCCTGTATTTGCAGCTTATCATATCTTTACAATAAACTTTTGAAAGCTAGAAGTTGTTTGTGATCTTTGGGAGCAGAGTCCTTTATTGGGTGAACTAATTTGGAAATAGGTGCACTTTCTTTCCTCACAGACAGGCAACAAAGGTTCAGTCGACCAGAACGAGGTTTGGATCAATAGATATAAGGTATCGATCAAAATCTCGCCCTTTCAGTTGGTAGCTATAGAGGATGGTTGCCTTCTTGAGGACGGTGACCTAGGCCAGGTTAGCTTACCCCAAGGCCCCTAGAGATCGATGATCGGAAGAACAGCCCGCTGAAGAAGATCCGGATGACGTGAGACAGAAAAGGCAGCAGTATCGGTCGAGAGTGAGTATAAAGGGTTATGCGTGTTAGATTGCGGTGTTTTGTATTGTATCTATGTTGTAATGTCTGGCGGAGTTGAATGTCTGTAGAGTGACTGTGGAACAGGTTGTGAGCGCGCGCAACCGGTGGAAATCTTAAGTTCAAGGAGAGCTTAAGTGGTTCGGGTGTATCGGACACCCAGAGTAATTGTCAACTAGTGTGAAGGGGGTCATGAGGTACCATTGATCACCCGAAGGACCGAGATAGGGGGACCGTAAGAGTGAGTGCGTGAGTAACGGACGCTGGTCGGAAGTTACTGTGTGTGTAAGCAACCTATCAGAGAGCGTCAGTTGTGTTGACAATTACAGATAGACTGTGGACGTACAGTCGAGAGAAGTGACCGCTTGGTCGGAAGTAGTCATTTTTCGGTGTATGAATGGGACGCATGCATAACCGGGAGACGAGTTGAGAAAGGAGGGGTGCTGCTGCGAAGCGGAGAAAAGTGACGTCAGAAAGTGTCGCGACGTGATTGGCCGACCGAAGAAAGACCGCGCTGTGATAGGCCAGCTAGCAAAGACGTCAGACAGGGTCGCGACGTGATTGGCCGACCGGAGAAAGACCGCGCTGCGATAGGCCAAGCCAGCAAAGCCGCGACAGGATTGGTGGATTGTCATCAGGAAGTAAACAGAGTAGCGAGGCTGGATATTGTGCGCATAATTATGAAGTGTTTTAAATGGCTGAAAGCGGTGTTTAAAAAAGAGAAGCGGGGATCGTATGAAGGGGAAGAAGCCCCGCCGGAGGGTACGCCAGCTCGTTACATGGCAGTGAATGTTGGGTTGCATACGATCCTCTGGATATCAGAGTGGAGTAAGATTACAGAAGGAAATGAGGAACTGACGTTCCCGAAGTACGGGACGTTCAGATTAGAGGTGTTACATCGATTAAAATCAGTCATGACCTCAATGAGACCCTTGCCTAGACCGACCCAGTTTGAAGCTCTTGATGCATGGATTAGGGCAGCGCATGAAAAGAATATGAACAGACGACAAGAAAGGGTGAAACGATCGGTAAGGGCAGTGCAGGATGCCAGGTGGGATGCGGATGCTAAAAGATGGAGAGTGCATAACATGGAAGTAAATAAACTGTACCCAGTATTAGAGGTGCCCGTAAATAAAAGTCCCCTAGAAGAAGATGATGAGAGCGAAACAGAGGACAGCCTGATAAACAGATTATTGACAGACAGGCCACCCCCGTATAATAGAGCAGGGGGAGAGGTCGAGAATAGTGAAGGAGAAAAGGGGGGCAATGCAGGAGAGCATAGACCGCTTCCCAGTTCAGAGTGGGATCCTGAGCCAAAGAAAGAGCTGTCCCAGCCTAGTCAGGTGCAGCAGGTAGTCGGTAGGTTTGTGGTACAAAGAGCGCCGGAAACGGAAAGCGCCACATCCTACCCATTACCAGATGCACTACAGGTACCTGTTACCATAGGTCCTATAATATCGATATATGACCAAGAGAGAGCAAGAGGGGAAGAACGGGTACGGAAAGACAGAGAAAGAGCAGAGAAGGCAAGAAGGAACGATACGACCAATTCCCCAAGTCAGATGCCGATACCCAGAGAGTGGAGTACCCCGATGCACACAGCAGGGGACCCAGGAGGAGATCCTGGGGGCCCTAGATGGCCAATGGATCTGAGGGGATCGGGACGAAAATCCTTTCAAGAGCTAAATGAGTACATGAAGCAGTGGGATGAGGCAGTGAAGGCTCAAAAGTGCATCATAGCTGCGGAAGCAGAGAGGGAAAGTCAGGACAGCCGAGCTCGGACTCACTGCGGGGCTGGGGAGAGCAGCCCGGAGTGGGACTGTAGAGAGAGAGAGAGTAGGGGAGTCACCCATTGGGCCCGGAGAGGAGATAGAATAGACCTGGAAAACGGGGGCCCCGGGAGTGGAGGGGTGGCGCGCCCAATACTCAGTGAAGGGGAGAGGAGAGCGCAAGAGTACAGAAACAGCTTTAAGTGTCCACACTGTGTGCCCGGCACCGGAGAACCGAATGGGAGTTGTGAGAGGTCGCACCATAGTCCCTGTGATGACGGAAATGAGCGCAGCCCAGGGAATATGGGGAACCAGGAAGGATCGTATCAGATACTGAGCGATACTAGGCAAAGAGGGAGTAGAGAGCAGAGGGACAATAACAGAGAGGTGTGCGGTGAGAGGAGAGAAGAAGAAGAGTGTGGGCAGAGAAAGAGTGGGGGTAACAGGCCCGTGTTCCATCACCTTCCAAGATCGGATGGCCGAGCATGGGACCTGGAGAGATGGGAGCAAGGGAGGGCACCCATTAACTCTCCCGAGCCCAAACGTAGAGCTCGAAGTTGGGATGGTAGGGAGACCAGTGAGCCCCCTTCGAAAGACATATTGCGAGCTGAAATAAAAGCCAAGAGACTCGATGTCACCAGTTTAAGGTCAGACCTGGATGACATGGTAGATGGTACCCTGCCTTTGGAAAGAATGGAAATGTATGAACAGGATGAAATACTGTATATGGCAAAGGACATTACTCGAAAAGCGAGAGCAGTCCATGAGAAGTTAGTCGAACTAGCAGGCAAATATATGGTGGACTTGTCAAGAACCAAAGCATTACAGGGTAACCACAGGCTACATTATACAGATCGAGACCTAGATGAGAGGAGAACGATTGGGCTGAAAACGCACATAAGGGAACTGATCGCTGGAATAAGGACATGGAGGGCACTAGATAAGTGGGAAGAGAGGTGGTCCAAGAAAGGGACCGGCAGGAGAAGCACGCTTGGTATGACACCAGGACAGCAGGGAATAGAAGCTTACCCTTTGCGTGAAGTTGCAAATGGGAACTATGTCCATGTCCCTTGGAGTAGGGGAGATTTAGCTGCTTTTACCACCTCTTTCCCCAAATTACGTGAAAACCCAGTGGAGTGGTACAAGCAAGTGGAGAGATTTGTAAAAATCTCAAAGGTCCTTTGGATAGATCTGAACACGCTGTTTGACATTGTAGTACCAGGAGATCTGTGGACAGCATGCAAGGTTAGCGCTGAGTGGCCCACAACGGAGCCAGAGAGAGATGCTAAGACTAATGGGCCGTCTGAGATTGTGATGGCAAAATTCGAGAGAGTGATGACTTGGCTGAAAGAGAAAGTGCCAATGCAAGACATAGATTGGGTCAGAATAGACCGAACCAGACAGGAACCCAAAGAGACAGTCCACGAATATTACGAGAGATTGCTGAAGGCGTTTAAACAGTATAGCGGCTTGGATGTAATGGATCCAAAGGACATAGGGCAATTTGTGTCCAAGTTCGTCCTGGGACTGAGACCGGATATTAGTTTAATGATTCAGCAACACTCGATTTGTTGGCAAAGTAAACCCCTAGACGAAATACTGAGATATGCCAGGTACTGCTGTGATGAGATAGACTCCAAGGCTAAGAAACTAAAAGAAAAGTTGATGGTGGTACAGATGCAGGCAGCAGGAAAGGGGGGACCGCAGCAACAGCAGCAAGGGACAGGTACAGGAGGAAAGAAGCAGTACAGTCAGAACAAGGGCAATGAGGAGAGTTCTACCTTTAGACCCAGAATAGACATAGCTGCCTTGAAGAAAACGACTAGGTGCCACCAGTGTAACGAGGTGGGGCATTGGAAACGCGAGTGTCCCTACAATGTAGAGATAGGAGAACAAGAGATAGAGGAGGAAGAGGTCCAGAGCGCACCTACAAGAGGGGTGACGCCATATCAAGGAAAGGTGCTCAAAGGGGGGGGGGCTCCTCCCCGAGCCCAGTTCCCGCAACCACCTCGAGTAGGGACTGTGGGTAAGACCTATAGACAAATGCCCCTGTTTGTGGAAGGTGAAGAGTGCTATTATGTGGACCCATTAACCGGACAGAGAGTGGAAAGAGAAGACTGCACCCTTGGGGCAGCCTTAGAGGTGGATCAGAGGGGACCCTATGTCGAAGCAGAAGTAGCAGGGTGCCCTACGACATTTCTGGTGGACACAGGAGCCACTAGATCCACGATCAGATCAGCTGCAGTTCCAGACCTGCCCATGTCTGGAGAGACCATACAGGTGGTAGGGGTCGCAAACAGGAGAATAACCAGCCAATTGACAGAACCGGTACAGGTGAAAATAGGGAAGTACAGCGATGAGCACCAATTTGTGGTTTGCGATTCAAGCCCTGTGTGTCTGCTAGGGAGAGACCTGTTGTGTAAATTGAATTGTACTATATATTGTACACCTCAGGGAGTGGAGGTATTGACCAATGATGATGACGCAGATTTCAAAGTTGCAAACTCAAGAATATGCGTGGAGCTGTACCCTACTTTGACAGTAGATGAGCTCCCCTGGGACTTGAGAGAGACAGTGGCACCAGAAGTATGGGATTTCACTGGGGAAGAGATAGGTTTGGTCAAGGGGGTGGACCCAGTGAAAATTGTAGTGAAACCGCATGCTGAGTTCCCAAGAACACCCCAATATAAATTGACTCCAGAAACGATTGCAGGCATAAAACCCGTGATCGAGTCCATGATTAAGCAGGGAATACTGAAAGAAATCGTGGGTAGTCCATGCAACTCCCCGATTATGGGTCTGCAGAAGCCAAATGGGAAATTTCGGATAGTACAGGACCTTCGAAAGATTAATAACATAGTCGTTTCGTGTTGTCCAGTGGTACCGAATCCATCAGTGATACTGTTTCAGATTCCATTTCAAGCAGAGTGGTTCACAGTGATCGATCTTTGTCAGGCTTTCTTTTCGATCCCTCTGGACGAAGAAAGCCATTTTCTTTTCGCATTTAAGCTGGAAAATCGCGTCCTAACATGGTGTCGTATCCCTCAGGGGTATACAGAGAGTCCATCGATCTTTAACCAGCTTTTGAAGAAAAATCTTGAAAGTCTAGTGCTGCCCCAGAAGTCAGTTCTGGTCCAGTACATAGACGACCTTCTTGTGGCGTCAGAAACAGAAGAAGCTTGCAGGGAGGACTCCATTGCTTTGTTAAATCACCTAGCTGCCAATGGGCACAAGGTGTCCCCGGGAAAATTGCAGTACTGCCTGACAGAAGTGCAGTACTTAGGACACAGAATAGAGAAAGGCAAACGAAAGGTGTCACCAGACAGGATAGAGGCTATCATGAAAATTAATGCGCCTAAGACACAGAGAGAGGTCAGGATGTTTCTAGGGATGGTGGGTTATTGCCGACAGTGGATCGCAAACTTTTCACTGAAAGCAAAACCCTTGCAAAAACTGACGCACAAGGAGGTGAGCGATCCGGTACCATGGGACAAAGACTGTTTGATGGCATTCTTACAGCTGCGAGAGGACCTGTGTCGTGCTCCGGCATTGGGAATGCCTGATTACAATAAACAATTTTTTCTTTACTGTTGTGAGAGAGAAGGTTGTGCGTTGTCTGTGTTGGTCCAAATCCATGGGAATGCCCGTAGACCAGTTGCTTATTTCTCGGCTACTTTAGACCCAGTAGCCGCAGCGTTGCCCGGATGTCTCAAATCCGTTGCTGCAACGGGTGTCAGCATTGAAAGATGTGAAAATATCGTCATGGGGCACCCGTTAGAGGTGTGCGTGCCCCATTCTGTTGAACTGTTGATGACCAGGACCAAAACACAGCATCTGACAAATAGCAGGCTCACGCGATATGAGCAAGTTATTCTTGCTGCAGAGAATGTGACCCTCAAAAGATGCTCTGTTTTGAACCCTGCCACCTTGATGCCACTTCCAAATGATATCGATGATGATGATGAATGTACAGACCATGACTGTCTCGATGTGACTGAACTATGCACCAAACCCAGACCCGACATCGTAGATGAGCCACTGACTGACCCAGACGAAATTTTCTTTGTCGATGGCTCATGTGTAAGAGACGAAGTTGGGCAGTTGAGAGCGGCTTACGCTGTTTGTACAATTGCTGGAGTTGTGGAAGCTGGGTGCCTGGAAGGAGTACACTCCGCTCAGGTAGCCGAGATTATTGCCCTGACACGTGCTTGCTTAGCAAGCAATCAAATTCGAGTCACCATATACACCGACAGCCAATATGGTTATGGGGTAGTTCATGATTACGGGCAGTTATGGTCTCAAAGAGGGTTCATGACCTCTTCAGGCTCTCCCATTCGCAATGGAGAGTTTGTGCGCCTGTTGTTAGAGGCATTGCAATGCCCAGCAAGTATCGCAGTTGTAAAGTGCACCGCACATACCAGAAATGAGGACTTTGTTTCGAAAGGCAATAGATATGCTGATGAAGTTGCGCGGTATTGCGCGGAACAAGGTTACTCTTTCACAGAGGTGGAAGTGGGTGGAATAAATGTAAGAACTGAATTAGCCATGATACTGGAAACTGTTGATACTTGGGATGAACTGTCAACCATGCAAGAAAACGCTCCTGATTCTGAAAAAGAAACATGGGAAAAGGCAGGATGTGTAATGGGTGAGACCCATTTTTGGGTCTCAGCAGACGGCAGAGCAGTGTTGCCCAATGAGATGGTGAGTCCAATGGCTAGACTCATACATGGTCCCGTACACTTAGGGAGAGATGCTATGCTGAGAGTGTTTAGACAAACTTGGTACAATCCTAAGTTTAGAATAGCAGCAGAAGCAGTGTGCCAGCGTTGTGTGACCTGCCAGCAGCTGAACGTAGGGAAAAGAACACCAGTTGCACTAAGTCACATAGGAAGGTCTGGAGGTCCATTCAATCGAATGCAGATAGATTTCATTGAAATGCCAAGGTGCAACCGCCTCCGCTATGTCCTGGTGGTTGTTTGTGTGTTCTCCAGATGGGTTGAGGCATACCCTACACGTAGGTGCGACACCCTCACAGTGGCCAAGTTACTGCTTAGGGAAATCATTCCGCGCTTCGGGGTGCCGGCCTTTTTGGAATCAGATAGGGGAACACATTTTAACAGCGAGCTTGTGAAGATGGTTTGTGTAGCGCTAAATATTGACCAGAAGTTGCATTGCAGTTACCGACCAGAAGCCTCAGGAATTGTGGAGCAGATCAATGGCACGATCAAGGCCAGAATAGCCAAAGTTTGTTCCTCAACGACCCTGAGTTGGCCTGACGCCCTGCCATTGGTTCTTATGAGCCTTCGTAGTACCCCAGACAGAAGGACAGGGTTGTCACCACATGAGGTGTTAATGGGGAGAGCAATGAGGCTGCCATCCGTCCCAGCTACTGCACTGTTAAATATCACAGATGATATGATCCTGGACTATTGTAAGGGGCTGTCTGACGCCATTCGTTCTGTGTCCCTTCAGGTGCAGGCTGCCGAGGTTCCAGCGTGCCAGGGCCCGTGCCATGACCTGTATCCTGGGGACTGGGTCCTGGTGAAAAAACACGTGAGAAGAAGCTGTCTGGATGTTCGTTGGCGTGGGCCCTTCCAGATCATCCTGATCACGAACACAGCTGTGAAGGTGGGAGGCCTGCCCAATTGGATCCACGCGTCACATACGCGAAGGGTTCCAGCACCTCTGAAAGAAACAGCTCCTCTCTCGGATAGACGTCCAGCAGAGGACCGAGAAGCCATAGAGGGGGCTAGCCAAGCTGTAGAGGTGCCAGCGGAAGCAGGGAACGAGTCTGACCAAGCTGAGGACGGTCAGTACAACAGCGAAACAGAAGACGCTACAGAAGGAGAAAGTAGCTGGGAGTACGAGTCAGACCCTGACAGGTCTGAGAGAGAGCGAGAACAGACAAGAAGGAGAAGGAGTAGAAGGGCACGTGGAGAAGCTAATTGGCCGCAAAGAAGGAGCTCTAGCCTGAGGTCAACTCCAGAGTTAACCCTTCCTCCGATATCCGAAGACTCAGACCCAGAAGAAGGTGCTCAGGGCGCTGAAGCACCGGACCGAAGAAGGTCAAGAAGAGTGCGTGTGCCTAACAGAAGATACTCCACTCCTGAGTGGACATATCTGGCGACAAATGTCTGTGAAACCGGAGACAGGGAGGATCCGAGCGGTGGTGGTGTCCAGTTCTGAGCCCATTATCACCGTGGAAATACGACTGTTGGTACCCGGTGTCGAACAAGAAGGGTCACTAACGTTCATGCTCCCCAGACCTCCCCGCCTCAGCAAGTTAAAACACATGTTCCTTTCAGAATTGCAATTCCCCGACTTTGGTACAACGATAACAGCACATGAAGAGCACAATCTTCGTTTGGAAATACTGAACTATGCTATTGAAGCTGCAACCACAAACCTGATAGTAGACTGTTAAAGGACTTTGTAAATAGAGCAAGCAGAGAAAGAAGATTACCTAGCGCCCAGGAAGCAGAGAATTTTAGGGAACTTCCCTTGAGTTGATGGAGAAGGGCTAGGGTTGTCTTTATTGAACTGTTAAAGGACTTTTGCGAAGAAGGTTGTCAGCCTCCAGTTGTGTGGATTCGAAAGACAAAAGGATTAAAAGAGACTGTAAAGGAACGAGAGGAAAAGAACTTTTTGCAAAGATAAGAGAGAGAGCCATATTGTCTGACGAAATGGAGGCCGGCACCCCGAACCGCAGAGCTAAATGTATAATAGGTACACTAATAGTAGGAGTGATAATATTAATAGCTTTAGTGGTAACAATTTCTTATGTAAAGGGACATGAGGAAGAGGCAAAGATAACTGATGTGAAATCTGTAGAAACGCTTACACCCACTGTTGTAGGTGAAAAAGGGGAAAACAATCAAGAGAAAGCGTTATTAGCTGCAGAAGCCCGCAGGTTACACGTAGACGAGTCCCAAGGAGACTTTAGGTCAAATGCTTATGCTAAACTTTTATATGAATACGTGGATGCCATGGAGGTTAAGGATTGTTATGTCTGCATGCAGTTGCCGGCATCTGTAGATGAAGGAATCCGATATCATCACCTCCCGCTGACATATGGCATTACATGTAGCTTATTGCTTAGTATATTTTATGAGAGAGATAGCTTTGAATACTATTTCTCCAATTATGATTCAGTGTTGCCAGAAGTCCCAAATTATAAGCAGATGAACAAATGGGATTACTGGAAGAGTGAAGACAGATTGGCTAAGTTCTTCATTCCTTGGATTACCTTAGATACTTCACATGCCCGTAGAAATAACCTGACATGCAAGGTGTCAGAAGTCGAGAAGAAGTTCATAGGGCAGGTGGATGATCGTTACAGGAGACAAAAGATTTTGAAAAAATCAGGACAATGGAAAACAGATTGGACCGAGGAAGAGAAGGCACACAAGAGAAAGGGTAGTAGTGGTCCAATAGCTTTAGATAAAACGCAGAGAGGAAAGCTATGTCTTCACCGAGCCAAAACGTATTATGAAAATGTATACGTGGGTGAAGTTGACTGTGAACATGCTTTCAATCTAGAGTACTATACTAAGGATTTCCTAAAGGGAATGCAAGTGATTCCAAATGTGTATTTTGTATGTGGAAGAAATGCTTACGTGAGACTACCTGACAACTGGTATGGATCATGTTACCTAGCAATTGTCTTCCCCAAAATATATCATGCACAAGACTTAGTGATCATTGAGGGCAAGACATCTTCGAGGGGAAGGAGAGATGTCGGAGATGCAGAAATGGTTGGAGATGTCTTTGGAGCTATGTTCCCTCTTTTGGGAGTAATCCTTAATGATGTTAAAATTAGACGACTGGCAACAGTTGTCGACAGGTTGTCTGCCAGCACTGCTCAGTCCTTAATGCTGGTAGAAGGAGAGATGCAATCGATAAGGGCTATGGTTCTTCAAAACCGTCTTGCGTTAGATGTCCTATTAGCAAAAGAGGGCGGAGTCTGTAAGGCTTTGAAGGTCCAGGAATGCTGCACTTACATTCCAGACAATTCGAAGCCCCTTGAGAAGGTTATTAGGAACATAACTGATATTCACAAGGAGATCGAAGACTTGAGTAGAGAAAATGTCTGGGAAAAGGTGGGCCACGGAATGAGTGCAGTTGGTGGGTGGTTTTCCACCTTAGGCAAAAGCTTTGTGTGGTATATTCTAAAACCTGTCATCATAATACTGATCTGTGGGATCATATTGTGGGGATTGGTGAGGGTATTCAAATGGTACAGAGCCAGAAGGACAGAAAGGGCCCAAAGAGAGCAGCTGCAGAGATTGGCTGCCATACAAGATAATCAGTACCGGAGCCTGAGGGCTCTGGAAGCGCAGAGAATGCCAGCAATAACTGCAGTTTAAATGTTAGTGATGACCCCGAGAGGTCATCAAAGGGGGGAACTGAGAGAGCGCAAACTGATCTAAATGTATGAGTGCATCACACTTACCTGTAGTAAGCACAAATCATGAGGAAAAATGCCATGAGTGCTAATAGTATCTGCAATTATATTCTAAATGTATAGCTAATATAGAGATTTAAGTAGAAGTGGAACTAATACAGAAATGTGTGACATTATATGATTTTATTAGATGTGATTATTTTTGAATCTATGTCGTGTAGCTGTCAAAATGTAAGATGGTAGGTGGTTAAACGCAGAATGTGGTAGGCCTCAGGGCCAGAGCTGGAGGGAAAGGGAAGGCGTTTCTTTTCACGACACAGATTATATTAATGTTTTGGTCATCGCATTAATGGGCCACGATTTATAAAATGTTTACTGAATAATAGAATAAGAGTATTAACATGCTTTAGTTAATGAAGAAGTTGAATGCTATAATCATTATGAGAAATATTGTAGGCCTGAAATGTTTTAACGTTGATTTATACGTACATGTCTGGGCTGAGAAATGTTGCAGGCCTTTTGGAAGTCTATGAGAGTTGGGTTCTTGGCTGCAGATATCTGTCTGCAAGAGGAAAGGGGGGATTCAATTATAAATGAATGAATAGAGGTCTGTTCAGTAGACGGCCCAGACATGGAGGAGGGTTCCGGAATGTTTGAGGGGTATCAGCGGGCCGGAGAAGAGTCTGAGAAGCAAGGTCAACTCTAACGTATGAGGCCCAATACAAAGCATCATGGAAAAAGCCAGAAGCTACACCACGTGAGGGGCGTCTCGAAAGGGGCGTCTCAAATGTTGTTGACTGTTTTGTATTAGGGACAGCACCCCTGGGTGGAGTTAGAGCAGATACCTGAGGACCCTTAGGAGAGCGGATGGGTAGGCAGAGAGGGGTCATGACTGGAGAACTATAGGTTTTCACCAAGAGACTTAGAGTGGGTGACTTCCCTTGGGGTCATTCACTGCTGACACCTTTGTTAGGTTGGGACTTGGTTAAGTAGGGATACCATCTAGAGCAGGGTAGGGACAGCCTAACCTGTGCGTTTTCCTCCAACCTAAATGAAGGAGAGATATGCGTCTATGCTGATAGCTTTATTATTCTTAGAACTTGTGTTAGTGATTTCCGTTGCTCGTTTGAGGGCTTTCCGAGAGCACATGTATGTAATTGGACCTGTGTATCTCGTGAATCTCATTCTGAGATGCCTGTATTTGCAGCTTATCATATCTTTACAATAAACTTTTGAAAGCTAGAAGTTGTTTGTGATCTTTGGGAGCAGAGTCCTTTATTGGGTGAACTAATTTGGAAATAGGTGCACTTTCTTTCCTCACAGACAGGCAACAAAGGTTCAGTCGACCAGAACGAGGTTTGGATCAATAGATATAAGGTATCGATCAAAATCTCGCCCTTTCAGGAGCTAAAGTCAGAAAAAGGGATGGGGTGCTACAAATATTGCACCCTGTGGACTTACGCTCAAGTAGCGGTCCTAATGTCTCTTAAAAGGTCATTTCGTTGAGGAGATGGCATTTAAGGTTTCTCATCTCTACCCTTCTGCCTCACCAACTAGGGAACATGGTCAGGATGACCAGGTGACTCTAAATTACGGGACATAACTTTTGCAGGTCTAGGTTTTGATTTAACAAGAGTGCATTCTGGGAGTTGTACTCATGGCTCATTTTAACCCCTTCCCTGCTGGCTCCATTCCCCTGGTGTGCTGGGGGAGAGGGGGGCGCGCACAGCGCCCGCATGCTCATGACGAGCTCAGCTCGTCATGGCATACACCTCCCGCATGCTCATGACGAGCTGAGCTCGTCACAGGTGCATTGGCTCCCGTGGAACGCTCAGCACAGCAGGGGAATTCTCCCAGCACCTGAGCGTTCCATGGGCCATGACGAGCTCAGCTCGTCATGAGCACCAGAGAGGTGTATGCCATGACGAGCTGAGCTCGTCATGAGCATACAACGGGTTAAGTATTGCATTGTATTGTATTGCAAATGGGACCCAAAACACAGAATAACAATGCTATGCAAAAGCAACGTCCGGGAATGGAAAAGTAGTGTTCATAGCTTCACATGTTGAATGATGTTAAGAAAATAAGCTGTTGTGTGTAGATGAAAGTAGCGACATCATACCATAGTTTGTTTCTTCCGTCTGAACTCAGGGCCTGAAAAAGAGTTTGGCAGTGCGATGCTAGGACTGCCCTGCCAACGCACCACCAAAAACCATGGTCAGACCGCCCGCCAGATTACGAGTATTTCTTGTGTTTTGTGGGCTTCTTTTTTTACATTCCCACGGCAGTGTCCTGGAAATGGGCACTGCAATGGGAACGCCAAAAAACGTTCCTGCACGGCTTAGACTGGAAAGTCCATGCCGTGCAGGAACTCTTGCGCATGCACACAGGGGGCACATGTTGTCCCCCCTGCATGCACCCCAGGGCGCAGAGGCACATGGCCCCCTTTGTTCCCTCCCTGACACGGTTTTCATGGAGGTGGTACTGGTGTGAAACTGTGGCAGAGAGGAAACTCGTAATATGCTTGGCGGGACCGCAGCAGTCTAGACAAGCATATTGCAGTCTCCTGACTGCCGCAACACCACCAGTGACCGGTAGTTACCTTGGGTGCTGCGGCAGGAAAATTGAGGGGCATATTATCAAGGGATTTATCTCCGCTTTTTTGGCTTTAAAAGCCAAGAAAGCGGAGATAAAATTATCTCCCTATTACCTAGCTGTCGCTAACACCAGTTAGCGACAGCTAGTAGGAGATAGCGACCATCTTGGGCCCCGCTTTGCATGTCAGAGATATTTATCACTAATGACATGCAAAGTGGGCATGCCAAGATGTTAGCGACTGGAAACAGTCGCTAACATCGCTATCTCCTATTACCAACTTTTGGAGATATTCGCGCTAAGCGCGAATATCTCCAAAAGCTAACACCTGCCCAGAGCAGTTCTTAGCCATGTTATCCAATGGGAGGTGGATAACATGGCTAAGAGCATTAGCTCGGTAATGCATGAATATCGCTGACTTTACAGCGATATTCATGCATTTCGGCCGATTTTCGTCGCTTAGGAGATAAACCTTGATAAGAGCAAGGCTCCTAAGCGATAAAAATCGCCGCAACACGGCGATAAAATTATTGCCGCTAAGCCAACATAGCGATAATTATCGTTAGTTGTTGGTAATATGTCCCTGAGTTCCGACTTCCCTAATTGTGATAGGGCAGTCAGAAGACTGACACCACTGCACCCCCACAAGTCTGGTGGTCCATGGACCACTAGACTTGTAATAGAGCCCTCAGACTTGTTTTCAGATTTATTTTGGCTTTACCAACACAGACTATTTCACACGGGAATGTCATGATGTATTTCAAGTAGGGCATTTAAGGTTGGTGTCTGTCTCGTTGCTTCAGTGTTTGTATTTCGTTGCTGCCTTCTTGCTGTCCAACTGACTACATGTGTTCAGCTGAAACTGATCCCCTCCGTGATAGTGATGATTAGAAACTGTGTGGTATACTTTCAAGGCTTTTATTTATTTATTTATTTATTTATTTATAGAGTTTTGTATAGCGCGAACATGACCCATGGGTATCAGAGCGCTTCACAGTTATATGTCGTTAATCGTTTTGAATACAACATGTATTAGCAGTAGTAATATACATATACTGAGCATATAATTTCGTATCAGTTTCAACAAAACAAGATTAGGTTCATTTTGGAGTACAACAGGTATCACAGTAATATTATACATATGGTTCCGATGTGCACCTTTCGTATTTGTTACAACAAAATCCTGATTATGCAGCGCCTAGCAATTAACCATTCTGCAGATGACAATTAATCGTTGTTTAGGGTAGGAATTTGCTCATTAGGAAGATCTTTGCTTCTCTCTTGAAGGTTGACGTGTTTGGAATTTTTCTACTGTTTGGAGGGAGTGAGTTCCAGATTCTGGGGGCAGCTCCGGAGAATGCTCTGTCATACGTTTTCTTCTTCTGAAAGATGGGAGGTTTCAGCAAAAGGTCTCTGGCATTCCGGGTTGGTCTGCCTCCTCCGCATGACTCAATTTTCTGAGCTAAATTCATTGGCGTTTTGTAGTGGAGCGCTTTGTGGGTAATACATGCCAGTTTAAGTTGAATTCTGGCTTCATATGGCAGCCGGTTTAATGCCTTCAGGTTTGAAGAAATGTGGTCATATTTTCTTGAGCCTGTAATGAGTCTCGTGGCTGTCTTGAAACAGGTTTTTAGTGGTGCTGTGGAGATTTTAGGTAGACCTGATAATGTTGTACAACCATATTCAATTCTTGATATGACTAATGACTGGAAGGTCTGACGTAGTAATGAATGGTTTTACTTTTCTAAGGTAGTTCAGGTGAAAACAGGCACTTTTTGCAATTAATTTGATGTGAGTTTTCATGTCTAGGTTCTTATCAAGCATGATTCCTAGCGATTTAGTTGAGTTAACTAGAGTAGGGGTGCAATTTAGCACCGTGATTAGTTTGGTCCATTCCTTCACATCCGCGGAGCTTTTCGGAGGGGATATTAATAGGAATTCTGTTTTTGCGCATTTAATTTCAGGTTATTGCTAATTAAGCTTTGTCCTATGCCAGCATCAGCCCATGCACTGAGACCTTAGTCTAGAAAAGAGTCGACTTTGTCGGGTTGTCAGATCTTATCTCAAGTCACTTCATCAGGGTGGTGAGGAGGGAGGGGAGGCTTCAGTGTGTTGAGAATGGTCAATACATTCTTAAAGCTGTTTCCCTCAACAGCATTCTGCATTATTGACATATGCAATAGATTTGAACTTGATATAGTGTGACACTACAGGGTGATGTGCGTGCGCTGTAGGTCTGTTGTTATAGTGTTGATTTGGTAGTAGTGGAGTTATGTAGCTGTAGTGTTGTTGTGGTGCTGTAGCTCTTGTGGTGTATTCAACAACAAATATGTCAGAGGGTCTAGAAAAAGAACTAAAACAGTGCACGCTTTCTACTCCAAGTGTTCATTCAAGCATGTGTGTTGACAAACTAAGGTCTTACCTGTAGTGGTCAACCAAGGATGCCCATCAGTCACCATACGGAACCGTCCTTCATCATTTGGGATTCCGAACAAGACCAAAAACAGGAGTGCCACTATACTATCGCGATGGAGGGTCCAGATGTACATAAAGGTACCCTTAACCGGTCAAGTAGGTCGTATTGTGGTCTTGTTTACTCAATTGAGAAAATCGTAGCACACATGTGATATGTGGGACTAATGTTGCAGTGCTCAAAAATATGTGTGAGAAAAATAAGAAAACTGTGATTAAAAATGGATGAGAGGGTACTAATAACTTTATTCTGGTGCTACCCAAGCCTCCACTATTAAAAAGTAGTTACTGCCAGTCACTATAATAAGGACTGTCTGGATGGTTTATATGGTCAACATGTTTCAGCAATACTTTTTTTTTTTTTTTTTTTTTTGAAGACCTTTATTGATGTTACAGAGGTAAAACACAGCTTTGTGCCTACAACCTAATGTGTCAGGCCGGCAGCAGTAGTTTATAGATCAAGCATATTCCACGGCCTCGTTCAAAGAGCCCGAAGCGTACACAGCATGTCGCCTACAACCCATGAGGGCCGGCCGCGATGTCCGTTATGTAAAGCTGTAAAATGAAGCGTAGTACCGCAGGCAACTTATCAGTTAATAGCAATTCTCACACCCTTTAGGTCTCATTTTTTACTTTCTGTCGCACTTTAAACATTAACAACAACTCGTTACAGAACTGAGGGGGTCAGTCCAATTCCCAGGTGTAATCCCCGGTCGGGGGAGTGTGGTAGTCAGGGTCTCCTGACGCCAAGACCGGCGTGGTGTGACTCTGAGCAGTAGACTGAGTGTGCGTGCATTTGCATACCTTTGGTGTAAGGTCAGTCTTGTACATCTCACTGGGGGGGGGGAGGGGTGGGAGGGGCTATGTGTATAGTCTATGCCTGTCTCCAAGTATGGGGGCGATAATCTACCCTGATATGCCAAGACATGCGCAATGCGTAATGGAAAGTAGGGGGTGGGGGGGAGGTGGGGGGGAGGAGAATAGCTGCGCCAAACCCCGGCGTTAGTGGTCCATAACTCCGTCTCTTGTGCGTACCGGGAGTGGTCTGAGGGTAACCCTATACACCCACACAGTGGCTCTAGGGATCGCGCGTGGAGGAGCGTTAAAGGCAATAATTCCCATCTAGGTGTCCTCTAGCAGGCAGGGGTAGGCGTGCCGTGTCGCGTCACGGCGATTGAGAGGAGGCGCCCTGCCTTCCACAGGGGTGCTCAGGTAGCCCAGCTTCCTCCCGGTCTTCAGTACCAGCTTCAGCTGTAGATTGGGCTCGGAGCAGATAGGCGGAGAGTGGGCCCCATAGATCTTTGGGTCGCGATTTATGTGGTAGCAAGTCGGCATAATTGTGTAGTTGGTCTTGCCAGGTTGACATTGTCGCCAGCCACATTTTGAATTTGGGGGCACGGCCCCGGCCCCATCTGCACGCCACTTGGCGTTTTGCAAGTAGGAAGCCCAATGCGGTGAATTTCCGGAATCTGTTATTTGCTGCGGTGGGGAGCCCCAATAATGCAATCTTGGGACAGGCCTCTATTTCCATCCCTATCATTGTGGACATGGCCTCATGCACCTGCGTCCAGTACAGCGCAACCGCTGGGCATGACCATGCCAAGTGCATAAAGTCCGCACCTGCTTGTTTGCATCTGGTGCAACGGTCATCTTCGCGAAGACCAAAACGGCATAGCTTGGCGGGAGTGTAATAGAGGCGGTGTAGGAACTTATAGTGGATCAGTCTAAGGCGAGCATTTCCCGTCACCGAGACTGTATGGGAGCAGCTGTCCTCCCATTGTTCGTCTGAAAGGGGAGGATCTAGGTCCGCGGCCCAGTCTCGTCGGGCTCGCATCTCTGGGGAAGCGAAGGACGCATACGCGTGCTTGTAGAGCATGGATACTACGTGTTTCGGAGTGTCCTGTTGAAGCAGTGCCTGTAGGGGCGCAAAGGTCTCCGGTTCATCCGGGAACTCCGGTGTCACAGATTTGATATTCTGTCGGAGCCGCGTGTATAAGAATGCGTCCATAATAGAAGGCGTGTGTTCCCCGAAGAATTGAGCCTTTGTACGAAACTGACCATTCACGTATAGATCTCCCCACGTGCAAATGGCTTGTTTGGAAAGTAGTTTACGGCCTATTTCCTCTCGAGCAATACTCACTCTAGGGTCATTAGCCAGAGTCATGCGCGGGGAATACATAAGGGTCACCCCCATACGTTCCGCAATTCTACGCCAGGCTCGTACAGTACAATCTACCGTGGTTGGGTCCCGATCCGTTACACTAACTTCCTTGTAAAGGTACCCCGACGGTTTTTCTGGTCTCATATACCCATCTTCCACAGCAAGGTGCGCCATGAAGGGCGGGGGGTGAAGCCAGTAGGAAGCAAAGTGGCCCTGTGCGCAGTCGTAGTACAATCGGAAGTTCGGTACATCAAATCCGCCCTGATGGTAAGGTAACATAAGCGTCGCAAGTTTTAGCCGAGCCTGTTTCCCCCCCATATAAGTCGGGATAGCTGGGACTCCAGTGCCCTAAAGAAATGCGGGCCCGGACTATAGGGAATATTGGTGAATAGGTACAGCAGCTTAGGGAGAATGACCATTTTGATCATAGATACGCGCCCCGCCATGGACAACGGAAGATGAATCCATTTCGTTATGCTGTCCGTCAATTTGTCTAGGACCGTACCGTAGTTCGCCCTGATCAGAGCTTCTCGGTTCCTGGTCACGTGGACTCCTAGGTACTTTATCTCGTCCTGTTCCCATACTAGCGGGTAGTCAAGGGGGAACTGGGGAGTGCTGTCAGTGAGGGGGAACAAGGCTGATTTGGACCAGTTGATCTGTACCCCCGCAATCGCTCCAAATTTGGTAATCTCGCGCAGTAAGGGATTTAGATTATCCTGCGGTTTATGGACGTATAAAGTCATATCGTCCGCGTACAATGAGATAAGCAGCTGACGTTCTGGGTAAATCAGGGACCTATGGTTATGATGTTGACGAAGCTTGGCTGCAAGGGGTTCGATTGCTATCGCAAATAATACTGGGGATAATGGGCAACCCTGTCGGGTTCCTCTATGTATCTCGAAGGGTGCAGAGCGGGACCCATTTAGGAGTACCGATGCCCGTGGTTTGGTGTATAATAGTTTGATCCAATCTAAAAAGCTGAATGGAGTTCCCATCCGTTCCAGTAACTTCACGAGGTAGTCCCATTCCAGGGAATCGAATGCTTTGGTAGCATCGAGAAATATCGCAGCCGCTTCACATTTGGGATCAATATCTTGCATGACCGCCTGCAAGGTACGAAGATTGTGCGAAGTCGCACGATTCGGGACAAACCCCGCCTGATCCGGGAGGACCAGCCTCTCCATCAGAAGATTCAAGCGCGTAGCGAGTACTTTTGCTAGTATTTTAACGTCAGTATTCAATAGTGACAGGGGACGGTAGGAGTCGCAAATCTCCGGAGGTTTACCTGGCTTAAGCAATGACACTATCAGTGCCTCTCTCATACTGGTAGGCAATGCTCCTTCCCCGAGAGCTGAGTAGTACACCTGCTTCAGGATGGGGGCAAGTAAGTGGATGTAGGTTTTATAGAAATCTATCGGCAGACCATCCGACCCTGGAGATTTGCCAGATTTCATGGACATAATGGCGTCCTTTATTTCATCCAGCTCAAGTTCGTGATGTAAGAACTTCTGTTGCGTCGGGCCCAACCATGCAATAGCCGTGTCATCAAGGTATGTATTAAGGTCCAGAGGCGTCCGCCTCTGTGAGGTGTACAGCGCCTTGTAGTGGTTCGTGAGTACACGGAGTTGTCCAGGTAGGTCTCTCTGTGGCACTTGTTGGTCATCGCACAGAGAAGTTACATAATTGCAATGTCTGGGGGGTTTTACAGCCGTGGCCAGGGCTCTTCCCGGCCTGTCTCCCTCGCCATATGTGCGCGCCATGAAGGGCTTACCTAGGAATTGACCTTCTTTTTCCGCCTCTTCAGAATACTCATTGATCTTTTCCCGGAGCTGAGCACGCTTTTCATATTCCGTCGTGCCACGCGCAACCTCCCTCTCAAGCACGCGTATCTCGGCCTCTAACTTGCGTAGCTCCCCTCGAAGGGATTTGAGTACTCCTCCCCCTTTGGAAATACACCAGCCTCTTACGGTGACTTTGAAAGCCTCCCAAACAGTAGTAAGGCTGTCAACTGAGTTAATATTGCGATCAAAGAAGTCTTGTATGTCCTGCTCCAGTTCCGACTTGAAGGCAGAATCTGCAAAATGCGCAGGGTTGAGGCGCCAGCTTAAATAAGGGGAGACTTCATGGGGGACGCGCAGAGTAAGGAGGACAGGCGAGTGGTCCGGTGGAGTGAACTGCTGAGTAGTGAGTACCTTGGCGCAAAGAGGGGTGCGAATGTCTCCAAGCATCAACCAAATGGTGATCCTCCATAATGCCCAGTAGGGAGCGTTGGGTGTTCGTGTAATGTGTCGATTGAGGGTGCGATCTGTCCAGAACAGGTTGTACTGCTGTATTGAAGTCCCCCCCCAAGTATTACACGAGCTATACCCAGCGTCTGAATTTTGCCCCACATCGTGAGAAGTGCAGATGGATCATCCGTGTTTGGGCCGTAGTAGCATGCAATAAGCACTGTGTGAGAGTACAATCTCCCCCAGACCATGCAGTATCTCCCCCCACTGTCCATGTCCGTGCCTGCAGGGGTAAAACCAACCCCTCTTCGCACGAGGACCGTGACCCCTCTAGCATAACTGGAGTAAGATGAAAAGACCTTGCACGAGGCCCATTTGGATGCGAAAAGAGGGGACCCATTTGGGAGTAGATGAGTCTCCTGTAGAAGAGCTATAGCCACACCTTGTCTGTCCAGGTATCCCAATACTTGTCGTTTCTTTCTAGGGTTATTAAGTCCACGCACATTCAATGACAACACCTGGAGTTGGAGCACTGGTGGTGAATTCGTTACGTCCCCCATCCCCGCAATGGCAAATAAACTGGACATGTAGGTGTAGCAAATAGCATCAGACAAGCAACAGCATAATTACATATTAGGACATTACCCAGCCCCCCATCTTGGGACCTCCCCCCCCGGGACAGACCGCCAACAGGTCAAGAAAAGTGTGAGTAACTAGCCGACCTCCCTCTCCTATCCCCCCCCCCGGCATCCCCAACCAACCGGATCAACACCCACCCCGCAGCCCTGAAATGCTCTCCTCCCACTATTTTATCAAGTTTACTGATAAACGCTGAGGCAGTGCATGTGTTCCATCCTCCCACACCGGCCTCCCCAACTTGCCGGGCACTCAGACCCCACCCCCCCTCCCTCGACCCAAAAAGAACCAAAAGCAATACAAGAACTACAGTCACCCTAACCCCAGAAGGGGGAGAGGTGTTATGGGGTTTGCCCATTGGAGGCGTAGCCTAAGGGCGCCAGACCAGCCCTCCACCTCCTTACTTGCACCCACTGGCATCCAGGACAGGGCCCAGACTTCGGCCGTGGGACGGAGGTGGGTGATCCGGCACTTGTCAATGTTGTAGATCGGTGAGAAAAAGCTACCTCACCAGAAAGTGTTGCATCTAGTCCAGAGGAGGGCTGCTACCGGTGGCGGCACCATGTCGAATGCAGGACTTTTTTGATTAGTCTTGTTGGGATAACGGAGAGTGTGACCTGGACCGTCGTTCCTCCCTCTCATCTCGGAGCCGTTCCTTCCTTTGCTGCTTTAGAAAATCTTCCACCTGTTGTGGGTTGTGAAATAAGTGTTGAGTGCCACGGTGTGTGACCTTTAACTTCGCTGGATAAAGCATGGCATAGGAGATTTCGTGGGTTTGTAGTTTCTTTTTTACGGCGGCGAATTTGCGTCTTGCGTCCTGTACTGAGGGGGTAAAATCAGGAAAGAAGGACAGTGTTGTGTTGCCATAGGGCACTGTGCCCAGCTCTCTGGCGCGACGAAGAACTGCATCCCTGTCCCTGTAGTTCAGGAAGCGGGCGATGATGGGGCGCGGGGGGAGCCCAGGAGGAGGAGGTGCAGCAAGTGATCTATGTGCTCTTTCCACTATTAGATGTGGGGAGAAGGATTCCTTCCCGAACAATTCCACCACCAGGTTTTCCATGAAGATCTCAAGTTTTCCAGTGTTCGTCGTTTCCGCAAGGCCCAGGACGCGGATGTTATTGCGCCTGGACCTCGCTTCTAAATCTTCATTTTTATCCGCAATTACTTTGAGCAGTTTATCCATTTGTGAGACTTGCCTGGTGGTCGTCGATGCCCCATCCTCCAGCCCGGAGATCCTGTCTTCGGTTTCTTTGATGCGGGTGTCATGTTGTTCCAGTCTCGTCACGACACTATCCATGCGGGTGTTAATGGTGTCAATCTTGGCATCGATGGTCGATAGGCTTTGCTTCATGCCGAGCAGGAGCGTTTTCCAATCGTCGTCTTGGGGGGCCTGTGCGGCAGGGCTCTCCTCCATATCCGGCATCCCTTTGGCAGGTTTTTTGGACTCAAATGGTATTTTGGACTGTCTGGCATCATTGCGTCCCATGTCGCGTCTTGGGGTCCGGGCCGCCACTAGTGAAGAGGTCGCCAGTATCTCGGTTAGAGGAGGTGTGTGTATGGTGGGCGCGAGCAGACACTCCGTGCAGGAATTGGTCTTCTGTTTTACTTTGTCGCCTGGGCTTGGTATAGGGGTGTCGAACGCACTATGGAGTCCCTCCTCCTTCTGTTCCTGCCTTCCAGTGGGAATAACCTAGCCCAGGGATAAACGGCACATCAGATTCCTCCACCATGTGAGGAGTGCGCGATCAGTGTTCACTGGACCACCCTGGAGAGAGGGTCCGACGCTCCCCGGGCAAGGAACCAGCTCTGCTTATTATAATAGCCTCCGTCTTCCTAGGGACTCAAGGCCTGCTCCCAGTAGGCGGCCTCTCGATGTCTCGCGGCAGCTCCAGTTAGGCCAGGAATTTTCACGCCTCCGCGGCCCTGAGGAGCGGCGTTAGGCCCGAGGCGCGCTGGCCCCAGGTGCAAGGTCGCAAACTGTCTATGCGCTCGAGTGCGTGTAGAGGGACGCAGGGCGTGTAGTTCGGCAGGCAATTTTCCTCTGCAGCACCGGCCGAGACTGTGTAGGCCCCGCAGCTATGATAGGAGTGACGCGGTGATCTAGTAGGGTGCAGTTGCGGATCCCCCCAGCCCGGTCAGTCTAATGGGAAAAGCGGCAGCACGGAGGGCGTCTGCTTCCACCCCCTCACCGTCTAAATGCTCCGCAGCGCCCCCGTACTCCTTCCAGTTGTAAGCGACGGACAGTGCCGCCCTTGGCCGCGATGATAGCCGACCGTTGGTTGTGCTCTCTGCCAATGTCCCACACCGGAGCACCGCCGCAGTGTTTCTCCAGGTCGGTCACAGGGGGGAAGGAGAGGGGGGGCGAGGGCCCAGCCCTCGAGCCAGTGTTCGCCGGCGATGTCGGAGAGGCCGCAGATCCTCGGACTATCCTAGTCTGCAGGCCCGGTTGGCAGCCGCTCTCGCTCCGGCACCCTCTCCCGCTCCAGAATCGACGGCGTCTCCCAAGGCAATCCGCTGCGCAAATCGTGCGATTTTTACACCGTTGCGTGCAGGACACCCCAACGGAGCTAGTGGGGAGGGTTTTGGTCCAATTTTACCGATCAGGATGTTGCAGGATATTGATAAGTGTCGGGTCGGGCGGGAGCCTCACTCCAGTGCGGCCATCTTGGTTTGGCGCCACCTAGCGCCTCCATGTTTCAGCAATACTTGACATAGTTGTCATTGCTTTCTTCAGGACCGTGTCTAGTAATGGCTACTGCAAATGATAATTAAAGAAACCAAAATCAGTGCTGTTAGAACCCGGGGTCTCTGGTTGGCAGAGGTAAGTACCTTAGACCAAGTAGGGACCCTTGCTTCTAGTCAGGGCAAGGAAGTCACACGCCGAGATAACCCCTGCTCACCCTCTAGGTAGCTTGGCACGAGCAGTCTAGGCTAAACTCGGAGGCGATGTGTAAAGCATTTGCGTCAGCGCACAACAGCAACAACATACTAGGTACACCACAAAAGAGACTCCACACAAGGTTATATTAAAATAACTTTTGTATTGTCAAAACAGATCAGATAGAAATTACACATGTACATTGTGCCAACTGGCCCGGCAATATTCACAAGGGATTATTTACAAGACAGGGCCACATGGGCCACTGTCTGAATCAACACTTTGCAGATATAGAAATACTTGTCAGTAATTAGAATAAAAGTATAGAAACTTCACTGTAACACAAAGTAACAGTTATAGATCACATCCAGTAACTACTGGGAACAGGTAAGTACCACCTACGCAACCCTAAACCCCTTAGGAGACTGTCACGCAGGGGACCAGGACCTCACTAGGACCACCTGTACTAAAAAGAACAACCCCCTAAGTATCACACAGCATTTAGGGGTCTAAGAAGGAACACATTACCCATGAGGTATGAAACACATTCAGAGGAGTAGTAAAGGAAAACCACCTAAGTAGCACACAGCGTTTTAGGGGTCTAAGAAAGGACACATTACCCATGATGCATAAATATACATTCAGAGGAGTAGTCAAGAAAAACACATAATGCATAAACCTACACATTCAGCAGTCTTAAAAATAAAGCACATGATGCAATAAAATTACATTCAGAGGTACCAGAATAATACAGTAGCGCAATAGTCACATGATGTCTAAAAATATTCAGAGGTGCAGGAATAAGACATGATGCAAGAAATCACATTCAGAGGTGCAAGAACCATACAATTGCGCAAAACCTACATAAGCCACCACCTGTGGCAGTCCCTAGGCCAACTGGCCTTGTTGGGGCTAGAACGCCCTGAGTCTCAATGTCAGGGGCCTAAACGATGCAGGGGCCCACTACTTGCTGGGCCCCTGGGAACACTCACAAGGGCCTAAACGTTGCAGCTGGCACTAAGTGCTGCGCAGCTGAGACTGGCCGGGCACCTCTGTGCCATCTCTATCCCTCTCAGGGACTCCCTCGCCATCTTGCGCCTAAACGGTGCAGCTGCCCACTAATTGCTGGGAAGCTGGAGATTCAAAACTGCGCCGGGGCCCTCATGGCCCTAGAACAACACTGAGCAAAAGGTTGGAGCCACACAGGCTCGGAACAAATATGCCCCCTGAGCCTAGCAGGCTCTTAGGACAACTGTGGGGGTCGTTGGAGCCAAACAGGCTCTTAACCAGAACATGGCCCCTCTGAGCTTCTCAGGGCTCACGCACGTTGGGGCGACCCACTGCCAACTGGGGCCGCCCTAGATGCACCAAAGTCCATTATGCCCCTACGAGCCTCGGGGCTCGCCCAACAAGATGAGGCCCCTTGAGCCTCTCTGGGCTCGCAAAACGCTGGGGCGACCCACTGCCAACTGGGGCCGCCCTTGAAGCCCTCGTGGCTTCACACTGGCAACAGGCGCAAGCTCGCGCCACTGGGGGGGGCGGACACCGTCACCGTGCCCCGGCGCCCCTCCCCTCTTCTGCCCCACTCGGCCCAGACTTACCGGCAGCCCATCGCGGGCGGGGCGACAGCCGGTCTCTGCTCCCTCGAGGCTCTCCCTCCATGCGGGGAGCCTCGCGCCGGCCTTCTCTCTTCCTCGCCGGGGCTCCCTCCGCACCCGGGAGCCCCGAGCAGCCGACCACGAGTCTTCTCCCCTCTGCAGGGCTCCCTCGGCACACGGGAGCCCTGCCAGCCGGCCGCCTCGTCTCCCTGGGGCTCCCTCAGCCGAGAGGAGCCCCGTCCACCGCCGCCATCTCCCGCGCCTTCCTTTCTCCTCCTCGCCGACTGCGGGGGGCGGGACTTCCGGCCGGCAGCGACAGGATTGGCCGGCCGGTCAATCACTTCCGGGTCACCGCGGGCAGCGCGGCGGCCCGATCCAGACAGGCAGGCGGGCGGCGATCAAAGTAAATGATAAAGCGAGGTGGGCTCTCGTACCTCAGCACGTCCAGCGCTATAAGCGGACATCAAGCGCTCCGAAGCGCTAGGAAAAGTCCAGATAAAGCGCTCTCAATCGCTTGGGGAAAATGAAGCGCTCCCATGCGCTAGACAACAGGCAGAGCGCTCCCAGGCGCTCAGGGGGAAGCACAGCGCCTCCAGGCGCTAGGAATACAGCTCCAGCGCTCTTCCCCAGGGAAATGCAGCTTCTCCATGCTGCCAAGGCCCCAGAGTTTCCCAGGGGGCAAAGCCAAGTCCCCCCATCCGCCCAGGCATGGCAGAGGGGTCACCCAGGAATCCAGGCAAGTCCATCAGGAGTCCAGGGG
Organism: Lissotriton helveticus; assembly: GCF_964261635.1. Lineage (NCBI taxonomy): Eukaryota > Metazoa > Chordata > Amphibia > Caudata > Salamandridae > Lissotriton > Lissotriton helveticus. Next base: position 397,889,324 of record NC_136057.1, read on the forward strand.
CTGGGCAGGACTCAGGGAGTCCCCCGAGCCCAAGCAGCAGCACGCCCCTGGCAGATTCAAGTCAGAAAAACAAGAACAAATTGGAAGGGAACACAGCCCCTTCTTATACACAGAAAAGGCTTTGAAGTCTTTTGAAGTCTTTGTGTAAGCGAGCCCTAAGCCCTGGGTGTATCTGGTTTCCCTCTCCTGTCAGCCTCAGGTCAGAGGTGACAGAGGGCCATCCGGAGGGAGAGGCAGCAGGGTGGGCTGACAGGCACCGCCTGGTACCACCAGAGCTCTTCCCTCCCATCCGTGACAGCAGATGGGGGCCTTTCATCTATGGCTGACTCAGACCCCCTCCTCCAGGGCCCTGCAGACCCCGTCCTACTCACCAGACAGTCCATCTACCAGCAGGCCCAGGCACATCAGCCAATCACGTGCCAGCAGACTCACTACACAATTATGCCAACTTCTAAAAGTGGCGCTTCTAGACTAGATACAGCCATGCCGCATATACCATTCTGCAGCATTCCTTACCACGAGTTCACACATATCAAACTCGACCCTGCACTCCCCATGCATCAGGAATCTACCATGGGCATACATATTCCCCATTCATTCCTATGGGAGGGCAGGTCACTCACCATCCATACACATAGAGCACACGCACTTTACACTGTACCACAGTGAAAAAGTGCGCAGAGGCCTAAAATCACCAATCCAGGTTCCAAAAACAGGCTAGGAAAAAGCAAAAAGTCACGGGGTGAACCTGCCCAAAGGACCGGGTCCAACACATCCCCCTTCCAGCCAAAACGCAGGGTAGACCAATCACTACACTGATGGTCTTCAATGCTTTGGGCTACAAAACCACGGAAACGGGCCTGCAGGGCAGGGCCACCTTCCAGTTTTTCGCCACTCTGAACCCACAGGGATTTCCCTCAACAAAAGCTCTCTGACACAACTAGGATACCCCACTGGTACAGACTAGTCATCCACAGCCAGGACCAGGCCCTAGGCCATCCAAATATCACAGGTCCTAACCAATCCACAGAGTGGGGGCAGAAGCCCCTGGCTCACAATAGCCAATCTCCACTCTCTCTCTCTCTCAGGGTAGCTACACTACCACTGATCCTACAACCTAGGGACCACACCCTCAGGCTGACTAGAGGTCACGGGCAAGAATGCCCCACCCTACCTCTACTTCCGTGTTCCCGCACCCTCACAGGGAAGCACTCACCAGAACACAATTCTCCTACCAGATCAGGACCTCACTCCATCACTGGTCTACCACCTGGAAACTATTTCACTTCTGAGGTCCAAAGCACACAGCACAGTCCCTCTTCAAGCAGGTGGGGGGGACACCGCACACAGCAAAGCCCCCTTTCCTCTACCTTAGTGGAAACAACAAACTGCAGGTGGGCCCCAGAACACACAGCAAGGGCAGCCCCATCAGTCTCTTCAGCTGATATACTTGGGTAGAGATTCCTCTTGACCTGGAAGCTACCTAATCTCCCAACCTAGGATTTAAACCCTCAAGTTGCACCGGGGTCAGAAGTACACCGTCCTTCTGCACCCCCTTCCAGTTCCACTATTACAGGCCCAGTATGTCTCATGCTAGACAGAGCACACGCCAGCGGCGTATCAGCGACACACTCTCCTCCAGTACTCCCTATCACAGGGTGATTGTCAGTATGTTCCAGGCTAGACAGAGCACACGCTAGCAGCGTATCAGCAACACCCTTTCCTCCCACCGGGGTCAGAAGTAAGGACACCGTCCCTCTGCACCCCCCTCCAGAGTTCTGCACCCTCCCACCTTGGAGCGGTACCCCTGGAAGCCAACAACCGGTCAGGACACTGATTACAGATGCCCTTCCCTCCAGGTCAGGCTGAACCTGAACCTGGCCTCCCCCCTCCTCGGGGAATGACCTCCAGAGGCCCAAAAAAATGGTCAAGCACTCTAGACGGTCAAAGGCCCAGCGAACCAGGACTTCTGCACCCTCCACTTAGGAGCGGTACTGCCCAACACCAGGACCGCCGGAGTTCTGATTACAGACACTCCCCGTCCTCTAGACACAGGAAGCTCCTCCTCAAATGACTTGTAAGTACAGCCTAGGCCCCTGACCTGGCGCTCCCTCGGGGAACCCTCCAGGCCCTGAGACAGGGTTTCGGGCCAACGTGGGACACACCGTCCCACACTCACTCCGCCTCCACTGAGACAGGACGTGAGCCCCTACACCCCTACCATCCTAATGGGACTTAGCCGGGCTACACATGAACCTCTTCACCTACACAGGATCATCAGATACACAAGCCACTACTGTTAGAATCACTCCCTAATGTCTCTGTAAGACATCCAGCGCACTGCCAGACATCCACCTTCTTGTCCAATGCCTCTGCAGTACGTCCTGCACACCACCAGAGGTACACCTCACGTGCAAGCTCCTTACAAAAAAACTCACACGAACTCCTCCAGTTCAAGACACCACTCATCCACACACTCCCCCTCCAGACTGATGAGACAGTTCCTCACTGCCTCTGACTCTCAACCTGTCACCCTCTTACTGAGCACCAGGCACCATACTCTGGGAACTGGGAATGGGACTACACGCACTGGACACATTTAAGCTGCCACCACTGGATCCTACCATACGGGGGAATCCAGACACACACACTACACTCAGGGAATAACCACCCTCCTGAGCAAGCAATTTCTCCTCCACCCTCCCTCTCTTCCATCTACCCACACAGGGACAGGAATAGGAGTTGGACACTGGACCCAGCAAGCGATTCCTAATCTATGGGAACCTCCCCTCTCTACTGGCGTCCCGCCCTGTCATTTTCTCTCACCTGCCACTAAACATAAAGCGCAGGAACACCATCTGAAAATGACACTATTGAGGAAAAACAAAATCAAAAACAATAATCCTAAATATGTGACTATCTGAAAAACGCAGAGTTTTTGTAATGTAGCCAGTTGTTGCTATGGCACTGTGCAAATACAAGTCCAAATCCGCACCGCTGACCAACAATGTTAGAACCCGGGGTCTCTGGTTGGCAGAGGTAAGTACCTTAGACCAAGTAGGGACCCTTGCTTCTAGTCAGGGCAAGGAAGTCACACGCCGAGATAACCCCTGCTCACCCTCTAGGTAGCTTGGCACGAGCAGTCTAGGCTAAACTCGGAGGCGATGTGTAAAGCATTTGCGTCAGCGCACAACAGCAACAACATACTAGGTACACCACAAAAGAGACTCCACACAAGGTTATATTAAAATAACTTTTGTATTGTCAAAACAGATCAGATAGAAATTACACATGTACATTGTGCCAACTGGCACGGCAATATTCACAAGGGATTATTTACAAGACAGGGCCACATGGGCCACTGTCTGAATCAACACTTTGCAGATATAGAAATACTTGTCAGTAATTAGAATAAAAGTATAGAAACTTCACTGTAACACAAAGTAACAGTTATAGATCACATCCAGTAACTACTGGGAACAGGTAAGTACCACCTACGCAACCCTAAACCCCTTAGGAGACTGTCACGCAGGGGACCAGGACCTCACTAGGACCACCTGTACTAAAAAGAACAACCCCCTAAGTATCACACAGCATTTAGGGGTCTAATAAAGAACACATTACCCATGAGGTATGAAACACATTCAGAGGAGTAGTAAAGGAAAACCACCTAAGTAGCACACAGCGTTTTAGGGGTCTAAGAAAGGACACATTACCCATGATGCATAAATATACATTCAGAGAAGTAGTCAAGAAAAACACATAATGCATAAACCTACACATTCAGCGGTGTTAAAAATAAAGCACATGATGCAATAAAATTACATTCAGAGGTACCAGAATAATACAGTAGCGCAATAGTCACATGATGTCTAAAAACATTCAGAGGTGCAGGAATAAGACATGATGCAAGAAATCACATTCAGAGGTGCAAGAACCATACAATTGCGCAAAACCTACATAAGCCACCACCTGTGGCAGTCCCTAGGCCAACTGGCCTTGTTGGGGCTAGAACGCCCTGAGTCTCAATGTCAGGGGCCTAAACGATGCAGGGGCCCACTACTTCCTGGGCCCCTGGGAACACTCACAAGGGCCTAAACGTTGCAGCTGGCACTAAGTGCTGCGCAGCTGAGACTGGCCGGGCACCTCTGTGCCATCTCTATCCCTCTCAGGGACTCCCTCTCCATCTTGCGCCTAAACGGTGCAGCTGCCCACTAAGTGCTGGGCAGCTGGAGATTCAAAACTGCGCCGGGGCCCTCATGGCCCTAGAACAACACTGAGGAAAAGGTTGGAGCCACACAGGCTCGGAACAAATATGCCCCCTGAGCCTAGCAGGCTCTTAGGACAACTGTGGGGGTCGTTGGAGCCAAACAGGCTCTTAACCAGAACATGGCCCCTCTGAGCTTCTCAGGGCTCACGCACGTTGGGGCGACCCACTGCCAACTGGGGCCGCCCTAGATGCACCAAAGTCCATTATGCCCCTACGAGCCACGGGGCTCGCCCAACAAGATGAGGCCCCTTGAGCCTCTCTGGGCTCGCAAAACGCTGGGGCGACCCACTGCCAACTGGGGCCGCCCTTGAAGCCCTTGTGGCTTCACACTGGCAACAGGTGCGAGCTCGCACCACTGGGGGGGGCGGACACCGTCACCGTGCCCCGGCGCCCCTCCCCTCTTCTGCCCCACTCGGCCCAGACTTACCGGCAGCCCATCGCGGGCGGGGCGACAGCCGGTCTCTGCTCCCTCGAGGCTCTCCCTCCATGCGGGGAGCCTCGCGCCGGCCTTCTCATCATCTCATCATCATCATCTAGAGGATTTGGCATCTAAGGACACATCCTCCCTAGTTAACTCCTTGGAAGCTTGTGACTTTGTCCAAAGAGTGTTGCACCCAACCCACAAGGCTGGCCACATCCTTGATGGGATATTTTCTAATGATCAAAGATTAACTGTCGGCGTTCCTTTGCCGATAGTTTGGTCTGATCATTTAGCCATTCCATTGTTCCTGGACATGCCCCGTTCTGAGGTCAAGGTAGGGACCAAGAAATGCCTCAAAAGAAGCTTTAAGAATATTACGAATGAGGCCTTGGCCCCCTTTATTCGTAGCACGAACATCACATCCCAGCGGATGGTAGATGAGACGGCTCTAGAACTCGCTGACTCTATTATTAAAGCAGTCGATGAGTTGGCGCCCGCCTCATTCAAACACGTGGCACGACATAAGCCAACAGCTCCATGGTTCACGGAAGAATTGAGACTCCTTAGGCAAAAATGCAGAAGGAAGGAGCGATGTTGGCGCAAGTCTTGGGATCCCAGAGATCGAGAAGTCTATAAGGACCTGTTACGAGTCTACAAAAATAGGGTCATTAAGGTGAAACAGGATTATTTTACCAACTTAACCTGTTCCCTTACGTCCTCTAAAGAGCTTTTTAAGATCGTTGACTCTTTATGCACACTCCAGGTACCTGATCCCGTGGTTGCTTCACAGGAGCTATGTAATAACATCTCAGATTTCTTCTTTAATAAAATTGATGACATCTATGTGGCTCTTCAATCACAGAGGAACACTCTTAGTGAAGAAGACCTCTCCCGAGTTAAACAGCTTGAATCCTGGGATGCGTCTTCTCCCCAAGTCTTGAACCAATTTCCCTTGCTCTCATTGGAGGGTCTTAACCTCCTGTTAGACAAAACTAAATCTGCTTCTCCCCTGGACCCGGTTCCTTTGAGAATACTAAAGGACTGTAGGGACACTATTCTTCCTCCAATGTTGGAAATTATGAATGGAGCTCTGGAGCAAGGTATCTTCCCGGCGGCATGGAAGAGGGCCATTGTAAAACCACTTCTTAAAAAGCCCACCCTTGACCCTGGTCTATTGAAGAACTTTAGGCCCACATCCCTTTTGCCGGCCTCTGCTAAGATGTTGGAGGCCCATCTGAATTGTCATCTTTCCAACTTCCTGGATGTATCAGGATTTTTGGATGGGTCCCAACAGGGCTTTAGAAAGCTACATAGCACTGAGTCTGCACTGACGAAGGTCGCAGATAACATCCGTCGGAAAGTTGATCTTGGACAGACGACCGTGCTAGTGCTGCTGGATTTAACAGCAGCATTTGATACCCTGTCTCCCGGTACTTTAACATCTAGGTTAAGGGAGGCAGGGGTAGCAGGACCGGCCCTGAGTCTCCTGAACTCCTTTCTACATCAGCGAGAGCAACGAGTGATGCTTGGGGAGCACCTCTCCCCTGTCAAGTCGTTGCATTGTGGGGTACCACAAGGGTCGGCATTGAGTCCGACCCTGTTCAATATCTACGTGGCCCCCCTTGCAAGACTTGTAAGATCTCAGGGGATGGAGGTCGTGTCGTACGCCGACGACACGCAGATTATGGTGTCCCTGACTCACTCCGTGAATGTCACCGCGTCCAACTTCAAGTCCTGTATGCAACTGGTTGCAGACTGGATGATTTTCAACTCATTAAAGCTGAACGGTGACAAAACGGAGGTCCTGGTCTTCGGCAAAGACCAGGAAATGTGGTCAGGTGAGTGGTGGCCTTCATCCTTAGGCATCTGCCCCACACCCACACAATCTGCTAGGAACCTAGGCGTCATTTTTGACACCCGGCTCTCCATGGAGCTGCAGGTGAATAGGACAGTGGCCACCTGTTGGGGCGTCATCAGGATTCTGAAAAGAATCGCGTACTATCTCTCCCCACAGGCACGAAAACAGGTTGTGATCGCCCTTGTTGGCTCAAGGCTGGATTACTGTAATTCACTCTATGCCGGGGCCAACAAGGGCTTTCTTCAACGCCTGCAGGTTGTGCAAAATGCCGCGGCGCGTTTCGTTTTGGCCCTGCCATGGATGTCCTCCGCGACCTCGGCAAGGAAGAGTCTTCACTGGTTGCCCATCCCTTTCAGAGTCTCTTTTAAACTTCTCTGTCTTACTTATAGCGCCTTGAGGGCAGGCCCGACTGATGCCTTGGGTTCTTTGCTCTCTAGGTATGTGCCAACCAGATGTCTTCGCTCGTTAGAGCTTAACCAACTGGTAGTCCCACGCGCTAAGACGGTAAGATGGGGGAACAAGGCCTTTTCTATTCTGGCGCCTCAGCTCTGGAATACTCTTCCCTTGGAGATTAAACTACAGCCCTCTCTGGATCTTTTCAAGAAAGCTCTGAAAACTTGGTGTTTTTCCAAAGCATATCAGTGAGCTCGTGTCTCTGTCTGCCCGCAGCTAATCTTTTTGAGTTAGGCGCCTTGACGCCCAGTGGGCATAGTAGCGCGTGAATAAATCATATTTCATTCATTCATTCATTCTCTTCCTCGCCGGGGCTCCCTCCGCACCCGGGAGCCCCGAGCAGCTGACCATGAGTCTTCTCCCCTCTGCAGGGCTCCCTCGGCACACGGGAGCCCTGCCAGCCGGCCGCCTCGTCTCCCTGGGGCTCCCTCAGCCGAGAGGAGCCCCGTCCACCGCCACCATCTCCCGCGCCTTCCTTTCTCCTCCTCGCCGACTGCGGGGGGCGGGACTTCCGGCCGGCCGCGACAGGATTGGCCGGCCGGTCAATCACTTCCGGGTCGCCGCGGGCAGCGCGGCGGCCTGATCCAGACAGGCAGGCGGGCGGCGATCAAAGTAAATGATAAAGCGAGGTGGGCTCTCGTACCTCAGCGCGTCCAGCGCTATAAGCGGACATCAAGCGCTCCGAAGCGCTAGGAAAAGTCCAGATAAAGCGCTCTCAAGCGCTTGGGGAAAATGAAGCGCTCCCAAGCGCTAGACAACAGGCAGAGCACTCCCAGGCGCTCAGGGGGAAGCACAGCGCCTCCAGGCGCTAGGAATACAGCTCCAGCGCTCTTCCCCAGGGAAATGCAGCTTCTCCATGCTGCCAAGGCCCCAGAGTTTCCCAGGGGGCAAAGCCAAGTCCCCCCATCCGCCCAGGCAGGGCAGAGGGGTCCCCCAGGAATCCAGGCAAGTCCATCAGGAGTCCAGGGGCTGGGCAGGACTCAGGGAGTCCCCTGAGCCCAAGCAGCAGCACGCCCCTGGCAGATTCAAGTCAGAAAAACAAGAACAAATTGGAAGGGAACACAGCCCCTTCTTATACACAGAAAAGGCTTTGAAGTCTTTTGAAGTCTTTGTGTAAGCTAGCCCTAAGCCCTGGGTGTATCTGGTTTCCCTCTCCTGTCAGCCTCAGGTCAGAGATGACAGTGGGCCATCCGGAGGGAGAGGCAGCAGGGTGGGCTGACAGGCACCGCCTGGTACCACCAGAGCTCTTCCCTCCCATCCGTGACAGCAGATGGGGGCCTTTCATCTATGGCTGACTCAGACCCCCTCCTCCAGGGCCCTGCAGACCCCGTCCTACTCACCAGACAGTCCATCTACCAGCAGGCCCAGGCACATCAGCCAATCACGTGCCAGCAGACTCACTACACAATTATGCCAACTTCTAAAAGTGGCGCTTCTAGACTAGACACAGCCATGCCGCATATACCATTCTGCAGCATTCCTTACCACGAGTTCACACATATCAAACTCGACCCTGCACTCCCCATGCATCAGGAATCTACCATGGGCATACATATTCCCCATTCATTCCTATGGGAGGGCAGGTCACTCACCATCCATACACATAGAGCACACGCACTTTACACTGTACCACAGTGAAAAAGTGCGCAGAGGCCTAAAATCACCAATCCAGGTTCCAAAAACAGGCTAGGAAAAAGCAAAAAGTCACGGGGTGAACCTGCCCAAAGGACCGGGTCCAACACATCCCCCTTCCAGCCAAAACGCAGGGTAGACCAATCACTACACTGATGGTCTTCAATGCTTTGGGCGACAAAACCACGGAAACGGGCCTGCAGGGCAGGGCCACCTTCCAGTTTTTCGCCACTCTGAACCCACAGGGATTTCCCTCAACAAAAGCTCTCTGACACAACTAGGATACCCCACTGGTACACACTAGTCATCCACAGCCAGGACCAGGCCCTAGGCCATCCAAATATCACAGGTCCTAACCAATCCACAGAGTGGGGGCAGAAGCCCCTGGCTCACAATAGCCAATCTCCACTCTCTCTCTCTCTCAGGGTAGCTACACTACCACTGATCCTACAACCTAGGGACCACACCCTCAGGCTGACTAGAGGTCACGGGCAAGAATGCCCCACCCTACCTCTACTTCCGTGTTCCCGCACCCTCACAGGGAAGCACTCACCAGAACACAATTCTCCTACCAGATCAGGACCTCACTCCGTCACTGGTCTACCACCTGGAAACTATTTCACTTCTGAGGTCCAAAGCACACAGCACAGTCCCTCTTCAAGCAGGTGGGGGGGACACCGCACACAGTAAAGCCCCCTTTCCTCTACCTTAGTGGAAACAACAAACTGCAGGTGGGCCCCAGAACACACAGCAAGGGCAGCCCCCTCAGTCTCTTCAGCTGATCTACTTGGGTAGAGATTCCTCTTGACCTGGAAGCTACCTAATCTCCCAACCTAGGATTTAAACCCTCAAGTTGCACCGGGGTCAGAAGTACACCGTCCTTCTGCACCCCCTTCCAGTTCCACTATTACAGGCCCAGTATGTCTCATGCTAGACAGAGCACACGCCAGCGGCGTATCAGCGACACACTCTCCTCCAGTACTCCCTATCACAGGGTGATTCTCAGTATGTTCCAGGCTAGACAGAGCACACGCTAGCAGCGTATCAGCAACACCCTTTCCTCCCACCGGGGTCAGAAGTAAGGACACCGTCCCTCTGCACCCCCCTCCAGAGTTCTGCACCCTCCCACCTTGGAGCGGTACCCCTGGAAGCCAACAACCGGTCAGGACACTGATTACAGATGCCCTTCCCTCCAGGTCAGGCTGAACCTGAACCTGGCCTCCCCCCTCCTCTGGGAATGACCTCCAGAGGCCCAAAAAAATGGTCAAGCACTCTAGACGGTCAAATGCCCAGCGAACCAGGACTTCTGCACCCTCCACTTAGGAGCGGTACTGCCCAACACCAGGACCGCCGGAGTTCTGATTACAGACACTCCCCGTCCTCTAGACACAGGAAGCTCCTCCTCAAATGACTTGTAAGTACAGCCTAGGCCCCTGACCTGGCGCTCCCTTGGGGAACCCTCCAGGCCCTGAGACAGGGTTTCGGGCCAACGTGGGACACACCGTCCCACACTCACTCCGCCTCCACTGAGACAGGACGTGAGCCCCTACACCCCTACCATCCTAATGGGACTTAGCCGGGCTACACATGAACCTCTTCACCTACACAGGATCATCAGATACACAAGCCACTACTGTTAGAATCACTCCCTAATGTCTCTGTAAGACATCCAGCGCACCGCCAGACATCCACCTTCTTGTCCAATGCCTCTGCAGGACGTCCTGCACACCACCAGAGGTACACCTCACGTGCAAGCTCCTTACAAAAAAACTCACACGAACTCCTCCAGTTCAAGACACCACTCATCCACACACTCCCCCTCCAGACTGGTGAGACAGTTCCTCACTGCCTCTGACTCTCAACCTGTCACCCTCTTACTGAGCACCAGGCACCATACTCTGGGAACTGGGAATGGGACTACACGCACTGGACACATTTAAGCTGCCACCACTGGATCCTACCATACGGGGGAATCCAGACACACACACTACACTCAGGGAATAACCACCCTCCTGAGCAAGCAATTTCTCCTCCACCCTCCCTCTCTTCCATCTACCCACACAGGGACAGGAATAGGAGTTGGACACTGGACCCAGCAAGCGATTCCTAATCTATGGGAACCTCCCCTCTCTAATGGCGTCCCGCCCTGTCATTTTCTCTCACCTGCCACTAAACATAAAGCGCAGGAACACCATCTGAAAATGACACTCTTGAGGAAAAACAAAATCAAAAACAATAATCCCAAATATGTGACTATCTGAAAAACGCAGAGTTTTTGTAATGTAGCCAGTTGTTGCTATGGCACTGTGCAAATACAAGTCCAAATCCGCACCGCTGACCAACAATGTTAGAACCCGGGGTCTCTGGTTGGCAGAGGTAAGTACCTTAGACCAAGTAGGGACCCTTGCTTCTAGTCAGGGCAAGGAAGTCACACGCCGAGATAACCCCTGCTCACCCTCTAGGTAGCTTGGCACGAGCAGTCTAGGCTAAACTCGGAGGCGATGTGTAAAGCATTTGCGTCAGCGCACAACAGCAACAACATACTAGGTACACCACAAAAGAGACTCCACACAAGGTTATATTAAAATAACTTTTGTATTGTCAAAACAGATCAGATAGAAATTACACATGTACATTGTGCCAACTGGCACGGCAATATTCACAAGGGATTATTTACAAGACAGGGCCACATGGGCCACTGTCTGAATCAACACTTTGCAGATATAGAAATTCTTGTCAGTAATTAGAATAAAAGTATAGAAACTTCACTGTAACACAAAGTAACAGTTATAGATCACATCCAGTAACTACTGGGAACAGGTAAGTACCACCTACGCAACCCTAAACCCCTTAGGAGACTGTCACGCAGGGGACCAGGACCTCACTAGGACCACCTGTACTAAAAAGAACAACCCCCTAAGTATCACACAGCATTTAGGGGTCTAAGAAAGAACACATTACCCATGAGGTATGAAACACATTCAGAGGAGTAGTAAAGGAAAACCACCTAAGTAGCACACAGCGTTTTAGGGGTCTAAGAAAGGACACATTACCCATGATGCATAAATATACATTCAGAGGAGTAGTCAAGAAAAACACATAATGCATAAACCTACACATTCAGCGGTGTTAAAAATAAAGCACATGATGCAATAAAATTACATTCAGAGGTACCAGAATAATACAGTAGCGCAATAGTCACATGATGTCTAAAAACATTCAGAGGTGCAGGAATAAGACATGATGCAAGAAATCACATTCTGAGGTGCAAGAACCATACAATTGCGCAAAACCTACATAAGCCACCACCTGTGGCAGTCCCTAGGCCAACTGGCCTTGTTGGGGCTAGAACGCCCTGAGTCTCAATGTCAGGGGCCTAAACGATGCAGGGGCCCACTACTTGCTGGGCCCTTGGGAACACTCACAAGGGCCTAAACGTTGCAGCTGGCACTAAGTGCTGCGCAGCTGAGACTAGCCGGGCACCTCTGTGCCATCTCTATCCCTCTCAGGGACTCCCTCTCCATCTTGCGCCTAAACGGTGCAGCTGCGCACTAATTGCTGGGCAGCTGGAGATTCAAAACTGCGCCGGGGCCCTCATGGCCCTAGAACAACACTGAGCAAAATGTTGGAGCCACACAGGCTAGGAACAAATATGCACCCTGAGCCTAGCAGGCTCTTAGGACAACTGTGGGGGTCGTTGGAGCCAAACAGGCTCTTAACCAGAACATGGCCCCTCTGAGCTTCTCAGGGCTCACGCACATTGGGGCGACCCACTGCCAACTGGGGCCGCCCTAGATGCACCAAAGTCCATTATGCCCCTACGAGCCTCGGGGCTCGCCCAACAAGATGAGGCCCCTTGAGCCTCTCTGGGCTCGCAAAACGCTGGGGCGACCCACTGCCAACTGGGGCCGCCCTTGAAGCCCTCGTGGCTTCACACTGGCAACAGGCGCGAGCTCGCGCCACTGGGGAGGGCGGACACTGTCACCGTGCCCCGGCGCCCCTCCCCTCTTCTGCCCCACTCGGCCCAGACTTACCGGCAGCCCATCGCGGGCAGGGCGACAGCCGGTCTCTGCTCCCTCGAGGCTCTCCCTCCATGCGGGGAGCCTCGCGCCGGCCATCTCTCTTCCTCGCCGGGGCTCCCTCCGCACCCGGGAGCCCCGAGCAGCCGACCACGAGTCTTCTCCCCTCTGCAGGGCTCCCTCGGCACACGGGAGCCCTGCCAGCCGGCCGCCTCGTCTCCCTGGGGCTCCCTCAGCCGAGAGGAGCCCCGTCCACCGCCGCCATCTCCCGCGCCTTCCTTTCTCCTCCTCGCCGACTGCGGGGGGCGGGACTTCCGGCCGGGAGCGACAGGATTGGCCGGCCGGTCAATCACTTCCGGGTCGCCGCGGGCAGCGCGGCGGCCCGATCCAGACAGGCAGGCGGGCGGCGATCAAAGTAAATGATAAAGCGAGGTGGGCTCTCGTACCTCAGCGCGTCCAGCGCTATAAGCGGACATCAAGCGCTCCGAAGCGCTAGGAAAAGTCCAGATAGAGCACTCTCAAGCGCTTGGGGAAAATGAAGCGCTCCCAAGCGCTAGACAACAGGCAGAGCGCTCCCAGGCGCTCAGGGGGAAGCACAGCGCCTCCAGGCGCTAGGAATACAGCTCCAGCGCTCTTCCCCAGGGAAATGCAGCTTCTCCATGCTGCCAAGGCCCCAGAGTTTCCCAGGGGGCAAAGCCAAGTCCCCCCATCCGCCCAGGCAGGGCAGAGGGGTCCCCCAGGAATCCAGGCAAGTCCATCAGGAGTCCAGGGGCTGGGCAGGACTCAGGGAGTCCCCTGAGCCCAAGCAGCAGCACGCCCCTGGCAGATTCAAGTCAGAAAAACAAGAACAAATTGGAAGGGAACACAGCCCTTTCTTATACACAGAAAAGGCTTTGAAGTCTTTTGAAGTCTTTGTGTAAGCGAGCCCTAAGCCCTGGGTGTATCTGGTTTCCCTCTCCTGTGAGCCTCAGGTCAGAGGTGACAGTGGGCCATCCGGAGGGAGAGGCAGCAGGGTGGGCTGACAGGCACCGCCTGGTACCACCAGAGCTCTTCCCTCCCATCCGTGACAGCAGATGGGGGCCTTTCATCTATGGCTGACTCAGACCCCCTCCTCCAGTGCCCTGCAGACCCCGTCCTACTCACCAGATAGTCCATCTACCAGCAGGCCCAGGCACATCAGCCAATCACGTGCCAGCAGACTCACTACACAATTATGCCAACTTCTAAAAGTGGCGCTTCTAGACTAGACACAGCCATGCCGCATATACCATTCTGCAGCATTCCTTACCACGAGTTCACACATATCAAACTCGACCCTGCACTCCCCATGCATCAGGAATCTACCATGGGCATACATATTCCCCATTCATTCCTATGGGAGGGCAGGTCACTCACCATCCATACACATAGAGCACACGCACTTTACACTGTACCACAGTGAAAAAGTGCGCAGAGGCCTAAAATCACCAATCCAGGTTCCAAAAACAGGCTAGGAAAAAGCAAAAAGTCACGGGGTGAACCTGCCCAAAGGACCGGGTCCAACAAGTGCTCAAAATCAGAACTGATACGGACATCACCTGAATTGACTAGAGGTCCACGTCGTTTCTTTTCACTCTTCCAAGTCGTATGAAATTACTACAAGGAAAAAACACATGAAACCAGAAAGGAGAGTGCATAGCGTGCAAAGTTCAGTTCATAATTTAAAAGTGTAACTTCTTGTTAAAGTCAAGTGACCATATTACGTATCACCAGCATTGTATTAGTGCGTGTATCTAAATATTGGTTCTGATTTTAAAAAAAAAATACCAATCTTGTACACAAAAGTCATCTTACCGTCCTCGTAAGAGGACAAAACCTCACCCCACCTGGCCACGGCTCAGGAAAAGGGGAAGCACCGCTCTATGACAAAGGAGATAAACAAACCGAGATCTGTTATTCAAATCCCTTGCATAGTGTCTGAATTCATCCAACTGTCTGTATAACCAGTCTAAAATCCATTGCATCCTAATTGTATTAAAATACTCAAATGTTTGAAAAACTCAGATCACATGTTTTCCACCACAGCAGTCCGAGTACAATACCTAATAACGATTATTTACATAGCCTGAAAGGAGCATGTTTCAAGTAGGTAAACAAATCCCCCCGAGGCAGCGCCAAACTACCACTCGTTTACACAGCCTAAGGGGAGCATGTAGCGGGCATCCAAGCCGATCGGGGAGGTGTCTTGACCGGCTAGAGCCAGGGATTATATCCTCGTACGTGATAGGTCGAAAGGCCGATCACGTGGTCCGTTGTTTAGAGGACGCGCTATGAAAGATAAAAGCAGGTTATTGATTGGTTTGACACAACTAATTGTCAGCCAATCACCACTTGAATAGCGCAATATTCCCTTGTTTGTCCCTGTATGACGTTTTGAGTTTATGAAATAAAACTTTATTCAAAATAGAAATTCAAAAGAACATTATTTGGTAAACAGATAGGAAACTATATGTTATACAGGCTGGATCACGTTTTCATGATGGTAAAAACGTATGTACTAAGTTTATTCTACTACATGACACCGTCCATGGTACAGTGGAGACCAAAAGGGGGAATTTTATTTTTATTTTATTTTAAACCAAAGTAGGCAAAAAACATAGTAAGTATGAACATGGGTATTAGTAGTAATCTAAGCTGGTATTAATCTGTCTCACAGAGTCAGAATGTTCCACAAATTGGGGAGATGATGTATGAGAGCGAATGTACTTAATCCGGATAGGTAAATAATCAGCAGGGAAGCACTGTCTAGCTCTAATTCTACCTTGTACTCATTGATAAAGATATTACCAGACATGGAACAGTAATGTGGACATTCAATGGGATAGACATTGAATCCATCCCTGTGGCACGTGTCAAGCTTGCCCTCAAATAAAGAAGACCATAGAAATAGACATAGGCACGTCAAAGCCGTGGATTCAAACCAAATTCACTAATTGTAATAGCGAGAATCTTGTTTACCAAATCACCTGTCCTTGTGGTCTCAGATACATAGGCATGACGACCCGTAAAATCAAGGTCAGGATCTCTGAGCACAAGAGCACCATCAGGTGTAAGAGACAGGCAACGAAGTTGACAAACCATTTTCTCGAAGCACGTCATCCTTCAACGGCTTTCCTGTGGACAGTTATTGAAAAACCATATATCCCAACACATGTTGCAGATGTGTCTAAATATCTCTTGCTTAAAGAACAAAAAATGGGTGTTCAAATTGGGAACTAACCGCACGGGGTTGAATGATGATATACCCTGGTCGGCTTTATGATTCAATGTCTATCCCATTGAATGTCCACATTACTGTTCCATGTCTGGTAATATCTTTATCAATGAGTACAAGGTCGAATTAGAGCTAGACAGTGCTTCCCTGCTGATTATTTACCTATCCGGATTAAGTACATTCGCTCTCATACATCATCTCCCCAATTTGTGGAACATTCTGACTCTGTGAGACAGATTAATACCAGCTTAGATTACTACTAATACCCATGTTCATACTTACTATGTTTTTTGCCTACTTTGGTTTAAAATAAAATAAAAATAAAATTCCCCTTTTTGGTCTCCACTGTACCATGGACGGTGTCATGTAGTAGAATAAACTTAGTACATACGTTTTTACCATCATGAAAACGTGATCCAGCCTGTATAACATATAGTTTCCTATCTGTTTACCAAATAATGTTCTTTTGAATTTCTATTTTGAATAAAGTTTTATTTCATAAACTCAAAACGTCATACAGGGACAAACAAGGGAATATTGCGCTATTCAAGTGGTGATTGGCTGACAATTAGTTGTGTCAAACCAATCAATAACCTGCTTTTATCTTTCATAGCGCGTCCTCTAAACAACATACCACGTGATCGGCCTTTCGACCTATCACGTACGGGGATATAATCCCTGGCTCTAGCCGGTCAAGACACCTCCCCGATCGGCTTGGATGCCGAGTGGTGAAGTACCGACGGACAGGTAGGTGGGGAGGAGGTTTTTTCCTTCCTTTCCTTCCCTTCTTGCTGTAAATCCAGTATTTTAGAATGGATGTTGGACGCTGGCTCGTTCGGGCTTGTCAGCCCACTCGCTACATGTTCCCCTTAGGCTGTGTAAACGAGTGGTAGTTTGGCGCTGCCTCGGGGGGATTTGTTTACCTACTTGAAACATGCTCCTTTCAGGCTATGTAAATAATCGTTATTAGGTATTGTACTCGGACTGCTTTGGTGGAAAACATGTGATCTGAGTTTTTCAAACATTTGAGTAGTTTAATACCATTAGGATGCAATGGATTTTAGACTGGTTATACAGACAGTTGGATGAATTCAGACACTATGCAAGGGATTTGAATAACAGATCTCGGTTTGTTTATCTCCTTTGTCATAGAGCGGTGCTTCCCCTTTTCCTGAGCCGTGGCCAGGTGGGGTGAGGTTTTGTCCTCTTACGAGTACGGTAAGATGACTTTTGTGTACAAGATTGGTATTTAAAAAAAAAAATCTGAACCAATATTTATATACACGCACTAATACAATGCTGGTGATACATAATATGGTCACTTGACTTTAACAAGAAGTTACACTTTTAAATTATGAACTGAACTTTGCACGCTATGCACTCTCCTTTCTGGTTTCATGTGTTTTTTCCTTGTAGTAATTTCATACGACTTGGAAGAGTGAAAAGAAACGACGTGGACCCCTAGTCAATTCAGGTGATGTCCGTATCAGTTCTGATTTTGAGCACTGATTTTGGTTTCTTTAATTATCATTTGCAGTAGCCATTACTAGACACGGTCCTGAAGAAAGCAATGACAACTATGTCAAGTATTGCTGAAACATGTTGACCATATAAGCCATCCAGACAGTCCTTATTATAGTGACTGGCAGTAACTACTTTTTAATAGTGGAGGCTTGGGTAGCACCAGAATAAAGTTATTAGTACCCTCTCATCCATTTTTAGTCACAGTTTTCTTATTTTTCTCACACATATTTTTGAGCACTGCAACATCAGTCCCACATATCACATGTGTGCTACTATTTTCTCAATTGAGTAAACAAGACCACAATACGACCTACTTGACCGGTTAAGGGTACCTTTATGTACATCTGGACCCTCCATCGCGATAGTATAGTGGCACTCCTGTTTTTGGTCTTGTTCGGAATCCCAAATGATGAAGGGCGGTTCCGTATGGTGACTGATGGGCATCCTTGGTTGACCACTACTGGTATGACCTTTGTTTGTCAACACACATGCTTGAATGAACACTTGGAGTAGAAAGCGTGCACTGTTTTAGTTCTTTTTCTAGACCCTCTGACATATTTGTTGTTGAATGTACCTGGGGAACCTGTCAGAGCCTGGTCTTATAAAATCCCTTTTGGTCCTTACTAACTGTGTTTACTTGCTCTTGTGGTGTAATCATAGTGTTGCAGTCCTAGCGCTCTTGTAGTCATAGTTTAGTAGTCATAGTAATGTTTTTATTTGTACGGTAGCTGTACTGTTAAAGCTATTGTGGTGGTGTTATGGATGCAGAGGTGTAGTGTTGTAAGGTTCTAGCTTTAGTGATGTAGCTCTATTGTTGCAGGTTTATTATAATGTTGTGCAGAGTTGCAGTTGCAAATATGTAGTGTTATAATTCCTTTGAATTGTTCGACAACACTTTGTGCCCTGCCTTTAATTCTAATGTGTGACCCCCAGAGGTACAGCAGCAGTTACCTGTCTCAGACCTGGATAGCTCCTATATCTCTTCCCAAGAGACCTAGATTTGCACCTTCCTGCAAAAATGGAGTGAATCAACTCTAGAAACCAAATCTATGGGAATGAGGCAAAAATGTGTGTACAAGAAAGCACCTGATGACAAACACTGATGCAGAGACCTGTGCAGCGACTTCTTTGGGGGAGCTTCTTTGATTGTTTAATTGCAAGGAAAAGAATTGTATTTCATGAACTTTCTCAGGCATGGTAATATTAAAAAAAATCAGCACAGGCATTTGTCAGGCTCAACAGGGGTTTGCACTAATCCTGGAAGCTTCCTATACAGGTATTTCACTGTTGGCATGAATTTTAGGTGCACAGGGGCCAAAGATCCCAAATCTAAAAGACACACTGACCATGCAGTGTTTCTTTTCAATAAAGCTTCTTCACCAAGCGCCCGAAGAGCTTAGGTGGATGACAGATCATGAGTAAACAATGGTGGGGAGGAAGCCACTGATCATAGTTGCAGTAGGATTCACAGTCTGGAAGGGGCATATAACAAGCTCAGATAAGTCACAAACTGAGCGTGGGCACGAATAAACATGGGAAACCCTATCCAGCATAAACAATTGAAAAGAGGGAGAAAGGGTGAATGGAATTCAATTGGGCCTGGCTCCATAAAAAAATGTCTAGTGATTTCGATGAGGATCCTGCCATCGAAAAAGGGCTTCTACTGTTCCTCATGGTCCTTGTTAGGTCAAGCCTGAGCAGCGCATGCGCTGCTCTGCAAGGCATGGTGTATTCAGGTATGAACTTGAAACTCCGCCCACTCTCCACCCATATTTTTCATTGGTTTGTGTCATTGTACTTTGGAAATGTTAGCTTCTGATTTGTTGATTGATTGGCTTGCTAGTCGATCCTTAGTACCGCCTTGTCTATATTTGTAACCACTCATGAGAACTGGTCCTTTTACTTCTGTAATTACACGTATGTTTTCTTTACAGTCTGTCAACACTACTTTCAATAATGATTTTCTCCTAGATTGCAACACTGGCGGTGTGCTGCGCTGCTTACCAGAATCTTACAATAATGAAAAAATAGACTTCGGAGAGCCACCATGAAGAAAAGAAAGTTGCGGTTCACCCAAGTAAATTTTTTCAGTATTGTACACTTTTAGTGAGCAGCAGGACACAGGCAGTGTGCTGTGCTGCTTAACAAAGTCTAACAATATTTAAAAAATGGACTTCGGCAAGCCATCATGAAGAAAAAAAAGTTGCGGCTCACCCAAGTCAATTTTTTCAATATTGTAAACTTTTAGTAAGCAGCAGGCCACAGGTGGTGTGCTGCGCTGCTTAACAAAATGTTACAAAATTTAAAAAAATAGACTTCGGCGAGCCGCGCATTTCTTTTCTTCGTCACAGTTCGCCGAAGTCTATTTTTTCAATATTGTAAGCTTTTAGGAAGCAGTTCACCACAGGCGGCGTGCTGTGCTGCTTGCCCAAATATTACAATACTGAAAAAATTGACTTCGGTGAGTGGCGAAGAAGAAGTCTATTTTTTCAAAATTGTAAGTTTTTTGTATGCAGCGCGACACAGTCGACGTGCTGCGCTGCTTACCAAAAACTTATTATAAACTTATATTTGTCAATATTGAAAAAATAGACTTCGGCAAGCCACGCCTTTCTTTTAATCGGAGCTGCTCATTGCCACTGACTCCTCCTCCTCCCCGTTCGCTCCCTCTCTTCCGCTACAACAGGAAGCACTGCAATAGGTTAGCGGCCAGAGCGGCTGACTCAGGAGCTCGGAGCTTATGGTTCGACGCCCACTACCCGCGGCAGCTCAGCACCATGTGACTCTGGGCAATAGCTCACATAATCACCCCGATGGACCCCAGCGCCTTGACACCCTTAGGGGTGATATTTTGCGCTTTACAAATGTGTGGAATTTATTGGCATTGTAAATGACAATGCTTTTTATTTATCTGTTTTAGAAAACAAACACATACATAAAATGCATTGCCATTTACAATGCCAATACCTTAAACTCTTGCAAATGCGAGACCTATTGCATTGCAAATGCTTGTGTATACATTGATGCACGTCTTTTGGTTGTCCTATAAATACATAACGGTTCCTAGGGAACTTGGCGTACACAGGATGAGGTTAATAATGACACCCTCTTTGATAGGGTAGTATAGGCAAAGAACAAAGGTGGGGGTCCTCCATTGTCAATAACGAAGGGCATTTATTATCATACTTAAGTTATAACCTCCAAGTACCATTCCTACTTCCAGTGGTTTGCAGGTGAAGATGCTACAAGTGGAGGGGTCCATGAATATGCCCTATTACAGATTCAAAAGTAAAATCTGTGTTCCATAGGTAGTAGGTACACTAGCGCTGTTTTGTTTTGGTTGCAGGTATCTTTCCTGGTAGAGGTGTAAACCTGATGTCTCATAGGTGACCATGACTAGTGATGATTACTGATCCCTAGACCGTGTTACCATGTCACTGACACCATGGTGGTGGGCATGGAAACTCACAATGGTAGACTACTGAAAATGTTCTTTTCCTTTCTTTCGTCCTTTACCTTGCCATGACACTTGTTTGGGAAGAGAGGTATAGCTATGCTGTATGGATAGGTCTGCGGTGGTCCCTCAATACTGGAATCCTGGAGCTCTGGGTGTTTTTGAGAGAGCCAGAGAGGCTGGTGAGTCCCACCCACTTAGGGATCCTCTCATCCTCTGCCATTCCCTCCAACATCTGGAGCATGAGAGCAGGACAGACGCTTCCATAAGGCAAGGTACGACCTTGGGGGAGCCGCTTAGTGGTGGCACCAGAGAACTGAAAACAAAAAAAATATTTTTTCAGAATATGAAGAGTGCTTCATGTGACAAAATGATGTGTTGCCTTGAGTGCTGGAACTCCTCATAGGGATTCTGGGTAAGATGAGTTAAGAGAAAATATTACACAGGTTTTTGTAGAATTTATTTTTGTGTTTACAAATCATAAATGTGCACCTGAGAAGGACACAGCAGCCTGCAATTACAACATTGTGGGGACAGCAGCACCCGCCCAACCATTGGCCACATGCTGTACGACCTCATGAGGGCCATTTGTCAACAGAGATGGCCCACAGACACAGTGGTCCACATGTAAATTCTCCATATGTTGCATGTACATTCCTCCTTGGCTTACAAAGAGCGATCCTTGGAGAGCGTGGAAGATGAGCCCTTTGCTACTCTTTTCTTCTGCATTGTCAGATTCAGGCATTTTTGAAGTTATGCTTTTCACATCTTGAGGGTCATCTATCATCTTTTCTCCTAGAAGAGGACATCTGCTTCTTTTGTAACAAGAGTATTATTTCTATACATGTGAAGGGTTTACTTGAGCCTCGCGACACATGGTTCCATTTTTCTCCAGTGTAAGAGGCTTGGGGGGGAACTGTTCTTTCCAAGCTTTGCACCTTGATTAGCAATATAAGTTGCAGAACTAAACTTTCCAGCATGTGTTTTGTTTCTCGCTGCCAAGAAGTAGATTACTTTTTCACTACCTTCATTATAGCTCTCGGAGGAAAACTCGCGTGCTCGAATAGCAATACAAATGCTGGTGATGGGAGAGTATTCTAGTGAGCTATGTTTCTGAAATGTAACTCGTATATTTTAAGATTAATTTCAAAGTTGAGCTCTGGAAGAGACCTTGAAGCAAAGGGAAGAATATTTTGAACTCTCAATTCAGTGTAATTGGACAGGACATCAGAGGTTTTATATCCCATGTGAATATGGTTAGGAGGTAACTCCGTGTCACCAGCGACTTAGACCTCGAATCCTGGCCGTTTTCTTTTACAAGTCATTGTTTTCAGGCGTTTGTTCAACCAGGACTGCAATTTCCAGAATGCATCTCGTTGGTGTTCAAAATCCAAGAACTGGATGGAACACAGCAGTGTTGGTAACATTGAGGCATCTGGTAACCTTATATCTCGATCATTGATGCTTCCATAATTGCCGCTGAAAAGGGCACGCAGTTAGAACAGTTAGAGAGTACACACCTGCTAATGCAGAGCTTCGATCTTAACATTTAGAAAGGAAAGTACAGAAATGCTGTGAAGATTTAGAAACAGAGCTCTCACTTTTCCAGGGTCCTTGCATGAATATCTCATCTATTCCAGTTTTTTGCTTTGCATTCTTCATATTGTAGTCCTCGTTATCTCATTATAGAAACAGTTCTACGAGTCCCAGAATGCAATGCAAAATATTCCATAGGATTAGTTGCTTATATAGACCTAGGAAATTTGAGAAGTCTGCAGAATTTATTTACTGTTTCTAATTTAAGATAAACGTGTTTTACGGTTGTAGCAGTCATATGAAGGTTATGTTTATGGGGATCAGAAGCACCACATGGTTAGTGTGTATTTTAGATGTAGGAACTTTGGCTCCTGTGCACCTGAAAAACATGCCAACAGTGAACACCTGTGTAGGCAGCTTCCAAGATTATTGCAAGTACCTGTCGAGCCTGCCAAATGACTGTGTACCTTTCTATTTTTAATATTATTGGGTGGCATTTGTAGAGTGCTGATGGTCCAGAAAGACATGGAGCACTTTACACCTCACATAAAGACATGAATTACTAAGAGGACTGTACCTTGTAGCGTCTGCCTCAGACCTGGAGCATGCAAATGAAAAATGCTGCATGGGAGCTGCAGTCAAACACTTCTTTATTCTTCAGCATACACTCACACACCACGCATTATCTCATACTCAACATTGACCACACCCTAAAACCTCTCTGCATATGACATAGTTCTTGTTCAGAGTCTGCCCTAGAACCACAAGGGTACTAGTACATAAAACATCAATAGGGTAAATCTCCCCCTTTGTTAAAAAAAAAGTGGTGAACATCACAAAAATAAAATTTCTTCAATCAGTCTGCGAGCTGTTCGCACTTGTCGGCCAGACTGGGTGATCCGAGATGATCGAGGTCCACTCTGATCGGACAACAGTGACATAGACTCAGGTGCCTGAGCTGGAACTACTGACAGAGCTGCTTCATGCATGGTTTCAGGACTCAACAAGTGTTGCAGTTGGTGTCTGAAATGTGATATGTGTTGGATGATGGATTGCCCAGGATGATGTGCCGTTATCATATGCTCCTTGCCCACCACTACCTGTACACGATCAGCAGCAAAAGGAGTGCCCGTTCTCTGTTTTTATTTCTCTTTAACCAGTACCCAATCTACGTTGTCAAAGACTTTTTCCTGCGCATGACGATGCTGATCGGCATATGTTTACATTTTCCTTTTCCGACGCACATCGGTGTCACAAACTTGGTCACTATTCAATAATCGATCCAAGGTCCATTGAGGTAGTTTTGTTCTGATGGCTCTTGCAAATATTAATGTGGCTGGACTCTCATAAGTTGTGAAGTGAGGAGTTGATCGACAGGCCCAGAGGGCTTGGCATATGACTTGGTTGAGATCAATTTCTCCCATGGACGCTTGTTGGATGTTTCTTTTTAGGGTGCCCATGAATTGTTCATCTACATCAGTGCCTTGGTACCAGAGAGGTGTAGTCTTTTGGTGTTTGACGTTGAGTTGGACAAGAAACTCTTAGAACTTGCTGTTGAAGGGTGGCCCATTGTCAGATTTGCGGATTTCGGGAATGCCCCATGTTGCAAAAATGTCATCAAGGCGTTCTAAGAACTTGTCATTGGTTATCGAAGATAGCTCTTTCACCAAGGAAAAACACAAATATTCATCAATAACTGCCATGAGATGGTGTCCATTTTCTAAAGGCCCACAGAAGTCAACTGCAACTCTCTCTCAGGTATGAGCAGGAAGGTCAGACATTGTCACTGGGGGTTGTGTCACCTTAGGAGAAAAGCAATTGTGGTACATTTTTAGCTCCTTCTCAACTCGCTCATCTAGTCGAGGGAACCACACTCAATCTAGTATGGCTCTTTTGGTGGCTACAATAGCACGGTGTCCTTCATGGTACCAGATCGATGACTGGCTGCCTGAGGCTTTCAGGTACGATGATTCTCAAGCCTCTCATTATTATGCCTTCTTGAGTGACGGCTAACTTGTCCTGCATATTTTGGAACTTTTGGAATTCAGCAGCTCCCACCCAGCAGCAATAAACACAGTGTTTCTGGAATTGGGCTCTAGCTCTTCTGCTGTGTTTTTGATTGATGGGTTTCTCCGTACCCGTTGCACTGAAGCCGCCCTTCAGGGTTGGGGGCTACTTTGGCTCAAAGGTTCCATTTTGGCTTGAATTCAGGTGCATGACCTGCTTGTCCTCACATGCCATGAAGAGGATTATTCTAATATAGTAAATACGTTTCGGTGAGCAAGGGATTTAGAGAAGACAGTTTTCCTCTTTGATCTTTCCAGAATACCTGTGTTTTCAATGAGACTCGTTGTATTATAGCACTACGCAAATATGCTAATTCTCTTGACTGCTACGAAAGAATTTCATATTACCATCAGCGCACCAAATAAGAATGAATTGAAAAATATGATACCAACAATGGTTTTATTTACAGTATTTAAAGTACTTTTAGTGCACTATGGGAATGTATTTCCAACTGAGTTATCTGACCGAATGGTTTTAAGCATGCACGAACGCACTTCGCATAGAACTGTTTTCACATGGGATCAAGGCTGTATTGTAAGCCGAAACGCATAAGGCTAAGTGTGCCCCCGTTTTTTGGGATAAACACTGTGGGCCTCATTTATGAGGCTGTGCGTCACTTTTACGCTGCCGGTGCGTCACTTTTTGTGACGCACCAGTGGCGTAAAAAATGCGCCTCTAGTTAGATGCCTCACTTTGTAAACCCCTGCACCACATTATACCTGCGCCAGGTATAATGTATGCAAGGGGGCGTATTGACGCAAGAAAGGGTCGTAGAAGTGATGCAGTGAAATCTATGAGATTTCACTGCGTCACTTCTAGGACAGGCATAAGACTGACGCAGGCCCTTTCACATGGGGCTTGCCCTATGTGAAAGGACGCATTGCTGGAGTTGCGTCACTTTTGTGACACACTCCAGCAATGCGTCACTTTTGCGCTTACAGATACGTCAGAAATACTGACGTATCTGTAACTCAAAAAGTGGAACACTTACAGACGTGCACACATATAGTTGAGATATAGTTCTGAAGCTGTTTAAAGAGGTCATTTTCAAGGGGTGACACCTGCAGCATGGGTTGCACCTGTTCTGTTGTGCAGCACACTGCTGCCCTCAACTGAATTGTTCACTTTCAAATTAGGGTGACGGGCCTTACTTAACAAAGTTATTTACTTGCTTTGAAACGTGCAAGCTAGTGAGATGCGTCTGCAGATGTGGCCATGCTTGAAATGTCTGCATTGGGGTTCTGCCCCTTTCACAGAAGAGATAGTCCCACCTGTTCTGGGGAAGCCGTCTTCAAGTGATGTTTTTTCGGATTTTTGGTGAAGTTTATTCCAGAGTTGTGTTCCTCTCTCTATGAGATTTGGGAATGAATCTTACCTGGTTGATCAGACTTGCCCAAACAACGTCCTCAACAAACATATACCTCCGGTTTCTGTGCTGCAGAAAGAACACAAACATGTGCCATTTGGACAATGTGTATATGTAGAAAGTGAGGTGGGGGTTGTCCCTACATAATACTTTAATGTAATGGAAACAGGTAGTAAGCTGACAAAATGAAAATAAAATAAAAATGTTATCTATCAGTAATGCATATTTTACCTAAGTGTATTGTGTTATATTTCTTGGCATTTGTACAGAGCTTTCTGACATCTAATGAGACATAGTTAGGGTGCTTTCTGGGTGCGTGACGAAGCAGCTACTCTGTTATGCATGGTTGGCAGACTGTTGGCGAGGTGTTACCATGTGGAGCATGTTTTGATGTCTGTGCGAGTTTTCGGTTTGGCGCTCCAATCATGTTGCAGCAGGCATGCAGAAGCACGTCATGTGTGAGGTGAGATGCCAGAAGGTGTGAGGGAGAGCATTGTAGTTTGTGATAAACACCTAGGGCCCGATTCACAGAATGAACTTAAGACTAAATCCTAAACTTACTACTATTTGGTATTCATAGAATGCACTTACTACTTTCGGGATTCACAGAGTGAACTTACTACTTTCGGGATTCACAGAATAAACGTACTACTTTTGGTAGTCACAGAATTGATTTAAGACTACTAACTCTAAGTCCGAACTCGGGCCTGAAATTCCGGCCCGGAGGCGGAGCTTCCTGCTTGGGGGCAGAGCTTCTGTCCCGGAGGCGGAGCTTGCAGCTTGGAGGCGGAGCTTCCAGCTCGGAGGTGGGGATTTTAGCCATGGCTGAAATCTCCACCTCTGGGCCACAAGCTCCGACTCCGGGCCAGAAGCTCCCCCTCTGGGCCGGAAGCTCCGCCCCAAGCCAGAAGCTCCGCCTCCGGGCCGGAATTTCCGGCCCGAGTTCGGACTTAGAGTTAGTAGTCCTAAATCAATTCTGTGAATACCGAAAGTAGTAAGTTTATTCTGTGAATCCCGAAAGTAGTAAGTTCACTCTGTGAATCCCGAAAGTAGTAAGTGCATTCTGTGAATACCAAATAGTAGTAAGTTTAGGATTTAGTCTTAAGTTCTTTCTGTGAATCGGGCCCCTATACCCTCCCTGTCATCCAGAATTGGTGAAGGCTTAACACAGGTATATCCGCATACCCAAAGACCTGTCTTCACCTGCATCAGTCATATCATACCGTCATCTAATCAGATGGTACTTACAGAAGGGGTAGTCTAGCACTTATTACAGAATATATAAGAAAAAAAGCATCAGTGGTGGTCGCCTGGACTCCTGAATATCAAATGACATTGCAACATTAAGAGTGTGATTGCACATATCAGAACTAAAAGCTCCAGGCTACTTCCAGGATGCTATTGTGCAGATGCATGAATTTATAGAAGCTTCTAGAACAAGTGGTACGCCTCCCATGCATAATGAAGTGTTCCTGTCTGAAGACAAGTTACCCGACCTCTCGCAAGACAGTATGGCTACACTACCTGCTTATCAGTATCTTCTGATAGGTCTACGGTGTTGTGTGTATATAAATAGTGAATGTGTGCATATATAATGAGTGTGTGCACTCGCGCGCATCCGTGAAAACACTTGTTAACTATTTCCTCAAACAACTCAATTATATAAAACACTTTAAACACAGGTATTTGGCAACCTCTAGGACATCCTATAATTAAACTGTGTTTATTGTGCTGCTACTTGTAGTAACGTACACCACTACAGTAGCTCGAGTTTAAAAGCTATGAATCTCAGGGCCCATGTTGGCAAGGTTGTGGAGCTTACTGACCCCTTTGCGCTGAGTTTAGTTCTAAGGGCACACAGTGAGTCATTCCCTGTGAATAATTAATTTGCTGTTTTTGAAAGATAAAGAATCACAGGCTTCAACACGTTAAGTTGGTTTTGGGTCCCAGAGCACATCACGTTTGTGCACGTCCCCACTTGTTTAATGGGGGGACCATGATGATTGGTCATTTAATGTCAACTGTAGATGATGGATCCCCAAACAGTGTCATGTATGTGAATGTTTGCATTGTGCTGAGGGGATTACCATGTAATCGTTCACGAGGCTCTCTGTTGGATGTCACATGGTTTTTTTGAGTCCCCAGATAGATCATGCAGTCTGTGTGTTCTCCTTTGTACTGCCGGTCACCGGTGTATTCAACTGTGTAGCCTTGGACCGTGTCATGTATGTGCATGTACCTTGCATGATCGAGGTAACTTTTAGCGGCGATACTACGTGTCTCTCAGACCTCTTTCAAGTGCTCGCCGTCCTTTTTCCCCAGCTCCTACCCCCACTCAGGTGCGGCAATCTGAGGGATAGCCCCGGGCGCCACAAGCTCTAGCTACGCCGCTGCAGTCAAGGATTTATACAGCGCGGCAAATCACCTGTGAGGGTCTCAAGGCGCTGAAGCTGGTAACTGGTTTTTTTTTTAAACAAGGGCAAAGCTAGGAGAAGGCACTCAAAAACGGGTGAAAAACAAAGAGAAAGCAATGAAAATGAAGGGAAAAAAAGGAGAATGCACTCTAAACAGGACTTGGTCCCTGTTTCACAAGTATTGTGATTCTGTTCACACGTTTGTTCTTGAATCAAGCTTCATACTTTATAAGAGAAATAAAGCTCATGTATTCCCAGCAGGTTGAATACATTTTTTCTGTTATCTTCGATTTCAATTGCCACTACATAGTGCCATTCAATATATAACATGTCTCAACAAGGTCCAGTACATTTTGTGCCATCCAGCCCTTCATCAGGGAACACAATTCTCAGAAAAACATAAATGTAGGGTTTTAACCATCAACAAAGCAAACAAAGGATCAAAGTTAATATCACTTTTAATGAAAAGTGTCTCTCGCATTGTGGTTGTTATGATTACTATCTTATTGTCATGAACAATTACCACCTAAAACATGCTGTGACAATAAAGCTCACTAAACATGAGAGTCATGACAATGCAACCCAGTTTCCAATTGTAATGTAATTTACATGGGTGATAGTTGCAACTACAGAACAATGTCTTGAATCATGCTATTTATATATAAGAAAAATATAATGAAATGAATCATAAATAAAAATGACCGTTTTTCTCTATAGAATGAGGCAGTGCTCAAGGTGGATGTGGAACGTCCGTTATGATGTTAGGGGAATATCCCCATGTTTGAGAATCTCGCCATGTAAGAAAAATGAGGGCTAAATGGGTGGAAATTAAATATCAGGACGATTGTAAACAAAATTGGTTTGCACAACAAGTTTCTTGAATTAAGTCACCTGATGTTGCCCGATTCACAAGGGTGAATGTTGTGAATACAAAGCCATAGCCGTGCTAATTGTGTATGGAAGAAAATACGAGAACTAAAACAATCGTGTTTCTCTATGAAATGATTGTGTACTCAACAGAGACACAAAATGTCACATGTGACATTAGGGAAATATCACCCTGCTGTAGAATTTCAGCATGTTGGAGAAACAAGGGCTCGACTGGTGGTAACAAACAAACAAGGAAACAAAGTTGTTTTTTTAAAGTCATAATTATTGTACCATTACTTGAAGTGAAGCAGGTCATTAATGCACGTTATTGGCCTTTATTTGACTGATGGACTCGGCACTCAACAACTCATAGGTGTAAGGGACAATAACAAGAGTTACTGAGCAGCCACAAGGGCAATAATACAATAATAATATTATTACACCTGATTGTTCAGTTCAAAGCTCACCACCTGCAGTAATTGTGCTTTGTGAGAGCTTCAGCTGAAGATATGGACTGTACTTCCAGCAACGTCATTGTCTGCCTCACTCGCCACATTCCGTTGAGTGTGCTAACGTGGGCTCCATCCATGGGAAGACCACCACACCCACAGCAGGAACTCAGTGATGGAAGGATGATCACTTCCTGACATTTGTGGAACCTTGGCAGCTACAATGGCTCAAAAAGGGCACAGACAACGCGGGACTCAATGCGAAGGCATCCATGCTCTCATCACATTGTCAGAAGCACTTAACATTGAGGGTGCAGAAAGATATGGCCAAGCAATTAGCAAATTCTCCGTTCCAGTGAATGCACCTCAGCTTTAATTATGCAATTTCCCATAGGTTTTATTTGATGCTGGGGCGAGGGGAGCAGTGGGAGAATGGGAAAGGCATGCACAGTCTAATGGAAATGAAACACGTTGCATACACTTCAGAGGGGTAGCTGCTGCTTGGGAATAAGAGAACTTCAATCGTGATCCTCTACCTCTTAACTTTCATTCAACATAATGTTATTATGCGCGACAGCCACCCCTCACTTCTCCCTTCACACTTAGGCTGATTCAGCAGGTGAGAGGTCATCAGAGAAGATGAACGAGCACTGGCAAAGCCAGTAGGTCACGTCCTTGGGATCAATTGGTTTACCAATGGTTTTTAGCGATGCTGTATAGTATCCTTGATACAGTATCAGGGATACTGTGCAGAATGGCTAAAGAGGGAAAAAATTACACAAGGCTCTACGCACATCTGCCTGCCTCATTTTGTAGGTGCACGCAAACACGCATGTGCACACCTGAAAGCGTTCACATTTTTTTATTTACCGATCTGAATTGGATCACTAAAAAAAGGTAATGAAAAAGTAGTGTCATAGCAATGTTTTTCTTTATTGAGGCTCAGGTGGGGGGAAGCAAAGTGGAGGGCGCGAGTGAGGGAGCAACACATGGGGCAACGCTGGGGAAGGAAGCAATACAGGGGAACAAAGCAACATGGGGGTGCAGGAAGCTACAAGGGGGAGCGAGACAGAAATGTGGAGCAGGTGGTAAGAGAAGTACATAGCTAGAGAAGGGAAGGTGGAGACGTTTTTGGGAGAAACATTTGGGTGAGAAATCAATGCAAAACACAGAGGGCTTGGGGAAAAGAACAGACGAGAGAGCGAGAGCAACACAGTGTGGAGCAAAGGGGGGAAGAGCAGCACACAAGGGAGAAAGCTGGAAAATAGTTACCCGGGGGAATCTCAAACCACTATCTCTCCTGACTTGAGAACTGACTAAGTCTATGGTGGGTCTCAAGTAGCATGACAAGCCCTAGGATTCTTGTCTTTTCCTGGGCAACATCCTGCCCAACCAAAACAGGTCACCCTACCATCCATAGAGGCTGCCCCTAATGCTACATTTTCACTGAGCAAGCCAGGTGACCCGATAAACTCTGATCTCTATGGCGCTTCTTCTGCCCTGATTCCAGGCACTTATTTTTTGTTACAGGGTCACCTGTTCACACAGAGCTGTGGGTGTGAGGACCCTAGGGAGTGGTAGTGAGTGGTGTAGATGTGTTGAAGTGCTATTAAAAGAGGTTGGGTAGTCCACAGAGACATTTTAATAAAGTGGTAACCCACCGCAGTAATCAGCACCCCCTCAGGGTACACCCTGTGACACCAGGGCGAATGCTATAGCTAACATCATTGCACATCTAATGCCTGCAGTATTTACTCATCACCCTTGGGGTGCCTGTCTTTCTTACCTTTTACCCACTTGCAGGACATCGACTACTTGGTGTCTTAGCGCCGGGTGAATTCGTGGTTGCACTCGCTCCATGATAGGCGGGTGAGTTATTTCTACACCATACTGCAATCTTCGTCTGGTTTGACAACTCTCCAGTTCTGTGTCCCCGATACCAGTCATCATGACTTTTTAAACCTTTTTAAACCCCTTTTATAACTTTAATTTCTTTGACACTGGAAAGGTAATCCCTTTCCTTTCACCTTTCTTTCAGACAGTTGTTCTAATAAAGTGAGCACATTGTGGATGACACCTATATCCTTTATTTATGTCATCCTCTCCAGGTTTCTACATGGCGGAACCCGGCACACTGTAGACTAGATTAACTATATGGACATCTAGTACTGTAGATAGTTTCAATTGGTCCTGAAGAAATGCTGAGTATCGCTTTTAGCACGTTAGCATGAAACATGTCGACCACTTTTTGTTAGAGTAGGTTCTTGCTTTCACGGGCCTTCAAGCCTGATAAAGAAACCACTCTCCTTGTTTTTAGCGAGGTGGGTTACCTCTTTATTAAAATTTCTCTGTGGGCTACCCAACCTCTTTTAATATCACTTCAACACATCTACACCACTCACTACCACTCCCTAGGGCCCTCACACCCACAGCACCATACGGCAGGAACAAAAGATCCCCGCTAAAGAGCCCCTTTATGGGTGCCCATCGGGTATTGCACCGCCGACCCGATGAGGGGCGAGCCCATATGACGAAGCATGACACCTCGCTTGCTGGGTGTGTGTCCGAAAAGGAGGATCCCCCTCCTGTGTGCCTTCACTCACTTTCAATTTTTCAACTGTCTCATCCCAGGCTTTGAATCTTCACAGGACATGAGAGGGAGTGCCTGCCACCCATGTTTGCAATTCTGTGATGGCTGAGCCATCAGGTGAATGGGCTAGACTGGGTCAGCTGGCTGCATGGGTAAGGCAGTGCTTCAAAGCCGCCTTTCCAGGGCTCAGCCACACCAAGTGTCCTCTTTCAGGCAGTGTAAAAAATGCAAGATTGGAATATCTGCTCTATATCTGGACCCACAGCAGTCTTACAGGGATGACACACAGCTCTTTTAGAAAAGCCAAGAGAATCTGGCTCTTAAATAACCTGTGTGAAAAAGCTGAAAAACGAATAAATCACAGATGTCTACAATCAAAAAGCACTACAATTGAAATCAGCCACTATGGACCCACAGAAAGACTACACACATTTCAGCTTTAAGCTCTGTCGCTTACACACTTTGTGAAAGATGTAATCATTAAATATGAGGTAAAGAACCCTAACTTTTTTCCTGCATACATCATAATTTGCGACTCAGGAAGATTAGAACACCCGAAAACATAATATTCCACTTTCTTCCCCTAACAAAAGGGATTGACTTGGTCCCCCAACATCAGAAAGCTTTACTCACAGGCGGACATGTCAGATGTCTAGATCCCAAAAATGTTGTGTATTGAGGCATTGCCGAAGACAAAAACAAAGCAATCACAGAAGGCACAAAACTAGGGCATCTGATTGCTTGATGGTCTGGTTCCCCAGTCTCTTCATTAAATATGGTGGAGTGTATTCCATGCATATTGTCCAGTTCCCCAGTGTCTACATTAAGTATGGTAGAGTGTATTCCATGTATATTGTCTGGTTCCCAAGTCTCTACATTAAATATGGTGGAGTGTATTCTATGCATATTATCTGGTTCCCCAGTATCTACATTAGATATGGTGGAGTGTATTCCATGCATATAGTCTGGTTTCCCAGTCTCTTCATTAAATAAAGTGGAGTGTATTCCATGCATATAGTCTGGTTCCCCAGACTCTTCATTAAATATGGTGGAGTGTATTCCATGCATATTGTCTGGTTCCCCAGTATCTACATTAAGTATGGTAAAGTATATTTTTCATATTGTCTGGTGCCAAAGTCTCAACATTAAATATGGTGGAGTGTATTCCATACATATTGTCTAGTTTCCCAGTATCTATATTAAGTATGGTAGAGTATATTCCTTGCATATTGTCTGGTTCCCAAGTCTCAACATTAAATATGGTGGAGTGTATTCCATGCATATTGTCTGGTTCCCCAGTCTCTACATTAAGTATGGTAGAGTGTATTCCATGTATATTGTCTGGTTCCCAAGTGTCTACATTGAATATGGTGGAGTATATTCCATGCATATTGTCTGGTTCCCCAGTCTCTACATTAAATATGGTTGAGTGTATTCCATGCATATTGTCTAGTTCCCCAGTCTCTACATTAAATATGGTGGAGTGTATTCCATGCATATTGTCTGGTTCCCCAGTATCTACATTAAGTATGGTAGAGTATATTTCTTGCATATTGTCTGGTTCCCAAGTCTGAGCATTAAATATGGTGGAGTGTATTCCTTGCATATTGTCTGGTTCCTCAGTCTCTTCTTTAAATATGGTGGAGTGTATTCCGTGCATCTTGTCTGGTTCCCAATTCTCCACATTACATATGGTGGAGTGTATTCCGTGCATCTTGTCTGGTTCCCAATTGTCCACATTACATATGGTGGAGTGTATTTCTTGCATATTGTCTGGTTCCCAAGTCTCTACATTGAATATGGTGGAGTATATTCCATGCATATTGTCTGGTTCTCCAGTCTCTACATTAAATATGGTTGAGTGTATTCCATGCATATTGTCTAGTTCCCCAGTCTCTACATTAAATATGGTGGAGTGTATTCCATGCATATTGTCTGGTTCCCCAGTATCTACATTAAGTATGGTAGAGTATATTTCTTGCATATTGTCTGGTTCCCAAGTCTGAGCATTAAATATGGTGGAGTGTATTCCTTGCATATTGTCTGGTTCCGCAGTCTCTTCTTTAAATATGGTGGAGTGTATTCCGTGCATCTTGTCTGGTTCCCAATTCTCCACATTACATATGGTGGAGTGTATTCCGTGCATCTTGTCTGGTTCCCAATTCTCCACATTACATATGGTGGAGTGTATTCCTTGCATATTGTCTGGTTCCTCAGTCTCTTCTTTAGATATGGTGAAGTGTATTCCATGCATATTGTCTGGTTACCCAGTATCTACATTAAGTATGGTAGAGTATATTTCTTGCATATTGTCTGGTTCCCAAGACTGAGCATTAAATATTGTGGAGTGTATTCTTGCATTTTGTCTGGTTCCTCCGTCTCTTCTTTAAATATGGTGGAGTGTATTCCATGCATCTTGTCTGGTTCCCAATTCTCCACATTACATATGGTGGAGTGTATTCCATGCATCTTGTCTGGTCCCCAATTCTCCACATTACATATGGTGGAGTGTATTCCATGCATCTTGTCTGGTTCCCAATTCTCCACATTACATATGGTGGAGTGTATTCCTTCCATATTGTCTGGTTCCTCAGTCTCTTCTTTAGATATGGTGAAGTGTATTCCATGCATATTGTCTGGTTCCCCAGTATCTACATTAAGTATGGTAGAGTATATTTCTTGCATATTGTCTGGTTCCCAAGTCTGAGCATTAAATATGGTGGAGTGTATTCCTTGCATATTGTCTGGTTCCTCCGTCTCTTCTTTAAATATGGTGGAGTGTATTCCATGCATCTTGTCTGGTTCCCAATTCTCCACATTACATATGGTGGAGTGTATTCCATGCATCTTGTCTGGTCCCCAATTCTCCACATTACATATGGTGGAGTGTTTTCCTTTGCATATTGTCTGGTTCCTCAGTCTCTTTTTTAGATATGGTGAAGTGTATTCCATGCATATTGTCTGGTTCCTCAGTTTCTTCTTTAAATATGGTGAAGTGTATTTCTTGCATATTGTCCGGTTCCCCAGTCTCTACAGTAAATATTGTGAAGTGTATTCCTTGCATATTGTCTGGTTCCTCCGTCTCTTCTTTAAATATGGTGGAGTGTATTCCATGCATCTTGTCTGGTTCCCAATTCTCCACATTACATATGGTGGACTGTATTCCATGCATCTTGTCTGGTCCCCAATTCTCCACATTACATATGGTGGAGTGTTTTCCTTTGCATATTGTCTGGTTCCTCAGTCTCTTTTTTAGATATGGTGAAGTGTATTCCATGCATATTGTCTGGTTCCTCAGTTTCTTCTTTAAATATGGTGAAGTGTATTTCTTGCATATTGTCCGGTTCCCCAGTCTCTACAGTAAATATTGTGAAGTGTATTTCTTGCATATTATCTGGTTCCTCGGTCTCTTCTTTAAATATGGTGGAGTGTATTCCATGTTGCCTGGTTCCTCAGTCTCTTCTTTAGATATGGTGAAGTGTATTCCATGCATATTGTATGGTTCCTCAGTCTCTTCTTTAAATATGGTGAAGTGTATTCCATGCATATTGTCCGGTTCCCCAGTCTCTACAGTAAATATTGTGAAGTGTATTTCTTGCATATTATCTGGTTCCTCGGTCTCTTCTTTAAATATGGTGGAGTGTCTTCCATGTTGTGTGGTTCCTCAGTCTCTTCTATAGATATGGTGAAGTGTATTCCATGCATATTGTCCGGTTTCCCAGGATCTACAGTAAATATGGTGGAGTGTGTTCTACGAGGCAAAGATTCTTCCCTGACTGGGCACCACAGATATGTGTTAAAAACACTTATTATGCTCTAATATTCTCATACCTAAACAAAGAACAGCTCAATCAACTAAAGGATAGAGATGCTTTGTTGACCCGAACATCTCATTTTAGAGGAGAACGGGCGCATAAGTAAAATAAGTGGGATCATTTGATTTCAACTATGCACTCTCATGAAGGGATATCGTGAGGACGTTGTTTCTTTTTTTGTATTCTATCATTGTTTGAAAGAGCCACTACGCAGGTTAAAGGTGGGGCAACCTGGGAGCAGGATGCCAAGTACCTGATTCTGATGCTGTAAAACTGAGAGAGACTTGGATGCTCTCCAGTGGTTCCAGGAAAAAAGGGGGTGTTTTACGAAACGCAGCATTTGTAAGCGTAATAGGCCAGAAGGGTTAGGACAGCCTGCACTTAAGCAAACAGTACTGTTTGTGTATTGTACTATAGCTCAAATGATAGAATGCGTGCTGAACATAGAGTAATTTTATGACTTTAATGATAAATTAATTATTTCAGTACACCCAAGACCTACATAATTCTGAAGTCCAAACATGTTGGGTCTCTTATTTCAGGCATTAGTGAAATTGCATCTTTGTGCCCCACAATGCATCATTAAACTAACAATGCTTGCGCTGTTGGGTCTGTTTCGCAGTGCAGTATTCGTAGGACCTAAGTGACGGCACCTGTAACCATGTTGACATTGAGGTTTCCATTGTAGTGAATGCTAATGCAATGCTGATAGTTGCTCACCTTAGGGTATGGGGATGTAAAATTGGTGAGGCACATAAACACTATTTCCAGTTCAAAGAATTTGGATGAGTCTTATGGCTTTACATTGTAACTTACTAGAATAGCAGCTCTTGAACATCCAAAGCAGACAGACCATGGCACCAGAAAAGGAAACCAAGGTCCAAACCCCAGCTTACCTTTATTGCGCACGCGCCATCTTATACCTTTAGGTTTTGTAATCTTTGAGCTATGGCGGCTCCGACAGACACAAACAAAGGAATGCAGGCATGAACAAAAATAGCTGTATATTAGTGTGAAATTCAGCTTTCTGTTTAACAACCTGATTACGGGTTTGTTGGTGTGGGAGCTGGGCGGAACGCCACTGCCAAGCTTCCCCACCGCCAAACTCAATCACTGGCCGCCTGCCAGATTACGAGTTTTCTTGTTGTCTGGTGGGCAGTCCTTTGGCGATCCCACGGTGGTGCCTTTGCAAAAGGCACCACAATGGGAATACCAAAGCAGGTTCCTGCATGGCACGGACTGTTCAGTCCATGCATGGCAGGAACTGGGAGTGCATGCAGGCAGGGGGGCACACCATGTGCCCCCCTGCATGCATCCATGTGGTCTAATACACCAGGGCCCTGTAGGGCCCCCTTAGTTTCCCCACCACCACCAGTTTCATAGCATGAACACCAACATGAGACCGTTGGCAATGAGGAAACTCGTACTATGCTTTACGGGCCGCAGCAGCCCCGCCAAGCATATTGCGGCCTCACACCTCCTGCAGTGGCAGAGATCCCTGGTGGCTGTGCCAGTCCCATGGCGGTCCGACTGCCAAAGTTGTAATTCGAGGGTCCAACCTCCAGTGTGGTGGTCACAGCAGCACCAACACGGGTTTGGCGTTCCTCCCAAACTCATAATCTAGCCCTAAATCTTTAGGGTTAAATCCCCATAGCATAGTCCGTAAGCCAGCCTGTTCATCATGTTATCATTCTGGCAGATCCGCCGTGTGTTTGCTTGAAAATTGGACCTGTAGCTCAAGCCTTTTGGCAGATGCTTTCTTTCAATATGTAATGCAGTCCACCAAGAGTGATAATCTCTGTTGGGTGATAGAAGTATTCTTGTTAGCATGGGTGGCTACCAATGCCATGACTAGGTCATGACACTACAACTAGTTGGTAGCAGCTGATACAGTAGTGAAAGGCAGAATGAGGCTCCCAACTGGCCGTCCCTGGCATGGGTGCTGGAAGTAGGGGAGCTGGGGGTGATGTAGCACCTCCATAAATAACCTTGCTGGAGTTCCGAAGAGTTCCGAAGATGAATGAGAAATAAAGATCTCTTTAAATATTGTTTTTATCTTGTCACATTGGCTGTGCGGTCATATACAAAGGTCAAATGTCAGAATATGCCTTCTAACAAATTACTGCTTAATATTTGAATGTGGGGATAGGTGTTTATTTTTTTCTCACACTGAAAAGTCAAAAGATTTTGTAAAGTGAACTATCTGACAATCTTGCTGCGCCACAGGAAGTTTGAAAGGAAAGACTGTAGGACATCAGTTATTTTTTCTAACACAGCAAAATGTAAATACCTGTAAATGAACCTTACCAATATTTCGAAAAAGGTCAGTAGTTAAGAAAGCACAATGATGCACATGTTTTGTAATTCTGAAGTGTGATGGAAATTAAGATCTGTAAAGGATCGAAACAAATCAAAAGACATTACATGGTGATGTGAGAATGATAAATATTTGCAGAAATAAAATGTCCATATGTTATTATTTGTGCACGGTATGGTTGAATCATTAAAACCACATGTGTCAGTGCCAATTCTGTGGCCATTTCAATGGAAGACGTGCTGTCTGTAAATGACATTGTGGTACCCCACCATGTTTTAATAATATATTTGCAATAGTGTACTCTAAAATACGCCACTGGCTGCATAACACACCTTTACAATTTTTGTTGAATCAGTTGACTCATTGCTATATTTTTGTTTGTGAAACCCTTGGATTGTTCGCATTACCTCTGATTTCAGCGATGCAACACTGATTGCAGCCCCCCCACTATGAGAATTGTTCCAACACCACTGCACCCTGGTGAAGGTGTGTAGTATGTCAAGACTAGACCCTTTGACTGCAGGGTCACTGTAAGTATATGTGTTATGCATGAGTGCTTTCCCATGTTGGGGTTCTCCTTGGTCCTCTCAAGGCTGTAGGGAACAGCATAAGAATCAGTGTCACTGCTTGATTCTGCCTCCCATTCACTGTGGATGCCCCATGTGCATCTCTGTCAATCCCCATTTTCTCCTATCACATGCATCTGGTTCTGAATTCACATCCTTGGAATGACCCAGGAAGGACCTTAACCAAGTAAGTTCCAGCAGGATAGCCTATGCCCTGAAAGAGCAACAACTGAAAGATGACTGTGGCCAAGGTCATGGGTAAATGGCTAGAAATATACAACAAGGAATAGGTACTAGGTCCTCCTCCACTTCATGCAACCTGGTGTTCTGGAGAGGCGTGAGCCCAACAACAGAAACTGATTGGTGAGAGGCCATCTAGATTCTGCTACA
Organism: Lissotriton helveticus; assembly: GCF_964261635.1. Classification (NCBI taxonomy): domain Eukaryota; kingdom Metazoa; phylum Chordata; class Amphibia; order Caudata; family Salamandridae; genus Lissotriton; species Lissotriton helveticus. Next base: position 397,928,588 of record NC_136057.1, read on the forward strand.
CCTTCAGAGATTGACAGCTCCCATGTGGGTAGTTACCATTGAGCTGGGCACACCTTAAAGGAAAATGTACTTTGTTTTTAACTGTGGGGTGTCTCTACTGTTTGGCTGCAACTTTGAATATGAGTGGTCATTTGATCAGAGTGCAGCTGCCACTATACTCAGTATAAGCTGATCCATCTGGCTTACCCAAAGTCACCTTTTAATACAGAGAGCTCTGCGGGTCAGAGGAGAGGAACACCAGACTAGATGCAGAATCTTTTGCTGCTTCCCTTTGATGGGTCAGGACTGAACCTCAGGGGTCGGGAGATGACTTTGTTGCAGAACCTGAATGACAATAGCAGTTTATTACCCTCTGGATGCCTAGCACCATGCACATAACTCTGCACCATAGTGCAAAGGTGTGTGTGCATTGTCTAACACAGGCTGCACTGTGCACACACATCCAACGAATGAACTGTTTGGATGGATGTAAACATTTCTTCTACTTAACACCTGTTTCAAAAAGGCATTATTTTATGACACAAAGCCTGGTATGACAATCTTTGCAGGTCTGGCTTTGCATAAAAAATCATGGGTGGTAGTACTCTCAGGTACCTCCCATGTCACACCCCATTTCCTGCACAAAAAAAGTTCTGCGCTGGAAATTAAATACTTTATCAGCACTTTGCGTCCTATACACTGGCACAAAGTGTTGATAAATCTTTCAGCAGGCGTTTATTTTTGAGGTTTGAGATTTAACACTTTTCCCTTTTAAAATGTAGCAGAAACTCTACTTTTTCCCTCTCCTGTGTATTGCTTAATTAGAAAAATGTTCAGGAAAGAAAAAGAAAACTATCAGTGCCACAGGAACAATCTCAGAGGCCAACAGTGAACAAATGGAATGATTAGTGCCTATTTTTCTTGAATTTTTTTTGATGATATATGTTTGAAAATATTTAAAACAAAGGGCCAGATGTAGGTAGCCCAATACCGGTCGGTAACGGCCAAAATTACCGAATTTCGGCCGTTACTGACTGGTATTAGCATCTGAGATGTAGGGGCCATATTTAAGGATTCGGTAATTTACCGAATCGGTAATTTAAGGAATCAGTAAATTATCGAATTCTTAAAATACCGATTCAGTAAATTACCGAATCCTTAATGTAGGGAGCACTCAAGTGAGTGTATTTGTCATTTAAATTTGTTTTTATTAAAGTATAAGTCAGGGCAAACGTACACATATCAATAGCCGTCTCATTTGTCATTTAAGGAATCGTTATTTACCACCCACTACAAGTGGGTGGTAAATACCGAATACCTTTAAAAATGCAATTATTTGCTTTTTTTAAAGTGCCATGTGGCAGACATACATGCCCTTCGGGCATGTATGTCTGCCACATGTGCACCCATGCACTATTCAGGGGTGCAACAGGGTGTCAATGTGACACCCTGCCACCCTTGTAAATGGTCCCCCTATTACCGATTCGATAATACCTAATATTGCCGATTTGGTAAAATGTACCGAATCTTTATCTACATCCCATTTACCGATTCTGAAATACCGAATCGGTAAAATTCGGTATTTTAGAATCAGTAAATGGGAATTACCTACATCTGGCCCAAAATGTTTAATAAAAATATATATTTTTTAAGTGATTGTTTCTGCTGCCTAGCAATTTTTAGCGAAGTGCTTTGTTCCAGAGGGTTTTGTTTTAGATAAGTAGGCACATTAGAGACACAGTAAGTATCACAATAACAAGCTGCAGTCGCACTGCAATCAAGGATCGTTGGGATTCCAAGTGTGTTTGCACAATTTCATAGGCGCTCACACTCATGCTTTACGTATTGTGCTGTCTTATTAGCTGCCATGTCTGTATATGTCATAAAACAGCCAACCACCAACACCCAGAATATGCCTTATGCTCTTAATACCAATGTGTGCAGTAAATTCCATTTCTGTGCCTTGGATAACCCAGTGCTTCAGTGTTTATTTATTAATTCAGAGTTTTATAAAGCAAGAACATGAACTGAGGGCATCGGAGCACTGTACTGGAGAACAGTAATATTCAGGAATACCTTGCCCTGCCTTCCTTGCCTTTGGCCCATTCCAATATTTCACTTTCAGCCTTAGTGCTCAGCGTGAACTGTAACTCATAGTTGTGAGCCTCATACAGCACCCCTTTACGCCTTGCTTTCTACTGGGTAGTAGCTAGGGACGAAGAGAGCCCATCGCTGTCACTGTATCTCTCTGTACTTCTACTGAATATTCTTCTGTCAGATGCTTGTGTGGGAAAAAAGTGCCTAAAGGACCTCTGAAGAAGCCCTCACTGTTCTTAACATTCAGAAGAGTCAGAGGACAGAAGGGCCACAGTGAACACGCGTTATGTACATGAGGTCACAGCTAGAAGATACTCACCAAAGTAGCACTCACTGATGCACCATGCACCAAATGATCAGAAATCTGGTGACCATCTTGGAATTGTATTCTACAAATTAAGCTTTAGTTGTTTTCAGTGAGAGGATAATTCTTTATTTTCCTAGACACAAAGATGCAATGGTGCTGGAACAATTTTCAGAGTGGGTGCTACCATCAATGTTATGTCACTGAAGTCATGGGGATGATGAAGATTCCAAGCACTACATAAATAAAAAGTGTAGCAAATGAAAAGGGGGGGCCCTCGGCCCCCCCGCACGCATGGCGGCGCGGCGACCGTCGCCCCCACTGTCTCCTTTGTCGCCATTCGGCGGTGGGGGCGTGCCCTGGGGGGCGCGGCCCACCGCCGATTGGCTGGCGGCCTCCTTGACCCGGATCCTGGGAAGTGGGTCCGGGTCAGGGGGGGCGGGCTAGAGGAGGGGCCACCTGGCCCCTCGGGAATAAAGAGATAGGGAGCGCCCAGGAGACCCCCTTGTCCCTGGACGCTCCCTCACCGAAACGGTGTGCCCCGCGCTCGGGGCTTCTTTGTTTAGTAAATTTCTCTTTTGTTCCCCCTGCAGGTTTGCGAGATCAACGGGTGCTTGCAGTGCGGAGAATACCGGAGAAGCTGGATCCTGGGAGAACGGACAACAGGGAGCAGCGATCGGCGAGGTGGACATTGTGGCAGATGGTTTTGCCCTTTATGGAACAGGCGTCGCGCCCTGGAGCAGAAGCGGCGGCTTTGGGGGAGCCATGCTCGAAGATACAGGAGCATATGATAAGTTAAGTACCATGCGTAGAGTGGTTTGCTGATAGCTGCTGTTGGCGAGGCCCCCAAGCCTTAAAGTTAAAATGGCGTCCAAACAACAAATGTAGGAAGCAGTGTTCTCCCCCTAGGGTTTAGCGTTCTGGGTACGCATCTGGGGGCAGTAGTTAGTTGTTGCAGTCGCTAGTACCCTGGGTCGCTGGTCCCCCAGACATCATTTCTGTACTACTGTCGACGTGTTTCCAGGGGCCCCCAGAGTGGATCGATATTTCAGAGTGATCGGCACCCTCGATCCTATGCACCGTCAGCGTGCTTGTTCATGGCGCCCCTCCTCCACTTTGCAAACTGTGTTGCCAGGCCTGCCTCCGGTGGAATCAAGATAATCTCCACTTTCCCTTGCTCGATTCACCCAGTTTCACGATCGGGTCACTCCCTACAGGTTCCGACACAGCCGTAGATAATTAGAGCGGCATCACCGGATCAAGGCACGGATTGTAACTGTGGCTTCACGTGGGGCCATTTAGCACCGCCAACTTTCACGTGGTCTGTGATAACACAAGGGTCCGAGCATTTGTGGGTTTTTGTTTGGGATAGGCTCAGCCCTTAATGAAGTCGGAATGTCGATGGTGAAGTAGAGTCGGTTATATTGTCAGAAAGAAAGGCCTATTACAGCAACTTTCAAAGTCCGTGCACAGTTTGGAAATGTATTTGAAAGCTGCAAGGAATGTCCCCAGTCCGATGAGCGTTTTCAAGAACACCAATCACTGCGGTTGGAAGAAACGCCAGCACCACAAGAAGTTGGACCCATGTCCACAGACGCTTTCAAGCTTCCTTGGCTGTTAAGAACATCATTTAGCAATCTAGCATTGTGGTTTTGAATTTAAGGTCTTGCATTTCGTAGCGCAGCATATAAGTACTTATAAACGGAAACAGGCAGACAAAAATGTTTCCTTGTTATGTTCTACTTACACAGGTTTGGCACGTTTTGCATCGGAATTATAACCGCAGTAGAGCGGGTGTCACACGGTGTTTACATTGGCGGATATGAGGTATTAACATAGTCGGTCAGTGACCTTGGGTCACTTGAACATCGTGAATACATACTTTGCGAACACTTCTATGTCCTCCTGCCACCGTCCAACAATGGTAGGCAGTGGTTTCAAAATTGCTATGTGTGACATTTTCATAATGTCAGTGTAATTATGAGTGACATTCAAGGATTAGGAGTGATACTTTCACGTGCGCAAAATCAAGCTATGGAGATGAGGGAAGATATAAATATCATATCAATATAAAAAGCCATCCGGCTAGACTTAAGAGCAGTGGGGGAGGGAGAGAAGCTAGAAGAGGGAACTGGAACGGAACTAAAGAACACATGTGTATATAGAAATGCCTTTGTGAGCGTGTATATAGAAATGCGTTTATGTAGTGTATTCCCCCCCCTTTTTGTATCGTACTGTACTCCAACATTGATATACCAGGTACTAGCCTAGCCCTATGTGGCCACTAAAGTTGCTTTAAAAATACATAATTTTAGATGCCCCGCACCAATAGGCGGTGAAAGTAGGGGTACTGCAGCTCCCCCACAAAAGAATCTTCCTAGAGTTCAGAAGGGAACAAGCAGTAAAGAGATGCCTTTTATATGGTTTGTTTATCAGTGTAAATTCGCTGTGCATTCAAAGACGGAGGGCTAATATCAGACTGTCTTCTGACAAATTGCTGCTTATTGGTAGCCCGAGGGGCTCGCATTTAATTCTAGTACAGCAAAGTGAGAGGATTGATCTAGCTAACAATCCTGATGGGGTTCAGGACAGCGTAGGCAATACCGAGTAAAGGGTCTGATTCATTAAACATTTATGCAGCAGCCTTCATGTTAAAGCAGAGAATTGTGAAGTTCAGACGTTTACTCAAGGTCAAAAAACTCCCAAATTAAATGCGCAGGAAGAGAAGAAACACGCACTGCGAGAGATTGAAGCACATATAAATGCCCTTCGTTTAAGATAAAGCTGTTAAACTGCGTGAAGTAATTGTAAACACACACCAGGATGTCCCAGATCTCAGAACATTGTTATGTCCTTGGTAGTAAATTGGGGCAGGGTTTGTTGTTACCTAATTGGGCGACATTTTTTGAAGGTGAAGGTGATGTGTTCTGTTAATTTTGTGTTGCAGTGTTGGTACTTCATTATGGCACAAATATTGCACTGGGGTTATAGCTGTTGGGTGGGATTCAGTTTTGCCTGTTCCGGGATGCTGTGCCCTGTAGCATTTTTAAGTCCTCTTGTTATATTATTTGGGGTATATTATTGTGTTATATTGTTTACGTTAACGATATTAGGGGGCATGCTGCTGCCTTTCCTGGCCGAAATTAGACTTGTACCTTGAAAGTTCCTTTCACCAGTAACCATTTCAACACAAATGGGGTAGAATAGCAATTTTTCCAGCTTTGGAGCATTTAAGAATTCAGTCGCCCAAAAACTGTGGCACTTACTCTATCTTTAACTAACACTGGCAGTGTTCACGGTATTCATGGTGACCCGTTGAAACACAAAGTCACTGAGCCCCATCAACTGGATCACATCCACGTGCGGGGTGGGGAACGATCAACAAGGAGCTTGGGCGTTTTAAAATGCTTAGGTTTTACTTGGGTTGAATTCACAAGGCAGACGCAACTCCCTGATGGGATGGGTCCCCACCATGGGTTGTGAGTTACATTATTTCTCTTACGCAAGGAACAGCCATTGACATAGGTCAAACAATTTTGACACCCTAGAGAGACTGTCATTGGTATCTGTAGGTGATGGTAGAACAATAATGGAACCATTCACGAATAGGGTATATCACCTTTCCTTGGGGTCATCCTGGGGAGTAACGACACCTAGGGGTAGGGCGTGACGAGACTGAGAGCCATTTTTCAAGGTCCCATTTTCCTATGGAAACCGAAGCAGGAAGCCAAAACAATGGACTTATTACATTGTGGAGGTAATGACCATTAGGTTAAAGTCAACATCATTAGGAAGCTATCCTAGGGTTGGCGGTACCGCGTGCAGCCCCAGGCTAAGTCTTGAAGGAATATAGACCAGCTTGTTTACCAGTCTTTAACTTCATGGATGATTGAATGCAGAAAGAACAGGGGTATAACATCAAATATATGTAGTTGTTCTAAACACACCCCTTTGGTTCCTGTCCGAGGTTAAGAGCAAGAAATTACAGTCAGTAAACTGATTTGAAACACAAGTAAATGGGCACAATATACGTGGAGCCTATGATGAGATTGGAGGCAAACAAGTACAGTATGAAAACTTATATAGCACACAGTAATTTAGCATCATATACGTGGAGCTCTGGGGAATGTAGAGCAGCGTGTTTTACCAGTCTATAATCTCATGAATGAGCAAATGGAAAAGAACAGGGGTATAACAAATATATGTATTTGTTCCACACACATCCCTTGAGTTCCTTTCCGAGGCTAAAAGCATACGGTCATTTAGCACCATATACGTGGAGCTCTGGGGGTGTACCAAAGCCATATATTAATAATGTGGTGGGGGTAACAACGAATGGCATAGAGATGGGGCCTAGAGCCTGTAGAAGGAATAGTTGCGGCATCATATAGCTCTGGGGGGGCATGTGATCATGTCCGGTTGGCTAGGGTGATATTCCCCGGAAGCCAAAGTGGCGAGCCAAAAAGGCCCTTGGGCCAGCTTATGGCCTGGCGGAGTGAGGGCGGTGCTAATTGTTTTAGCTAAAGACTGCGATGCCGCACTGGTAAGTAGACTGTCGTGTGTCACACATAGATCCTCTGCAAAATAGGTGGAAAGCTAGGAACAGAAGGTGATGTCCTGGTTTACGGTAGAACGGTTTAGGAGCCAGAAATGTGCCGTGGCAATGCCACTGGGGGCACTGGACTGCACACGGGATAGGGTGACACTGCCGCAGGACACTGTACGGCACACGGGATATTACTCCTAATAGAGGTCGTTCTACAGGGCACTCTCTGTAGCATTAATTAAATCACAATACATGGAGCACAAAATGGGGCTATGCTTAACATTTACTGTCAACGTGTTAATGAGTAGTCATCTGGCGCTAATCTTCTCTGAAACTTAGCAACTAAGGGTAATGTAAGACTAGTGCGTGGACAGCAGTTATCGCCAGAAACACTAATGGTGTGTGTTTATCTTTCCATTTTTATGTATGGCCGGGTCCATGGTGGATACCGTGAGTGCTCCACATCACAACAGCTGCAACAGGCGGACAGCCCAGAGGATGCTTACGTCAGCCACGGCTGGGTTCATGGCGGATATCGGAGGGCTTGCTCCACACCGCAACATCAGCAGCGGGTGGACGACAAAGGGGAAGCATTCATCGAGAAAGAGGACACCAAGAGCCCAAGTATTGCTGGCAGGTGTAAGTGCTACCCATTTCCCTATGGTGGAAGCGGGAATTGTCCCACAGGTTTTTCTCGGTCTCTTTTTCCTGGTTATTGCATTTTCCCAAACCTGTGACGCAGGGGAGGAGCGCATCACCGGAAGGGGAGGAGCTACAACGAGCCAGCACAAACAACAGGCTGGACGCGGGACAGGGAAGATTTGGTTTGGGGGTCTGTGCCTCGGTCACTTCAGGAACTTCTTTCAGGGACTCTTAGCGCAGCAGCCCGACCCCCCGTCAGTGGTGATACTTCACCTAGGGGGGAATGACTTGGCCAAACTTGGGACCCGAATACTCGGTGATGAGCTCATCTCCACTGCAGGTGGGTCGGAAAGGTGGGTTTTTTTTTGTGTTTCAACCAATTTAGGGATTACTTCCAAGGGCTGTTAGCGCGCTGGCACGTTCCCCCGTCAGTGGTGATACTTCACCTGGGGGGAGAATGATGTGGCTAAACTGGGAAGATGCATTCTGAGTGAGGGGATTATCTCAACTGCAGGTTGGAGGGCCAGGATCAGCCCGGGTTGCACGGTAGTATGGTCGCAACTCATACCTCTACTGTCAGTGGCGGGCGGGGGATTCGGTCAGGGCGTTGAATCACTCGGTAAAGAGGATCAACACACAATTGGATAAGCTGTTTCGAGCCCCCCCCCCACTGTTGCAGACGATACCTCGTGGGCGTGTCGGGGGTGGACTGTATTACTTGGGGGATGGAGTGCACTGGAATGGAGCGGGTAACGTCGTAACGTCTTGGGGTCTGACAATATCTGGGCCGGGTTGGAGGGATTGCCCAGACGGAGGGAGGGAAGGTCCTGGGGTATGGTGATGTTAGGGCCTGGTTGGAAGGTTTTCCCTAAAGTAAGATTTTGCTAGGGTAGGTCAAGGCAGGGGGAGGCCAGATCGTCGGTTAACAATGCTGGCCTGTGGCGGTAAGGTCATTATCGGTGAGCACATATTTGAGGTCTGAGGGGGCGGGCATCATCCTATGGAGGTTCCCGCCCAGGGGGAGGGGCCTGCGGGCCACTCCCACAACTCCAGGGGCAAGGTAATGGATGCTGCAAAGCAAAGGAGCGCGGGTAGGAGTAGTTCACGCTTTCCTTAGGCTGGTAGCCACCCCGCGCGCGTGGACTCACGACGCCACCGGCGCAGAGTAAGGGCCCTCCTTTAGTGGGTAAATGGAGTTCAGGGCGTAGACCGGGCAATTCCCGGGGTAACACTGCGCATGCGCACATCCAGAGGGGAGGCGCAGCTTGTAGGACCTGACACCGGTAGTGACCCTGCCATATGGCCAGAAATGTACAAAAATTCTAGATGAGGATGTTTAGTATAAGTTAGGAAACAACATGTATTAGAGTTTTGTTAAAGTCAGGCTCTCAAACTTGTTGCGAATTATGTACCTAAATGTCCTGCTGAATTTTTGTATAAATTGTTGATTATGCAATTAAAAACCTTTTTTAATTTCATACTGTAATAAATACGGCCGAGCGACTAGCGCCCGCCTTCCAAAAAGTAAAGACGTCTCGTGTCCACGTTCCTGGGTATTGGGTGCCGGATTGGGGGGGAGGCGGCAGCTAGTCGCTGACCATGTGAAAAGGGGGGGCCCTCGGCCCCCCCGCACGCATGGCGGCGCGGCGACCGTCGCCCCCACTGTCTCCTTTGTCGCCATTCGGCGGTGGGGGCGTGCCCTGGGGGGCGCGGCCCACCGCCGATTGGCTGGCGGCCTCCTTGACCCGGATCCTGGGAAGTGGGTCCGGGTCAGGGGGGGCGGGCTAGAGGAGGGGCCACCTGGCCCCTCGGGAATAAAGAGATAGGGAGCGCCCAGGAGACCCCCTTGTCCCTGGACGCTCCCTCGCCGAAACGGTGTGCCCCGCGCTCGGGGCTTCTTTGTTTTCCCACCCACCATCCCTTGGAACAAAAAAGTTTTGTAGCAGTCTTATGTCTGGTTGAATGGTAAGTTCTGGATGTACGGTCCACGGGTCTCACAGGGTAATAGAGATGAACTGTTGGTGTATTTTGTTGATGCTTTTGTCTAGGAATTTTTTCCCCCTCTTAGCAAGTCATGTGTGAAGTGAACTGTATTTAATGCTATGTGTCTTTAGGCCTTTTTTCCCTTTGTAGCTATACGTTGATACTGTTTGAAGTGAACTGTATTTAATGCTATGTGTCTTTAGGCCTTTTTTCCCTTTGTAGCTATACGTTGATACTGTTTTATTAGCCAGTGTAGCTGTCCTTTAGAATTTTTTCCCATAGGTCGTCGTATTTATTAGGTATGGGGCATGCGGTAAGGTCATTATCGGTGAGCACATATTTGAGGTCTGAGGGGGCGGGCATCATCCTATGGAGGTTCCCGCCCAGGGGGAGGGGCCTGCGGGCCACTCCCACAACTCCAGGGGCAAGGTAATGGATGCTGCAAAGCAAAGGAGCGCGGGTAGGAGTAGTTCACGCTTTCCTTAGGCTGGTAGCCACCCCGCGCGCGTGGACTCACGACGCCACCGGCGCAGAGTAAGGGCCCTCCTTTAGTGGGTAAATGGAGTTCAGGGCGTAGACCGGGCAATTCCCGGGGTAACACTGCGCATGCGCACATCCAGAGGGGAGGCGCAGCTTGTAGGACCTGACACCGGTAGTGACCCTGCCATATGGCCAGAAATGTACAAAAATTCTAGATGAGGATGTTTAGTATAAGTTAGGAAACAACATGTATTAGAGTTTTGTTAAAGTCAGGCTCTCAAACTTGTTGCGAATTATGTACCTAAATGTCCTGCTGAATTTTTGTATAAATTGTTGATTATGCAATTAAAAACCTTTTTTAATTTCATACTGTAATAAATACGGCCGGGCGACTAGCGCCCGCCTTCCAAAAAGTAAAGACGTCTCGTGTCCACGTTCCTGGGTATTGGGTGCCGGATTGGGGGGGAGGCGGCAGCTAGTCGCTGACCATGCGAGCCATGCCTGTTCAGCTGCTGTATGATACAATCATGAATGCCTAAACAATGCGGTCTGAAACATGACTGAATACTGCCCCTTCCTCTCCCCCCCGCCCTGAGGACTAAAACTGACTGCCACACCTGAAAACTGCCCTTTCCTCCCTTGCCCTGAGCCCTAAAACCACTCTCACCCCTAAAAACTACCCTCCCCCACCCCCAAACCTGGCCCAGCACCACTTACCAGGCTGTGTCCCGGAGCTTCCTCTCCCATTCCTACCTGTTGCTGGGCCTGCTGATCCGCACAACTAGACCGCTGACTACCTTAACTACGTATATGTGTGTCTTAACCACACATATGCGTGGTTTAGGAAAGCGTTGTTCTGCTTGTGCGGAACGGCATGCGTGGTTCAGCCCGTGTTGTAAAGGCTGTTTCCCCTGTTCAGCAGGAGAGCGGTATGGGAGCAGTGTGTGTTCAGTGGTGCATTTTTGAGCACACTATCCCAAATATATGACTCAGCATGGTGTGCTAGGCTATTGCATACTACAAACAGTACATATTGCATTGAAATGGCCTTTGGAAAAGGGGAATGAATTTGCCTCAGACATGCAGTGTGGTTTTTTTAATAAACAATTTTATTGGTTTTCGATACAAAACACGTCACATTCAGTTATCGTGTGACAGCTACATCTTGAATATAGCTAACACAGCAACTCAAAGTGGAGCGAGCAGGGAAATCGAACAGTCATACAATTATAATTACGGTGAAATATGCAGGTTTGTTGCAAAAACATATATGGCACACAGAAATAACACATGGACGTTGTGTATTGACGCATATTTATAATCTGCGCACTACAAAAGTAAGTGTCTTGGTTTGTTTTAATCCTATTAAATGATTTGTTTCCATCACACTTCAGAATTAGAAATATAAACCACAGCATAGTCCATTTCCACTTTCCTTACTGCTGGTATATTTTGAAATATTTTTCTAGTTCATCCACACCTATTTAAATGTGGTTGTGTGCTCTCTGTAACCCAGCAAGATTATCACTTGGTTCACATAACATGCCTTTCAGCTTGCAGTTAGAGTACGGAAAAGTGAACACCAATCTCCATGTAGAAAGAATAAATTGTAATTTATGTTTAAACAGAAAGCACATACAAACTCATAAAGATGCAATTAAAAGGCCTCTTCATTGCACTTACTCCACCTGACCTCCTGCAGGATGCAGAAATATTTAAGAATGCAGCAGCACCTCCTCTCTTGTAGCGCCCCTGCAGGATGTAACAATCTGCTTGCATAATTCGAAACTCCTGCATAATGAGACCAGCCCGACCCAACAGGTAAATAAGACCTCTAACAACCTTTGACAAGACATCAGTGTCTGCTTGCAGAGCAAACACGACAGGCAACTGATAAGGAAATTCCGACTGTGTCGGAACAGGCGAGAAAAATTAAATGGAAATAAAAGCAAAAATGAGCTGTGGACCACCATCATGCCGGCAGAGCCCTGTACTACATATGAAGTAAGGACCTAGGGCCCGATGTAGGTAAATAAGATTTACCGATTCATAAATACCGAATTTTACCGGTTCGGTATTCATGAAACGGTAAATCTAATGTAGGTAATTATTCTGTAAAAAATACCGAATCGGTAGGATTCGGTATTTACCGATCCTGTAATTACCGAAGCCCATAGGAATCAATGGCAAATACCGATTCGGTAATTACCGAATCGGTAAAATTACTGATTTGCCAAGGGGGACAGGGTGTCACTTTGACACCCTGTTGCACCCCTGTTCCTGGCTTGTGTGCCATGTGGCACACATGGCACAGGTGTACATGCACAGATGTGCATGTACACTAGAATTCGTTATTTACCATGCAATAGTATTACATGGTAAATAACGAATCGGTAATGGCCTGTGGCACTGTTTTCAGTGCCACCTACATCTGTATTTACTGATTCGGTAAATTTACCGAATCGGTATTTTACAGATTCTGTAAATTTACCGAATCGGTAAATATACCGATTCTGTATATTTTAATGCCCCTACATCTCCATTTGCAAATACCGGTCGGTAACGGCCAAAATCGGCCGTTACCGACCGGTATTTGCCGACCTACATCTGGCCCCTAATTCTGAGATTGGTGGTTCGTGGACCACCAAACTCAGGTTCGTGCAGCGGTGGCAGATAAACTACCATTGGACCGCTGCAAATGCCGGGAATCTGTGATCGCATCGGTCTGAGGCCCGCAATATGCTGGCAGAACCGCGTTTTCCACCACCACAGTTTTCATGGCAGAAAGCCAGCCATGAAAACTATGATGGTAAGGAAACTAAGGAGGCCCCACAGGGCCCCCTGTTGCATCAGGGCCATGGGGATGCCTGCAGGGGGACAATGGTGTGCCCTCCTGTGTGCATGCGCATGAACGGGTTTTGGTGTTCCCACTGCGGTGCCTTTCTAATAGGCACCACCATGGGGCCGCCAAAGGACAGCCAGCCAGACCTGGAGAAAACTCCTAATCTGGCGGTTGGTCGGCACACAAGTTTGGTAGTGTGGGAGCAGGACGCTGGCATGGGGGCCCGCTCCCACAATGCCAAACTCGTAATCAGGCCCTTTAGAGACAAAATAATTCACAAGGAACTCAGAAATAACCAAATCAAAATTTGGAAGCTAGACAAACGGATCGGAATTGGCACATAATAACTGGGACTGTTTTAAATTTTACACCCAAAGTCACCTCCTCCACACCAAGGCAGAATCTTTTGGGCTGAGATAAGAAAACATTTCTGTGGATTAAGTGCTTCTAAGGAAAGTCTTGTTAGTGAAGGTAAAAATGTCTCCATCAAAGTAAAAACTGTCTGGCTAAATTAAAAAAAACTCTAAGCCTCTACTTGATGCTTTTGAAAGAGTAACATTACTAAGGCATTGATTTGGGTAAATCCCACCCTGTAGGATCACAGATGAAAGTCAGCGCTGTCCATTGAAGATAGTGCCCGTAGCTGCAAGTTGCGCTTTAATAATTAAGAAAATTTCTTAAATTAGTCCACTTCGCAACTGTTTATGTAAATTGAAATTGCTTTTGCTTCATAGTTATTTACTTTCACGTTGTAATGTTGTGAGTAACTAAGTGAACGTTGGCAACGTGTAGACGTGGATGGGGATTGGGATGGCCCCAAGGCATTGGAAGTGTATTACTTTCATGCAATGGTTTGAGGGCGGAGACTACAATGATGTGAAGAACATTGCTGACAGGTCTCCTATTAGAAATTTAATGAGGGCCTGTTAGGAGGCTGCTGATTACTTGTGTTTCCAGAGTAGTGCAGGTTTGGTTGATGGGCAATGTGAGGCTGAGACTGTAGTTTCTGTTGATCAGGTGGGGGAGTCTCCAGGCAGGTCCTTTCCTTTGTTTGTCTGATTGCTGTGACAGGAATACTGAATCATAGACAGATGCAAAATCTTGTGCTTCATTGTGCTTATGTTATGGGAGTTGAAGGTTGGAGGCGGACCCGGGGCTACCTGTCATGAGAAGCATTCATTAACACCCACCAACTCACCAAAACTGCTTTCTTATCAGAGGGAAAGTGAAGGATGATCTCTCAGACATTAAAAATGTAACCTTCCTCTTTCAGTGGTTACTCCATCAGATTTTATGGGAAAATGAAACCATATTTAAATTGTGTTTACCCATGGCTAGTGACGGCGTGTGTGTGTGTATATGCTTGTGTTCTCATGGCAGACAGTTGCATTATAACACATGCAAATGATGTTGTTTCCTTCTAAAGTAAAGACGATACATATACATCTAAATAACTATATTACCAAGTAAGTAAAACTTATATTTAAAATAAAATATAATCGTTATTAGACTTAAACAAATAAAATGGTAAATAAATATTAAAACACTATCCAACTTCTAACTCTTTACATAGACTTCCACAAAAACTACAATGTTAAAAATTATAAACTGCCAAAAAATAGCAACTATCACAAACCAGCAAAAATATATAACAAAGTAAGTATGCATAAATTAATAATAAGATACACACTCCCCAAATAGCAAGCAAAAATAAACCTAACTGCCTCAAACTATAGAAACTACCAACACATGAAGCTTACGTTTTGCTTTCAAGAAACAGAAAAGAAAGCACCTACTCCACATTAGAACACCCTCAATGGAAACGATGCAATACCGTGTGAAACATCTAAACAGAAAATACTTTTTTTTTAAATTCTTTTTATTAACAAAACAACAAAGAAAAACATCAGGTGACATTTAGCAGCTCTTGCAAATTTCCATAATGACATTCCACACATTCAAAATAATATATACGTAAAACAGGTAATGGATCAAGGGGACGCATGCGCCTCCACTTCCTCTAGGCGTATCGGGGGCACACAAACATCTCCACAGTAATGATTCCAATCCTCCCAGACCTTCTCCCACTTCTCAGGACACCCCCTAGCAACGTAGACTGATCTTTCCCTGAACATGCACCAATCCAAGTCCTCCACCCACTTCTCGTTCCAGGGCGGCTGGCTGGCTCCCCACAACTGAGCAATATTACGCTTAGCTATCATGCATGCCAACGTCACCCAACGTTGCTTTCTATACAGATTCAGATCCGCGGGCTCCCAAACATTCAAAATACACCTGCGGGCCTCCGGCCGTATCTCCACCCCCAGGACGTCTCGTAGCGTATCATGGATCTTCCCCCAATATGCCTGCACACCAGTACAGTGCCATAATATATTAATGAATGTTCCGAGGCATTCCCCACCCTCCGAGCGACCCATACGGACCAGACAAGGCCCCGTGACATATGACCTGTGTAGAATCTTTAGTTGTACCAATCTGATCCTCATCTGAATCGCTACCACCCGCGGGGAGGAAACCACCTCCCACCAATCCTCATCATCCAGCTCCAACCCATTCTCGCTCCAGTGCAATCTTATAAGTACCAGTGTGTCCTCCATATTGTTTATAAGCTTCTTATATATTAGCGAGATGGTCTTCTCGGGCGGTGACCGTCTAACACCCGGTCCTTGAGAGGGGAGGCGTCGGGAATTATTGTGCCCTTGGGGATGTGTGTATGTAGTGTGTGTCTGATCTGAAGGTAACGGTAGTACTCACAGTCATGAAGGTGGTATTGTTGCTTAAGGGAACTGAATGTGGTGACTGTGCCCGCCCCCAAACATCTTTAATCTGTGTAATCTCAATGAGGTCCCATTTGTCAAAACCTTTAGATTTCCATAAACTTCCCAACTTCTCCAAGCTCCACAACGGGGTGGCAAGTGTGAGATTCCCCTCCCACTTCAGGAGTCTATTGGCCGCACAGAAAATACTTTTAAGTATACAAAATAGAAGCAGCTGCATATGTTTCCATGTACATAGCAAACGCACAAACTTCATAATATTATATATATATTTATACTATCACACTACTTTCAGATACAATGACAGAAGCTGTAAAATGTATCACTTCACAGGAGGGAAAGCATTTCCCAAGGGCCAGATTACGAATTCGGCAGTCCATTGGACTGCCAAACCCGTGACGGCGGTGGGACCGCCACAGGCTCGCTGCAACCACCGAGGATCATGGATCCCGCTGCGGTGGTGCAGCGGTGAGAGGCTCTAATATTCGACACAGTTTTCATGGCATTGAGCCCTTTGCTAGAGATGTGAAGAAAGTACAGGCGACCTACCACACATATTTTTAACTGCAAAATGTCTCTCCTGCTATGATCTAGAATACAATCACTGTTACAAAAAATATCAGGGTCAGCAATAGAAATTGATTTCTTGACGTTGAGAGAGCGCAAATCGAAAAAAAAATTAGAAGTGCACCATATTTACAAGCACGTTGCAGTAGTTCAGTAAAGATTACATAAGAGTGTCGAATTTATAGAGTGAAAATACATAAGAGTGTTTAATTAAAATAGAGTGCATATATCAGTGTGAAAAGCTAATGTAGAAGTGTGTAGAGATGTTAGAATAATGTTGAAATCCCATGTTATGTGGCTGTTGTAGAGGAGAATGTAATACTGCTAAACGTAGAAATGTGTAGGCCACATGGCAGTTCACAGAGAATGAAGGGTGCTGTTATACTTTCACATGATATGGATTTTAATGTTGTTATAATTCAAAGTATTATTGATCATAGAACTGAAATATATGTTTTATAGAAGTGTTTCATATAACCATTGTGTGTAATGAGTTAGAATACTGTTTAGACTAAGAAATTAAAGGTTTATAGAGTGCGCAGGCCCGTTTCATGTAATTCTAATAGGCCTGAATAGATAAGTTCATTTCTTTTGATCTGCATGTGTTAGTTAGAGGAATGTCATGTTAAGCTTAAATTGCAGAGACTGCTCGATGGTTTACGACTTAGAAGATATGGTGGAGGCCGGAATTTGGGGCCCACTGTACAAGTGTCTGTTTGCAGGTGCGAGGAGGTTCCAATCAAGAGAGTGATGAATAGAGTTTTGTTCAGGGAGCCAGGCACAGGCCTGGAGGAGGCTTCAGGAATTTCCTGGGGGGTACCGTCCTGCCGGAGAAGAGCCTGAGAAGCAAGGTCAACGCTAACGATGGGCCCAGAGGAGTATCAGCATGGAAAATGCCAGAACAGACACCACGTGAGGGGCGTCTCTAAAGGGCGTTTCTATTGTAAATGTGATTTTTGTATTAGGGACAGCACCCCTGGGTGGAGTTAGGGCAGATGGTCTGAGGAACCTAAGAGAGCGGATGGGTAGGCAGATAGGATAACTGCGAGACACTGATTCACAACGAAGACTAAGGGAAGTGAGTGATCTTCTTTGGAAGTCACCACGGCTGACACCTTTTTAGGTCAAGATTTTACTAAGTAGGGATGTCACTTAGTCTAGTGTAGGGACAGTCTAATCTGGATTTTCTTCCTTTCTGTAAATGACTCATAAGCTACAGCTTGTGTCTATTCTTGAAACTCTGATGATTTTTGAATTGGTTTTGGTGATATTCTTCTGCCGACTAAGAGCATTTAGAAAATTTATGTTTGTATTGATACCAGTATATCTTTTGAACCTTATTTTGAGATGTTTGTATCTCAAGTTAACTTTGGCTTTATAATAAATTTTTAAAACTTATTCGTAGTAAGTGGTTCTTTAGAGTGGTGTAAGTCCTTAAACTGATTGATCTAGTAGTGGATTGCCTTTTACTTTATGACAGGTATCAACGGTTCAGTCGACCTGAGTTGGGATCTAGACCTATAGAAATAGATCAGAAATCCCGCCGTAACAGTTGGTAGCAGAGAGGATGGTTACCTTCTAGAGGAAGGTGATCTAGACTAGGTTAAGATTACCCCAAGGTCCCTAGAGATCGAGAGATGAGCAGCAGAAGAATCGCCTGCCGAAGAAGGTGCTGACGGTGCGAGAGAAAAGCAGCAGGGTCGGACGAGAGTGAGTATAACAAGGGTCATGTGTTGACAGATTGCGGTGTTTTTTGTTGTATTTGTATTGTAATGTCATGCGGAGTTGAATGCCTGTAGTGTGAGTGAGAGAGGGTTGTGAGCGCGCGCAACCTGGCTGGGGGAAAATCTTAAGTTCGGGGAAGAGCTTAAGTGGTTCGGGTGTATCGAACATCGAGAGTAGTTGTCGACCAGAGTAAAGGGGGTCATGAGGTACCATTGATCGCCCGCAGGACCGAGATAGGGGGAACGCAAGAGTGAGTGTGTGGGTAACGGACGCAGGTCGAAAGTTACCGTGTGTAAGTAACCTATCAGTTAAGGCGATTGTCTGGACGTACACGGAAAGACATTTCGTCAGTTAAGGTGACAATTACATTTAGACTGTGGGCGTACAGTCAAGGAAAGTGATCGCTTGGTCGGAAGTAATCATTTTTCAGAGTATGAATGGGACGCATGCATGACCGGGAGACGAGCGGAGAAAGGAGGGGAACTGCTGCGAAGGGGGACGAGTGACGTCAGCGAGAGCCGCGCTGAGATAGGCCGGTTGGTGTGACGTCAGCGAAAGCCGCGCTGTGATAGGCCAGTTAGCGAGAACCGTGCTGGGATTGGTGGATTGTCATCAGGAAGTAAACGAACGCGGAGAAAATAGAAATTTTGTAGATTTTGAACATGAAGTGTTTTATATGTTTGAGAGCGATCTTTAAGAGAAAAAGAAGAGAATCTTATTACGGGGAAGAGGCACCGCCAGAGGGTACACCAGCTCACTATATGGCAACGAATGTTGGGTTGCATACTATACTGTGGCTTGATACTTGGAGTAAGGTTACAGAGGGGAATGAGGAACTGACTTTTCCGAAATACGGAACGTTTAGACTAGAAGTGTTGCATCAGCTGAAAGCAGTTATGTCCTCATTGAGACCTTTGCCTAGACCAACACAGTTTGAGGCCCTTAATGCGTGGATTAGGGCGGCGCACGACAGGAATCAGAACAGACGCCAGGAAAGGGTAAGGCGATCAGTAAGGGCAGTGCAAGATGCCAAATGGGATGCGAAAGCCAAGAGATGGAGGGTACAGACGATCGAAGTGGATAAGTTGTACCCAGTGAGAGAGGTTACAGGAGAAAAGAGACCCATAGAAGAGGATGACGAGAGCGAGTCGGAGGATGGCCTAATAAATAGGTTGTTGATAGATAGACTGCCTCCGGACAATAGGGAGATAGAAGGTACTGAGCTCCCAAGGGAAGATAGGGTTGACATAGAAGGGAACAGGACACTCCCTATAACGAATTGGGTACCTACCAAAGGTGAGGAGACACCTCAACATAGTCCTGTACAGAGAGTAGTCGGAAGGGTTGTGGTGCAGAAGATGCCAGCAACAGAGAGGGTTGAGTCTTATGGATTGCCAGATGCTCTTCAAGTACCCGTTACCATAGGTCCTATAGTGTCGGTTTATCACCCAGAGAAAGGGAGAGAGGAAGAACAGGTACGGCTAGACAGAGAAAGAGTTGAGATGGAAAGGAGGAATAACACGACAAACGCCTGGAGGAAACTGCCAGGACCAATAACGTGGAGCACCCCATTGGATTCAGCAGTGGATCCCGTAGCAGAGCAGGGGGGTCAGAGAGGACCGATGGACCTGAGGGGACCACGGCCGAAATCCTATAAAGAGTTGAGGGCTGACTTGAAGGAATGGGATAGGTCCACAGAAGCACAGAACAACAGGTCAAGAGCAGAAGCTGGATGGGGAAGTCAGGGCAACGGGACATTATCTCACTGCGGGGCTAGCGAAAGCAGTCAGGAGTGGGACGGTAAAAGTCAGGAGAGTAGAGGAGTTACACGTCATATTGACGGTGGAAATGGGCAGGAGCAAAAAGGTAGAAGTGCGGAGTGTGGAGAGACGTCTCGTCTCATTCAAAGTGAGGGAGACCAAAGGACACAAGAGTACAGGGATAGGTTTAAGTGCACTCTCCACGCACCTGATGATAACGTACAGTACTGGAATTGTGGGAACATGGGGAACCGCGAAGGATCTTGCCATGCGTCGGGTGATCAGAGATCACAGACAAATTGCGAAAGCATGGGGAATAATGGAATGTCTTACCATGCACCGAGAGAAACCAGGCAGAATGGGAAATGTGGGACTATGGGAAATAGAGAAGTGTTTCACTATACACCCAGAGAGGATGGAACTGCATGTGACCTGGAGCGATGGGAGCATGGGAGGACTCCCCATAACACGCCTGAGCCCAGACGTAGGACTCAGAGCTGTGATGGGAGAGATGTAAATGGACTCTCTAGAGATAGCATACTGAAAGCTGTGATAAAAGCCAAAAGACTCGATGTGACCAGCTTAAAATCTGACCTGGACGAGATAATTGATGGTGTGTTGCCTTTAGAAAGGATTGACATGTACGAACAAGATGAGCTGCTGTTTATAGCAAAGGATGTTACTCGGAAGGCAAGAGCAACTCATGAGAAACTGTCTGAACTGGCAGACAAGTATATGGTAGATTTGTCCAGAACAAAGGCATTGCAGGGTAACCATAGGTTGCATTATTCAGATCAGGACTTAGATGAGAGGAGGACAACTGGATTAAAAACACACATAAGGGAACTGATCACAGGAATAAGAGCATGGAGAGATCTGGACAAATGGGAAGAGAGGTGGTCCAAAAAGGGAACTGTTAGGCGGAGCGCAAATGTGATGTCTCCGGAGGGAAGGCTACTGAAGATGGAGGCATTCCCTTTGCGAGAAATAGCGAATGGGAGTTATGTACACGTGCCCTGGAGTAGGGGAGATTTGGCTGCATTTACCAACTCATTCCCGAAGTTAAGGGAAAATCCCGTAGAGTGGTACAAGCAGGTAGAGAGGTTTGTCAAAATTTCAAAAGTACTGTGGATTGATTTGAACACCTTATTTGACATTGTGGTCCCAGGAGACTTGTGGATAGCATGCAAGGTTAGTGTCGAATGGCCAACTGCAGAACCAGAAAGGGATGCTCGTACTAATGGACCGTCAGAAACCGTAATGTTAAAATATGATAGGGTGATGACATGGCTGAAGGAGAAGGTGCCACCACAAGACATAGATTGAGTAAAAATAGACCGAACAAGACAGGAACCCAAGGAGACAGTTCATGAGTTTTATGAGCGATTGCTGAAAACGTTCAAACAATACAGTGGATTAGATGTAATGGATCCCAAGGATATAGGACAGTTTGTATCGAAGTTCGTTTTGGGGTTGAGACCTGATATTTGTTTGATGATTCAGCAACATTTAATTTGTTGGCAAAACAAACCATTGGATGAAATTCTGAGATACGCAAGGTATTGCAGTGATGAAATAGATTCCAAAGCAAAGAAACTAAAGGAGAAACTGATGATGGTACAGATGCAGTCGGCTGGAAAGGGTGGACAGCAGCAACAGGGAACAGAGACAATGGGACGGAAACCAAATAGTCAGAATAAGGACAGCGAGGAAAACTCAAGACCTAGAATAGACATTGCTACATTGAAAAAAAACGACAAAGTGTCACCAGTGTCACCAGGTGGGACATTGGAAACGCGAGTGTCCCTATAACCCTGAAAACGGAGAGCTAGAAGTAGAGGAGGAGGAAGTTCAAGAAGTTCCAGTTCAAAGGGTGACAGTGCCAAAGAGTAAGGTGGCCAAAGGGGGGACTTCGGCTCCACGAGCCCAGTTCCCGCAGCCACCAAAGATTACGACAGGGGGAAAGATCTATAGACAAATGCCTCTTTTTATAGACGAAGAAGAGTGTTACTATGTTGATCCATTGACGGGACGACGTGTAAGTAAAGAGGAGGACTGTACCCTCGGGGCAGTTCTAGAGGTGGATCAAAGAGGACCGTTTGTTGAGGCTGAAGTGGCAGGGTGTCCTACAACATTCTTAGTAGATACCGGAGCTACTCGATCAACTTTGAGATCGGCAGTGGTTCCAGATCTACCAATGTCGGGGGAAACAATTCAAGTGGTTGGAGTCGCGAATAGGAGAATGACTAACCCTTTGACGGAACCAGTGCTAGTGAGAATAGGAAACCACAATTATGAACATCAGTTTGTAGTATGTGATTCTAGTCCTGTGTGTCTGTTAGGAAGAGACTTATTGTGCAAACTGAACTGCACAATATACTGCACACCTCAGGGAGTGGAGGTACAGACTACAGGCGATGATGCTACCTTTAAAGTTGCAAATTCGAGAGTATGCGTAGAACTGTATCCTACCCTGACTGTGGAGGACCTTCCTCGGGACTTGCGAGATACAGTGTCATCAGAGGTATGGGATTTTACTGGAGAAGAAATAGGATTGATCAAAGGAGTAGAACCAGTGAAGATCATGGTAAAACCAAATGTTGAATATCCAAGAACGCCTCAATACAAATTGACCCCGGAGACGATTGCAGGAATAAAACCCGTAATCGACTCTATGATTCAACAGGGAATACTGAAGGAAATCGTGGGTAGTCCATGCAACTCCCCGATTATGGGTTTGCAGAAACCTAGTGGGAAATTTAGAATAGTGCACGATCTTCGAAAGATTAATAACATAGTTGTTTCATGTTGTCCAGTGGTACCGAATCCATCAGTGATATTGTTTCAAATACCATTCCAAGCTGAGTGGTTCACCGTGATAGATCTTTGTCAGGCTTTCTGTTCAATTCCATTAGATGAGGAAAGCCAGTATCTTTTCGCTTTTAAGCTGGAAAATCGTGTCCTAACATGGTGTCGTATCCCACAAGGGTATACAGAAAGCCCATCAATTTTCAACCAGCTATTGAAGAAAACCCTTGAAAGTCTAGTACTGCCACAGAACTCGGTTCTGGTCCAGTACATAGACGACCTACTTGTTGCGTCAGGAACGGAAGAAGCTTGTAAGATAGATACCATCGCCTTGCTGAACCATTTAGCTGAAAATGGGCATAAAGTATCTCCGAGCAAATTGCAGTACTGTCTGACAGAAGTACAGTACTTGGGTCACCGGATAGAAAAAGGAAAGCGCAAGGTGTCACCAGATAGGATAGAGGCGATAATGAAGATGAACGCGCCTACGACACAGAGAGAAGTCAGGATGTTCCTAGGAATGGTTGGTTATTGCCGACAGTGGATAGCTAACTTTTCCCTGAAAGCAAAACCCTTACAAAAACTGACGCACAAGGAGGTGAGTGATCCGGTACCATGGGACAAGGATTGTTTAATGTAGTTCCTACAGCTGAGAGAGGACTTGTGCCGTGCTCCAGCTTTGGGGATGCCTGATTACGAAAAACCATTTTCACTTTACTGCTGCGAAAGAGAGGGTTGTGCTTTGTCAGTTTTAGTACAAACTCATGGAAATACCCGTAGACCAGTTGCATACTTTTTGGCTACTTTAGATCTGGTAGCCGCAGCGTTGCCAGGATGTCTCAAATCCGTTGCTGCAACAGGTGTCAGCATTGAAAGGTGTGAAAATATAGTTATGGGACACCAATTAGTGGTGTATGTACCTCATTCTGTAGAACTGTTAATGACCAAGACCAAGACACAGCACTTAACCAGTAATAGGCTCACGCGCTACGAGCAAATTATTCTTGCTGCGGAGAATGTGACCATTAAGAGGTGCTCTGTTTTGAATCCTGCTACATTGATGCCACTTCCTAATGATATAGAAGGCGAAGAATGTGAAGATCACGATTGCCTTGATGTGACTGAACTATGCACCAAGCCAAGACCAGATATTGTGGACGAGCCGTTGACTGACCCTGATGAAATTTTCTTTGTTGATGGCTCATGTTAAGAGACGATACTGGTCGGTTGAGAGCAGCTTATGCTGTTTGCACCATTACTGGAGTTGTGGAAGCCGCTTGCCTGGAAGGAGTACACTCCGCTCAGGTAGCCGAAATCATTGCATTGACACGTGCCTGTTTAGCAGGTAGCAAAATTAGAGTCACCATTTATACCGATAGCCAATATGGTTTCGGTGTGGTTCATGATTATGGGCAATTGTGGTCTCAGAGAGGTTACATGACCTCCTCTGGTTCGCCTATCCGAAATGGGGAATTTGTGCGACTGTTGTTAGAAGCATTACAAGGTCCAGCAGCAATTGCGATCGTTAAATGTGTAGCCCACACCAAAAATACAGATTTTGTGTCGCAAGGTAATCGATATGCAGACGAAGTTGCTCGCTACTGCGCGGAGCAAGGATATTCTTTCACGGAAGTGGAAGTAGGTGGGACTCAGGAAAAGACAGAGTTAAACATGATGCTAGAAACAGTTGATACTTGGGATGATTTAAAAGACATGCAAGAGAAAGCACCTGATTCTGAGAAAAAGGTATGGGAAACAGCAGGTTGTGTGAAAAGTGAAATGGATTTGTGGGTTTCAGCAGATGGAAGGGCAGTATTACCTGATGAACTAGTGAGCCCAATGGCACGACAGATACATGGTCCAGTACACTTAGGAAGGGATGCCATGCTGAGGTTATTTAGGCAGACTTGGTATAATCCTAGGTTTAGGATTGCAGCAGAAGCAGTGTGTCAAAGATGTGTCACCTGCCAGCAATTGAACGTAGGGAAAAGAACACCAGTTACAATGAGTCACATTGGGAGGTCTGGGGGGCCTTTCAACAGAATGCAATTAGATTTTATTGAGATGCCAAAAATCAACCGCCTCAGGTATGTTCTGGTGGTTGTATGCATATTTTCCAGATGGGTTGAAGCATACCCTACACGCAGGTGTGACACACTCACAGTAGCAAAGTTGTTGCTTAGAGAGTTGATCCCGCGCTTTGGGGTGCCGACCTCCTTGGAATCAGACTGAGGAACTCATTTCAACAGCGAAGTTGTGAAGATGCTTTGCTCTGCATTAAACATTGATCAGAAGTTGCACTGTAGCTATCGACCAGAGGCTTCAGGTATCGTGGAGCAGATAAACGGAACTCTAAAGTCCCGAATAGCCAAAGTATGTTCATCGACGTCCTTAAGCTGGCCTGATGCTTTGCCCTTGGTACTCATGAGTATGCGTAGCACACCAGACAGGAGGACAGGTCTCTCTCCACATGAGGTTTTAATGGGGAGGGCAATGAGACTTCCGTCTGTTCCAACTACAGCTTTGTTGAATATTACAGATGATCTGATCCTGGATTATTGCAAGGGACTTTCTGATGTCATTCATTCTGTGTCTCTTCAGGTGCAGGCTGCTGAAGTTCCATCTTCAAGAGACCTATGTCACGACTTGTGCCCTGGTGACTGGGTCCTTGTGAAGAAACACGTCCGGAAGAACTGCCTAGACGTGCGTTGGAAGGGGCCCTACCAAATAATCCTGATAACGAATACTGCTGTAAAGTGTGGAGGGCTGCCAAACTGGATTCATGCTTCCCATACTCGAAGAGTTCCAGCACCCTTAGAAGAAACAGCTCCTCTCACAGATGAAAATCCAGCTGTGGACGGCGAACCACTAGAGGGGATCAGTCAAGCTGTGGGGGTGTCGGAAGAAATTGGGAGTGCTACAGACCCAGAAGAAGAAAGACAGGACGACAGTGAAACTGAAGTTGCCACCGAAGGAGAAAGTTGCTGTGAATACGGCTCAGACACAGATCAAGACAAGAGTGATCAAGAACCGAGTGTGAGGACAAGACATAGGAGAACAAGGCGTGGAGAAGCTAGTTGGCCTGAAAGAAAGACGAGGCCAAGCTTGAAGCCAACTCCAGAGAGAACTCTTGCTCCTATATCTGAAGACTCGGAACTGGACGGAGGTGCACAAAGACAGGAACAGGAAGGTCCGAGAAGATCGAGGAGGGTGCGAGTGCCCTGCAGAAGATACGCTACTCCTGAGTGGACCTACCTAGCTGCAGATGTCCAGTGCACGGAGATCTGGGAGGGTGAGGGAAGTGACATTGACCAGTACTGACCCAATCATGGAAGTAGTGTTGTTGATACCCGGAGTGGAGGTCGAAGGGTTGCTGACACTCACTATCCCTAATCCTCCTTATCTGAGCAGGATAAGAGAACTGGTTTTAAACAGAATAGAATTTCCGACTTTTTGTTCAATGAGGCCAACACCCGAGGAGATCATTCTTCGTTTGGAAATATTAGAATACGTGATTAGAGCCGCTGGAACATGTATCATTCCAGATTGTTAAAGACTTTGTAAATAAACAGATTGAAAGATGACCTAGCGCCAAGTGGAAGAAGAAGAAATTTAGGGACTTCCCATTTAGTGGACGGAGAAGGGCTAGGGTTGTCTGTTGCTATAGAACTCAAAGACTGATCTTGCGGAAGGGATTATCAGCTTCCAGATGTGGTTCGGAAAGGCTGAATAAGCAAAGAAAAGAGACTTTGTATTGTGAAAGAAAATCAGAACTACACTGTCTTGAGATCATGGAGGCTGGCAACCCAAACCGCAGGACAAAATGCATAGTAGGCACACTTTTAGTGGGAGTAATTTTCCTTATAGTTTTAGTAGTTACTATATCATATGTAGTGGGAAATGAAAATGAAGAAAAGGCAACAAAGGAAGCAAAAATTGTATCGATACAGAAACCTACTACTGCTGGTCAAAGGGGGGACAATACAGAGAAGGATAAAGCTTTACTAGCGGCAGAGACTCGTAGGTTGCATATGGATGAATCACAGGGAAATTTCAAATCAAATGCATATGCTAAATTGCTTTATGAATATATTTATGCTATGGAGGCAAAAGATTGCTACGTGTGCATGCAATTGCCAGCCTCTGTAGACGAAGGTATTAGATATCATCATCTTCCATTGACTTATGGAATCACATGTAGTTTGTTGCTCAGTATATTTTATGAACGTGATGGGTTTGAGTATTATTTTTCAAATTTTGATGCTGTTTTACCAGAAGTTCCAAACTACAAGCACATGTACAAGTGGGATTATTAATTGAGTGAAGATAGACTAAAGAAATGTTTCATTCCTTGGAAAACGTTAGATACTTCACATGCCCGAAGAAATAATTTGACTTGTAAAGTGTCGGAAATTGAGAAAAGGTTTATAGGGCAGGTGGATGATCGGTACAGGAGACAGAAGATCTTAAAAGCTTCAGGCCAATGGAAAACAGATTGGACAGAGGAAGAAAGGTCACACCAAAGAAAGGGTAGTAATGGTCCAATAGCTTTAGATCGAGAGAAAAAAGGGAAACTGTGTATATATAGGGGTAAAACCTATGATGAGAATGTGTTTGTGGGAGAAGTAAATTATGAACATGCTTTCCAATTAGAATATTATACCAAGAATTTCTTGAAGGGAATGCAGGTGATCCCGAATGTATATTTTGTTTGTGGAAGAAATGCATACGTGAAACTACCGGATAATTGGTATGGATCATGTTATTTAGCAATTGTCTTCCCCAAAATATACCATGCTAAGGATCTAGAAATTATAGAGGGAAGAACTCAAGCTAGAGGAAGAAGGGATGTAAGCGATGAGGAGGTAGTTGGAGACGTATTTGGTGCTATGTTTCCTCTTTTAGGGATAGTACTGAATGATGTCAAGATCAGAAGATTGGCAACAGTTGTAGATAGGTTGTCCGCCAGTACTGCTAGATCATTAATGCTGGTGGAGGGAGAGATGCAATCGATAAGGGCAATG
Organism: Lissotriton helveticus; assembly: GCF_964261635.1. Lineage (NCBI taxonomy): Eukaryota > Metazoa > Chordata > Amphibia > Caudata > Salamandridae > Lissotriton > Lissotriton helveticus. Next base: position 397,956,143 of record NC_136057.1, read on the forward strand.
GTTCTTCAGAACCGACTTGCTCTAGACGTTCTGTTAGCCAAAGAGGGAGGAGTCTCTACTTACATTCCAGACAATTCAAAACCTTTAGAAAAGTATATACGGAACATCACTAAGATTCATCATGAGATTGAGGATTTGACACAGGTAAATGTGTGGGAAAAAGTAGGTCATGGATTGGGTAAAGTTGGAGGTTGGTTCGCCAACCTAGGAGAGGGTTTCATTTGGTACATACTGAAACCTATCATCATAATAGTGATTTGTATAATCACTTTGTGGGGATTGGTGCGGCTGTACCAATGGTATAGATCAAATAGGTTGCAGAGATCCATGAGAGAGCAGGAGAGGAGATTAGCTGCGATGCAGGATAATCAGTACAGGAGTCTGAGGGCTCTAGAGATGATGAAACGAGAGAGGACTGCAACGAGTGCAGTTTGAATTAGTTCATACCTCAGGGATGGTGTTGTGATGGTGATGACTACTAAAAGTCATCAAAGGGGGGAACTGAGAGAGCGCAAATCGAAAAAAAAATTAGAAGTGCACCATATTTACAAGCACGTTGCAGTAGTTCAGTAAAGATTACATAAGAGTGTCGAATTTATAGAGTGAAAATACATAAGAGTGTTTAATTAAAATAGAGTGCATATATCAGTGTGAAAAGCTAATGTAGAAGTGTGTAGAGATGTTAGAATAATGTTGAAATCCCATGTTATGTGGCTGTTGTAGAGGAGAATGTAATACTGCTAAACGCAGAAATGTGTAGGCCACATGGCAGTTCACAGAGAATGAAGGGTGCTGTTATACTTTCACATGATATGGATTTTAACGTTGTTATAATTCAAAGTATTATTGATCATAGAACTGAAATATATGTTTTATAGAAGTGTTTCATATAACCATTGTGTGTAATGAGTTAGAATACTGTTTAGACTAAGAAATTAAAGGTTTATAGAGTGCACAGGCCCGTTTCATGTAATTCTAATAGGCCTGAATAGATAAGTTAATTTCTTTTGATCTGCATGTGTTAGTTAGAGGAATGTCATGTTAAGCTTAAATTGCAGAGACTGCTCGATGGTTTACGACTTAGAAGATATGGTGGAGGCCGGAATTTGGGGCCCACTGTACAAGTGTCTGTTTGCAGGTGCGAGGAGGTTCCAATCAAGAGAGTGATGAATAGAGTTTTGTTCAGGGAGCCAGGCACAGGCCTGGAGGAGGCTTCAGGAATTTCCTGGGGGGTACCGTCCTGCCGGAGAAGAGCCTGAGAAGCAAGGTCAACGCTAACGATGGGCCCAGAGGAGTATCAGCATGGAAAATGCCAGAACAGACACCACGTGAGGGGCGTCTCTAAAGGGCGTTTCTATTGTAAATGTGATTTTTGTATTAGGGACAGCACCCCTGGGTGGAGTTAGGGCAGATGATCTGAGGAACCTAAGAGAGCGGATGGGTAGGCAGATAGGATAACTGCGAGACACTGATTCACAACGAAGGGAAGTGAGTGATCTTCTTTGGAAGTCACCACGGCTGACACCTTTTTAGGTTAAGATTTTACTAAGTAGGGATGTCACTTAGTCTAGTGTAGGGACAGTCTAATCTGGATTTTCTTCCTTTCTGTAAATGACTCATAAGCTACAGCTTGTGTCTATTCTTGCAACTCTGATGATTTTTGAATTGGTTTTGGTGATATTCTTCTGCCGACTAAGAGCATTTAGAAAATTTATGTTTGTATTGATACCAGTATATCTTTTGAACCTTATTTTGAGATGTTTGTATCTCCAGTTAACTTTGGCTTTATAATACATTTTTTAAACTTATTCATAGTAAGTGGTTCTTTAGAGTGGTGTAAGTCCTTAAACTGATTGACCTAGTAGTGGATTGCCTTTTAGTCTATGACAGGTATCAACGGTTCAGTCGACCTGAGTTGGGATCTAGACCTATAGAAATAGATCAGAAATCCCGCCGTAACAACGTCAACACTGGGGCTCTACAGTAATTCCCTTTCCTCGAAAATATCTGGCAACTCTGCACTACTAGTGGACCTCCTCATATCACTGGGGACTAAAACTATTCTCGCAGACTGTACAACGACAGCCCGAACCCCTTTGAAAAATGGTACAATCTACTATGCTCTATCCAAAGTGCTGACAACCTACTTCACTCAAGATTTCATTCCTCCAACGAACCTAGACTGCTATGTGATGCTGTAGAACAATATTACAAGAAAACAAACCACCATGAACTTACACTAGTATTTCCCCCCACGCTAAGGGCCATCAAGGTCTCCACACCCCATGGTGCAAGTGCGTCTCCAACTCAGAGCAGCCCCCTTCCCATGCTGCATCCCCCCCATACCAACCTCTTTTTCCCTCTATTCATGTGTGCATTTTGTATACTTTATCTCTCTCTCTCTCTATGAGTCAACTTATTTGGCAAGTTACACTCCGATGAAACAGATTTCAAATACACAATATTATTACTCCTTATATCCCACACTATTTATTGTCCTGGCTTTGTCTTAGGAGGCCTTCTGACATAACCATCAAACCTGGCATTCCATGACATTTTGTGCTCAAATTGTACTCTAACAGGGTGGTCCACATTCTGTTGTCACTTATTGTGATCTTTTTTCATATAAAAATAAAATTCTTCGAAATCAAAAAATTTGTCAGCACTGATCAATAATGCTGACTTAGTACTACTGAGTGGCTGAAGCATGATTGAAGGGGATCAAGATAGGAAAGTGTCTCTGTAAAGGAAGATAGCCGTAGATTGACATGTTTTTCAAGCACTTTGGAGAGAAGTAGCACAAAAGAGAAACAGGACAATTATTGGAAACGATTTGAGGTCTTCAATACGGTCATTTGGAGGGTTAGTGTTTACCTGTAAGGATTTTATTGTGTTAACTTTTATTTTAACTAGGTCATCTATTCATTCGTGTTCCACTTTACTGATGTTTGTACAAAATATACTTAAGTTAATTAAGGGCAAGAACATAATTAGCGTCCGAATCAGAAACATCTTTCTGCAACTAAGTTAAAAATAGGCACACACAACAACACAATTTCACAGCAAAAATGTAATCCGACCCGATTCAGTAAATCTGGAAACGTTCCATTTTATGGTCGATTATGGGATGATATGTTATGTTCTTTGCATTTGCAAAATGCACTATCACCTGTGAGGGAATTCTGGCGCTGCTCACACATAGACTCTAGAACCGAAGGCACTTTGAGCCATCCTGAGTGAGTACTTCTGTAACCACTGGTGAATACTGACTAATTTGCTGCTTTGGGTCTAATTCATAGGGATGTGTCTTTGACAATCCAGCCACCACCTCATCAGTGGTCTGACCGCCCCATTATGACTTTGGCGGTTGGACCGCTGTAGCCGCCAGGGAACCATTGTTCCTTGGTGGTGGTGTGGCGGTCATGATGACACAATATACTTGGTGGGACCGCAAAAGTCCCGCCAAGTATATTTCGAATTTCAGGATCGCCAGCGGTGTCATGGAGGTTCTTCCTCCATAAAACTGCTGACGGTCACGAAACGGCCCCCTCATGTCCCATGTATGGGGGTGCATGCAGGGGGGCACATGTTGTGCTCCCCCCCAGTGTGCATACATACCTTCATTCCAGAATGACATGCACTTTACTGTCCATGACATGCTGGAATGTGCTATGGCTGTCCTCCGGCTGCGCCTTTCTAAGGCATACAAAGGTGACTTTGAAAGTAACCGCCCACCTGCCAGACCAGGAATAACTTGTAATCTAGCGGGCAGGCAACAGAGAGTTTTGACGGTCCTGGAGAAGAGTGGCGCTGTGCCGCTCACACCAGAACCGCCAAAATTCATAATCAGACCCTTTGTGGGTATTCGCCAACAACAGTAGAAAATGTTTTCACTTTGGAGAAAAAAAAGATTTAAAGCCAAATGTACCTGTGCATCACATTTCTGTATGCTTTCACTTTACATTTCCGTATGTAGAAACGCGTACACGTGAGTAGTCCTGGGAATTTGCTGCAGCAGTAGATTGCCAAGGATACTCCTGGAATCCTTTTTGAAGTCCAGAAAAGTCCGATATTTGCAACAAACATACTAGTAACATTCTGCAAGCAAATGTTCTGCTTTTTGTCCATCACTTGTGAATAGGGCCCTATGTTGTTTATTCATAGAAAAAGATTTCTGCATTTCTGTGTTTGTGAATGTTGTGTCTGTATACATGCCAGTGGAGGAAGGGGTTAAAAAGTACATGATGATAATGGCGTGATATGGTGAATGGGATACTATTCAGTACTGTTCTATCCAGGATACAAGGGAAACCGCCTGTATGTACAGCACTTGCTGATACCAGAGGCTTCTAGTTGGCGACCCAGCTCTTCAAGTCATGTGGAGCATTTGCGATTTTCTGAAACATGTGACAGGAAAGCCTAAGAACATACCTTATATACATTCACCTACTTACTAGAACGTTGGCAGTTTGATTGTTAGAGTAATGTATTGCCAAATGCGTAGAAATATTATGAAATTCAAACAGGTCTTTCCACATTCTATTGAGGATCGAATGAGAAATCTTAATGGGGCATTACATCCTAATCTTAATGTGAAAAAACCCCCAGAATTAAATTAATTCAAGGCTGCTACAATAGCCAAGGTGGGGATGCGTTTGTCAAAAAACATGTTATAATTCTATCCTAAACTATACATTGGATAGAGGCGCACAAAAAAATGATTCAGAATAATTATTTTCGATCCAATGATTGCAGAAGGACAAAGTTAATAACAGGAAGAGCAAAATAGGTAATACTCAGGTGACCCAATGGCACTGGATCTGCCATTTCAGACAACTTTAACTCATACCCCAAACTGCTACTTCTAGACTTCTTGCTGCATATAGTAATCTCTTGTAACATGTTTGAAGCCTTAAAACTGACTACTTGGCCACAGGTTAGTGGTTAATATGATCGAAGAAACAAAGCGGGATGCTTTATCAATAACCATGGTCACTCTAAATATGAGACTGAGGGTATCTCTTAACTTGGGTGCTAGCTCATCTATCATTGTCCCCTCCGTTAACCCTCCCTACTTTCAATCACTCTCTTACTCTGATTGGTCAGTTTAACCCCCCTAATCTCGAAGTCAACTTCAAATTGATGTTTCTGATGCTCCCTGATTTCTTTGGGATATGATATAAAATAGTTCTTGCCAGGACAATAAGGATTTTTCTGTGTATCACCATTTTAAGACAAGTGTATGTTTAAAAAAATGACTCTTGCTGCGCGACACTGCATGCGCAGTGTACGACAGGCCCGAGCCCTAAAAATGGCAAAATGTGTTTCAAAATAATTATTTTGAGCAAACTGTAAAAAAGCATTTAGAAAAATAAGAGCATGAGAACCAGAAAACACATGATTTATACCATCATGTTTTTGTGCAGCCATGTTTACTCTTACCTGACACAAGGTTTACCTTCGTCACTGCTTTCCAAGAAATCCAGGTGGAAAAGCCTTTTGTTGCAAATATAAATTATTTCATGCCATTCAAGTTACTGTATAGTGCACTGGCACTGCTTTCATGCTAATGCCTACTATGAAAGTGCGACTCAGCATGGATGCCTGCGCCGGGCATATACATACATCTCCTCATATTAATTATAGTCATTTGTATAGTGTAGCAACGCATTTTCTGAAGCATTGGACAGTGACAGGCAGTACGTCATCTTAAGATAGGTGATCTGAAAGAGCAAGTTTGAATCTCTGAAGATAACAATGAAATGGTGTGCCTACTAAACAGACCTTCAGACTATTGACAAATGGCCACAGGGCACCATCTTTCATTTCCAGTGAGTTGGATTTACTAACTACCACATGACTGGATTAGCCTGTCTGTACCTTAGATCTCTTTTTTCCATATGGTAACTAACAGGCTATTTCTTTTGCTTTTGTTCCAGCTATCCTCATGTACCTTGCCACTTAATAAAGGAGGCATCATGCGCTTAGAGTGCATAAGATGCCACAATATATTATGTAGAAAGGATTTTTTTCAAGCCACCTCACTTCAAAGAAATGAGATACATCTTCTGTGAGGCTCTGCAGGTTGTCTGGATCTCTTCTTCTCAGACCCAGGCCTTCTAAAGCCAGTCTTCCAGTGTTTGGATTATATGTTCCCACTCTGGCACAGAGGTTTTGCAACTGTTCAATCAAGCCGGGCACGATAAGCAGAAAGCTGTAACACGAAGCTGTTGGGTAGATTCTGGGTCCTGTATCAGTGCTTTAACTAATCTCAGACAGTAACCAGCATTTCATTTCACTTCACTGGAGGAAAGAACTGCTCTCATCCCATCCCCCACCCTCACCCCTCCCTGCAGCATCACAACTTCACTTTAAAATGCAATCAGCAAGAAGTAGAACAGAGCGTGGGAACAGACACTTGCATACACGGCAACAACACGGGAGCAATTCGCCATTTTAAGTCAAACAAAATAAAGAAATAAAATAAATAAATAAAACAAATTTGAGAACTTGTGAAAATGGTGATAATTAGCAGACACCATTGAACTGTCAACATGTTCGGCTTTGAGTAGCAGTCAGAGTGGCACTCCAAACTGATTTATACATAATACACTCATTTTCTACCATCTATAAAAATGGATCTTATATAAAAGTACCTGTGATTGTTGAACTTTCTTTAGAACCCACTATCCGTCCTGGCATCAACTGCAGGTGTTAAAGTAAGGTAGTAATTTATGTGACACAACTTTGGAAAAGACTGGCAGACTTTCAGGTGACAATGGGTAATGTGGTCTCTATAAAGGCTACTCAGTAGAATGCTGCAACAAAAAGAGGGGGTTCATGTGGCTGCACGGCCTGTATAAACCTAGAGCCCCCTCCTCAACACCTCCCTAGAGGCATAGCTCTCTCACTGCCCCTAGGTGACACAGCCTCATGCCCACTCTTGGACAGAAGGAAAGGGTGGCGCTGACGCATGTGTACATGGGAGAAGGGTCTGTTCTGTGCCCTCTCATAGTAAGAGCCAAAATGTGGAAGCCAGAAGGCTAATTGCGTGGTCACCTTGGCACCTGCTATAGCATCACCACGCCTCGATCCAGGTGCATCAGACTCTTTGAAACTTTTAAAAAGAACAGATGATGGACAGAGTGCTGAACAAAGCAGACATTCATGCTCAGTTACAGATCTGGATTAAATCCATCTTTTATTTGCTCGACATTCCATTGCAGTTTACCTCCAGCCATTTGCAAATCGGTCTTGACCCTGCTCCCCATGGCAACAGTCCAGCCCGAACTGCCAGGCCTAATCCTGCCTGGACAAGAAACAAGCATCCAGGGACTGTTTTCAGTGTATCACCCCTCATCGGCCATGCTAGCTTGAATCCGGTGGCACAGCAAGCACAGGACCCACGTCTGGGCATACCCGTCCCAAGTAGTTCAACAAATGCAAAAAGAACAGTTGATGGACAGAATGTTGAACAAACCAAACATTCACCCCCCAGCCATAGATCTGGGTTAAATCCATTGTTTTTTTACTTTGAAACTCTGACAACAAGGCATGAGGGATCCCTGGAAGAATGTGTGCCTCAAAAGAGTAAAACATCAGCGTACAACAAAGCAACAACAAAACTTGGTGAGAAGTTGGCAAGCTCCCCACATCACCATGAGCGAATAAATGAATGGAAACATAATCTCAACATGGCGGAAACCACTGGCCTGAAAGAAGCTAACTGAATGCACTATCAACAGCCACCGCCCCAAGTGGGTCACCTACACTTTCTCATGGCACCACGGCATCCAAGGAGGTGTGCGCATCTCACTCTATAAATCAGCAGTGCAGAGCATCTTGTTGCAAATAAGGCAGAGCCAGAACAAGAACCATAGAGTTAAGTAATGTAGGTAATTTACAACACATCTCTCTCCCGATTTCATAAACAATGCCCACAGTCAGTATTCCTGGTTGGACATTCATACCACATCTGCCCACTCAGAGGCGAGTACAGACAAGGTGAGCCAATGAAATGCCTCCAAACGTGAAACCAAACAGCACAATGTTGATTAAAGCCTGAAACACTTCAAGCAATGTGAAAAGCCTTGTCTGTGGTGCAGTGCCTGTCATTCTGAAGAAAGCCATGCCGAGATATGGTCGCCGCGTCACGCACCCATCAGATATCATTAATGGGAAGAAGGAAAGTAAATATAAAAAAAAGCTTTCAGGCACTTACCTTATCCTCTAACCGGATCAGTCTGGCTCCTACCGTGTAGTATCCTTTGTCTACCCCTTTCTCTAAAGACAAAAATCGGACATTCTTTGAACAAGAAGCAAGCAAAAACGATAAAATTATACTTAATTGGCTGCAAAAAGATCATCATAATTACATTATGTCAAAAATGAAGATATCCAGAATGGTAGTATTTACTGGAAAATGTTTATGAAAGTCCTCTAAGAAAGGGCCTTTTATACGTGCATAAGAGAAACTCGGGAAAAAAAGTGGTGACTTTATAAAAGTGTGTTTTGACGTGGTTAAGCAGAAAACATGAGTTTATCTCAGCACAACCTGGTACAATCGGTGCAAACCAAAGGTCCTGCGTTAAAATTACTACAATCGGATCACACCAAGAGTCTAACATTATGTTAAAAGTACTTACTGCTTGGCTCCGCCTTTTGTTTTGTAGATGAAGAAGAATGAGTTGGACTCAGCGATGGACATTGTAAAAAAACATCAGACTCTGCTTATTGTGGACTTCAGAAATACGAACCATGGCGAAGGTGATAGCCAATCAGGAACAGGTCCCAATTACAGGCAGTTACATGCCAGACACAGCTGAAATCTGGCATCATAGCACCCTGGTTTATATTTCTTACAAATTTCAGAAATTCCATTTATTATGACAGAGATGCTTCTGATGCCAGCACGGGATAAAAATGCCCAGAATTCCTGCCCTACTGTATGTATAGGCATCTTCATGAGACAAATATGCTGCTAGGCAGGATGGCCAATGCTTTTTGCATCGGCTGGTCATGGACATTTAGGAAGACCCATGTGCAACACTCTTTCTATGGCCTATGGGCTCCAGAGCAGCTTTGAGAGTAAAATACACCATTCCCCAAAAATCTCAAACCTTGCAGGCCAATCCAAAGGAGAGGAAAGCGTTCAACAGCCCCCAGGTGTCAGGCTGGGGAAGGGGCCACGCATTCATACTGAAACACATGGATTTGTTTTTAATTTTTATACAGCACGATTTTGGCCCAGAGCTCTCCAAGATAATGAAAGTTCGCAAGGAATGACAATCTCACGTTAGCAATGGTAAGCACCAGATCAGTACATTATAGAAACAAAGGGGCGGGGCGTATTCCGACAAACTGCATTTTGTCGTACGTTTAGTTGTACTACAATGGTATTACTAATGCACTACAAAACGCATGTCACTAACCCACCTGCAGAGGTTTGTGCCTCCCCCGCTCCCAACTGTTATCCGAGATCTCCACCACGACAGCAGATATCTCCGCACACGTAGGTGTATGTTGTAGTTGTAAATGTGGGAGGGCTGAAAATGGGGAAGACTTACTTCTACATTTAACGGAGTTAAGGAAGAATACCGAGGGTTTGGGCGGTATCTCGGCATAAATTTTAGCAGGTTAAAACTCCCTATACTTAACTGGATAGAAAGGCCTGTTAAATACCAGGACATATGGGTTTTGGTGAGGTAAGCTCTAAAATCCACTTTACTGGGGAAAAACTCACAAAAGGCGCGTTTTTTTAGAACCGATAAATAACGTACCCCAATGTATCATTCTCCATCAGGGTCGATAAATATCGCAACTAATAGTGGCCAACTCATTACGACGGCCATTGTTTCTTCGTCTTACCTTTTGTGGAGTGTATGTCCTTACAGAAGACGGAAAATAAAGAGTTAATTTGTCTGACTAGATGTGCTGCACAGACCTATGACTGATGTCCTCACTTTGAGCATGTACAACCCCTAGTCTACAGTCTGTTCTCATCCTGCCTGCTACACAGTACAGAACTGCTGTACTTGACCTGCCATAATATAACCTGCAGGCAGTGCTTAATTTGAGCAGGTGCTTTCAGGTGCACAGCACCTGCACTTCTTTCACAGGGCCGGGGCTACAATTTCTGAACCTGCAGGTGGTGGTCTCAATATTAATTGTTCAATTCAAAATAAAAAGAATACCATACAAGGCATGGTGACTGGCTGGTAAATGTTCATAGGCAGGCCGGCATATGCCTGTCCAGGCAGGCATGATTGTGTATCACCACCTTAGTGATTATGTCATCACGCTGATCACAAATCCAAGAAGTCATCAACAAACTATGGCATGCATTCTATTCCCCTAGTTTGCTGCACCCTGCCACTGCCTGAGCCTTAACCTCCCATTGGATAATTGTAGCTGGGGCTGGCTCCTGACGGAGTTGAGGCAAGGAAGCTGCAAGAGCGCATTTGGAACTTGAGAGTGAGGGCTCTTGAGGAAGAATAAATGAAAGTAAGTGTGGACTTTCCACTTGTTGCGTAGCAAAGTATCATATCCGGTAGCCCTGCATTGCTGCTATCCTCAATATGCTCGATGCGGCTGTCGCCCAACACAACTTTTGTGCGCCATGGCATCACCAGTAGAATCTGTGCGCTGCACCCCAGCATGGTAATTGCTGAGCGTGAGTGAGTCCAGTAGGCACCACAGCCATACTTACCGGTATTTGCAGCATTACTGCTGGGGACAATGCCTGTGCTGTAGCAGGCAGGATCACAGCAAGCTGAGCAGTGGATGCCTATGCCGTTGTCATCCCTGGCCCTACTAATTACAGGCAGCACTAGCAGTGGCATGACCTGCTGTGCACAATCAGCCGCCTGTTCCGCAATAAACCCAGTCATACCACACTGATTAATGTATGCAAAAAAGCATTTACAATTGGTGTACATTTTGTTTTTGCACTCGGTGTAGGTAAGAAAGTAAAACACGTCATCTTCTGCATCTTTAGGAATGACAACAAGAAAATGCAGAGTTCAAAATAGCAGGGACATGTACAGGCTGACGACGATAGGGGTCACAGGCAGCAGCAGTGTTAGAGTTGAGAAACAGCAAGAGTACAGAGGAGAAGAAACAACAAGAGAGGAGAGAGATAAAATGGAGCAAAGTAGAAGAAAAGGAGGAGAGCAAATCAGATACAAAGAGAAAGCAGCCAAGATGTGAAGAAGAGAGAAGATAGAATGAAAGAATGTGGAGGACAGGAGAGAGGAAAAAAAACCGACAAATGATAAAATTGAGACACAGCTAATCACTGCTAGAGAGTGATAGTAAAGAGCCAAGTTCGAGGGGGGAGAGAGAGCATGGATAAAAGTGAAGAGAAAAAAGGGCAGGGCTAAAATGAATAGAGGGCAAATCAGAAATACAGGGTGTGACAAAGGTGACCGAAAACAATTAGAGTGGTGAGAGGATAGACTCTTAGAGCAAAGACTTAGGGGACAGACAAAAGATCAAGGTTAGAAGATAGAGACTGAGGCAGTGAGAGTGAGAGTGTTGAAAGTGGGGCTCACCAGAGGAAGACGTGAACGGTGGTCTCCTTGGCAAAATTTTCAGCACCTGCACTTCTTTTTTTTACAAATTAACACTGCCTGCAGGTATCTGACGCTCTCCTGGAGACCAAGACAGGCAAACGCTTCTCTATGCAGGTCAGGGGATGAGTTGTTCTATCTCTCCCCATAATATCTTATTGACTCTGAATCCTAAGGAACAATACAAGATAAAACTGAGACCTGTTCTTTAATCAAATCATTCGATTGATTCCATGGCCAGTGGCAGCCACTGCAAAACTCAAGTGGGCGGGGGGGAGGATAGGGAGGGTCAGGACAGGGGATTGTGGAAATAATTATAATTTAAAAAGAACTTAATTGTTCTGACACAGCTGATCGCCGCGTTGCTCCTCTTCTCTCCTGATGGTGTGCCAGCAGTCCCTGGGACACCAGAACAGGCTCCCCACCCAATCCTGACACTGCTCTCAATAGCATGAGAGCACCACCAGGATTGGTCTGAGCCGCTTGGTTTGCCATTCAGACAGTGCCTGGGAGTCTGTGCTGTTTCTCCAACCCGGCTGTGCACCACTGCTGGGTTAGAGAAGAATAAGTGCGCATGACAGTTTGGCTGGCCTAAGACGGTCAGCCAAACCATCAGGATTACTTACAGTGTGCTGCACTATTCCCCCCTGCTGGCTGTGATGACAGCCAAGCCCCGTCTACCCAAACTTGGGTGGCTCTAGAGGGAACAGGAAAAATAAAATTGTAATAAAGCCAATTTATTATCATTTAATTTTTTCAGTTTCCCTCAACTGGCTTTCAATAAGGGTGGGAACGTTTCTCCACCATAGCGGAGGGGCCGCCGCTGCCCAGGGCCCTGGCCACCTGCTGACTCGAACTCCGTGGAGCCCTCCATCCACATCATCCCCTGCGCTTATCTTCCCTCTCACTGGAAGCATTTCAGGAATGAGGCTGTGCCCAGCAATTGACTCTGAGCAGTTAGCACAGGGCAGAGCATGGCTGGGAGGCTGGCCACACAGGCAGACGTTTATATGCTATTGAGGCATCGGAATTGGAACTGTAAGCAGGGCCGGACTGGCATCGCAAACCCGGCCTGGCAATTACGTCTGACCAGCCTACGTGGGGGAGGCAGAAGCTGGCAGGAACAATGTTGCTCTTTTGTTACAAGAGGCTGGTTTTGTAGCACTGCTCCCCCAGCAACAAAAACGGCCCCTACTAGTACAAAACCGGCACCCACTCTTCCAGCCCACCGGGGAAACGCCTGGTGCCCACTACGGTCAGGCCGGCCCTGACTGTAAACTTTAAATAAAGGTTCAAGTTAGCAATGTACCCAATATACAGCATAGGTAACTCCCCTAGTTGCACAGGCCACACCTGCTTACTTAAGCTTCCTGGTCCCACATAAAATAATTAGTCTTTTGTGAAGCTTTAGATCCGGCCTGTTTAGAAGTAAAATTAGTTTTTTTTAAGTGATTCAATTTTTTTGTGAATGAATGAATGACCGGTACTTTTAAAGCGCACAGCTACTCCAGCAGGAGTGTCCCGGCACTAACAGTTCACATATGGCTGCCCTACCAGAAGGCTGATCTCTTAAAGAGCCATGTTTTCAGCACCTGGCGTGTTTTGGGGTTGCAGGCCAAAACAGCAGAGGATGATCTGAGTGCTCTAGTAGGTGTGTAGCGGCTGGCTCGCTTTCTAAGGTAGTCGGCACCCATACCATGGAAGGCTTTGAAGAAAATGACCAAGGCCTTGAATTTTATCCGCTCCCTCACTGGAAGCCAATGTAAGGACTTAAGAGGAGGGGTCATATGCGACCTAGGTTTCAGTCTGGGATTCGCCCTGACTGCTGAATTTTGCACTACCTGAAGGCTCTGAAGAAGGTTGTCCGGTAGTCCCAGGTAGAGGGCATTGGCATAGTCCAATCTGGATGTGACCAGCGCCTGCACCACCGTCTTCCTGGAATCCGGAGGGAGAAATGGAAGGAATTTCTTCAACATCCGCAGTAAGCCAAAGCAGGTTCCCACCAGGGCCTGAACCTGGGACCGCATCGAGAGCTCATTATCGATGTAGATACCCAGGTTTTTTACTGTAAATTGGGCATCACATGGAGGGGAGCATTCTTCGGGCCACCATTGGCTCCATTTGTTCACAGCGGGTTGGCCGAAGAAGACAATCTCAGTTTTATCAGGATTGCACTTGAGCTGGTTCTCCTTCAGCCATCTAAAGTCCTTTGTGAGGCAAGATCTAATTGCATCCCCATTGAAGTCTGTGCCTTTGTGACATGTGAAGATCAGCAGAGTATCGTCAGCATATGAAATCATTTTGGCGCCCAGTGCCTCCGCCAGGGATGCTAGCGGTGACATGTATAACTTAAAAAGAGTTGGACTTAAAGAGGAGCCTTGCAGGACTTCAATCGGCGTGCTGGGCATAGAGGCTGAAAACGGGGTAGTCCAGATAACCTGTTCTCTATCCTGCAAAAAGGATGTTATCCAGGCTTGTGCCTTCCCTTCGATACCCATGTTCCTCAGTCTTTCGAGAAGCAATCCGTGGGGCACTGTGTCGAATGAGGCTGTCAGATCGAGTAAAATGAGAATCGCTCTACCCCCATGGTCCAACTTTTCTCTGAGATGTTCCTTCACCTCCAGCAGAGCTGTCTCAGTGCTGAAGTTGGCTGTAAAGGCAGATTGCGTGGGGTGCAGGAGATTGTGATTCTCCTCATACTCCATGAGAACTTTGTTAACATGTTTCTCCAATACTTTGGAGAAGGCCGAGAGGAGGGAAATGGGTCTGTAGTTCGTAGGAACGTTGGGGTCGCATTTGTTTTTTTTAGGAACGGCAGAATTTTTGCCTGCTTCCAGAGTGGCTGCACATTTGCCGTTTCAAACGAGGAGTTAAGTACCATATTGACTGGTGCACTAAATTGGCTGCTAGAGCAGGTATCAGTTTAGCAGGGCATGCATCTGTCGGTGATCCCCACTTTAGACCCATAAGATATGTGAGTGAATCTTCAAGTTCGATGGCCGGGATCTGTAACAGTGGTGGCCATTGTGAGAGTGTCAGGGGGAAGGGGTTGAGCGATGATTCCCTCCTGGGTGCGAGGAGAAGAGATGTCCTACCCCACCACTATGGAGAAAGTCTGCTGGATCACTGTTGTCGTCTTTGGGAGTTTACCAAATATGCAATGCCACCTGACAAGGCACTCACATTGAGCTGTATTGTATTGTAGATTTATACAACATTTACAACTACTGATGAGATACTAAAGCGCCTTGGTAGCGTATTACTCCATGGAGCACAAGGTTAGTTGGTAGTGTTAGCCCTTAAAGTGTTGTAATTAGTCATATATTATCCAACATTATTAGTTGCATGCAATTTCTAGACAGGAGGAAAGTTAGTTAATTTTTGTTATTGATACAGACGCTTTTGTTATGTTTTGATTTATATTCCAAATTATCTTTCTGTAATTAAAAGGAATACATTATTCTGTTGTTTGGCGTCCTACTACACTGTGTTATTGGATGGCAGTAGACTTGTTAGGATTATGGTCATACAGGCTAGGTCAGAGTCTGGTGATGGCTACACATCGCGGTACTTCCTGGTGCGGTACTGCGGCCATATCACCTGCCAGCCAGGTTTCTGTGTTGAAAAAGATATCTGACAATTCTAATTTTGCTCCTGCAACCAACTCCTACTATTCCACAGTGGTAAGTGTCACCTGCCATTTGTGGACACAGGTGTGATTTTTTGGGAAAGGGCCTTAAGATTTGAACCTACAGAAATGATTGTAACAAGTGGGTTTGGTGTTATAAATATAGAAACATACATTATGTTCTACTGCTAGATCTTTCTGAGATTTTTTTTTGGGGTATTAGTCTTGGATGATACCGCACTCCCAAGGGTTTGGTAAACCTAAATGGAGAAGAAAATAGCTTTTATTTTCGCAAGAATGATTCAGGGTCCAAGTGACATATCTGTGTTGTGTTTTGCTGTTAGAGAATGTTGTGTAGTGCATAATCTATTGCTAGTGTGGCCTGTATCAGAGAGCGAGAACCTTTATGCCATAATCTCGAAGAATCCATCACCACAAACCGAAGTCTGGTTTTGGCTGTCCGCTTTAGATACTCAGTGCGTTGGAGCGGATAATAAGATGCTTTTGTGTGTATGTTTGATAGTACCCCATTTATAGTGGTTAATAGTGTTTACCAGTTTAGGAACTTGCCATCTGGGAACACTGCTATGGGAATAATCCTACAGTATGTGTCTTAGCAAATTCAGGACTGGTGTCCCACTAGGTTCCAAAGCCTCCCTCTAGCCAGACTTATTGTGTGGTGCTGGATGGGTGATTTACTGGTACATTGGAGATTTGGGGGCAGACGACTGAAGGGAGGTCTGCCCCCTGGGTAATTTGGGGAAGTTGGACCACCACTTTTTTCTGGGTGGCGGTTGGCACAGAAGTTGCCATCGTTTACCAAAGTTTATTCTTGTTGACAGCGCTAACTCAGGCTGAAAGGGAACGGGTAGATTAGTTCACACCTGGATGTCCCAGGAAGTTCAAGGTTATGTAGGAAGTCTACTTAAGTAAGGGCTAATAGTTGTAGGAAAGGGGTTGGGGTGTTTAAAGGTCACAGTTACGGTTCAACAGCTCTGGAGCGGGTATTCAATTATTGTATATAGTTGTTGTGGGGAGGGAGGGAGATTTTATGGGAGGGGGTAGCTTAACTCAGGTGAGATGAGTTGTATAGTAAGTTTATAATTTTGTAAGGCGAAGGCCCAGGTTGTTTTTGTGATATGCACCTGTCCCAATAAAGCAGCCTTTTTCAGACAGTCCTGGTGTCAGTGGTCTGTGCTGCTCTCCCTCTTGCCCAAGTAGTGGAGGAGTGCTGTTTTCACTGTGGAGAGTGCAGTGCTGCTGTAAACTTCATGCTTCATATCTGTGCCACGGCGTGGTCTTACTATATGGGTCCTCCAAGCTGTGTTGGATGTGTGTGCAAGAGTCTATTTTATTATTTTAGAGATTGTGATCACTGTTTACCTGGTTTAGTACTTTATGGCTAAGAACAAGATTTGTTTGTAGGATTGAAGACATACCAACAAGAAAATATTAATCCAGTCCTGGATAAGAGTGGGGGCTCCAGATCCCACGGAGATGACACTTAACAGTTCCCTGGCACCACCTATTTACAGCAATGGCAGGGTGGGACCCGTCACAATCTATATTCTAAGAATCGTGGGCGGAAGCGAAAACACTTGCTGTCGTGGAATCGTGTGAAAGCGAGTTGGGGGAGGTGAGGGGGGGAGTTAGGGGTTGACATTTCTTATTTTGAGGAGGAAAATAAAAAGCAACATCTTTAGGACTCCTTTCTCTAGAAGTGTTTGCTGGTTGGCATATCATGATGTAGAAAGGCCACTAACCTTTGTACAAAAGTGCCTTATAATAAATAAATGAACAAATAAAATTCCTGTTACAAACTAAAGATAATAATAAAAGTAAGCTGTAGGGAGAATGGCTCGGTTGAGGGGACATCTCCGGCTCACCGCCAGGCGTTATCTACAAGAACAGCGCGTTTCCTTAGTGGTTGGGAGCAATTATCTCTTAGGGAAACAAAAACATTGGAACAGGCGTTGTTTACATCACAGAGAAAGCAGGCAATGCCGCAGGGAGCTCGGGTCATCCCAGCCCAGAGAGGTCCAGTGCCGGCCAGTCCCCTCCGCCCCCGCACCTGGCGCTCATTAACTGTTCTGACAAGATATGTTTGCGCAGCTATGAACTCTCCGGGTTGCCCAAGGTGACAGACGGCCATATTTCAAGAACATTCCCTGGTGTCCGGGCATGCCCCGTGGATGCTTTTCAATGTTTCCATCTCAGCAAGATGGTCAGACACGATTCAAAACAAACACTGGGTTGCCATGGATACGGATGGTTACTCAACCTTTGCCAGAGGCAGGAGTTGTGTGACATCGGTCATGTATCCTGCTGCGATGATTACTCATAGGAGAGAGGGACAGCTTGAACCCAAATAAAATATATTGTGTGTTCATGGTTTTAAATAAGGATTTATTTTCGATTTTGGTAACAGCAATACAGCGTGGTTGACTTAAAAATCTAATTTCTGGAGTAAGCTAGTTCCACAATAATATCACTTGGAGTGGGCGCCACAATGGCAGTAATCTCAATACAGGGCAGAAGCACATTTCTCTCGGTAGAACCCGGAAGTGAACGGATTCAGAGCCGACTCAAAAAAAAAATCCTGGAGAATATATCCCTGTGCCTCATATGTGAATGGTGAACAGTTAATATGAACTCTGCTACAACATACCATATCTTACTCGAGTTTTTAATTTTTGATTTGTTTGTTTATGCTTATCATTCATATGTGCAGCGCTCTGCTACCCGTGGATCATGTTCACGCTTTATAAATCACCCTAAAAAAAATAGATCATAGACTTTAGAGAAACAACAAGCACTACAGAGCATACTAACGTCCTAATAATTTTGATATCCCACCCATTCCACCGGCCATCAAGTCTTGAACATACTTGATCATACTGTTTTAAGGGATTACTCTAGTGCATGAGGTCGCACTACGCCTCAAGCCCAACCAGATTTCACCACACAAAGGGGTCTCCTGGCATAGGTATTGTTGGTCACTGGTGATGGTGCAAAACTGGGTCATGCGGAATAGTTTTTTAAACATTTTCATTGACTAGCTCGTTTTGTTAGTAATGCACCTGAACCAACTATATAATTGATTACTAAGGGGCCGATTCTGATGCGGTCAGAATGGCTCCGAACGTTGGTCGGAGCTGCTACGACGCATCGGAATTGGCTGTTCGGATTCCTTTTCGACTGACCCATTTTGATGGGTTCGGTCGGAATGGAATCTGAACCAGATTTCCGAATGGCTTGCAACAGGCTTGGAGAGCCCGGCTGCCATTTGGAAATCCTTCATCAATCCCTCGTCGGCTATTTCCGGCTGAAGGATTATGATGGAGGATTCCCACAGCCTTTCTGTGCCGTCCTTTCCGACAAAGAAAGACTGTGGGAATCCCATTTTGGAGGCCTCCATGGGTGCAACGCTGCTGCATGGTGGCCTAGGGGGCACCCCGTTGGTCTCTGCATCCCATTCAATTTCGGTCCTCTCTTGAAACAAGTCTTACAATTGTACTATCAGAAGAACCAAAATGTCAACCTGCGGATGTTGGTCTTATAGAGGTCAGGGGTGTAATGGGTCAGCCATATTGGGAAGGAATGGGAGGCATGGGAGGCTGACTTTTTTGATTTGGAGGGTTCTGGTGTGTAGCTGAAGCTCACTTTGTTAGTCATGTGACGAGGAAGACTATACTCGGACTAATGAAGATTACCGGTAAATAATTGGGGCAATATCCAGGCATACTCTGCCATGACTAAGAGATCATTGTTTGGATTCTCCAGGCATGCAGGGCAGATACAGATTGTATCCTAAATGCATTCTTCCAAATATACACTCTTGAGGCTCTCACCTGGAGCAATGCTAACATTGCCCATAAAGCGAAGAAGGGCTTCTCTGCAGAGGCTAAACAGTTCGATGCTAACTTCTTTATATCTCATTCTCAGTTGCTGCGAAATCTTCCTTTAAAATCGAACACTGGAAAGAGCCAGGATGTAAGAGTGACATAAAGTTACCTTTATGGCTGCTTCTTAGTTACTATTAGCATGAAGACGCTGTCCAAGTATCGGTGGCATCTAGGCCAGGAGGTAACTTCTTACAATCCAGTAAATCAGTGACCAGCTCGAAAATATCCCTCGACACCAAGCAACAGTTTAAGAGGTAGCGTTAATGCTTCTGCATAGTGACTGAATTAAAGGCCTTAGCAGCTTTCTCTTCTATCAATGTCTGATGGGCCCTTCCTGAAAGTACATTTGATACTAGGGACAACACACTGAGCACATTATGTTTTCCAAAGAAGGTCTAATACTGTAAGAGAAGACACTTTCTACACAATAATTTTTAGAGAACTGAAACACATTTTTTAGATCTTGTATTTTCTCACAAAAAGGTTATCTCCCACATTGTCTACATAAAATTAAACCCTATTGCCTTAAAGTGCTTGCCTTTGATTAAATACCATTCCATGAACAATTATTGCTTTGACTTGCCTGACCCTCCATAACTCATTAAAAGCTTTTGTCTCAGCCTGTGTTTACCATGAGAAGGCAAGCCATTGTGTTGTCTTATATTAAGTTTATTTTCCGAGGCGATTTATGTCTGTCCTTCAATGCTGAACCAGATGTTTTGAAACACTCAGGGACACATGTACAAGGACTTGTAAATAAGGCCCCTTTCACGCTACACTTAGTGTGAAAGGGGTGGGCAATGGGTGTTGTGGTGGGCGTTCCGCCGCAACACCAATTGATTTTGATGCTGCACCCTATTTACAAGGGTGGTGTAAATATGGGGCATGGCGCAATGAGGAGAAATGTTTAATTTCTCCTCGTTTTTGCTGTTTCTTTGTGTGCTGCATTGTGCAGCACATGTAGAAACAACACATTGCCATGAATTCTTTTTATCTGCAGGAACATGTGCCTTCCTGCACATAAACAAACATATTAAAAATGATGATTTGCAACGTTTATGTGTGCTGCACAGTGCAGCACACATAGGAGCTACAAATCGCCATTCTGGATTGTTTATGTGCACGAAGACACACCTTCCTGCACATAAACAATCAGTCCACCCAATGCAGGCACCCTTGCACTATGGAGCAAGGATGCCTGCGTTGGCGATAGGCAGCTTAATTTATCGCCAGCGCTAGGAGAAACGCAGGGGTGAGGCGTATCATTTTAAATACAGCGCATCCCTGCTTTTTTTGGACGGACGGAACTTGGCGTCCGCTATTTTGGAGCTAATCCACGCTCCGCCAGTTTATTTTACATATGCCCCTCAGTATTTTAACATCCTGATTAAGGCAGAGCGACTCAAGGTGTTCCAAAATTGAAGTGCTATAATCCGAGCAATCCACTGAATATTACTTAGTGCCTTGAAAGCTTTTAAGATAATTACTTTTAATTTAATTAACACACCTACAGATAAAGCACCAGATAATGAGCAGATAGGACAAGCACTGCAGTATTGCATCATTGTTGGGGAAAACAGGATATGGGTTCCAGATTAACCCTGAGCGTAGTACTACGCTACGCTCGCAGAGCGTGCGTTGTTTGTTCTACTACTATAAAGAATCCTCTATCTGACCTACATTTCTTTCCAATGTAGCCTATGGCTTACAAATGTGTTCTGGATACTCGGCTGGGACGCTATACAAGTCACAAGCTTTTGCTTTGAGGAATATGTTTGACTTCTGGACACTCAAAAAGTTTTGGATTTTACTCTTTGCATGATGGACTTACCTTTGACGCTCCACATTTTTTGAATTTATTAGTGAAGCCTTTTTCAGATCTACGAACTGAATGTTCCTGGTTGGCATTTTTATGGACCTTATTTGAACAAAGAGATATTGTGTCCTCAGCTCCCACTCAGAGGCATTGATGACTAAAACCACAGATGGATTGAACTACTGTTCTTTCAATTACCCCTGCTTCTTTTTACTATTGTACAATTTTAACACTGGTCCTGATGAAGGTGGTGAAAAGTAGCTGTGCACCACTGAAACGTACGTCGACCTTTCCTCCTTGGGAATCCGTCTAGAGATACATTCAGGAAAGCCAATACGGTAGTTATGATGGCTGCATATGATAATGAAATGACTCCGTGATTTACACATATTGTTCGAATTTAGGCAATGCTTTGATGTTGCAGTTGAAACAATTCCTTAATAATTCTTGCTTTCTCCTGTCCTTGTCAGATCCCCAGGGAGTTGCTCAAATTGTATTTTTATCTTGTACTTTAAATGTTAGGTGAATGAGTGGTAGGGTATAAAGTGAGTATGTTTGCGCATGTGTATGAGTGTGCTGGGTATGATAGTTACATAGATTTGATACATATTAGAGTCCAAACTTGTAATTCTATGTAAAATATTTATGTGTGACTCATATATCCAACTTGAACGGGTGTGTGATTTTTGAAAATGAAAAATAACAAATATATATAAAAAAAACTAATAAAATAAAGAACAATGTTTGTCTAATTCACATTGCCATGTCTATATGATTTCTCTATAGCTAGAACAAGAAATCTTCTTCATTGTGGGGCATTTGTAAGTCATAGGCCAGATAGATTTATATAGTTATCTATAGTTTTTGCTTGTCTCTTTCCCTTCCTCTTGGACCTCAAACTAATACTAGGGGGTACCTTCTTTATCTTTATTGATAGTTTGTGCTACTACGCACGACGCGAATTGTACGTAGTACAGTCCAAAAACGCGTAGCGTAGCTGGCATTTTTTGCTTGCTCGGGGTTCTCAACGTCAAGTTGGTGATCGCGAGCGAGCATTTTTCCTCGTTCACGATCAGCAACATCAAGTTGCCGATCGCGAGCATGGAAAATAAACCTCCCAGTGAGATTCTCAACGCGGGGAGGTCAGGTTTCTCATTGCGAGTGGTCGCGTATGCTCACGACCGCTCGCGTTGAGAAACTACCAGTCCGTGTTGAGAAAGCTGCTACTCGAGTACAAATATACTGCAGCAGCAGAAAACAATCGCTTGCACTATGAAAGATGCCGTTTGCAATGCTTGCAGAGTGTGGACAAGCATCCGGCACTGTGCAATCAGTGCGAACATTTTCATTACCACACTACGCAGTTCGCGTAGCTACGCGTAGCATGCGTAGTGCATTTCGCGTACCTATGCGTTGCGCTACTACGCAAACTACGCCCAGGGTTACTCCAGATGCTCAGCCAAAAACAGATTCCGACTGCATGAGCAGATAGTAGGATTTGGCCCCCAGCCCAGCCCTGGGCACCGCACCCAAGCCAACCGACCACGCACGCAACCTGGGCTTCATCCTGGACGCCTCCCTCTCAATGACCAGACAAGTCAACGCCGTCTCCTCATCGTGCTTCAACACCCTGCGTATGCTTCGCAAGATCTTCCGCTGGATCCCGACCGAGACCAGGAAGACAGTCACCCAGGCACTCGTCACCACCCGACTGGACTACGGAAACGCCCTCTACGCCGGAACCACAGCCAAGCTACAGAAAAGACTCCAGCGCATCCAGAACGCCCCAGCCCGACTCATCCTGGATGTCCCCCGACGCAGCCACATCTCCAGCCACCTGAGGAACCTGCACTGGCTCCCCGTCAACAAGAGGATCACGTTCCGGCTCCTCACCCACGCACACAAGTCTCTCCACGACCTGGGCCCCAAGTACCTCAACGACCGCATGACCTTTTACACGCCCACCCGCCAGCTACGGTCCACCAGCCTCGCCCTCGCCGCCGTACCACGCATCCGAAGAGCCACCGCCGGAGGAAGATCCTTCTCTTACCTGGCTGCCAAGACATGGAACTCCCTCCCCATCCACCTTCGGCTGACCCAGGACCATCTCGCCTTCAGGAGACAACTCAAGACCTGGCTGTTCGAGCAGCAGCATACCCCTTCCCCTAAGCGCCTTGAGACCCTCCGGGTGAGTAGTGCGCTATACAAATGGTATGATTGATTGATTGATTGATTGATTTCCTACTCTATGCCTACTCAATAGTAGGTAGGGCAGAAGCATCACGGAGCAATAAAATACACAAGGCGTTAGTTGAGATGTTTTATGCCAACTAGAATTCCTCCGCCTCACACAGTAGTGCATAGACTCGTGGGAATTTTGTTTGGGCAGCAAGTTTCAAAGCAAATGTACGCTTTGTGAAAAATACCTCAACAAAAACTTACTTTTAGTTGAAGAATTCATGTCTTACAATCCAAATACGTTTTTGTGAGAAAATGCAAAACTTTGGAACGTTAACAAAACTTTGCAACATTTGTAAAGTGCAAAGCTTGGAAACTTTGCAGGTTACATTTAATTTTGTCTAATGCTAAGTTAAGAGATGCTTACTGTCCTGTGCTTCAGAGCTGGGATTAGGCTGTCTGACCCTAAAGGGCTTTCAAGGTATACCAGCTCTCCACCGGCATAAATCAGTTTCTAAAAAAAGGGATAAGGATCCGAGTTCTGGGGAATCCCTCCAGATTTGAAGAAAGGAGGTTGATGCCACTAATCCAAGGACATTGATTATCTCTCAAAAGAAGGGCTACTTAACTATTTTTTAACTGTCTAGTCCAATTTGAGTGGTTAGGCAAAATCGAAAATGAGTCTTTGGTGAAACACAATAACACTAGTGTAGACAAAAAGAAAAGCAGCAAAATAGCACGCCTTCCAATATGTAAAATTGTTACCAAAACACAATTTGTACAAATCACCACCACTCCTTAGTTCATGACTTCTGCCTCTGTGTTTCTCTTTTCTGATAAGATTTCCATTATTTGAGAGTTGATTGTAAAGAGTTTTGACATAAGCTTTAATTTATAAGCGAATTACTCTTTGACATTAGCCAAATAGATACGGTGTCCCCTTACTCATTTAGGCATCCTGGGATCAGCCAATCACGATTCAGCTAACACTTCTGTAACAATGTACAACATAAGTGTTCTTAGCCTTAGCCTTATCTTTTCTATATTAAGTGGCAAATGACTGCATGAGACAGGTTTGCATTGAGGGAACAATGTCAAAGTGAGTGCTAGGAAGTTGCACTATGGACCACCTGTCAACATTGAAGAAGTTATCTTAGGGATGCCCAGGTACCATGGCATTCCATTACCAAGCCTTGGACTACATAAACAATGGAATGAGAGAGCGCAAACTGACTTAAATGTATGAGTGCACCACACTTACCTGTAAGAAGCACAAATCATGAGGAGAAATGCCATGAGTGCTAATAGTACATGCAATTATATTCTAAATGTATAGCTAATGTAGAGATTTAAGTAGAAGTGGAACTAATACAGAAATGTGTGACTCTATATGATTTTATTAGATGTGATTACTTTGAATCTATGTCGTGTAGCTGTTAAAATGTGGGATGGTATGCGGTTAAACGCAGAATGTGGTAGGCCTCAGGGCCAGAGCTGGAGCTAAAAGGGAAGGTGTTTCTTTTCACGACACAGATTGTTTTAATGTTTGGTCATTGCATTAAATGGGCCATGATTTATAAAATGTTTACTGAATAATAGAATAAGAGTATTAACAAGCTTTAATTAAATGAAGAAGTTGAATGCTATAATCATAATGAGAAATATTGTAGGCCTGAAATGTTTTAGCATTGATTTACACGTACATGTCTGGGCTGAGAAATGTTGCAAGCCTTTTTAGAAGTCTATGAGAGTTGGGTTCTTGGCGGCAGATATCTGTCTGCAACAGGAAAGGGGGGATCCAATTATAAATGAATGAATAGAGGTCTGTTCAGTGGACGGCCCAGACATGGAGGAGGGTTCTGGAATGTTTAAGGGGTGTCAGCGGGCCGGAGAAGAGCCTGAGAAGCAAGGTCAACTCTAACGTCTGAGGCCCAATACAAAGCATCATGGAAAAAGCCTGAAGCTACACCACGTGAGAGGCGTTTCGCAAGGGGCGTCTCAAATGTTGTTGACTGTTTTGTATTAGGGACAGCACCCCTGGGTGGAGTTAGAGCAGATACCTGAGGACCCTTTGGAGAGCGGATGGGTAGGCAGAGAGGGGTCATGACTGGAGAACTATAGGTTTTTCACCAAGAGACTTAGAGTGGGTGACTTCCCTTGGGGTCATTCACTGCTGACACCTTTGTTAGGTTGGGATTTGGTTAAGTAGGGATACCATCTAGAACAGGGTAGGGACGCCTAACCTGTGTGTTTTCCTCCAACCTAAATGAAGGAGAGATATGCGTCTATGCTGATAGCTTTATTATTCTTAGAACTTGTGTTAGTGATTTCTGTTGCTCGTCTGAGGGCTTTTCGAGAGCACATGTATGTAATTGGACCTGTGTATCTCGTGAATCTCATTCTGAGATGTCTGTATTTGCAGCTTATCATTTCCTTACAATAAACTTTTGAAAGCTAGAAGTTGTCTGTGGTCTTTGGGAGTAGAGTCCTTTATTGGGTGAACTAACTTGCAGATGGGTGTACTGTTTTCCTCCAAGACAGGCAACAAAGGTTCAGTCGACCAGATCGAGGTTTAGATCAATAGATATAAGGTATCGATCAAAATCTCGCCCTTTCAGTTGGTAGCTATAGAGGATGGTTGCCTTCTTGAGGACGGTGACCTAGGCCAGGTTAGCTTACCCCAAGGCCCCTAGAATTCGATGATTGGAAGAACAGCCCGCCGAAGAAGATCCGGATGACGTGAGACAGAAAAAGCAGCAGTATCGGTCGAGAGTGAGTATAAAGGGTTATGCGTGTTAGATTGCGGTGTTTTTGTATTGTACCTATGTTGTAATGTTTGGCGGAGTTGAATGTCTGTAGAGTGACTGTGGAACAGGTTGTGAGCGCGCGCAACCGGTGGAAATCTTAAGTTCAAGGAGAGCTTAAGTGGTTCGGGTGTATCGGACACCCAGAGTAATTGTCAACTAGTGTGAAGGGGGTCATGAGGTACCATTGATCACCCGAGAGACCGAGATAGGGGGAACGTAAGAGTGAGTGCGTGAGTAACGGACGCTGGTCGGAAGTTACTGTGTGTGTAAGCAACCTATCAGAAAGACGATAGACATCTCGTCAGTTGTGTTGACAATTACAGATAGACTGTGGACGTACAGTCGAGAGAAGTGACCGCTTGGTCGGAAGTAGTCATTTTTCGGTGTATGAATGGGACGCATGCATAACCGGGAGACGAGTTGAGAAAGGAGGGGTGCTGCTGCGAAGCGGAGAAAAGTGACGTCAGGTAGTGTCGCGACGTGATTGGCCGACCGGAGAAAGACCGCGCTGCGATAGGCCAAGCTAGCAAAGCCGCGACAGGATTGGTGGATTGTCATCAGGAAGTAAACAGAGTAGCGAGGCTGGATTTTGTGCGCATAATTATGAAGTGTTTTAAATGGTTGAAAGCGGTGTTTAAGAAAGAGAAGCGGGGATCGTATGAAGGGGAAGAAGCCCCGCCGGAGGGTACGCCAGCTCGTTATATGGCAGTGAATGTTGGGCTGCATACAATCCTTTGGATATCAGAGTGGAGTAAGATTACTGAAGGAAATGAGGAACTGACGTTCCCGAAGTACGGGACGTTCAGATTAGAGGTGTTACATCGATTGAAATCAGTCATGACCTCAAAGAGACCCTTGCCTAGACCAACCCAGTTTGAAGCTCTAGATGCATGGATTAGGGCAGCGCATGAAAAGAATATGAACAGACGACAAGAAAGGGTGAAACGATCGGTAAGGGCAGTGCAAGATGCCAGGTGGGATGCGGATGCTAAAAGATGGAGAGTGCATAACATGGAAGTAAATAAACTGTACCCAGTGTTAGAGGCGCCAGTAAATAAGAGTCCCCTAGAAGAAGATGAAGAGAGCGAAACAGAGGACAGCCTGATAAACAGATTATTGACAGACAGGCCACCCCCGTATAATAGAGCAGGGGGAGAGGTCGGGCATACTGAAGGAGAAAAGGGGGGCAATGCAGGAGAGCATAGACCGCTTCCCAGTTCAGAGTGGGATCCTGAGCCAAAGAAAGAGCTGTCTCAGCCTAGTCAGGTGCAACAGGTGGTCGGTAGGTTTGTGGTACAAAGAGCGCCGGAAACGGAAAGCGCCACATCCTACCCATTACCAGATGCACTACAGGTACCTGTTACCATAGGTCCTATAATATCGATATATGACCAAGAAAGAGCAAGAGGGGAAGAACGGAAACGGAAAGACAGAGAAAGAGCAGAGCAGGCAAGGAGGAACGATACCACTAATTCCCCAAGTCAGATGCCGATACCCAGAGAGTGGAGTACCCCGATGCATACAGAAGGGGACCCAGGAGGAGATCCTGGGGGTCCTAGATGGCCAATGGATCTGAGGGGATCTGGACGAAAATCCTTTCAAGAGCTAAATGAGTACATGAAGCAGTGGGATGAGGCAGTGAAGGCTCAAAAGAGCATCAATGCTGCGGAAGCTGAAAGAGAAAGTCAGGACAGCAGAGCACGGACTCACTGCGGGGCTGGGGAGAGTAGCCCGGAGTGGGACTGTAGAGGGAGTAGGGGAGTCACCCATTGGGCCCGGAGTGGAGGTAGAACAGACCTGGAAAACGGGGGCCCCGGGAGTGGAGGGGTGGCGTGCCCAATACTCAGTGAAGGGGAGAGGAGAGCGCAAGAGTACAGAAACAGCTTTAAGTGTCCACACTGTGTACCTGGCACCAGAGAACTGAATGGGAGTTGTGAGAGGTCGCACCATAGTCCCTGTGATGACAGAAATGAGCGCAGCCCAGGGAATATGGGGAACCAGGAAGGATCGTATCGGATATTAAGCGATACGAGGCAAAGGGAGAGTAGCGACCAGAGGGAAAATAACAGAGAGGTGTGCAGTGAGAGGAGAGAAGAAGAAGAGAATGGGCAGAGCCAGAGTAGGGGTAACAGGCCCGTGTTCCATCACCTTCCAAGATCGGATGGCCGAGCATGGGACCTGGAGAGATGGGAGCAAGGGAGGCCACCCATTAACTCTCCCGAGCCCAAACGCAGAGCTCGAAGTTGGGATGGTAGGGAGACCAGTGAGCCCCCTTCGAAAGACATATTGCGAGCTGAGATAAAAGCCAAGAGACTTGATGTCTCCAGTCTAAGGTCAGACCTGGATGACATGGTAGATGGTACCCTGCCTTTAGAAAGAATGGAAATGTATGAACAGGATGAAATACTGTATATGGCAAAGGACATCACTCGAAAAGCGAGAGCAGTCCATGAGAAGTTAGTCGAACTAGCAGGCAAATATATGGTGGACTTGTCCAGAACCAAAGCATTACAGGGTAACCACAGGCTACATTATACAGATCGAGACCTAGATGAGAGGAGAACGATTGGGCTGAAAACGCACATAAGGGAACTGATTACTGGAATAAGGACATGGAGAGCACTAGATAAGTGGGAAGAGAGGTGGTCCAAGAAAGGGACCGGCAGGAGAAGCATGATTGGTATGACACCAGGACAGCAGGGAATAGAAGCTTACCCTTTGCGTGAAGTCGCAAATGGGAACTATGTACATGTCCCTTGGGGTAGGGGAGATTTAGCTGCTTTCACCACCTCCTTCCCCAAACTACGGGAAAACCCTGTGGAGTGGTACAAGCAAGTCGAGAGGTTTGTAAAAATCTCAAAGGTCCTATGGATAGATCTGAACACGCTGTTTGACATTGTAGTACCAGGCGATCTGTGGACAGCATGCAAGGTTAGCGCTGAGTGGCCCACAACGGAGCCAGAGAGAGATGCTAAAACTAATGGGCCGTCCGAGATTGTGATGGCAAAATTCGAGAGAGTGATGACTTGGCTGAAAGAAAAAGTGCCAATGCAAGACATAGATTGGGTCAGAATAGACCGAACAAGACAGGAACCCAAAGAGACAGTTCATGAATATTACGAGAGATTGCTGAAGGCGTTTAAACAGTATAGCGGCTTGGATGTAATGGATCCAAAAGACATAGGGCAATTTGTGTCCAAGTTCGTCCTGGGACTGAGACCGGATATTAGTTTAATGATTCAGCAACACTCGATTTGTTGGCAAACTAAACCCCTAGATGAAATACTGAGATATGCCAGGTACTGCTGTGATGAGATAGACTCTAAGGCTAAGAAACTAAAAGAAAAGTTGATGGTGGTACAGATGCAGGCAGCAGGGAAGGGGGGACAACAGCAACAGCAGCAGGGAACAGGTACAGGAGGAAAGAAGCAGTACAGTCAGAACAAGGGCAATGAGGAGAGTTCCACCTTTAAACCCAGGATAGATATAGCTACCTTAAAGAAAACGACAAGGTGCCACCAGTGTAACGAGCTGGGGCATTGGAAACGCGAGTGCCCCTACAATGTAGAGATAGGAGAGCAAGAGATAGAGGAGGAAGAGGTCCAGAGCGCACCTACAAGAGGGGTGATACCATACCAAGGAAAGGTGCTCAAAGGGGGGGGGGCTCCTCCCCGAGCCCAGTTCCCGCAACCTCCTCGAGTAGGGAGTATGGGTAAGACCTATAGACAAATGCCCCTGTTTGTGGAAGGGGAAGAGTGCTATTATGTGGACCCATTAACCGGACAGAGAGTGGAAAGAGAAGACTGCACCCTCGGGGCAGCCTTGGAGGTAGATCAGAGGGGACCCTATGTGGAAGCAGAAGTAGCAGGGTGCCCTACGACATTTCTGGTGGACACAGGAGCCACTAGATCCACGATCAGATCAGCTGCAGTTCCAGACCTGCCCATGTCTGGAGAGACCATACAGGTGGTAGGGGTCGCAAATAGGAGAATAACCAGCCAATTGACAGAACCGGTACAGGTGAAAATAGGGAAGTACAGCGATGAGCACCAGTTTGTGGTTTGCGATTCAAGTCCTGTGTGTCTGCTAGGAAGAGACCTGTTGTGTAAATTGAATTGTACTATATATTGTACACCTCAGGGAGTGGAGGTATTGACCAATGATGATGACGCAGATTTCAAAGTTGCAAACTCAAGAATATGCGTGGAGCTGTACCCTACTTTGACAGTAGACGAGCTTCCCTGGGACTTGAGAGAGACAGTGGCATCAGAAGTATGGGATTTCACTGGGGAAGAGATTGGATTGGTCAAAGGGGTGGACCCAGTGAAAATTGTAGTGAAACCGCATGCTGAGTTCCCAAGAACACCCCAATATAAATTGACTCCAGAAACGATTGCAGGCATAAAACCCGTGATCGAGTCCATGATTAAACAGGGAATACTGAAAGAAATCGTGGGTAGTCCATGCAACTCCCCGATTATGGGTCTGCAGAAACCAAATGGGAAATTTCGGATAGTGCAGGACCTTCGAAAGATTAATAACATAGTCGTTTCGTGTTGTCCAGTGGTACCGAATCCATCAGTGATACTGTTTCAGATTCCATTCCAAGCTGAGTGGTTCACTGTGATCGATCTTTGTCAGGCCTTCTTTTCGATCCCTCTGGACGAAGAAAGCCATTTTCTTTTCGCATTTAAGCTGGAAAATCGCGTCCTAACATGGTGTCGTATCCCTCAGGGGTATACAGAGAGCCCATCGATCTTTAACCAGCTTTTAAAGAAAAATCTTGAAAGTCTAGTGCTGCCCCAGAAGTCAGTTCTGGTCCAGTACATAGACGACCTTCTTGTGGCGTCAGAAACAGAAGAAGCTTGCAGGGAAGACTCCATTGCTTTGTTAAATCACCTAGCTGCCAATGGGCACAAGGTGTCCCCGGGAAAATTGCAGTACTGCCTGACAGAGGTGCAGTACTTGGGACACAGAATAGAGAAAGGCAAACGAAAAGTGTCACCAGACAGGATAGAGGCGATCATGAAAATGAATGCGCCTAGGACACAAAGAGAGGTCAGGATGTTCCTAGGGATGGTGGGTTATTGCCGACAGTGGATCGTAAACTTTTCACTGAAAGCGAAACCCTTGCAAAAACTGACGCACAAGGAGGTGAGTGATCCGGTACCATGGGACAAAGACTGTTTGATGGCATTCTTACAGCTGCGAGAGGACCTGTGTCGTGCTCCGGCATTGGGAATGCCTGATTACAATAAACAATTTTTTCTTTACTGTTGTGAGAGGGAAGGTTGTGCGTTGTCTGTGTTGGTCCAAATCCATGGGAATGCCCGTAGACCAGTTGCTTATTTCTCGGCTACTTTAGACCCAGTGGCCGCAGCGTTGCCCGGATGTCTCAAATCCGTTGCTGCAACGGGTGTCAGCATTGAGAGATGTGAAAATATTGTCATGGGGCACCCGTTAGAGGTGTGCGTGCCCCATTCTGTTGAACTGTTGATGACCAGGACCAAAACACAGCATCTGACCAACAGCAGGCTCACGCGCTATGAGCAAGTTATTCTTGCTGCAGAGAACGTGACCCTCAAGAGATGCTCTGTTTTGAACCCTGCCACCTTGATGCCACTCCCAAATGATATCGATGATGATGATGAATGTACAGACCATGACTGCCTCGATGTGACTGAACTATGCACCAAACCCAGACCCGACATCGTAGATGAGCCACTGACTGACCCAGACGAAGTTTTCTTTGTCGATGGCTCATGTGTAAGAGACGAAGTTGGGCAGTTGAGAGCAGCTTATGCTGTTTGTACAATTGAAGGAGTTGTGGAAGCTGGGTGCCTGGAAGGAGTACACTCCGCTCAGGTAGCCGAGATTATTGCCCTGACACGTGCTTGCTTGGCAAGCAATGGAATTCGAGTCACCATCTACACCGACAGCCAATATGGCTATGGGGTAGTTCATGATTACGGGCAGTTATGGTCTCAAAGAGGGTTCATGACCTCTTCAGGCTCTCCCATTCGCAATGGAGAGTTTGTGCGCCTGTTGTTAGAAGCATTGCAATGCCCAGCAAGTATCGCAGTTGTAAAGTGCACCGCACATACCAAAAATGAGGACTTTGTTTCGAAAGGCAATAGATATGCTGATGAAGTTGCGCGGTATTGCGCGGAACAAGGGTACTCTTTCACAGAGGTGGATGTGGGTGGAATAAATGTAAGAACTGAATTAGCCATGATACTGGAAACTGTTGATACTTGGGATGAACTGTCAACCATGCAAGAAAATGCTCCTGATTCTGAAAAAGAAACATGGGAAAAGGCAGGATGTGTAATGGGTGAGACCCATTTTTGGGTCTCAGCAGACGGCAGAGCAGTGTTGCCCAATGAGATGGTGAGTCCAATGGCTAGACTCATACATGGTCCCGTACACTTAGGGAGAGATGCTATGCTGAGAGTGTTTAGACAGACTTGGTACAATCCTAAGTTTAGAATAGCAGCAGAAGCAGTGTGCCAGCGTTGTGTGACCTGTCAGCAGCTGAACGTAGGAAAAAGAACACCAGTTGCACTAAGTCACATAGGAAGGTCTGGAGGTCCATTCAATCGAATGCAGATAGATTTCATTGAAATGCCAAGGTGCAACCGCCTCCGCTATGTCCTGGTGGTTGTTTGTGTGTTCTCCAGATGGGTTGAGGCATACCCTACACGTAGGTGCGACACCCTCACAGTGGCCAAGTTACTGCTTAGGGAACTCATTCCTCGCTTCGGGGTGCCGGCCTTTTTGGAATCAGATAGGGGAACACATTTTAACAGCGAGCTTGTGAAGATGATTTGTGTTGCGCTAAATATTGACCAAAAGTTACATTGCAGTTACCGACCAGAAGCCTCAGGGATTGTGGAGCAGATCAATGGCACGATCAAGAGCAGGATAGCAAAAGTGTGCTCCTCAACGACCCTGAGTTGGCCTGATGCCCTGCCATTGGTTCTTATGAGCCTTCGTAGTACCCCAGACAGAAGAACAGGGTTGTCGCCACATGAGGTGTTAATGGGGAGAGCAATGAGGCTGCCATCTATCCCAGCTACTGCACTGTTAAATATCACAGATGATATGATCCTGGACTATTGTAAGGGGCTGTCTGACGCCATGCGTTCTGTGTCCCTTCAGGTGCAGGCTGCCGAGGTTCCAGCGTGCCAGGGCCCGTGCCATGACCTGTCTCCTGGGGACTGGGTCCTGGTAAGAAAACACGTGAGAAGAAGCTGTCTGGATATTCGTTGGCGTGGGCCCTTCCAGGTCATCCTGATCACGAACACAGCTGTAAAGGTGGGAGGCCTGCCCAATTGGATCCACGCGTCACATACGAAAAGGGTTCCAGCACCTCTGGAAACAGCTCCTCTCTCGGATAGACGTCCAGCAGAGGACCGAGAAGCCATAGAGGGGGCTAGCCAAGCTGTAGAGGTGCCAGCGGAAGCAGGGAACGAGTCTGACCAAGCTGAGGACGGTCAGTACAACAGCGAAACTGAAGACGCTACAGAAGGAGAAAGTAGCTGGGAGTACGAGTCAGACCCTGACAGGTCTGAGAGAGAGCGGGAACAGACAAGAAGAAGAAGGAGTAGAAGGGCACGTGGAGAAGCAAATTGGCCGCAAAGAAGGAGCTCTAGCCTGAGGTCAACTCCAGAAGCAACCCTTCATCCGATATCAGAAGACTCAGACCCCGAAGAAGGTGCTCAGGGCGCTGAAGCACCCGACCGAAGAAGGTCAAGAAGAGTGCGAGTGCCTAACAGAAGATACTCCACACCTGAGTGGACATATCTGGCGACAAATGTCTGTGAAACCGGAGACAGGGAGGATCCGAGCGGTGGTGGTGTCCAGTTCTGAGCCCATTATCACCGTGGAAATACGACTGTTGGTACCCGGTGTCGAACAAGAAGGGTCACTAACATTCATGCTCCCCAGACCTCCCCGCCTCAGCAAGTTAAAACACATGTTTCTTACAGAATTGCAATTCCCCGACTTTGGTACAACGATAACAGCACATGAAGAGCACAATCTTCGTTTGGAAATACTGAACTATGCTATTGAAGCTGCAACCACAAATCTGATAGTAGACTGTTAAAGGACTTTGTAAATAAAGCAAACAGGAAAAAGAAGATTACCTAGCGCCCAGGAAGCAGAGAATTTTAGGGAACTTCCCTTGAGTTGATGGAGAAGGGCTAGGGTTGTCTTTTTGAACTGTTAAAGAACTTTTTGCGAAGAAGGCTGTCAGCCTCCAGCTGTATGGACTCTAAAGACAAAAGGATTGAAAAGAGACTGTAAAGGAACGAGAGGAAAAGAACTTTTTGCTAAAGATAAGAGAGAGCTATATTGTCTGACGAAATGGAGGCCGGCACCCCGAACCGCAGAGCTAAATGTATAATAGGTACACTAATAGTAGGAGTGATAATATTAATAGCTTTAGTGGTAACAATTTCTTATGTAAAGGGACATGAGGAAGAGGCAAAGGTAACTGATGTGAAATCTGTAGAAACGCTTACACCTACTGTTGCTGGTGAGAAAAGGGAAAACACTCAAGAGAAAGCGTTATTAGCTGCAGAAGCCCGCAGGTTACACGTAGACGAGTCCCAAGGAGACTTTAGGTCAAATGCTTATGCTAAACTTTTATATGAATACGTGGATGCCATGGAGGTTAAGGATTGCTACGTCTGCATGCAGTTGCCGGCGTCTGTAGATGAGGGTATTAGATACCATCACCTCCCTCTGACATATGGCATTACATGTAGCTTATTGCTTAGTATATTTTATGAGAGAGATAGTTTTGAATACTATTTCTCCAATTATGATTCAGTGTTGCCAGAAGTCCCAAATTATAAGCAGATGAACAAATGGGATTACTGGAAGAGTGAAGACAGATTGGCCAAGTTCTTCATTCCTTGGATTACCTTAGATACTTCACATGCCCGTAGAAATAATCTGACATGCAAGGTGTCAGAAGTCGAGAAGAAGTTCATAGGGCAGGTGGATGATCGTTACAGGAGACAAAAGATTTTGAAAAAATCAGGACAAGGGAAAACAGATTGGACCGAGGAAGAGAAGTCACACCAGAGAAAAGGTAGTAGTGGTCCAATAGCTTTAGATAAAGCGCAGAGAGGAAAGTTATGTCTTCACAGAGCCAAAACGTATTATGAAAATGTATACGTTGGAGAAGTTGACTGTGAACATGCTTTTAATTTAGAGTACTACACTAAGGATTTCCTGAAGGGAATGCAAGTGATTCCAAATGTGTATTTTGTATGTGGAAGAAATGCTTATGTGAGACTACCTGACAACTGGTATGGATCATGTTATTTGGCAATTGTCTTCCCCAAAATATATCATGCACAGGACTTAGTGATCATTGAGGGTCAGACATCATCGAGGGGAAGGAGAGATGTAGGTGATGCCGAAATGGTTGGAGATGTCTTTGGAGCTATGTTCCCTCTTTTGGGAATAATCCTTAATGATGTTAAAATTAGACGACTGGCAACAGTTGTCGACAGGTTGTCTGCCAGCACTGCTCAGTCCTTAATGCTGGTAGAAGGAGAGATGCAATCGATAAGGGCTATGGTTCTTCAAAATCGTCTTGCATTAGATGTCCTACTAGCAAAAGAGGGCGGAGTCTGTAAGGCTTTGAAGGTCCAGGAATGTTGCACTTACATTCCAGACAATTCGAAGCCCCTTGAGAAGGTTATTAGGAACATAACTAATATTCACAAGGAGATCGAAGACTTGAGTAGAGAAAATGTCTGGGAAAAGGTGGGCCACGGAATGAGTGCAGTTGGTGGGTGGTTTTCCACCTTAGGCAAAAGCTTTGTTTGGTATATCCTAAAGCCTATCATCATAATATTGATCTGTGGGATAATATTGTGGGGATTGGTGAGGGTATTCAAATGGTACAGAGCAAGAAGGTCAGAAAGGGCCCAAAGAGAACAGCTGCAGAGATTGGCTGCCATACAAGATAATCAGTATAGGAGCCTGAGGGCTCTGGAAGCGCAGAGAATGCCAGCAATAACGTCAGTTTAAAATGTTAGTGATGACCCCGAGAGGTCATCAAAGGGGGGAACTGAGAGAGCGCAAACTGACTTAAATGTATGAGTGCACCACACTTACCTGTAAGAAGCACAAATCATGAGGAGAAATGCCATGAGTGCTAATAGTACATGCAATTATATTCTAAATGTATAGCTAATGTAGAGATTTAAGTAGAAGTGGAACTAATACAGAAATGTGTGACTCTATATGATTTTATTAGATGTGATTACTTTGAATCTATGTCGTGTAGCTGTTAAAATGTGGGATGGTATGCGGTTAAACGCAGAATGTGGTAGGCCTCAGGGCCAGAGCTGGAGCTAAAAGGGAAGGTGTTTCTTTTCACGACACAGATTGTTTTAATGTTTGGTCATTGCATTAAATGGGCCATGATTTATAAAATGTTTACTGAATAATAGAATAAGAGTATTAACAAGCTTTAATTAAATGAAGAAGTTGAATGCTATAATCATAATGAGAAATATTGTAGGCCTGAAATGTTTTAGCATTGATTTACACGTACATGTCTGGGCTGAGAAATGTTGCAAGCCTTTTTAGAAGTCTATGAGAGTTGGGTTCTTGGCGGCAGATATCTGTCTGCAACAGGAAAGGGGGGATCCAATTATAAATGAATGAATAGAGGTCTGTTCAGTGGACGGCCCAGACATGGAGGAGGGTTCTGGAATGTTTAAGGGGTGTCAGCGGGCCGGAGAAGAGCCTGAGAAGCAAGGTCAACTCTAACGTCTGAGGCCCAATACAAAGCATCATGGAAAAAGCCTGAAGCTACACCACGTGAGAGGCGTTTCGCAAGGGGCGTCTCAAATGTTGTTGACTGTTTTGTATTAGGGACAGCACCCCTGGGTGGAGTTAGAGCAGATACCTGAGGACCCTTTGGAGAGCGGATGGGTAGGCAGAGAGGGGTCATGACTGGAGAACTATAGGTTTTTCACCAAGAGACTTAGAGTGGGTGACTTCCCTTGGGGTCATTCACTGCTGACACCTTTGTTAGGTTGGGATTTGGTTAAGTAGGGATACCATCTAGAACAGGGTAGGGACGCCTAACCTGTGTGTTTTCCTCCAACCTAAATGAAGGAGAGATATGCGTCTATGCTGATAGCTTTATTATTCTTAGAACTTGTGTTAGTGATTTCTGTTGCTCGTCTGAGGGCTTTTCGAGAGCACATGTATGTAATTGGAC
This sequence comes from Lissotriton helveticus, assembly GCF_964261635.1. NCBI lineage: Eukaryota > Metazoa > Chordata > Amphibia > Caudata > Salamandridae > Lissotriton > Lissotriton helveticus. Next base: position 397,993,304 of record NC_136057.1, read on the forward strand.
CTGTGTATCTCGTGAATCTCATTCTGAGATGTCTGTATTTGCAGCTTATCATTTCCTTACAATAAACTTTTGAAAGCTAGAAGTTGTCTGTGGTCTTTGGGAGTAGAGTCCTTTATTGGGTGAACTAACTTGCAGATGGGTGTACTGTTTTCCTCCAAGACAGGCAACAAAGGTTCAGTCGACCAGATCGAGGTTTAGATCAATAGATATAAGGTATCGATCAAAATCTCGCCCTTTCAGTAACGAGAAGCCATAGAAGATTGGCGCTCACCATGTGTCGTACGCTAGGCCTAGAAATTCCATCAGGAACAAGGCTTTCTTTCTCTTGGCTCCAATCAGAAGCTCCTTCTCGGCTCCTCCCCCTCTGCTTAAAAAATAATGGTTTGCTTCACGAAGCATGCTCCGGCTGTCTACACCTCCACATAATACCTCAAGCTTTCTACTTTGGTGCCAGCAGCTTCCAGAGAAATCTGCAGCCGTCCTTTTCCAAGAGCTACCTGCGCGTTCATCTTCCATGAAACGGTTGGGAACAAGGGCTGAGGGACTGCCAGGTGCCACGCAAGTGAGCCAACTCATTTCATGCGTTGAGCAGTGTTGGCAGTGCCGTGCAGGACACACTGAGCTGTGGATTAGCCTCGCCATCCTGCACCCACGCAGAACATCCTGGACCGCACGCGAGGACTCATGTTCTGGTGGATCGTCCTGTGCAATGTCCTGCAGACTCACCTCCCAGGAAGGGGTTTCATCTGTGCCAAGAATCAGGAGATAAATAAAAATTGATGAAGCTGATTGCTGCTACTTATAAGGTCAGGTGACTTGACCAGTAGGATATCTTGCTTATAGCAGTGAACTATTGTCTAGAGGCACACGAGTGGCACAGAAGCATCACAGTCTGGAAGATCGTGATAACTGCATAAGCATGGCAACAAGTCTTTCAAACAAAACAAAACAAACACCCTAAACACTGTAAAACCACCATTGATTATACTGTGGTTTGCTTTGCCCTACACTAAAGCCAGCACAGGCAAAACATTGTCCTTTTTTTTAGTTCCAATTGTAGGTTTTGTTTATTTTGTTGGCACGATGCACATCCATAATAAGCACTTCCTAAAAAAACTCCACAACCTAGTTTCTGGCACAAATATAAATGTAGCTAAAAATGAGTAAGAGTTGATTTCCGTGCCCAGTCTGCCGTGGTCTCCATCATTCCCCGGTACCTCTCACAATTGCGCGGATTTCGAGCTGGTTGCAAGGTCGGTTCTTCTAATTAAAACCCCTGATTTATAAGTCAGTACCAGGTCTTGATGCCTCTCACTGCCGGCTTTGATGACCAACTCATTGCCGTGCCCTGACTCCTTCCAGTATCATCTGAGGATTTCGAAATCATTACCAGTCACTGATCTCTGCCACAGTCCTTCCAAATTCCTAAGTCACTGTCAGTCCCTGATTCCAATCAATGCTCTCTTCTTTACTACTAACTCGCCGCCAGACTGTGACTCCAATCATCCTAGCTTAATTTGTAAAAGAATAAGTGCCAGGGCCCAAGGTTCTGCTTAGAAGTCTGCAGCCTGTGCTACTGAAGGTTGAAGTTGCCAAATAACGTCAATTCACCAAATGACAGGGGTAGCGGAAGTGATATCATATGCCCTTTGACCTTCCCTTTCACTCACACACACATACTTACACACAGCCTCAGGGCTATAAGTTAGCCAGGCTTTAACCAGGTCTGAGCACCGGCAGTTTTTTAAAGGATGACTCAAAACGGGTCTCTATAGGGCTCTGTTTTGTGCCCTGGCACAGGCGGTCCGCTTTTTCTGGACTGCAGCAACAGCAGGCACATCGATGTGCGCTGCTCACACTGCTCACTTCTCACTAGTGGAGAAGTTACGGCATGACGTCATGCCAGGTGAGCGCTGTAGGGGAAGGAAAATCCTTTAAAGAGAGTCATTTTCTCTCTGGATTTCCATTCTCTTTTTGAAACTCAGAAGCAGCAACATTGTTGTGGCGTCACCAGGGCTTTAAGTGGAAGCTTTTTCAATATTCTATACAATAAGCCATGGTTACTGCTTATTTATGTTATACAACAATTGACAAAGCCAATAGTCCTGACTTGTTGTAGGTATGATGTTACACTGGTATCATATCTGGATGCAATGACAGAAATAGCAAAATATAAGTCAGGCGGCACACTATGCTAAGCACAGAATTTTAACGTTTAACCCATGCCCTTAATTACATTGGCCACGCCCCTTTGAGAGAACCCCAATATTTTCATCCCACTTAAAGCCCTGCTAACACATACACACAAATTTACACATATACACTCTCCCACACATAAACACACTCTCACCCGCAAGCATGTGCACAACATACATATAAAAGCATTTTTTACTACCTCAGCTATGGAATGGCATATTTCAACCTATTGTACTCCATTTTTATTACACTATTAGTGAATAATATATTTTATTTATTCACTATTAGTGTAATAAGAAAATTGACCGAAAATAAAAAGATCGGAGCCCCAGCTGCCCCTGTGTTCCTAGCCCTGAATTTGCCACCTCTGATGCCAGGGGTGGCAAAGGCAATGGCAATGCTAAGGGTAGCTAAGGGCAAAGCAGGGGTCGCAGCCGAGACCCCTGAACGACGTTCTTGTCTTTGTATTCTCGATTCTACCCCATGCCTCTTTTATTCACACTCCCTGCCGCTTCATTTCATACTTGCAGGTTCTTTTTCATCCTGGCTTTCTCACCTTATCATTGTTTTTCCATCATGCTTTAGCTCAGTACTCCCCTTACATGTCTTTCTCTCTCTCTTGTTCTGGGTCAAAGGCTGATTTTGACAAATTAGTACTAGTACCAAAAAAGAAGTGCTGGTGGGCCACACTTGGAACCACTGGCTCAAATTAACCAGTGCTAATTTCTGCCCTGATTTCTAACTCACTCTCAGGTCCTCATTCCATCACGAACCTCAACCTGATTTCTAAATCAGTGTCACATCCCGAATAATTTCCCTCAACCAGGGGGGTAGTTTCCATTGGTGCAGCAGCACCGGGACCCAGAGGTTGACTTGGCCCCACCATCAAATACTGATTGTTGCTGTATTTTACAATTCAAACTGCAGCCAGAAGGCCCATTTCCATACATGTCAGCATTGTGAAAGAGGGAAGATGGAGAAAGTGAAATTCAATGGGGGGGGGGGGGTGATTTATTTTCCCCTTTGACATTGAGCCAGAGGACATTTTAGGTGGGAGAAAGTTAAAATAAAGCTGTTTTTGACTTTACAAATCGTGAGTCTCCAGCCTTAATTTGGTCTGCGTTTCCTTCCTTGCACCAGGGCCCATGGCACGCTGACCATGTCACTGCCCTCAAACTGATTCCTAATTCACTGTCAGGTCTTGATTACAATCACTGCCCAGACCTTTATTTGTAACTCCCTGCCAAGCCCTGACTACAGTCAGTGCCTTCACCCAGATTTCTAACTCACTTTAGGGCCAGACCAGCAATCATTGCCCTTAACTTTAATTCTGATCTTCTACGTCACAGTCAGGCCACGGTTTCTCTCGGTGCACCTCTGATCACAGTTTAGTCCTTACCACCTGTGTTTGGAGTCTCCTTCTGTTTTTCGGGGACGCACCAAGAGATTTTTTAAATTTTCATAGAGTGCATATTACTGACAGCTGAGCCTGCTTTTACATTCAGTACCAAAGTGAACAGAGACAATGGTTTAAAATGAAAAGAGAGGATCAAAATTCATTTAAGGGAAATCTTTCCTACAAATTTGAAAACCCGGTTCTTCGAGGCACGACTCCATAACATATTACAATGTCAACTACCTTAAAAGGGCTATGAATGTAAAACCATGGGAACAAGCACTTCCATGCATGCACCAATTTCAGTTACATTTCGAAGAAAATTATTTTTCTCCAATCCCAGGACAAAGATGTTAAAATAATCGCCATAATCATTCCAGTTTAATCAAGGAAAACTATGCAAAAAAAACAACTCTACACATACCGAGCAGTAGCAGTGGACATTTAATAAGTATGATTATTAACCTACAGTTTGTAGAGAGAAATGAATGTATACCCTACAATCCCATAGAATTAATCATTAATTAATTATTGAATGATCACTTCTTTGTATGGTTTTAATTAACTATCAATGAAAATAATGTTGTTATTTGAAAGTCAAGACACCCTCAGTCGCTGGGCAGCAAACATTGTAGTGTACCACAGCACCCATGCCTAACATAGAAATAGTAGTAGTCATTTTAGCAGATATATTTTTGGGAAGAATGCAGCATTGCCGAAAGCATCCAGCTTTTAGGTGCCCAGTGATCTCAGCCAGACCACTAAACACCCCAGCCATGTCTCCATGAGAGCTGCCCTCTGCATCTTGGCCCTGGGGTCTATTAGCCAAGCAACCGTGAGACACCTGGCAAGAGGCCAGCCAGCACGTATGGATATAGAGTTGCATAAAACACCACTACAGAAGTTGTCAAAAGAACTGTCTGCATTGTATGTTATGGTGACAGCAGTGCACCAACTATATATTTGTTTGATTCTGCTTTTCATGGTGCTGATCTGATATCGGTTGTCATATGTTCTTGTTGTATGCTCTGCAATCCACAGAGGCAGCAAGTGTGTGCTTTACAAGAAATCCAATCAAATCATAAAGACCATGTAGACCCCGCTGCTACTTGCCCACCATTCACCAGCAAAGTTCATGTACTAATGATCTTCACTCAGCTCCTTCAAGCTTGGTGCACATATCCCTGTACTCCTCAGGACCCAGGGCCACACCGTTGTAAATCACGTGGGCTAACCCACACACCAGACAAATAGGGCTTGATTATAATGATGGTCGGATCGGCTTCCATGGTCCGATCAGAGGCGGTATGACTGCTTCGGTCTCGTCGGAAGTGGTCGGTCCAACCTCCGGATTACGATGCATGCCTCCTGTACTCCAACCAACTGCTGAAAGACCAGTGACTCCGACAGCCTTTCCCCGACCACCGAGATGGCAGATGGAGAAAAGCAGCATCCACAGGGCAGTACGGGGATATTCGACCATCGTTTGGATTACTATGTGTGTTTCTGATGCCCTGACCGCGGCGGTCTGACCCCCTGCCTTGAGTTGTCAGAAATGATGGATTTGGGGTGCATACTCACCCAAATCAGCTTATGCCCGACAGTCTACAGCGTGAATCTCTTTCTCCAGGTCCCCTTTACATCATGGCAGCTGAACCCCAAAGACTACGATACTGTGGGCACCTGAATACAGGTAAGTCTGAAGGTGGCATGTATCCCTATTGACTGGACTGTGCACAGATCACCATACTCCAGCGATGGGTACATGGTGCACAACCCATATCCCCACATATGTGTATACATATCACATGCTTCCTGTAATTTTGCACGCACTTGTAGCAACATATTCAGGGGTATGTGCAACACTGTTGATGAGATCTTTACGATAGCAGCGGTTGCATCATAATACTGCAGTGGGAACGTTCCCAGCCTCAGCGGTTGAAATCAGTTCGCGGCCACGTGGCGGTCGAATGGTCGGTCCGGCCAAAATTGTAATCAGGCCCTAAGTAACACTGTAGTACTCTGGGCTTACTTAATGCTTCCAGAGGATCCTATTTGATAGAGGCGAGAAGCCAACAAAAATACAAATATCGGTTTACCAGCATGAAACCCTCTATGCACCATCCCCTTGGAAAGGCAACTGAGGGCTTCAGCACTTTAGATGCAGTTTTTCAGTTTTTCAGCATTTGGAGAAGTACAAGGTCAATTTCGGAGTGACTGATGTTGCATATCATAGTCAAAATATGTAAACCTATCTAAAATGATAAAAATCAAATGTGTTCCACCTTTCCTTTATGGGAACTTAGTTAGCTACCACTTTTTCAGAGATTGTTGGGTGCCAGATATTTCAACAAGGTTAAAAGCTGTTGGTCTCACCACCCGTAGAAGTCCGGATCTCCTAAGAGTATTGTTGGGATCATCTTTGAATTCCTTTTTGTAGGATTTAATTGAATCTGAATTGGAGAACACCATTATTAGATCCAAAATATTGAAAATGAAAATACAGGAAAAATATCTGATGGCATGCCAGTTTTCGTTTTTTTTCTGATAAAGCAGCACTAATCAAAAGGGGAAATATAAAATGGTGTTCTTCATGGCAACTTCGATGTTTCTTAAAAGGCTTGAGATAGACAATAGCTGGGAAGAGGTGTGTGTTCTCATTGAAGAAACAATAACAGGCGGAAGGCTCCAATATAGAACTCTTTCTAGAAGACTGGTTCCTTGATACAGTACTGGGCGGTAGGAGATCCACATTGTTTTCTGTGGAATGGATCCACAGGGTTCCAGGCCAGGCACCTTCACCTCGCTCCCCACCTAGGCAAGTGGTAGACTGCCTCTTTAATTATAGAGATCCAAAAGCCCCTGGGGACTGGACAATGGGCTGGTGAACATGTATCCAGACTACACTGCAGAAGTGCAGAGACATAGGGGGTCCTTTATGCCGGTAAAGCAATCACTGCAGTGCTCAATCATGTTCCCAGTCAAACTATGGGTAGTGGATGCTGGTTCACACTTGTTCACGAGACCTAAGGCTGCCTGGGAATGGCTAGAAATGAAGTGAGTATCCATGCCGCCTCGTTTAACGTGCCAAGCTGGAGGCTGGAGCTGATGGTGCTCCAGATTGTGCCTGAGCAGACCTCCCAGGAGCAAGCCCACTACTTAGCTGGCAGCGCAAGAATGCGTTATGTCTGTGGCAGAGCTGGAGACTCGGTGCAGCTTGTCTCAATTGTCCACCAGCCCTAAGACTGTTTCACCTTAGTGGGGTCTGGCACTCGCGCTGTAGCACATCCCAGCCGAACTTGTCCTGAACTTCCTTGATGACATCTAATCAAGTGATATGATTCCCTGGACTGAGCCTTTGACTTTGGTAATCTCATTGAGGTATTGGGTTGGTGAGCCTTGGGATTGTACCTGCTGTATAGGGCATATGTAATAACTACATAGAGGATTGGTTCAGTCTCCCGACTACCAAACTATTTATTAATGCATGAATCCCCGCAACTTAAGGTGGATCAAACTGTTTGGTTACTTATTACCTTGTTACGGTTGCAGAATAGTTGGGTTCTAACCAGGGAAGGGGAGTTTGGGTATTACTTTTAAGTTTCCACATTGAGAAGCTACAATATCATGACCGGGGGGAGAGACCTTCACTGGGCTTCATAGGGGTTTGGTTAACAGGGACGATGTGCATTGGAACATTAACATATCATGACAAAGAACATATACCCACATGCAATATGAGGTTCTGTGAATTCTGAACCCACGGGTTCCATTTTGTGTATGGCAGCCATTTTGTGGTTGCCCTCACATAGGCCATGAATGTGGCTGAAACTAGTCTTTTAAGGACATGTAGACCTTAGCTTGAGTTCATGCTGACTCCTGTTTGACCTGAGTGAACTGACCCTGTTGCCTGAAGCTGACCTTGTTAAACCAGTTCCTGCCCTTTAGCTGATCAAGATTGAGGATCAAAGCACAGGACATTGTAGAGTTTGGTATGCACACACACACCCCTTAGCCTGCTTCTTATCTGTTTCTGTTCCTTCATTTATGGTCTGTTTATGATATGGGTTGTGGTCCTTTCATTATGGGTTTGTCCGGCTTGTGTAAGAAGGAATGTTAGGTATTTTGCATGCTTGCAAAAGCTAGGACTGCCCCTTACTTGTATGCTGAAGTTTGTAACCCTGAGAGCATATAAAAGGCCTCTGTTCTCTGCACTCTTCAGACTGCCTCATTCAATGGCTACGGCTTCTGTGTGACGTAGCCTCACTTATTAAATTTAATAAATATGTCTTTTCATATTGCAGCTTCTGTGCCAAGTTCTTTTTTATTAGTAAGTATTCCCTGAGAATGAAGATTTCAGTTCTTCAAATGGCGCGGCCAACGTGGGCTTCATCAGAGAAGTGACTTTCTGAAGGAGTGATCTTGTCAGGAGACTGAAATCTACTAAGGAGGTACTCTCTGCACAGGGATTCTGGAGATTCTTTGATTCTGCAGCCCAGTATATTTCTGATCTTCCTGATTTTGATCCTCCACATGATGTCACTCCTGACTGAGAACCTTTTTGGCGTGAGTATTCTAAAAAAGACCGTTAGGTCATGTAGAACTTGACAGTTAGAATTTGGATAACCTTTTGATTAGTAAAAATAAGAAGTACAAGTGGGTCGCTCCCACGACTTTGTTTGGTTTCTTGGTTTTGATTTGGTTATTGCAATTACCAAAGCCGAGGGGTTTGGTTTCTTGGTTTTTGATTTGGTTATTGCAAATTACCAAAGCCAAGGAGCTCGTATATTTGCGAGTGTATTGGTAGAGATAACCCCTTGAAGTTTGAAGCTAGATTAGTGAGCTATAAGATGCCTAATCTTAGCAAATTTGGGACTGTAGCTTTGGAACTTTGGAATTTGTGTTGGCCAACTTTGGATTTGTATAGGTTTGGATATGCGAACTGCAATTTGTGTAGGCAGGTAATGAGGAGATATTTCTCCATTTGGTTTAGTTGAACGGTGCACGTACGAAAAGTACCTTAAGCACCACTTTGATTATAATACTTGCGTATTCCGCAGTATTTTTTGGCATGCCTGTTTGTAAGCTCACATGGAAAAATGTGTTGCTTTTTTGGAAGGTACCATAGTGTGATGTAAAGTAAATTAGCCGGCCCCCCTAAAGGGAATATCTAAATAGGTTTAGATTTACAAACATATTTCTTCCTTGGTGATTTTGTATCCCCAGGGAATTAAAATATGACATAATACAAAACAAGGATCATTTGTTCTGCGCAGTTTTATGAATGAAGATATGCAGAACGATTTTGTTTGGTGTTCTGCTAGCCAAAGCTAGTGAATTGAGTGTATTTTCGCTTCTTGGACATACAACAGTCTGTTGGGCTGTTTTTGCAGTCCTTTGAAACACTATTGAGAAGCGTTTCTTGTAAATATGACTTACAACTAGTATTTATAAATGGTTTGGTTTAAGTACAGTCTGTGGGCTGTCCTTGGTTTCTGTCCTGAGTATTGATTTGTGGGTTACATTTGTGTTTAAATGTCTATGTGGGTTTCCCATTAGTGCAACTTCTGTAAGTACATAGCGATGGCGCTATTCACGAGATGCATGGCTAAAGCGCGCTGTATTGTGCGTCCTGAGTGTTTTGTCCCCTTTCTGTTTATGTCTGAAATGAGCTCAATGTCTGTTCGTGGTTTTTCTTGATGTTTTCAGTCTATTAAGCAACATTTTGTAAGCATATTCTTGGGTCTGTTGCTAAATAAAATTGTCCTTTTTAGAAAGAAAAAAATGGCGCAAACATTTTGTCATGTTTCAAGTTAGGCGTCTGTGCTTGAGCTTATAAATGAATGCGTCTAAAAATGATAGGCAAGGGATGCAGCTTGCTCTTATATGTTGAATTATAAAAAATAATTGGGTTTATTAAAAAAAATTTAATTATGAAAAATAATTATTAAAAATAAGTGCTACAAAATTCGTTTTTTACTATTCATGAAGCTTATTGCTCATACTATGACATCCTAGCATTAACATTTAATTTAAGTTGTGCTACACCGCATAATGAGAACATTAGCATATGGAATTTCACTTAGCGCAGGCGTACAAAACTCATTTTTCTAAAGATTTACATGGGATATGTCTGATTAAAAATATCTGTAATATATAAAGAACATTCTGAGGATGATTAATATGTAACATACTTATAAGATATTTATTTTTAAGTGCCCCAAATATCAAAGTCGAATTTGGGTATTTTTGCCATTTAAAATAGCTTTAAAGTGCCTTAGGTTTCAGTAAATGCATACATTTAGGTATAAAACACAAATTTGCAGGTTGTTCCCATTTGGGGTTACGTTTAATGGCTCAGTGAGCCAATGTGCCTGGTCCAGAGGTTTGAGTTTAATATCAGGGTTGAAGGTTTTAACTCCAGCTGGACTTACTGAAATGTTTATCTATTTAAGGTTGCTGAAATGAGTACCATTGCATAGGGTAATAACAAACATCTGTTCTAAAGATGGTATGTTATGTTATTATGTTGTGCGAATTATTCACAGTAAATGTTTTAATAATATAAGTATAGAAATAAATTATAGCCCTTAACAGGAGTAATATATATAACATGTGTTTTAAATAGAGTGAATTATTGCAGGTTAGGAGGAATCCGGAAGGCCTTTTGACTTTGTCAGCCTCAGAATGAGCAGAGGGTGGGGGGCTAGTAGAACTGCAGAGGTTTGCTCAAGTCCCGCTGAGGTGTTATCTTTAGTTTTCCTGTAAAAGATGGAAGAAGGCTGTCATGTTGACATTTGTGACCTTTTAAATTAAGGCCTTGTCTCTGTGAAATGCAAAATGACCTTGCTAAACAGGCCTCTAAAAGGAAGGGTTTCTGGTTTCTCCACAAAATTAAAGAACTTAATTCCAAAGGGAAAATATGAAACAGGTTTCTTTGAAAGTCCCAACACATGCTAAATGCTCTGCAGAAATGATATATTTGTATCTCTGCCTCTAAAAATAATGTCTGCTACTTGCTTTTATTTGACCGAAAATGAAGCATTGCATTAAGTCTTAGACATAAAATAAGACGAAGCTTTTTATTGAAATTTTGAAGGCTACATGCCTAAGTGAGAACGAATTGTGGCGCAAGGCTAACATGGAGTGTCAGTGAAAGGATTTTACTTTTGGAAAGATAAAAGGGCTTCATGTTGCAAGGTGACTGACAAGATGGTAACAGTTAAGTAATGGAAATTTATTTTTGTGTCTGTTAATGTGTATTATGTTTTGTCTTCTGATTAAAAGTTATAATTGATGTCTGTTTTTATGAGAAATGTCTCTCTTTTGTGTGTTGTGTATTTTTTTTTTTGCTTCTGCGAACAGATCATTCATGGATTGTTCTGGGTGATTTTAAGGCTGACAAGACACGTGAGTTTGGTTGGTTAAAATGAGATGTGTTTTTGCGTAACTCCTTTGGAAAGAAATGTCCATGCGTTTTTCATGTTTGTGTATTTGGTTCTATCATGAATTGTTCTTGCTGGTTCTGTGTGTCTGAAAGTTGTATTTGACAGCAGATATCCACTAATTGGTGATCTACTGTCAAAAAGGAGGGTAAGGATTTTAAACTTGACAAATTAAGAAGGCCTCAATAGTGGGTTTTGGGCTGCAGGTTCACAGTGAATAAAGTACAGGACTTGAAGTGGGTGCGTCACCGCTCATTTACATATGTTATTGTCTTGTCTATGTTTTTTGTGCTTGATATACAGCGAGTATATCTGATGGCTTGACATGTCCGTTTTGTGCGTTTTTTTTGCATGTTTTTGTTTTATGTTGCTGCTTATGATACTATTACAAGTTTACCTGTGTTGTGAAGGGATATACACGACGATGTGTATCCTGCAAACAGTTGGGTAGATTTGCTTTGACACTAAATTTCACAGAAAAACAGACAACACTTCATCAGTGTATGTCAAATTTGGCTTTAATGGTATTTGAAGGAAAATAAAAAAAGAGATATACAGAATCAAAGTGTGTCACATGCTGTTAGTCACGTACTGCCCCTCCCCTTAAGGAACAGGCAGCCCTAAAATTATGTATCCTGAATTGGACGTAAGGATAAATTATAGATCTGTGACTTTTGTGCATGGTGACCTAATTTTTATATTACATTAGTCAGTTTTGTTCTGCTTCCTAAGTAGTGTATGGCCTTGTACCATAAAGGAAACCAGGTTTCATTTTTCCCTGAAGAAGGAACTGGAACATTAGCTGAGATTACCGTATATGGTGTAGCGGCCAGCGGTAGAGTTTAAATTTGTGTATTATTTTGACCTTTTGTGTATCACCCATACTCTTGGTATTGTGTCACATGCCTGACTATCACCCAAGCGCATCGTGCCTAGTTATTGGGATTTTAGCTGTGTCCTAGTTCCATTTCCCTTTTCCATATTCTTTTCACCAGTTATCCCATTTCTTTATTGTGGGTGAATTATTCAGGTTTGGATTTGGATTTGGATTTGGATAGGGATTTATAGAGCGCGTAGCTACCCTAAGGCGTCCCAGCGCTGACAGAAGACCTATCTTACCAAGGAAGAGATGGGGACTATGGGAAGAGCCATGTTTTTAGATGTCTCCGGAAGGCAAGAAGATTGTGTTCTTTCCGGATAGAAATTGGTAGGGAATTCCACAACTTCGGGGCATTATAGGAAAACAGTCGCCCCCCTGAACGAGATTTTTGTGGAAGAGTATCCCTTTTCACCTCAGAGCATTGATGAGGATCACCACTGTTTTACCTGAACATATAATAAGTTACTGAAATGCATAGGAGCCATACAAAATTGTTACTAGATAATTTTAGGATTTGCTTTCTGCTTAGAGTTATGAAAAATTATAACTTTGTTTGTAATAGTGGTCATTACTTTCTCCTGTTGTCCATATGTTCTTAATAACATGTTTTGTAGTGTTTTCAAGCATGATGTTGTCTCTGATGGGTGGGATTGTTTTTGCTACCCAGTTGACATCTGTACCCACCTCCCAACCTATGTCTCTTCCTACTACTACTTCTTTGCATTCTTTCCATACTTTACCTGAACATGAACTGGTTAGGAGGTCAGAGTTTACTAATAATTCCTTTGTACAGCTTCTGCATCAACACCAGTTAGTAATGAACACCACTAATTGTTGGGTGTGTGGTCTTACAGATAGAGGTATTCCCTATTTGGTTCTGTCATTTAGTTACAATGGGTCTGTATGGGCATATCAGACGATGTTTTATGCCAACAAAGTCTATCCCTTGCGTTCCAGGAAAGATAACTCGAGTAATAATGCCTTCGTGAAGGGAATAACGGATAATATTGACATCGGTTCAGATACAGACTGAGTGATTGCCTATGTAAGGGCAAAAGGAGAGGCTGAGGTTCTGGGAAATCTGGACCCATGGGTTCCATTTTGTGTATGGCAGCCATTTTGTGGTTGCCTTCACATAGGCCATGATTGTGGCTGAAACTAGTCTTTTAAGGACATGTAGACCTTAGCTTGAGTTCATGCTGACTCCTGTTTGACCTGAGTGAACTGACCCTGTTGCCTGAAGCTGACCTTGTTAAACCAGTTCCTGCCCTTTAGCTGATCAAGATTGAGGATCAAAGCACAGGACATTGTAGAGTTTGGTATGCACACACACACCCCTTAGCCTGCTTCTTATCTGTTTCTGTTCCTTCTTTTATGGTGTGTTTATGATATGGGTTGTGGTCCTTTTATTATGGTTTTTTCCGGCTTGTGTAAGAAGGAATGTTAGGCATTTTGCATGCTTGCAAAAGCTAGGACTGCCCCTTACTTGTATGCTGAAGTTTGTAACCCTGAGAGCATATAAAAGGCCTCTGTTCTCTGTACTCTTCAGACTGCCTCATTCAGTTGCTACGGCTTCTGTGTGACGTGGCCTCACTTATTAAATGTAATAAAGATGTCTTTTCATATTGCAGCTTCTGTGCCAAGTTCTTTTTTATTAGTAAGTATTCCCTGAGAATGAAGATTTCAGTTCTTCAAATATTATCTCCTGGAATATTTGAGGAATGGCCACTCTCTGTGTCGCCATTTGATCTACTCTTATTTGTGCTGTAGGAGGGCACCTATTGTTCTATTACAAGAAACACACATGACTGCCCCAGATATTCCTAAACTGGGTGCCGGGTTTTTGTGGTGGTAGAGGGGAAACTAGATAGAGTACTGATTGCCTTGTTTGTGCCTTATGCATCCAATAGTAACTAGCAGCAGTTTTTAACACAATTACCTCCCACGATATTACAAAATCTGGAGACAGCGTGCCTATGGAGTCAGTCCTCAATAATATATACAAGATATCCATAGATAGGTAATTCCCCCGCAAGGGATGGCAGTAATAGGAGCAGCCGGTGATTTCAGGAACTGGCTCACACACTGACAGCGACAAGACATTTCATGGTCAATGCATCCCAACTTTAGCAAATACTCCCTTTTCTCCCTCTATGCCAGCTACATACAAGAATATATTTACTCCTAGGAAACCCCTCCATGGCAACTCGGGTCCTGTCCTCTCAATACCTGGGCTGCACACTGTCCGTCCACAGCCTCATTCAACTGACTGTGCAATGGGGCAGAAGGTGAGTGTCAATACCCACTTGGAAATTGTACACACCAGCACTGCAAGATGGAGAATTTCGTGAAACCATAGGTACCAATGTTATTAATTATTTTGAGGAGAATGGGGGGGTCTTTCTTTTCGGGTGTGGAATGGGATGCCTTTAATGTCATTATACGGGGTCTGTGCATCAAAACCTCCTATGGGGTACGTCACACGTTGCAGACGCAACTATTGATCTTGAAGATGCTAAACGGGAGGCGGAGATGCGGGTGGGTAAGCGAGTAGGCCATGAAGAGGAGGTCAATCCCCCCAGGAGGAAACACAAGGAGGCGGTGGCCAGACTTGGGAGACTAGATTATGTGGAGTTTTCTGGCCACGCAACATGCAGAGGGGGACAGAGTGGGATGGGTAGTAGCATGGCTTGAAGTCGACTGCCCCTAGACACCACATAAATGCTATTAGATTCCCAATGGGGAAGTCTTGAGCACGCAAACTGACATTAACCAGGTCTTTCTTGACTATTATACAGCGCTTTATTGGGAGGAACCGGGACAAGAGGGTTCCTCATTGATCGAATATATGGAAAACTTACCCATCCATCCCACAACTTAATCCCATACAGCTTCATACTTTAGACAAAGTGCTGATTGTGGAGGAGGTCCACCTAGTAATCAAACAGATAGCATGCAATAAAACTCCTGGGATTGATGGACTCCTGGTGGTGTTCTCTTCCACTCACAGAGCCACTCCTGCTTTGAAACTCCTACGGGTGTATCAACAGGCTAAGGACGAAGGCGCACTCCCACTGTCTATGCGAGAGTCGAGGATCTTAGTCCTGCCCAAATGGGGGAGGGATCCGTTGGAAGTGTGCTCACGCAGATCCTTGTCCCTCCTGAATATGGGCTATAAAATCCTCTGGAAGGTCATTGCTAATAGGCCGCTGCCATACCTCCCCACTCTGGTTCATCATGACCAGACGGTTTTATCCCTGAGAGAAATAGGGTCTTAAACCTAAGACGTCTCTTTTGACTCATGGAAGAAAATTCATAGGTGCCACCACCGCACAAAGCCATTTCTCTATTTTTGAAACTCCCTGCCTCTCTCACTGAAGGCAAGGTGGAAATAGAAAAAATGCTGGTATTACCCAGAATATTGTACCACTTCTCTGCAAGCCCAGTTTGCCTGCCCAGGTGTTTTTTCTGTGATTTGGAATCTGTCCTCTCCAACCTGATTTGGAAGCCTGGTTGGAAGAGGGTGGCACTCGGCTAACTCTATGCCCTGCTAGAGTGTGAAGGCCCCAGGAGCTCTAAACTATGAGCTGTATTGCGCAGCCACACAGCTGCAATGGCTGATTATCTGGTGCTTCGACCCACCCCCCCAGAGCGATTGCTCATAAAGAGGTACTGAGGGGATTGCCCTGTAGTGGACTGGCTCATGGACCACCCGCGGCCACATGTCAAACTGGCCGCTTGGTTAAAACAGCTACACTTATGTTCAACTTAAACATCACCCACCCTACTTACTCCCTGAACCTGCTTTTATGGGTACTGTCGCTCTACGGTTGGTGGCTGAACAACACAACATCAGAGCATGAAGAGACGCCGGTCTCACGGTGCTCAGCGACCAGTACATGCACAAAACCTTACTATCCTTTCAGAAACGTATTGATGATCAATATGCCCTGGAGGACAGCCAATAGATCCCAACCCCTTGCAGCCACTACCCTGGTCACCCATGGCAATAATAGGAATGCGGTTACAACGCTCTATGAAGCGTTGATTGCTAACTCCATTACAAATTTCCCAACCCTAAACGATGGGTGGCCTACTTCGCGGGGCCCTGACCTTACAGAGAGACAGTAGGATACTGTACTCAGGCAGGTGCCTAGGGTGTCCAGGAACCTCCGTTTGAAATATACTCAATTTAATTACACTGGGCATACCTTACTTCGGTACGCATTCCTTACATGTTTCCAGAGGCGACCCCCGGGGGCCCCCGTTACCCATGCCTGGAGGCATGCTATGGACCTGCCCCAGTATAGGGTGATTCTGAGAAGAGGTGTCGTCCACACTGACTAAAATAGCCACCTGGACTCTGCTGGTTGACCCCCTGTGGTGCCTCCTGGGAATCACAGCGTACACATGCAAAACAGGTACGCTATAAAGTTCATTGGCTTTGCATATGTCCTAGCAAAAAGGCGTATTACCATGGCTTGGAAATCCGCACAACCCCCGCAGGTGACTCTGGACAGAGAACCTGCTAAAGTGGGCAAAAGCGGAGTTCACGGCTTGCCACATGCAGATTTCACACCAGAGGGTTGCACCACAATTAGACACATGGGACATACATCTGGAAAAACTAGCGGCTAAGTCTAATGTCCGACCTCCCAAAACAATTATGCACCCCCCCCTCCAACCTTAAGTGACTGTTTTGTTGAAGCTGACAATGATTCCCCCTTTCACCGGGTATAGCGCTCCCCCCCATTAGTGGATACACAGTAAGATCATTAACATGAATCCCCACATCATTAAGACCCTCCCTAAGGCAAGATGAGCAATGGATCCTGCGGAGTTCTGCTGCCCCCGCAGCATAAGTAGTAGATTAGCTTATCGGTTCTCAAATTGCAAAGTTCCTGCCCCTGTTGGGCAAGCTTATAGACTAGTGGTGATGCGTTCCGGCAAAGGGAGACATACTGACGCTGTACCCGCTGGGTAGAATGTGTTACTTCAAGACGGGTTGAAGAGACATTGGAAATGTGCTGTATTGTTATGGAATACTTGTTGCCAATGTTGTTTGGCATCAGCTCATGACAAACCTGTACTTGCTGTATAATCGTACAATTAAATTTTAAATGATTGCTACAACTGTCCAATTTAAATGCTTAACCACTGATAAAGAATTACCTGTAAAAACAAAATTGTGCATTTGGAGGCCGGTTAGCAAAGGAGGGAGGCTTGCAGAGCTGGGAAAATACATTGCTGAAGGTGGGGCTTATGTAGGGGAATGACTGGGATTTTACTGTGAAATAGAAGGAGCAGATTACAAACGCTCTATACTGATTTAAGGCAAATCCCCATTGAATGGGCCAACAGAATGGGAGAGTTAATGAACCCACTAAAGATCAGAAGCCCTTCCACCTGGCTGTAGAGGAAGAGCCGCTTACAAGGCACCCACCTATCAGTCTCATCTATCTACTTTGAGTTTTGATGGGTCTGGCCATTGGGAGGGCAGGGAGGAGTGACCCTGGTTATAGGCCGATACTAAATGTTTAGGTTTTGAAAGAAAGATTCCCTGGAGAGGTGGGTGATAGCTACCATAAAGACAGGGAGGTGTACCCTGACTTCATGTGGTCTCAAATGTCAATAAAATGTCATCTGACTATGAACTGGAAGCTCTTAAAGCCTATGTCTGTGGTGTCAGACTTAATTAAAATGTTAAACTTAAGAAACAATGGGAAGAATCTGAGAGCAGATGTATGTGGTTCAAGGAGTTTGAGAGTGAACATATTACACGTATGGGGAGCCATTAGTGAAGTCTGGTGAGGGACCACATCAAAGGGGCATTTAGGAAACAATTTTTTTACAGTGGCTTGATTTAAGAGAATACTATTTTTGGGTATCTGGCTTCTCCACTACCTCTTATTTTGGACAACTTGACTGGGGACCAGTATATCCTGTGGAGTGTGAAAATGTGGTTTTTCCATAGTGAAGCAGATTTGATCAATGGGTAAAGCATGTCTAAAGATACTTGCCATAAAATGTTCAGCTCCTCATCCGGCAAGCACTTCTCCCAGACCAAATGAGAGGGATCCAACTTCCTGTCTATTGCCGTAAGGAGATAGTTGTACCAAAGTGCAACTTCGTTTTTCTTTGCGTCCCAGGAGACAGACGACATCCACATGTTGTCTACCTGTCCATTACTGAAAGAGTTCTGGGACAATGTGGGTAAGACCTTGTCAGATGCATTGGGAAAAGATTGGCAGTAAACCTCTCTTTAATCCTGTTTGGTATTGTGCAGTCAACTGAGGGTATGGATGGTTTCTCGGGGCTGCAGCTGTGTTTTACTTGATTCTCTTAGCAAGAAGGGAAATATGTATAAATTGGTGCCAGGTGGCACCTCCAACATGGAGGGGCTGGTGGAATTCTGAGAGATTCTTCAGAGACTTAGATCAAAAGGTTAACTGCCATAGAAAAAGAAATGAGCTTGATTTATTTTGGAAGCTACTAGACTCTGAATAGCAGGTTGTAGTTGGAATAATGTGTCCAATGATTACACCTCTTGGTCAGCTCATGATGTATAGTGCGGCCTGGGTCTCACAAGAACATCAGCTGAGTTCAGACCCCAAGATATAAGCTATTGGGACAGTTAAGACTGAGAGGATGCTTATTCCATGGAGGTTATATGAGGACTAAAAAACAACAACAACAAAAAGAGAATACTAATGTATGGGTACAGAAAATTCCTAGGATGAGGAGAAGCCAAGCTAAGAGGCATCTCAAACGAGTCTGCAGCTTAGCGGAGCTATTGGTATCTTCAGCTGGTGAAAGGTGTGTCTGCATTCTCTTTGTTTTACTTGGAGCTCCATCAGGTTGATAGAGCATTGAGCCTGGAGAGTGCAAGGAGAATGTGAGGGGATTTGATCGACCTACGTTGGCGGCTGCACATGGGGCGGATCTAGCATGTCCTTCTACACTTGAGGAAGCAGTTAACAGTAAGAGCAGATCCGCAGAGAGAATGTATAGTACCAGTGCTTAATTTGTAAACAAATAAGTGCCGGGCCCTCGTCAGGAGGCCACTGCATTTTGCACCACAGATTCCCACTGTACTTACTCAACTACTACCATCACACTGCTACAAATGTGACAATTCGGACTGTTTGAGGCAGACAAAGCCTGAAGAATGGCTTGGATGGCAGGTATTTGTTATTTTGAATGTATATTGAATTAACAAACAACTGTTTTTCTGCTCATCTTCAAATTACACAAACAGCACCACCATGTGGTAGCTGTCATAAGTGCAAGTTCGGCCAATTAAGTGCTGGTGACAAGCATCAGAAACCACCGGCACAAATTAAGCACTGCATAGGACCACCATTTTTGAAAATTTTATAAATATTCTGAGTACATGTTCATACGAAGGGGCAGGTTTAAAAAAAATATACACAACGCAGTGCAGTACACCAAGAGGCTGCATTGCTTGAAAGGGAGGGAGCAGGAGAGCGGCATATCTTTAGAGATATGTCTCTCTCCTCCCCTCTCCCTTGCGCCCCGCTGATTTCAGCTGCCGAGCGCCAAGCACACACTCTTGGGCTTAGCACAAGGCTGTGTGCGTGAGTCTAGCATAGGTTTTGTACAGGAAGGGTGCCCTTTCTGAACAGCATACCATGCCTAGACAGGTTTTTAAGTTTTCCCACTTTGTAAAGTGTGCTGCAAAGTGCAGCACGCATGCAAAGTCAGAAAAGAAAGGGGAAATCATACTAGCACCTCCTTTGAAGTGGCATTAACTTTTGGCGCTAAACCTTGTCTACAATTGTTTGTAGATAAGCTTTTGCGTCAGAAGGCATGGGTGGTTGCATCGGAACGCCCATGTAACGCCCCTTTGGCGCTAAGTAACCCAAAGCAGTGCTTTGTGCTACTTTTATGGTACTTTCCAGAGCAAAACAAGTATTGTGCTGGAAAGTAAATTCCTCAAAAACATTTTGTGCTGGTTAGTGTCACTTTTATCAATTGCGAAAAATTGGGACCCCCTGCAGAAAAGGCTAGACCCTAGTGCAGGGAAAGTACATACTGAGAACAAAAAAAACTAGGCAATTAACTGGTCATATATTGACCTATTCTAGACACATTGATATAAGCCGTGGCTCAGTGTACTCAACATTTATATTAAAAATCGAATTTTATTGATATTAATTCATACTAAAAACGGTTTTGTAAGACAGACAAAACATACTGTACAACATAACATAGACATATGTACATAATATGGACACAAATAAAACAGTAGTTAAATCCAGGCAATTTAAATATTAATACAAAAAAAACATAAATATGTTTGTTTCATATTGAGACATCATGGCTTAGTGATGAAGCAATTAATGGATACAGCTTGCACCAGCCCATTTGGCCTGTTAGCGCTGCCTAAAACAGAACCAACTAGAAGCTATGAAAGTGGAGAGAAGATGTGGTGTAATGGCCAGAGCTGCTGACTTTAATAATACGGACACTTGTAAAGCGCAACAGCTACCCCAACCAGAGATGTTTCGGCGCTGACTTTGAAGCTGGTAAAGCAGGTTTGAGTCTTAGCGTCCGCTCAGCATCCTGTGATCTTGGACAAATCCCTTAATCTCCCCGTAAATAAATGTGGCCTTAAATGGTGCTCATGAAAAACGCAGGTGTTGATTAAGTGCTGGTGCTGAGCACCGGACACCACCGGCTCGAATTAAGCACTGCCGTGCTGGGGTTGAAGACTGATGTTTATGCCTTGTTTTTAAACTTCCAGGCTCTTCGGATTTCGTTTTCAGACTTTGATCTAGGCAAAGGCCTTGTGCGATTGCCATCTCTGGAGGGTGAAGTAAATATTATAATTTCCAAACACAGAAGTACATTACTGCAGCAAAAACACAAACACCTGCTAGGGAACCCTGAAGGTGTGAAACCAATGAAATACCGAAAACAGAACAAAACTTCCTCATATGAATTCTTTCATTTTTAAAGGAATTTCACAGACCACATACTATTGTTTTTGCATACATATGTAACTGTAACTGAGAGCAGCATTTCTCTAATGATTCACCAGTAGCAGAAATAATATCTAGACTTGTCATCTGCCTGCCTTTACAACAGTCAACTTCAATTGACCCTGTCATCTGCATACAGAGACCCTTTGATGTTTATATTGCTATTGTAATGGAGGGCAGACATCTGTCATAAGCAAGACTTTCCTTATGAGTATACAATCGCAAAGAAACAGTACTTTGTTGTGTAAATTATGACTGCAAGCAGGCACATAACACATACTTTTTTTTTTCTTTTGATAAGGGTGGTATATTTACCTGGAAGAAAAAGGCCCGGTTTACCCAAAGAGTGATCCAGCCTGAAAAAGCAGATAAGAAAGTCTTTCAGATTGTTTGCACCTTCTTTGCCACACAGTCTATTGTTTGCCTACTGGAACAGCAAACCACCACACGTCACCCAGTACACAATTAACCACTTGTTATGCAAACAAGGTGAGGTAATCACAAAGTGCAGGTTCCAGCCACAAACTTGGGAACTTGCACAAGCCAAGCAAAATTCAAATGAGCATTTTTTGTAATGGCGCGGGAGGAGGAAATGGTGGGAAACTAGAACCCCAGGGCACATTTACACATTTCTGGTTTATAAAGGTATGTTGTGGGGGTGGGAGATTGAGACTTGGCTTCAAACAAAGTCCAAAAACAGAACCCCATAGTGGTTGTTTTCTATTTTTCATTATTGTATGGCACCTTGTAGCTCAGCTGCATTTTCACTCAATTGTGGCTCAATGTGGCTGTCTGATGCCACCGTTGAAACTAAATGTAGCTAGCTTCCTTCCTCTTCGTGGTCTTTGTTATGCTGGCTACAAAGGCATATCCACACAAGGCCAATCAGTTCCACAGCACTCTGAAACCACTTATGCAAATGGGCCCTTTAATCCATACTCCGAGTCCTACATCCATACCTGTATTTCTCTGGTCTCTGTGTATTGCTAGAAATCCTTTAAAGAAAGTAGGGTGGAAATGGGCATTTTCACATTTAGGTTTTTCTCCCCTATGTAAAAGGTACCTTCCTATGGTTGTTCAAACCCTATTTGTACACGTAGGCTCTTTTTGGTACTAAAGGTAAAGGAAAAGTGCATGAACTGAGTGCTAAAATTCACTGGGGGGTGTTTGTGATTGCACACAAACCTATGACATTGAGGGTGTTTGCTCCTTTTCCAGTAGCTACATTCAATCTACAGTCATAAATGTTTGCATTTCACAATCTGACAGCTGCACTCAGATGTGGTCGTTTCTATGCATCTAAGTGATTTTTTCAGTGCACCAAAAGTGTTGGGAACTATCCATTTAATTTTTTTCATAGTTACTATGAGCCTCATTAAGAGTGCCCTGGTTGGGCCCCTGGCCTCCCTCTACTCCCGACGTCACCAATACTATTTGATAACAGTAACTCCGGGAAGGGGTGGGGGGGGCATCTGGGAGTTAGGAAATGCACCCTGAGTACAACCTTCCCACTCCCTCCAAAACCAGAAATTATCAGGGCAATTATTAACTATGCACCCAATTAGCTGAAAATTAATAATTTTTCCAATAGAGGGGCATATTATCAAGGACGGTCGTTAAAATTATCGCCGCTTTAGCGGCAGAAAACGACGGCTAAAATGGTGAAAAGCCCATTATCGCCGATTTAGCGGCAGTTTTCTGCCGCTAAAGCGGCGATAATTTAATCGCCGTGCTTGATAATATGCCCCAGAGTTTTGCCAGGGATTTCACCTCCTTGGAGCAGAGAAAACCTCCGGGCGAAACACACGGATCAGGGGCGGCTCTAGGCTCATGGCGGCCCCCGGATGGGAGAGTAGGTAGGGGGCCCCGGAAGAGGGGGTCCGGGCGGGGCGAAGCGCACAGGCCAGTAAAGAGGGGAGGGGGTCAGGGTGTTTAGAAGTGGAACAGAGCCAGAGGCCACCAAATCCCTGCCAGGGGCCGCCACGCAAATATGTATCCATCCTCCGAGGATTATTATATTAAGGATATATATTGGTGTGGTGGCCCCTGGGGTTTGGTGGCCCTGTGCAGGTGCACAGCTTGCACATGCCTAAGGCCGCCCCTGCACGGATCCCCAGTAAATCCGCAGATCTAGTCATTCTAATGTGACTTAAAATAACTGCCCCTTCCAACATCAGAATCACAGGGGCTGCCCTCACAACGCGGTCCTATGAGGTGCACGGCTTTAATAGCCCCTTTCTAGGATGCAGATTTCTCACTATGGAATTGTGTGACTGGCTGCAGAAACGTACACATGCAGAGCTCGATGAATCTTTTTTCGCACGCCCACTACTGGCACGTAAGTGGACGTCGGTAGAAATCTCTAAAGTAGATGGCCTGCGATTGTAAACTTAGCACATGCAGTCATGGTTTCCCCCGAGGCCTCTATGACGCAGGTGCAATATCAGTTGAATAAGTAAGCAATTACATATTCCAGGGCACTCTATAAAAGACTTAAGTGCATGCTCTGGGCGTGCTGCACGGCACGAGGAGGGCCTTCAGCAGCCAAGAAGGATGGTGCAATCCTGCGTCGCCTGCCTGCAGTGTTTGATTTGAATAAATCCTTCAGAAAGAGAGAACGTGTCAGGTTTGGGTTCCAAATGCTAAAACCTCTCACTTTGAACTCTTTTGAACTGTTTCGGTGGATGTGTCTTGCAAGCAGTTCCCAATATGATGTCATCAGCCAGGGCTGGGCTCTTACAGCCAAGGGACAGTAAAATCCGAACTGGTTTTAATGCAGCAGTGTGTGTCATTTTTTGCACATACACTGAAAACTCAACTTAATTTTACCATGCATTGCGTCGAGGAGGCAAGCCCACCACAAAACAAGGGCAGCACCTGCGGGGAAAGGGGGGATGGGGGGAGGGCGTAACCCTTCAGAGGCGCCCAACCCCAAAACCCCTCAGAGTGGCCCCATTCCGTCAAAGGCCAATGAATATCTGTGAAATATAAGAGACTCAGGGGTCCCTGTTCACATTCTGCTTCGTCATTTTACATTTCGCCACTGTCAAAAGCATTGTTGAAAGTGGGCTCCTATTGGTCAATGGCTGGCCAGATGTCTCATACGTAACTCAATATGGATGACCACATCGTTCACAAAACTATATTTTTGCTCTTAAGCTACTAATAATAAGTTTCGTAGCCATACAGGGAGGATTCCGCTCTGGCAGAGCTATAAACATCAGTCAATGGCTAAGTATGTATGTGATGACATATGGGTTAGCAGTCTTAATGACGTCTCTAGAGGGGGGGGTAGGTCAGAGAGGGTCTGTGCTCCATCTCTATTTGTCCTGGCCCTTCTTGTGCCCCAGCAACACAGCTGCTCAATGTACTAGTAGGCAACACAGGAAAAACAGACCAGCTCTGTGCCACACATTAAATTGTCTAATGACCTTTCATGACGTTGTAGGAATGT
This sequence comes from Lissotriton helveticus, assembly GCF_964261635.1. NCBI lineage: Eukaryota > Metazoa > Chordata > Amphibia > Caudata > Salamandridae > Lissotriton > Lissotriton helveticus. Next base: position 398,017,680 of record NC_136057.1, read on the forward strand.
GTGCTTATATCACTATGTACATATAGGGATACATCTACATATAACTTCAGATTTAAATATTTTAAGCAAATTGGTATTATATCACCTACTGGCAGTCACCAGTAGGTAGTTATAGTTACAAATTAGTTTCCATAGGAAAAGCGTGTCTTGTTTTGCCAATAACTTAGGCACCATTTGATGAATCCTCACTAAATTTCAAAACTAGTTTGCCACTTACCTTAGCTGCTGTATTGTAAGTTTCAGGGTAGTTTGGCAAGTGTGGCCGGAAAAAAAAGGGGGCTCCCAAAACACGTTTTCCCCATGCAATTTCCCATAGGGATTTTAGACATGGATACAGACCGAACTACTGGACGGAATTAAAACAAATTTAGCGCAAATCTAGATCTTGGTCCAGAAAGGGTGCTTCTTGTTATTAGGTGTTTATCCTTTCAGTAGTTTTTCAGTCATTAACATTTTTTAGATATCTAGGGATGCGAATCGTATGCAGATCCAGAGACCTCATGCTTGACATCTGATTGGCGGCAAGCGCTTCAACCAGGAAGTGTTGGCAGCCATTCTGGGACTCGGACTTGGGCCCCTTCCCCATGGCAGAGTCCACCCTGGATCCCTCATCTTATGAGGCCTGATACCACAGTATCCCGGGGAGCCTACCGCCACAATACTGTTGTTAATTGAGCAGGAGAGTCAGGCACCCTCTGCCCACACTTTCAGGGACAGAGAACTCAGCTTTGCTCGCTCAGAGAGGAGCAATAAAAAATGCTGCTCCCAAATCAGAATAAATTAAAAGGTGCTGGCTCCCACCAGCACCCAATATGATGCTGGTTGGGGAGCTGGCTGAGGTTGCGGAGCCTTGGGTCTCCCCCCATATCCCCCATCACCCTCTACATTGTGGGTGCCCGAGTGGGCACAGAGACACCCACCTGTAAAGAAAAAAAATATCCTGCTGGGGCTGTGGGGGTCTTGGGGCTCCTCTCAGTGGCTCACAATAATCTTCAACATTGTGGGTGTCTTATGTGGGCGGGTCACCAACAATGTAATAGAAAAAAGGCGGGCTTCTGCAAGGGGGGCTGGCTGTGGACCTGGAGCTACCCCAATGGCCTCCAAATAAAAAAGGAATTGTGGGTGCCCCGGGTGGGCACAGGGGCACCCACTTAATAAAAGTTATACAGGCTTCTGCCGGCACACACTATGTATGCCAGATGATGAGCCACCTGGGACCGCAGCGGAACTGGGGCTCCCCATTCGCCCCCAAATAAAATAGAATTGGTGGATGGTCCAGGTAGGCACGGGACACCACAGAAATGTGAAGTGAATTTTTATGTTTTTTTTAACTTGTAGTCGCTGTTGCAGAGTGGTGGAGAGAGAGTTCGGGTCTCTGACCAGCTCTCAGGAATCCAGCTGTAAGGGACTTACTGGAGGGAACAGGAGGGCTTCTTGGCCACCAAGGCCCCTCAACATCCAAGAGGAATTCATCTCCCATCAAGTATTGCACCAGGAGGCCCGTTTGCAGAGTGGTGGAGAAAGGGGCCATGGCCTCTGAAGTCCTCACACCAGTCGTGCTCTGTGGAACTTACTGGAGGTAACAAGAGGGGTAGTTGGCTCCCAAGGACCCTCTGGAGCCAAGGGAATTTCATCTCCCAAGCAGTGCATCAGGAGGCGTGTTTGCAGAGGGGTGGAGAAAGGGGGCAAGGCCTCTGACAATCTCTCAGCAATCCCGGTGTGTGGAACTAACTGGAGGTAAAAGGAGTGATAGTTGCCCCGCAAGGATCCTTAGCAGCCATGGGGACTTCATCAAGTGCACTCAGCTTTTACCTTATTCAACATGGAGGGATGTATGACGGTACGACGTGGGCTATTACCACGCGTACCGTTACAACGCGTGTTTTACAACTCAAGTCGTTACCACGACTTGCGCTGTAGGGTGCGGACTTAGGAATAGTTTAATTTACTATTCCAACACCAGTCCCCGTGGATAGTAGGGAAGGTGTTGGAATAGTAAATTAACTATTCCTTGTCCTTGAGCGCCCTCCAGCGCAAGTCGTGGTTACGACTTGCGTCGTAATGGTAGCGCGGGGTAACATCCGCGTCATAAAGGATGTTCCTCACATGGAGTAATTTTGTCTCATTGGGGACATTGTCAACATCGCTAACGTTAGCATGAGCCCGGCAGCCATGATGCAGCTTCTTCGTACGTTACTACATGGCTTCATTTTTGCAAGACTCTGTTTATGCTTTTCACATGAGATCAGTCTGCTTTGTTCGGTCTCTGCCTGTTCTTGGAGTTTAGTCTGAACACTGTGAACAAGGTCGATAAACAATGCCCCTTGTTATTCTGTTCTGGTCAGTCCTAGCACCTAGACAAAACATGCTAATTCAGCTGCTGCTAGAAACTCGTACTTTGATATTATAGGGATGCATGTTTACATAACAGACACTTGGAGAGGGAGCTTTCCAGGGAGAAGAGAAATGTGGTTCCTATGATGTCGATATACCATCTAGGCACTATGGCATGGGGACTGGTGACAAAGCCCAGAGATCTTCTATTATATAATAATACTTCTTCTTACTGAGGTGAGGGTGGTTAGACTTTAAAGTCCTTTTTCCACTGTCTTTATAAGATGACATCTCCCTTTATGATATATGACCTAGCGTCAATGCTAACTGTATTAGTTTTATGCATTTTTCTGCTGGTTGTGGCTCATATACTGCATTTTAGAGCACAATAGTTAAAATAAACATTTCAAACTATATTTGTGTTTCAGTCAGTTTTTATTGTGGACAGGTACAAGAGTTTGAGCGAAAAGGTTGTCTTATTAACCGCGATTACTGAGAGATCCAGGAGTGTTGTGTTCTGGGGTATCTAATCAATTGCTTCTTCAAGAGTGTGTAGGAGAGTGAATGAGACACTATAGCGAGTCGGTCCTGGGCTCGTGGGCACTGAAGTGGTGGGAAGGCTTAGCCCCTATACACGAGGTCCCATATTCCTGCGCATAGTTCTGTGTATGTGTAGAATCCCTGCAACATGGCACCACCAACATTTGGTCTGGTACATATCTGCGAGACCCCTGAGTAGCGCTTGTGCATATCCACAATACCCTCTCACCTGTTTCGTAGACGTCCATGGTGCGTGGACTTAATCTCCTATATATGAGAATTATAGGTTTTTTTCAAGCTTGATTGTTTAAATGGTTTACTTTGTTCGACACCCAATATTGTGCTACAGTTTCTATTATTTGATTCCAGTGTTTCTGAATGTTATTGCTGACTCTAACCGCAGAGCGGTTACTGCACACTTGACTTGTCATGGAGTCCTGGTTGCGGGTGCAGATTTTCTATTTGTGGTAGAGGAGGACGCGGCTTTCCACTCCAAAGTCTTCTACTCTTGGGTTAAGTTTCCTGCAGTAGATGGGACCGATATCTTCTTTCATGAATATGAACGCAGTGTGGTTCCACAAGTTTATCTTCCATATCGTTTACTTGAAGTTCTGGTGTCCGCTTGGGAGCACACCATATGGTTTATGGCGCCCTTCCTCACCCTGTCTCTGTCGTCCATCTCAGCCCTTATCGGTGGACAGAGCTACATGGCCTATTCTGGTGGGTTTTACTCCTCGTCCAAATTATCTTGGAGTTACTATTGTAGAGCAGTGTGTATTACACACCTCTTTAATTCCAATATATAGAAGTGTTATACAGTACATGTCTCATACACTACCAGAGGCACCGGCTGGTGCCTCTCAGACACCGGAATATGGTGGTGGCTTAGTCATCAGTCCTTTCATGATCAATTTGGTGCTGGGGAAACATCCACAGGCTAAAGATGACTTTCCCTTCTGGTTGGCCAAAATGTCTGAGCAACTAGAAGCTGTTTTTTCTGAATATGTCTCCTGTGGATAAACACAGGATCCTCACAATGAGCTTACCTAAAGGCCTTATTCCCAATCCCTCTGATCGTACCACTTTGGGAAAGGTAATTGCAGCAGTTTATTTGCTGTGTTTTGGCACCCCTTCCATGACAGTCCTACCAACAGTTCTTAAAAAGGTACAAGATGAACACGGGGGGAAAATGCCCTGGAATTGGGGATGTGATTGTTGGGGGCTTTCCCTATTGTCTCGGACATGATTCTCGCTAACGTCAAGGGGTAAGCAGTTAGCTTATAGGTGATTCAGAGCCGTGAGGCTGTGCCTGACATGGATAAACAACGTGTATTGCCAAAGATTATTGTGAAAGTTTATAATCATTGTGGCGCAATATTCTGGGTATAAGCCCTTCTACTCAAATGCAGAATAAGCCCTAGCCTGAACAGGATGGGCGTCCAGTCTTTCTTAAAAAGACTTGGAACAGAAATCAACAGCAGCAGCAACAGAAGTAGGGTTCATGTGCGGGTTCACTGACACCTGATGCTTCTCAACTTAGATATGATTTGCGTGACCGCTCTAAAATTAAGACACCAGAAATGTTCATCTGATCCACAGATCGGTGGTGGGGAGCAACAGGATCGCAGACAAGGCGAGACCACTCAGCAGCAACATGATACGCCACCCCAGTTTGACGTAAAGGCCATACCTGAGGGACTACCTACTTTTTGACCCCAGTTTCAGAAGAAAAAAGTTGCTGCTTTAACATCGTAATATGCCTCAAATGGTAAGAACCTGGCTCCTCGATTGGAGCTGGGCAGTGACACTCCTCAACAGCACGGTGGAAGTTACCATAGTGCGGGAGGCACTCTATCCGTGTCTGGAGGCAAGAGCAACTGATACTTTCATTGCAGTGGAAACAGCAGATACAGGAGTTGCACCCCTAGATAGGCTTTATGAGATTGTCCTCCAAATTGAAGGTGATATAAAAAGGACAATTAATGCTATCTTTTGGGACAACTTTACCTCATCTTAAGACATTTTTGTTGTCAGAGGCGGATTGGCCTCCTTCATTTGTTTTCGCTTCTTCCGGAGGGGAGAACCTGATTCTCCCGAGTTATTCCTGTTACGTCTCTGAAGAGGCTAAACAAGCTTACGCCTGAGAATCGGGTTTAGCCCTAGCGCCGGCTGTGTATCGTAATCAGTTAGGCTGGGACAAAGATTCACCGGCACATGTAATTCCTTTATGATCTATACCACAGCCTCACCTCAATATCCGATTAAGCGTGAAGCGAAAGCATCTGTAGTGACATTTTAACTCTGTTGGAATATCAGGGTGTCATTGAGCCCTGTGTCATCCATGAGTAATCCTTCTTTTTCTGATATCCTTTTTTTTCATATCGTATAGTTTTGGATTATAGACATTTGAACAGTTACGTTTGTACATTTGCAGTATAAAACACACACAGCTCTGCGTTAGTGAATAACATACAAAAAATACAAAACAACACTGGATGTTTCCAATGGATTTTATTGTCACAATTTGGCTCCTGAAAGCCGTGCCTTGACCGCATTTACCATGGTTGGCAATCAAAAGCGATTTACGCATTTGCCTATGGGCTATAAGAACAGTCCTGGGCTTTTGCTGCACTTGTTGTGTCTCTTTTGCACGGCATGGACCCTAATGCTTTCTCGTACGTTGATGACATTTATTTGACGGATGACGAGTTAATTCCTCATCTTGTACGTGTGGATCGCATCATTCTGTCTTTTGCCTACCTAGAGTACAAATTTAATTTTGCCAAGTCACATTTTGCCTTTTTGGCGGTCCTTTTCCTGGGCTTCGAACTCAATAACAAAGGTAGGGGTTGCCCCCCTCCCCCACACACTTTCTGGAGAAATGTGCACAGTTACAACCTCCAAGCACATTGAAAAAACTACAATCATTGCTGGGATTTTTAAACTTTGGGAGGACTTACATTCCTGATTATGCCCAGCATATCAAACTGCTTTACAGGTTGATACAACCCTCTTTTTCATCTTCCAGTTGGCTTCCGGAACATACTGAGATTCTTAAGTCTATGCAGCCTGATCTGCTTGCGACAAACTTCTTGTTAACACTTGATAATTCTACAAACTTGGTTACACAAATTGTGGCAGGAAGTTTCACGTATTTGATGTTCAATGAAGGTGACACAGTACCTATAGCTTATTAATCGCATTTGTACAGATGAGCAGAAATGCGCTTTTCCACTGTTGAGAAAATATTGACAGTAGTCCAGACGGTGATTCTAAAGGAACGCTTTCTGACACAGGGAAAACGCATTCTTATGGTCTTGCCTGTACCTGCATTAGAAGCAGTGACAAAGGCGAGTGTTACAAATTCTAAGGCTGTGCACCCCCGTTGGATACAATGGGTAAGTTCTTTGACATTGGCTGATGTCACGTTTATCTATGATCTGTCTTTGCAGACACAGGAGTTTTTACAATATTAACATGTTCATCCTCCTCCATTGTCTTTGCCTCCTTTAAATCAGTACAAATGTATCATCTATACCTATGGCTCTGCTCAGCCAGACGTCGGGTCCAAGCATGCTTATTCAGCGGCTTCCCTATAGTAGCTGGCTCAATTATAAATGGTGAATTTAAGTCTTCCATACTCCATACACAGGCTCTTGGGGACTGTACAGCTCAATTGGCAGAGCTGCGTGCTTTGGTTTTAGCTCTAGAATTCACTAACCCTGATGTGAACACTCTTGTTGTGTACGATTCCTGTTACTGTGTACAGGCTTTCACTGACAACTTATTCTTTTGGTCTCAAAATGATTATAGAGACTCTAAAGGTAGCACAATATAGCAAAAAATGCTTTGGGTCAGAGTGACTGAACTTAAAGAACGTTTGGCGCTCACACATGTTATCCATGCTCTAGGCAATCAGCATGTGGGTGCACATGCTGTTGGTAATTCTTTGGCTGATGAGGCAGCCAAATCTGCAGTGGCCACATGTTCAGTAGCAGCAGTAACTAGGTCCATGAATAAAATTGATCATGAGATTCCTGCAGAAATTGCTGCTAAGAAGGGTGGTACTGAATTACCACAAGGTTCCCCTTCTAAGTATTCTAATTATTTGTCATCAGAGCAAGTTCCATTTGCTAACATTCTGTCCTTTGGGGATCGGCTGATTCCCAACGAGGACCGCAGACTTCCTTTGATCACAGCCGCACATGAAGGCATTGCTTCTGCACATGCCGGAGTCTCTGCGACTATTTCTCTTTTACAGCAACGTTATTGGTGGCGTGGTTTATACAAAAAAAAACATAATTACGTGCTGTCTTGTGACATTTGTCAACAGATTAAACCCTTTACGGTTGCGCGTCCACCACATACACAACTGAACATCTCAAATCAACCATTTGGTTGCATTTATCTTTATCACTGCTGTCCTTTGACATCAGACACTGTGTATAAACTTATTTTGGTTGCAGTGGATTCGTGCACAAGATTCCTCTGAGTTTGGCCGCAATGAAGTGCTGACGCTGTAATGTTGTCAGAGATTTGCGTGTCTTTGTCGGGACTTTTGCCTGTGGCACCTTCCATTCTGACCAAGGTCCTGCATTTACCTGTAAGGCTTACAAGGATGCGATAAGGTCTCTAGGAGTGCTGGTGTCGTTTTCTTCTCCATACAGGCCTGAGGGCAATTCTGTAGCGGAGCAAATGAACCGTGACATAAAGCAAACTTTGACAGCTAGAGTCTTAGGTACGGGTCGGGGTTGGCTGAATCATTTGTATGGAGTCCAATGTGCACTTAATAATCTACCTAGAAGATCTCTAGGTGGGCGGACCCCAATACGAAATGCTATTTGGCATTAAAATGTTTGTGCCAGACCTTGATGGTCTACACGTTGTGGCGGCTGCCACAACATTTGATGTAGATAATCATTCTACTATGTTACAGGAACTACAAAAAACCTGTGACACACTGTCTTAAGATCATTCGTCCTTGTCCACTTAAGCAGCGGTGCTAATTCCTGTTATTGGCCCATGACCAGGTCTGTTCTGGGGACGGCAGTTTGATGTGTGCGGCTGCACTTGGAGTGTTGGCAGGATGGGATACCTATGAGGCTGCACAGCGACTCTTCCAACCAAGTTTCATTGAGTATGACGCAAGTCGCCCGGATATGCTCCTGGAGGCATTGGACTATGAGGAGCAAGTTTGTTCCTTCAAACTACTCACCTGGATGGCATCCCACTTCACTTGGAACGACAGGGATGACCTTTTGGAACAGCTTGAATTCCACGGTTCACGTATTCTGATGAATTTTCTAGACTCGCCTTAAATACATTTTAAATTTGACTTTTTGCAATTCTTCCGATTAGGCTATTTTTAACATAAATATTTTTTTGATTCAGCTTACCGTTGCCTTCTGGTTTTCTATATGCTATAGCCTTACCAATGGGAGGATGTCATATGGCCAATGAGGACATTGTTGACATCACAAAAGTTAGCATGAGCCCGGCAGCACTGATGCAGCTTCTGCGCATGTTACTACATGGATTTATTTTTGTAATACTCAGTTTATGCCTTTCACATGAGAACCGTCTGCTCTGTTCGTTCTATGCCTGTTCCTGGAGTTTAGTTTGCACACACCCATACAGTCACCGATAAATCCAGACACCCAGAGTACCACTCACACACCTTCACAGACACTCACACACCCATTCCTCCACTCTCACATCCACTCACAGACCTATGCAGCCACTCACACATCCACACTCAAAGGTTACAGATTGCAGTTAAGAAATAAAAAAAATTAAAACCTTAGAAATTCACTAAAAAAACAAAGATTCCAGGGAAGTTATAGTTAGGAAATCGCATTGAATAAACGTAGAATTTCACTGAAAAAAACAAAGGTTAAAGGGACGTTATAGTCAGGAAATAGAATTGCAAAAATCTTAGCAATTTGCTTAAAAGGCTAAATCTACAGGGACGTTATAGTGAGGCTCAGATTTCACTCATACAAAGCCAGAGAAATTCAGCAGTTATAGTTACCTAAGCTAATTATAACTTACACACCCACAATACACTGCTTATAACCTCATATATTACATCACTCATGACATTGTCAGTGACATCACAGATGAGAGCACTGATGACATCTCAAATTACATCACTGATGACATCATCCAGTGATTGTGAGTGTTTTCTAAAGGATTATGAGTGTTAAACAGATATACTAAGGTACCAGAACATTTAAATCAGTAAACTTTGAGCACAACTAACGAGTAATACTATTTCTAACATATATTATGTGAGTGGCGGTTTGACTGTATGAATCTGTATGTGAGTGACTGAGTGGCTATATGGATGTGTGAGTAGGTAAGTGAGTGGTTGTATGGGTGAATACATGGGTGTGAGAGTGGCTTATTTATGAGTAAGTGGGTGTGTGAGTGGCTGTATTTATGAGTAAGTGGGGGTGTGAGTGGCTGTATTGGTTTGTGAGTGGCTGTATGAGTGGGTGAGTTGCTGTGTCAGTAGATGTATTTGTGGGTGACTGACTGTGGGTGTCTTTATGGGTGAATAAGTAGGTGTGTGGGTGGTTATAGGGGTGGGTGAGAGCCTATGTGAGCATATGTACTGGTGAGTATGTGGGTGTGTGAGTGGCTGTATGGGTGGGAAAGTGGCTGTCCGGGTGAGAGACTGGGTGTGTGAGTGGATGTATTGGTAAGTGAGTGCCTGTTTAAATGGGTGTATGGGGGAGTGGGTATGTGAGTGGCTGTATTACACCATCAGTGTCTGTGTGAGTAGGTATATAGTTGAGTGAGTGGGCATGTGGGTGAGTGGCTGCGTCAGTGACTGTATAGGTACGTAAGTGTCTGTGTTAGCTTTATGAGTGGTTGTGTGAGTGGCTGTGTGGTTGAGTGAGTGGGTTGTGAGTAGCTCTATGGACAAGTAAAGTGGTTGTATGGTGAGTGAGTGGTTGTATGGGTCTCTTAAGGGGTAGGTGAGTGGGTGTGTGGGTATGTAAGTGAATGTATGAGAGGTTATATGAGGGTGTGAGTGGGTGTGTCAGTGGTTTTGTGGATGATGTCATTGGTGATGTCATTTTAGATGTCAGCAGTGATGTCACTGACCATGTCATGAGTGATGTAATATGTGAGGTCATAAATAGTGTATTGTGGGGGCGTAAATTATAGTTCGCTCAGTTAATTATAACTGCTGGATTTTACTGGTTTTGTACGAGTGAGATCTGATCTTAACTATAACGTCCCTGTACCTTTTGTTTTTTCAGTGAAAACAAATATATATACTTATATATAAATATATATGTATGTGTATGTGGGTATATAGATGCCTCATCAGTTTTATATATGGCCCAATGTGTGTGCCCACCCCAAACTTCATTTCCATGGACACCACTGAGCGATCTTGCAGGTCTTACTCTCCATCCAAAATCTATCATGCAATGCCCATGCATCCGTCTTGGAAACATTTGTCACATGCAAAAGTCGTAAATAATTAACTAGGAAGGTTCTGATTTTGAGTACCTTCTTTGAAGCTCCTTTATCCGCACCATCATGTTCAGGTGTCCCTGGGAATACTGCTCAATGACATCACGTACATCATAAGGTTTCCGTGCTTGCTGTGAAAAGAGCAATAGAAATATTACTGGGTGATAACCTGCTTTTGGCAACCTCAAGACCCTTTCTAATACTCCAAGTGTGAGTTAATTGTGCTCAACTGGCAGGAACTAGAACAGAGTTCATTTTACATATGGAATTGTGCTGATTTGTATTTAAAGATCAGTAGAATGGTCGACTAGATATGCAAATTTTGTATAGGATCACTATGGCTACCTATTACTCAATTTAAAAGCAGAGTGCAGTACATCACTTCCCTAGCAGCAAAGTCAAGCTGTTTAACCCCTTGCGTGCTGATGACGGCCCTCGTCCGTCATGCATCACAGTGCTCGTGTGCTGATGACGGCTGGGGGCCGTCATGAACACGCCCACTCTTCAAAACGGCTGCACAGGCGCAGAATCGCGGCTGCGCCCAAGGGGTTAAATGTGCCACTGATTTTCTACTAATGGCCATGGTAAACACTGATTACAAATGGGGCGTTTGGTCAAACATTCTATTGGCAATGGAATAGCATTTAAGGAAACTGAAAGATGAAATCGACCATGAATCCGTTTTTCTACTGAAGGCTATCTTCTAGAAAAGGGCATGAACCTGCAGCCATATAGACATGACAGCCTTGGCTGAGAGGAATGTTATATCTATAAACAAACAGATTTAATGCATCCCCACATTTTTCTTAGTAGCTCTTTGCCAGCACTGCCGAATGCCAGAGTTGCCGAATACCAAGGCGTCCTAATTTTGATTCTACCTCATGACTCTTTCTTCTATCGTCCTACACTTCCGGTCTCTGTTTCCCAATCTTACATATTCATTTTGATCTCTGCTTTCGGCTTGTGTCTCTGTGTTCCAAACTTCTTTGACTTCTTTCTTTATCTTTTTTTTGGTATTTCACTTCCTTGTCCTTAGAAAACGTCTGAGAATGAAACATAAGGCCCAGCTCCCAAAAATTAGTACGATCCCCTCCACCCACTACCACCAGTACAAGCTAAACACTGGCCAGGGCCATTCAGCTATAGCAAGAAGTATACCGTTATTCCTCATGTCGCCAGCAGTACATAATAAGGGCTTCAGCCGTTCACATATATGAGCCACACTTTAAGAGAAATACAATAATATAACTTAATAAGAACAATATTTGCCAATGTAGCTTGTGTTGCATGCTGACAAGGATTCAGATGGAGCGTGAAAGGATAAATTAAGTATTTTGAGGAACAGGATATAAATAAAAGCACCAAGACTAAGATAAGCAGAAATACTCAGTACAGTGACTCCTTAGGGGATTTTAGTTTCTTCAAGGTCTATAATACAGGGGGGCGTGGCTTACGCGCCGGCGTGTGATGGCGCTTCACCCGTGAGCTCCGGACCTACGCGGGGATCCTTAATATTTTTCTGCTGTTTTCCTCGCACACGAAGTCTGGCAAACGGCATCAATACACGGCGGAACATGGTCCCCGTGTCTTACGAGCATCAGTAAGTGCCGCTTTCTTATCTTTTGGCTGCCGTCTCTTCTCCACTTGTCACGGGACGCGGGCGGCCGCCATTTTGTGCCGCCGCGCTCGCGTCCCGTTTTCTGGAAGTTTCACCGCTCCAATGGCCCGTCTGCTGCAATGAATGCTCATCTTGGGAAGAGGTATGTGCCTAGGTATGCGCCTCCTGCTACCATCACGTTTTCTTGACTTTTACCGCCAAAGTTCTCCTCAGGACTTCTAATCCTATTCATAATACATCTTGGCGGCCATTTTGAGGTGCTCCTTGCGCATTACCTCATACCTTCCTTTCCTATGCTGTTAACCCTTCATGGTACATTTAATACTTACCTTGGGTCCCATATTTCATGAACGCTTTGCTGTCTCTTTGATACCATATTCCTGGATGGTTTCTTTGGCTTCGCATGAACTTGATTTTTGCTGCATCTCGATGCATACCGTGTAGGTTTGCAGTATTGCTTCTCCATTGCCACATGGTACCTCTTACATGACCTCTTCTTTCCAGTACTTCGTACACCTCGGCGCATAGGGTCTCAACAACTCGATTGTTACGGTGTGACTTTCATTCCTGTGGGCCTCCCAGTTTGCCCCTCTGTTGGCATCATGTCTCAGAACGCAGGCCATGCGAGATCGTCTGTCACCGGTACCACACCGAAACGTCATAAAAATGACCCTCCATCTCCAATCCGCTCCTCTCAGAACCCCGTGCTGGATTCCATTTTAGAAGAGGTTCGTGGCCTACAACCTTTCATGGTGGCAACTAATGAGAAGCTCAAGCAGATAGAAGACAGATGGGTCGTCATGGAAAATAAAGTTCTGCAACTAGAACAACGCATTAGTGACGTCCAGGATGTCTCTACAAAAATTCCTATTCTTGAAAAGGAGATACAGCAGTTGAAACTTCACACAGAGGACCTTGAAAATCGTAACAGGCGGAATAACCTCCGTATTTATGGTGTTCCGGAATCCCTTGGGGAGGGTGGTATGGTGTCCTTCATCCGCAAATTCCTCTACGAACTTTTGGAACTCCAACCTGAATCTACTCCCCTAAATATACAGCGTGCTCATCGTTTGGGACGTCCAACATCTAACCCGGCTAAACCAAGAGGCATTATCCTACTTTTTCTGGAATTCACTGAATTGATGACTGTTCTTAAGGCTGCAAGAGCGAAACGTCGCCTTATTTGGTCGGGCCATTCCATCTTCATAGCCCAGGATCTATCGAATGCCACGAATGCACGCCGCAAGGAGTTCCTTAATCTGCGTCCACGTATGAGGGAATTAAGCATTCAATATGGAATTCTTCATCCTTGTCTCTGCAGAATAACGCACAATGGTCGTTCCCGTACCTTTGATGATCCACAGAAGCTTCGAGAGTATCTACAAACCGTCTCTACTTCCACGATGGACACTAATGACTGAAAATAACTCTTTTCTAAATTCTGCCCTCACTTTTCTTCTGTCATGACGACTGTTGTGGCCTTGTCCAGATCTCTTTCGTGTCATTTTTTACTATGACTTCTCTTCTTGTTGATTATATCCTATTTATATTCCCGCGTTGTCCTCGCTCTGTGGGGTGGGCGCCCGCGTTGGCGTCTCCATGCTCCTACTATCTAAACGTTCTCTTTTTTCTCAGATCTGGCGTCTTTGCCTTGATCTGCTTCTTATCTATTTCCTTCTTTTTTTTCCCCTTCTTTTTCTTCTTCTTTTCACAGGCCATTCATGTTTATCCCTTGCTCATTTATGCTCCGTTCTCTTCTTTGTGTCCCTTATTTCCTCTCTTATTACTAACTCCAGTACTCCTCAGTGTTCCTCCCCGCCTCTCCTAATGACTATCATGCTTCCTCGTCTACTGTCTCTCTATTTTTACCCGATATGTATTGTCTATGTTTATATTGCGTATTTGAATCTCATTTTTAACATGTTTGTCTCCATTGTCTCTCCTTGTAGTTCCCTACCTGCAGTGTATTGGATCCAGTTGTTACCCTCCTCCTTTGTCTTCCATCATGTGTAACTTTGTTACGTGGAATGTTCGTGGTCTCGGCAACCCTGTTAAACGTCAAAAGGTATTGTCCCATTTATCCAAGTTAAACGCTCAGATTGCTTTTCTCCAAGAAACGCATTGTACTGATGTTGAATCGTTGAAACTTAAGAGGGCGTGGGTGGGTCAAGTTGTATTTTCTCCGGCTGTTGATAAAAAAGGTGGTGTTGCTATATTATTTCGTAAAGGTTTGGATGTTCAAATTCTATCCTCTCAATCGGATGCAGAAGGTCGTTGGGTTATGTCAAAGGTGACTATACAAAACAAAACTATGGTGCTCCTCAATATTTATGGCCCTGTCCGACCTGACCCTAAATTTTGGGCGGATGTCAAAATCCTCATTTCCTCCATTGACTGCCCTAATATTGTCTTAGCTGGCGATCTTAACCAATGGTTAGACCCCTTTTCAGATAGACTATCCTCCTCCAAATTCCAACCTGATAAGACACACAAATCCTTCCAATCAGCCATTGCTTCACGTCCCCTCTTCGATGTGTGGAAAACATGTAATCCAAACTTACTCGAATATACATTCTACTCTAATGTTCACCACACCAGGTCCAGAATTGACTATATTCTAGTCAGCAAATCCCTTCTCCCTGCAATTCAGAAATCTGAAATTGGTTCTATATTTCTTTCGGATCATGCACCTGTTTATGCCACTTTTGACCTGGCCCAAACCTCCTCCTCTTTCAATCGTTGGAAATTTAACACTTTCCTTCTCTCCGATTCTGTTTTTATGTCTAAAGTTAAGGATTTTATCTCTGAATACTTCACCCTCAATTTACCCCAAGACACGTCAGTTTCAAACAATTGGGATGCTTTTAAAGCTGCTATACGAGGTTTCACGATTTCTTATGTATCTCGGAAAAAGAAACTCAATCGTGATAAATATACCGCCCAACTTTCCAACATTAAGACCCTTGAACACTCTTACTTCTCGTCCAAGAATCCTGACGCTCTCCACCAACTTATTAAAGCCAAATCTGAACTTAATCAAATTGCCACAGTTGAAGCTTGCAATACCCTCTTGAAGGTTAAATCTAAATTTCATGGGGGTCAGAATAAAGCGGGGAAAATGTTAGCAAACTATCTCAAAATTAAATCTGAGCGAAAATCAATTGGCTCTATTCTCAATGAGGTAACCAATACAACGGTTTCTTCTGATGAGGATATTGCACAAGTATTTCATAACTATTATAAACTCCTGTATACTGATGATACGCACCCTGATGATGATGACCTTTCCCGCTTCTTCCAAGACCTCCCCCCTCCTCCATCTCTCCCTACCGAATTCCATCAATTAGAGTCTGAAATTACCCCTCAGGAAATTCTCAAGGCAATTACCTCCCTCAAAAAAGCGAAAGCCCCTGGTCCAGATGGTCTCCCAATTGAATTTTACTCCAACATGCATTCTATTTTTGTCCCCCATCTTTTACAACTTTTTAACTCCTTTATCGCAAATGCCAAAGCATCTGGCTCATTTTTGGAATCCCTCATAATCATAATCCCCAAACCTGATAAAGACCATTCCCTGTGTAAAAACTATCGTCCCATATCCCTTATTAATTACGATTGTAAAATTTTTGCCAAAATTTTAGCGGCCCGCCTTGAATCCCTTATTCCTCTGCTAATCACAACCGATCAAGTTGGTTTTGTGAAAGGTAGATTTGCAGCTGATAATGCCCGTGTTTTTGCCAATATTATCTCCCACAGTAAATGATTCAAAGCCCCTCTAGCTGCCCTATCCTTAGACGCTGAGAAAGCGTTTGACCGAATTAATTGGAAATTCATGTTTAAAGCATTACATTGGTTTGGGTTTGGCCCCCACTTCATTTCCTTAGTTAAACTACTATATTCTGCTCCCCGTGCTAGTGTATTTGTTAATAATCAATTCTCAAAATTCTTCCCCTTATCCAGAGGGACAAGACAAGGCTGTCCTCTTTCCCCTTTACTTTTCATTCTTTGCCTTGAACCCTTCCTCACTAAAATCCGCTCTAACCCCCTAATTCAAGGTTTCACTCAGTCCTCGATTGAGACAAAAATTTCAGCCTATGCTGATGATGTCCTGGTTTACATGGCTAATCCTGTTTCTTCCCTTCCTCCATTTTTAGAAGAAGTCCGCTTATACTCGTCTGTTTCTGGCTATAAGCTTAATCTCTCTAAAACGGAGGTCCTACCCCTCAACTCATCTTGTTACCAATATATGTTTGCTTCAACTGATTTTGCCTGGTGTCCCTCTAAGATCAAATACCTGGGTATTTGGTTCTCCTCTACCTTGCGTGACACACTCAAACATGACCTTTACCTCCCTTACTCAAAAGATCCAATCACTCCTCCAATTATGGTCTCCCCTTTTCCTTTCCTGGTGGGGGCGTTTAGACACCATCAAAATGATGATTTCTCCACATATTTTATATACTGTATCCATGCTACCTGTGAAAATCCCTAAATTATATTTCAAGCGGCTGAACTCCATCTGCTCCAAATTTCTGTGGAATGATAAAAGATCTCGTATTTCCTTACATAAACTTATACGTCCAAAATCTGAAGGTGGAGTCCGCTTTCCTGATTTTCAATCGTACCATTCTGCCTTTTTATTAAAACAGGCCTTCTCATTGGCGTTTGATTTCAATGATACCCCTCTCCCTAGATGGATTGCTGTCGAAAGGTCCTTGTTAAAGGATTTTTCTTTCCAACACACCCTTTTCATGTCAAATTGTACATTCTTGACTGTACACCCTGTACTGAAATACTCACATACTCTGTTGCATAATATATTCTCGAAAGACTCGTCCCCACTACAAACTTTTCTTTCCTCTAGCGTATGGTATAACAAATATCTTAAGTACAAGGGTAAATCTTTCTACTTCAAGTATTGGAAAGAAAAGGATATTATGTTTGTGTACCAATTTTTTTCTGGTTCATCTATTATTTCATTTGATATAATGCAAACTATGTTTGATTTACCTGCACATTTTCGCAAAGAATTTGACATTATTACTTCTGCCATTTTATCTCACTTATCTACCCTTCCTACTTTTGATTTCCTTCCTTCCCTTACTCCTTCCACTCCATTATATACTATGTTTACTCAACAAATACCCAAAGCTGCGTTAATTTATAAACTGTTATTAGAGAATGTAGGCCTTAGGCCTAAAACTGTTATTGAAACTGTTTGGGAAAATGATTTATCTTTCTCGTTATCTGTTGATGTTTGGGATCGCTTATGGTCTAAACTGTTTAAGACTTCGATTTCAGCCCGTATTACTCAGTCACTTTTTTTTCTTTACCATAGAGCTCTAATTACTCCCGTAAGCATAACAAAATTCTCCCCTTCCTCCTCACCCCTTTGTTGGTCCTGTTCCTCTCACCAAGGTACACTTACTCACCTCTTATTTGATTGCCCATCAGTTCTCATTTTTTGGAACGCAGTTTGGAAATATTGCATGCGTATTTTTCATTTCTCTGAACCATTTTCATCGTTGCATATTTTTTTAGGTTCCCTATCTGATGTTTTGGATTTACATTCTTATAATGCAAAATTGTTTGATCTTCTCATTGCAACTGCTTTCAAAGTAATCCTGTCTTGTTGGAAGGATAACTCTAAACTGTCTGTGCATACATGGTGGAATTTTGTATGTGATGAGCACAGAATTGCAATTGCCTCCTCCTCTTCTGTCACCTTAAAAATCAAATCTGATCTTACCTGGCTACCTTTCTCTACCTTCTTACCCTCTCATCCCCCTCCCTAACCTTTCCCTCCTTTCTCTCTCTCTTCTTCTTTTTCTCTCTTCTTTTCTTCTCTTTCTTTCTCTCTTCTATTTTCTTCCATTTCATATTTTCTCTGAACCTTTTTCATCCCCACTTATCTTTTATGATTATCGCATATTGGTTCTGTTATATGTCATGCTGTAATATTATACTGTACTATCTTTCTTAAACAAAATAAAAACCTTATTAAACTGAAAAAAAAAAAAAGGTCTATAATACAGTGGGAAGTGCTCCGATGGCTCCACAGAAGAGCAGTTTTTATTTAGGGAGGCAGTTTGGCACTCATTACAAGTGACAGGTGTTGGAATGCACACTTATCACAACCACCACGATAGAACACGGAGGAATTTACCCAGTGTGATCACCATAAACTGTTCTACGTTTTGCATTCAAACATTGGGAATAACATGGGAATTGGATGCTTACCATACCAAAACCCACGTCACAGTATTTACCAGACATTTTGCATGCAATACATTTCAGCAGTTTTGATGTGCCAACATTTACCTGGGTGAAATTATATATATGTATTATTGTAAACGCAGTTACAGTACAAACAGGTAATCAAAATACAATTCTAATGGAGACCTTTCTGTTCATCACAAACTGTGTGATCCTGAGAAAAGTCTTTCACATTAATATTTCCTACCAGGAAAAGTGTCCAGAACATGATCTTGTTATAGCATATAAACTTCATAAGCATAGAAAGTGTTAAATGTGAGGTGCAATATGGAAGCAACCAAACTAAGCACATGTAACTTTACCCGAGCTGGAAGAAAGGTAGGATTAGGTTAAGAAGTGACTATTACTAAATCATGATTCAGAGTGATAAGGGGCAAGTAGACAAGTTATTTGTTAATAATTACTATTTTTATACACTGCTTACTACTGTAGAGCACCTCACCTAATACTACATATGTTTGCTGTTTCTAAGCACTGTAAACAAGATATACTGCTATTACCTCATTTAATGATATGAAGCTTACTGATCACTGAAGAATCAAAAGTTATGTCAACCTCTTTGGAATTCAAATTCATAAACTGTAGTTTACAGAGACACCACCTCATCATCATTCACCATCTATTAACTATCCCTTATCTACTCACCATCCACAAACCATTAATCATCTATTCATCATCCATCCACTATCAGTTTCAGGATCAATGCAGTATTCATCATCCATTCACCATTAACGATTCCCTAAACATTCATCATCAATTGGAAGGGCATCATCCGTTCGCTGTTCCCTATCCATTCCCCATCAATTCAGTGTTCATCGCCCATTGACTATTCCCTCTGCTATGATGCCTCTTAAACCAGCATTCGTTTTTGGGGACCAAGACTTATTTTTCCTCAACAAACTTGGATCTAGAGCAACAGAGAGAAAAAGGAGAAAGAAGAAGCAAGAGAAGGAGAGAAAAACTGTGAGTAAGCGAGAAAACAGGGACGGAAAAGAAATTGCAAGAGTGTGGTAGAGAGTATTGAGTGATGGATTAAAGAGGCATACGGTGGAATACTACACAGTCTTGGCATATGGCTCATCAACATTCAATAGTGCAAGCTGCTGGCTTCTGAGCATAACGTAGGGCCCCTGCATTTTTTATTTACAAATTAAGGATTGGCTATGTATTAAACCATTTTGAATGGAAGGCTAACGACTGTCAGTAACTCTAAAAAGAGGCTGTGTGGGTAAGGTTGGTTAGTACTGCAAGCAGATTAATTCCTTGTACATTGTCCTCCAATCAGAATAGCTAAGGACGTGCAGTGGTCTCTATCTTTGCGCTAGCAATTAACCATTGGATTCACAGTACTAAAGACCTAGTGATGGGACCTTACGTTTAGAACTCATTCAACATATAGCTTATTGACATGGTCTGAATCATAATGGTAAGCGGGTGTAAGTGCTATATTTTACTACATGGGGGACACATTTGCCTTTTAAGTTGGGTAACACACATTCATTATTATCTTCCCCATCTCAGCTCCTTTCCTGTTCAACCTCTTTTATGTTTCTTTTCCCACGTACTCTATATTGCCAGAAGGTTTCCTCTTGGTATGATCACTGTAATCTGCCATGTATGGAAACCTTTCAAGACTTCGGCCTTTGATGATTTGCCGACTGAAATAGAATATACACAAAGGAAGGTTGACCCAACTCTATTAAAACTTGTATGTGTGACCTTTCAAATATCCCAAGCGAAGGTGCGGTAAGCACCCAGGTAAATTAGTGCTTGCGCCACATTTCTTGGATATATTTGCTGAGTCCTCACCCACAGGCAAGGCATCCACCATTGGGCTGCTTCATCATTGGATCCACATCACCTAATGTGAGTGTATGCATTTGTAAGCGCTTAGAAGGTAAAAGTCAAGGGATTTTGTGAGTGAGTTAAAGTGGCTCATAGTTTCTAAAACTATGATCTAATGGGTAAGTCTTTGGTAGGATTAAAAACAGTCAGATGTTAACAAGGTCTAATGGTCCTTGACATCAAAAGGTTGATATGTTTTGGCCATATATCTGCCCCTAGGGGTCGATTGGCTTTCTTCAGGTAAAGTTTTTGCAGTTTTTTTAATTCCCAGCATGGTGTGGTTGAGCTTTCCAACCTATTTGGATGCATTTATAACAATTTTAAGGAAGCATGCATTAAAAAAATACAGGTCCCACTTAGGACGCTTTCCTTGATATGGTCATAGGTAGCCTATATATTAATGCCTGCTATCCCTGTGGCAGGGTTAGATGCAGGTAACATCACGGATTCGATCCCTTGACGAAGGTTTGACTACGGGGACCGCCCTTCCTGCAATACGCTATGATGCCTTATTAATAGATTTGATACACTTCAATTTATTTTGAGGACTATCAAGCACCTCCAACTTTTCCTTGGGCTTCATAGCATCCAAAGAAATGTCTCATGCATAGAGATGCTAAAAACATAAGAAGAGATCAATCATGTGCATTGAGACCCTCACAGGTAAGTAGCACGCTTACAATTCCCTGATTGGTGGATTAATTGATTGATGTGCGACCAAAGGTTACATGATGTCAAATCGGCAATCTATGGCATTCAGATGATCCTATACCCTAAATAATTGTAGTCACTTTTATTTAGCTTGTCTGTTTCAATATCTTATCTTTTCTATAATCCCAGCATGGTTTCCTGAGCTCTTCCATGGCTGCATTAAACCATATAAGTGGAGGCGTTTCATCAGCTTGAGCACCCTTAGTGATCTCTCTCTGGAAATACCAATTTTGTTGTAGCTAAAGTTTTAGTTTTCCCCTCCAGTTTTATGGAAACAGTGGTAACTTGGAAATGCAGAGATTCCAACATTCTGATTTGAAAGTTACATTGAAGTCCTTGGCCCAAAGTCAGTGTTTGGAAGGGTTTGGCTAGCAACCATCAAAGGCAGAGGCACGTTTGCTGGAACTGTGGAGTTGATTAATTGCTGTAAACATGTATAAATCCTAGCTGTTGACATTTCAGTATGTTAGCTAGAGTATTGACAACCTGGCCTGTGCACAGTCCAAGGAGCGTAATGTGTTCTAATATAGCTGCAGCTTTAAAGCAAGATTGGGCAAAAGTTCTTCCCTGCTTATAGAGTCGGATGCTTCAATTCGGTCAAGGTAAGTGAAGTTTCCTGAATTCAGCTGAGAAGAAGTTAACCTGCCCCCTACCACTCACTTTCCCTCTAGTCCCACTGGATCTACCCATTTCTAAGCACAGTCGATGTGGCAGTCTTCCCAAGCCCTTCCTGTGCAGTTTTGAAATACAAGGATGGGAGAGCATACAAAGTGGGGAGAAAGGTGCAGAAGATAGGAGTACAGGTCAGTCCACAGTAGAAAACAGCTCAGTGATGGCGGGCCAGCTAGCGTGGTTTCTGTTCACTTTGATTTGCGTTGATTTTAGCGTGATGTGTCCACTGGAATAGCAGCAAAACAAAACAGAAATCAAACTCTGGACGTGAGGGATGCTTTCACCAGAAGCATTTTCTTTTCTTGTGCAGCTTTTGACCCATTGCCAACAGCTGCACTGTAAAGGTAGTGCAGCCGTCCTCACCGGGTCGACGACAGGGGTTGCGCTTCTCATGTTTTTTGTGTTTGCTATTCATAGCAATTTGGTGTATCATGTCCATTCCTTTGAGGTGCCGTCTGCCTCTCCTGAATAAATGTCACAGAGCTCCTTTCATACTTATGAATATAGTTCAAATAAAATGTATTGTTGTTTCCCGGGGTAAGTCCTCCGTCACTCCTCCATGGATTACATATCATCTTTATTTGAAGTCTAATGCCAATTCTGAGTGGACACCACATTATATTTTCAGGTTATTTAACCATGCTTCCCGGGGTTTGGTCTCTGTTGCTCCAGATCAGAGGTGAACCCTATTTCCTTCTTTCCCTATTAACAGTTCCAATGCTGGGGCCTCTGTCCAATACGACATATCACTTGTTGGACCTACTGACCCACACCACTGGTGGTCTGTACTTTATGATACGAACCTCCCTAAGATTGTAAGTATACGCTGTGCAGCTACACCAGTTCGAAAACAAGTTGGTAACACTTCATACCTGGGCACAACAAGAGTACTGCACCATATTCACAGGTCTGCAAACTTCACACATCTCACTGACCACCTATAAAGGTCAAACTACAGGTTTAAACACACAGTGCAAAACAGCTTCTAAGAAACTGAGGCACAAGGAATCACTTTGCGACTCTGTCAGGTTTTAGAAGTGCCATACATAACTATAATACAATACAAGATTGAAAAACTCTATATTATGACCATTAGTACAAATGATACTACAAGCAACCCTGCAAATACTTCATCTGCTCTGTAACTTCATTTTAGACCTCATAGTAGCTGTAGCCTTGGGATACTGAAGTGATGTTCCTCCAAGCAGATGAGGTGGTGGTGTGTTTTGCTGGACAAGTGATTTAAACCCTCGTTGGCAAACAAGGTCAAGCAGGCCGAAGTACAGACTTAGGGGGTCATTAGGATGGCAGGCGGATTGCCCCCGCCAGGCTGGCAGCAGCCGCCGTCGGCCTGGTGGGGGCAATCCGGCCGCCATCCTCAGCCAAATGCCCCCCCGCCATATTAGTATGGCGGGGGGACCGTGGCGGACGGAAAGACCGTCCGCCGCTTTTCCGCCCCGGTCGCAAGGTTTAATATGGTGGCGGTGTCTATCAGACACCGCCAGCCATATTAAAATGGGCCAGAACAGATGCCTTTCCTGAAGATATCATGTAGGACCTACATGATATCTTCAGGGCCCGCTAACTCCCAGCGTAGTGATATGATGGAAGGGCTTACACAAGGATAGAAGATTCCTCTTTGGAAGAGCACACTTTTGTGCAACCCTGACTTGAAATATAACCGATAGTCACCTTTGTTGGTTCTACAACCAATCCAAGGCAGAGGTAGACTGCATCACAGAAACGTCTGTTCCTAAACTATACTTTATTTACAGCCCTCGGTTTGTCTTCTGGAGACGATTGTCTCTGACCATTGCGCCCCTACACTGCACTATACTAGGTGGGGTAAATGTTTGCGCTCTGACTTCCGTGACCATCCTCTGGGAGAGGAAGTGATGTTCAGAGTGAAGGTCCGCGGGAACCCTCGTGCTCAGGATCACAGTCCGAAAGTAAGAGGCTGAGGTTTCACCGCTCTGTACGCACATCAGTTGCATGGAGAAATGTGGAGGAAGGTGCCTTAGCAGGAGACTCCCAATGGAAATGTACAGCTACAAAGAGCGCAGTGATCGGATACGTCCTTTATCAAAATGCCAAGTTGGCGACAGCGTGCCACAAAACATGCTTTTCACACAGGTGCGGATGTACGGTCCCTTGATGCCACAAGCCAAATTCAACAACATTTAGTTAGGATGAACCGAAATCTGGGGCAAAGGCCCTCTCGCCCACCAACCGCCTCGTTGGCCTGCTACCGCTCTCACGGGTAAAAAAAAATAAGAGGAGGGGAAAGAGCGGGCGCTTTGTAATGCTAGTAATTGAAAATGATTGAAAGCAGCTCATTAGTCATTGCGTTGTCTGTTTCCACTCTGCCGCAGCTTCGGCCGCGACCATTAGCATGCGCCATTGCGCGCGCACCCCCAGTCTGGGGCGCAGTCCTGCTTGGACGGCGGCCAGTGGGGCTCTGAGCGCGGACAATGAGGCCGAAACCAGAGCGCGCATCGAGCCCCAAAACAGAACGACCCCGAAAAGACTTCCTGGCAGGAACCAGCCCGAGGTTCCTACCTGCATTGATATGCACCAGCTCCTTCCCAGGCTTTCAGGGGGGGTTTTTGTTTCATTTTTTGTGTGTTTAATTTCCTTCTTTTTGATGCGCCCGCTGCCAGAGTGCTGACGCATCACTTTTTTTCTGGCCGGGGAAACCAGCCCATTGTCCCCGCCAGAGTGAACTGGAGCCAAGTCAGTCCTTGAAATCAACTGGCAGAGACTCCTGGAGAGAAATCTGGCCGACCCCTCGCTTTACGTGCCAAGATTATATAGGCAAGTCACGTGACCCGCTGGGCAGGAGGGCTACTAATTTGCTCTCTAAGTAGGTCGTTGCTACGTGGGTAAAGAAAAAAATAATTATATTACCCTAAAATGATGTCTGTGCTCATCAGCTATACAAGGTGGTCAAAGAGAGGCATTTTCTAAAGTTTTAATCTCAAAATAGATTTGAATTTTTGGGCGAAATACGTTTTATTATAAAAGAAACCTGAACCGTTAGAGTCAATCTTCAAGAAAAACATGCATTTCTAGTAAAGTATTATAGTAAAGAAAAAACAAAATGATGTCATGGTGGTGCTGCAATCACCTCGGTATTTTGCAAATAAGTTTTAAACTGCATAATTTTGTGATAAGGATACCGGGGGAGGTGGCGTGATAGGAGTACAAGAATGTCATGCAGTAGATATAATTTGACCAAAATATTGTGTCCTGATATGCTTTGCAAAAATATGGCCCGTTGAAGTTAATATTATAATGGGAAATAGAGATGGGCGACTTCACGCTTTGAGCGGAGGCTCCGCTGGCCCCGGTGTAATCCGACGGCATCCTGCACTTCTGTGGTCACAGTCGGGCTCCAGATAAATGTTCTGCTGTGGTGGTGACCTCCTGTTTCCATTGGGGGAGCTGGCTGTATACAGGGAGCTCAGTGAGGTGGCGTCCACCACTATGAGGGCCTGGGCCGCATGCAAGACGGAGCTTAAGATAGCAGTTGTGGATGAGCCCTGATGGGCAACTGATCCAATCAGCCAGGACCGTGTAGCCGGAGAGTGCCTTACCCTGTGTGCGACAGAGTGGCAAGGCCATGTCAAGCCGCTGCAGAATACATGGCTGCTATGGGGGAAGGTGGGGGGGGGTTTGCACTCCACCTGTGAGGGCTGCGCTTCCCCTGCCTGAGAAATTCTTGGAGGTGTTGGCGGTCCCCCACTCAACCCCTTCGGTGAGTGGCAAGGTGAAGACTGCCTTCCCCCAGGGATCCGAGAAGATGCAGCAGCTGTTGAGGAGAATGGGCGTGGCTGCATATGCAACAAGGATGGAGGTGACGACTGCCGGTGCACCCTGATGGGAGAGAGACTTGACCCATAGAGACTGCACGGCTGGTGAGGGCTCGGGCATGCGGTGTCTGTGCGGTGCGCTGAGCAAGGCCAAAGAGGACGAATGCTGTAGCTTCTGGGTCTGACAGGGGCCGTCGCTCAAGTTCAGCAAGTCTAGACAGCACTACAGGAGTGAGCGACACTGGCGGCGGTCGCTCGGTGAATGATGGTGCGAGACCTGAGCCTACCTGTGTGCAGCGCAGACCCTGGGACGAGGTGGAGGCCTTGCATCTGGATTACAGGCCAGGAGTGGGGATGGACTGATTGGATTCCTGAGGAGCCCACGCTGAAACGGGAGTGCTGATGTGGGGGCTGACTTGGGCCTGTTGGGAGCTGGCTCTACTCCCCCTTCTTTGTGGAGGAAGCTTTCAGTCAGCTCTGGTTTTGATTGGCCCCCACCTGAACTCTGTACTATGGTGCCTGGGTAGCTCTGCCAGGACAGATGCTCAAGACCGGTCCTGACTGCAGCAGGTCTAGATGATGGCTGATCTTTTGCTTGGGCCTGCAATCTGCTACAACAGTAGGTTTCCTGAGATCAACGGGCCCTGGAGTGGCTGGGACATTGATAAACTTGCCTTTGCCCTATGGCTCTTAGCAATTTAAGCACCGAATGGCTCTGGGATGCTGGAGTTGGCCTGCGGGGTGTGAGCGAGCCTGGTTTAATTTTTGCCTGAATGACAGTAGATGGGCTAAGACTACTGGGCTGATTACAGTGGGGAGCTGCCCCAAACGGGGAAGTACTTTTTGTGTTGGACTTGCACGGCACTATGCGGCTGGCGTTCATGGACCACGATTGTCACCTTGGGCCAGGATAGGACCCCAGGTCGCAGCAAACTAGAATGGACCAATACACAGAGTCCCCCACAGGCTGTGGGGGAGCCCCTGGACGCACAGACATTAGCAGCCATCACGTCCACTATACAGGTGCTACAGGGTGCGATAGACTCCATCTCTATAGTGATCAACCTTTGTTATATTCATGTTTAGTGTAAGTTTAGTTATTGTATTTAACCTTTTCGATGGTCATGAGTCACAGTGGGCGTGTGCTGATGACGGCCGGGAGCCGTCATGACCACGCCCGTGATTGGAATGTCAGCACTGCGGCGGAATTCGCGCGTGGATGCATATTCATTTTGTTGGCTCTCTTGCCTAGTAACGTGGAATGTTATCTCTTGAAGCTTCTTCTGCTCTGCAGTTGGAGACAGGAGATTGAACTAGAGAGAGAGACACTCTGTTAGATCAGGAGCGCTGTACTTTATTTGAGAATAAATCTCATTTTTAAACTTTACTGATTCTGTACAATTTCTTCTTTGGATGCAACATAAATTTGGCGACGGGGACATCTGTACAGCTCTCCACCCACCTTATTTGATTTTTGGGAATTTTTTTCCTTCTAACAGAATTCTTTCAGTGTCTCTACATTTTTATATTACTATTTTACTACTTTTCTGAATGAATTTCCATGTTTTAACTCAACTTACTCCTTCCTACAACGTCTGTGATCATCAACTGCCTTCCTTCGAAGTACAACTGATAACAACTCAACTGCTTTCATCAACTCAACATCTTTCTACATTCAACGATAAATAAGGTACTGGCATTTCTTTTATTGGAGCTGTCTCTCTAACTGACGTTTACCAGGGCTTACATTTCTACCAACATCGTTTTTCTCATATGCACATTTCATCGCTGAAGACTGGATTTTTCTTCCTTTCAAGCGATTTAAATTACTATTGGCATAATATGCTATTTTGAAATTTGGTGTTTGTAAATAGTTGTGGAACCGCTGAAGATTGCATCAACCTCTCGAGCGGCTATAATTATTTTCAAATCACCACCCGCATTCCATTATGGATTTTGTGTCATGACGCCCTGATATTCATCATCTACTCACCAAGGTTTTGCTCGAGACGCTTCATTCCTGTTCGGAGACTCTACTCTCTTCATCTCCGTTGACATTCTAATTGCAACAGACTCTCTCTATGATTTGCCAACGTCATCACGTTGTTGACATCATTGATTTTTAACGTCTTTCCTCTAATTTCATGATACGCTTTCAGCTCATTTTGCGCGGTGACGCGCACACCATTTCTCTTAAAAAAATGTACAGGGGGCGTGGCTTGCAGCCAACCAAGATGGCTACAACTTAGTGGAGCTCCAAGGGTGAGACCGACTCCCCTAATGAATCCGGACATTTATCCGTCCTAAACACTGTCCCAGAGTTGTTATTTCTGCGGCGGAGGCGAAGCGGACCCAGATGATCCCTGTCTGAAGCCCCTCCGTTTCCAGACCACGGAGTACCGGCGGATGCAAGACTGAGGCCTCTGACCACGTTTCAGGCACCGGACTAAATTTTGAAGGCACCCCGGCGCATGGACGGCGCGGCTGGCTCGGTGCGGGGGCGATGCGGTTCTGAGCGCCGAAAGTGAAAAGCACGGACTGCCGGCGTGGACGGGGACTGCCTGCAGACGGTGAGAGGTGGAAGCTGCCCCCCCCATGTTGATGGTGGCAAATGCAACACAAGTGTGAGACGGCTGACTGCCTGTGGGGAGCGGCGCTGTGCGGGGTGCAGAGACGGCACCATTGAGGGTCATAGCAATAAGCCATAATTGCAGGCTAATCTGTCCGCGCCGAGTTTAGCGCACAGACATAAGGGGCCTGAGCGGAGAAGATAGGAGCTCCGGTGAGTGATCGGGACACTTCACCTTCCCATTAATAGCTGCTGCCTTCAAAGAGCCCCTCTAAATTATACTCGTCTCAGGCGGCCATAAGCAGGGAGACTAGGGGAGTATGGCGTGATGAGTGCAGAGCAGACCGGCAGTGAATGAGACTCCCCGCGACAAGGGAACAGACAAGATAGCCGCGTGAGACACCAGTTGAGATCCAGGCGTTGCAGGACCGGCTCCTGGAGGCCGAGAGTGGGCGGCCGCGTGAAACACCACTGTGGGGACGCATGATACCTGAGCGGCTGCCGGTGGAGCACGACACTAAGCAAGGTGTGGAGACGGCGCCATTGGGGGTTACATCACCATACACACAGAATATCCTGGATATATGACCAGCAGCACAACGACCACTTCTAGGGCCTCAACATGGTCAATCAGAGCTTTGGTAGGTGCAGAGCTCGACCAATCCCCCTCCACTTGTTTACTGTACAGATCTTGGAGACCCTGTGCAGACTGGCCGTCTCGGGCAGCCCCAAGCAGGAAGACTCGAGGACTGAGATAGGGGTCCTTTGAATAGCGCACCAGCGGTGCAAGGCCAGACTGGCAAGGTATACGGACCCCCCGTCACAGGGGATCGCACAGACACATCCGTGAAACACCCGTTGAGGACTCTGGGGGAAGTGTGAGGCGGTGACCACTCCCGGGGGTCTGGAGTGAACGGCAGCAAGAGATACCCCTGTAGGTAGAAAAGAACGGACTACCCTCCAACAATATAGGGTGCTTGAAATGCCAACGGCATTCACAAAGTAAGTGGCAGTGTTGCAAGAAACCGTGGAAGCTGTTCTTTTCACAATGAGTGGCAGAGGCAACTGCGCGACCCAACAAGGCAAACCTGACAAGTTTGCATATGCTAAGGACTTTCCCTCGTTGCCGGATCAGACAGGGGCTGGTACTAAAGGCGGGGAGAGGGGGGAAACCCCAAAACAACACTGGAAGTTGTCATGGCGGCCCTGCACCAGGTACAGACCACAGTAGGTATGATTTCAACAGACGTCACGCTCCTACGAGCGGATCTGCAAAAAATGTCTTCCAGAGTCACTGCGGTGGAGCAAGTGACGACATCTCTCACTACAGACACGGCATTCCTGGTTAAGAGAGTAACACAACTGGAGGAGGACAATAGGCGAATGGCGGACAAGCTGGACGAACAGGAAGGGCGCTCCCGCCGCAATAACGTGCGCATAATTGGGCTTCCAGAGTCGGAGGGGGGACCAGCCATGGACCTCTACGTAGAGGATCTCATAAAGAATGCACTACAACCTAAAGGCCTTTCGAACTTTTTCTCTGTGGAGCGGGCCCACAGGGTACCAGGAGGACGCCCGCGACCCGGGGCACCCCCACCGCCGGTACTGGCACGCATATTTCATTTTAGGGACCGGGACGCCATTCTCCAGACGGCGCGGGTGGCGCCGCCTATACGGATCCAAAATTCAGAGGTCTCCTTTTTCCCAGATTACACGACGGCAGTGGCGGCGCAACGCAGGAGCTTTCTTGAGGTGAAAAAGACGCTAAGATCCCGCAAACTGCCGTACTCTATGCTATTTCTGGCACGGCTCAGAGTGGTGGCTGACAAGAAAACTTGGTTTTTTGATACGCCAGAAGAGGCACACGACTGACTTGAAGGGTGGCGTCCGGCGGAGGGGTCAAGTCGACATGGCAGAAGGTGAAGACAACAGGGAAAGACCGGCAACTCTGAATAACCTGAACAGGAGGAGGGGGAGGAGGCAAACATGAATAAGGACTCCGGGGAATGATTCCATCACACACAAGGGAAGTATCTCCCCCTTACTTTTGTTTATTATATGCTGAACTGCATTGGGTTGTCGATTAGGGCTCACCTCCCTTGGCTAGCGACAATGGAACTAATGATGGATCTGGACTCAGGGACTGGAAGGGGATTATTGGTCTTCCTTGGACTTTCCCACCCCTGTTAATATAAGCAACATAGTTTCATGGCGGGGGTATTAAGCACTCTGCTAAGTTGGGGTGGCGGGCAGTTCTAAGTCCGCAAGGCAGGGAGGCAGGGAGGAGGGATATAGTGGGGGAAAGTTCAATATGTTTTTTGTTTATTGCTTATGCGATGCACAGATGTGGTTTTTCTTGCGCGGTATCATTACTCACAGAAACTCCTATTAGCCTTAATGACAAACAGGTCACTTACAGTCCTGGATCCTTTCAATATAATAATGGGGGACGACTCACTACCTAGTTCACAGTGAGTGCCTGTTGCCGTAGCCCCGTCCCTGTACATACTCACGTGGAATGTCCGCGGACTTGGTGATAAAATTAAGCGAGGCCTGGTTTTACAATGTATAAAAAGGGGAGGAGCGGCGGTGGTGCTTTTACAAGAGACACACCTCACGGGCACGTCTACCAAGGCATTGGACAGATGGGCTTATAGAATGGCGGGTCACTCCGAATTTACCTCAGGCTCTAGAGGGGTTGGTATACTGATAAAAAAGCAGTTCCCTTTAATCGTAAAGACAGTCAAATCTGACAATGCAGGTAGATTTGCTGCCATACATGCACAGTGGGAAAGGAAACCTATCAATATTGTTTCTGTTTACATACCACCGGCTTTGCAAGCGGTGGCCCTCACAGATCTTAGTGCATTCCTGTTGGGACTTCCGGAGGGTGAACTACTAGTTGGCGGGGATTTTAATTTGGTATCGATGATTCAATTGCTCACTTGCGCCACATCTGCTGAATATGTTTGCTGAAAGCCTAGAGGCTGGAGAACTTCCACCGGACCAACACACAGCTACCATTGTAACTATTAAAACCTCGAAACCGGCGGAACAATGTACGTCATATCGGCCGATCTCCCTCATGAATGCTGAGGCCAAAATACTCACTAAATTGTTGGCGCTACGTCTATCGCCACACTTATCTAATCTCATACATAAAGATCAATCAGGCTTCATGCCTGGCAGAAATACAGCACTCAATTTAAGGAGAGTACATGGAGTAATGGCGCGTGCGGAATACCTCCAAGAACCGGCAGTAATACTCTCGCTGGACGCACATATGGCGTTCGACATGGCCATTTCTATTTGCGGTGCTGCACCATTTGGGTTTTGGCCCGCGGTTTTGTGCCTGGATCCGCCTACTATACACGAAGCCCATGGCACATGTCACAGCTAACGGCCATATCTCAACAGATTTCCCCTTGGCCAGAGGCACGCGTCAGGGCTGCCCGCTGTCGCCACTACTATTTGCCTTGGTTTTGGAGCCTCTGGCGGAGTGGATAAGATGGGAACCTACTATTCAGGGCCTTAAGTGGACTAATGATTGGGAGGATAGGATCTCCCTGTATGCAGATGATATCCTGCTATATTTCAACTCCCCTACACGTTCTATAGTCACCCTTATGGATGTCTGCACAGCCTATGGACGGGCGTCCAGTTATTTGATCAATTGGTCTAAGTCCATCATGTATATACTTCATGGCCCACCACCGCACTTACCGGACGGCTGCCCGTTGCAGACTGCAAACAGTACGTTTAAATATTTAGGGATTTACATCACAGCTAACTCTGCCGACTTCTCCAAACACAATTTGCAACCCCCACTCGAACATCTCAAATGAGACATACAACACTGGGAATCACTGCCACTAACTTTGCTGGGCAAGGCAGTGCTTTTTAAAATGATGGCTCAGCTCCGCTTTCTATATATTTTGGAAAACACGCCGTACCCCATGCATACCACCTACTTTAAAACGATTGCGGCGCAGGTATCGGTTCTGTTATGGGGTCATAAGCCCGCGCGTATAGCACAGGCCAAGTTAGTAAGAGGCTGGTACGATGGTGGTATTGCGCTCCCGGACATATGTCTTTATTACTGGGCAGCACAATTAAAAGTCATTAATCAATGGCTACATCTTCCGCAATCTGAACCGGCTCTAAAGACAGACAGAGCACAGTTGGGTCTGTCTGGTATGCTGGCTCCCCTTTATGATAAAAAACTATCTCTCACAAAGTTTGTGCCATTGAAGCACACACTCACAATATGGCATGCAACGCAGGCAAGGTTGGGATGGCGGGGGGTATTGACACAGCTTACTCCATTGTGGGACGCAAAGAGGTTGGGGAAGCTTAGGCACACCAGGGGCTTCGACCATTGGGATGCTATAGGCATATCAACGATTGGAGATATGTGGCAGAGAGGACAAGTAATATCCTTTGAGACCCTAAGACAGCAATATGATTTAGCCCCGTCAGAACAGTTCAGGTATATACAGATACGCCACGCATTAATGACAGCACTGACGCCTGACTCAGAAGTCCCAGAAGCGTCCCCTCTTTAGGACAGAATATTGACAGACTACATGCCATCGAAAGCGACTTCCCTAATTTACCGTAAGCTGGTGAATAATTTACCCGACCCAACAGGACCATTACGGGAGAAGTGGTCTCATGACTGTGGGGAAATTGATGACTCGGAATGGCAAGAGGCGCTGGTGTCCCCAAAGGAAGTAGGCATCCCCTCACGTCTCCGTTTAGTGCAATTGCGAATATTACATCGTTCCTACTACACTGGAAGCACTTTACATAAGATAGGACGGATAGCTCATCCATACTGCTCGAGGGGTTGTGGTGAGGAAGGGACCGTTTATCACACCATATGGGACTGCCACAGAATAGCTGATTACTGGAAACAGGTAATGAGAACTATGTCTCAATCGGATTGAGTTTCCCTGCTGCCGGACCCCAGGCGTTGTCTTTTAAATATATGGCAGCCCAATGATCTTACACGTTCAGGACAAGGTTGGATGACACTGGGTATGATGATAGCTAAGAGAAACATAGCGCAGAGATGGGGTGGAGCAGAGAGGCCTACATTGACGGCTTGAAAGAATGATATGGATGCAGCTATGATTTCAGAAAGGGCGGTGTTTCGCAATAGGGGCTGTTCTAAAAAATGGAATACAATTTGGGGGGCATGGAATGCATATAGAGGAAACATCTGCGAATCTCCTTCAGATAATGATGATACCAGTTCAGATTCGGATTAGGCCCCTAGGAACAATGCATGCTGTGAGAAATCTTACCTCGACTGTTGAAATAAGATGTAATTATGACTGTAAAATAATTTCTGATGGAAGGGCACTGTGCAAAATTTATTGTGTATACTTAATGAAAGTTCTGATGTATTATTTTGAAATGCGAATAAAATGATTCAAAAAAGAAAAAAAAACAAGAAGAAAAAAAACCTTACAGTCTGATTCTTGTATAAAGCGCGGAGACGCGCACACCATTTCTCCTAAAAATGTACACGTTTTTTCATTTATAAAGCGCGGTGATGCGCACACCATCCAATTTCCTTTTCTTCTTTGCAACTGGATTTTTCGCCTAGCAAGCATTAAGGTGATTTCTCTGAAGCTGCTCATCATTTCATTTCAGGTATTTCTGCACGGTGATGCAGACCCATTTAATTTTTTTAGCACAGTGATGTGCACACTTAATCTTTAAGTCATGATTAATTCTACAGTGAAGTATACTATGTACTAGTGAGTTACCTACTCACATTTTTTACTTTCAATTTTTACAAAATTACTTATAATTGAATTATGCCTTATTGAATTGAAGCTCTCTGTTTATTTCTGAATCATCATACCCACATATATATTCT
The DNA here is from genome assembly GCF_964261635.1 of Lissotriton helveticus. Taxonomy (NCBI): domain Eukaryota; kingdom Metazoa; phylum Chordata; class Amphibia; order Caudata; family Salamandridae; genus Lissotriton; species Lissotriton helveticus. The sequence continues at coordinate 398,051,438 of NC_136057.1, forward strand.
ACTTTATTACATGTTTTTGCTATTATTCTTTATTTGTGATTTCCTTTTATTTTTATTTTGCTTTCTTCTTTACACTTTCACATTATGACTACTCAAACTGCTGTCTTGCCTTCTCCTTTCCTACCACAACCTGGAACCCCTAAAATGAAATGGCCACAATGGTACAAATCATTTAATAGTTACATAATAGCTATTGAGGGGATAACATTTTCACCTGTCAGGAAAAATGCAATGTTATATAATTGTTTAGGCAATGAAGGCCAAAGGATTTTTGACCATCAACCTCCTATTGTTCGTCGTCCATCTGATGATTGGAATGAGTTTACTGAAGCTGTCTTGAGACTTGAAGAACACTTTAAGGATGAGTCAAGTATAATTGTCGAAAGGCACAAGTTTTATACACGTAAACAACGTGAACATGAAAGCATTGACACATTTCTTGCTGAATTAAGAGTTTTAGCTGCCTCATGTGAATTTGAAGGGCCTATTGACCAATATTTGAGAGATCAAATAGTAGTTAATTGTTATAATGATAAAGTACAAGAAAGAATATTGTGCTGCAGGAACCCATCACTCATTGAAACATTTGAAATGTCCAGGGGCATTGAAAGGTCTGTTTCTGCTTCAAAGGAATTGGGTAATTCGAAAAATACTTCTACTGAAGCAGTAAACAAGATTACTCCTCAAATATCTACACAATCTACTGTACATCATCATAGTAAAACACCTAAGTAATAAACATGAGTGGAAAAAATCTGATAAACCCCTTCAATGTTTCAGATGTGGTTCCAGATCTCATTTAGCGAATGCTCCTAATTGTCCTGCTATTAACAAAATGTGTACTAACTGCAATAAGGCAGGACATCTCACTTCTGTTTGTAAATTTAAAGCCAAAGTGATGGTTGTGGAACCAGTTGAATCTCATTTAGGGAAATTTCCTGATACCACTATTAACAAAATTCTTTTGTCCATAGATATAGTTGATTCGACTGAAGCAATTGATAAAAGTGATCCCATTTGTGAAGTAAAAATTGGCGATGTAAATACAAAAGTTACAGTAGATTCAGGATCACCTGTTACCATTCTGTCTGACGAATTTTTCTTTAAAGAGTGGGAAGGTATTACATTACTTCCTCCAGATATTCGTACGGTAGCCTTTGGAGGCCAAGAAATAGATATGATGGGTTATTTCACTGATGACATTAACTTTAAAGAACGCATCATCAAAACTAAAGTTTATGTAGCGAAAAAGGGTTACAACATACTTGGTTGGAAGGACCAAGGTAAGTTTCGCATGATTTTGAGACCTGGCACAGATAACCCTATTTCTCTTGAAGATCTTTCTACTGTCGCTACAATACAATCTGGAAACTTATTATTGGTGAATGTTCTTGACAAGCACAAGTCGGTTTTTCATGACAAACTTGGCTCAGTCAATGGATTTCAACACAAGATTATACTGAAACCGGATGCTATTCCAGTCATTCACAAGGTCAGACATGTGCCATTGAGCATCAGAGACAAATTAAATGTCCATCTTCCACAGTTGTGTGCAGATGGTATCATTGAAAGAGTTGATTCATCACTTTGGGTGTCTCCGATTGTGGTTGCACTTAAAAAGAATTGTGATGAAATTAGGTTATGTATAGATTTGAGATCTTTGAATAAGAACATACAAGTGGATTGTTTTCCACTACCACGTATACAAGATTTGTTGGCACAATTGAAAGGGACAACATTTTTCTCTACTATTGATTTAAAAGCAGCGTACCATCAGATTGAACTTCATGAGGATTCAAAAGCTTTGACCACTTTTAACACACCCTTTGGAGCATTCAGATTTTTGAGAATGCCCTTCGGGTTGGCTTCAGCCGCCTCTGTCTTTCAAAAACTCATGTTTGAACTTTTTGGTAATGTTTTAGCTTATCAGGACGACATATTGATTTCGTCAAACTCAGATGAAGAGCATTTAAGCATATTAGATCAAGTGTTGGGCATTTTGAGTAAATTTGGTATGACAGTCAAGAAAGAAAAATGTAAATTCATGCTTGACAGTGTAGAGTACTTGGGCCATATCATTTCTGGTTCTGGGATCAGTCCCAAACAAGATTTGTTATAAGCCATTAAAGAGTGTGCTCAACCATCAGATAAAGACCAATTAAGATAATTTCTAGGGTTAAGTGAATTTTATTCCCGCTTTGTCCCAAATTTTGCATTAATCAGTGAACCTCTAAGGAGGTTGACTGTAATGTCAAATGTATGTGGGGCAAAGAACAACAAGATTCTTTTGAAGACTTAAAGGATTTAATAATCAATGCCCCTGCACTCAAACCTTTTAATGAAGACTTGACCTCCTTTATTACTGTAGATACCAGCAATGTGGGCATAGGGGCTAGTCTCAGTCAAATGGTTGGGGGTTCTGAAAAGATAATTGCTTCTGCTTCCATGAGGCTTTCTACGTCGGAAAAAAACTATAGCGCCATTGAGAAAGAGGCTTTAGCCTGTGTTTGGGGTGCTCAACATTTTTCAACTTATGTTTGGGGGAGAATATTTATTTTAGTTTCTGATCACAAGCCTTTGATATTAATTTGGAATGATAAGGGGTTGAGAAATGCAAGCCCAAGGTTGGTTCGCTTATTTTCCAAGTTGTATGATTTCAACTTTTCAATGGAGCATATTTCTGGGGGCAAGAATTTTAAAGCAGATTTTTTATCTCGTCCCACAAATGATGTTGATACCTTCTTAGATGACAAAGAAGTTGTCATTAATTTGATTGATGGACTAACATTAACTAAAGACACCATCTCACTTTCTGATTGGTTGCAAGCTTCGACCTCTGATAATTACCAAGTAATTCTTAAAAATGTTATCTCTAAAGGTTGGCCCAGAGAGAATCAAATTGATAAAGAGATTCTTCCATTTTCCAAAATAAGAGATGAGCTGAGTGTAGAAGGTGATCTTATCTTGAGAGGTTTGTTGTTGATTCCTCCACTCATCATTAGGAATAAACTTATTTCTTTGGCTCATAAGCGTCATGGTGGAATAACCAGCACGAAAAAAAGGTTGAGGTTATATTATTGGTGGCCACAAATGGATATCATGGTGGAGACGTCCATAAGTAATTGTACTGAGTGTGCTCATGCAGAGAAGTCTCTTCACACTACCAACACTCCATTATGTCCGGTGGATTTACCTCGCAGTCCTTGGGAGAAACTTGGCATATATTTTATTGGTCCTTTTGGGGGAAACAATCAAGGATTTAGATACATTCTACCTGTGGTTGACTAACACTCTAAGTGGGTCTCTTATGAATTTATGAAAGATCCTAATACGGAGAATGTTATTAGTTTTCTCAAATATCTCTTCAGTGTGAGGGGATTCCTGCTTTGTTGGTATCGGACAATGGTGTACAATTTGTTTCTCATGACATGACATTTTTTTTTACAAAATTTTGGAATTAAACATCTTACCACTGCACTTTACAGTCCACAAGGGAATGGTTTAGTTGAGATGGTAAACCGAATATTGAAAGAGTCAATACAATTAGCTTCTTCTTCTGGGTTACATGTACAAGATGTGGTAGGAGACAGGATTTGGTCTTACAATAATACTCCGAATTCAACCACAGGAGTTACTCCCTTTGCCATGTTAAGGGGCAGATTATCTTTAAATGAACTTTCTCCAAATTGGGCCATGCCAAACTTAAGATCTGACGACAAGATTCCTTCTTTAGATAAGGTTCGATCTAATGTCAGACATTCTCAAATCAAGTCTAAACTCAGGTATGATGAGAGTAAACATGTTAAGGATCAGTTGTTCAATATTGGTGATATAGTTAGAGTTAGAAGACCATTCAAGCTGAAGGGGTCCAGATTTTACCCTGAAACTAAAATTGTTAAAGTGGGTAAACATGCTGTTATGGTTATTGGTGGAAAATGGTGGAGTAAGAGGAATGTTGCAAAGGTTAAACATGGTAATGTCAATGAACTTTGTCAGAATTCACATTCTCATTTGTTGGATGATTCATTTGGGACAAAATATGGATTCTCCTATTGAGCCAGTCTCAGAGGTGGTGACTTCATCAAATGATATAGTATCTCACAAAGAAATTTTGTGTGATGAACGAACACAAAATCAATATGTAGAAGATTTATCTGCTGATGCATCAAAGTTTCGTGTGGGAACAAGATTACAATTCAGGCCAAAATATCTTGAAGATTATGTTACTTCATTTTTATTTCTTTAAAGCAGTTAGGCAGTGTTCTTTTCTTGTGTTTAGTTTCTCTTCTTGTTTTATGTTATAGAAGGGAAGATGTGTTATATTCATGTTTAGTGTAAGTTTAGTTATTGTATATATAGGTTGGATGCATATTTGTTTTGTTGGCTCTGTTGCCTAGTAACATGGAATGTTATCTCTTGAAGCTTCTTCTGCTCTGCAGTTGGAGACAGGAGATTGAACTAGAGGGAGACACTCTGTTAGATCAGGAGCGCTGTACTTTATTTGAGAATAAATCTCATTTTTAAACTTTACTGATTCTGAACAATTTCTTCTTTGGATGCAACAACCTTCTGCGTGCGGATCTGTGCAAAGTCACAGAGCAGTCCCGGGAGACAGAAGCAAAGTCGACAGCCTATCTACAGAGATGAAAGAACTTCAGGCCATGGTCCGCGTATTGAATGACAAAACTAAGCAGCTTGATGATCACCTTGAGGCCTCAGAGGGTATGGCTTGGAGGAGCAACTTAAAGTTTATAACATTTCCTGAGGGTCAGAAGGGGAACTCTTCAGAAGCATTTCTGGAACGTTGGCTCTGGAGCACTGCTGTCACCTCTTAATTGTCTTGATTCTCTGTGATGGAATGGGCCCACCGAATATTGGCGCCCTGGCCTCCACCGGGAGCCCAGCCCCGGGCCATGATAGCGAAGGTGTTTAACTACAGTTATTGCGGCAGTATCCTGCAATGGGCCCGTACACTTGGTGATCCTAACTATAAGGGACATGCTTTCAGAATATTTCCTGATTAGACATGCATGGTGCAGGCCCTGCGGCGGTTGTTCCTTGCCGCCAAAAAACTCCACTCTCTGGGCTTCTGGTAAATGTTGCTCTTCCCTGCCAAGCCATGAGTTGTGCGCGGTGGTCTGTCTCGATTCTTTGCGGGCCCGGAGGAGGCATGGAGCTAGCTGGAAACGGTACATCCACTGGAGACAGACAGTGTACTGGGGAAATCTAGAGGCCTGTGTTGGGGTAGGCACGCCAGGCCCAATGGTTCTATGGAAAGAAGACGATGGGGCATGGAGACAGCTACAAGTGGCCCTAAAATAGAGGTGCAGCGGGATAGCTCGTTGGCTGTGGCGGTGGCTGACTCTCAGAAGAACGCTCTGGGCAGTGAGGAGGATGATGTTCAACCACAGACTGCCGCACCCTGACATGAATGTGAGTTGTAGTCCATGACTGGGGCTTCAGGGGTCCTCGTGCATGCCTAGGGGGCTATTTTTAGGGGTTGGGAGCCTGCTGTCTCTCCCCTCCTTTACTAGCTTTTGAACTAATTTATACTTTAGATTCGCATGGTAGTTTGGAGATTACTATGCAGGGGCAGCAGGGATTCCACATAGGGCCACGCCTACCCACCTCCTATTTGTTTATTATTAGAGGCTGGCTCCGGCTGATGTGCAACTCACACTCTTCAGGGGTCCTCCGTGTGTTTCACCAAATGCTTAGTGTTAATTGTTTGTAGGCCTTAGTGGGTAGTAGATGTCATAATGAGAGGGAGGGGGGGGGGTGATACTCAACGGCACCTCACATGGGAAAACATGTCTGGAATGGAAAGTTTGTTGCATACCCAGGGGGGCGGGGTGTGATTCTTTTTGTGATCTGTTGGTGTTGTTGGTTTGAATGTGTTGCAAGGCAGAACATATTTGAAGGCATAAAACATAGGAAGGGAGAAAGGAGTGGGTTTCTTGCACATGACATTGGGAGATGATGGGTGGGTGGGAGCAGTGCACGCTGTGGAGGAGCCCAGGCTGACTTAAGCATCTATGGCAGGAGCAGGGAGAATTGGTACTTGGAATGTTAGGGGCCTGCAGGACTACACAAAATGTTATAGGGTCCTTACTTACCTTAGATGCTACCATGTCAGAATAGCCCTTCTTCGGGAGTCTCACCCCACTGACCCAGAGGCAGATAATCTAAAGAAGAAATGGAGGGGACAACTATATACATCCACTTATTGCTCGAATTCGAGGGGTGTAGCCATATGGATTGTGGCAGGGGTGCCCTTCAGACTGAGGGAGGTATGCACACATGTTAAGGGCCGTTATCTTCCTCACTGGAGCGTTGGATGGCAGGGACATATACGTTTCTAGAATGTACATGCCCCCTACTGTAATGATAGGTCCTTTTTCAGGAAAGTGATGGGCATACTTAGGCCGAGTATAGGGACGTTCCTCCGTTGGGTAGGTGACTTCAATTATGTTTTAAATGGGGATGTGTACAGGTCCCCCCTAAGCACAATACAAATCTGGCCATGTCAAGGGTGCTGGAGGAGGCAATGGCATTGGTGGACTGTATTGATGCATAGAGAGCGATACACCCGGCAGGACTGGAGTACGCATACCACTCATAGATGCATAGTATGGGTAGTAGGCTAGACAGATCCCCTTGTGGCACAGGAGTTGACTGAGCAGGTGGTTGCAGTGGAGCACCTGTAGCAGTTTTTGTCTGATCATGCTCCAGTGCTTCTGACATATGTGTTGCTCCTGGACGCCCTGCCTATTCCCATGTGACGTCTGAATCCAGAGATGCTGTGAGACAGTGCTTTTCAAGCCGATGTCCAGGGGGTTCTAGAGCACGTCTTTGAAGAAATTGGGGGTACTCTGGCACTAGAGCTAATGAATGGGAAACCATTAAGGCTGTTCTATGCGGGAATAGCCTTTCTAGGGTATATGGCATCATACGTCAGCTGCGAAGGGAGCTCAGGGAAAATCTTCAGCGAGGGGGGCAGGAGGATCCCTTGTTGCAGGGTAAAATAGTGGAGGCTAAGCGGGCAGTAGGGGAGACATGGGCCAGGTTAGATACATTTACACTGAAGGAGTATAGGCAATTACTGCATAGAGAGGGTGAAAGACCTGGCTGCCTCCTGGCATGGTTCCTTCATAGGGAAAAGCCTACAACTTGAATCGTGGCCCTAAGGACTGAAGATGACAGGCTAGTCTTGACACAAGTTGCGATTAATGGGAAACTTCAACAATATTTGGCAAAGCTTTACCAAGACATGAGGACTGTGCTGTCATTGAGGTGCAGGAGTTCCTGATGTGATTGGACCTGCTGAAGCTGTGGGCCTTCACAAAGAGAGGCCCTGGACCTGGCACTGACTAAGGAGGAGATACAGGAAGTGATAGGGGATATGTCAAGACACAAAGTCCCCGGTCCGGGTGGGTTCAACATTACTTATGTGGCTGTGCTAACTGAAAAGCTGCTGGAGGTCTACAATGAAGCTGGGGAAAGGGGTAATCTCCCCTAGACCATGAGAGAGACCTTCATAGTAATGCTGCTTAAACCAGATGGGAACACGGAGAAGATAGGATCAAAATTCTTTCTAAGATTCTGGCTAATAGACGGGGCCAATTGGTACATGGCAATCAATGTGGGTTTATTCTTTAGAGAAGCACCCTGATGAGTATCCATAGTCTCAACCATGTCATGCACTCTGTGCCAGATTTACAAACAGAGATGGCGGTGGTCGCACTTGACATAGAGAAGGCATTTGATACCGTTGGTTGGAACTTCATGTGCGTTGTCTTATCGCATATGGGATTTGGTGCGAACCTACTCAAATGGAACCCCCTATTATGTAATGTGCCATCTGCTACGCTCTGATCTGGGTGGTATTTATCTGATAACTGGGAAATACAGAGGGGGACTAGGCAGGGTTGCTCTCTATTTCGTCTCCTGTTTGTGCTAGCCATAGAACCGCTGGCGGCTTATCTGAGGGCCAAGCTGCAAGGACTGGGGGTACAGGTCGGAGATACTTAGCATATAGACTCTCTGTATGCTGATGATGCCCTGGAATATTTGCGGCGGCTGATGTGCGTGGCACGGCTCCTAATGAATGCGCTGCATACCACCGGGAGGTTGGCAGGTCTCAGGGTGAACGTGGCCAAATATTTAATATTCTCTGTCTCTAGGTGGGCCAGAGTTGTTGCAGATTCCCTTCCAGTCCTAGGTTTGAGGTGGAGTTAGATTGTTTCTGGTATCTAGGTCTACAGGAGACTCATATGATTGAGAACGAGTATGAATATAAAATGTTTATAGTCTTGGTGGGCCTGGGTGCCTTGGTGGCCTTTTCGGACAAATTGCCATCGTCAGTTGCTGATAGGGTGGTGGTGGCCAAGATGGTGTTCCTGCCCCTCTATGTCCTACAGAACACGTAGTGTCCCATTGGCAGATTGATGTTTAAAAAACTGGACAACCTCTTGATTGCTCTCCTCTGGGCCGGAAAGCGTTGCAGAGTGGGGCTCCGAGTACTTAAGCTGGACATCGAGGAGGGAGAGTTAGGCCTAATAGACATGGATTTGTATTATATGGTGGCACAGCTACAGCATGCTGCTCAATGGTGCACAAAGGACCCTATTGGGGAGAAGTGGTTACTAGGGGGAACAAGGGGTGCAAATAGTTTGCCCCACCGCCCTAAGGAGGGAGCTCATTTGGATAAAGGCTACCCATATATAGTGCAACAGGCAGCACAGACGTGGTAATTAGCAATTATATCTGTAGTGCATCTGTCCCCGTTCCCTACAAAATTGCCGCTTTCGTGGTTGAAGGCGTTTATGCATATCAAACAATTTATGTCGATGTCTGCTTGAATTGCTGGGGGTTGAGAGACATTAGGGGACCTGCACCCGGGGAAAAGGTGCATTACGCTTGATGAAGCACAGGAGATGTTTGTGGTGGGCCCTGGTCAGTTTTTACAATTTACCAATCTTACCAAGATGGCCAGTGAAATCTGGACTGACTTTCCACAGACCCTCGTATAGTCACACACCCTAGAAGTGCTGCTGGATATGGAATGCCCCTAGAGGTTGGTTTCCAGATTCTATGGAACCTTGATTGTGGCAAGGCATGGTTGGAATGGTGACCTTGTGGAGTTTGTGACAGACAAGGAATGGGCAAAGGCCTGTGCATTAGTACGGGGAGTCTCATCTAATGCATCTCTTAAATTGGCACACTTCTATGTCCTACAACGTGCCTACATGGCACCAAAGAGCTTACACAGTGTGTGTATATATAAAACTAGGTCCACCACCCACCCTAGGTGCAAAGAGGCTGAGGTCAGTTTCCAGCACATGGCCTGGGGCTACGCAAGGCTGATATAATTTTGGGGCATGATCACACGCCGACTTCAGTAGGTGACACGTAGATAACACGGTCAGTCACGGTCTACTGCACCTCATACCACACCCTAGTGGGAGTAAAGATATGTTATAAATTCGTATTGCTGGGTCTTGGATTGGCCAGAATCGTTGTTAGATTGGTGATGCCTAGGGGGCCCATTACGACCAGTACAGTAGGTATGTAGGTGAATGGGCTCTGGCTGAGGTACGTCAGATGCAGGCGGTCCAGACTGTTGAAGGAGCACTGTTTTGAGTGGACAGGAATGCTACAAGAACTGCTGAATCCAGTCTCGGAGAGGAGCTCAGCTACTGCTTCAGACACTGGATCTCCTGCATAGCAGGCCCGCAGACGTATTGCCAAGTAGTTGCTATTGTTGAGGTAAGAGTTTGTTGAAAATCCATGATGAGGAAGTTATGGGTATTGGAGGCGCTTGTGTTTATGCAGGATCTGTGCACTAACACTTTGTAATATGTTGACATGCCAGAGGTTATGTAATGTTGTTGGTACGTTGAAACAATTGAAAATAAAGATGTAAAAAAAACCTAATTTTAGGTCTCGACTGCGTCAGCGCTTGCATTGCATACGCTCTTGCTTGCGAGAGATATCGTATACAACAAAGGGCTTGCAGGCTACCCGTTGCTTAACATTTCTTGGCTTCATAGTCACTCTTGTTTGCTGCCGTCTAATAGGCAGGTGCATACTGGCTTTACTTCCTATTTTGTTGGCTGGAGCATGGACCGAGTACTGATTGATTCAGCTTGCTTGTTGTCCTTCCGCTGATCATGCTATGAGTGATTGAGGTACTACTTTTATTTTTAATCCTTGTTGAACCTCTTTCCACTTGTGCCAATGTTTTACTATGCCACACGCACATCAAAGAAGCCCTTTTTACCTTTGAAATGAATGTCTACTGTAAAAACAGATGTTATCTGCGTTTATTGTGATAACAGATATTATACGCTTCCAAATATATTTTCACTAAGACATGGACATGGGCGCAATTGCTTTCTCTATGTGATTGATTTTTTTTGGCAAATTACGTTTCTTTTTTCCCACACAAGGGGAGATTAACTGATTTGCTCATACTCACACTGGTGTTATGGTGAGAACTAACACACATTGGCAAAGCCAATAGATCTTGCCTTTGTGACTATTGGTTCTGCCACTGGCTTTTGTTCCTGCTGTTCAGCATGTGCATTTGTAGCCTAGCTGTATAGAACTGTGGGTTCTGTGCAGCATGGCTAAAAAAATAATGAAAAAACAGGACAATAGTGCATCCAGCAATAATGCACTTTAAAAAAAGTGCATTAGCCCTGGCTGCGTTAGCGCTTTTTAGGTCGAAGCCTATCATACCTCACGCTGTCTGGTTGTGAAAAAACGATTTAGGGACATTATGAAAGCTTCCCTGGAAATGCATTCCCCCCATTGTTGACCATTGGCTTTACATTTTGTTACTCACATTTGCTTGCTTTCTATTTGCTGGCTTTATTTGGTTTAGGCTGTCCAGCATGTCTTTGTCTCTCCAGGGGAGCATAGCCTATTTGCCAACTCTTTGACTTGCTCCTTGTATTCATCCACAAGTGTTTGCTTTTTGTAAACAGTCCTTTGAATTTTGTTCTTATCTCGTCACATTTGCTGTGAATTCAAAGTCGGAGGTCAAATGTAAGGCTCTGTCTTCTGAGGGAGCTTTATGTTTTAATTTTCTTTATCTGACTTCAAAGTGACAGCATTTATGTTACAATCTTGCTGGGTACTGGAGTTGAGAGAGGAGAGGGGTTTTCCTAGCATACAAGAAAATGTAAATGTCTGTAAATGAACTGTGCAAATATTTCAGAGTATATCAAAATTAGCAAAGCACAAATGAAGCACATTTTGTGTAATTTTGAAGTGTGGTGGAAACAAATATTTAAATACAATTGAAACAAATCAATACACTAGCCTTTGCCATTGGTGAAAAAACATATGTTATATAGATTGGCTGTGTGCTGCACGGGGGGCTTGTTGCTGAAATTGCACTTTGCGCTTTGCACATGATTTATAAGTTATTTTAACTGCTAGGAATTTTTTAACAATTCTAATTGTGATTTTAAACAGACTGCTTATCTGCCACTAGACCCAGTCACTTTCCTGATCTCTAACCTCGCAGTGTCCGCCCGTTAGAGCGGACCCGCCATCTTGAGGTTAGCGTTATAGTCTTTTTGCCCAAAGCTACAAAGGGACACGCTGGGGTGGACGCACAACGTAAAAATATATGTCATATAGATTGGCTGTGTGCTGCACGGGGGCATGGACATGCAGAGACGCACGCAGCGGGTGCGCCGCTGGCGGGCCGAAGGCATGCTAAAGGTTAGCCCGTCTGCGCCAGCCCACACACCGTCCACACACCATCCATGCTCATCGCCAGCCATGCTGCCCGAATGGTGCTTTTTTGGGAAAATAATTAAAGTTGCCGCCCTCTAAACTATACCAGTATCGAACTCTGTTATATAGGTGAGACTGGAAGGGGGAGGGGAGAGTTTAAAATTGAGGAGACTCCGGCCCCAAAGTCAGACTTTGTAAAACAAGATTTCCTTACATGTGGGCTATTACATGTAAGATCCTTGCCTAAACATTGTGTGGAGATTCAGTTGACACTGGAATCCTACGATTTGGATGTTGTATTCATGACGGATTCATGGACACATCTAGAATTTGATTTAGAACCCGGATTGGCATGTCCGCCTGGATATAAAATTTTCCATAAAGCCAGAACAAGTGGTAGGGGAGGAGGAGTGGGTGTTATTTTTAATGAAATATGGAACCTGGTCCTAATAGACATTGATGTGATAGAGGGCTTCAAAATGCCGGGATTCGCAATAAAAGATCATAATGGGCATGTATTGACAGGTATCATTTGCTATACACCCCCGGAGCCTATCAGTGTGCAGCAACAGCAGGCACTGATAGAGACTATTAGCAACATGACAACCACACATGTAAGATTGTTGATTCAGGGTGATTTTAATCTCTGGCTAAATGGTGCTTTGGATTCTGGTTACAGGAACCTCCTTCGGGTATGTAACCTGAGATCTTATAGTCAAGTAGCCAGAGAGACGAGAAACTTTGTCAGTAGAGACTGGAAATCTCTTTTAAGAAAGTGAAGTGCCTACCCGGTGTTCTCTCTTGATGGCTGTTTCAAGACAGATAAACACGTAGAGGATAACTATGCGGCCTTCTGTACACAGATAACAGCTACACTGGACCTGGCTGCCCCTCTAAAAGAATCTTAAGAAAATGGGCAAACCTGGGGCCCCTTGGTTCAGTGAAAAACTAAAAAAAATTAAATTGGAATGCAAGCAGGCAGAGAGGAAATGGAGAAGGACTTACAAAGAAAAGGATAAATCTGCTTGGAAGATGGTAATCATCAATTATAAAAAAGAAATAAATACGGCAAAGGCTGAATACTTTTCCAATATTATTTTGAACGCACCAAATAGTACTAGAAGCATTTTCAAAATAATGAATGAATTGATTAGCCCTGATTGTGCTAAGAACAAAACTCATCCTACCCAGGACCTCTGTGACAGCCTTGCACTGTTCTTTAATGATAAAATTAAAACCATCATTGATGGCCTCGGAAGTGGCTCTCTGCAAGAGGGGGTAGAAAGCCCTGAGTTCAATGGCTACAATTACAGAGAACTAGTAGACATAAAGAAGGCAAGAGAGACAGGGACGGAGATCACAAATGCCTTAACTGACTTCGAGATACCGTCAGTGGAGGAATTCAGCAAATTGGCTTTAGGTACCTTCTCCAGTTGACCTTTGGATCCTTTGCCACATAAAATATGGAAGGAGATGGGAGCAGAATTGTTTCCAATACTCTGCCAGATTTGTAATTAATCCCTTCTTAGTGGCTCAGTACCGACCTGCTGGAAACAGGCATTGGTGACACCCCTTTTAAAAAAGGCAACGCTTGATCCAGCTAGCCCAAATAAATATAGGCAAATCTCCTTGCTGCCTTATCCAGCAAAGGTTGTAGGACGACTGGTTAGCAGAATGCTCTCAAAACATCTGGAAACTAATAATATCCTAGAGGATGTGCAATTTGGTTTCCATCCTGCCCATCTTTGAATGCTTGCAGACAGAGGTCAATCAGTGGCACTTATCCTGCTTGACCTGTCTGCCGCATTCGACACAGTCAACCATGACATTCTCCTAAATAGACTCAAAGAGGTGGGAATAGCAGGCACGGCCCTGAGCTGGTTTCAATACTACCTTTTGGATAGGAGATAGGCAGTGGCCCTTCCCCCCTATCAGTCTGATTTCATAAATATCATGCATGGCGTGCCACAGGGCTCAGCGATCAGCCCGATATTTAACATCTACATGAGACCTCTGATTGCTGTCATAAGGGCGCACAATATTAACATCGGTAAATTATGCGGATGACACTCAACAAATTTTTTCCTAAAGGGAGAACAGTCTACATCCCTTGAAGTGTTTCATGCTTGCCTGCGAGATACAGCACAGCTACAATTCAATGCTGATAAAACTGAGATTCTCTAGTGTGCGGTAGGGAAGTCTCCCCCCATACTTCCTTCAAATTTCTGGCCATTAGCTACAGCCAGCCTACTGACCCCCGTGGAGAAGGTACGAAATCTAGGAATTATGTTTAACAATAAGTTGACGCTTGAATCGCAGGTTAATAAAACTGTGGGGAGCTGCTTTGCTATCATTAGAGTCCTTCGGAAAATTGGTAGTACCATCTTAAGTAGACTGGACTATTTAAATGCCCTGCTGTTGGAATCCCCAAGATATCTGATAGAGAGGCTCCTGAGGATCCAAACGATTGCAGCAAAATTCGCCTTGGGGAGGCCAAGATGTTCATCTACCTCCTTGGCTTTGTCGAAGCTGCATTGGCTCTCTATAATGCAAAGAGTCCAATCTCTCTGCATAGTTTTCAAGGCCCTGCATGGGTCTGGACCAAAACTAATGCAGATGAAATTCGGCTGGTATGTCCCCGGCAGGAGCCTTTGCTCCTCCTCAGGTAGAACAGTGAAGGTGCCAAGATTTAAAAAAATGAAATCAGGAGTTAGAGCTTTTAGTACCTCTGCTGCCCGATTATGAAACAATCTTCCACTTGAGTTGAGACAACTGGAGGATCTTCTTCAGTTTAGGAAGAGATTAAAAACTTGGCTCTTTCCTAGTGTATAATCTGACTATTTAGACAAGGCCCTGTAGCATGAGTCTAGCTGTGCACACATATGTTAGCGCCAGGATGCCTGCTAGGTGGTAGTGCGCTTTACAAGTGTTGAAAATAAATACATTTCCACACATTATCGTTTGTGTTCTGTACAGTTTTATCAGTAAAACTGTATGTGTAAATGTAATGATCATTTCAATTGAACATGTGTTGTCTGTAATGGCAGTGTACTACCACACAAAGCATTCTCCACTTTACACCACTCCACCCTAGGCTACTCCACTCTACCACACTCCACTCTACACCACGCCACTACACTCCATGCTGCTCCATGACACTCCACTTTACGCCACTCCACGACATGCTATGTCTCCATGACACTCTAATCTACAAGACTTCACTCCATGACAGTATGCCACTTCACTCTAGGCTACTTTACGCCTCTCCACTTTATACCGCTCTACTCTACAACATGCAACTCTACGCCACTCCACTCTGTGCCCCTCCCCTCTATGGCACTCCACTCTACGCCACTCCACTTCATGACACTCCACTCAACAACGCTCCACTCAATGACACTCCACTCAACGACAATCCACTCAACGACACTCCAATCAATGACACTCCAATCAACAACACTCCAATCAGCGAAACGCCACTACACTCTACCTTACTCTATGCCACGTCACTCTAGGCTGCTCTACGCCTTTCCACCCTACACCACTCCACTCTACGAAACTCCCTTCTATGACACTCCACTTTATGACACTCCATTCCATTTAATGTCACTCTTTGCCTCTCCACTTTACAACTCTCTGCTTCGCTCTATGCTACTCCATGCCCCTCCACTCTCTGCCCCTCTACACCACCCTACACCACTTCAATACAATCTACACCACTCGACTCTATGCGTTGTACTCCACTTTACACCACTCCACTTTACGACACTCTACTCTGTGCCACTCTACGCCCTTCCACTCTGACATCCACACCACTTCACTCTACACCACTCCAATTTAATCTGCTTCATGCAATTACATTTTATTCCACTTTACTCCACTCTAACACTCCACTAGAGAATACTCTATGCCACTCTGCTCCACCCTGACACTCTATTCTACTCCACTCTACAACACTCTACTCCATTCCAATCTACAGCAATTTATTGCACTTCATACTACACCACTCCATGCTACTTCAATCTATGCCACTCCACTTTCAACATTCTACTCCACTCTGACACTCAACGCCACTCCATGAAACTCTGCCCCTCTCCACTTGATAACACTCCACGCCACTCCACACTGTAACACTCCACTCTACGCCCCTCCACTCTATGACACTCCACGCCACTCTCCTCTAAGCCACTACCTTTTAGCCATGCTAAACAACAGCCATACCATTACATTTTATTCGACTTTACTCCACTCTAATCCACTCTAACACTCCACTTGAGAATACTCTATGCCACTCTACTCCACTCTGACACTCCATTCTAACCCACTCTACAACACTCTACCCAATTCCAATCTACAGCAATGTATTGCACTTCATACTACACCACTCCATGCTATGTCAATCTATGCCACTCCACTTTCAATATTCTACTCCACTCTGACACTCAACGCCACTCCATGACACTGTGCCACTCCACTATACGCCACTCCACTTGATAACATTCCACGCCACTCTCTGCCACTCCACACTACGCCACTCCACTCTATGACAATCCACACCACTCTCCCATAAGCCACTATCTCTTAGCCATGCTAAACAACAGCCACGCTCTTGTACAACATGGCTAAAACACATTTGCAAAGCCAATAGATTTTATAAAGGTGAGACCTATTGGTTTTGCCAATGCTCGTTAAAATTAGTTTTAGCCACACTGCAAAGTATCCATGCTGCATACAGCATGGCTACAAAACATTGGCAAAGACAATTGCTCTCATAGGTGAGATCTATTGGCTTTCCCAATGGTTGTTTGACATACAGCTTCACTAAAGATTTTGCAGTTATTTGAGAAGTCACTGGGTAAAGTCATGACATATGCTTGTGTACATAACAGATGAGTCAGAAATCTGAATCTGTTCATTATGTATGTGTATCATGCAAACTTACATGTGAGTGCATTTTATGTGAATACACACATATAGGGCCCAATTCACAAACTGGTGTTTTGAGGACGCAATGTAGTACTCCAGTAGTATTATTTGCTTACTACAAAATGCAGTTCACAAGCGTATGGGTGTATGTCTCCACCTCTCCTCTCTTTTCTGTACAAAGACCTCCACCATGGTGTTGGTGTTCTCCGCACATGCAAGAATACATTGTAAAAGTAAATTTGGAAGGGACCAGGATGGTGGGAAAATGGGAAATAGTTAGCAGAAAATGGTGGGGTTAAGGGAAAATTAAGTTTTTTTAGGAGGGAGATGCTAACACAAACCACACAATCACATAAAAGTAAGAGCACTGCTTTTCATTAAAAAAAAAGCCTTGGTGTAAATCAAGCACCACTCTTGGCTAACCACTGGTAATGCAACACACTCCCAAAGAAAACAATGGAGATAGGAGATAGGCATTAAAAATAGGCTCTTTATGCAGTGCTAATCATAGTGCGACTCTCAGATCACTCTACCTAGCACCAAGACGCCTCGGCATAAGTGCGCTCTACGAATACCCTCAGTCAGTCAGTCAGTCAGTCAGTAGGAAATCAAACTAATTACCCATAACAATTAATGTTAAATTAATTACATACACATGTATGTATGTATTCCTCAAAGCCACTACCCTAGAGCAGAATGCACCGACTTGGATGTCTTTCTTAGTTAATGTTTGTCTCCAAATAATCCACAGCTTGTCAACACGTTTCAACTGAACCTCACTTGTGACTTCCATATACGTGCAAGAGTAATACCAGAAGAAGCACTTGGTTAACACTTTAAGTATATTGGCACAAGTTCACAGTTTCACATAGAACACTGTACTCCCTCTTTAGAGTATGTATGTATTTTAGTAATCACATCATATTTTTGCGCCAAAATCTAAACTTTGTCACAGAATGCTTGTTAATAAGCAGTTAAAACCATGCCCAAGTGGGCTAAAATTCCCAACGTTAAGAGGTTGTTCTCTGCAAAAAGGGTGGAAAGATGGAGATAAATCCCAAATAATCCTAATAACATTATTTGTCATATAATCCATCCCTGTACCTATCAAGACCGCCTCAACTCTGCTCCAATTGAGGAAAGAGTGAAGGATAGACCTCTTTAAAGAACACTGCATCAAAAACATAAACAGTCCACAAACCGGCTACCTCTCCCATGCCTGTCTTGTCTATGACCTCATGCTTGTCTTTAACCCTGAACAGTGCTATTGACACCACTTACAAACATACAAGACCAACCCCCAGATTCATCATTGTCCCGATTTGCGAGTCCTTAAAAGCGATTATTAAGGAATCGCTATTAAGGACTCGCAAAACGGGATTCATGTAGAAATCGCAATATTATTTGCGATTTCTACAGCTTCCTTATTTGCGATTAGCAAATTGCTAATCGCAAATAAGGAATGACTCCCCATTCATTCCTATGCTTCATTCCTATGGGCCTAAAGGCCCATAGGAATGAATGGGGAGTCATTCCTTATTTGCAATTAGCAATTTGCTCATCGCAAATAAGGATGCGATTTCAAGGGTGCCAGGGTTGTCCAAAGGACACCCTGTAGCACCCCTGAAATGTCAATGTAGACTAAAGTGCATTTTTCTAAGTTTTCGCTATTTACCACGAAGTCAGACTTCGCAGTAAATAGCGGCCAAAAATAGCGAATTCGCAATTTAAAAATGGTTACGGATTGTCAGTGTGCTCGCGGGTGTTGGGTCTTGAGGCGGAAGCCGGGACCGTGTGTGCGAGAGCGGACTAACTGTTTTAAAAATTGCTGCTGGAAATTATTTTATTGTGTAAACTGTGTACTCTGTTTAACTTTTAAAAGACTACGTTTTAAAGTTCATCTTCGCTCCACTTACCGATCGCTCACTCTCTGGGCACATACTCTATCTGTTCTGTATCCGCCCACTAATCTTGCTCGCCTCATTGTAGCTGATTAGGCGCTGCTGAGGTCAGAGTGCAAGACACCATCTTAGGTGAGGAGCAGGCGAGCGGCACAGTGCTCGGCCCCTCCCACCTCTACGGTCATAAAATGAAACCCCCTCCCCGGAAGCGCAGCGGACGAGCGCAGCGGGCGCGTCGACGGCGTGCCGAAGACGTGCCAAAGACGAGCCCGTCTGCGCCCGTTCAGCGCCCGGGCGGGACCAGGGGCATGCCATGCTGCTCGACCCATTCACTACTCCAGGGCCGACCTCTTGGAGTGTAATAATAATAAAGCCCATTTACACCTGCCAAAGGACACACTCCATCGGCTCTGTAAGTATGGTATATTGAGTCAGGGCTGCCATTTGACCACCCGTGCAGACAGTCAGGAACTGCCTGATCTACCTGCCCAGTTGCTTACGATTGTATATTTAAACACCCGTTCCCTTGTCAAGCATCAGATGGACATCTTTCTGCTATTAGACACGGAGAAACCAGATATTCTCCTACTGGCAGAAACGTGGCTAACTCCTAACTCCGCACCCGACATAATAGCAGCTCTGCCACCCAACTACTATATCATTCAGGCAGATCGAACTACTGGGAAAGGAGGAGGCGGAGTCGCCGCAATTATCCATTCTGATCTAAATGTTACCTCTCTTACCTGTTTAACGTTAGCCAATACAGATAACCTAGTGCTAAAAATTGCTACTCCCCACATGACTATAGCATGCGTCCTTTTGTACAGACCGCCCACCTCGATGCCATTGTTTCCTATGGCCCTAAGTGATCAAGTCGCTAATCTGGCACTCGATCATGCTAGGATTCTTTTAGTAGGGGACTTTATTACTGGTATAAAGACCCCTCAGAGGGCCCTCAATCGGCAGAACTGACTGATCTTCTGTCCAACCTAAACTCTAATCAACTAGTGCTCTCCCCTACCCACTGTAAAGGCCATATACTAGACCAGGTGCGGTCCAATACCACAGGCATAACCACCCCGATAATCTTGCCATGCCTCTGGTCAGACCATCTCATTCTTAAATTTAAGGTCTGTATTACCTCCACTATGACCACTGTGCCAGTTACCGGCAGGTTAGCCAGAAACTGGAATGCAATGGATAAAACTGCTTTTTTGCAGTCACTAGCTGATTCCATCCCTCCCCTGGACAACGAAATAAACCGGTCAGTATCCACACTCACCGGCTGGCTACAAGCAGCCAGTAATCTTCATGCCCGTACAAAAGAATTAGACTGGCACGCCGTACGGATGCCAACAGATGGTTTTCATCCGACTTGAAAATTAGGAAACTGGCCCTCCGGCATCTTGAACGCCCTGGCGCCGCGAATATGATCCTGAGGAAAAAACTAAATATATTAGGGCCAGAAAGGATTATATGAATGCCATCTACGCAGCAAAAGCGGAGTATTTTTCTTCTCGAATCCTAGACTCCTCGAACAAATCTAAGGATATTTTTTCTATTTTTAAAGAACTGACGAACCTGGAGAATGTCCGTCCTAAAGTAATCCCTACCCAATGCCTGTGTGATTCACTGAATTCCTACTTTAGTGATAAAATTGCAGACATAAAAACTAGCATTCCCCAATCCACGACTCCAATCACAACTGGTATGGCAATTAAAACCAGTACGGCCATCCTCTCCAACTTTCAGCCCATAAACCAGGCCCAGCTTATGGAACTAATGACAAGAGTCAAATCCGGTTCCCCATTGGACATTTGCCCCCCTCGTATCCTAAAAGAGTGCTTCTCTATTTATCCAACCCCTGCTCTCGCACTCTTAAACGACTCCCTTACCTCGGGCATAGTCCCATCTGCTTTTAAAGAGGCCACGGTCATACCTCTACTAAAAAAATTGGGGGCTGATCCTGCTTGTAAGGCTAATTACCGGCCCATCTCCCTGCTGCCTTACTTAGCAAAAGTTCTGGAGGCACATGTGGCGAAAAGCCTCTCTAATTTTCTGGAGGAATCATCCTGTTTTGACCCCCATCAAGCCGGATTCCGGCCAGCACACTCTACAGAGGGAGTGGTTACCGCAGTTTTGGATACACTTCGTGACTGTGCAGACAGACGCTCCCCCCAGGCCCTGGTGCTCCTAGACTTGTCGGCCGCGTTCGACACGGTCGACCATAACATCTTGGTCGACCGTGTCGGACAGGCCGGCATACGGGACACGGCTGCACGCTGGCTGAGGTCCTTCTTGGAGGACCGCTCCCAAGCAGTGCGCCTGGGAGACTTAACCGGTGTCAAACAGTCCATGTTATGTGGAGTGCCACAGGGCTCCTCTTTGTCACCTCACCTTTTTAATATATATATACTCCCTCTCATACAAACCCTTCGAGATAAACAGGTGAGAGTCTTTAACTATGCTGATGACTTGCAGCTTCTCTTTACCATTGACAACTCCGAAAAATCCATCAGCCATTTCCAGTCAACCATGAGGTTTATCAAATCCTGGATGGATCAAAACCAGCTGAAATTAAATCCAGGTAAAACCGAACTGGTATTGACTGGGGACAGTGCTAAATATTGGGGCCCCCACTATTGGCCATTAGATCTGGGTCAAGCTCCGCTACCATCACCATCGGCCAAAACGCTTGGAGTCATCGTGGACAGTGAACTGTCACTAAAAGCACAAGTGGGCCAGGTGGTTTCTAAGTGCTGTTTCCAGTTAAAAAAAATTAGAAAGGTCCGGCGACTATTAACGCCAGAAGTAACCACTCAGGTTGTGATTGCCACGGTTCTGTCCCATCTGGATTACGCGAATGCCATCTATTTGGGTCTCCCAAACTATTTACTCAAGCGTCTCCAGATGGTACAGAACTATGCCGCTAGGCTGATTCTAAAGCAACCAAGGTGGCATGCAGCTACTCCCCTACTCACCAAATTACACTGGCTTCCGGTCACGCAACGTTGTGCCTTTAAGGCAGGTTGCGTGATCTTTAAGTCGCTGCATGGCAACAGCCCCAAATTCGTTAACCAGCTAATCACCAGATATGTTCCTTCTCTCAACCTTCGTTCACTCCATCAAGGCCTTCTTCAGATCCCCTCTTTCAAACTTAAACGGGCTGGTGGACGCAGGTTTGCAACACTCGCCCCTTGTTTATGGAATGCCTTCCCACTGGAGATCCGTTACTGTCAAGATCTTATATCTTTTCGGAAAGCGCTGAAGACTTGGTTATTCAGACAAGCATTTTAATTACTCTCCACTTCTCACTCTGACTGTGCTACTGTTGATCTAAGCGCCAAGAAACTAATCAGTGATAGTGCGCTCAATAAATAATTTAATAACATAACTTAATAACATAACAATGAATTGCATTTAAGGAATCTCAAATAGAGATTCCTTAAATGCAATTCCTCGCAATTTGGGATGATGAATCCCAAATGGAAAAATTGCGCTCGCAAAGGGCCAGATTCTCAGAATCTGGCCCTTTGCGAGCCCATTTTTCAATGATGAATCTGGCTGCAAGAGAATTGTGTTTTTGCAGTCCATGCAAAACGTGATTTCTCCATGGATACCTGTACACTGATCCTCTAAGGTCATGGTACAGTCAAATATTTTTAGAGTTTTCATCACTAAGTTCAGAAACTTGGTTGCACGAATTGCAGAGGTACCAAGAATAGACCACTAAAAAAAGGTCTGATGGGTCACCAAAAACAGGAACTTTGGAGATATCTGAATGGAATTTATTAATGTTTTCATACAACAGCCACAAATATACAATTCGTGAGATGAGATAAGCATGGCTGAGGTTCCGAAACTGCATAATGCAGTAATGGTTTTTGCAACTGCTTTTACTGTACAGTAGTCCAATTTCTAAAATCTGAAAATGGACACAGGTGTGAGAACTTGTGTATTTTTTTCTTTCAAAATGTCACAAGTCCATTAAAAGTGTGCAAAATTATGCTTTCCTAGGCAGATGTGGTTTGCTACTATCCTGCGTGACTCTTTTTCAGTGATGCACATCTGCATAAACAACTCTTGCTAAAATCCAATAGGAATAGCAGAAAAATACCTCTTGATGAAACATTTTCTATGCAAACCAGTTTCAGGCTGGTACCTTGCAAGGCCTTTTTTAGGGCTCGGCCTCCGCCCACGAAGGGGGTGGAGCTTCGAGCTCCTAATGCTAAAGAAGAAAGAAAGGATCTCTAGGGGTCTGAACAGACACATTCCTTAGTGTATTTTGTCATCTGCCTAGTGATTCGTCTTCGCTGTGCTGTGTATGTATTAGCGTTGCCGTGATAGGATGTAAGTAACTTACGCGTGCCCGATGTGGCATATTGTGTGCGAGAACGAGCACGGCAGAGTGATTAATCTTAATTACGAGCTGTCAGAGTGCCCGTGTAATGCAATCCAGATGGTGCGAGCGCGTACACCATTGCATGCAACAGAACAGTGACACGGTAATCTTGCCCTTTATCTTTGCCCCCCCCCACTTCCTCCTTTTCAAATTCCTTTCGAGCTGAGCGGAGCCTGCGACTACGGACTGCGAGCCTGAGCTGCTCCTCCCGGCCCCAGCCCCTCCTCTCCTGTGAACTCTGCAGTCTGCAGATTGCACCGGCGGCCGTCCCCAGCAACTTTAAAGGTGAGTGTTGTGTCCTCATGTAACGTAACTGGTGCTCTGTAAAGCGCTCTGATACCCGATTCGGGTCAAGTTTGCGCTATATAAAACTACCGCATATAAAACTCGGCAAAAAAAAAACGGACCTCAGTGATTTCTTGTTTATATTGAAATACACAGTGTTCAGCGCTGGGTTTTCTCAGATGCACTGGGATCCTTTCCAGCCGTTTGCTCTTTCATTTCTCGGGCCTCCTCCCGCCTCACACATCGGTCCTTTGTGACCTAAGAAGCTCTCCAAAGATAGATGTGTGGAGATCGTCTCCTTCCAGAGCCTGATTTACCTCTGCTGCTAATTAACTGTAGAGCAATGGCCCTCAGCCATCCATTGAGAGATAAGCTTTGGCCGGTGAAAGGGATAATCTTGCACGTCCTCTTATTAAAGACTGCCCAGCTTATGTCCAATTTATTACGCACGAAATACCTTCCAGCACCGGGAGGTAGGCACTGCGCAGGCCACCGAGGCCACGGTGAGAGGCATAACCCGCCCCCTATTTCGACTGACAGTTGTGATGGCAAGTTCAGGTCTCTCAATTGCACCCTGAAGAGTAGGCCCTCCAGCTGGACACCACGAGGACCAGGAGGCACCGATCCTGTAGGGCTGCCCTGCCTATCATTCGTCTAAGGTCGATAACATGACGCTCGTTGAGATGGGTAACAAGAAACTCCATTGCACAGCGCCAAGATAAATAATGTAATACTTGGGGCAGCCTCCGACATGGCCGGAAGGCGGAAGGGTTGCTAGCGGCCTACGTAGTAAAAAAGCACAAGACAAATTCAAGACTAGGCAGCCTTGGTGTTGGGCTTGCGGATATTTAAATGCAACAGCCCCTAGTTTCTCAGTAGCGCTTTGGGTACTCTCTTGCAAATGAAACTCTCGGTGGAGTTAAACAAGAGGGAGACATGCTACTGTTGAAAGAATAATAAGCTTTTCAGTTCAAGAACTTACATTAAAGGATACGAAGTTCCCTTTCTTTGAGAACGGGATAAAGCATAGGGCCCGCGATTGAATTTAGACCTAAAAAATAAATGGAGGGCATTCAATTAACTGTGGCCTTGTTTATCTAAGTGGCGCTTTATACCGATAGCCGGGTTTCAAGCACTTTATAAGGGAGTAATCCTTTCTCTCGTTACTCAGCCCCGGTGCTAATTACGGAGAGGCTTGTGACGGTGCCACACATTTCCGATTACACGGGATACGGAGGCGGAGAGTAGGCCGCCCAAATGGGTTTTGAAAACCACAAGATGCTCCCCGCATGCCGCTTTTATAGCGGAGAGGAGGTGGCCTAACGGCTAGGGCGCTCGACTTCGGACCGAGAGGACCCGGGTTCGAGTCTCGGTCACACGACCCTAAGCAGAAATTGAGGGAAACTACAGAAATCGGGGGAAACGATCCAATTTTGCGTTCTTTCGCGTTCCACTTTCTTCGTATTGCGCACATGCTTACTGTCTCACGGGCTGCCTGATGAGATAATTGTTTTGCACAGGGGAACAACTTTGCTTTTAGGAGGCCTCTGCGATTCTGTATCTCAGCAAAAGAGTAACCCTTACCTCACACCATGTACAAAAAGTGCCACTGGTGATTCTGAAGAGGCAGAAATACTTGGCTGGTACCTCAGAAGTGGCTTAAAACCCTTGTGGAATGTTCGACTTCTCATAGTATTCTATGCAAGTGTAGTGCTGGTTATCTATACCCGTGACCGTGTAAGTGGAGCATCATTTACACATATGCTGGACAGTACGAATGTCCATACATTAAGGCTGAATCTTCGCAATGGTGCAGAGTAGTGAGTGCAGAGTGCAGAGTGCAGAGTAGTGAGTGCAGAGTGCAGAGTAGTGAGTGCAGAGTAGTGAGTGCAGAGTGCAGAGTGCAGAGTAGTGAGTGCAGAGTGGTGAGTGCAGAGTGCAGAGTGCAGAGTAGTGAGTGCAGAGTGCAGAGTAGTGAGTGCAGAGTGCAGAGTAGTGAGTGCAGAGTGCAGAGTAGTGAGTGCAGAGTGCAGAGTAGTGAGTGCAGAGTGCAGAGTAGTGAGTGTAGAGTGCAGAGTAGTGAGTGCAGAGTAGTGAATGCAGAGTGCAGAGTAGTGAGTGCAGAGTGCAGAGTGCAGAGTAGTGAGTGCAGAGTGCAGAGTAGTGAGTGCAGAGTAGTGAGTGCAGAGTGCAGAGTGCAGAGTAGTGAGTGCAGAGTGCAGAGTAGTGAGTGCAGAGTAGTGAGTGCAGAGTGCAGAGTAGTGAGTGCAGAGTGCAGAGTAGTGAGTGCAGAGTGCAGAGTAGTGAGTGCAGAGTAGTGAGTGCAGAGTGCAGAGTAGTGAGTGCAGAGTAGTGAGTGCAGAGTGCAGAGTGCAGAGTAGTGAGTGCAGAGTGCAGAGTAGTGAGTGCAGAGTGCAGAGTGCAGAGTAGTGAGTGCAGAGTGCAGAGTGCAGAGTAGTGAGTGCAGAGTAGTGAGTGCAGAGTGCAGAGTAGTGAGTGCAGAGTGCAGAGTGCAGAGTAGTGAGTGCAGAGTGCAGAGTGCAGAGTAGTGAGTGCAGAGTGCAGAGTAGTGAGTGCAGATTAGTGAGTGCAGAGTGCAGAGTGCAGAGTGCAGAGTAGTGAGTGCAGAGTGCAGAGTAGTGAGTGCAGAGTAGTGAGTGCAGAGTGCAGAGTGCAGAGTAGTGAGTGCAGAGTAGTGAGTGCAGAGTGCAGAGTAGTGAGTGCAGAGTGCAGAGTGCAGAGTAGTGAGTGCAGAGTGCAGAGTGCAGAGTAGTGAGTGCAGAGTAGTGAGTGCAGATTAGTGAGTGCAGAGTGCAGAGTGCAGAGTGCAGAGTAGTGAGTGCAGAGTGCAGAGTGCAGAGTAGTGAGTGCAGAGTGCAGAGTAGTGAGTGCAGAGTGCAGAGTAGTGAGTGCAGAGTGCAGAGTAGTGAGTGCAGAGTGCAGAGTGCAGAGTGCAGAGTGCAGAGTAGTGAGTGCAGAGTAGTGAGTGCAGAGTGCAGAGTAGTGAGTGCAGAGTGCAGAGTAGTGAGTGCAGAATGCAGAGTGCAGAGTAGTGAGTGCAGAGTGCAGAGTAGTGAGTGCAGAGTGCAGAGTAGTGAGTGCAGAGTGCAGAGTGCAGAGTAGTGAGTGCAGAGTGCAGAGTAGTGAGTGCAGAGTAGTGAGTGCAGAGTGCAGAGTAGTGAGTGCAGAGTGCAGAGTAGTGAGTGCAGAGTGCAGAGTAGTGAGTGCAGAGTAGTGAGTGCAGAGTGCAGAGTAGTGAGTGCAGAGTAGTGAGTGCAGAGTGCAGAGTGCAGAGTAGTGAGTGCAGAGTGCAGAGTAGTGAGTGCAGAGTAGTGAGTGCAGAGTAGTGAGTGCAGAGTAGTGAGTGCAGAGTGCAGAGTGCAGAGTAGTGAGTGCAGAGTGCAGAGTGCAGAGTAGTGAGTGCAGAGTGCAGAGTAGTGAGTGCAGAGTGCAGAGTGCAGAGTAGTGAGTGCAGAGTGCAGAGTGCAGACTAGTGAGTGCAGAGTGCAGAGTAGTGAGTGCAGAGTGCAGAGTAGTGAGTGCAGAGTGCAGAGTAGTGAGTGCAGAGTGCAGAGTAGTGAGTGCGCAGAGCAGTGAGTGCGCAGAGCAGTGAGTGCGCAGAGCAGTGAGTGCGCAGAGCAGTGAGTGCTGTTATTTATGATTTAAGGGAAAAAAAAGAAATGTCATGAGCAATGCCAATAGCTCTACTTTTAATGATGCCGAGACCATTGCATTGTAAATACTTGTTTTAATACGGTGTGTGCACACACATAAAAATCACACAATGTGAAATTTCGCCAAATTCTGAAAACTGCATACATACAACACACGATGAGGGAATTTCATGAATGTTACCAGTGTAATTAAAAGATCACCCAAGCCTACACACAACAGTTGCACTCGATTTCCGGATTTCAGTGTCATCAGAGCACAGGAAATGACTATGGCCACTGAGTTCTGAATCAATTGTTAGAAGAAACCCGGTGAATACTATTAGCACAAGTTAAAAATAGGCCCGTGGTTCCCCTTGACAGCTGCTTACCTGAAATTTTCTCCTGGCTACAAAATACTGCATTCTCCGGATGACTTTTACAGCTGTCCGGTGCGCTTCGGTGAGCCTTCGTGAGTGCAACGGAGCAATAGGAAAATGGAAAAAAGACAAAAAGGAGATTTAGAAAAGGTCATAACCGGCCTGTCACACATGTCACACTGGGCATGCTTTCCTCTTTTGTTAGACACTTCATGCATACATTTGTTTTGTTCAGGTGCAACAGATTGGCAACAAACGGTGAAAAACGTAAAAGGCAGGTGCACACAGAGAGAATGCACAGAGGATTACAGGAGATTAACGTCACAGCACACAGCGGATGTCACTTCGAAGAATATGAAATGTTTGCAAACTCATGGTCGCGAGCTCGACTTCACTATTTTTTTGAATTTTTATTGAAACTTTTATTGAATTTGCTTTTAGTGAGTGGATGCACAAGGAACAACTCCATTTATATTGGTATAAGTGTCTCTGGCACATAGGAAGTAGTACATTCGACCATATTGTGTTGCACCTGTATAGGGCTAAGCATGTTTCTACTACTCATTGCTTTGTGTTAATGAACACACATTTTGGTCAACAGGTGTCACGGAGAAATGTATTTTGACATTAAGAATAATGCACATTGTTTAGCACGGGGTCATTCTTATTGGTCACTGCTGTTGATCGGATGATGTGACAGAGTTGGACTATAATCCTTGCCCTGTTCTGCTGTCACTAGCGATGCTGCAAAGGTCCTTTTTTGGCCAAGTGTTTTATTGAACATTTGAATGATGGTGAGGAAAAGGCCACGAATACTCTGGGGACGAGGAGAGAAGTAAATTATAATGTTTCTGCAGAAGATCCACATGGCCTGTGACTTTATACTAATACATAATTTGCTGTCGACTGTTGTGCTGCTGTGGACAAATGCCTCCCCAGGCTCTAAAGTAAGTGAAAGGCGGGGGGGACATGCTCCTGTCCTCAGGATGCTTATACACTCTTGGAAGAGAACATTCACCTGAGGATGTGTAATTCATATCCTCTGTACACTTAATTCTAATCATCACCATGAACAACAGACGCATGGTAGCCATTTCCTGCACAGCCACCACTCTGTCCACTCTGCCACAACCAGTGTGTCCCCTGGTCAGCTTCGTGGCATTTGTGCCTCACTTGCCAGCTGCAGATGCTTGGTTAATTTTTTTATTTTTACAAACTAAAAAATGCAATTCAGAAGGGCCATTTTCCCATCACAGTTTGCGATGAAGCTCATCACATGCCATGTGGTTCTGACTCATCTTTGAAATCCTTGGACTAAGTCAGCCAGTCGTTTTCTGTTGTCATTCACATGCGCATCATCGGGGGGTCTTAACTAAAGGGACTTCCCTACACTACAGTTCTAGGTGGCTCACAGTAATCACCTTTGGTCCATCTTTCATTTGGATATGCCTAAATGACTGTGAACATCTGCCAGCAAGAAAAATGAATACAAAATGAGTGATGGCTGTAGCTCATCCACAATACTTTGTTCTCCTTCTTGTTTCTGTGCTAAGAGGGTCTGCCAGGAGCGGAATACACACAGTTTCCTATCGCAACAGAGGTTATTAGACTGGAGAATCCTTGTGCCACATGTGCCCCTACAGAACATTCTGAAAGCAAAACAGGTTTCTTCCACCAAGCATTCATGCAGAGCAAGGAAAACCTGGCCCAGCCTGAGTGGTTGGAATTTTAACCTAAGATGTACCTGACTTGATTTGCAGTAGACTGCCTTCCAAGTGTCAAGGAATGTTAATAAATGCTTGAATAGCTACTCTGACCCCGCTGCAGTGCTTTTTGAACATGGCACTATTGACTGCCTGTTTAACTTTAGGTGTGACTAAACTATGAATAAACCCATGATATTCTGCTAGACTACCCTACTGCTTCTGTCTAGCCTGTGTGAAAGACCCAGACACCCAGTAGTCAGAAATAGATGACTAGGTATGAATAAACTTGAAAGGAAGCTCCTGCCCAGAAAGTAAGAAAGTTACTATTGTTTATGATATGACTGGCAGGGAAACAGGTTACACAGTAACTGAACACACATTTCAAAGATAGCACTTCAAACACCACTATAATATTACATATTCCAAGCATAAGACATACATTCCAGATGCGAACCCTACAAATCTTTCCTCTTAGCAAAATTTCATTCATGAACATGTAATAACTAAATAACATATTTCACAACTCTAAGGGACACTGAGGGCCCGATTACAAGTTTGGCGGTGCGGCGCAGGGTGGTGAGGCCTCCCGCCAGATTACGAGTGCAAGACATGCCTGGTGGGCTTTCTTTTGCCGTTCCCATGTCTGTGCCTTTAAAACAGGCACCGCAATACAATTGCAATGAATAACGGACCTTTTATGTGTGCATCCACATGGTGCAGAAGCACCAGGGGGATTCCTCTCCGCCAGGGTTTTACATAGAGTACAAACCTCCTGCACCTTAACGGGCAAAGATGGTTCAATCCCTAGACAATCTTCTAATAACATTCTCAAGCAATCCTTTTACACCTGGAACATCCTCAGTTTTCTCAATCCGAACTACAGATATTTTCTCTTTGTTCCAGCACCTTCCATCATTCAGGGTCACAGAATGTGTTCCCACTCTTGTTACCCCTCTAGGGCTAGAAAACTGTCTGTTTCCTTTCCCAGAACAAACTTTCTTGACCCAGACCATATCGCCTTCCTTCACCACCAAACGTCTAGATGCACTCCTCACATACTTATCTTGAGCAGCCTTTCTCCTTTCACTGACACCAACTAAAGTCTCCTGCATCCAAATGCAGTTAATTTTTTAACCCAAACTCTTCCTTTCATCAAGACAAAAGGTGATACTTTGGTTTCTGAGTTAGTGGCAGTGCGTATTGCCCACAATACATTTTTACCCCCAACATTCAGTCTAAGCCATTTACCAATGCTAATTGTATGCAAGAGGTGTGACACAGCGACCAGAGCGGCTGACTCTGAAGCGCGGGGTTCACGGTTCTATCACCGGCAGCAGCTCAGCTCAGCATCATGTGACTCTGGGCAATAACTCACTTAATCTCCCTAACGGCCCCCAGCACCTTGAAACCCTTAAGGGGGTGATATGTTTGCGGTTTACAAATAGGAATTATTATTATTATTGAATGATTCCCTTAATTAATCTGTTGCAACGCTCCACCAGACCATTGCTCCTGGGGTGATATAATGACGGTGTGATGTGGTTGGTCCCAAATTCCATAAGGAATTCTTCAAATTCCAGGGAGGCAAATTATGACCATTTTTGGGGATGATTCCATCTAATAATAAGTAAGTCATTTTTAATTAGCATAGTTAATTAAAACCATTGCAATTTAATGTTTTTAAAGAGATTGCTAAAGCGAGCCCTTTTCCTCTGATGCTCGTTCTCTGAGCGGTAAACTGCCCGCTGTTATCAATCTTTACTCCTAGATATTTGTACATCGATGTAGCTTTAATTCGTGTGTTGTTCCAGAACCACGATGTAGATATACTTTTGTTCTTACTGATGGTCATCGACTGAGCTTTCTCCAGATTTATTGTCAGTTTGTTTGCTTTTGAGTAGCTGTGTGTTGTATTCACAAGATGCTGAAGCCCTACCTTTGTGTGGCTTATTAAGACTATATCGTCTGCATATAGAAGACAGGGTAGTTGGAGCCCTCCTAACTTAGGAGCGTGGGAATTGCAGCTATTTAGGATTGGTACAAGGTCACCCAAAAACAGGTTGAAGAGAGTGGGGGCCAAGACGCAGCCCTGTTTGAGGCCCTTATTGGTCTGTATTCGCCTTGACAGAACTGATCCATCCCCCACCTTTATCTGTACCCAGGTCTCTGTATGAAGGTTGATCAGCAGATCCAGCAGAGGCCTCGGTATACCCCAGCCATTCAGTTTCGACCATAAAATATTCTGATTTATGTGATCAAAGGCAGCCTTATAGTCTATGAAACAAAGGTGGATGGGTATTTTGTTTAATTCTGCCTTATCTATGAGCATGCCAATAGTTAGAATATTGGTCATTGTGCCTACTGATTTTGCAAAGCCTGTCTGGTTGACCGGAATTAGGGATTTTTCTGTGGCCCATGCCAACAATTCCTCCAGGAGTATGCCTGCAAAGTACTTTGCCTCATTATCAATTAGGGGTACAAAAGGGGGTGGTGATGGACGGAGCATCTGAACCAATCAAACACTCACACCCAGTCAAAATATCTGGGTTTAATCCATCACCGTTCTTTAGCCCACTCTGCCACCCCAGTTCAGACATGGCTATATGCAAATCAGTCTGACCCTGTACCTCATGGGAACAGTCCAGCCCGAACTGCCAAGCCATGCCTTCCCTGGACCGGAAACAATCTTCCGAGGACCGGTTTCTGACATCCCAGCCGTCTTCAGCCCGGCTTGCTTGAATCCAGTGGCAAAGTGAGCAAGGGACTCATGTCTGAGCATACCCTGCCACACTTATGGCGGCCAAAGCGGTACAAAAGGGGGTGGTGATGGACAGAGCATCTGAACCAATCAAACACTCACACCCAGTCAAAAGATCTGGGTTTAATCCATCACCGTTCTTTAGCCCACTCTGCCACCCCAGTTCAGACATGGCTATATGCAAATCAGTCTGACCCTGTGCCTCATGGGAACAGTCCATCCCGAACTGCCAAGCCATGCCTTCCCTGGACCGGAAACAAGCTTCCGAGGACCGGTTTCTGGCATTCCAGCCGTCTTTAGCCCGGCTTGCTTGAATCCAGTGGCAAAGTGAGCAAGGGATTCACGTCTGAGCATACCCTGCCACACTTATGGCGGCCAAAGCGGTACAAAAGGGGGTGGTGATGGACGGAGCATCTGAACCAATCAAACACTCACACCCAGTCAAAAGATCTGGGTTTAATCCATCACCGTTCTTTAGCCCACTCTGCCACCCCAGTTCAGACATGGCTATATGCAAATCAGTCTGACCCTGTGCCTCATGGGAACAGTCCAGCCCGAACTGCCAAGCCATGCCTTCCCTGGACCGGAAAAAAGCTTCCGAGGACCGGTTTATGGCATTCCAGCAGTCTTCAGCCCGGCTTGCTTGAATCCAGTGGCAAAGTGAGCAAGGGACTCACGTCTGAGCATACCCTGCCACACTTATGGCGGCCAAAGCGGTACAAAAGGGGGTGGTGATGGACGGAGCATCTGAACCAATCAAACACTCACACCCAGTCAAAAGATCTGGGTTTAATCCATCACCGTTCTTTAGCCCACTCTGCCACCCCAGTTCAGACATGGCTATATGCAAATCAGTCTGACCCTGTGCCTCATGGGAACAGTCCAGCCCGAACTGCCAAGCCATGCCTTCCCTGGACCTATCAATTAGGGCCTCCAATCGATAGTTTTGGGGGGAAGCCTTGTCCCCTGCCTTGAAGATTGGAGAGATGATAGAGCCCTTCCAGGAGCCTGGCAGGATGTTGTAATGTCTTATCTCCAAAAAGAGGGGTTCAACGGCTGCTGCCCAGCCTTTCACATCTTGTTTGTAGAGGATTGGCAGGATTCCATTTGGTCCTGGAGCTCCCTCTCTTCTTCCTTTCTGGATTTGGCGCTTAATAGTGCTTTGTGAATTCGACAGATCATCATTTGAAGTTGATTTCCGACCATCTTGGATGCTAATCTGCATTTGGGTTGATTGTGCTTTGATTTCTTTAACGGTATCCATCTCACCGTCCGGTATTAACGCCTGGTTGTTTCCCGTAGCCTGATTAAAATGGGATCCAAGGTGACTTGCCCATGATTCTTCTGTGATATTGGATGAAACCCCATTATGCATAGGTCTTATGAGGTAGTTTATGGTTTTCCAAAACCTTGCCCCATCGTTCCGTTTGGTATCAGAGTGAAGTCTTGCCCACAAGTTATCCTCCATGGATATATTGGCTTCCCATTTAAATTTTTTCAATGTGGCTTTTCGTTTCCATAAATGGTCATGCTTCACTATATCCATGGATTTCTGCTGAAGTTCTCTCATCGTGCGGTAGATTAATGTTTTTGTGCCTCTCATTTTTGCTTCATACTCTCGGGTAAATGTTTTCTTTCTACCACAGCCCGGTTTTGCATATGACTTAGGTCTTGTAGACATGGTTTTTGTGAATTGTTCCC
This sequence comes from Lissotriton helveticus, assembly GCF_964261635.1. Classification (NCBI taxonomy): domain Eukaryota; kingdom Metazoa; phylum Chordata; class Amphibia; order Caudata; family Salamandridae; genus Lissotriton; species Lissotriton helveticus. The sequence continues at coordinate 398,084,898 of NC_136057.1, forward strand.
ATTTAGCAACTTCACTTGATCCAGTGCGGGCCCCAAAATGCTGTTTTGCCCTTTCTATTAGAGTTTCATCAGTTGCTGCCGAGTATTTGATTTTTTGGAAATTAACAGTATGGACCGACTCTTTTGGTCCGTTGGATAGCTCAAATTTAGCCTTCACAGTTTCGAGAGTGATTTCTTGGGGGCAATGATCGCTGTCTGTGTTTTTGCCTATCCGAAAAGAGGTTGTGTGTTGAAATAAAGGTAGTGAGATGAAAGTGTAGTCTAATATGCTACTTGCTCTTGTGGAGTGAAATGTTGAGGCCGGAGGGTTGTCTCCAGCGAACCTTCCATTTAGAGCCCTGATGTTGAAATGTTCCAATTCTTCTAGGGTCTGATTGCCTAGTTTTGTTTGTTTTGATATTTGCGACTTCCCTTGTGATGGGATATCCCAAATTGAATTTTGAGTTAAGATCTCGTCTTCTTGCGAGATGCCCATCAGGTTTAGATTGAAGTCCCCAGTGAGCATAAGATTTGTAGTAGGTCTTTCCCTTATGCACTCCTCCATGTGGTTGCGTAGGTCTTTGACTGCCTTTGTTTTCTTTTTGGGGTGGATGTAGGCATTGATCAGGGTAAAGTGGGTATCAGCATTACCTGTTTTTAGTTGCGCCAAGGGAAAGTTTACTGCCAGCGACGCTGTAGAAGATGGTCCAACTTCTTTTACTGTGAGGGTGCTTGTGACTGATACATATGTTACTAGGCCGCCTTGTAAATGCCCGTACTTGGCTATCCTTTTTGCACCGGTAAAGAAACTTAAATATCCCTGGAGATGTGGGGGATCTGCAAGCCAAGTCTCTTGTAATGCCACTACATCGAAAGTTCTAATGTAGTGCATAAACTCTGAGTCAGATATTTTGGTGGCTAGGCCGTTGATAATCTATCGAACATATACGTAATAGGTCATGATTGCTCTCACTTGGCTTTAGGCCGGTTTGTCATTTGTTGTTATTTATTGTTCTGGCTATCCATCTTAAGTCTGACAATCCAGTTGGTAGTATTTTTCCATCTTCGATCCTTCGAGTGATGCCGGTATGTTGGTCGATGTTTGTTCCGTCTGTCCCTGCCGCTCCTCTGAGAACAGAAATTCTGGGGCTTTTTGCGATGACCTGGTCCTCCAACTTTGCCACCGGAATTAATATTTCCGGATATCTTGGCTTTGGGTATGGTTTTATTGTTATCCCCCAATTTTTGAAGATTTCGGCTTCGCTTGTATTTTCTGAGAGATTGCTATTGTGGCCCAAGTTGCTTTCGTTTTTTCTCTGCCCGTACCATCATCGTCTATAAATTCGATAGAAAACAGGTCAGAGCTTTTCACTTCTACCAGAGAGGGGATATGGGATAACAGCCGTAGGATGTTGCCTCTGTTGATTGTATCATGCCTTCCTTGCGAGATGTAGTCCGGGTTGAACCATGTGGCACCTGTTACAATTCTTTGTTCGTTTGTGATCCCACTCTCTTTGTATGTTTGGCTTAATGGTTTGGGCTCTGCAACTCGTGTTACAGTAGGTTGGCCTGGTTAGTGTTGACTACAATGTCTCTTGTTACTTGACCAGATATGTGCTGATTTGATGCAGGCGGCTTAGCCAGTTGGTAGTTCTCTCCGAGCCAAGGGGGGTGACACGTGAGATCCGCAGTCTTTGTGGTTGCTGGTTCTTCTTCAATCTGATCCACCCATATGTGTGCGGACGGAATAGCTTGAGTAATAGTAGATAGTTTACTATCTGTCGGCCCTTTGCCCTTCCCTAGGTTTTTTGGCTCCGTCTTATTCCCAGGCCTTTTTCCCGGAATATGTTCCTGCTTGATAATTTGTGAAAGATTAGTACTAGACATCTTGCTGCTTTTTGATGGCCATTTCGAATCACTTTTCTGTCCCCGCAGGGTTGGGGGCGTAAGGTTAGCCTATCTTGTGATCCGGCTTCTGGATCTTCGTACATAATATTTCCGAGTGTTTCCGGGTTCTTGATTTTTTGCCCCTTCCCATTGGTGGTTTGAGTTGGTGCTGTTACAATTGCAGGTGACTCTGATATACTAGTACCTCCCTCCGGTTGGAGTATGCTTTGTTCTGCAGCAAGGGTTTTCCCAAAGAGATGCATAAAACCTTCGCGATTCGAGTGTGTTTTATGTTTCCTGCCTTTACGTTTTTTTGCACGTCTTTGTTTAGCGTTCATTTTTGTATCTGCATTAGCTTCTTCCAAGGCTTCAGGAAGTTGAGGACATGATGTTCCAGTTTCGCTGGCCACTATACTTTTAGGTTTGTGGGATAAGGGGTCTGTTGTTTTAGAGTATCCTTGTTTGTTAGTTCCCAGCAATTCTGTGTTCCTTGAGATTTCTGTTTCTTCTCCAAAATGACCGTCGCAAGGATTGGATTGTTGACACAGAAAAGACCTTTTGAGCTGTGTGCACAGATCGCTCAGTATTGTTGGAAGTTTATCAATAATTGGGCCGCATCCACAACCACCTCTGTTTGTTCTATTTGCGTCTTGCGATTGATAAAGCTTGTTTTGAAGAAGCGTGTTTAGCGTGCCCAGCTTCCCGTCAATGGCGACTACAAATACGGCCAGTGTGTCCAATAGCGTTAATTGAGTGTCCATTTTGTCTGATTGATAGTGAAGGGCTTCTACCAGGAGTTGTATTGTTTTTAGAAAGGCTGGGCCAAGCGCTTTCGTGCTTTATGTGTTTTGGGGATTCTTCTTGATTTCCTGGAGTTATAATTCGTTTTTGTGCCCCCTTTGACGCGCCCGCGTCCTCCTCCTGTTGTTCCTGGGAGCCATCAGTTGTCATGATCAGTGTATTAGCACTCATCCCGCTTCTGCTCTTATCTTGGGAGTATGCAGCAAGGAGATATTCCCACTCTTCCTTTCCCAGATTTGAGGATATTTCTATCACCTCTGACGGAGAAGTTGTTGGCTTGTCTGCATTGGCTATATTCCTTTCAGGCCTCGGTGTTCTGTTATAATCAATCCCTTGTACGTTGTGAGATGTAGCTAGGTCTCCCAGAGGTAATTCATTCTCTTTCCAGCGCTCCTTCGCGCTTGCCTCCTTGTTTTTAATGTCACTGAGGTGCTTTGTTGCCTCTTGGCTTCTTGGTTCGCAGTTCGTTAATGCGTCGGTTACGATGCGCGTGTCGATACGCGTGCTGATTACATTTTCCTCACAAGGTGTGTCATCGGCAGTGTCACGGATGTCTGTTTGGCTGTTGTCAAGTTTGTCTACAGACAAGTTATTTGCATCATTAGTCCTGTGTACTTGGATTTGATTGGTTTCTAAGACAATTTTTCTTCTGAGCTTTTTCCCAGTAGTTGTAATGTCCTGTGTTATCCAGCTTTTGTCGCGCTGAGGGGTTGATGCCACTTGCGGTGAACTTCTAGCTGTAGGGCTAGGGCTTCCCTTGCTGTTGTTGTCAGTCTGTGAGCCAATATACTCTAGAGGCTGTAAGGGCTGGGATGGTTCAATAGGTTGCTGTACACCTGATAATTCATTGATGTTTGAAAGTAAGGTATCCCCCGCGTTTTTTAGGAAGCAGAACTTTGTATAGATTTTTGGCTGAAACATAGTTTGGCAGATTTTTATTTTACTGCTCTTTTCTGCTTTTTTTGTTTGCTCGCTTCTTGAGCTGTTAAAATCCAATTTGTCTGATGTTATATCAATTAATGAGCAGTCGCTCTGTGTTCTCGGCTTCGTTTTGGTTGGTGGCTCCTCCCTAGTCCCATCGAGCGCCTTCGGCGTTCGTTTGCTTTTTTTTGTACCTCCTTTGCTCATAGAGCATCCTTGGACGCGCCCTGACCTCATGCTGCGTGGTCAGCCTTCTGGCCAGCAAGGTAGTGGCCAGCAGACAGCGGCAGAAAGACAGTAGACGACCTTGGTGATCCAATCGGCGCAGCTTCCAGCTATACCTCTGGTGCACCGCCGGTGCTCCTCGCTCAGCTGAGCTCACCTGGGCTTGTTAACAGGCAAGCTAGCAATACGGGCAGGCTGGCAGTACGGGCAGGGACTCAGGGGCCTACGTGACTAGGGGGACCCCTGGGGCTCCTTCCCCCCTGCCGGGTCCGCACTTCGCTACCCCCGCAACAACAAGAATGCTGCGGCTTACCTCCCAGTCTGACTGCAGTGCACAAAAGGTATTTAATGGTGTCTTAAACACAGAAAATGCCCTGGGAAGCTGCTTACAAGAAAGGATAACTGCGGTGATATGTCGCGAGGAGAGCGCCTTCCTGCGCTGTCTCCGAATCGCTTATAAACACCAATAATAGCCAGGAAAGCGGTTTGCAGTAAATAAATGGCCGCAGTGAAGTACGCGAGGAGAGCGCCTTTTGCGCTGTCTCCAACTCGCGTGTTTAAACAAACAAAGAACTGCCAAGGAAGCGGCTTGTAGGAAAGTAATGGCCGTAGTGTAAAACGCGAGGAGAGCGCCTTTATGCGCTGTCTCCGACTCGCGTGTATGATCAATCAAAGCACTGCCAAGGAAGCGGCTTGCAGGACAAATGATAGCCGCTTTGTAACAATCCGTGATGGGAGCGCAGGGAACTCACGGGAACGCTGGGAAAGAAATGTACCTTCTGTCTTCGGGACAGGACGCGGAATCCTGAGGTATGGCACAGCAGGGCTTCCGTGTTTTTTAACGCGAACTCTTCCTTTCATCAAGACAAAAGGTGATACTTTGGTTTCTGAGTTAGTGGTAGTGGGAATTGCCCACAATACATTTTTACCCCCAACATTCAGTCTAAGCCATTTACCAATGCAAATTGTATGCAAGAGGTGTGACACAGCGGCCAGAGCGGCTGACTCTGAAGCGCGGGGTTCACGGTTCTATCACCGGCAGCAGCTCAGCATCATGTGACTCTGGGCAATAACTCACTTAATCTCCCTAACGGCCCCCAGCACCTTGAAACCCTTAAGGGGGTGATATGTTTGCGGTTTACAAATAGGAATTATTATTATTATTGAATGATTTCCTTAATTACTCTGTTGCAACGCTCCACCATACCATTCTTCCTGGGGCGATATAATGACGGTGTGATGTGGTTGGTCCCAAATTCCATAAGGAATTCTTCAAATTCCAGGGAGGTAAATTATGACCCATTTTTGGGGATGATTCCATCTGGCACACCTTCTCTCAAAAATAAATTTGCCAGCATGCTTTTCACTGCACCAGATGTGATGGTATTTAAAATGCAACTTCAGGCCATCTACAATTATTCTTTTAACAAACAAAAAGAATGAGCTGAATGCAGACTCAATAGACCAGCATTCTGTTGGTCACTTAAGTTGTTTCACTTGAGCAAAAAAAATTAGGTTTTTTAAAAGAACCCTCACCACCAACCTAGTTGTTGGCATGCATCCTCATCGGGTTCCCACCTAGGAGGCCGAGTGCCTCCTAGGTGTGCTTTGATGCCTGATTACAGTGGAGGGGGATTTTTGTGTGGAGAATAGATGAATTTAAGTGAGTATATACCTTAAAACTGCCTCCAGGATACTTAGTTAAATCACAATGATTTTAATAAGAGAGTTCCTGGGGCAGGTTGAAATCAAGGGTGGATGCGACAGAGAATGAATGATCTCACACATCTCAAAAAATGAAATGGTCTACATATTTCAGCCAATCAAATCTGAGTCAGGAGGCTTTCTTCAGGACCAGTGCTGCCAGGGCCAGGTCAGACCCTACGTATCCTGGAGGCAGTTTTAAGGTTTACACTCACTTAAAGTCACCCTTTCACCCCACAAAATTCCAGCTCCGCAGGCATCGAAGCACACCTAGGAGGCACTCGGCCCACTAGGTGGCAACCCTATGATTAAGCATTACACCAACTAGGTTGGTGGGTGAGGGTTCTTTAAAAAACATAATGGTTTTTCCTCAAGGGATACAACATTCGTGTCCATACTATGCTCAGCATAATGTGCAAAACGCAGTGCAACTGTATACTGTCCAGCATAAATGCCTATAGTTAAGATTAGCTCAAGCATTTCCATACATCATTTTTTTTTGTATTTCTCTAGAATTATGCTGTAATTATGGAACTCACTCCCACCCGCCATCAGGAAAATATTGTCTCTAGCTCACTTCAAAAAGGAGACCCAAACTTTCCTACTGAGCAAATTCCTCTCCTAATGCTCATGTTACACTTTCCTCCATAACCTGACTTTACCTATCGTTACGGCTCTATCCCTGGCCCCCTCTCCTTTTGTTACCACCCTGCTCTGCCGAACAATCTTCCAGGCCGTTGAGAATGCTTTTCTAGCTTATTGTATCATTCTGTTCCTATCCCAATAGGCAGTCAGATATTTTTATTGTTTCTCTTGCCATGTACTGTATCATACTATGTGCTCCCTATCCTTTCTGCTCCCCCCTCCCCCCTTTTTTTGTCCTGTTATCCCACCCGATACTACTGTAAAGCGCTCTGATACCCTCACGGGTCTGGTTCGCGCTCTATAAAACACTAAATAAATAAATTAAATAAAATACACATCTTGAAAACGAAAGAGGTGCTGGTGGGTTGCTAGCAGGGAACTCCTCCAGGTCCCACCCTATTAAATTTTGAGTTAAACATGCTACTAACATGCAACGTCGAGCCCTTTTGTTAAAATATATTGTAGGGAATCATAATATCAGAAACAAAATTGCACTTTACAGCATTACTGCAGTCGTAAAAAACAGCTGGGGGACTACTTAGTAAATTAAGTCTTCAGTCACATCACATGGAGTCAACCACCAATAGTGATATCACAGCAAGTAATGTCACAACTTTATAATACACATAACAAGGAATTGGAAGATGTACATTTTGGTTTGTAACTTATGAATGTACGTATATGTTTATAATATATGAATTCATATCAAAAACACTACCATCAAGCCTACCTTTTTTTTCATTAATTTCATAAATATTAAATAAATCTCCATTTTTGTTATGAGGATTTTATGAGGATTTTATATAGCATATTGACTACAATTTATAACAGTCTTTATATGTTTTGGACTAATGGATGCATGCACACATGTATAAACTTTTAGAATCAGATGTTCAAAGCCATTTTTGCAGTCCTATATCCTGCGATTTGCAAAATCACAGGGTTTGCAACCACAAAAGGGCTTTTTATAATCTTTCTGTATCATAAATGGGAGGAAGTGTGAAAATGGATTCCTCTCCTATTTCTGATTGAAAAATGTCTGTATCAATGGTATCTAACTGCAGGTGTGGTTGCAAACCACTTAACAGTTATGAAGCCTGAGTTGGAGTGGTAACTGATTCGAAAAGGGGAAGCTTGGACAGCTTCCCCCTTGGTAATCATGTTGGGCAGTCTCAGGGGAAAGACATTTTTGAAGCAATACCTGTTCCTTTAATTGGCATAGGCCTCTTTTAAAACAAGCATCGGTAAAGCCAATAAATCTCACCTTTTGGCTGCCATTGCATGCACAATGGTTTTGCCTATGATCGAAAAAAGAGCAAGGTGATGAGTACACATGCACGCTTGATGATGTATGCATGTACCTATATGTCATAATTCTATGTTGTATATGCATGCATTCAGCTCCACACATGCACATACTTATGGTATGGACAGAGTTTCCATTCTGTTTCTTTATATTAACAGTTCCAAGATGTCAGACAACAATATTGGAATGGCACATTAAAAAAATATATGTGTGTGAAAGTGCATTTTAAAAAAGGAGGGACCTAGCAGCAAATAGCTGCTGCTGGAACTTCCAAAAAATGTCAGCAAAGCTATTGTGTTTAATAGAATTCAAGGACCACGGCAGGATTGCTGAGAGGAGAGGAGGTATTTGGGGATAAAGGAGTAGCCAGGGCGAGGAGAAACCAACGGTAAATGAGGGAGTGGAAGGGTGAGGAGTGTCAGAGGAGTTTGAGGCAGGGAGTGCAGATAAAAATGAAAGACAAGGAAAAAACACCCGAGCAGGGAGTGTTTGGGAAGCAACTGACGAGCTAGGGAGAAACAAATATTTGCATTCTAATGAGAAAAGTGAGAGACCCAAAGGGAACACTGAGTGCCTCACATTGGAAGATTGTTTAGTTTTATTCTATGAAATATATGATAATCTGCACAGAATTTAGAGTCGTAAAGAGACTAATGAGAACATAGATAAGGAAAAGTATGTTTTAGAGGCCTCCCTTCTGGGTTTTGGTCAACAGAGATGGCTCTCTCTTGGAAAGTAAATAACCGAGGAGGAGGTAAACGAGGTAAATAGCTCTGACAAATATACAAGATTCTATTCCTGTGCTGATCCCTAAATTTAATTACGGTCCCTCCAATTTTCCTTCTCCAATTTGATGAAAGAAATAGATAATTACACTCACAAACAAAAACGAACTGCGATAAATCATACATCAGAATCAACATGGGCTATTTTGCTCAAAACTAACTCCTGTTTTACATTGTTAAACTTTCACATGGAAGAAAAGTGTGTTGCATAAAAGCTGTTGATGCTGAAACTGCAGCCAACCAAGTTGATTTATAATTGTATAGTTAGCAAAGAAAGCTTTTAGAAATGGGCCTAAATATCTTTGCACCTGATGTGCTTTATAACAACATGGTGAAACAAGCAATTGACCTCCCAAGGAACAATTTGTCAGATATAAAGGAACGTTGCACAGATGCCGTTTTTCAACTTCACGTCTATTTATGATAAACCACTAGCACAAGACATCAGAATGACTGAATGTTTGGAAGGGGTTGTCCGTGAATATTTAAAACAATTTATGTTACATGCAGACAACATGCATGTAAATCGTCAGCTATTGACAGAGAAAGAAAACCACAAGCGATTCTACAAAAATGCGCACTGTGGGCAAAATATTCATTATAGGTGAATAATGTGAAGCATTTATGTATAGGAATTACCATTACATTAGGAGCTTTTGTGCAGGCACATTTTGAAAATCTATAATCGAAGGGAATCAAAGAAGACCTTCAAGTGTGGGGAAAGAGTTTAAAGTTGCTGGGTATCATGTTAGTTAAAATGTGTATACCAACAGGGATTTAGCATTTGTTCTAGAATTTTATGAATCAAATGCCAAAGAAGCTGATTCAGTAAGAAATAAATGAATGTATTCATTTGGCTTGTAGGGCACAATGTATTTGATAGAATACTACTGCCTGATGTAAAATAATGTGGAGGAGTTCAACATTCCAAAAATGCTTGAGTGTGCTGGACAGTTTCTTGGAAACTTTTGCTTCACTCTGACTACCCAGATTATTGCGCGGATGAATTAGCACCATCACTACAAAAAGCATTCCTTATTGGCTCACATAGGGGATTGTCTGTATTTATAATATCAGGGCAAATATTTTAACAAGAATTAGCAAAGCCAATATGCCTCTTCTTTATAATCCTAAAATGTTTTTTTCGTTATTATTTTGCAAATGTATGCAATAGACATTAAAAGTGTAAAAGTAATGCAATTTAAAAAGGCTGCAGTCTAATGGTGGCCTAATATATTTGCCCAAAAAAAGTTTTCCAAAAAATGACTGCTAGAAAAAATGACAACTAATAAAGGCAAGAAATGAAAGCAGAGATTGACTTACCAGGGAAGGGTTAATTACCAAGGACGAATACAAGTTTTTGTACAAAGAATACCCAGTTTTACACTTGTTTTACCTTATCCCCAAGATACATAAAGGACTGAACCCACTGCAAGGTAGACCAATCATGTCTGCTATAAACAGTTGTTTTGAAAATACCTCAAAATATGTTGATTATTATCTGCAGGATTTTGTTACAGCTTTACTCACATACTTAAAAGACTCTAGAGACTTTCTGAACAAACTGAACACTGTGCAATGGACCAATGATATGGTGTTTTTGACGTTGGATATAACAGCACTATATACATGCATCAGGCATGAAGACGGATTGAGAGCAGTTAAATAGTATCTCGATCAGAGAGATATAGGAATGTATCAACACAATAAAATGATTGTAGAAATGATCGGCAAATGCTTGTTGAACAATGTATTTCTGTTTGATGCCAAAATATACAGACAAAAGAGAGGTGTGGCTATGGGGGCATGCTTCTCCCCCAGCTATGTATGTTTACATGTAGGCTGGTGGGAGGAGCATGTCCTCAGAAGACACCATAAGGCAATTATTGATACGCATATTGCACATATGTGGAGGTATATAGACAATGTCTTTATCGTGTGGAAAGGCGATACTGAACAGGCAAATGAGTTTGTACAATGTATAAACAACAATGATCTCAATTTAACCTTTACTAGTAATATAAGCAGCACACGCACTAATTTTCTAGACATTGAGGTTTCAATTCACAATGGAGATATTGTAACTAGTCTGTACCAAAAACCCACAGCTGGCCATACATTATTGCATGCATCCAGTTTCCATCCACGTTACACCATAGAAAGTCTCCCTTATGGAGAACTTCTGAGAATCAGGAGGGCATGTAGTACGGATGAGGCATGGAAAGAATCACAGGAAGTTGCCAAAGCTAGACTGTTAGCTCGTGGCTATGGGGCAGGCAAAATAAAATTGGCTTTACATAAAGTCAATCAACAAGATAGATGCACTTTATTACAACCAATGACCCCTGCCCAGAGTAGTGGAACAGAGCCAACCACAGATGTAGGTACAGATTTGGTCAGCAATAACGGCAATTCCCAATGCAGGTTTATTACCACGTACAGTAAGCAATCTCATGCCATAAGAAAAATCATCAATGCTCAGTGGCCCATTGTCCTAACTGATGGGGTTCTTAAGGGAGTCTTGCCTGTAAAACCTAGCATCACTTACCGTAAAGCATATTCGATGAGATCAGATCTGGTCAAGAATAGTCCAGAATTAGTAAATAAAGATATATGGTTCTCCACAAAGAAAGTTTTTTTTTAAATGTAGCAGTTGCAGAGCTTGCAAGTTTGGTTCAAATACTAAAACTTATAAAACTGCTTTTTCGGATGAGATGATTGAGATCAAAGGCAATTTTAATTGTAAAACAGACTATGCGGTGTATGTCTTGAATTGTATATGTGGTCTCCGCTATGTGGGAAGCACAAAACTTCCAGTGCAGGCGCGTATTTTACAACATTTGCGAGCAACAGTTAATTCGGACCAAACATATTCCGTTGCAAGACACGTCAAATCTGAACATGGTAATAATTTGAATGTATTATCTTACTTTGTGATTGACAGTGTCCCCATCAACAAAAGAGGAGGGAATAGAGCCAAAGCTCTGCGACAACTGGAAACTAAATACATTTTAGAACTGGACACAAAGAGCCCTCGAGGTCTGAATATGTGTGAGGACATGTACCATTATTTATGATTGAATATATAAAACTAATTAAGCAAGTGTCTATTTATAGAGATCTATGAAATCGATCTGCGTAATGGTTCAAAACATACAGTTGATTTTATATTGTATATAGAGTAGCATTATTTATGTCTTCATTTGGATCGTCAATGATCGTGTGTATTATCATGAATTGATTATTTGTGGTTTTATACTATTTATTGACGCTCATTTGCACAGACGTAATTTGCACTGTTATAGATACCATTATTCAGCTGCTATGCACGGATCACTTTATTCTTGATAAATCTGCTGGTAAATGTTTCCTATATTGAAATAATATTGTATTCAATAATGCTGATTTTCTCCCTTGTAAAGGGGTTCCCGGCTGGGATCCCCAAAAATAATTTAATCTATAGTTATGCACTTTATTCACGTATTGCACTTTTTTCAGCACAATAGCACTTTTAATAATATGGATAATATACCATATGATTAGCATACATGTGACCAAATAGCTCAACAACAAAAAACCTTACAAATTGATACAGATTTGTTGTGATATAAATAATAATGCATTAAGCAGTTAGAAGATAAAAGTTTTCATTGCAATGTAATGTTATGTTTTTAATAATGAGCATAATATTTATTGTTTTAGATATTATTTTTGGGTATTGATACCAAAAAATTGCAATGTTTCTTTTCCTCACAACATATTTGATGTGCAATGTCAATGTATTTACACAGATATTATTTACTTCGTTTTCATTACCATAGTAAATTCGACTTCGCGTAAGTCTGTTGTCTATTCTAATGGCTATGAGGTATGGTCATGTGATACACGACGAAAAGTGCTGTGATTGGTAGTTCACAATTTAAAATTCACGCACTAACAAACGCTTGTATCTGGTGAGCAAGGCGACAGGATCGCCGAAACGCGTCGGATCGCGGCACCCTTGACACTGCAAATGAAATAAATAAAAAAAACTCTGCTGCACAGATTACCGGAATTGTGTCCGTTCTTCTCCTGGGGAGTACTGGCTTGTGCGGTGCGCTGAGGGAGCGTCAGCATATATAAATATATATGTATATATATATATATATATATATGTATATATATATATATATATATATTTATTTTTTTCCTTTTTTCCGGCCAACTATACAGGCAAGTAAGGGGCGCTTCTATGGGCTCGTGCTTCTCCCCCAGCTACGCAAACTTGTTCGTGGGCTGGTGGGAGAGGCACGAGGCATGGGGCGGCACTAATGAAAGGTGGAGTGAAAGGATCTTGATGTGGACAAGATATAGATGATCTTGTTATTGTTTGGCGTGGTGACCGGACCTCAGCGGAGGAATATATCACCACTCTGAACAATAATGATCTTAATTTAAGATTCACAAGCACCATCAGTGAAACTAATGTATGCTATTTGACTTGGGGTATTCGTGGAGAATGATACTCTCCAAACTCGACTCTATAGGAAGCCAACGGCGGGCAATGCCGTGTTACATGCGGCAAGCCACCACCCTAGGAGTCTTATTAAGAACGTACCTTATGGTGAATATCTACGCCTCAAAAGGAATTGTTCAGCTGAGAAAGATTTTCAAAATGCAAAAAATGATGCAAGTGATAGGTTCCTAGCTAGGGGCTATTCTAAGAACATTCTAAATCAGGCAGCTGTAAAAGTATCAGGAACCAATAGGAGGGATCTCCTAGTGGTGAAAGAGGCGCAGATAGAAAATGACCAAGTCAGAATGATCATCACTTTTAATATCAAATCGGGTGATCTTGTCCACACGTTCAAGAAAAACTGGCATATTCTACACACAGACAATATCTTGAAGAAACATTTGTAAGATAGGCCAATGATAACTTATCGACGATGCCAGTCCTTATCAGATCATCTTATCCACAGTCATTTCTCCCCCCAGACTGAATCCCCGGCCGTAAATAACATAAAGGGGTTCTCTCCATGCCTACGCTGCAAAGCCTGTAAGTATAGCAAAAAAGTTAAAGAGTATCCAGGGAGAACTGGAGAAGTAAAACAGAATAGGAAAATTACCAAACATCTTAATTGCAACTCAGACTATACGGTTTATTGTTTAGAGTGCACCTGTAAAAAACGCTACATAGGTAGCACTATCAACCCCACGAAACTGAGGATACTGGAACATATGAGAGCTATTGCGAATAAGGACAAGTCCTATCCGGTAGCTCGTCATTTTGCCGAATTTCATCGAAGTAACAGGGATCGCCTCAGTTTCTATTGCATAGACCAAGTTAAACGTCTAGAACGTGGAGGGGATAGGGAAAAGGCACTCCACATCGCAGAATCCAGATACATCATTGACCTCAAAACAATGACACCGTGGGGTCTCAATAATGATGAGGAAATGTGGGTGCATCTATAAATGAGGAAAAGTTGCTATCCTATGGTTCAAAACTGGGTAATGAAAAAAGTAACCTATGACCATACTTAAAGAAACTCCAATATATGTGACATTGTATAATATGTAATTTTAGTGGGATTCGAGCCTATACAGGGCGAGACCACGACTGTAATTGCATAGTTACCAAGTTCCCATAATCTAAAAAAAAGGATACTTAGGGGATACACCCCTTTATAGCAAAAATGAAGGACAAGAAAAACTGTATTTGTGTATATGTACTAATGGGATTTTGGTACTAGACTTAACTAATGAAATGTTGCGTGCACAATAATAATGATATGTTTGCTGCTGTTCAATGTTTTTTTAATTTGCACTAGAGCACTTTATATTCGCCATAGAAACCAATGAAACATATGTGAAATACTTCACTCCAAGATGGCTACCACTTTGACTTAGATTTACCATCTTCTATGTCGTTGGAAAATGAAATGTGTGGTGGGGTTTAAAATGGCGATCATTCCTATGCACAAACTGACACTGACGAAGCTTTTACTGCGAAACGCGTCTGTCAAGGGTGAAAGGGGGTTTGTAATAAATAATCTAGCAACTGGATACCCGTGTGCTTGCTGTTTCTATCAACAGGATTTTTGATTTGTGCTGCTATATATATATATATATATATATATATTACCTACTGGCGATAGCCAGTAGGTATATATAGTTAGGATTTTTTTCCTATGGGATTTTTGAAAATTCTATGTCGAATAACTTTGGCGTTTGAGGACAGAATTGGCTGAAATTTTCAGGAAAATGGAACATTCTGTTTCTGAGCAGCCCCTGAAAATTTGGGGGGGTTTCGTCAAGGGGGGTCCGAGAAAAAAGGGGGGTCCCAAAACCTGTTTTTCCCATGCAATTTTCAATAGGGTGGTTGGCCTCACTTTAAGCCTGAACGGCTGAATGGATTTACACCAAACTTGGCAAAATTGTAGGGACTGGTAGCCCGATGTGCCTTTGCTATGTCTCAAGTTATAGGCTCCAGTGGTTTTTACGAAAATTAACTTTGAAAAATATATATTGGGCTACATTGGGCTATATATATGTTGGAGCCCAAATGTAGCCCAATGTAGCCCAATGTAGCCCAATGTAGCCAAAAGATGGCCACCAGAGACAAAAAAAACAAATGTAGCCCAAATATCAGCCAGATGTAGCCCAACTATAGCCCAATGACAGAATGTCCCAGAGTGTTCTAAAGAACAACTAGAGTGCTAACAGTCCTACTTATTACAAAGGTATGGCACACCTGAAGCCATCTTGATTGGAATAAAGTGGTAACTCTTAAAACATTTAATTTAAAAAGGAACAAAATGAGGGGGTTCATTTTGCCATAGAAAGTATGATTAGCGAATATATGACGAAATCCCGCATGTACTATTAGGCCACAAATTAAAATAACGAAAACTTTTAGAACGAATATGCCTTTAGCATACACTAAACAACTAAACTACCCTAAACCCTAAAACACTACCCCCAGCATGACCCTACACTACACAAACAGTACAACACTACCCTAAACCCTAAAACACTACCCCCAGCATGACCCTACACTACACAAACACTACAACACTACCCTAAACCCTAAAACACTACCCCGAGCATGACCCTACACTACGCAAACACTACAACACTACCCAAAACCCTAAAACACTACACCCCAGCATGACCCTACACTACGCAAACACTACAACACTACCCTAAACCCTAAAACACTACCCCCAGCATGACCCTACACTACACAAACACTACAACACAACCCTAAACCCTAAAACACCGCCCCCAGCATGACCCTACACTACGCAAACACTACAACACAACCCTAAACCCTAAAACACTACCCCCAGCATGACCCTACACTACGCAAACACTACAACACTACCGTAAACCCTAAAACACTACCCCCAGCATGACCCTACACTACGCAAACACTACAACACTACCCAAAACCCTAAAACACTACACCCCAGCATGACCCTACACTACGCAAACACTACAACACTACCCTAAACCCTAAAACACTACCCCCAGCATGACCCTACACTACGCAAACACTACAACACTACCCAAAACCCTAAAACACTACACCCCAGCATGACCCTACACTACGCAAACACTACAACACTACCCTAAACCCTAAAGCACTACCCCCAGCATGACCCTACACTACGCAAACACTACAACACTACCCTAAACCCTAAAACACTACCCCCAGCATGACCCTACACTACGCAAACACTACAACACTACCCTAAACCCTAAAACACTACCCCCAGCATGACCCTACACTACGCAAACACTACAACACTACCCTAAACCCTAAAACACTACCCCCAGCATGACCCTACACTACGCAAACACTACAACACTACCCAAAACCCTAAAACACTACCCCCTGCATGACCCTACACTACGCAAACACTACAACACTACCCAAAACCCTAAAACACTACCCCCCAGCATGACCCTACACTACGCAAACACTACAACACTACCCAAAACCCTAAAACACTACCCCCAGCATGACCCTACACTACGCAAACACTACAACACTACCCAAAACCCTAAAACACTACCCCCAGCATGACCCTACACTACGCAAACACTACAACACTACCCAAAACCCTAAAACACTACCCCCAGCATGACCCTACACTATGCAAACACTACAACACTACCCAAAACCCTAAAACACTACCCCCAGCATGACCCTACACTACGCAAACACTACAACACTACCCTAAACCCTAAAATACTACACCCCAGCATGACCCTACACTACGCAAACACTACAACACTACCCAAAACCCTAAAACACTACCCCCAGCATGACCCTACACTACGCAAACACTACAACACTATCCTAAACCCTAAAACACTACGCCCAGCATGACCCTACACTACGCAAACACTACAACACTACCCTAAAACACTAGCCCCAGCATGACCCTACACTACGCAAACACTACAACACAACCCTAAACCCTAAAACACTACCCCCAGCATGACCCTACACTACGCAAACACTACAACACTACCCTAAACCCTAAAACACTACCCCCAGCATGACCCTACACTACGCAAACACTACAACACAACCCTAAAACACTACCCCCAGCATGACCCTACACTAAACAACCACCACAACTCTACACTAAACTAACACAACACTACAATACACAACACTACACTACACTACACAATCACTAACCCACGAAAAAATTAACACAAACCCACTTACCTCTCTCGTCATCGTGGTTTTCACAACGCAAATGCATTTACCATACATGCCTTTAAAACGTAATTCTTTGTAAAGGCATGCGCGATAAATGCACATGCGTTTTGAAACAATGCGGGATAATGGTATGCGAGGTCAATGACCTTGCGGGATAAAGGTATGCGGACTGAAAGTCTGCGGGATAAAAAATGCGGGAAAATGGCTGCAAACCATGATTAGCAGCAGACTTCCCTGGTGAGCACTAGCTTTACTACAGTGATCTAATGAGCAACTAGAGTGCTAACATTCAGAATTTATGGCAAATTTGTGACACATCTGAATGCCTTCTTGGTAGAACCAAAGTAAACAAGCATTGAAAATGCAATAGATCTCGCCCTCGTTTAAGTTAAAGCCATTCTGTTTGTAATGAGGTGGCTTTTTAGCTTTGCTTTTATTAGTGTTTTTAAAACTTTCATGTAAATAACATGCATATGAATGCATATATGTATATGTATGCATGCATTTATATTTATATAGATATGCAGATTATATATGTTTATATATGTATATTACCTACTGGCGATAGCCAGTGGGTATATATAGTTAGGATTTTTTCTCTATGGGATTTCTGAAAATTCTATGTCTAATAACTTTGGCGTTTGTGGACGGAATTGGCTGAAATTTTCAGGAAAATGGCATATTTTGTTTCTGAGCAGCCCCTGAAAATTTGGGGGGTTTCGTCAAGGGGGGCCGAAAAAAAAGGGAGGTCCCAAAACGCGTTTTTCCCATTCATTTTTCCATGGGGCGGTTGGACTCACTTTTAGCTCGAACGGCTGAATAGATTTACATGTAACTTGGCAAAATTGTAGATATGGTTTGCCCGACGTGCCTTTGCTATGTCTCAATATATGTGCTCCAGTGGATTTTGAGAAATTAACGTTTAAAAAAATATATATATCTGTGACAGCGCTCCGGTTAGCGCCCCGGTTCGCGTACCTGACGCGTAACGGAACTTCGCGAAGCGAAGCTGATTGGCTCTCCGGTGTCTGTCAACATTCTAAACAGTCCGGAGCGGCCGCCATCTTGTCTCTCGGTACGATCGAGAGACAAGATGTGGTGAAAAACGAAGGGGGAAATGAAGGAAAGGGGGCAAGGTAGACCACTCCTGACCCCCTAGGATTGATGAGGGGGATATTAAAGTGCCCCGCGGGGCAAAAAAAAATAAAAAATTTACGCCGTAGAGGCGCGTCCCGGTACGCGAACCGGGCAGCTCACCGGGCAGCTCACCGGGCAGCTAACCGGGCAGCTAACCGGCAGCGTAGCTGTCAACATTGTAAACAGTCCGGAGCGGCCGCCATCTTGTCTCTCGGTAGGTTCGAGAGACAAGATGTGGTGAAAAAAGAAGGGGGAAATGAAGGAAAGGGGGCAAGGTAAACCCCTCCTGACCCCCTAGGATTGATGAGGGGGATATTAAAGTCCCCCGCGATTTTTTGCGGTAGAGGCGCTTCCCGGTACGCGAACCGGGCAGCTAACCGGCAGCGTAACGGGAGTCCGCCATCTTGTGTTTTTGGAGCGTCCGGTTCGCGTACCGGGTAGCATCCCGGTAAGCGTAACAAGGGGAAAACCAAGAGAAACAGTAAAAAAAAAATTAAGGGAATAGATTTCCAGCAAACTTGGCAAAATTGTAGGGACTGTTTGTTTGATGTGCCTTTGCAAGGCCTCAAGATATGTGCACGTGTGGATTTTGTCTAATTAAGGTTAAAAAATATATATATATCTGTAAGCGTGCTCCGGCACGCTTACGTTACGGGTTTTGTTTGCGCTGCAGAGCCGATACGTCACGGTTATGCGACGCGCCATGAGGCGTCTCACGTGGCTACGTGATACGTCACGTAATAAAGAATATATTTTACAGCTATAGATATTAGCTTTTAAAAAACCAATGAAATTCACTGAAAAAACCATAGGTTATAGACCATATATAGTTAGGAATTTGCATTTACAAAACCTTGAAAATTCACTGAAAAAACCATAGGTTAGAGACCATATATAGTTAGCTGGACATTTTATTGACATAAAACCAATGAAATTCCATATATAGTTAGTTGCACTAACTATATATCGCGCACCCGCAATCCACTGCTGATGATGTCACATATTACATCATTCATGACATGGTCAGTGACATCACTGATGACATCTCAAATGACATCACTGATGACATCACTGATGACATCTCAAATGACATCACTGATGACATCATGACACACCAATACCAGTTACTACATACGCACTCACTGATTCCTACGTCTACACACACATTCACTCATTCACCCATACAATCACTCATACATACAGTCACTCATTATTACAACACTATCATATGCACTCATACACCTATGCAGACACTCACACACTGCCACTCATCCATGGAGTTACTCACACACCTAGTCAGTCCTGTAAAGAATCAATCACACTTCCATTTCCTCATCTATACAGTTAAACACAGAACACCATACTTCAGTGACATCACTGATGACATCACTGATGACATCTCAAATGACATCACTGATGACATCTCAAATGACATCACTGATGACATCATGATACACCAATACCAGTTACTACATACGCACTCACTGATTCCTACGTCTACACACACATTCACTCATTCACCCATACAATCACTCATACATACAGTCACTCATTATAACAACACTATCATATGCACTCATACACCTAGTCAGTCCTGTGAAGAATCAATCACACTTCGATTTCCTCATCTATACAGTTAAACACAGAACACCATACTTTTCACACATATACTAACACATACTTACTCTCTTATACAATCACTGATACAAGTACACATTGATATGCACAGAGTCACACACCTCCCAGCCAGCCACACACACACTCAGTCTTCCATACATCCACTCATTCTTCAATATGTAAAACATATTTAAACTTTACAAAAACACACAGACACTAGATGATGTCATCAGTGATGTCATTTGAGATGTCATCAGTGATGTCATCAGTGATGTCATTTGAGATGTCATCAGTGATGTCATCAGGGATGTCACTGACCATGTCATGAATGATGTAATATGTGACATCATCAGCAGTGGATTGCGGGTGCGCGATATATAGTTAGTGCAACTAACTATATATGGAATTTCATTGGTTTTATGTCAATAAAATGTCCAGCTAACTATATATGGTCTCTAACCTATGGTTTTTTCAGTGAATATATATATATATATATATATATTAGCAATCTCTACCTCGATCACGAAGGAGGACGGCACTCAGGGCGCTTATTAATTCACCAATTTATTGAGGCTGAAGAGGTTACAGCAACGTACGGCGTGCACATTAAATACATAGAAAACAGCGCCTGTAAACAGCGATGACATACCTACATAAAGTGCCGATGTGCAGAAAAACATCTCAAATGGAGTTGCCATCTTGTAGTGGGTAACTATTCAATTCATAGTACATTCATGTAGTGTTTTATAAAACAAATTCATTGATTAATTAATTAATACATAGGAATTCGTGGTACATATAATAACACCATTAAAATCACAATTCTATCTATCAATATATATATATATATATATATATATATATATATATATATATATATATATATATATATATATATATTTATATATTTATATATATATGCAAACCTTAACTTCATTTATGTCAATTGTAAACTTTAGTTATTGTCAATCAAGGTATATGTATGTGTGTATATATATTTATGTATATATATTTATGTATATATATATATATATATATATATATATATATATATATATAACCGCACCAATTTTCCTCTCGTTTCTCAAGGAAAAGACAGCACTCGCGGGTTACTTAGCAATCAGCAACAGGTTTATTTAAAACAAACGCGTTTCGGGACCAAGTCCCTTCGTCAGTGTTCATTTTCAAAATCGCAAAGCAGCTCATTTTACCAAGTCTGTCGGGTCACTGTCACAGACAAAGGACTAAGGCAAGTTTCTATTCTTGCGCGCCATCTTTGAATGTATACCAATTACGATGTTATATGGTAACAGAGGCATTCCAACAATCAAAGCCGTGTATCGGCTAATGCAAAGGAAGGCTAAATAAAACGATATTTACACAAAAACAATTATTTGGTAAACGTTATCGCCGCAAACCTTTGCAAATTAATTTTCTGAGACAAAAAACACGCTATGAGCCCATAGCGTTACTGAATAAACGTGTATAGTTTTTTCAGCAATTCTGTACATAATCTTGCCGTGTATCGGCATGGGCAGCCTCAGGCTGCCATACTGTCTCAGAAAAAACACTAATAAGCCATCAAAATTTATACACAGTGCCCAACACAAAAGTATTTTTCTCAGTTGCAAGCATAAACCAAATACATCCAAACATTACAGAATCATATTTACAATTTTCTCATATATACTAAAGAATACTTCAATACAAGTACAGTTAATATTTACATTAGCCCAGATGAGAAGCCAATTCTTCTCCCATATTGAGGCCCTTCGGAGTCCTACTCTCTAGATCAATAATATATCTAGACTCCAACCTTCTATGTTGCTGTAGTTTGTTGCCACCTCTGGGGTTATCCACTATACAATCCAAACAGAAATATCTCAACAGATCCCGGTTGCTATTATGTTTGATTGCGA
Organism: Lissotriton helveticus; assembly: GCF_964261635.1. NCBI lineage: Eukaryota > Metazoa > Chordata > Amphibia > Caudata > Salamandridae > Lissotriton > Lissotriton helveticus. The sequence continues at coordinate 398,106,546 of NC_136057.1, forward strand.
AATGTCGGGCAACCGGATAAGAAAAATCTTTATTCGAAATTGCCCGCATGTGCTCTAGCACCCTTAATTTGACCGGATTAATGGTGCTGCCAATGTATCTTAGTTGGCATGGGCACATTAAGCAGTACACCGCATGGTCTGTGTGGCAGGTCATGAATTTGTTAATTTTCTTGCCACCCTTGCATCCTGGTACATTGAAAGTCAGAGTTCTTTTGCTGGCTACACAGGCTTTACATTTTCCACAAGGGAAAAGCCCCATGCCTCTTTCAAAGTTCCTTTTTGTTTGACTATTGGCATCAAGTGGCTATGGACTAGTTGATCACTGAGCGATCTAGCTCTTCTGAAAGTGATCAGAGGGGTGACAGGTATGTCTGGTCCCACTATCTGGTCTGCCCTTAACAGGTGCCAATGTGTAGTCATGATTGATCTCAGCTTGGAGGCATTGGAAGAGTAGGGAGTTATCATGCGGAAGTTGCTATTCACGCTTGCTCGAGTTTTCTTTGAAAAGAGTGTACTGCGTGGTAATTTCCTAACTCTATTTAGGGCGTCCTGTAGGAGATTAGGATTGTAACCTCTTTTGGTGAATCTTTCCACACTTTCGGTGGCTGCTTGTTCAAAGTCTATGTCTTGAGTACAGTTTCGCTTCAATCTCAGAAATTCCCCGTAGGGGATATTGCTGATGAGTTTGCGGGGATGACCACTGGAAGCGTGTAATACGCTATTCCCAGCTGTTGGTTTTCGATATAGTTGGGTACAGATTTTACCGTCCCTAGCTCTGACTTGGAGATCTAGATAATTTACTTTCTCCCCATTCACCTCACCCGTGAACCTTAGATTGCACTGGTTATCGTTAAGCACAGCAATGTACTCAATAGCCTCAGCAGTTGACCCATTCCATACTAGGAAGAGGTCATCGATATATCTGCTCCATGCTACCACTTTGCTGTTCCAAATGGCATTCCTGGGGGCCCAGGCTACCTGCTCCTCCCACCAGCCCACGAATAAATTCGCGTAGCTGGGGGCGAAGCAGGAGCCCATCGCCGTCCCAGAGAGCTGTTTATATATCTCATCCTGAAAGAGAAAGATATTATTGTACAAACAAAATTTGATTAGTTCTAATAACATTTTGTTATGCATCGCATATTTTAGTTCTCTTTTGTTTAGAAAATATTCTATTGCTGAGAGACCTTGTTCATGTTCTATACACGTGTATAGACTTGTTATGTCTAAAGTTATAAAGACATAGGATGGTTGCCAAATCAGATTCTCCACTTTCTGAATGAAGTCCGAGGTGTCTCTTATATATGACTTCAAAGCAAATACAAAGTCAAACAAATGATGATCTAGAAATTTAGATAAGTTCTCAGTCAGCCCCCCTATTGAGGAGATAATTGGTCTCCCCGGGGGGTTGGTGGTGTTCTTATGAACCTTGGGTAGATGATAGAAACAAGGTAAAATAGGATGTATGGTTTTTAAGAAGAGATACTCTTCAAGGTCCAACATGGATTTGTCATGCCATTTTTTGAGCAGAGAATGCAAGATGTCAATGCTTGCCAAGTACTCTTTTTTCTTTATTACTGCGTAGCATGTTGCATCTTGCAATTGGCGTTGTGCTTCAGAAATGTATTGTTGGCGTGACAAAATGACAATATTCCCTCCTTTGTCCGAGGGTTTGCAGACAATAGTTTGATCATCCATCAAATTTTTCATGGCCCTCTTTTGTTCTTTCGTTAGATTGAAGTCTTGTTTTTGGTGACCTTGTTTTATCCTCATGGTCATCAGATCTTTGGTGACTGCGTCCGCAAATATGTCGATTGAATCAACCGCCGACTGGGGGACAAATTTAGATGCAAGTTTGAACCCACTTTTCGGTGCCTCCTGGTCAATGTCGACATGAGCCAATCTTTGTGTCAAAGTGTTACTTGCCACACTTGTTTCTGTATCACCCTCCGATCTAAGATTCTCTAGGACTTCACAAGCCGTTAAGTCATTGACGGTTAGTAGATCCGTGTCTTTTTTATTGCCTCTCAAATATTTGGACTCTTTGGTAGTTGGTTTAGTTTTGTAAAACTTATGAAGTTTGATCTTCTGGACGAGTTTGTACAAGTCAATCCTTGTTTGAGTATATTGTAAGTTTTTATTGGGGCAAAAGGTGAGTCCAAGTTTCAAGACGGACTCCTCCATTGTTGGTAATTTTCTTGGGGATAGGTTTATGACAGTCAGTTGGTCCGAACCGGTCACCATCTGCCTCTTCTTTGGCTCCTGGTTACCCGGGTATTTGGTTTCGCCTGTCCGCGTCCTCTTCCCCTTCCAGCCGGCTCGTCTTGTTTGTCTATGTCTTCTGGTGGCTTGGTCTTGCCGTCTCTGAGCCAACTCTCCCGAATTACCTTGAACTCCTGATGAAAAGGAGTCTTCGCGGGTGGTGTGGCTTCTGGGTTTGGCATCTCATCGCCGGATATCTCACTTGTGGTCAGGTCAGAGTCCGAGGTCTCAATTCTCACTTCGGATGTGGTTCTGGGCAGTTGGCTTTTCCTGGCCACTTCCTTTCTCGGCTGATCGTACTTTTTAGAGAAGGTCAAAGACCCTCCCCATAGCATAGTCACGTTCGTCTCGATCAAACTTCTCTTGTTTTCTGAGTTTTATCTTGGTCTCATATCGTTGTAGTCTTTTCTTCATACTACTCCTTAGTTGTTCCTGTTCCTCTTTCTCAGGGTTCTTTGAGATTAAACCTTCTAGTTCTTCAATTTCTTTCATCACTTTATCACGGTCACTCCATGCGAATTGGACTAATATTTCTAGCATTCCTCTGCAGGAATCTGCTATATGTGTAGCCCAAGTTTCTAGCAGGAGGGGGTCAGGGTTCTCATAGGCAGGGACAGTGAAAATCCTTAGTCCTCGAGGTACCCTTTGTACCTCAATATATCCTTGTAAGGACGTCCCCTCCCACCATTTGCGGAGTTCTCGCTCATAAAGTTTTTCAAGTTTTTGAAATTGTATTGCTAAGGTACTTGTAACCTCCGTGTTTGTTTTCTGTGGCGGTTTTGAGATGTCTGGATTCTTGTTTTTGAAGATGCCGCCAGCTGCATCAATGCGTTCAGACATGTTAAACATTTTGTGTCCGTTTCGTGTTTTGCTCCCGATCCCGGGAGACAAAACCTCACCGTTGCTGTGTGAGTGCCTTTAAATCCCTCAGTGCACCGTCAAGCTGTTCAGATGATGTGAAGTATGGGAAGGAAAGCGAGCTTACCGTGTAATTCGTTTTCACGGACTCCCGCCCTTCCGATGCATCAATATCCAAGTGGGTTGGAGGGACGAGATGGTATTGTCTTTGCTCCTCGCCTCTCCTACTCCAACGCCACACAATGACGGTGGTGCACCCGTCCAAAATCTCGGAGCTCCAGTACACCAATGAACACGGGTCACTCTCGGCAGTGGGTGCTGTACCGCGGTGGTGTCCCGCGTATTAAATAAACGCTCCAATTTTCCTCTCGTTTCTCAAGGAAAAGACAGCACTCGCGGGTTACTTAGCAATCAGCAACAGGTTTATTTAAAACAAACGCGTTTCGGGACCAAGTCCCTTCGTCAGTGTTCATTTTCAAAATCGCAAAGCAGCTCATTTTACCAAGTCTGTCGGGTCACTGTCACAGACAAAGGACTAAGGCAAGTTTCTATTCTTGCGCGCCATCTTTGAATGTATACCAATTACGATGTTATATGGTAACAGAGGCATTGCAACAAAAAATAGCCACTTGATGCCAATAGTCAAACAAAAAGGAACTTTGAAAGAGGCATGGGGCTTTTTCCCTTGTGGAAAATGTAAAGCCTGTGTAGCCAGCAAAAGAACTCTGACTTTCAATGTACCAGGATGCAAGGGTGGCAAGAAAATTAACAAATTCATGACCTGCCACACAGACCATGCGGTGTACTGCTTAATGTGCCCATGCCAACTAAGATACATTGGCAGCACCATTAATCCGGTCAAATTAAGGGTGCTAGAGCACATGCGGGCAATTTCGAATAAAGATTTTTCTTATCCGGTTACCCGACATTTCGCAATCAAACATAATAGCAACAGGGATCTGTTGAGATATTTCTGTTTGGATTGTATAGTGGATAACCCCAGAGGTGGCAACAAACTACAGCAACTTAGAAGGTTGGAGTCTAGATATATTATTGATCTAGAGAGTAGGACTCCGAAGGGCCTCAATATGGGAGAAGAATTGGCTTCTCATCTGGGCTAATGTAAATATTAACTGTACTTGTATTGAAGTATTCTTTAGTATATATGAGAAAATTGTAAATATGATTCTGTAATGTTTGGATGTATTTGGTTTATGCTTGCAACTGAGAAAAATACTTTTGTGTTGGGCACTGTGTATACATTTTGATGGCTTATTAGTGTTTTTTCTGAGACAATATGGCAGCCTGAGGCTGCCCATGCCGATACACGGCAAGATTATGTACAGAATTGCTGAAAAAACTATACACGTTTATTCAGTAACGCTATGGGCTCATAGCGTGTTTTTTGTCTCAGAAAATTAATTTGCAAAGGTTTGCGGCGATAACGTTTACCAAATAATTGTTTTTGTGTAAATATCGTTTTATTTAGCCTTCCTTTGCATTAGCCGATACACGGCTTTGATTGTTGGAATGCCTCTGTTACCATATAACATCGTAATTGGTATACATTCAAAGATGGCGCGCAAGAATAGAAACTTGCCTTAGTCCTTTGTCTGTGACCCGACAGACTTGGTAAAATGAGCTGCTTTGCGATTTTGAAAATGAACACTGACGAAGGGACTTGGTCCCGAAACGCGTTTGTTTTAAATAAACCTGTTGCTGATTGCTAAGTAACCCGCGAGTGCTGTCTTTTCCTTGAGAAACGAGAGGAAAATTGGAGCGTTTATTTAATACGCGGGACACCACCGCGGTACAGCACCCACTGCCGAGAGTGACCCGTGTTCATTGGTGTACTGGAGCTTCGATATATATATATATATATATTACCTACTGGCGGTCGCCAGTAGGTATATATAGTTAGGATTTTTTCTCTATGGGATTTTTGAAAATTCTATGTCAAATAACTTTGGCGTTTGTGGACGGAATTGGCTGAAATTTTCAGGAAAATGGCACATTTTGTTTCTGAGCAGCCCCTGAAAATTGGGGGGGGTTCGTCCAGGGGGGTCGAGAAAAAAGGGGGGTCCCAAAACGTGTTTTTAACATTGAGTTTTCCATAGGGCGGTTGGCCTCACTTTTAGCCCGAACGGCTGAATGGATTTGCACGAAACTTGGCAAAATTGTAGGGACTGGTAGCCCGATGTGCCTTTTGTAGGTCTCAATATATGTGCTACAGTGGATTTTGAGAAATTAACGTTTAAAAAAAGATATATATGTGTAACAGCGGACCGGGCAGCGCTCCAGTACGCGTACTTTTCGCGCAACGGAGCTTTGTGAAGCGAAGCTGATTGGTTCTCCGACATCTGTAAACATTCCAAACAGTCCGTAGCGGCCGCCATCTTGTCTCTCGGTAGGATCGAGAGACAAGAGGAGGCCAAAGCGAAGGGGCAAATGACCATAAGGGGGCATAGTAGATCCTCGCTGACCCCCTAGGTTTGATGTGGAGGTTTTAAAAGGGCCCCGCGGGGCAAAAAAAAAAAATAATAATAATAAAACGGCTGAATGGATTTGCACGAAACTTGGTAAAATATTAGGGACTGGTAGCCCGATGTGCCTTTGCTAGGTCTCAATATGTGTGCTCCAGTGGATTTTGAGAAATTAACGTTCAAAAAAAGATATATATCTGTAACAGAGGTTTGCGAAGCTGATTGGTCATTCTGTCACTGGGCTATAGTTGGGCTACATCTGGCTGATATTTGGGCTACATTTGTTTTTTTGTCTCTGGCGGCCATCTTTGGGCTACATTGGGCTACATTGGGCTTCATTGGGCTTCATTTGGCTACATTGGGCTACATTTGGGCTCCAACATATATATAGGCCAATGTAGCCCAATATATATTTTTCAAAGTTAATTTTCGTAAAAACCACTGGAGCATATATCTTGAGACATAGCAAAGGCACATCGGGCTACCAGTCCCTACAATTTTGCCAAGTTTCGTGGAAATCCATTCAGCCGTTCGAGCTAAAAGTGAGGCCAACCGCCCTATGGAAATGAAGGAAATGAATGGGTAATTTGTAATTAGCAAATAGCTCATCGCAAACTAGGAATGGTAAAGAATCGCTATTTATTCCTTAAAGTTCGCTATTTAGGAAATGCAAAAAACTTTGATGATACATATGGCGGTTCATCTCTAACAAGATAAGAAGCATAGGGATAGATTTATGATGACTGGCGCATCACCAGGGATGTGTTAGTCATTCTGTGCCGCTGTTCCGTCACCTATGGTGTGCTGCATTTACAATGCGGCGCATCATGGGGCAAAAACAGCACAGATGCGTGATGTATCTGTGCCGTAAAGGTGGCGCATTGCTGGAGTTGTATCGCAAATGTGATGAAGCTCCAGCAAGGGTCGGGGGTGCCCCTGTCGCAGGGTTTCTGTTCTCACACAGAACTGTGGACAGAGGATTGGAACCTCGGCGAATTAGGGTGCCCCAAAACTCACCTTAGTAATCAAAAACCCCTTAGCAAGCTAGGTACAGTGTCACATTGGATATAACAAACTCTCAATGTTTAGACAATCCAGAATATGAACTTATAGTACCTCAGGATACGTGGAACTCATGAACAGTCGGTCGTTATATATTTCTTAGAAACCAGAACATGGAGTTAAGAAGAACACGTGTGTATTTGAAATGTTTATTTACTAATGCCGTCTTCTCAGGCGTAGTATCTTAGATAATACAAGTACACATATTATCAGTAGCAAAATTACCAGCATAGTTACTAGTACATAAAAAGCGAATGGTGACAGTATGTTAACATGCTGTAAATGAATAAGAGTTAGCAACACTTATAAGCAGCCACGGGCCGCGGAGGGAGTTACGGTGGGGCAGGGAGGTGGGGAGGGGGAGGGGCAGGGTGGAGAGGGCTCCACCCTGCCCCTCCCCCTCCCCGCCTCCCTGCCTCACCGTAACTCCCTCCACGGCCCGCGGCTGCTTATATCTCACCCTCACTAATACACATATTATATTATTTGCTAAGAAGGTCTGTTTGTGTTGGTTTAGGGCGTGCCCATACTTTAGTGTCTTAGATTTGAAGGAATCACATCAGCATACACCAGCTCTCTCTTCATGTGAACCGCATCAAGTGTTGTGTATGTGTGTTCGGCAAAGCAATATAAAACCCGCCTCATGCCCAGAATTGGCAGAAGCTGCACTTATGTTATGAGTATGAAGTCGTGGAGATCAGACCTCATAACAATTCTGTATCGTGTTGTTCTTGAAACTTCAGCAGTCGCTGTACAGATATAGTTTAACAAGCAAAGCAGATAGTAGAGCAATAACATATTATTCTCATGTAAACCACGATGAACTACTAGGTTGAAAGCTAAAGCAACAACTAAGTGTCGTGTGCAGAAGTTGCAAAAAAGGAAAAATGGCATTTAAACCGGTAATGAGCCCATGCTAACTTAACACGGTGTAAAGATATCCAGGACCTAGATGACACCTCCCCATGATCCGGAAACGAACTGAATAAGATAATAGAAGTGCCATCTCATGAGAGCAGATTGCAACTTTATATGTGGACGGTCCGCAAGGTAAAACATTAAAAACTAGGAAAATTTAATGCTAAAGAAAAATAAAACAGCCAAGTACTTTATCGAGTCTTAAGCCAATAGGCAAGCTAAATGATAAAAACTTGACAAATAAGTCAATGAATTGTCAATGAAATGCTAGTACTCAGCATATCAAACATGAAAAAGGTCTATGACATAACTGTGTATGCAAAATAAGCTGCAACAGCCTCCAATAGGAAGTCACCGTCTTCATCCGAAAAGAGTTCAGCCATCCAATTTAAAAGCGGAAAAGAACATACGTGCTCTCCCAGCACCGGATCCTCTATCACCATCAGAGGACAGCTCGGTGGGTTTTCAAGAAAGCTCTGTTGCAAGAAAGACTGTGTTGCCGCCAGTAAATTCCAGGGACCAATTAGTCCATGCATCAATGCCACAGCCATAATCCTTTCGCCAGGACAAACCAACTCGTGAGTAATGATAGGAGTCATCAGCTGATTAAAGTCGACGTCAGGAGAAACCGGTCCGCAGAGACACAAATCAATGGCCCAATCGAAATCACAGGTCAGGCAGTGAAATACAGGCTGGACACAGGTGAAGTAGGAGAATCGAAAAGATAATCCATATGCCGTGCTTAATATCGCCAACGGCATTGTGCCATAATATTCTAGCATGCGATTGCGGAACAGTGTCAGCAGCTGCAGGGCGGGAGCTTGCACAGGAGGGACATCCATATTTAAAAATGTAAAAAAGCACAAGAGCGTCCGCTGGTAATGCAAGTAAAAATGGGAATCCACGAAGCACAGTGGAAAAAAATAGAATGAAAGAAAGCAGGGATGACTCCAAAGATTTTCTCAAATGAAGTCACGAGACCACTGGTAACAACTTTAAAAAAGTGCGCCAGGCACTTTGTGGAGGACGCGTTAAAGATAGTCCGAACCATCTTGCTGAAATGGAAAGGCGAATCTGTATTGAAAAGGGTCTGCACCTCTGAACGGGTGTTCGCTATGTGAAGCACGAAAGTTTCACGGGCCGAACTCAAGGCCACCTCTCTCTGAGACAAAAGAGCTCTTATTCTTGCCATGCCGTTGAAATCTGCTCCCAAGGTTGGTATTTGTGGCCAGATTGAAAACTCCCTATGTTCATGTGTGGGAGGAAATAGAACATTTCTGCAGCAAATAACCCGTTCACTTACTGTTACGATAAAAGGAATACTTTTAATTAACGCAGAACAATCTTCATTATTGAGCATCAAATAACTACCATTTTCCAACAACTTGAACGTGGGGATGATAGCAGGAACTGGCGTGCCTTGCAACACGCAAGCCATATTTGGTCGGTGTTTGTTGCATGAACCGTGTAACTGTATGTGCCTACACATTAGTGAATGATCTGGCGTCTCAGTGCATTCCTCTCCATTCAGATAAACTTCTTGATCATCTTTGAAACATCTGTATGTGTATGGAAGCGACCAGACCTCATGAAGAAAAGCACTACCTAAAGGTTCATAACGACCTATTGGTATATATTTCATACAATTTGAAAACTTATATAAAGCAAAAGGCAGCGTTATTAAACCGTGGATAAGGCACGTTGCCAAAAAACCCGCAATCCTCTGCTGATGATGTCACTGAGCATGTCATGAATGATGTAATATGTGACATCATCAGCAGTGGATTACGGGTAATAGTATCTCTAGTTTACTCCCCTATAGCTGTCTTTCTTTTAACATAAGTGTCTGTTTCCTTCCCTTATACTTACTGTTCTTTTTTTAAAAAAAAATTTTTGGTTCACTTCCGGTTCGCGTACCGGCGAGCGAACTGGGAAGCGAACTACGAGAAATAGAGGTTGGCACAGTTCCAAATATTGTACCAATTTTTTAATAACGGGGAGGTAGTTCTGAAAAGAACTTTTTTTTTAATTGTTTTTGTTGTTTTATATTTTTTTTATTATTTTTCTGAACATTTTTTTACTTTTTTTGAATTTTTCTGAACAGTTTTATATTTTTTTGGGTTTTTCTTGCAGGGGGCAATGAAAACGATTCATTGTAAAGGGCTCAACAGGAGCAACAAAACAAAAAAAAAGTATTTATTATTTGGGGCGTTTCGTACAAACTTGCATATGATAGTCAATAGCTCTGTTGATCAGAGTGATGCTTCTTTCTCCGTAGCAAATGAATCCATTGCAATGTACGCAGACGTGTTTTACTTCATGAAATCTCGTTTGAATATTTGGCACCATCTCCCTGCCCTCTGGTCCCGTTACTTCCGGTACAACAGATCTTCTGGCCATAATAGGGAGATTATCTAGGTCGTTACGAAACTGTGCAGCACTGTAGTTGTTAGGATGCCACCTAGTCATATGGCGATGCATTGTGTAGTTTCCGAAACTGTATTTTTTGTCGGTCCCTCTGGACAGTCTATCTTGACATATAAGGCAAGTTACGTATCTTGCATTTACTTTTTTCTGACCTTTGGGAATTTTAAAAAATTGCCAAATGAAGTTTTCTTTCCGGTGAGACGTCCTGGGCTCCTCAGGCAAAAAGTGCCTCTCTTCGTGCTCGTCGTCCTGTTCCTCTTCTTCCTCTTCTTGCTGAATTATAACTTGAGCAGGTGGTCCACTCTTCCTTGGATGTGGTGGAGGTGGTGGGGAAGCACCAGCTGAAGCTACTAAAGAAGCCATTGCTCACTGGTAACAAAGGGTCTGTCTCTCACAATGATGAAAGTCAGAGTGAGGAAAGAAGGAGGGATTTTCATCATTTGGGAAAAACAATAGTTCTCAACCAATGAAAAGTGTTCATTTTAGATTATATGACCTAGTCTTACATCATTAGGAAACCAAAAGTGAAATGAACCAATGAAAAGTGTTATTACCAAGTCACATGACCTGCTGTGTTTACGTTAAGCGCTTTGCAGGGCCTCCCGGTCTGCTTCCAGAAACCTGTGCTTTGCGACTCGGTAAGCGTACCATGGTCAGTGATGTCACTGACCATGTCATGAATGATGTAATATGTGACATCATCAGCAGTGGATTGCGGGTGCGCGATATATAGTTAGTGCAACTAACTATATATGGAATTTCAATGGTTTTGTGTGAGTAAAATAAGGTTTTCTAAATGCTAATTCCTAACTATATATGGTCTATAACCTATGGTTTTTTCAGTAAATATATATATATATATATATATATATATATATATATATATATGACACCACAGTCCTGCAACACCAACTCCTCAGCGAAGATCAGGTGTGGACCACAACGTGCAGTTCAAAAAAGTAATAATGTGCTATATATATACATATATATTCGAGCTCCACATGTACCAGCACGGTGCACTCGTAGATGGGTGCTGACAATGTGGGGGTGCTCCCGAATATCCAATTGTCGCTCCAAAATCCTCCTAACGTTATTAGGGAAGACATCACTCACAGGGGCAGGTTCCACTGTTTATTCATGAACCACAGGCACAGACGCATTTCGGCAACAGCCTTCATCGATGTTAGCCGAGAGACGCCAAAGACCATCAATTTAAACAACAGTGAACTTACACATCCGTGTGGCAAGGTAGAAAGAGGACTCTCCATATGGGACAGAGTAAAGCTAACCGCTAGTAGCGGTAGCGGTCTCGCCATCTTGGTCCTATTTTCTGATTAAATGTTGGTACAGCGAACAATATGAAAGAATACTGGTTTTGTATAATTCCACCGTGTATGGGTTTAAACCACATTCTATTCAAGACGGGCTCTTTAAGCAATAATTTTAATTATTACATTATACAGCGAAATCACTTTTTTAAAGAATACATGAAACTTTATTATGCTCTCAATGCCCGTCCAGAAACAAATTTCAATGCCCGCCATGAAACCTGCCGCTAAGCATAACGGTCAGGTTACCACCAACATCTTGCATCTCTCCCTGTATGGGCAACAGTACCTCTGTAACATTGCTCATCCTGCCCTCAATGGGCCTATCTTTGTGAAAATCAACATTTCAAAAGTACATCATTAGTGTTGCCACAGTGGAATAAAAATCATGATTAATCAAATGCATTGTGGATATAAGAAGCAGCCAAATATGTAATTTCATTTTCAGACTAAAGTTATCAAAACCTTGATACAATTAATCAGAAGATCATGATCTTAAAGAAAGAGATACATAGAACGACAAAGGAAAAAAGGAAAAAAGAAGAACAGAGAAAAGTGACACAAAGAAAGAAACAACAAAGGATGTGAAAGAGAAATTCTAAGTTATTCAGATAAAGTTTGGGTCGCAGGCTGATCCTTGTCCCCCTAGGATATTTAGGCTAGCGCTACCAGGAATAGAGGACGATGTCCTGGCCCTCCTCAATAGCTCTTTGGAAACAGGATTGGTTCCCACTATTTTTAAGAGGCACGTTTAATTCCCCTCCTGAAGAAGCCAGGGGCGGATGCAAAAAACTTGAAAATTATCAGGCCCATCTCCCAGCTGCCATTTCTATCAAAAATCTTGGATCAACATGTTCTTACATATCTCTCTAGTCACCTTGAAAACCACGAACTGCTAGAACGGAATCAAGCGGGGTTTAGGGCACATCATAGTACGGAGTTGGTGATGCTGTCCATTCTTGACGTTCCGAGATGCAGAGCAGACAAAAAGACCCCGGGCGCCCTGGTGCTGTTGGACCTCTCCGCAGCATTTGACACGGTGAATCATAGTCAATTGCTGGCACGGTTGGGGGGAGTTCGGCGTTCAGGGAACTGCTCACGCCTGGCTAACTTCTTTCCTACAAGATCGATCTCAGAGAGTGCAGTTGGCAGATCTGGTTTCAGCATCAGCCGGCATTTCGTGTGGAGTGCCGCAAGGATCGGCACTTTCACCTCTCCTTTTTAATGTGTACCTGCAGCCATTGATTGCGGCATTAAACCAGATGGAATGCCAAATCTATAATTATGCAGATCATCATCCAAATTGAGGACTCACCCGGTGCACATGCTAGAATGCAGAACATCTTGAAATACACGGTCAACTGGATGTCTGCTAATTCCTTGAAGATATATCCAGATAAAACTGAGGTGCTGCCAATTACCATCTCTGGTAGCCCTTGGAACGAGCTTTTCTGGCCGAAGGAATTAGGGCCATTTCCAGAACCAGCAGTGGATGTGAAAAGCCTGGGTATCCACATAGATGGCAAATTGACTATGATGAAGCAAGTGTCTTCAGTTGTTGGAACGTGTGTAGGCCTTTAAAGACAACTCCGGAAAATCTCTCATCTTTTGTCCCCAACAACATTGAGGCGTGCCGTATCAGCCATGATTCTGTCACGCTTAGACTATGGCAACTCACTGTACGATGGCCTACCCCAGCATCAATTGACTAGACTACAAACAGTCATGAGTGGTATTTAAAAAACCAAGGAGGACACATGCAACACCACTACTGCGTAAATTGCACTGGCTACCAATCAGACAAAGAGTAATGTTTAAAGGACTCTGTATCACGCACAAAGCCCTATATGGTAATGCGCCAAGTTACATTAAAGCACGTCTGGTCCCCTATATTCCCAGTAGGGCGCTCTGCTCAACTGATGCCACCCTTTTGGCACGCCCACGTTTCAGACTTGCTACCATGGGTGGGCGTGCATTCTTAAATGCGATTCCAGTAGCCTGGAACAACTTGCCAATACATTTGCGTAAAGAACCAAGCCTCCTTCCCTTTAGGAAGATGCTTAAAACGGTGCTCTTCCGGGAGACATGGGGTTCGATTTAAGGTCGCTTTGCTGCAGGAACATTCTGTGTGTATGTTTGGACAAGCGCTTAGAGACCCCTGGGTGATAAGACCCCTGGGTGATAATGCGCTATAAAAATCTAAATACATAAATAAATAAAATAAATGATGTGGCCCATATGACTAATGTTGCCACTATTTAGCCATCACCTAGATGTATTGCCAATTCTTCACTGCTTGTAGGAAGGTGGCTACCTGACTATGGTTACCCCAAATTTTTTGCCTTGTGTTTAGCTAGTTTTTGACTTAGTTGGCCTGGTCCCCTGCTAATCAGGGCCCCAGGCTATCTGCTCTCTCTGTAAAATGGATTCCCTGTACCCTAGGTACATACCATAATTGGAAATGGACTCCTTGTCTGCCCCTGTACCATGCACTATAGGTGCTCAGGGCATAGGTGCCACCAAGGCCTACAAGGGGCTGCAGCATATCTTTTGCCACCCCTGGCTGGTTCTTAAATTGACACAACTGGCTGATCACTCAGCTGGGGCAAGGTGGTGTAATCACCCCTTGCTTAGGTATAGTATACCTATATCTAAACCTATATCTGGACACATATAAACCTGTGAGCCACTCCTATGGAAGGCCTCATCAATCCTGGAGGCAGAGTGCAATGTGAGATGGAGCTCTAGCATGAGCTGAGCCTGTCTGCAGCCATCGGGAACAAATCCCTAAGCTGTTTCAGGATAATGCCATACCATATACTCTTAAGTGCATTATAATCCTCGCGGTTATATAGCAACTCTGGTTTGGCTTTATCAAAACATGTCGTGTAAGGTGTCATACGATTTGGAATACTATCCCCTCGCCAGTTCTGGCAACGGGGATAGCATTCCACCCCTCTAGAGGGGTAAGACATGTTACTTTACTTAAATGCGGTTAATTTCTAAAAGGGCCTCAGATCCACAAAACGGATGCTTCTGCCACAGACACGAGTCTGACCCCCTGAAGCTGACCGAAACTCAGCCCAAGGGGCCTGGACACAGGGTTTCCTGTCGCAGGGCGGTGTTACAACCCCCCAGACAGGAGATAGTGGATTGTAGCAGGGAGGTTTGAAAGAAACCAGACACTGCCTGGGGAGCACAAGGCTGCCCCTTGCATAATCCGGCCAAACCGGTTCTGGGGCACTCCAGCCCCCGTCCCAGCGTGGCCAGGATCAAAGGAAGGGGGTGTATCCACCCACTTCCTGGGTCCCACCCATAGGAGGGGACCTAGCAGGTAATCCAGCCCCCCAGATTCGAATAAGAGTGGGAGCAGTGCCAATGCACTTCAGATTATCCTGATGAAACATAAGAAACGAAACTCTGGACCCTTCGACATCCTACTCAACGTAGAAGACTGAAGAATCTCCCTTGTGGTCAAGGAGTGACCACCCTGTGCAAACAGGCACCATCCAGCCCTCGACGTCTACTTTGTTGCAGTTCCCGCCGGAACTCGAGCGACAGAGACCGACGAGATCAAGCTTGCCTGCCTTCTAACAGCCCGATCCACAGTCCCTGCAGAGCTGAGACCCGTGGAGGCGACCGGAAGCGTGGGGCACGCCATCTTGGAAAGACCACGAGATGTTGACCGTGCAGCCCACGAGTGACCCTCGAAGCTGTACAACGGGGTTTGAGAAGCCCCAACCCTGAGCCACTCTTGCACCGAAGTTCAGCCCCCTACACTCGACGAGTGCTGCGTGGGCCCCTTCTGCTTCTTTTGGCTCACCGCGTTGGCCAGTCCCTTGCCAGCTGGCTTGTGGCCCCTGTGCCGACGAAACTTGAAATACGACTTGTGATTCTGGTTGTTCCAGATTTGCACCAGCTCCCCTGAAAAGGAGCCCCCACTCTGACCCTCCTGGTCTGAGTGAGAAGCAATCTTCCAGTTCCGCATGGATTACTTTTGCCAAGTGTTGTTTGCTCCAATCTTGAAGCCGACAGCGCCGACGGCGAGAGCCTGCGTGGGACAGATCGTGACCTGCTCCTGGACTTCGTAGATGCCCCAGAGCCCACGTGACAGCGGAGAGAAGCTCCTCGACAACCACCTGATTGCGCCCGACATTGCCTGGTTCCGTCCTGGTTCCACCCTGGTCACTGCTGAGTGACCCAGACTCTGTCCCCTCTGCTTTCTTTTTTTTTTTTTTTTTTTTTTTTTTTTATTGTTTTCAGTGGCAGAGGTATACAATACAAGGATGAGGAAAACATTTTGAATTTAACATATTGGTACTCATTCACGTAGCGGTCAATACATTTTTGACGGAACCAAAGACGAGAAAATAAACCGGTAAAACATTGTTAAATTAAATCCAATTATCAATAGGAGACCATAATTTCCTAGCAAATGTCCTCTTTCTATGTCCTTTCAGTTTGTACACTGCTTTGTCCATTCTATACACATCTAGCAGCTTACCCAACCATTGTTCGAAAGATGGTGGGTCAACATCTAACCATCTTAAAGTAATACAAAAACGATAGATAGACATTCCGATAAACATAAAATATTCTTGGTCAGCTGATAGACTCTTGGATGGAAAATATAAACCAAAAATAATCACAGATGGACATAATTTGATATTAGTATTAAGCAAATTGGTCAAAAACTTTTCTATCCTATTAATATATACAATTAATTTAGAGCAGCTAAAGAACATGTGACAAGAATCTGCTGCTACAGTACCACATCGGCTGCAATTAATGCCTTTCGTAGCTTTCCATTTGGCCAATTTTGCCGGTGTGTAGTAAAGATCTAAACAGGCCATATAATGTTGGCTTTTGAGAGAGCTATTGATTAATATTTTATTGCTGATCTCAAACGCCCTTGCCAGATCTATCCCTTCTGTACCCAACTTCCTTTCCCATTTCTGTGTTTGTTGGTCAAGATCATCGTGCAGCCTATTGACCATTAGTTGATAAATTGTACCAATACGGCTATCCCTCCTACCACTCTCCATAACAGCATTAGACACCATTTCATCATTATATAAAAGGTTTTTTTTTCCCAAAAAACTACGGATTTGTAGATATTTAAAAAAATCCTTTCTAAGGAGGCCAAATATATCTTGAAGTTCAGAAAAAGACATCAAGGCCCCATTATGGTAGAGTTGCCCAATTGAGTGTATCTGTCCCAAACGAAATCGATTCGTGGGGATATCTTCAGGGATGTCGGATATTGGTATATTGCAGCAAATGGGTGAGTAAAAATTATATTTTGGAATAATCCGTAAAGCTTTATTAATTTGTCTCCAAACCAAAAAAGCAGAGAGAAAAACCTTAAATTTTGTTTTCTTGTAGTAGCTCTGTTCCATAAATATCAATAAGCATTGGCGTGCGTGAGTACCCAGAAGCATTTCATAGATGGAGGGTGAAGCAAAAATTTCATTAATATGATCATGAAATAATAAAACCTTAATTGTTTTAAGAGTTATAGCCCAATAATACATCCTAAAATTCGGAAATCCCAGCCCGCCACATCCTTGCGGTAGGGTACACCATTTTAGCGATCTCCTTGAACGACGATACCCCCATAGAAATCTGGACAGCATCCTATCTATTTTGTTAAAAAGAGACATAGAAAAAAATAAGGGAATGGTTCGAAACAAATAAAGAAATTTTGGAAAAATCAACATCTTAATAACATTGGTCCGTCCAAATAACGATAAATGTAAATTATTTATTCTTTCTAAGGTTCTGTTAGTGGATATGAGTAATGGATCCACATTGAGTCCAACAATGTCATCTATTTTCGATGATATAGTTACACCGAGATATGTGGCGGTGTCATTAATAGGAATATCGGTAGGTATACCAGTTTTAGAGTGTATAATTTGGGTTTTTGAGATGTTTAATTTGTATCCGGATAGCTTGCCAAATTCGCTTGCAATTTCTATTATTTTAGGTAATGCAGAGGAGAGATCAGAGGTTACAATGGCCACGTCGTCCGCGTAAGCTAGTACTTTATGGTCTATCTCATAGAGACGAACATGTGGAATGCCAGGTTCTATAATTAGTCTATTCAAATAAGGTTCTAAATAAAGTGCAAATAAAAGTGGAGAGCAAGGGCATCCTTGCCTGGTCCCCCTGGTGATCGAGAATGGGTTAGAAATATCCGTACCTAGTCTTATTACACCCTGTGCGTTAAAGTAAAGTGATTGTATAGCTTTAATGAATTGTGGTGGGAAACCCTTCCATTTTAGCACAGACCAAAGGAACCCCCAGTCGACTCTGTCAAACGCCTTTTCAGCATCAAGCAGAATAACTCCGGCTGGGGATTCCTTTGCCTGAGCCCAATCCAGCAATGCAATAACCCTTTTCACATGATCTGTAGTGTCCCTGTGCTTAATAAACCCATGTTGAATATTAGAAACTAAACCCGGCATAACGTCGTTTAATCTATTTGCAAGAATTTTAGAGTAGATCTTGCTGTCGGCTGTAATCAGAGAAATAGGACGATACGAGCCTAATTCTTTTGGATCTTTGTTCTTTTTAACAAATACAACTATAGTAGCTGTAGACCAGGAATCAGGAGCTTTGTCTTGAAACGCTACATTAAAAATTTTGATCAGCTCTGGTTTCAGCAAGAATCTAAATGTCCGATAAAATTCGAGAGGAATCTGATCAGGCCCCATGGCTTTACCAGCTGCAAGACTCGTGATAGCCCTTTCAATCTCTTCCCAGCTTATTGGGCTAGTAAATAGATCTATATCATCTATACACAAGGAAGGTTGATTAATAACTTGAAAATAGTCTATAGGATCAAGAGTCTTGTCAATTTCGTTATTAGAGTCATTATACAGCATCTTATAGAAGCCCTGAAATGCCGCTAATATTCCTTCCCTGCTTTCGCAGAGAATCCCATTTGTATCTTTAACGCACTGTATTTCGTTATAAGATGATTTTTGTCGTAAGCGCTGGGCTAAGATTTTTCCCGTACGTTCACTCAATTCGTAGCGTTCCGATTTATATTGTTTAAATTTTGCCGCTACTTCTTCAGCAATATGTGTGCGAAGACCAGAGCGTTCAATGGTTAGTCGCCTTTGTACATCCTCTATATTAGCCTTATTTTTGCATGCGATAGATAAATCAAACTCGATCTGCCTAATCTTATTTAGTTTATCCCTGAAGTCTGTTTGATTTTTTTTCCTCTTATAATTTGCAAAACTAATAGTCTCGCCCCGTATAATAGATTTAAAAGAATCCCAGACTACTTGTGGGGAAGCAGTGTCGTTATTAATCAAAAAATAATCTTTAATAATATTGACCATATTTTGAAGATAATCTTCATCTAACAATAAATTTCTTTGAAATGACCAGGGTCTAGTAAGGTTTTGACAGTCGACAGAAAATTGTATCTCAACCATTATTGGGTTATGGTCTGAGATGACTTGTGGTAATATCTCAATATGAATTTTTTCTAAAAAAACTAAGGATACAAAAAAATAGTCTAAACGGGCAAATTTTTGATGAGGAGTAGAGAAAAAAGTATATCCGGGGTCATTATAATAGAATTTATTCCAGACATCAGTTAGCCCATTGCTAAGTATTAAGTTTCTGAGAGCTTTATAAGTTTTAACCTTTCGGCCCATGTATCTCTTCGCTAATCGAATATTCCAACTAGCTGACATATGTATATTTAAATCTCCACAAACTATAATTGGTTGAGTCCAAGTTGACAGCTCTGTATTCATAGTATTAAACAAGTCAGCATCATCTAAATTAGGGCCGTAGATGCAACATAGAGTAAATTTACAGCTTCCAATTTTTAGCTCGGCCAATCCCCATCTGCCCCATTTATCGGAGAGTGTTTTTGTGCAATTCCCTACTCCTTTTTCGCATGCAAATTGCTACGCCTCTTTTAATACCCATTTGTTTAGAGGTAATCAAAACTTCCAGTCCCAAATTATTCAAAAGAGAACGTTTGTCCCATGAAATATGGGTTTCCTGTATACATAGCAGATCGATATTCAGTACCTGAAGCATTGTTCGAAACATAGCAATCTTCTTGACATCATTAAGACCATTAATATTAATAGTGCATATTTTCACCTTTTTATACATGACGGAAATGAAAAAAAAAGAAATTTATCGACCAACATCACAAATATTTGTTCCTCAATGATATCATTTAAACACCTTGTAATCATCCCTGCGTTGAACACCTCTGCCTTACACCCCCGCCACCACCCCTTGCCCTTACCCACCCCCGCCCTTAATCCCCGAACCCCTCCCCCCACCCTCCCCACTACATGAGGCACAGGAACTATCAGTTCCTGAAGCGTATGGATGCCGTGTCCCTAACCCATGGCGCCCTTACTAAGGAAAGAAGAAAAGAGAGGGAGAAAGAAAAAAAAAAAGGAAAAAAGAAGAGACAAACTGAGAAAGAAGTACAGGATATACAGAGAGGCAAAAAAAAAGCAAGAGAAAGAATATGTAGATAACGGATATAATAGTCCTGTGTTTGAATAATTATTAAACAATATAATTACGCCCAGATTCTAAATTTGTCCTATTATACATTGCAGTCCTTCTCATTTATTCAAAGAGAGTCCAGATACTCTTTAGCTTTGATAGTAGAAATAAAGTATTTTGTTTGGCCCTTATATACTGTCTTTAGTTTTGCAGGGCCCTGCAAAAATACTGCTACTTCCTTCTTTTGAAAATCAGGAATTAGTTGTTTCAGTTGCCATCGTTGAGCGACAGTCGCTTGACAGTAGTCTGGTCTCACAAAAAACTGACAGCCTAGCCCATCCGCTTTCTTATCTGGTCTGGCTTTTCCAAATATCAATTCACGGGCAAGGAAATTATTGAATGACACCAGGATGGCCCTGGGATAATTTTCCTGACCTTGTCGTGGTTTCCTTGTTGTAAATGGGAACCTGTGCGCTCGTTGTATTTCCCGAGCCCAATCCCAGTCAGTAACTTCTGGAAAGGCATCATTCAATAAGTTGATAATAAACTTCCTCGGGTCTCCTCCTTCTTTGTTTTCAGGAATCCCCAAAAAACGCAGGTTACATCTCCGGGCCTGATTTTCCAAGCTAGCTAATTTGTCGGATAGGTCATCCTTTTGTACTTTGAAGTCTCCCACTTCTTGTCTTTGGGCCAAACATTCTTCTTCAAGTACAGCTATCCTGGCTTCTGCTTCGGTGACCCTGTCAGCGGTCTCTGAGCATAATTTAATTGCACGTCTCACTACATTTTTTACTTTAGCACATGTCATTTGCGTGCGATGATTCTCAGCCTTACTCTCCGCTCTATGGCACATCATGGTGTCGAATATTGTTTTCAGCGTAATCTCATCATTATTCTCCTGCTGTGCACTAGGGTCCTGAGTAGCGTTGTAATTCAGCCCCAAGGTGTCATGGGCGGCTGAAGCAATAGATTTAGAAGATGGGCGATTCAGGTTACTAATCGTGTTATTTGGTGAATTAGAAGTGACCCCTTGGCTCGTTGTACAAGACGGTCTCTTTGTTCTCCGCTTCTTTTTTATGATGGTGGCCGCGTTGATATTATCAGGGCTCATGCTAGTCTCACTCACAGAGGACAGACTCTCACCACTAAGATCTGCCCAATCTTTATTCGCTTCATCGGATGAGAGTTCTGATAGTGAGTAAAAAGTTTCAGGGAGATCTTGATTATGTTGCTGAGCACTAGTTTCTTTCACCGTACGTGTTTCACTAGGGGCTTCATTCAATAGTAATGCCAACGATGGAAGAGAGCATGCTCTGTTAATAATAGCGCCACCCAGAGTTGGAACTACAGGTCCCATAACACCCCTCCTTAATGAATCGAGCGATAACTGAGTAGTGGCCACAGTGGCAGAATTATTAGAATTGTCTTGATTATCACCGCTTACTGGTAATTGACTAGTGGGTTGTACTGCAGTTATGTCAACTAAATCAGTATTTCGGTTATCAGTGTCAGTTACTTTCTTTCTCGCAGCATGCTTTTCAAACAGGTCTGGTAGAGTTTGCAATGCTGGGCTTTTTATGCCAATAGATTCATTAGATTTAGCAGTAGCCCCTTTATTAGGATTCTTACCCTGTTTGGTGATGATTTTTTTTCCAGCGATCAGCGGTGTTGCCTCTGCCATCTCAATCTTCTCGCTCTCTTGCACCACGTTACTCAATTCGGACGCAAGGCCAGTTTTCCTATTACTGCGTGTGGTAATAGAGGGTGGAAGCGGTGTCCTCTTTTTCTTCCGTGAGCCACCTCTGCCAGGAAAAACGTTACTCTGTGCCCAGCACAAACAAAGTGTAGCACGCCACAGCGGAGACCGCCGATTAAACTCAAAAAAATTCAGCAACATTCGTAACTCCGCCTGATGCAGGGATAGTTTGTAGCAGATTATAATAGATTAATGTTGCTACGTGCTGAAGCAACACGATATAATTATTTCTTTCCCTGTTTCTCCGTGATTATATGAGTTTCATATAATTTACTCAAACCAGGCTCCAATGGGATCGGCGTCTATCAGGCATTTTCCCCTCTGCTAGAGCCCACTCGGAAATGGTCAACGCCTTTCTACCAGCCGGGAGCAATCGAATCCAGCCCTCCGGTTAGGAAGTGAAAAAAAAGAGGCCGCTTTCAGACACCAGAGAGCTCCATTCTCCGTCTTCCGTCTTCAAGGAGCCCAGCCTGATATGGTGAAAAGTGAAGTAAAACGGAAAGCCGCTTTCATGCACCAAAAGCACTCGTTCTCCGTTTCCGTCTTTTCCAAGCAGCCCAGCCCAGCCCGGCACAGGCAGCGCGACCCCAGCCACAGCGGTGATAACGATTCCAGCAACTGGCCGGCACTGTTCAATGGTTTTGCCAGGTAGGATGCGCCCGTTAAACTTCCATTATTCGTAACGTCAATCGGCCAGATTCTCTCCTTCTTCTCCTTCTCTTTCAGCGAAAAAAACGATAGAACGCCAAGAGCGAGGGAGCAAGCTGACTACACAGCCTCCCGCACGGCAGCCATCTTGCCTCCAAGTTGTCCCCTCTGCTTTCAGGTACTTTTCGACTCGAGTCCACCCTTGGACTCCACCGGACACTTTTCCTTCACCTCGCCTGCAGCCCTTTCAGCTCCAAGCACCAAGAACCTGCGTGACGAAACCCGACTCAAATTCGACCCTGTGCACCCACTTCCTGTGGGTGAGGTAACATTGCAACGCCGGTGTTCCCACACTGGTACACACCTCTAGGGTCTGTGTCTTAAGTTTTGTTCCTCTAGGTTCAGCGGAAGTGTCCTTAAACTCTAACTTTGTAACTTTTACGCACCATTGGTTAACATTGATGCATGCGTGCACTTTCTGCACTGCACCCGAATCCCGCGGGCTTTTCCCGACTTCAGCATTACTTGTCCCGACTGCTCCCAGCGATTCCCTAGGCCCTAGGCCTAACCACTGATCGAATGGTCTCTCTTATACCATTTTTTTAGTATATGGTTTGAGTGGCCCCTTGGCCTCATCCAAAATTGTGCAACTTTGTGCTTTTGATTTAACGCTTGTGCCCCTTTATTCATAAAGAATACTGGGGATTGTTTTAGTAATAAATACATATATTTTTATAATATATACTTGTGTGGTGTCCTTTCATTTGATATTACAGGATTGTATGTGGTAAAACAGCTCGCTTAACACGACCTCTTAAGTTAAGCCTTTAGGCTGCTTAGTCCATGCTACCCCTAGGATAGCTTGTCTAATAAGGTTGACTTACAACCAGACACCATAAGGGATTGTTTGGACTGATACAAGGTGGTTCCAGAATTGGAAACATATATCAGGCCAACTTCTCACACTGCTATTGAGCTCAAGGGGGGTATGGGTCTGAAGGTCAATAATGTAATGGGATTCTAGCCGTCTTAACCTTTTGACTCTGTCTCCTCCCCGTGGATTGACCCATACATGGTCAATACAGTAGTAGCTAAGGAGATCCCTGTTGCGTTGATGTTCTTTATTAAAATGTCGTTCAACAGAATAAGTTTCATCTCCATTTGCTATTGCCCTCATATGTTCCAAAATCCAGATTTTAGCCGGATGAATTGTGCTGCCTATATATCTTAGGCCACATGGACAATTTAGACAATAAACTGTGTAGGGGTGGTACATGTGAGAAATGTTCTTATTCTTTTGGGGCTGTCTACTGCCGGAATGTTATAGGACAGAACCCTCTTGCTGCCTTTGCACGCTTTGCATTTCCCACATGGAAATAACCCATTTAATGGGCCCAGTACTGATTGTTTAGCCCCAATATTATGATGGCGCTGAACCAGATTATTTCTGAGTGATCTAGCATTCCTAAAGGTCTCTAAAAGATTGGGTGGAAGATCATTCCCTATCACTGTATTTGATTGGAGGGTATGCCAGTTATTTCATAGGATCATCTTGAGGGCCCAAGCATTTGCTGAGTAAGTAGTTAATATTTGAAATTTGTACTCCTCCTTAGAGGATTTGTTGATGTTATTACTACTTTCTTGCAACAAATCTCCTCTTTTTAAGGAATTTGCTTGTTTAAGTGCTTGATCTAAGACAGTATGGCTATAGCCTCTCACGCTAAAGCGTTGTATACTGTCATTAGCTACCAGTTGGAATTCTAGGTCATTGGAACAATTTCTTTTAAGTCTTAACAGTTCCCCATAGGGGATACTGTTAATTAAATTTGTTGGACGGCTACTGGATGCGTGCAGGGTAGCATTCCCTGTCATAGATTTCCTATGCAACCTGGTGCATAATTCCCCTCTCCCCACATAGACAGTGAGGTCCAGATAGTTTACGGATAATGAACACACTTCCCCTGTGAATTTTCAGTTAACCTCATTAGAGTTTAATTCTTCTATGTATGTTTCTGCTGTCTCGGGTGACCCTCTCCAGACAATAAACAGGTCATCGATATATCGATGCCATGTGACACTCCTGCCTGTCCATGATTGCATTTGGCCCAGGCCACCTGCTCCTCCCACCAGCCCACGAATAAATTTGCGTAACTGGGAGCGAAGCAGGTGCCCATGGCCTCTCCCGAGACCTGCCTATGCAACTGATTCTGAAAGAGAAATATATTGTTGTTAAGACAAAATTCAATGAAATTCAACAGTAGCACATTATGTTCCAAGAATCTGAGAGGACGATTATCCAAATAGTAATTTACCGCCCTCAGACCATCAATATGGGTGATACAAGTATAGAGACTCGTGATGTCAAGCACTATCATAACCAACACCTTTTCCCATTGTAATGATTCCAAATGTCCCAAGAAGAGCTTAGTGTCTTTAATGTAGGATTTAAGTTCTCGTACATGTTGTGTCAAGAAGAAATCAATATATATGGATATGTGTTCTGTCAGACTCCCCTGGGATGCCACTATGGGTCTGCCCAGTGGATTCAGTAGATCTTTATGAATTTTCAGGAGGTGGTAAAATGTAGGAATTGTTGGATTCAGACATCTGAGAAATAAATATTCCTCCAACTCAAGCATGTCTTTCTTATGCCAATCCGACTCTCCATATAGGACAGACCACTAGTGGCAAACCGCTAGTGGCGGTCCTACCAGCTTGGTCCTATTTCCTGATTAAATGTTGGTACTCGAACAATATGAAACTATACTGGTTTCGTATAATTCAACCCCTCTATGGGTTTAAACCACATTCTACTCAAGACGGGCTATAAGCAATAATATTAATAATTATACAGCCTAATCGCTTTTTCAAGGAATACATGAAAAATTATTATGCTCTCAATGCCCGTCCAGAAACAAATGTCAATGCCCGCCGTGTAACGTGCCACTAAGCATAATGGTCAGGTTACCACCAACATCATATCAAGAAATAGGACCAAGATGTGTAACTGGTTCCTGAGTCCTGAATGGCAGCGACCTAACTTCGTGGCAGTGACCACAGCACCAGACTCCCTTCAATCAGTGAAGGATATTTGCATATGGAAGGCCAGCGACACGTGGTGCCACTGAACCTGTACTACACAGGCCGGTGGGGCCACCAACGTATGCACATGGCTATGGGCCCTTGCTCACCGCTACCTCTGACCTACACTGTGGAAGACAGTCGACACATGGTGCCACTAACCGTCTTCAACACAAACCGATCCCACATGTGTAACTGTGTCCTGAGTCCTGAATCGCACTGACCCCAAGTCCGTGGCAGCCACCACAGCACCTCACTCCCTTCGATTAGGGAGTAGTATTTACAGATTGAAGTCTGCCGATAAGTGGTTCCACGGAACATGCACTACGGAGGCCGGTGGGGCCACCAACGTATGCACATGGCTGTGGGCCCTTCCTCATCGCTACCTCTGGCCTACACTACAGTCAGCATGCCTCACAATTCAGATACAGTCCCAACTCCACATGACGCAGCCCAGTAGGCAAGACACATTGCTCCCAGTCCGACCCGTCCACATCAAGCATCATCACAGGCTCATAAAGTCTCAATTCTTCTTGTACCACTGTCGCAGGCGTACTTGCTGTTGGTGTGCAGGTCGGTGGTCTAGTTCTCAACATCTCACGGCCACTCCCTGAGGGCAGGTTTGCACACACATATCCCGGGGAAAATATTTAAAGGCCCAACGGAATTCAATCCCCAAACTGACTTGTACATAACAAACAGAAACCGTTGGTCTGGAACAAGAACAAATCTACTTAAACAGCAAGAAACTAAATTTGTGATGGTCAAAAAGTTCCCTACAAGAAGGACAAAGTCCCATCAACCCACCGAAGTGGTATGTATCATCATCTGGGATGTCCTATCAACTGCAAGGCTTAACGCAGTCCTAGGCTACAATCTTCCCAATACGTGGAAAGGAGCTACCATGAGTGACTCAAAATTACAAACCACTAGGATCCTCTATGTGATTAAACAAAAGTTGTAATTTTAAGTGGGAAATTATGGAAGTTGCAGTGCAAGTGAGTAAAGCTGTGAAAAAGTGAATCTTAAAATTGACTATCAGGGCACTCAACAATTTTAATAAGCGCTGTCCTGATGTCAATAATAAAAACAGTGCGAATACAGTTTTAACAAAATAACTGTAGGAGGTCAATACAAATGACAGGTCAGGACCATTTAGGACTCAGCGACATCTGTCAGATCCGCGAAGAAGCTGTTGTGGTCTCCGACATTCAGGACTCAGCGACATCTGTAAGATCCGTGCAGAATCTGATGTGGTTTCCGCCATTCATGACTCAGGACTCAGCAACACATCTGAGATCGGCGCGGTTTTGATGGGCAAGTGGAGTCCGCCCACTGCTGCACACGCCACTGGCACCCGGTAATTATTGGCTCATGGATGCGCAGAGGCGACAATCTCTTTCTCTCTCTCTCTCTCGCTCTCTCTCTCTCTCTCTCTCTCTCTCTCTCACTTCCCTCTCTTCTCTCTCTCTATCTCTCTCACTCTCTTTATTCCATTCCTTCGATCTCTCTCTCCCTTCTCCCTGTCTCACTCCCTTTCTTTCCTTCCCTCTCTTTTTCTTTCTGACTTGTTTTTCCTTCTCTGTTTCTCTCTCTATAAGTTATTTGATATGCGCATTACACACATCCTTATTTTGTGCTTTATTTTCCAGGCTCTGTCGTCGACATCCATGGTCCCCACAGGAGTCTTCCACCTTGTTGTTTTCTATTATGTTTGTTAAATTGTGTTTATTGGTTTATTTTTTATACATGTATATATTAATAAAAAAATTAAATGCGAAAACTGTTTATGGTTTATATATGTTTATAAAAAAATAAAGTTTGACAAAAAAAATTATTAACCTTTTCGGTTGTTTTCTTAACTGCTGTGTGACTCTTGTTCTTATTACTGTTATTTGCTGGTATCCACCATGGTGTTACATTTTGGAGAACTTATCGCGGGAATACTGGTGATCTCTGCAGTTTGCACCAATTTTTGAATACTGTGTTAGATTTATCTCAACTTTAGTTGCATTAAAGTGCTGATAATGAAATGCAGAGTAGCCGTGCCTGTGCAAAAAGTCATGAGGTGCACCTTTGCCATTTATTCTAAATACTAAAATCCTGTATTGAATTGCACTGAGGTAGTGCCTGCACTTACAATGTACACACAAAATCAATGAAAAAATCTAATTGTATTTATAGTGATTAGGAATAGTGCGTCAGGTGCTGGATCTTGACAGGATACACTACCCAGTTCGTATATTGTTCTGCACACGAAAAAATTACATCACAACTTTTTACGCATGCACCCTCCTGCAAGCACAACACACGTGTGCTGGTCCGGCGTACACAGATCAGCACAATGGTGTGCCTATCCGGCAAAGGAAACTGGGTGTCTCAGACATGTCCGTGTGCAGGTAGTGCGGTAAGTGTTTCTCTGTGTTCTGGTGTGGCCTGCCACCCGGGCCGCAGCAGACGATGTTGTAAAGTGGCATACACCACCACCAAGCGGCACTCTCATGGTGTAGTTCGAATGCCGCAGGACATGCCGGAATAGGCATTACAATGCTGTGCCGTACGAGTGCATGGGATACAACAGCTCACCGTACAAAGGTGTGAGTGCTCGTAGGAGGGAGGAGCAGCTGTTTGGCAACGTAACACACAGTGACCCACCCATGTGCCACGTGCTAGGCATCTCATCCATGATGACCACGGTCCCAGACATCCCACAACAGCCACGACTGACCTTTGTACCCATCCTGTATGAATGCAGCATGGTTTTCACTTCTATGCTCGTTCAGTGGTGTGATGTTGCCGGATTGTGTGACTTATGCTCCTAGTTGGTGTGTTTCATTTTGGCCATTATTTGTCTATACTTGTGCTGTACTTTATTGTACATGTGTGCCATTGTGCCCATCTCTCCCCGCCCCCCACTACCTTCTTATTCCTCTTCCTGGTGCTGTAATTTCTATAATTGTGTTCCTCCACACATAAATACATGTAAAGAACAAATTAGAATACTTCCTTGATTCTTTTACGTTTCAAAACTTCTCTCTATTATTTTCTTTTTAATTTTCCATATAAACAGTTTTTTTCCATATTCAAAGACACAACGAAGTCAGAAATGCAACGTATCAACACATTTTCTAGAACATTCTACAACACATGCAGGTTAAAAGTTCATATATTTTTTTAAACCTAACGATATTTTTATGCAACATTTTCTCGAACATTAAACGGCACGTGCAGGTTAAAAGCTCACGATTGTTTTAAGCTTGAACAGTGCCTTCCAAATGCAAGTAGCAGGTGTGGTTGAATTGAGCAAATGTTATCCTATAATATGTACTCCACGCTCAAACTGCTGTTTCTTAACCAATCACAAAGATGCTTTTCCCCAAAACAAATGTGCACCCTACGTTTAAAAAACAATGCTTTTTATCTCCCAATCAGGTATCGTTTTGTACGTGAAAAAAACTAGTTCCCCATCTTTAAACATATCTCTTATTCTATGAAGGAACTGCATGAGCTACAGACATCTTTCCATACCTTCCAGCCATACCTTCAAAATGCTAGTGTGAATCGTAGGACATAGCTATGTTTTCTGGTGCAAGAGGTATGCAGAACAGAGACGTATTGACTTAGACCTAGGTTTACAAAATGTGGACATTAAATGGTATGCACAGAGAGGATTGAAGTGGCACCAATTGTTGACTTTGGTTGAAACCTGTTTGCATCTCCAACACCCTGACCTCATGATTGTCCACTGTGGTGGAAACGACCTAGGCACATTGACTGGGGTAGGTTTGGAAATGCTTATGAAGGACACCTTTGGACAATTGATGTACTTTTGCCTCAAACTGTCTTTGTATATTCCAATATATGCCAAAGGAAGAAGTGGAAATGGTCAAAACAATTTTGTTCTCAGATTGAAAAATCTAGGAAGAAAGTCAACAAAGCTGGGGGCGCTAGAGGGCGCACTGCTGAATGGCCGCACCTGCGTGAGGCTCCAGCAGCCTGGCATACCTATCCGGTCATTTATCCTCCTTTCCCTGCTCCCACCCGCCCGAAAATCCCCACGGGGGCACGGCTGAAGCCACTGCACACTCGGTGCAACTTTGGTGACTCTACCCCCTCGGAGTCCGGAGTTACAGCCTGCGGAGCCCCCCGGCTGACAAGTGACTAGACGCGGCGGAGCTAACAGACGGCTCCGGGATCTACGCGGACCCGAGGCTCGCCACGAGGCAAGTGGGCCTCTAGAGCACAGCGAGAGGTGCGGCCTGTACCAGCGGTGGGGCCGGGCTCTGGTGCCCACTTTGGAGGTACGTGCAGAGCGCATTACTTGCGCAACGGGGGCGAAGGAGGTGCGGTGCCCCCGCCGGTTTCGCTACACTGAGAGCCCCACCGCTGCGGTGATAGGAGAAATCTACTGGCGCCATATTGGACTGGCGGCGCCCGCCTACGGAGAGCCTGGGGCTTCTGGCGACCTGGCCATAGACGGTGCCCTTCACAGCCTGTGGCCCTGATTCCTGCTGTGATACTGCTGAGCTGGAGACCCCTACAACTTAATACTCCTGGCTGGGACCTCGAGGCGCTGCGACTTTAGCTGGTCTTCTCGCACCTGTCCCTTGGGGACCGATCCTTTGCTGATCTATCCGCTCTTTCACAGAGGGCCTCTCTCCATACCTCCCCTGCGCTTCCCCCGCTGCTTGACGCCTCGCTTGCTGCGGATACGCCACTACACGACAATTAGTGGTGTGGAGATACTAACTCCTTCACTCACGTCTCTCAGTCTGCGGTGCAGAAGCTTCATATTCCACGTTGTCGACATGGGGAAGCCGGACAGTCGCCAACCCAGGCTGCAGTTTGAGCCTGCGTCGCAGAAGAAGACGTCGCGACACACAGGAGACGCGATACAGCCCCGGAGCCCGGTCACGGAGGCCTCGACATCGGCCCCACCGACCCCAGATATAGCCACCATACTGCAGGAGATGCGCCAGGGCTTTGCAACGGTGGTTGACAAAGTGGATGGTCTCTCATCTCGAATGGACGGGATAGTCCAAAAGATGGATGTGCATGAGGAGCGCATCACTGAGGTGGAGCGCAGAATTTCAGACAATGATGACACCACCGCGGCACATGACTCCCGCCTTGCTAGAATGGACAATGTGTTGAGAGTGATTGCCGCCAAGAATGAGGAGTTGGAGGCTAGAAGTCGGCGGAACAACATTCGCGTCACGGGCATTCCGGAGTCGACCAACACGGAGAGGATGGAGTTGTATATAGAGAGACTGCTTACGGCGGCAGTGGGGGCAGAAGCTCTTTCGAATCAATTTATAGTGGAACGTGCCCATCGCTCTCTTGGACCCCAGCCCAAACCTGGTGCCCCGCCGCGACCCATAATAGCACGCCTGCTCAACTACCGGGATCGTGATGCGGCCCTCCGGGCAGCCCGAGCGAACCAGAATCTAACATATGATGGTGTGCCTTTCTCCATTTACCCTGACTTTACCCCAGTGGTTCAGGAGCAACGGCGGAAATTCCTTGCGGTCAAGAGGAAACTTCGGGACCTGAACATCGACTATGCTCTCTTATACCCGGCCAAGCTGCGGGTCACCCACCAAGGTACACAGCAATTCTTTCTCAACCCACAGCAAGTCGAGGACTACCTTAAGACTTTGCCTAGACGACACAGGAAACCTGCGGATGCTGAGGACTTGCATGCATCTGATCCCGAATAATCACTGGCCGGCTCCCTATGGTGCTTGATCCTGTGCACAACTGGGTCATCCTCGCTCCCCTCTTCGCAAGGGGGGTCTCAACCTGCTCTGCGGTGGCGGCGGATGCCCCCGGGGTGCCATGGACGGGTGATGGACTGCAGGTGGTAATGTATGCCGGGCACCCGCCCCCCTTACTTCCTCTCTGCTCCGGATGGAGGCCCCACGGGTGGACTTGTACGGAGTGGGAGGACTGGGGGTGGTGTAACGTGCGCCTCGGATGACCCCTACTGGGTGTTCCCCAATGACATTGACTTTGGTTCTTACTTGTTTATTGTTTCCTAGCATCGTTTTGCTACGTGGGTCGGGGGTGGGCCTGGGGCACTGGCGAGTTGGGGATGCTTCAGTGGGTGGGGGGTGGTGGATGGTTTATCTGATGGTGTGGATGTGTACTGAGCGTGATATGGCTCCCTTTAGAAGAGCCGGAATGTTTTGCTGTATCTGGTTGACTACTGTGCAATGTTTTTCTTTCTTTGGGTTGGGTCCTTTTGTTGGGGCTCCTGGAGGGGCGGTGGGTAGGGGGGTATGTCTAGATTTCTGTTGGGGTTTTGGTTATAACATGTGCATGTTGGGGTTTGAACTCACCTCTCTGCCCTGTGGAGGGCTCCTTATTGGGGGCTGGGAGACATGGGGGCGGGATGGTTGTGTTGTGCGTTGTCTGTGGTTAAGACATGTCACAGGTGGTGGGGGCGCTCCTTCAGTGCTCCGCTCCCTGATCCTTCTGCGTGTCACTGGGCCGATTCGCCTGGGTGATGGCCTGTTTATTGTTCATGGAGACCTGACCGTTTTACTTGCCTTAATCCTGTATTCATTGTTTCGCACTTCTACATGGGGGACACACGTTTGAATGTGATTACTTGGAATGTGAGGGGGCTGGGAGACCATAGGAAGAGACGACAAGTATTAAGTTACCTTGATCGCCATAACATCCACATTGCTTTCCTGCAGGAAACGCACTTTGCACCCCACAGGTCACACTCCTTTGGAAGTAGATGGGCCTCCCACAGGGTCTTCGCTAATTACTCCTCATATGCACGAGGTACGGCCATTCTGGTTAAGAAGTCTGCACCGTTTCGGCTTGCTGGATCCATGGCTGACCCCCAGGGGCGGTATTGTTTATTATGGGGCAGACTGGGGCACATGACGGTGACGATAGCATTCCACCCCTCTAGAGGGGTAAGACATGTTACTTTACTTAAATGCGGTTAATTTCTAAAAGGGCCTCAGATCCACAAAACGGATGCTTCTGCCACAGACACGAGTCTGACCCCCTGAAGCTGACCGAAACTCAGCCCAAGGGGCCTGGACACAGGGTTTCCTGTCGCAGGGCGGTGTTACAACCCCCCAGACAGGAGATAGTGGATTGTAGCAGGGAGGTTTGAAAGAAACCAGACACTGCCTGGGGAGCACAAGGCTGCCCCTTGCATAATCCGGCCAAACCGGTTCTGGGGCACTCCAGCCCCCATCCCAGCGTGGCCAGGATCAAAGGAAGGGGGTGTATCCACCCACTTCCTGGGTCCCACCCATAGGAGGGGACCTAGCAGGTAATCCAGCCCCCCAGATTCGAATAAGAGTGGGAGCAGTGCCAATGCACTTCAGATTATCCTGATGAAACATAAGAAACGAAACTCTGGACCCTTCGACATCCTACTCAACGTAGAAGACTGAAGAATCTCCCTTGTGGTCAAGGAGTGACCACCCTGTGCAAACAGGCACCATCCAGCCCTCGACGTCTACTTTGTTGCAGTTCCCGCCGGAACTCGAGCGACAGAGACCGACGAGATCAAGCTTGCCTGCCTTCTAACAGCCCGATCCACAGTCCCTGCAGAGCTGAGACCCGTGGAGGCGACCGGAAGCGTGGGGCACGCCATCTTGGAAAGACCACGAGACGTTGACCGTGCAGCCCACGAGTGACCCTCGAAGCTGTACAACGGGGTTTGAGAAGCCCCAACCCTGAGCCACTCTTGCACCGAAGTTCAGCCCCCTACACTCGACGAGTGCTGCGTGGGCCCCTTCTGCTTCTTTTGGCTCACCGCGTTGGCCAGTCCCTTGCCAGCTGGCTTGTGGCCCCTGTGCCGACGAAACTTGAAATACGACTTGTGATTCTGGTTGTTCCAGATTTGCACCAGCTCCCCTGAAAAGGAGCCCCCACTCTGACCCTCCTGGTCTGAGTGAGAAGCAATCTTCCAGTTCCGCATGGATTACTTTTGCCAAGTGTTGTTTGCTCCAATCTTGAAGCCGACAGCGCCGACGGCGAGAGCCTGTGTGGGACAGATCGTGACCTGCTCCTGGACTTCGTAGATGCCCCAGAGCCCACGTGACAGCGGAGAGAAGCTCCTCGACAACCACCTGATTGCGCCCGACATTGCCTGGTTCCGTCCTGGTTCCACCCTGGTCACTGCTGAGTGACCCAGACTCTGTCCCCTCTGCTTTCAGGTAGTTTTCGACTCGAGTCCACCCTTGGACTCCACCGGACACTTTTCCTTCACCTCACCTGCAGCCCTTTCAGCTCCAAGCACCAAGAACCTGCGTGACGAAACCCGACTCAACTTCGACCCTGTGCACCCACTTCCTGTGGGTGAGGTAACATTGCAACGCCGGTGTTCCCACACTGGTACACACCTCTAGGGTCTGTGTCTTAAGTTTTGTTCCTCTAGGTTCAGCGGAAGTGTCCTTAAACTCTAACTTTGTAACTTTTACGCACCATTGGTTAACATTGATGCATGCGTGCACTTTCTGCACTGCACCCGAATCCCGCGGGCTTTTCCCGACTTCAGCATTACTTGTCCCGACTGCTCCCAGCGATTCCCTAGGCCCTAGGCCTAACCACTGATCGAATGGTCTCTCTTATACCATTTTTTTAGTATATGGTTTGAGTGGCCCCTTGGCCTCATCCAAAATTGTGCAACTTTGTGCTTTTGATTTAACGCTTGTGCCCCTTTATTCATAAAGAATACTGGTGATTGTTTTAGTAATAAATACATATATTTTTATAATATATACTTGTGTGGTGTCCTTTCATTTGATATTACAGGATTGTATGTGGTAAAACAGCTCGCTTAACACGACCTCTTAAGTTAAGCCTTTAGGCTGCTTAGTCCATGCTACCCCTAGGATAGCTTGTCTAATAAGGTTGACTTACAACCAGACACCATAAGGGATTGTTTGGACTGATACAAGGTGGTTCCAGAATTGGAAACATATATCAGGCCAACTTCTCACACTGCTATTGAGCTCAAGGGGGGTATGGGTCTGAAGGTCAATAATGTAATGGGATTCTAGCCGTCTTAACCTTTTGACTCTGTCTCCTCCCCGTGGATTGACCCATACATGGTCAATACAGTAGTAGCTAAGGAGATCCCTGTTGCGTTGATGTTCTTTATTAAAATGTCGTTCAACAGAATAAGTTTCATCTCCATTTGCTATTGCCCTCATTTGTTCCAAAATCCAGATTTTAGCCGGATGAATTGTGCTGCCTATATATCTTAGACCACATGGACAATTTAGACAATAAACTGTGTAGGGGTGGTACATGTGAGAAATGTTCTTATTCTTTTGGGGCTGTCTACTGCCGGAATGTTATAGGACAGAACCCTCTTGCTGCCTTTGCACGCTTTGCATTTCCCACATGGAAATAACCCATTTAATGGGCCCAGTACTGATTGTTTAGCCCCAATATTATGATGGCGCTGAACCAGATTATTTCTGAGTGATCTAGCATTCCTAAAGGTCTCTAAAAGATTGGGTGGAAGATCATTCCCTATCACTGTATTTGATTGGAGGGTATGCCAGTTATTTCATAGGATCATCTTGAGGGCCCAAGCATTTGCTGAGTAAGTAGTTAATATTTGAAATTTGTACTCCTCCTTAGAGGATTTGTTGATGTTATTACTACTTTCTTGCAACAAATCTCCTCTTTTTAAGGAATTTGCTTGTTTAAGTGCTTGATCTAAGACAGTATGGCTATAGTCTCTCACGCTAAAGCGTTGTATACTGTCATTAGCTACCAGTTGGAATTCTAGGTCATTGGAACAATTTCTTTTAAGTCTTAACAGTTCCCCATAGGGGATACTGTTAATTAAATTTGTTGGACGGCTACTGGATGCGTGCAGGGTAGCATTCCCTGTCATAGATTTCCTATGCAACCTGGTGCATAATTCCCCTCTCCCCACATAGACAGTGAGGTCCAGATAGTTTACGGATAATGAACACACTTCCCCTGTGAATTTTCAGTTAACCTCATTAGAGTTTAATTCTTCTATGTATGTTTCTGCTGTCTCGGGTGACCCTCTCCAGACAATAAACAGGTCATCGATATATCGATGCCATGTGACACTCCTGCCTGTCCATGATTGCATTTGGCCCAGGCCACCTGCTCCTCCCACCAGCCCACGAATAAATTTGCGTAACTGGGAGCGAAGCAGGTGCCCATGGCCTCTCCCGAGACCTGCCTATGCAACTGATTCTGAAAGAGAAATATATTGTTGTTAAGACAAAATTCAATGAAATTCAACAGTAGCACATTATGTTCCAAGAATCTGAGAGGACGATTATCCAAATAGTAATTTACCGCCCTCAGACCATCAATATGGGTGATATAAGTATAGAGACTCGTGATGTCAAGCACTATCATAACGAACACCTTTTCCCATTGTAATGATTCCAAATGTCCCAAGAGGAGCTTAGTGTCTTTAATGTAGGATTTAAGTTCTTGTACATGTTGTGTCAAGAAGAAATCAATATATATGGATATGTGTTCTGTCAGACTCCCCTGGGATGCCACTATGGGTCTGCCCAGTGGATTCAGTAGATCTTTATGAATTTTCAGGAGGTGGTAAAATGTAGGAATTGTTGGATTCAGACATCTGAGAAATAAATATTCCTCCAACTCAAGCATGTCTTTCTTATGCCAATCCGACTCTCCATATAGGACAGACCACTAGTGGCAAACCGCTAGTGGCGGTCCTACCAGCTTGGTCCTATTTCCTGATTAAATGTTGGTACTCGAACAATATGAAACTATACTGGTTTCGTATAATTCAACCCCTCTATGGGTTTAAACCACATTCTACTCAAGACGGGCTATAAGCAATAATATTAATAATTATACAGCCTAATCGCTTTTTCAAGGAATACATGAAAAATTATTATGCTCTCAATGCCCGTCCAGAAACAAATGTCAATGCCCGCCGTGTAACGTGCCACTAAGCATAATGGTCAGGTTACCACCAACATCGTATCAAGAAATAGGACCAAGATGTGTAACTGGTTCCTGAGTCCTGAATGGCAGCGACCTAACTTCGTGGCAGTGACCACAGCACCAGACTCCCTTCAATCAGTGAAGGATATTTGCATATGGAAGGCCAGCGACACGTGGTGCCACTGAACCTGTACTACACAGGCCGGTGGGGCCACCAACGTATGCACATGGCTATGGGCCCTTGCTCACCGCTACCTCTGACCTACACTGTGGAAGACAGTCGACACATGGTGCCACTAACCGTCTTCAACACAAACCGATCCCACATGTGTAACTGTGTCCTGAGTACTGACCCCAAGTCCGTGGCAGCCACCACAGCACCTCACTCCCTTCGATTAGGGAGTAGTATTTACAGATTGAAGTCTGCCGATAAGTGGTTCCACGGAACATGCACTACGGAGGCCGGTGGGGCCACCAACGTATGCACATGGCTGTGGGCCCTTACTCATCGCTACCTCTGGCCTACACTACAGTCAGCATGCCTCACAATTCAGATACAGTCCCAACTCCACATGACGCAGCCCAGTAGGCAAGACACATTGCTCCCAGTCCGACCCGTCCACATCAAGCATCATCACAGGCTCATACAGTCTCAATTCTTCTTGTACCACTGTCGCAGGCGTACTTGCTGTTGGTGTGCAGGTCGGTGGTCTAGTTCTCAACATCTCACGGCCACTCCCTGAAGGCAGGTTTGCACACACATATCCCGGGGAAAATATTTAAAGGCCCAACGGAATTCAATCCCCAAACTGACTTGTACATAACAAACAGAAACCGTTGGTCTGGAACAAGAACAAATCTACTTAAACAGCAAGAAACTAAATTTGTGATGGTCAAAAAGTTCCCTACAAGAAGTACAAAGTCCCATCAACCCACCGAAGTGGTATGTATCATCATCTGGGATGTCCTATCAACTGCAAGGCTTAACGCAGTCCTAGGCTACAATCTTCCCAATACGTGGAAAGGAGCTACCATGAGTGACTCAAAATTACAAACCACTAGGATCCTCTATGTGATTAAACAAAAGTTGTAATTTTAAGTGGGAAATTATGGAAGTTGCAGTGCAAGTGAGTAAAGCTGTGAAAAAGTGAATCTTAAAATTGACTATCAGGGCACTCAACAATTTTAATAAGCGCTGTCCTGATGTCAATAATAAAAACAGTGCGAATACAGTTTTAACAAAATAACTGTAGGAGGTCAATACAAATGACAGGTCAGGACCATTTAGGACTCAGCGACATCTGTCAGATCCGCGAAGAAGCTGTTGTGGTCTCCGACATTCAGGACTCAGCGACATCTGTAAGATCCGTGCAGAATCTGATGTGGTTTCCGCCATTCATGACTCAGGACTCAGCAACACATCTGAGATCGGCGCGGTTTTGATGGGCAAGTGGAGTCCGCCCACTGCTGCACACGCCACTGGCACCCGGTAATTATTGGCTCATGGATGCGCAGAGGCGACAATCTCTTTCTCTCTCTCTCTCTCGCTCTCTCTCTCTCTCTCTCTCTCTCTCTCTCTCACTTCCCTCTCTTCTCTCTCTCTATCTCTCTCACTCTCTTTATTCCATTCCTTCGATCTCTCTCTCCCTTCTCCCTGTCTCACTCCCTTTCTTTCCTTCCCTCTCTTTTTCTTTCTGACTTGTTTTTCCTTCTCTGTTTCTCTCTCTATAAGTTATTTGATATGCGCATTACACACATCCTTATTTTGTGCTTTATTTTCCAGGCTCTGTCGTCGACATCCATGGTCCCCACAGGAGTCTTCCACCTTGTTGTTTTCTATTATGTTTGTTAAATTGTGTTTATTGGTTTATTTTTTATACATGTATATATTAATAAAAAAATTAAATGCGAAAACTGTTTATGGTTTATATATGTTTATAAAAAAATAAAGCTTGACAAAAAAAATTATTAACCTTTTCGGTTGTTTTCTTAACTGCTGTGTGACTCTTGTTCTTATTACTGTTATTTGCTGGTATCCACCATGGTGTTACATTTTGGAGAACTTATCGCGGGAATACTGGTGATCTCTGCAGTTTGCACCAATTTTTGAATACTGTGTTAGATTTATCTCAACTTTAGTTGCATTAAAGTGCTGATAATGAAATGCAGAGTAGCCGTGCCTGTGCAAAAAGTCATGAGGTGCACCTTTGCCATTTATTCTAAATACTAAAATCCTGTATTGAATTGCACTGAGGTAGTGCCTGCACTTACAGTGTACACACAAAATCAATGAAAAAATCTCATTGTATTTATAGTGATTAGGAATAGTGCGTCAGGTGCTGGATCTTGACAGGATACACTACCCAGTTTGTATATTGTTCT
Organism: Lissotriton helveticus; assembly: GCF_964261635.1. NCBI lineage: Eukaryota > Metazoa > Chordata > Amphibia > Caudata > Salamandridae > Lissotriton > Lissotriton helveticus. The sequence goes on from NC_136057.1 coordinate 398,145,206, forward strand.
GCACACGAAAAAATTACATCACAACTTTTTACGCATGCATCCTCCTGCAAGCACAACACACGTGTGCTGGTCCGGCGTACACAGATCAGCACAGGGGTGTGCCTATGCGGCAAAGGAAACTGGGTGTCTCAGACATGTCCGTGTGCAGGTAGTGCGGTAAGTGTTTCTCTGTGTTCTGGTGTGGCCTGCCACAAGGGTCGCAGCAGACGATGTTGTAAAGTGCCATACACCACCACCAAGCGGCACTCTCATGGTGTAGTTCGAATGCCGCAGGACATGCCGGAATAGGCATTACAATGCTGTGCCGTACGAGTGCACGGGATACAACAGCTCACCGTACAAAGGTGTGAGTGCTCGTAGGAGGGAGGAGCAGCTGTTTGGCAATGTAACACACAGTGACCCACCCATGTGCCACGTGCTAGGCATCTCATCCATGATGACCACGGTCCCAGACATCCCACAACAGCCACGACTGACCTTTGTACCCATCCTGTATGAATGCAGCATGGTTTTCACTTCTATGCTCGTTCAGTGGTGTGATGTTGCCGGATTGTGTGACTTATGCTCCTAGTTGGTGTGTTTCATTTTGGCCATTATTTGTCTATACTTGTGCTGTACTTTATTGTACATGTGTGCCATTGTGCCCATCTCTCCCCGCCCCCCACTACCTTCTTATTCCTCTTCCTGGTGCTGTCATTTCTATAATTGTGTTCCTCCACACATAAATACATGTAAAGAACAAATTAGAATACTTCCTTGATTCTTTTACGTTTCAAAACTTCTCTCTATTATTTTCTTTTTAATTTTCCATATAAACAGTTTTTTTCCATATTCAAAGACACAACGAAGTCAGAAATGCAACGTATCAACACATTTTCTAGAACATTCTACAACACATGCAGGTTAAAAGTTCATATTTTTTTTTAAACCTAACGATATTTTTATGCAACATTTTCTCGAACATTAAACGGCACGTGCAGGTTAAAAGCTCACGATTGTTTTAAGCTTGAACAGTGCCTTCCAAATGCAAGTAGCAGGTGTGGTTGAATTGAGCAAATTTTATCCTATAATATGTACTCCACGCTCAAACTGCTGTTTCTTAACCAATCACAAAGATGCTTTTCCCCAAAACAAATGTGCACCCTACGTTTAAAAAACAATGCTTTTTATCTCCCAATCAGGTATCGTTTTGTACGTGAAAAAAACTAGTTCCCCATCTTTAAACATATCTCTTATTCTATGAAGGAACTGCATGAGCTACAGACATCTTTCCATACCTTCCAGCCATACCTTCAAAATGCTAGTGTGAATCGTAGGACATAGCTATGTTTTCTGGTGCAAGAGGTATGCAGAACAGAGACGTATTGACTTAGACCTAGGTTTACAAAATCTGGACATTAAATGGTATGCACAGAGAGGATTGAAGTGGCACCAATTGTTGACTTTGGTTGAAACCTGTTTGCATCTCCAACACCCTGACCTCATGATTGTCCACTGTGGTGGAAACGACCTAGGCACATTGACTGGGGTAGGTTTGGAAATGCTTATAAAGGACACCTTTGGACAATTGATGTACTTTTGCCTCAAACTGTCTTTGTATATTCCAATATATGCCAAAGGAAGAAGTGGAAATGGTCAAAACAATTTTGTTCTCAGATTGAAAAATCTAGGAAGAAAGTCAACAAAGCTGGGGACGCTAGAGGGCGCACTGCTGAATGGCCGCACCTGCGTGAGGCTCCAGCAGCCTGGCATACCTATCCGGTCATTTATCCTCCTTTCCCTGCTCCCACCCGCCCGAAAATCCCCACGGGGGCACGGCTGAAGCCACTGCACACTCGGTGCAACTTTGGTGACTCTACCCCCTCGGAGTCCGGAGTTACAGCCTGCGGAGCCCCCCGGCTGACAAGTGACTAGACGCGGCGGAGCTAACAGACGGCTCCGGGATCTACGCGGACCCGAGGCTCGCCACGAGGCAAGTGGGCCTCTAGAGCACAGCGAGAGGCGCGGCCTGTACCGGCGGTGGGGCCGGGCTCTGGTGCCCACTTTGGAGGTACGTGCAGAGCGCATTACTTGCGCAACGGGGGCGAAGGAGGTGCGGTGCCCCCGCCGGTTTCGCCTCACTGAGAGCCCCACCGCTGCGGTGATAGGAGAAATCTACTGGCATTAATAGACCCATATTTCATTGACACAACACAGCTTTTGTGACAGTTAAACGGGTATTTGGGTCACTGCAGAAGAGTTAGATCGTTGTTTGTGTGACACTCTAACCCGTCTTAGTACACATGAGAGGTTGACATACCTAGTGAACGCACTATGGTGTTGTACTATGGTTTGGTGCATAGGACTGGCTGGTCGTCATTCGTCTAGTTGTCCATTCAGCAGGATGATTAGCCTGTATGGCGTTTTCCATATTGATTAGCCGCCTTTTCCAATTCGATCTGCCTCTTGTTTAATTAACTAAAAAGAGGGAAACTGTGGAAACTTTTGTCATAATAGGGCAAATATATCAGCAAATGATTATAAATTAATAAGGGTGGAGAAATGAGTGTTCGCGGCGTATTTAATACCAAAACCGCGCTCACTGACGTCACCCTTTTTCACATCAGATAACAACTGAATACATCTCCCGATATAATATGTGGTGTCCATTATTACATATTGTCTGTGACACTATGCTCCGAGCAAGCACTGGGTGGGGGCACCAGGGAGCCAGTATCACGGGACACACTGTGTCCGGGAACTACATTTCCCATCACGAGTAGCGCGTTTACCAGCGTGAATGCGCATGACGTCACCACGCAAAGGGGGCGTCGGGCAAGGTCGCGCTCCGAATGCCGAAGCGAGAGAGGTTTATTTACCTCGCCGGTGCACCGGGTCGGTTCCTCCCTACGATAGAGCTTAGAGGGACGACCGGTGCACCGACGGAGAGGTAAGGCGGTGTACATGCGTGTGTGAGTGAGAGGGATCGTGAGTTTTTCGAACACCAAAGTCGATCGACTTGTACTCCCTTATTCAAACTAAGTCCATACGTATGTTTACAGTTGTAGGTAACAGGGAATGGTGACTTTTTTCAGCTTTGGTACCGACCTGTGACTACTTATTCATACGTACAGCTAATTGACTAGGTGATGTTACGTGGCACTAGCAGGAATGTGATGCTTGGTGCGGCGTGTGTTCAGACCGGTCAGTTTAGGAATACATTTAGATGTGGATACATCTTTTGATCTGTTGTTTTTTTCTAGTGCGGTGCATCCATTTACCTGAGCTCGTGCCAGGTGAGGTGGAGTGGTTCCTTCTCATCAAGTGGGTGAGTGAACCCTAATTTACAAATTTGCTGAATTGGTGATTTGTGACTGAGTTTGACAGTCTAAGTGCTGGGTAAAAATAGCTTATAACTAGCATATAATAATGATGGCACAATATGTGCACGTTAAAATCATATGACTCTGTACCCTTATATTATAATTTTTCTCCCCTATCTATAGGATGAGAAGATGCTTATACATACACTTTCAGGTGATATGGTTTATGTTATTTTTTACTAGCAGTAGCATTAATGGTCCCGAAGAAGCAGCAGGAGATCGCTAGACTCCATGCGTCTGCAGAAACATGTCGACCTTACATCTCTAGTGGCTATTTGTTAAACCACTATTGCACTGTTTTTATTGATTTAGGAGTGTGAGGGTGTTTATTAAAATTGTTTTCCCGACCACTACCTAATTTTAGAGCCTTTTCTCTTTCTTTTCACATCACACACCTTTTTTTCACGCACTGCTACTCAGTTCCCATCTAGACACGCCATTCTGTTTCACATCTGTTAACAACATTGTGTTTTTTCCTATGCCTGGTGTAGTCATCTACCAGCACAGGTTTTTTTACCCTTTAATGTGACAGAATTCATGCATAAGAGATCCCAGATGATGAAGGGCGGTCTCGATGGTAGACTGATGGGAACTCGTATAGTTTAATAACTGTTTCCTTTGCTACTTTATTTGGGTACATTGTTTGTCTGTTTCTTGACTCTCTGTTACTTTTAGGTTGGTGTCACTTATGTACAGGGGGCTTAACAGTAGGGTCTATAAACTTACCCCTGGGACCTTCTCTGTGTGTGGAAATCTACTGGCGCCATATTGGACTGGCGGCGCCCGCCTACGGAGAGCCTGGGGCTTCTGGCGACCTGGCCATAGACGGTGCCCTTCACAGCCTGTGGCCCTGATTCCTGCTGTGATACTGCTGAGCTGGAGACCCCTACAACTTAATACTCCTGGCTGGGACCTCGAGGCGCTGCGACTTTAGCTGGTCTTCTCGCACCTGTCCCTTGGGGACCGATCCTTTGCTGATCTATCCGCTCTTTCACAGAGGGCCTCTCTCCATACCTCCCCTGCGCTTCCCCCGCTGCTTGACGCCTCGCTTGCTGCGGATACGCCACTACACGACAATTAGTGGTGTGGAGATACTAACTCCTTCACTCACGTCTCTCAGTCTGCGGTGCGAGTAGCGCCTAGACGCAGAAGCTTCATATTCCACGTTGTCGACATGGGGAAGCCGGACAGTCGCCAACCCAGGCTGCAGTTTGAGCCTGCGTCGCAGAAGAAGACGTCGCGACACACAGGAGACGCGATACAGCCCCGGAGCCCGGTCACGGAGGCCTCGACATCGGCCCCACCGACCCCAGATATAGCCACCATACTGCAGGAGATGCGCCAGGGCTTTGCAACGGTGGTTGACAAAGTGGATGGTCTCTCATCTCGAATGGACGGGATAGTCCAAAAGATGGATGTGCATGAGGAGCGCATCACTGAGGTGGAGCGCAGAATTTCAGACAATGATGACACCACCGCGGCACATGACTCCCGCCTTGCTAGAATGGACAATGTGTTGAGAGTGATTGCCGCCAAGAATGAGGAGTTGGAGGCTAGAAGTCGGCGGAACAACATTCGCGTCACGGGCATTCCGGAGTCGACCAACACGGGGAGGATGGAGTTGTATATAGAGAGACTGCTTACGGCGGCAGTGGGGGCAGAAGCTCTTTCGAATCAATTTATAGTGGAACGTGCCCATCGCTCTCTTGGACCCCAGCCCAAACTGGTGCCCCGCCGCGACCCATAATAGCACGCCTGCTCAACTACCGGGATCGTGATGCGGCCCGCCGGGCAGCCCGAGCGAACCAGAATCTAACATATGATGGTGTGCCTTTCTCCATTTACCCTGACTTTACCCCAGTGGTTCAGGAGCAACGGCGGAAATTCCTTGCGGTCAAGAGGAAACTTCGGGACCTGAACATCGACTATGCTCTCTTATACCCGGCCAAGCTGCGGGTCACCCACCAAGGTACACAGCAATTCTTTCTCAACCCACAGCAAGTCGAGGACTACCTTAAGACTTTGCCTAAACGACACAGGAAACCTGCGGATGCTGAGGACTTGCATGCATCTGATCCCGAATAATCACTGGCCGGCTCCCTATGGTGCTTGATCCTGTGCACAACTGGGTCATCCTCGCTCCCCTCTTCGCAAGGGGTGTCTCATCCTGCTCTGCGGTGGCGGCGGATGCCCCCGGGGTGCCATGGACGGGTGATGGACTGCAGGTGGTAATGTATGCCGGGCACCCGCCCCCCTTACTTCCTCTCTGCTCCGGATGGAGGCCCCACGGGTGGACTTGTACGGAGTGGGAGGACTGGGGGTGGTGTAACGTGCGCCTCGGATGACCCCTACTGGGTGTTCCCCAATGACATTGACTTTGGTTCTTACTTGTTTATTGTTTCCTAGCATCGTTTTGCTACGTGGGTGGGGGGTGGGCCTGGGGCACTGGCGAGTTGGGGATGCTTCAGTGGGTGGGGGGTGGTGGATGGTTTATCTGATGGTGTGGATGTGTACTGAGCGTGATATGGCTCCCTTTAGAAGAGCCGGAATGTTTTGCTGTATCTGGTTGACTACTGTGCAATGTTTTTCTTTCTTTGGGTTGGGTCCTTTTGTTGGGGCTCCTGGAGGGGCGGTGGGTAGGGGGGTATGTCTAGATTTCTGTTGGGGTTTTGGTTATAACATGTGCATGTTGGGGTTTGAACTCACCTCTCTGCCCTGTGGAGGGCTCCTTATTGGGGGCTGGGAGACATGGGGGCGGGATGGTTGTGTTGTGCGTTGTCTGTGGTTAAGACATGTCACAGGTGGTGGGGGCACTCCTTCAGTGCTCCGCTCCCTGATCCTTCTGCGTGTCACTGGGCCGATTCGCCTGGGTGATGGCCTGTTTATTGTTCATGGAGACCTGACCGTTTTACTTGCCTTAACCACATCGTGGCGGCACATTTTCCCCTGCTGTGCTGGAATATGCAAAAACCCATTATTCATGACGAGCTGGGCTCGTCATGAGTGTGCGAGGAGGCTACCTCATGACGAGCCCAGCTCGTCATGAGCGTCGAAGGGGTTAATCCTGTATTCATTGTTTCGCACTTCTACATGGGGGACACACGTTTGAATGTGATTACTTGGAATGTGAGGGGGCTGGGAGACCATAGGAAGAGACGACAAGTATTAAGTTACCTTGATCGCCATAACGTCCACATTGCTTTCCTGCAGGAAACGCACTTTGCACCCCACAGGTCACACTCCTTTGGAAGTAGATGGGCCTCCCACAGGGTCTTCGCTAATTACTCCTCATATGCACGAGGTACGGCCATTCTGGTTAAGAAGTCTGCACCGTTTCGGCTTGCTGGATCCATGGCTGACCCCCAGGTGCGGTATTGTTTATTATGGGGCAGACTGGGGCACATGACGGTGACGCTAGCATGTTGTTATGGACCTAACGTGGATGACCCACAGTTCTTCACTGCTTTATGGGCTGCAATAGTAGAGACGGGACCACAACACCTCATATGGGGGGGGGATTTCAATACAACCCTGCACCCACCTCTGGATAGGTCACACCCCGCCCCCCACCATTACACCAACGGGCGAGAAGTCCTTCGAGCTACCATGACCGGTAACAATCTCATAGACGCTTGGCGTTCACACTGCGGGTCTAGCAGGGAAGGTACACATTTTACAGCGCAAGCTAAATCGTGGGCGCGACTCGACTATTTCCTCCTGACCTCCCATCTGTACACTTCACTGGTTCACGCGTCGCACCTCCCCAGAACATATTCCGACCACTCCCCCGTTCTTATTGCATTGTCCGGCTCTGAGCTGGGCCCCCCAGTGACGGCATGGCGTATGCAGCCCTCTATGTTATTAGACTCGGCCTTTCAGGAAGAACTCCGGGATGAATGTCTGGATTTCTTTAAACGCAATAAGGACTCGGTCCAGGACGTTGAAACCATATGGGACGCCTTTAAGGCCACACTCCGGGGCTTATGTATTTCAAAGGGCTCCGGGGTGCTCAAGAGCATACTGAATAGATTACGCGGTCTAGAAGCTGACCTACGTAGCGCAGAAGACCGCCTCAGGGCTGGCCCTGACAATGCAACCCTCGCTACCATACGTGACAAATTGTCGGAGTACTCTGAGGAGGCTGCTCGCGAGGTAAAATTCAGGAACAAATACTGGGTGGCCAGGCGCTATGGAGAGGGTGAGAGACCTGGGAAGGCCCTGGCGGCGACGGTTAGGCTAATGCGTTCACCAACTGTTATACTGGAACTAGACACGGCTGAGGGGCTGGTGCTCAGGGACACCACACAAATCCTGAACGAATTTGTGAGACACTATGGTGCGCTATACTCCTCTACCGGGACTGGCTAAATCACACTAGACGACTATTTAGCAGATCTCTCTTTAGGATGGCTGAGTGATGCGCAGAGAATTTTTTTGAGCGCTCTGTTTGAATTGGATGAGGTCAGAGAGGCTATCATGAGTATAAAATCGGGCAAGGCCACCGGGCTGGATGGCATCCCTATTGAATTTTACAAAACATTTATTGAATTCATGGCGCCAGTGCTGCGGGAGGTTTATGAGGATGCGCTAGAGGTGGGTCATCTCCCTGCCTCCATGAGAATTGCCCTCATTACATCCCTGCTCAAGCCAGGTAAATCTGCTGCTAGCTGCGACTCCTATAGACCGTTGTCCCTATTGAATTGTGACGTGAAAATTCTTGCGAAATTGGTTGCAACACGCATCAGCCTCCTCCTCCCTGACCTGATACTACCGGACCAAGCCGGTTTTGTCCCTGGCAGGGCGACGTCACATAATCTTCGTACCTTTTTTTCGGTCTATGACTCCATCCACGAAGATCTGCCAATGACTGCCGTTTTTTTAGACGCCACCAAGGCATTCGACTCGCTCGAATGGGACTATGTGTTCAAAGTTCTGGAGCGAATGGGATTCCCGCTTATCTTTATTTCTTGGATTAGACTGTTGTATACGCGTCCTGTGGCCAGAGTCCTCATCAATGGGAAATTGTCTTCGGAATTCCCGATCTCCAGGGGGACAAGGCAGGGTTGCCCCCTGTCCCCACTCTTATTTGCTATAGCCACTGAACCCCTAGCTGCTAAACTGCGGCAACATCATCGGGACAGTGCTCTACGCTGTTTTCAGAGACAAATACTCGTCTCTATGTATGCCGATGATATCACCCTTTATGTCCGCCATCCCAGCCATAACCTTCATCCCATACTCCGGGAATTTATACGGTTTGGTGCCCTTTCGGGAATCCAAATTAACTGGAGTAAGTCGTGTGTCTTTCCCCTTACAGCCTCCACAAGTCAATTTCCGCTAGAATTCCTGCTTGCCTGGTGTACAGGGGACTTTAAATACCTGGGTATACATGTGGAGAAGGGTAGAGAAGAGCTGATCCGTGCTAATTATGGCACGGTGATGGACAAGATCCGTGACAGTATATCCAGATGGATATCACTCCCCCTTTCCATGGCCGGGCGGGCCTCATTAGTTAAGATGGTAATACTCCCTCAACTTTTGTACCTCTTTATGAACATTCCGTATCACCCCGGGCCCCATTTCTTCCGACTACTCCGCTCGGAGTTGCTCCGACTGGTGTGGGGTGGGAAGACACCTAGACTCAAATGGGAGATCCTAGTTCGACCATTCTCGCAGGGAGGCTTCGGTATTCCTGATTTTGAGCTTTATTATCAAGCTGCTCAAGCCCACTACGCATACTTTTGGGTGCATCAGCAGAGATATATGCCTCAATTGGCGGCTGAACACTGGTTGGCCCACCCGACTCCCATTGAAGGCGCGCTCCATTCCCAAATTGAAGGCAGAGTCAAGACTCCCACCACGGTGTCTAGCACGGTCACGGCCTGGAAATCCATTACTGTGCGGCTTAAGTCACAATTCCTGTATGCTCCGCTATTACCACTGACCTACCACCCACAGCTCCTGCTCCTGCAGGAAGTTGGTTTTCAAAAACTGCTGAAAAGCATACATGTCACTACATGGGGAGACTTGTATCGTGATGGCACCTTCCGTACTAAGGACCAATTATACGAGAGCATTCAGCCGACACCCCTAGACCTGTTTTATTATATCAGGCTCAGACACGGACTGCAAGCCATCACACCTGACTTCCCCTGTGAGCCCCCGGTGCTTCTTCCTCTACAAAACATGCTGCTTCGCGACAATCCCAATAAACTGGTGTCCACACTCTATAAATCTGTCCGCGATAACATGACCTACACTGCTCTACCCGCTAGGCACAAATGGGATCAAGACTTAGCCTTGACTCTTACGGATGCACAATGGGACTTTTGCACGCAACAGACTGAGCGCATATCCTCCAATAGCCGTTATAGGATAATTCACTATAAATTCCTACACAGACTGTACTATACTCCAGCGCGCTTACACAGATTTCAGCTACGGCCTACAGACACGTGTGACAGGTGTGGGGATCCTGGGGCTGACTTCCTTCACCTTGCATGGGGGTGTGCCGAGGTGAGCAGATACTGGACCCAGGTATTTCAAGCACTGTCTACAATGATACATGAGACGATAAGTCCGTCCCCATTGCTGGCCCTTCTGGGGTATGTTGCTCCACTCCAGGCGGCTCACCGCAAATTTGTGGCACTGGCTATGCTTCTGGCTAAACGCAGGGTGGCCTGTAGATGGGGGAGAGGGAGAGCGCCCAAGTTTAAGGATTGGATGAGCGACATGGTATACTGCCAGGAACAATTGCATACTTACTCCGAGCTGTTGCCACCCACTTCCAGGCCTACTGATATTTGGGCCCCATTGCAATGTTATTTGATAACTGACCCACTCGAAGATGACAGCGCTTGAAGTTGGGATAGTGTAACACTACAGTGCCGCTTTATGGCCCTGCATTTACAGTCCTAGGCCTGCATGTCGGGCTGGATGTCCTGGCCTCCCCCCCCCTCCCCTCCCCCCCTCTCTCTCTTCCCCCCTCTCTCTCTTCCCCCCCCTCTCTCTTCCCCCCCCCTCTCTCTCCCCTGCCTCCCCATTTCTAGGTTCTCACTGGTCGCTCTCACTCCCACATTGCCACTCAGGTGATTACCGACCTACCACCTATGACACTGACGCCCGCCATTAATTTTAATTATGGGCTTTTGGCTTTGCCAGCTGCGTTCCTCCCACGGCCTGATATACCCGCTCGCACACACGGTATGCGCCCCCCCCCCCTGGGTTCACCTAGACCCTGCACATGTTAATGTTGACACTTGGTTTCTAAAAAAGCAAGACACATTGATTTTACTGTATAGAAGCTGCACTTGTCATTTGGATGCTCTTGAATGTCGCGATTATATTCACACCCATGTACCATTGTCAGTCCTTGCTCTTTATATGTGCATTGATAGCGGCCGGCCTCCGGGTTGTTGGCGAGACGCTGTGTACTCCTGACAGTGCTCAATAAATGTTTTGCACCAAAAAAAAAAAAAGTCAACAAAGCTGTGTCTGCATACCTCAGAGACCACAAAATGGGGTCCATCTACAACAACAACATGCGTTTTGATATGGCTGATATCTACAGAAGTGATGGAGTCCACTTCACAGAGCAGGGAAATTGAGTTTTCCTGAATAACTTGAAGCTGTGCATCCGCACTTATATGTAGCTCCAACTAATGAACACAAGGGCTCTTTTTAGAGCCACCCTATAACTTACAACTTAGGCCCGCTATTTTAGGGCCAGGTAACGGCAACTTCTGGACCCTCGCCAAAATGTATTCTCCACACAGCTGGGCGCAGCGGCCACACCATCTCACTTTGCAGCACAGCGCTCTTGCTTTGATCATCGGCTCTACTCACCCATTGGGGTTGAGTAGTTTGCGCTTTACAAATACCGTATTGATTTACCTTTGAACTCCCAATACAACACCACCTAAGCACCATATGCAAGTTGGACAGGTGTGGCACAGCACCCAGAGCACATGACTTCACAGCATAGCACACACAGTTTAGACTAACGGTTTCATCCCCGAGTCCAGCAGCAGCTCAATTTAGCAGCATTACACTCTAGGCAATACCTCACTTAATTTCCATACCCAGCACTTTCAGACCGGTAGGGATCATTAGTTCAGCGACTTTACCCCGACTACGGCAGCAGCCTAGCTTACACCCCCAGAGCCATCAGACCCGTAGGGGTGAGTAGTTTGCACTTCACAAGTACTGAATTGATTTGATACATGCAAATTTACCTTCGCACTCCCTGTATAATACCCCCTAAGCATCATACACAAGTTACAATGTTCGTAACAAAAGTTCATCCGAGTAGGTATAACTACATGCTCACACTACTTGGACATATACGGCACAGCGGCCAGAGCACATGACTTCACAGCATATGACACACAGTTTGGGCTCAAGCTTTCATCCCTGAGTCCGGCAGCAGCTCAGCTTAGCAGCATGAGACTCTAGACAGTACCTCACATATTTTCCGTACCCCAGGACTTTCAGTCCAGTACGGGTCAGTAGTTCATCCTAGTAGGTATAAACCCTTGCTGACACTACTTCCACAGGTGTAGTGCAGCAGCAACAGCACATGACTTCACAGTATAAGACACACAATTTGGGCTCACACTTTAATCCCCGAGTCCCGCACCAGCTCACCTTAGCAGCATCAGACTCTAGGCAATACCTCACTTAATTTCCGTAGCCCACCACTTTCACACCGGTAGGGGCGAATACTTCACTTCACACCCCCTCTATAGCACACCCTAAACACCTCACAGAGGTTAAGGTGCTCCTACCCTCCTCTTTCCCACTTTGTTTGCCCTTTTTTCCCCTTACTCACTTCAACGGAATCACAAAATGGTGGCCAACACTTCCTAGTTGCAACCGCTCGCAGCCAATCAGCAGCAAGCTGGTGCTCATAGCGCCTCAGCCAATCAGATGGCAGAATTCACAAATATTGATATCTGTAAATTTCGTAATTTCTCCAAAACTACTGAACAAATTTACACCCTTCTCCCTGCCAAATTTGGGGTAATTCCGTTCACCCGTTCGACCTGTAGACTTGTCTAAAGTTTCCTATGGAAATTAACATGGAGAAAACACGTCTTGGGACCCCCTTTTTATCTTGGCCCCTCCTTGACCAATCACCCGCAAACTTACAACATAGGAGCTGATATGAACAAAGAATTAGTTTTGCAAATTTCATTAGGATTCATCAAACGACGCCAAAGTCAAAACAAAGCCAAACAAAAAACTGCTCTTCCTATGGAAACTTGGTCCTAACTATTATATATATATTTTCCTCCAATTTCAACAGGCAGCACTCTCACAGTATTAAGCAGAATAACGTTATTGGAAATTGGTGGAAAATTTGATGCAAGGCTTGTCCAGCCTCGTCAGGCGCACCAACTGTGAAAAGAGCGCGCTGAGTCTTGGACGCCTTGGTGAAAAAAACATCTGAAACTCACCATCTCTTGTAAATACCCGCACAGCATATGGCTAACACAATCACCAACACCGAATGAGCAGGCACCTCACTTGATAGATATTAACTTCACTAAGTGCTGCACTATCTATCAACTACCAGAATTCCGGGCTAACGGCTTCCAAGTGTCTATCAGCGTGCGTAGTAACAGACAGGTAGAAATTCCACAAGTACACATCTGAATGCCACTAAACTATCAAAGGCTGACTCACCCGGACCCCGATTCTCTAAACGCGTAAAATCCACTAGGAACCCACATGCGTTTAGCCCCAAACGAGGTTCCAAGCCATGTGGCCAAACGACATTATGCCTTCACTCACGCACACGAGTGCCTTCCATACATTACGTATAACCAAACCGGCGTCTCACCTTCAGCACGGTTGCATCCCCTGTCAAGCGCCAAGCCAATACACCGCAGCACCGGCCTCTCACCCGTGGGCTGCTGCAATTTCAGAATGAAGTTACAGACTGCGCGCGCAAACGGGACCTTAAAACAATGGGCTGACAACATGTTCTCACTTTCCATCATTCTCCAAAATAGCCAAAATACACGGAATTCGAAATAGTAATTTTATCTATCTATTGTATTTTATACACAAGCAGCAAATGTCGATTTATGCAACATGGAAAACTGTAAATGACACTGTGAATTTGTTTTCTAATTTTGATTTATTTTACCATGACTTGCATTTTTAACCATTTCAACTCCACCATGTCTATCGTTTATGTGCCTGTAACCATGACAACCAATGGTCTGCTTTCTAATTTTTTCACCTACTAGAATTGTTTCACTTTCTTTCATTTGGGTCACATGGTATTTGTGAATACTATAAAACACCTATGCACTTGGGGAGTAGTAGATGTAGTGACCAAGGCGGCTGGGTCCGTCGAAACACGTCTACGGTATGGAATAAAGAATAATCCTTGATACTTAGTTGAAGTTGAAGTTGAAGTTGAAGTTGAAAAGCATTTATTGAGCGCACTAACACCCAGCGGTTTCATGGCGCTTTACTCCGAGTTCAGACATAAACAGAGACAGAGAGGGTGAAAGAAGAAGGGGTTAAGGTAGAGAGAAAGCTAAAGAAAAAAGATAAGTTTTAAGAGTTTTCCGGAAGTCCATGTAGTTCGTTATGGACCGAATAGGAAAGGGAAGGCTATTCCAAAAAGTGGGGGCAAGAGTGGAGAAACGAAGGCCACCGTGTTTTTTCCTCTTGAAGCGAGGAACTGCCAGGAGGATAAGAGAGGAAGAGCGAAGGCTTCTTTTGGGGAGATAGGGCTGGACTTTGGATCTGACAAAACTGGGAGCAGTGCCTGCAAGAGCCATGAAAGTGATGCAGCCTAACTTAAAAAGAGAGCGATGGGAAATAGGAAGCCAATGGAGGGATATGAGGAGGGGAGTGACGTGATGGTACTTAGGAAGCTGGAAAATCAGGCGTGCAGCCTGGTTCTGAATAAGCTGTAGGCGCCGGAGCTCGTATGCCGGGATTCCTGGATACAGCCCATTGCCGTAGTCAAGGCGGGAGGTAATCATGGCCATGACAATGACCTTAAGGGCCTCGATCGAAAAAAAGCGGGAGATTTTCCGGATGATGCGCAAAGATAGGAAACAAGATGACACAACCGCGCTTATCTGTGGGTGCAGAGTCAGATCTTGGCTGACTAAGTTCCCTAAGGTTTTTACTTTGGCAGAAGGGGAGGGAGGGGAACCGAGGACAGGGGGCCAGAATGCAGAGGACCAAGGACTGGGGAGATATCCAGTAAGTAATAGCTCCGTTTTGTCTGGGTTCAATTTGAGCTGGTTGGAGTTCATCCAGTCAAATATGAAGGTAAGGACAGAGCAGAGGTTAGAGCTGGAAGAGGGGGAAGAAGAAAGATTAAAGATAAGCTGGAGGTCGTCTGCGTAATTGTAAACTGTTACCTCCATGTTATGTAGGGCCAGGATGAGGGGGTAAATGTATAGGTTGAAAAGAAGGGGGGAAAGAGCAGAGCCCTGAGGGACCCCACATGAGATCAGGCAGGGATCGGCCGAGAAGCCGTCCAGGTGGACAGACTGAGTCCGGCCCTCTAGAAAAGAGGAGAGCCAGGCCAAGGCAGAGCCCCGAACGCCCGCCGCCTCGACACGGTCGATAAGGATGGAATGGTCGACCGTGTCGAAGGCAGCGGACAGGTCGAGGAGAACCAAGGCCTGGGAAGAGTTGGAGTCCGCACGTTGCCTGAGTTCATCCAGGACAGATAGAACCACGGATTCCGTCGAGTGACCTGGACGGAAGCCGGCCTGGAGGGGGGATAGAAGTTGGTTGTCCTCCACATAAGTCGAGAGGCAGTAGGTGATGTGAGTCTCCAGGATCTGTCCAAGGAACGGGAGTAAGGAAATAGGGCGGAAATTGGAAGGGGAGGAAGGATCACTCCCAGGTTTTTTTAGGATGATGGTGATGATGGCCGATTTGAAAGAGGCTGGGACGATGCCATGCTGAATAGATGAATTTAACAGGGTAAGAGGGGGTCCAGGACAATTGGAAAAGACTTCCTTATGTATGCGGACAGGGCAGCAGTCTAAAGGGGATCCAGATTTGACCTTTGTTAAGAGGCCAAGAAAGGTCTCTTCTGAGAGTAGGGAAAATGAATCAAGAAAAACGGTGGGAAGGGCGGGAACGGGGGGAACGAAAGAGGTGGAAGGCAGGGGAATGTTGAGTTTGATGTTAGCTATCTTTTCGATGAAGTGGGAGTTAAGGGAGTTGCACAAGGATTGGGAGGGAACCGGTTTGGATAGAACTCTGTCTGAAGCCGCTAAATTATGGGCGATGGCAAAAATCTCCTTAGGCTTATTGCTAGCTAGGAGAATTTTTGTGGAGAAGTACTCCGTCTTGGCCGCAAGGATCTCCTTTTTATAGTTGCGGAGAAGAATAGAGTACTGGGATTTGAGAATAGGGCAGTAAGTGCGTCTCCAGTGACGTTCAGCTTGTCTTAGGGAGAGTTTGAGAGTTTTAAGGTTTTCAGTGAACCACCGGTTAGCCTTATGTGGGCGACAAGACCTCACTAGCTTGAGAGGAGCTACTGACTCGCAGGCTGCGGAGAGCCAATTATTTAGGATGGTAACTTGTGAGTCAAGGGGGGAGGCTGGCAGACAGGGAGAAGAGGCCGCGAGGGAAGCGCACAGGGCAGGCATATCCACCAGGTTCCAGTTACGGCGCCACCTATTTTTAGGGGGAGGGACTTTATTGACAGCTCCTAAGTCGAAGGAGAATGAGATCAACGAGTGGTCGGACCAAATACAAGGGGAAATAGACAGAGACGAAATAGAGATGTTGGCAACCCAGATCTGATCCAGAATATGACCGCCAGATTGGGTAGGGAGGTGGATCAAAGACGTAAGATTAAGACAGCCAAGGGATTCAGTGAATTCCTTGGACATTGAATCTTCTCGGGGATCATGGGGCCAGAAGTTAAAGTCTCCTAGGATAAGTATGGAAGAGTTGTTGACCACAAGAGTGGCCAGCAAGTCTTGAATAGCTGTGATAAAATGAGGCCTGGACTGAGGGGGACGGTATAATAGTAAGCAGGTTAGAGGCACCGCAAGATTAGTTGTACGGGCGACCAGGAAGTCTACGGAGAGAATGCGGGGAAGAGGTATAAGTTGTAACTGGCGTCTAGAGTGCGTGATTATGGCTACTCCGCCACCGACTTTCCCATCCGGGCGGTCAGCTCGGAGGACATAGTAGGAGTCGGGGAGGGTAGTCAGAACATCAGGGGATGAGTCAGGGGAGTACCAGGTTTCAGTTAAAAATAAAAGGTCGGGTTGGACAGAGGTCAAGAGATTATGGAGCTCAAGTTGGTGTTTAACCGCCGAGCGGGTATTTAGGAGGATAGCACTTGCCTGAGGAGGAGGGGGAGTTGCCGAGTGCTGCAGGGGATGTCCTTCAAAGGAAGCACGCTCCGCGGGGGTAAGAAGGGAGATTCCAAGAGTATTGATGCGGGTTTGGACGGAAGGACGGATGCACCAGTTGCCCTGGCAAGCCCGTAGTAGTGTTGAGGAGTAGGAATATTTTTGGGCATTATGACTGGCCCCGGGTCCCAGCCGGTCGCGGACGGGCACAGACGGGCTTGCCTTTGGCGCGCCTTCGGTGCGCGGCCGGGAAATAGGCAACATCTTATACTATAGGGAGGTGGGAGGGTCTGCCGACTGGACCGCTACCTCACGACTCCCTCCCTCCAAGATGGCGGCTAAAGTCGCTGTACCTGGTCCCCTGCTGTTGCCCCAAGATCGGCAGTGCAGGGACCGGAGCGAGGAGGAGGGAGGAGGAAGAAGTGAGTGGCAGTGAGGGAAAATAATAGCAAACAGGATTTTAAAAACAAAGATTTCCGGCTTCTGCCTCAGGAGTAAAGTGCAGCGTCTAAAACAAAGAGCAGCGCGCAGGTCGAATAGCGCGGCTTAAGTACCAGCGGGAGGCAGGAGGGTCTGCCGACTGGACCGCTATCTCACGACTCCCACCCTCCAAGATGGTGGCTAAAGTCGCTGTACCTGGTCCCCTGCAGTAGCCCCAAGATCGGCAGTGCAGGGACCGGAGCGAGGAGGAGGGAGGAGGAAGAAGTGAGTGGCAGTGAGGGAAAATAATAGAAAACAGAATTTTAAAAACAAAGACTCCCGGCTTCCGCCTCAGGAGTAAAGTGCAGCGTCTAAAACAAAGAGCAGCACGCAGGTCGAATAGCGCGGCTTAAGTACCAGCGGGAGGCGGGAGGGTCTGCCGACTGGACCGCTACCTCACGACTCCCTCCCTCCAAGTTGGCGGCTAAAGTCGCTGTACCTGGTCCCCTGCAGTAGCCCCAAGATCGGCAGTGCAGGGACCGGAGCGAGGAGGAGGGAGGAGGAAGAAGTGAGTGGCAGTGAGGGAAAATAATAGCAAACAGGATTTTAAAAACAAAGACTCCCGGCTTCCGCCTCAGGAGTAAAGTGCAGCGTCTAAAACAAAGAGCGGCGCGCGGGTCGAATAGCGCGGCTTAAGTACCAGCGGGAGGCGGGAGGGTCTGCCGACTGGACCGCTACCTCACGACTCCCTCCCTCCAAGATGGCGGCTAAAGCCGCTGTACCTGGTCCCCTGCAGTAGCCCCAAGATCGGCAGTGCAGGGACCGGAGCGAGGAGGAGGGAGGAGGAGGGAGGAGGATGAAGTGAGTGGCAGTGAGGAAAAATAATAGCAAACAGGATTTTAAAAACAAAGACTCCCGGCTTCCGCCTCAGGAGTAAAGTGCAGCGTCTAAAACAAAGGGGCATATTATCAAGGGGCTTTATCTCCGCTTTTTTGGCTTTAAAAGCCAAGAAAGCGGAGATAAAATTATCTCCCTATTACCAAGCTGTCGCTAACACCAGTTAGCAACAGCTAATAGGAGATAGTGACCATCTTGGGCCCCGCTTTGCATGTCAGTGATATTTATCACTAATGACATGCAAAGTGGGCGTGCCAAGATGTTAGCGACTGGAAACAGTCGCTAACATCGCTATCTCCTATTACCAACTTTTGGAGATATTCGCGCTAAGCGCGATTATCTCCAAAAGCTAACACCTACCCAGGAGCAGTTCTTAGCCATGTTATCAAATGGGAGGTGGATAACATGGCTAAGAGCATTTGCTCGATAATGCATGAATATCGCTGACTTTTCAGCGATATTCATGCATTGCGGCCATTTTTTATCGCATTTGCGATAAACCTTGCTAATAGCAAGTTTTATCTGCGATAAAAATCGCCGATTTGCGGCGATAATTTTTGTCTCTAAACAAGTTAGAGACAAAAATTATCTCTATTGGTTGGTAATATGCCCCAAAGAGCTCACGGAGTCGGTGCCTACTTTGTATGCTGGGGAGAAGGAGTGAAAGAATATATATATATATATATATATATATATTTCCAAACGAAAAACCTCCAGTCCTGGGTTTCAAATACAAATGAGAGCACTCCAAGCCATATATCGCGTAGGTTCATTCATGCATTTTATTCTCCGTGAAACCTCAGCAAATTCAATCCACAAACGCGTTTCGGCGTTTCCCGCCTTCGTCAGTGTAGATTGACAAAAAAAAAAAAAAAAAAAAAAAAAAATATATATATATATATATATATATATATATATATATATATATATATATATATATATATATATATATATATATATATATATATATATATATATATATATAGATAGATAGATAGATAGATAGATAGATATTCTGAGGTCTCTATTACCTCGCAGAAGTAATTTCCCAAAATCTTGTAATGTGGTTGCTTAGTTAAAAATCATTTAGAGGGCTATTCGGCGAGTGTACTATAGTATCACTACACCTAGCTATTACTTACTTAAATAAACATATTTAGTTTCTTATGCTATAGGATAGCAGAGTAGTCAGTGGCAACACTGATAACTATTTATTCCATTTAACATTTTTAGTAGCCCACTATCCTTGGGGCTATATGGGTACTTGACATTCAACGTAATCATTTCAAATAACATGATGAGTGAGTACAGAATATGAAGGCAGAATAACATGAAATATACCTGAAAAAAGGAGTATAAGGACCAGATTGAGAAGCAATAAGGGATGAGGTACAAGGAGCCAAAGAGGGGAATTTAAGCCAGAAATAGTTACTATGACTATGAGATTGATGCCGTATTTGACCCACCAGGCATATTTAATCAAAGTCCAATACTGTGCATTCTGGTGAGTTAACTAAAGACCTATTTGATTGGCTAAGTTAACCTCCAAGCACTGTAATGTAATCAGAGTGAGATGGGAGGTAATTCATTACATCTGACTTATGTACTAAGAGGCAGATTTACAATAACAGGCGCATCCCTGCATATCAGCAGGGATGCGCCAGGGATTTAGTGAGCCTGGTGAACTGTCCGCGCGACACGCCCTCTGAAGAGAAGCAACACTGCTTTGAAACGCATCAGGCCAGGAACTGGAATTAGGGAAGAGAAAGTGTATGCCTCTAAATAAAATAGGTTTGTGAACCAACCTGGTGTGGAGTGTGGTCCTACATCTGGGGGACTTTGTGGTGAATATATATATATATATATATATATATACACACACACACACACACACATATACATATATATATATATATATATATATATATATATATATATATATATATATATATATATATATATTACCTACTGGCGGTCGCCAGTAGGTATATATAGTTAGGATTTTTTCTCTATGGGTTTTTTGAAAATTCTATGTCTAATAACTTTGGCGTTTGTGGACGGAATTGGCTGAAATTTTCAGGAAAATGGCACATTTTGTTTCTGAGCAGCCCCTAAAAATTTTGGGGGGGTTCGTCAAGGGGGGGCCGAGAAAAAAGGGGGGTCCCAAAACGCGTTTTTCCCATGTTAATTTCCACAGGGCGGTTGGCCTCACTTTTAGCCCGAACGGCTGAATGGATTTGCACGAAACTTGGCAAAATTGTAGGGACTGGTAGCCCGATGTGCCTTTTGTAGGTCTCAATATATGTGCTTCAGTGGATTTTGAGAAATTAATGTTCAAAAAAAGATATATATCTGTAGCAGCGGACTGGGCAGCGCTCCGCTACGCGTACTTTTCGCGCAACGGAGCTTTGTGAAGCGAAGCTGATTGGTTCTCCGGCGTCTGTCAACATTCCAAACAGTCCGTAGCGGCCGCCATCTTGTCTCTCGGTAGGATCGAGAGACAAGAGGAGGCCAAAGCGAAGGGGCAAATGACCATAAGGGGGCATAGTACATTGTCGCTCACCCCCTAGGTTTGATGTGGAGGTTTTAAAAGGGCCCCGCGGGGCAAAAAAAAATAAACATAATAATAATCGAACAGCTGAATGGATTTGCACGAAACTTGGCAAAATTGTAGGGACTGGTAGCCCGATGTGCCTTTGCTAGATCTCAATATATGTGCTCCAGTGGATTTTGAGAAATTAACGTTCAAAAAAAGGTATATATCTGTAACAGCGCACCGCTTCGCGTACTTTTCGCGTTACGGAGCTTTGCGAAGCGAAGCTGATTGGCTCTCCGGTGTCTGTAAACATTCCAAACAGTCCGTAGCGGCCGCCATCTTGTCTCTCGGTAGGATCGAACAGCTGAATGGATTTGCACGAAACTTGGCAAAATTGTAGGGACTGGTAGCCCGATGTGCCTTTGCTAGGTCTCAATATATGTGCTTCAGTGCATTTTGAGAAATTAACGTTCAGAAACAAGATATATATCTGTAACAGCGCTCCGCTTCGCGGAGATAAAATTATATGTGTATTACCTAGCTGTTGCTAACACCAGTTAGCGACGGCTAGTAGAAGATAGCGACCATCTTGGGCCCCACTTTGCATGTGAGTGATATTTATCACTAATGACATGCAAAGTGGGCATGCCAAGATGTTAGCGACTGGAAACAGTCGCTAACATCGCTATCTCCTATTATCAACTTTTGGAAATATTCGAGATAAGGGCGAATATCTCCAAAAGCTACCACCTGCCCTGAGCAGTTCTTAGCCATGTTATCCAATGGGAGGTGGATAACATGGCTAAGAGCATTAGCTCGGTAATGCATGAATATCGCTGAGTTTTCAGCGATATTAATGCATTGCGGTCGTTTTTTATCGTATTTCCGATAAACCTTGATAATAGCAAGGTTTATCTGCGATAATTTCTGACGGTAAAAAAATCGTTGCTAAGCATCGTTAGGGATAAATATCGCTTAACTTTGGTAATATGCCCCAACGTCTGTTAACGTTCGATTCGAAGGAAATCAGGAAGTGTTGAAAAACATTGTCTGCGCCATCTTGTCTTTTTTCAAATGCCACACTTTTGTCGTGCACGGCAGCCATTTTAGATGCCTTGACCAGACCCACTCTGTGCACGCTGTCGATCCTTAGCATGGCTCCCCACCCTCGCAAGCATCTCCCCCAGGCAGTGGTCACCCCCGCTCTCTGTCTTATGCATGGGTAATAAACCTCCCCCATCTGCGCTGCTGTTCCCTGAGAATCACACCCTGTGCCCGCCCGACACCTCCCTTTCGCCCTATTCACTACCGCACCCTCTGACACTCCTTTTCCTCTGTGTCCGATTGTCCAGGCCGGTCCTAGGCTATCAGCTAGCCCTGCAGATGTAGTTTATGGCCACAGCTGTAAAGAATCACCCCTCTTCAAAGGAGTTATAGTAGATCAAGGCCCACACTCGATGAGATCCGTCACAGCAGAAGCGTTGCTATTATCTGAAAACCATCCTGTATTGTGATTGGGGAGGGGACCGAGCCTGAAGCGGAAGATTCCAGGGATGACTGTTTGTACATCAAAGTTTTTACAATTATGTGTCACATTAAAAATATATAGCACTCCGACAAAGTAGTAAGATTATAAAACTTTAATAATTTATAAATATATACAAGAAAACAAAAATAGTAATAACATATAAACATTTTTAGGGAAAAACAACGAAGTAGCGGTCGGCTGTGCGAATAGTCCCAACGCAGCACAACGTCCAGATTTCCAGCGTGGGGCGTCGCGGGGGGTGGGTCATCAGTAGCAAACTGTTGTGCGAATAGTTCCAAGGCAGCAGAACGCGCCGAAATCTAGATGACACGAAAGTGATGTCTAGTAAGTTGCCACCCAGCAAATAACGGCATGGGGCGTCGCGGGGGGTGGGTCATCAGTAGCAAACTGTTGCGCGAATAGTTCCAAGGCAGCAGAACGATGGCACCAAGGTGATGTCCAGTAAGTTGCCGCACTGGTTTTGGTATCCTACAATGCTGCTCCGAATAACGGCGTGGAGCGCCCCGGGGGAGGCGGCGTGAACGGGCCTCTCCAGGTGGAGTGTCATCTGTTGTAGTGGGGCGCCCCTTTACCGTTTCAGTTGCCATTCCGTCCGTTTTTGGTCCACTGTGTCAAAAGCCGCAATTCAGCTGAGTTGCGCCCACTCTTGCGGTGCAGCGATAGGCGGCTGTCACAGGACTCTCAAAATGGCGGCAGGCTGTTTCCTTTTTGGGCCTGGTCCACTGAAATGGCCCTGGGACACCTTGGAAATCGGACGCTTGTCTGCTAGGTCTTGGACCCCATTCTCGAAAGCGTCCCCTCCGCCTTGAGAATTCATCAAAAGTTTTGGGGGCTCCGACTCCTGCAGGCTTCTGGTGGGGAGCGGCTGCCATGATTGCTCGCGGAATGACCACGACGGAGCTACGAGATTGTGGTGCTCTCATGCTGACGCCAGTTTCAGTCTGAAACATCCAGAAACAAGGTGGGGCTTTCATCGTTTGGGAAAAAAAAAAAGTTTTCATCCTATGAAAAGTGTTGTTTTTAGGTCACATGATCATGCCTTCCATCATTAGGAAACCAAAAGTAAAATGAACCAATGAAAAGTTTTATAAACAAGTCACATGACCTGTTATGCGGCATAGGGTATAAAATGCGGAGAAAATACGTTGGCACGTGAGGCGGCGTCAGTAGCGGACCGATGTGCGAATAGGCCGAAGGCAACACAACGCGCCAAGATCCGGATGGCACCGAGGTGGTGTCCAGCAAGTTGCAGCACTGGTGTGGCCATCCTACAATGCTGAAAGTCGGCGTGGGGCGCCCCGTTGGCCTGTGAGTTTGCGTCAGTAGCGGACCGATGTGCGAATAGGCCGAAGGCAGCACAACGCGCCAAGATCCGGATGGCACCGAGGTGGTGTCTAGTAAGTTGCCGCACTGGTGTGGCCATCCAACAATGCTGAAAGTCGGCGTGGGGCGCCCCGTTGGCCTGTGAGTTTGCGTCAGTAGCGGACCGATGTGCGAATAGGCCGAAGGCAGCACAACGCGCCAAGATCCGGATGGCACCGAGGTGGTGTCTAGTAAGTTGCCGCACTGGTGTGGCCATCCTACAATGCTGAAAGTCGGCGTGGGGCGCCCCGTTGGCCTGTGAGATGGCGTCAGTAGCGGACCGATGTGTGAATGGGGCCGAAGGCAGCGCAACAATATTTTCTACTATATTTCCGGAGTAGAAGACACCACAAGGCGCTGAGATGCCAAGATCCGGATGGCACCGAGGTGGTGTCTAGCAAGTTGTGGCACTGGTGTGGCCATCGTACAATGGTAAAAGTCGGCGTGGGGCGCCCTGTTGGCCTGTGAGATGGTGTCAGTAGCGGACTGATGTGTGAATGGGGCCAAAGGCAGCGCAACAATATTTTCTACTATATTTTCGGAGTAGAAGACACCACAAGGCGCTGAGATGCCAAGATCCGGATGGCACCGAGGTGATGTGTAAGTTGCGGACCGATGTGCGAATGGGGCCAAAGGCAGCTCAACAAAATTTTCTGAAGAGAATACACCACAAGGCGCTGAGATGCCAAGATCCGGATGGCACCGAGGTGATGTCTAAGTTGCGGACCGATGTGCGAATGGGGCCAAAGGTAGCGTAACAAAATTTTCTGTATGGAAGATACCACTAGGCGTTGAGATGCCAAGATTCGGATGGCACCGAGGTGATGTCTAGCAAGTTGTGCCACTGGTGTGGCCATCGTACAATGGTAAAAGTCGGCGTGGGGCGCCCTATTGGCCTGTGAGATGGTGTCAGTAGCGGACTGATGTGCGAATGGGGCCAAAGGCAGCGCAACAATATTTTCTGACTGACACCACAAGGCGCTGAGATGCCAAGATCCGGATGGCATCGAGGTGATGTCTAAGTTGCGGACTGATGTGCGAATGGGGCCAAAGGCAGCGTAACAATATTTTCTGTATGGAAGATACCACTAGGCGTTGAGATGCCAAGATTCGGATGGCACCGAGGTGATGTCTAGCAAGTTGGTGTGGTCATCCTACAATGCTGAAACTCGGCGTGGGTCACCCCATTAGCCTGTGAGATGGCGTCAGTAGCGGACCGATGTGCGAATAGGCCGAAGGCAGCACAACGCGCCAAGATCCGGATGTCACCGTGGTGGTTTCATAGTTGAGAGGCACTTCATCTGCAGTGGGGCGCCGAGATCCGGATGGCACCGAGGTGATGTCTAGCAAGTTGCTGTACTTGTGTGGTCATCCTACAATGCTGAAACTCGGCGTGGGTCGCCCCATTAGCCTGTGAGATAGCTGTTCTTTGGATTTGGGCCTGGTCCACTAAAATGGCCCTGGGACACCTAAGAACTCGAACGCTCGATTTTTTTTTCCTTTCCTGTACATGCAAAAAAAGGTAAATGCCCGGTATGTTACACGCTTCATCTGCCACGATGAACTCTCCAGAGGAACCGAAAAAATATATAGTTGTGGTAACTATACCATGCATCGTCATATGGAGAGGTGGCACCAATTAATTATAGTGCTGCATAAAAGAGAGATTTGGAGGAGAACCCCTGACCTGCTAGTACATTCATTAAAGAAGTGGCACTGAGAGCTTCAGAGGCAAGGGAAACGGTCCCAAATATTTAGAAGAACTTTGGAAAGATTAAAATGACATGTTTAGATTGTGGTAAATTAATTTCATGTGGGCAGATGAGTGTTACTCTAATAAATACAGCATATGAACATCATCATAGTCGATGGTTGGTAGAGACATTTTGACTATATCCTGGACCTGCCCGTCCTCGCCCAAAATGGCGCCGGAATAAATGGGACTCGTAACTCCTTGTTGTGTACTGGTTGCACAACCTTGATATCACGAGATACGTATGCAGTTTTGAAGCACATGGCAGGCGGGGACGAGAATTGATTGAATATTTCGACATCCCTATTGATATTAAGTTCTGATGTGTTATTGATTACTGTACTGTTGAAAATTCGAATTAACGTCACCCATGGTACTTGCCCGCAAATGTATATCTAGATAATTTTATTGTAACTGGCCCTGTCGTATTTTAATTATAAAATGTACGTCCACCGATTCCGTAGCTGTTAGACACCTTAGTTTTTGCAACCTAATGGCCCGCCCGTTACGTTCCTCTACAGTGTAAATGTCTATTCATCATATACGATTACAGTTTGCTCCGTGGCAGGCCCACGTGGTTATAGGCTCGTATTTGTATAATGAAATTTTCACAATAAAGGTTTTTAAAAGAAAACATGGTAGTAGTGTATACATTGGTAAAGTTTTTAATAATAGTCACTGTTTTAGAATCAGTAAAAGGCAAGTGAAATAAAGCAGACCAATTACATGAAGGGTAAAAGGTATAATACGAAGGAACGCAGTAAAGATAAATGGTCAAGGGCTGTTGTGTTTTCTATTCCTGCAACATAAAGTGATCGATAAGAATCTCATATTCAGGCGTATCGGCGACTAAGACAGCAGGTCGACCCTCTTTTGCTCAACGGCTCCGTCATGGGACGAAGAAACGCTCTTTTTCTCGAAAAAAGAATATATTTTACTTGCAGGACAGTTGTAAAATTTCCGGGAAAGTACATTAGCCTGGAACATTATAACATATATTTAAGAGAAAATAATGTTCGGAAGTAATTAAAAGCGTAATTTTTAGGTGATATGACCAAGGCTTTCATCATTAGAATAAGAAAAGTAAAATGAACCAATGAAAAGTTTTATTAACAAGTCACATGACTTGTTATGCTTACGTTACGCGCTGCGCGCCCCGGATGACTTCCGGATGCGCTAACGCGGCGCGTCATATGACGCATTACGCGACAACGCAGGTCCAGAATATAGTCAAAATGTCTCCACCAACCAGCGGTCGAAACACAACCCCTTTCAGCAGGCTAAATAGTTCTGTTAAATGACAACAGAAGGGACAGGCAACAAGAACCATCAGTCAAAGAGGGGAGGGCTAGTTCTTCTCTACCGGGTTACATTGGGGCGCTACCGGAACTGATCGAATTGGTAGTCTACAGTGTTTCTGGATGTTTCAGACCGAAGCTGGGGTTAGCATGAGAGCAGCACCATTTCGTAGCTCCGTTGTGGCCATTCCGCAACCAATCATGGCAGCCGCTCTTTATCGTTATTTTGGGCGGGGTGGGTGGCGGAGCCGAGCTGTTTTGCAGCCATCATTGTGTGGAGTTCAGTTCATCTCACTAGTTTTGTATTTGTCATGAGGGGTTGTTCCTAATGTTTCTATTTTAGCGAGGTCAAAAAGAGATCCCATTAGTGGCCTACTGATTTTGCTCGATTCCTTTTCTTTTTTTTTACACGATTTTTCGTTATCTGCAAAGACTAAACAGAGTATTGCGACTCTGTGTTTGTTTGTAAATAGAGAATGAACCAAAGAGAACTAATTCTAAAACAGTAAATACTTGGATAACAATCAATCAAATGGAGAGAGAAGCAGGCACGACGGATTACAACGGGGGCAAAGGCCTGCGTTAACTACCTTTCACTATCTGCAAAGAGAGAGTACTCCTAATAGAAATGAGGGGGGGGGGCACCATTCAAAGCAGATCAGTGTGCATAAACACGAAAATGTTTTCACTTACCACGTACTTGACATTCGACAGCTTATGATATTTGCTATAAAAAAACCATTGAAATTCACTTAAAAAACCATAGGTTATAGACCATATATAGTTAGGAATTAGCATTTACAAAACCTTGAAAATTCACTGAAAAAACCATAGGTTATAGACCATATATAGTTAGGAATTAGCATTTAAAAAACCTTATTTTACTCACACAAAACCATTGAAATTCCATATATAGTTAGTTGCACTAACTATATATTGCGCACCCGCAATCCACTGCTGATCATGTCACATATTACATCATTCATGACATGGTCAGTGACATCACTGATGACATCACTGATGACATCTCAAATGACATCACTGATGACATCACTGATGACATCTCATTTGACATCAATGACCACATCACTGATGATATCATTCATGTGACAATACAATGCATCTCCTCACATTTTAATATAACCTCTGTTTCACCCAGTGTTAAATACAGAGTATAATTTTTGAAACCATTGACACACCAATACTAGTTACTACATACGTACTCACTGATTCCTACGTCTACACACACATTCACTCATTCACCCATACAATCATTCATACATACAATCACTCATCTTTACAACACTATCATATGCACTCATACACCTATACAGACACTCACACTCTGCCACTCATCCATGGAGTTACTCACACACCTAGTCAGTCCTGTAAAGAATCAATCACACTTCCATTTTCTTGTCTATACAGTTAAACATAGAGCACCTTACATTTTCAAACATATAGTAACACATACTTACTTTCTTATACAATCATTGATACAAGTACACATTGATCTGCACAGAGTCACACACCTCCCAGCCAGCCACACACACACTCAGTCTCCCATACAAATACTTGGACAATCAATCAATAACCCATATAGTTAATCATATAGCTACTGATCAACACATGCAGTAGTTTACAGAACAACAGACATAATGATGCACAAATTAAGACAGTTTAGTCACTAACCCATGCACTCAGTGAGACACATTTAATCACTCACTCATACATTCAGTCATGCACCTACTAAATCCTTCGTCCAGACAGTTATACATCTACTCATTCTTCAATATCTAAAACATATTTAAACTTTACAGAAACACACAGTCACTGGATGATGTCATCAGTGATGTCATCAGTGATGTCATTTGAGATGTCATCAGTGATGTCATCAGTGATGTCACTGACCATGTCATGAATGATGTAATATGTGACATGATCAGCAGTGGATTGCGGGTGCGCAATATATAGTTAGTGCAACTAACTATATATGGAATTTCAATGGTTTTGTGTGAGTAAAATAAGGTTTTTTAAATGCTAATTCCTAACTATATATGGTCTATAACCTATGGTTTTTTCAGTGAATATATATATATATATACACACACACGTGTGTGTGTGCATCAAAAGACTCACGCAAATTCACTGCGTGAGAAGCAAGCCCTCCCAACGAGAATTATTTGTAGCAACTTCTTTTATTCATAGCAGGCAGACAACAGCATTGCATGATGTGATTTGACCCTTCCGGTTCTTAATCATATGCAAATATTGAGTGGCAAGTGTTTAGCGGGTTTAAATACACTACGATGTCAAACATTGAGCAAGGACTCATGTACAGATTTTAAAGGTACAATGCTGGTAAGAATCACTGTTGCTAAATTGTTAGGGGATCATATGACATTCTTTATAGTCTCTACTCTATCAATATACTGCTAATGCAATGGTGTTTCTGATGTACGAGCTGGTAAGCCAATTATTTTGATATCCCCACGTTCACAGGACTACAATGTCGACAATGTCTTGCGTTTGTAAATAAGACTCATTGAGTCTTCCTTATAGTATGTACCATTCATATATTTGTCTCCCGGTGTTTTCGCCGCAATTTTCCCTCATTTCCCTTTTCCTTATTTTTCCCTTATTTCTGTCTTCTTGCCCTATTGTTGCCCTGCCTTTATTTCTGTCCCTCACTAATCTTGACTCCGTGCCTGTTACCGCCTGTTCTTCGCCGCTGCTGTCCATGGCCCCTCCTCCGCTAGTTCCCCCTCCCGCCACCCATCTGTTCCTCCCTCCCCTTCCCCTTCCCCTTTTTAATGGCGGCTGCACCGAACACCAACACCACCATAGCCCTGAAATGCATCCTCCTCAACGTATGCTCACTGCACAGACATGCCGTAGTGATCTGGGACCTCCTCAACACCCTCTCACCAGATGTCGCCTTCTTTACAGAAACCTGGACCAATGCCTCCTCCACCCCAAACATCGCCACCGCCATCCCCAATCGATACAAGATCCAGAGTAAGGACTGCCCCAACCGCCCAGGAGGAGGACTTGCCATCGTACAGAAGAGCTCCCTCCGACTCTCCGACTCTCCACCTCCACCAGTAGCGACTCCTTCTCCACCACCGACCACTTTCACTCCCAGATCCAGCCCAGCCCTAGAACCACACTTCGCAGCACCCTCGCCTACAGACCCCCAGACCTCGCGCCTTGTTTGCCACTACCATCGCTGACCTCATTGCATCCTATGCCATCGCTTCCATAGACTACATACTCATCAGAGATCTGAACTTCCACCTCAACAACCCTAGCGACCCCAACTTCACCACCCTCCTGGACAACCTTGCCAACATCGAACTGAAACAGCTTGTCACACCTACCCACAAGGCAGGACACACCCTCAACCCCATCTTCGAAGGAGGTAACAACATCCACTTCAGCCACACCACGCAACCCCCATTGACGGACCACCACTGCGCACACTTCCACACCGACAAACCCATGCTGCCCAAGCCTGCACGGGGCCCTCCACAAAGGAACTGGAGCAAAGTCACTGAGGAGCAGCTCAACTCCACCCTCAACCGCAATGCCCCCACCACCTCACAGCCAAAGAACTCCACAGATGGCTCTCCAACTCCGCAGATGAGCTCACACCCCTAAGCAACCCCGACAGACAGCGCCCCAGGAAGGCCACCAAGAATCCAGTCACACCTGCAGACGTCTTGAGAAGAACTGGAGAAACAGCAAAACGTCAGAAGATTGCACCACCTACAAGAACGCCATGACGGAACACCATCAACGCATCAGATACACCAAAAGGACCTTCATCCAAAACAAGATCCTCGCCAACTCCAGCAACCCCAAGTAACTATCGAGCGTCATACAAGAATTCACCAAGCCCCCCAGCGAAACCACGGACATCACCCCTTCCTAGGACCATTGCAACAAACTCGGATCCTACTGCCATCTGAAAATCAAGGCCCTCTACGACAACTTCAACGACCAGACACCTGACTCCGAAACCACTTCCCTATTCAGCAACGCCAGTCAGCCACCATCTCCTCGTGGACCCCAGTCACCTCCGAAGACACCACTTCGACCATAAAAGGCTTCCACTCAGGAGCCCCCACGGGCCCCTGCCCACCGCACATCTTCCACAAAACCGCCATCGCTCCTGAACTATGACGCACCATCAATGCCACCTTCAAGACCGGCATCTTTCCCGATGACTGGAAATGTTTAGAAGTCAGACCCCTGCTCAAGAAGCCCTCAGCAGTTCCCAAGGACCTCAAGAACTACTGACTCATCCCCCTTCACGGCTAAAGTCACAGAGAAGTTTGTCAATGCCCAGCTAACAAAATTCATCGAAGAAAACTCCATCCTCGACCTCTTCCAATCCGGATTCCGCAGCAACCACACCACGAGACCGCTCTACTCGCCACCACAGACGACATCCGCACCCTCCTCGACCAAGGACACACCGCAGCCCTGATCCTACTCGACCTCTCTGCAGCGTTCAGCACCGTCTCCTACCAAACACTCACCACCAGACTCCACAACTCCGGCATACAAAGAACCACCCTCGACTGGATCTGCTCTTTCCTCACCGGCAGAGCCCAAAGAATCAGACTGCCACCCTTCCTCTCCAACCCCACAGTAATTAAATGCGGAGTCCCCCAAGGATCATCGCTCAGCCCCACGCTCTTTAACATCTACATGGCCCCCCTCGCCACTGTCGTCAGACAGCATGACTCAGCATTGTATCCTAGGCCAACGACACCCAGCTCATCCTCTCCCTCACCAAAGACCCCATCACCACCAAGCTCAGCTTCAAGGAAGGAATGAAGGATGTGACATCCTGGATGAGCAGCACATGCCTGAATCTCAACTCAGAGAACAAAGAGGTCCTCGTGCTCGGACCCTCGCCCTCTGCATGGGACAACACCTGGTGGCCCACCGCCCTCTACAGCCCTCCCACCCCCACGGACCATGCCCGAAACCTCAGCATCGTACTCAACTCCTCATTCTCCATGACCCGTCAGGTCAACGCCGTCGCCTCCGGCTGTTTCAACACCCTCCCTATCCTCTGAAAGACCTTCAAACGGACTCCCCCCTAATCAAGGAAGACCATCACCCATGCACTCATAACCAGCAGACTGGACTACAGAAACGCCCTCTATGCCAGGATCAACAAGTCTCTGCTCCGCAAACTCCAGACCAGACAGAACACTGCAGCCAGACTCCTCCTCGGCATCCCTTGACACGAACACATCACCGAATACCTGCGAAACCTACACTGGCTCCCTGTTGAGAAGAGAGTTACTGTCAAGATACTCACCCATGCCTACAAATGCCTCCACAACACCGGACCCCAATATCTCAACAGGAGACTTTCCTTTCACACACCCAAGAGAAACCGCAGATCAACTGACCTC
The DNA here is from genome assembly GCF_964261635.1 of Lissotriton helveticus. NCBI lineage: Eukaryota > Metazoa > Chordata > Amphibia > Caudata > Salamandridae > Lissotriton > Lissotriton helveticus. Next base: position 398,177,176 of record NC_136057.1, read on the forward strand.
GCCCTCACTGAAACCCTGCGTATCCGCAGAGACAGAACAGGTGGAAGAGCCTTCTCCTACATTGCAGACAAGACCTGGAACGAGCTCCCGGCCCGACATCAGATGTGCCCCCTCCTTGAACATCTTCAGGAAGACACTCAAGACCTGGCTCTTTGACTGAACGGAGCTGCTCAACCCCCCACCCCCCTGGCACCTAGAGACCCACATGGGTGAGTATCGCACTTACAATTCTCTGATTGATTGATTGATATGCTTAGTTAATAAACTCGAAGGACAATGCCCTTTTTTTTTTTTTTTTTTTTTTTTTTAAGACCTTTATTTGCATCATTAGGATAAACATGTGCGGGCCTACAACCAATCTGGCCGGCCACAAGGCAAAGACGATCAGAAAATTCAAAATAAGCGACACTAGGCCAGTTGGCAGGCAAGCAAAACATAATGAAACAATGCTAGAAATGGGATAAGAGGCAATAACGGCCCAATATCAGGATCAATGAGGTCCATTTTATGATAAGGGGAGAAGGCTCATGACTGACTCACAAACAAGGGATAACCCAGAAACAGGAATACACCCATGCTGAAACGAAAGGAGGGGGGGGGGGGTTGGGGGGGGAGGAGGATGTAAGGGCACGAGTCGATCGCAGCACAAAACAAACGTAAAATATAGTGGAGAAGCATACAAGTGCTACCAAGATCTCATGTCCCACACCCAATAACACGTTAACAGAGACAGGGGGAGCGGATAAACTGTACGAACCGAACCCACTTCTAACAATACGAGCCTGGGAAAAAGGGGGAGGGGAAGGGGAAAAAGGGGGGGGGGAAAGGGATAGGGAAAGGGAAGGGGAGAAAAATAGGGGGGGAAACAAAAGGGAAGAAACCAAAAAAGGGGGGACAGAAAGGGGGAGGAAAGGAAGGAGAAAGAGCAAAACAAAGAAATATAAAAGGAAAAACACAATCGTGCAAGATGGGCGCCACCCCGGGCCAGGCAACCCGCGGCTAATAGTACAGAAAAAAGTGGAAAGCTGGCGAAAAGAAGGGCATGGCAGTAGCGACAAAGCATCGAAACCGAAAAAAGTGGCATAGCAACAGACCCCAATCCACTCATGCCTGAGAAGCGAGGACAGAAGCGGCACCGCTATAAAGGAATAGAAAGGGCCATAGAACCAAAAGAAAACATCTGAAAGACCCCACCCACCCGTCCCACCCCGCACCCCTGCAGAAGGCTACGGCCTACCCTCCAAACAGCGTGCCTGTCGCCCTAATCCGAAACCCGAAATATAGTGAAAAAAGAAAGTAGAGGAAGAAGACAAAAAGAGAAGGAGAAGAAATACAAAACAAAAATAAATGTGAGGGAGGAGCCAGAGGATATGAGCAAACACATTCGGCCGCGACCCTCTCCCGACCAACGAATGAATAAGCATCAAGTCAATACTACATCTTCACAGACAGCAAAAATCACAGGGAGGGGGAGGAGGAAGAGATTGCAACGATTCACCGTATCAGAGAGTACATACATCAGTGCAACGGGCAGGTAAACCAGCAAACTATCATGTCGTACAACTCACCCCCAACCCCTCCTGACCACGAAACCAACCCAATAAAGGAGAATGAGGAGTGGACCACCCAGCACAAAATAATCGTAATATTGTCCAGAGTCACGGCAGTAATATAAATCAGGGAGAGCCTTCGTACGGAGGGAATACAAAAAGTCAATAAAGCAAGTCAATTGTAATAGCAACGACAGGGCAAGCAAAGGCGAGCCGGAGTCCAGATGCGCAATTCGACAATTCAAAGGTACCCCTCCAGGACAAAAGTTCGAATCCAACGAAGCGGGATCAAACAGCGGCCCACCATAAGTCCCAGGTACCCGGGAAGGAGTAGATCTCCGCGGCGTATGAAAGTCCTCGAAATCCAGACGGTGAGGAGGCAGAGGGTCAAAAGTCACCGGCCCATCAGTCGGCCGAAGAATAACAACAGCAACTCCTGGCGCAGCCGAAGGGGGCGAAGCAATGGCGGCATCAAGACGATGGGGGTGCATGGAAGAGCGGCGGCCCAAAATGGCGGCGAGCCGCATGGAGTCGGCAGAGGCACCGGGGGCCAAGACAGCATACAATGACATCAAGGCGTCCAGGACATCTCCAGGCGTGGGTGCTCGAGGACACACCCAGGCCTCCGCACAATCCGGCCGGTAAGGAGCGCCGATGCAGAGCGGAGCATCCCCCACGTTGTCGGTAGCCATCTTGTGAGTTTCGCCGCCCCACACTCCACCGTGGGCCCCCAAACAGTTCCCAAATGGAGGACTTTACAGACCTCCGGAGGCTCCCAACAACGGCCTCACCGGCACAGGATGGGCGAGCGCCCGATGGGGTGGGGGGCCCCTCCGAACAGTGGCAGGCCCCACAGGCGAGAGCCAGTCGCGGGGTCCAGGGCCGCCGGACAGGACAAAGGCGAAGGGACCCCTTCACACGGTCAGCCCCCAACACATCACGTCCCCCTCCAGCCGCACGGCCAGTCGTCGGGGCCGGTTCAGGATCTCCGGGGCACAAGCATAATGGTTCCCACCAGTGGCTCACTTTCGCGGCCGGAGCCGGCAATCTCTTCCCCGCCGGTCGGGTCCCGCAGGCGAGGTCCCGGTCTCGGGTGCCCGGAAGCCCCAATCTCACCGAGGGCACAGCTGCGGACCCACAGCACACAGGAACCTCCGGACCAGACGGTGAGTAAGAGTAGATCTTTAAATTTCAAATTCTGTATTGAAGTATCGTAGCAGTGCAGGATATATTGCAGGATAGTCGAGGTCAGCCGGAGGGCCGACGGAGCCGAGCTAAAAGGCGGCCATTCCGTCCTCGAGCTAGGCTCCTCCCTCGACAATGCCCTTTTGATGCCTCATATGGATAAATTCCTTGTAGGGTGGAACCGCAACAGTTGTATCGAATTTGTTACCAAAGCACTCATCCTCATGTGTTCATAGATTTGATTCAAATGTCAGTACCTGCTTATTGCGACTTTACAATGTTTCCCTCATTCTCAAAGTGCTAGAGTGAATACTCCTGCAAACCCTGACTGTTTTCAAATTAGACATGTTAGAAAGGCGACCCCGGGGGAGGCAGAAGATGTCTGACTGACCACCCCTAGGTCCACCTCTCCGTCAAGAAGTAGCCGAGCGTTACTGAGAGGCCTCCTGGGTGAGGGCCCTCTCCTAGGATCGCACAGCAGAGTAACCACACACCACAAATGGACACCACACCAGAGGTCGTGTTCGTAAGCTTTATCAGGAAGTAAAGGCCGCTGGTTCCCAGCGATATGTACAAGGAGACCGAGGGGTCTGTAACGTCTCGGAAAAGGGGGGTCAGGGAAGCGGGACAGTCTCGGTTGGGGTGTATGAAGGGATACCCTGCGCACAGCTCTCAATCTTCGAGCCGGGGGTTCCGAGAGGTTGAGCCGCGGCAGCGCCAGCAGGCTCTCAAGATGGTTCGGCAAAGGTGGGCCGCGGCAGCGCCAGCAGGCTCTCAAGATGGTTCGGCAAAGGTGGGCCGCGGCAGCGCCAGCAGGCTCTCAAGATGGTTCGGCAAAGGTGGGCCGCGGCAGCGCCAGCAGGCTCTCAAGATGGTTCAGCAAAGGTGGGCCGCGGCAGCGCCAGCAGGCTCTCAAGCTCTCGTAAGGTTACAGGAAAATGAGTTCTTCTGGGGTCGGCCGTGACAGCGTCAGCAGGGCTTCCCAGTCCAGGATACAACTGACGTCCTAATCCAGGGCTGGCCCAGATATAGGACTGGAGTCCTTTGATGTCCGGACCCTCGCGCCTGGGGGTCAGAGGGGCCGGGATGATGGTGTCCAGACACCCAGCAGGGGGGTGGAGCCAGCGCCCAGGGAGGCCAGAGGGCGATCGAAACCAGGCGTCCGGGGACGGCTGGAGTGCCATCGAAACACCCTTTTCTCCGGGATCTGTCGAGTGGCCACTCGACCACCTGGGTGGATCTTGGTGCCTCGATGTCTGGGCTGTGCTGAGGCCTGGGCCGGGGCCGAGGCCACGTGGTCGTGACGTGGTGGGCCCAAGATGGAGTCGGGCGCAGCCTCGTGCTTAGGTCGTGAGGGGCCCACGCTGGAGCCAGGTCGGTAGTGGGGGTCCGGGATGGTGGCCGGACCAGCAATGTTGGGGTGTGCAGTGTCGGGCAAAAGGGCTGCCCGATGCTGGGTGGAGGGCCGATGTCGTCCTGGACCCACCATGCGGGAGGGGTAGGACCACGCCATGAGGCCGGGTCCGACACGCGTCCCCCCCAGCTGAAGGCAGGGGAGAGTCACCCATCTTCTTGGGCATTCTCCTCGCCAAGGCGGAAGAATCTGGAGAGGCCGTCAATATTGGCGTGGTCGTTGCCGGGGCGATGCTCCACAGTGAAATCCATCCCTTGCAGGGAGATGGACCATCGCAACAGTTTCGGGTTCTCGCCCCGCATCTGCATCAACCACCGCAGGGGCCGGTGGTCGGTCTGGACCCGGAAGTGGGTGCCGAAGAGGTAGGGCCGGAGCTTCTTTAGGGCCCACACGACGGCGAAGGCTTCCCTCTCGATGGTGCTCCAGCGCTGTTCCCTGGCTAGCAGCCGCCGGCTGATGAAGGCAACGAGAAGGTCGATTCCCGCAGAGTTCTCTTGGGAGAGGACCGCCCCAATGCCGTGCTCAGAGGCGTCGGTTTGGACCACAAACTCTCGGCTGTAGTCGGGGGCCTGGAGCACAGGGGCGGTGCACATGGCAGTCTTTAGAGTCTCGAAGGCTGCTTGGCACTCTGGGGTCCAGCACACCTTCTGGGGTAGCTTCTTGGAGGTCAGTTCTGTGAGGGGCCCCACAATGCTTCCATAGTCTTTGATGAAGCGCCGATAGTATCCTGTGAGCCCCAGGAAGGCTCGGACGGCTGTTTGGGTGATTGGGGGCTCCCAGGCCCGGATGGCGTCAATCTTTGGCTGGAGGGGAGCCACCCGGCCGCTTCCCACCTGGTGTCCCAGATACGTCACGGACCCTTGGCTGATCTGGCACTTGCTGGCCTTTATTGTTAGTCCGGCCCGTCGGAGGGCCGACAGGACCTCCCGGAGGTGGGTCAGGTGTGCATCCCAGCGGAGGCTGTACACTGCAATGTCGTCTAGGTAGGCGGCGCTGAACTCTTCTAGCCCGGCCAGCACTCTATTCACGAGTCTCTGGAAGGTGGCCGGGGCGTTTTTCATGCCGAAGGGCATCACCTTGAAATGGTAGTGGCCATCAGGGGTCGAGAAGGCTGATCGCTCTTGCGCTCCAGGGGTGAGGCCGATCTGCCAATACCCGGCCGTGAGATCGAAGGTGCTGAGATACTTCGCAGCCCCCAGGCGATCGATCAGTTCATCCGCCCGGGGGATGGGATGGGCGTCGGTCCTGGTGACGGCATTCAGCCCCCGGTAGTCAACACAGAACCGGAGCTCCGGGGGCGTGCCGGGGGCGGCGGCTTTAGGGACCAGGACAACTGGGCTGGCCCACGGACTGTCGAAGGGTTCGACTACCCCCAGCGCTAGCATCTTTGCCACCTCGGACTGGATGCAGGCCCGAACTCGATCGGGCACTCGGAAAGCTCGGTGTCTTACAGGCGGGCTGTCTCCGGTGTCTACATCGTGGACACACCACCGGGTGACTCCAGGGTTGAGGGAAAACAGATCTGCAAACTGCCCCAGCAGCTGCCGGCAGTCATGGTGCTGCTCCGGGGTCAGGGTGGAGGAGAGCATCACCCCTTCGTTGGAGCCGTCCTTCTCAGTGGCGCTCATGAGATCTGGCAGCGGTTCGGAGTCGTCTTCAGCTCCTTCATCGGTCGCTAACAGCAGGCTTAGTTCAGTGCGGGCAAAGTGCGGCTTGAGCCGGTTAGCGTGTAGAACCCGGAGGGGGTTCCTGGGGGACTCCATGTCCACCAGATAGGTGACGGGGCTCTTGCGCTCCACCACTCTGAAGGGCCCCGTCCACTTGTCTTGGAGGGCACAAGGTTCAACCGGGGACATGACCCAGACCTGCTGGCCCGGTTCAAATTCGATGGACGAGGCGTTCTGGTCATACCAGCGTTTCATCTCCTCCTGACTAGCTTCAAGGTTGGCTTCGGCAAGTTCCCGGAACTTCCGAGTCTGGTTGCGGAGGGTCAGGAGGTACTGGTAGACATCTGGTGGGGCACCTCGGGCAGCCGTCTCCCAGCCTTCTTTGACCAGGCTGAGGGGGCCCCGGACCGGGTGCCCATACAATAGTTCGAAGGGGCTGAACCCCAGGGACTTCTGGGGTACTTCGCGGTACGCAAACAGGAGGCAAGGCAGCAGAACATCCCATTTGAGTCGTAGTGGCTCCTCGAGGCCCTTGATCATTCCCTTCAGTGTTCGGTTAAACCGCTCCACAAGTCCATTTCCTTGGGGGTGATACGGGGTGGTGAACTTGTATGTGACCCCGCACTGTTGCCACAGGGATCGCATATACTTGGAAATAAAGTTTGTGCCCCGATCACTCACGACTTCTCGGGGGAAGCCGACTCTGGAGAAGATCCCCATTAGGGCTCGGCCTACTACTGGGGCCGTGATGGTTCGGAGGGGGATGGCTTCCGGATATCGGGTGGCATGGTCCACCAGCACGAGGATGAAGCGGTGCCCTTGAGGGGTGCGGGGGTCCAGGGGCCCCACGATGTCTATCCCCACTCGCTCGAAGGGGGTGGTGACCACGGGAAACGGCTGGAGCGGGGCTTTGACTTTCCCCCCGCTCTTCCCGCTGGCTTGACAGGTCGGGCAGGATCTGCAGTGATTGTGCACATCGTTGCGCGTTTTCGGCCAGTAGAAATGAGTCACCAGGCGGCTGTAAGTTTTGTCCTGCCTCAGGTGCCCGGCGAGGGGCACATCATGTGCTAAGTTCAAGAGGAAGTCTCGAAATCGGAGGGGAACGACCAGCACCCAGCTGGCCCCTAGTTCGGCAATCTTCTGTTCACTGTAGAGAAGGTCGTTGTCCCAATAGACCCAGTGGGACCCCGCAGGGTCTCCAGCGGCTTGAGTGGCGGCTTGTCGTCGAATTCCCTTGAGGGAGGGACAGGTGCTCTGTTCTTGTCGGAATTGTACGCGGGTGGGGCCACCTTCTTGGCGCCACTGAGCTAGTTCCGGCAGGTGGCCGAGCTCGGTGATTTCCTCATGGCTGGGCCCCGGGGGGCCGGGTTCAGGGTCGGTATCCTCAGGGACGGCGGGCGGTGGAGGTGCGGGCCACTCCGGCTCCTCGATCGGGGCTTCCTCCGTGGGGGGGGAGGCCCGGGCGGACATGGAGCGGGTGGTCGCACAAACCCACTCGGGAAGGCCTAGCATCCCCAGATGCTCTCTCCGCTCTACGCCGGCCCAGAGGGAGCTTTCCAGGTCGTTCCCGAGGAGGCAGTCCACGGGGGCATCGTCTCGGACAGTCACTTTCAGCATGCCCGACACCCCTCCCCACTCGAAGGGGATGCGGGCCATCTGGCACAAACTTTCAGAGTTGTCCGCCGACCGCACTGGGCACAAGAAGTTGGGGAGAATTTGTTCTGGGGTCACCAAGTGGCAGCGGACCGCCGTCACGCTGGCTCCAGTATCCCGGAGGGCTTCGGCCCGGCGTCCATTGATGGTGACCCATTGGCGGTATTTCTGGGTGTTACCTGGGATCGGGTCTCGATCACCCAGGCATGCTAAGATCATGGCTGCGGGCTCCCACTCGGCCTGTTCAGTGTCGTCGCCCTCTTCTTCGCCTCCCTCTGCCCTCAGGGCGGCGGCCGCGATCTGGCGGCTCGGGGGACCGGTGGTGCCGGGTCGCTGGTTCATCGGGCAGAGAGGGTCGTTCGCATAATGGCCCTGTCGCTGGCATCTGTCGCACGTATCATTCGGACGGGGCCCGGGCCTAGCTGGGGGGCCTCCCCTCCAACCCAGGGATGGCGACGGGGAGGTAGGGGATGACCCCGTGGGGGTGTCTCGGCCCCTGCTCTGGCCTCCTCCGCCGCCTCGGGGTCGGTGGTTCCCTGGGGATCCCCGGCCGTAGTCTCCCATCGGACTCCGGGGAACTCGGTTGCTCACCCATCTATCCGCCTCGACAGCGAGTTTTCGTGGCTCTGTCAATTTGCTGTCGAGGAGGTGCTGCCGGAGTTCGACAAAGCAATTATTGGAAAGATGCTCCCATAGGATGAGGTCGACCAACTGCTGGTAGGTGGAGACCTGGCAGCCTCTGATCCACCCTTCGAAGGCTCTGCTGTAAAAGTTCACGTACTCCACCCAAGTGGTACCGGGGATTTTTTTACAGTCTCGAAATCGCTGCCGGTACATTTCGGGGGTGAGTCCGTAGCGAGTGAGGAGGGCGGTCTTCATGTGTTCGTACGAGGTCATCTCGGCGTCGGGGAGCTCTAGCAGGGCGTCTCTCCCCTCGTTGATGAACTTCCCCCATAAGCCGGCACCCCAGTCTTTGAGGGGTACTCGATGGGCGGTCATTTATTTATTTATTTATTTATAGTGTTTTATATAGCGCGGACAAGACCCGTGGGTATCAGAGCGCTTAACAAATGAGATTACAGATTGACATTATAGTAGCAGTTATAGCAGCAAAACATATATAGAGGTAGAAGACGGTATGCTATCTGGGGTGATTAGATAGGGGATTACATATTGACATAGAAGATTAAAAAGTTGACATTATAGTAGCAGTTATAGCAGCAAAACAAATATAGAGGTAGGAGGTAATGTGCTATCTAGGGTGATTAGGTAAATATATTCCTAACCCCTGAGCAGTTAGCGTTAGGGGGTGCATATCGTTTAGGTTGTGTCATAGTCATACAGTCAAGTTCTATGAGGTAGGATTGTATATTATTAACAGGTCAATATCAGAGTAGTTAGCAATAAGAGTAGAATGGGTATAGCTAGATGCATCGATCATAAATATTAACCGGTTAAGGTGGGGGTAATATCTTCAGGTGAGAGACATAGTGCAGATATCACCTAATAATGAGGTAGCAATAGAGTGTAAAGCCGAAGCTTGGGTGGAATCAGTCATTTGTCTTATTGGTCTTCCAATAGTTCATGGTGACTCCAGTCCTCTTTGGCAGAAATGTCATGGCGACCTCGTAGGCCTTGAACCACTGTTGGATGTCGTCGTTCTTTGACGACCTCCTTGGGTATGTGCACCTTCGTGTCCCCCGGCGGGGGCGAGGCCTTACCCCCGGCGGTGCCGGTTTCCGTTGTCTTGGCCTTGATTTCCAGTTCTTTGAGGCAGCGCTCATGCTCGAGCACGAGTTTCTTTTCTTCGAGGTCTCGTTGCCTTCTCCTTTCCTCTAGGTCTCCTTCCAGCCGTAGTTGCTCGAGGGCTAATTTCCTTTCTGCCAGCTGTATCTCTCCTTCTTGTCGGAGTCGGGCGAGCTCCAACTCGTTGAGCCGGTCCCTCTCTCGTTCTCGGGCGTCTCCGTGGGGGAGGCCCGTGTCTAGGTCTGCAGGTCTTTCCCCCGCTGGGTTCGCGTCGGTCTCCGGGCGTCCATTCGGGCCCGGGTTATCTTCATTCTGGGGCGGCGCGTTATCGGCGTCCGCCCAGGCTTGCAGGGCTGATTTAAAATCCTCTTTGGTGTTGAGGCCCGTGGTAGCGATGCCTAGGTCCTTGCAAAATTGTTTTAATTCCTTGTGGCTGTAATCTTCCATCTTTTCTTTCTGGAATTCCGCTGTCGGTCTGGTTTCCTGAGTAGTCATGGTCGCGGTGTGTTTTTCTCGGTAGTGAGTGAATTACTCTCCTGTACGATCTGCGTCGGCTCGGATCCCGTCGCCTGCCACCAATGTTAGAAAGGCGACCCCGGGGGAGGCAGAAGATGTCTGACTGACCACCCCTAGGTCCACCTCTCCGTCAAGAAGTAGCCGAGCGTTACTGAGAGGCCTCCTGGGTGAGGGCCCTCTCCTAGGATCGCACAGCAGAGTAACCACACACCACAAATGGACACCACACCAGAGGTCGAGTTCGTAAGCTTTATCAGGAAGTAAAGGCCGCTGGTTCCCAGCGATATGTACAAGTAGACCGAGGGGTCTGTAACGTCTCGGAAAAGGGGGGTCAGGGAAGCAGGACAGTCTCGGTTGGGGTGTATGAAGGGATACCCTGCGCACAGCTCTCAATCCTCGAGCCGGGGGTTCCGAGAGGTTGAGCCGCGGCAGCGCCAGCAGGCTCTCAAGATGGTTCGGCAAAGGTGGGCCGCGGCAGCGCCAGCAGGCTCTCAGGATGGTTCGGCAAAGGTGGGCCGCGCCAGCAGGCTCTCAAGATGGTTTGGCAAAGGTGGGCCGCGGCAGCGCCAGCAGGCTCAAAGGTTGGTTCGGCAAAGGTGGGCCACGGCAGCGCCAGCAGGCTCTCAAGATGGTTCGGCAAAGGTGGGCCACGGCAGCGCCAGCAGGCTCTCAAGCTCTCGTAAGGTTACAGGAAAATGAGTTCTTCTGGGGTCGGCCGTGACAGCGTCAGCAGGGCTTCCCAGTCCAGGATACAACTGACGTCCTAATCCAGGGCTGGCCCAGATATAGGACTGGAGTCCTTTGATGTCCGGACCCTCGCGCCTGGGGGTCAGAGGGGCCGGGATGATGGTGTCCAGACACCCAGCAGGGGGGTGGAGCCAGCGCCCAGGGAGGCCGGAGGGCGATCGAAACCAGGCGTCCGGGGACGGCTGGAGGGCCATCGAAACACCCTTTTCTCCGGGATCTGTCGAGTGGCCACTCGACCACCTGGGTGGATCTTGGTGCCTCGATGTCTGGGCTGTGCTGAGGCCTGGGCCGGGGCCGAGGCCACGTGGTCGTGACGTGGTGGGCCCAAGATGGAGTCGGGCGCAGCCTCGTGCTTAGGTCGTGAGGGGCCCACGCTGGAGCCAGGTCGGTAGTGGGGGTCCGGGATGGTGGCCGGACCAGCAATGTTGGGGCGTGCAGTGTCGGGCAAAAGGGCTGCCCGATGCTGGGTGGAGGGCCGATGTCGTCCTGGACCCACCATGCGGGAGGGGTAGGACCACGCCATGAGGCCGGGTCCAACAAGACACAAAATAATCAGCAGACAGGCCTCCTGCTCTAACAGTGGCGCAATGTCCCCCGCGAGCAGTGGCACCATCTCAGCCAAATCCTCTGTAACATAACAAGCACAGCTGGCAGGCCTCCAGTCTTAATACAATCCAAACGAGCCTTGATGGTAACTGACGCCCATCCTGGCGGGTCGGAGCTTGATAGCGACGTCACCGCTAAAGATATGCATCCATAAAGTTACGCATTGCAATCAACCCTCAGGTAAACAGAGAGTTGATTACACACGCACGTGGAATCACGAGCGTCACAAAGCGTTATTGTCCTAGTAAACTGGGGACACGCTTTTTCATGCAGTAACGCCAAATATCGCCTCATTGCTGCAAAAACCCACGACATCAACACAAACACAATGGCATAAACATTAAGTAAAACTACATGTCCCAGCATGCCTTAATTAATCATGGGCGTGCTCAGAGGCTGAAATGTATAGAAATAATGAAGGGACCACACATGCAAGCTACCGTGATCAGGAACTACGGTTCGAAACGCGTAGGGTGTTTGTCACGTTTTGAAAAATAAAGAAACTGCAACAAATATCAAGGTGTGTGCAGCGATTTCCTGGTATTTCATGAATTGGGACACTGCCCTGGTCCCATCGCTGGCACCGACTGACTAGCGCTCCCGCTGCGACAGGACAATTTGTATGCTGTAATCACATACAGCGGGGAGCCCGTCTTCCTACACACCGCGGACAAGAAACGCCAAGCGGAGCTGTTCTGCAACGCCTCGGAAACCAGCAGAACAAACAACGGCAGCGTGTGTACACCAGGTCGAGCGCCGAACGCGCTGAGTCGGAGGACCCTGCGTGATCCGGGAGTCTCCCAGGTAAGAGACACGCTTCTGGCAAACAACTAAGTTAGGAAAGACGCAGTGATAAGTGTCGTGTGCTTAATACTTCGCGTGTCCAACGGGACAAAAGACTTAAAGAGACTTACTTGCACAGCGACCCTTTCCCTTGATAGCAGTACATTGCAAAGTGACAAGGGGTATATTACAAATTTACCCACCTTCTAACAAAAGAACCATCAGCTGAAGTGGAACGGATCCCTCGAACGCCTTCACAAACGAACTTAACTCAGTATACAGTGACTGTGACAACCAGCATAAGTAATGGAGGAAAGGAGAGTTAAAAGAGCATCTAAAGCAGAAAGCATTTTCTAAACAGACACAGCGCAGGCGAACAAAGATGAAACAGCTGCAACACCGCAATCGGTCCCAACTACTTGTAAAACGCTATTCACACAACTGGAAAAATTAATGAGGAAAGAAATCTCTAGAGAATGGGAAATCTTGACATTAGAAAAATATGTGGAACTCAAAATGGTACCGAGAGGTCTTCGTATCTTTACCTTGCCCAACCACCCAGATACCAAGCCTGAAATGCTTGAAGAATGGGGCAACAACAACATGGGGTGCTCCAACAATATGATGTTGATAATCATCAAGTACGCAAGAATAGAAGTTGAAGAACTACACAAAAAAATTGCGGAAGTGGAATCTAAAATAACAGCCTTAAATGAGGAATCTGGCATAATTAAAAAACTAAGAAATGACATGGAAAAAAACCTGGATAACCATGAAGAGGATGTACAGAACCGCAAACATCGTAAATTTTGTAGGGATCAAGATGACTACAAATATGGCACCATTTTAACCTTTGCCAGAAAATATGACATTTATAAACAACAGTGGGCAACTGGAACATTGACACCTGGTGAACAAACAAGCGGATCTGAATCCGATTTCAGTGAAGGCGAACAAAGACGTCCTGGTCTTCGTAGAATGTCTTTTTTAGACGAAATACAGCTGCTCTACCATGTGCAGCAAACACCACAAAGCAGCAGCAGGGGCCGAGGTCAGTATCGAAACCGATCCAGAGGGAGAAGAACCCAAGCTCCAGGAAACCAAAGCGCAAAACAAGACGCAGCAAGCGCCGATGGAAGCAGATACAACCTAAGAGCCCGTACGATCAAGAGGAAATAGGACAACGTTCAACAACAACCCCCAATTTAGTAATAAATCTTTCAAAATACAATCCAACAGTAACAGAAATGGAATTACTAAACAAGGGGCTTTCTTTTTGTCCTGAAACTCATTATGACACGACGGAAACCAAAATAGACCTCTATAAATATACAAGAAAACTGAAATTAAAAAAATTCTTTGCCAAGAAACCTAACAATAAGACCAAATTGCAAGAAGATAACGCCCCTACTAACATGAACTCAGGATATCGTACCTCGGAAATTCCACAGCTAAGAGTTGCCTATGAACTGGCAAATGAAATGGAACAAACTGAAATCACAGACACCCAAGTATTAGATGAAATGAACATCACATCTAATAAACGACAACCAACTGATTTCAAACCAAAATCTAAATTTTGTCCAATCCTCTACCCAGGTAATAAAATTGACACTTTTTATGAATTGGTTACAAATGAGATCGAAGAAATGCCCAAGAATTACAACACCAAAAGGAAAAAAGAAAACCTAACTAAAGGAGAACGGCAAGCAATATCCAGCCTAAAAAACAACGTCCAAATAGAAATAAAACCTGCGGACAAGGGAGGGAATATTGTAATTATGGAAAAAGAACTATATGTAGAGGAAGCTATGCGACAACTGAAAAACACTAACAACTATACAGTACTTACCAAAAATCCAACAGAAACCATGAAACATGAACTTGAAACCAAGTTGAATGGCTGGTACGCAAAAGGCCTAATTACCGATACGGAAAGAAAGTTCCTTATGGTCGAAAATCCAATTACCCCGACCATTTACTTTTTACCAAAAGTACACAAGACTCTCAACAAGCCTCCTGGTAGGCCCATAATCTCCAGTTGTGGTGGCCTTTATGAAAACGTATCCAGCTATGTGGACTATTTCATAGCTCCATTAGTACCAACATTAAGCTCCTACATAAAAGACACAGGCGATTTCCTCCGTACCTTGATGGAAACTGAATGGCGGACAGATTACTTGCTAGTGACCATCGATGTGGTGTCATTGTACACATCTATAAACCATGATATTGGTCTAACAGCTATTAAATACTTTTTGGACCAACAACCAATCACCCAGAGAGAACATTCGAAAATGATCATGGAAATGATCACACTGTGCCTGTTTAATAACATTTTTCTCTTCAACAAAACCATCTACAAACAATGTTGTGGCACAGCTATGGGAGTTTCTTTCTCTACAAGCTACGCGAACCTCACCATGGGGTGGTGGGAGAAGGGCGTGGCTTGGAGAGAGGAAAACGACCATCTCATGGCCAAGGTAGCCCTTTGGCTACGTTTTATAGACGATCTGTTCCTCCTGTGGAAGGGTACCGAGGCAGAATTCCTCACATTTTTCAACATCCTCAATCAGAATTCAGTGGGGTTAAAGTTCACATACACCATCAGTTCGAAAGAAATTGTATTCCTAGATACAAAGGTGTACATAGCATATGGAAAGATTCAAACAACTGTTCATAGAAAAGAAACAGCAACCAATAGTATTCTTCACGGCTTAAGCTTTCACCCACAGAAACTGAAAAAGAGCATTCCGTATGGTGAGCTCCTGCGGATGAAAAGGAATTGCTCTGAGGAAAAAGAAATGGAATTGAAGTTTAAGGAAACAAAAGAACGCTTCAAACAGAGAGGCTATAAAATAACAGATCTTAATGCATGTGAAACTAAAGCAAGATGCAAATCAAGAGAAGATACTCTCATTAACAAACAAAGCATTGTTGCCACACAAGAAGTTGAAGCTAACAAAACATCGGATCAACCCAGGATGATAATGACTTTCAGTAAAGAAAGCTACAGGATACAAAAAGCTATGATGAAGTACTGGCATGTACTACGCAAAGACCCAGACATTGGAACAACAATAGGAGACCATCCCCTAGTCTCCTACAGAAGGGCACCCAATCTTGCGGATCAGCTAACTCAAAGTCATTTTGAAATGAAAAAAACAGAATCTTGGCTTGACATCAGGAAACAAGGATTTAATAAATGCACAATCTGCAAAGCGTGCAAGATAGGACGTAACATTAAAAATCTAAAAGATGCCGCTGGCAAGAACTTTACAATCAGAAGTAACATTAACTGTGACTCGTCGTTTGTTGTTTATATGATCCAATGTTATTGTGGCAAATCCTACATTGGAAGTACAACTTGTTCCATTAAAACACGCATACTTCAACACATTCGTGCCATCCAGAACAATGATCACTCCTATGCCATTGCGAAACATCTGGCAAATCATGAAAACAAAACGTGGCTGGATGTTAGATACTTCGGACTCGCAAGTATACCACAGCATGAAAGAGGAGGCAATCGCATTCAAAAATTGAGACGACTAGAGTCCAAATTAATTATGAGGTTCAGAACGAAACAGCCTGCTGGCCTCAATGGCGATGAAGAACTTTATGTTCACCTATGAGAACCATGTTACAGACTAAACTGCACTAAGCATCATATCATATTTTGATAATATTTGACCATGACGCATTCTCATGAACATTACCTATCACCATTTAGAAACCATTATTTCTGAAGTTTTTTGTTGTTTGCCACAGTCACGATATCTGAGTTACTAACTACTTTGTGCTAATTAAGTTTTGCCAATAACTTATGTTAAAAAGCGGATGTCGTGAGCAGCTGCAAGCATTGGGGACGCAGGGCACTCAGCCCTTTATTGTCCAGCGGACGTTTGTCCATAAAGTTACGCATTGCAATCAACCCTCAGGTAAACAGAGAGTTGATTACACACGCACGTGGAATCACGAGCGTCACAAAGCGTTATTGTCCTAGTAAACTGGGGACACGCTTTTTCATGCAGTAACGCCAAATATCGCCTCATTGCTGCAAAAACCCACGACATCAACACAAACACAATGGCATAAACATTAAGTAAAACTACATGTCCCAGCATGCCTTAATTAATCATGGGCGTGCTCAGAGGCTGAAATGTATAGAAATAATGAAGGGACCACACATGCAAGCTACCGTGATCAGGAACTACGGTTCGAAACGCGTAGGGTGTTTGTCACGTTTTGAAAAATAAAGAAACTGCAACAAATATCAAGGTGTGTGCAGCGATTTCCTGGTATTTCATATATATATATATATATATATATATATATATATATATATATATATATATATATATATATTCACTGAAAAAACCATAGGTTATAGACCATATATAGTTAGGAATTAGCATTTACAAAACCTTGAAAATTCACTGAAAAAACCATAGGTTATAGACCATATATAGTTAGGAATTAGCATTTAAAAAACCTTATTTTACTCGCACAAAACCATTGAAATTCCATATATAGTTAGTTGCACTAACTATATATCGCGCACCCGCAATCCACTGCTGATCATGTCACATATTACATCATTCATGACATGGTCAGTGACATCACTGATGACATCACTGATGACATCTCAAATGACATCACTGATGACATCACTGATGACATCATCTAGTGTCTGTGTGTTTTTGTAAAGTTTAAATATGTTTTACATATTGAAGAATGAGTGGATGTATGGAAGACTGAGTGTGTGTGTGGCTGGCTGGGAGGTGTGTGACTGTGCATATCAATGTGTACTTGTATCAGTGATTGTATAAGAGAGTAAGTATGTGTTAGTATATGTGTGAAAAGTATGGTGTTCTGTGTTTAACTGTATAGATGAGGAAATCGAAGTGTGATTGATTCTTCACAGGACTGACTAGGTGTATGAGTGCATATGATAGTGTTGTAATAATGAGTGACTGTATGTATGAGTGATTGTATGGATGTCATTTGAGATGTCATCAGTGATGTCATCAGTGATGTCATTTGAGATGTCATCAGTGATGTCATCAGTGATGTCACTGACCATGTCATGAATGATGTAATATGTGACATGATCAGCAGTGGATTGCGGGTGCGCGATATATAGTTAGTGCAACTAACTATATATGGAATTTCAATGGTTTTGTGCGAGTAAAATAAGGTTTTTTAAATGCTAATTCCTAACTATATATGGTCTATAACCTATGGTTTTTTCAGTGAATTTTCAAGGTTTTGTAAATGCTAATTCCTAACTATATATGGTCTATAACCTATGGTTTTTTCAGTGAATTTCATAGGTTTTTTAATAGCAAATCTTTATAAAAATAATACATTTTAAATCTAATTTTATATTTTATAATTTTTTTATTTTTTTTTAATATTATTTTTAGTGCGCTCCCGGGGCGCGGACAGGTGAACGCACGGGTAAGCGCAATCTGGCGGCGCGCCCCGGGGCGCGTACTAATGCGCGTCCCGGAAGCGCTATTGCCGAGAACGAAAACAACATCGTGACGTATCGCGTAGCCGCCACGCCTTGCGTCATAAGACACGTATCGCGTAGCCGCGAGATGCGTCTTATGACGCACCGCGTAAGCGCACCCGGAAGCGCATACGATCGCGCAACGTAAGCGCCCCGATGCGCTTACGATACACGCCCGGGGCGCGCCCCGGGGCGCGTAGCGTAAGCGCGTCAAACCATGTGACTTTAAAATAACACTTTTCATTGGTTCAGAACTTTTTTTTTTCCAAATTGTGTGAAACCCACCCATTTCTCTCACTATTGCTTTGTACTTGGAGAGAGCAAGAGCTGTTGTGTCTACTCTATCTCCTACTTTTCTGATCTCCAGCAATGGCTGCAAGAGAGTCATCCAGCAGTGATTCAGAGGGATTTTTAGATGAGGACCCTCCTCAGCAAAAGAAAAAAACCCATTTCATCTGGAAATTTTACGACATCCCAGAAGGACAGAAAAAAGTCAACGCTCCCAAAGTAACATGCAAAATATGTGGGAGTAGTTTATCCAGAGGCAATCCTCTGAAAAAATATAGTTTTGGCAATGCCAATTTGATCCGGCATGTCAAAAGAAGACACCCTAACAACTTTGCCAGGGAGAGTGTCAGAGAGCTGGCACGGAATGTACCAACAGATGGCGGCAGCACCTCCACTGGTGGAGCAACACCTTCGGGACCACCCCGTGGAAGAATGATCCCTAACATTCAGCCGGTGTTTGCGGGCATCAAATTTTTGTGCGCAGAGTGTGACGAACTGCTCTGCTATGGGGAGCAGAGTGTTGAACTGATTGCCCTAAAGAAACAGCAACACCGCTGCTCTTCCAGTCCCTAAATTTTCAATTTTTTTTGCTCCTGTTGAGCAGTTTTGGAATCCTTGTTTTTGTTTTTCCCTTGAAAAAAATCCAAAAAAAATATAAAATTGTTTTAAAAAGTCTAAAAAAATATAAAACAAAAAAAACAAAAAAAAAAAATATATAAAACAACAAAATGAAAAAAAAAGTTCTTTTCAGAACTACCTCCAATTTTTAAAAAGAAGCTTTATTTTTTTAAAAGTCTGTCATTTTTAATCTCCATGGTACGCTCCCCCGTACGCTCCCCGGTGCGCGTACCGGGCGCTCACCCCCGCGAAAATCGATTTTTTTTTTATTTATTTTTTTCACCCGCGGGAGCCTTTTATGGCCCCCACATGAAACCTAGGGGGTCAGGGGGTGTGTACCCTGCTCCCTCTTGCTCATTTCCCCCTTTGATTTTTGCCACCTCTTGTGTCTCAATCCTACCGAGACACAAGATGGCGGCCGCTGCGGACTGTTTCGAATGTTTATAGACACCCGAGAACCAATCAGCTTGCCGTGCGCAGATCGCGTGGCGCGCCTGGAGCGCTCCCCTGTACGCGTACCTGGGAACGCTCCAGGCGCGGCTCTAGATATATATCTTTTTTTGAACGTTAATTTCTCAAAATCCACTGGAGCACATATATTGAGACCTACAAAAGGCACATCGGGCTACCAGTCCCTACAATTTTGCCAAGTTTCGTGGAAATCCATTCAGCCGTTCGGGCTAAAAGTGCGACAGACCGCCCTATGGAAAACTCAATGTTAAAAACACGTTTTGGGACCCCCCTTTTTTCTCGGCCCCCCCTTGACGAACCCCCCCCAAATTTCCAGGGGCTGCTCAGAAACAAAATGTTCCATTTTCCAGAAAATTTCAGCCAATTCCGTCCACAAACGCCAAAGTTATTAGACATAGAATTTTCAAAAATCCCATAGGGAAAAAATCCTAACTATATATACCTACTGGCGACCGCCAGTAGGTAATATATATATATATATATATATATATTCAAACACAGCGTACTAGCCGTGCCTCTGTCCCCAGAGACAGCGGTGAATGTTTAAGACTTTGCCGGTAACAAAGAATCGCACATGCAATCCAGATGCAGAGATTCATGGGCAGATTTACTACTTCTGGCGCATCTCTGCTAATCAGCAGGGATGGTAAACATCACTTACAACAAAACTTTTACAGCGCACTACCATTACAACGCGGTCATTACAACGCAAACTATTACAACGCATTGCTCTGGGGGGCGCTATAGGATAGGGAATAGGTTAATTTACTATCCAATAACCTTCCCTAGTGTCCACGGGGACTGGAGTTGGAATAGTAAATTAAACTATTCACTATCCAACACCCAAAAGCGCTATGCGTTGTAATGGTATGCGATGTAAAAACCGCGTTGTAAAGGCAGGCGTTGTAATAGCCTGCGTTGTAACGTCATACATCCAGCAGGGATGCGCCCGAAAAGTTGCGATGCGTCTGCCCACCCGTGCGCAACCACTGATGCGCCGCAATTACAATGCGGCGCATCGTGGTGCACGGATGGGCAGATGCGTGTCGCATGCCCCGTCGGAAAGGCGGCGCATTGCTGGAGTTGCGTCGCAAGCATGACGCAGCTCCAGCAAGGCCCGGGGATGCCCAATCTCTAACATGCTGCGTCATTCCTTTCGCCTGCTTCAAGCAGGCGCAGGGTTTTGACTCAGCATGACCTTAAAAATGACTGAGTGAAATCTTGAAGATTTCACTCTCCCACTTTTAGGAGGTGTTCCTGTGCCGGAACGCCCCCCTGCGCTGTAACGCCTACAAGTGGCACAGGGCTTTACAACGTGACGCATCTCCCAGATGCGTCACGTTGTAAATACCCTCCAGCACGGAGCTGGCTTTGTGCCGGCGCTGCGTCACAAAAGTAAATTGTAAAATGGCGTAAAAGAGGCGCAAGGGGCTTGTAAATCTGCCCCTCAATATGTTTATAGCGCTGACAGCGAAGCACTCAGGGGCAGATTTACAATAAGTGGCGCATCCCTGAATATTAGAAGGGATGCGCCACTTATTGTGCGCCATGCCTCCGCCACCATTGATGGGCCGCATTTACAATGCGGCGCACCAATGGGCAAAAACGGCACAGATGCGTGACGCATCTGTGCCGTAAAGACGGCACATTGCTGGAGTTGCGTGGCAAGCGCGACACAGCTCCAGCAAGGCTCTGGGGGGCCCTATCTTGGTAATGCTGCGTCAATCCTTACGCCTGCTTCAAGCAGGCACAGGGTTTTGACGCAGCATGGGCCCCAAAGTGACAGAGTGAAATCTTGCAGATTTCACTCAGCCACTTTTAGGAGGCGTTCCTGCGCCGGAACGCCCCCCCCCCCCCGCGCAGGAACGCCTCCTTCTGGCGCAGGGCTTTACAACGTGACGCATCTTCCAGATGCGTCACGTTGTAAGTACCCCGCACCATGGCGCATCTTTTGCGCCGCCGCTGCGTCACAAAAGTGATGCAACGGCGGCGTAAAAAGGGCACAAGGGGATTGTAAATCTGCCCCATAAAGCTTTCGTGAACCCATGTTCTCTTGATCACGTGTGAAGAGAATGCATATTTGCGTCACATTTCTGCCTGGTGTGAAATGAAAAGAAGAGAATGTTATACCTGTGAGTATTCCTGAAAATCTATGACTGGAATAAATAAATACTCATTGTGTGGTAATCATGTAAACCCTAGACATTTTCTTCAAACGCGGGCTTAATTCAACAGCTTTCCCATGGCCTCATGAAGTTTGGGATCTTTGTGGGTTTAAATTTGTGTTCGCCTGTATATCATTTTTCTCTGCTTTGCAGGGTAATTTTCACTGCCTTGCGAGGCACTTTCTAATCTAATTATTAAACCCAGTCAAGATGGAAATGGGTGTTTTAACTTGGTGGAAAAATCTTCTTAAATTTGAGCTGTGGTTTCTCGATGCACTCTGCCTGGGAAAAGTCAAACTTTTAGTGAATACTAAAAATCTCCTCTCGTAGATTTGTGTATTTTTATCTGAATTGAGTCATATTTAATTAGGGGTGTTTGAAAATGTTATAGCTATTTCTCACAACCTTGGTGAACTTTGAAACTTAAAGTTGTAAAATTTTACTATTTCCCCACATATACCTGAACAGGAGTTTTTAGACAATTTATGCATCAAAAAAGTAAACCTGCAAAGAAAGGTTCTAATACAATAAAAAAACACACCCCAAAAAAGTAAACTTGCTGACAAAACGCCAGCTAACATTTACCTTTGGCAGCATGCCTTCCCTCGAACGCCCTAAAAATAGCGTTAACGTGAGACCTCATTTTTTCATGAAATACACACCATCGCCTACCTTTTGTTTTTCTAAATGCATGTGCACATATAGGCTGAGAAACTTGCTGCAACAGTTTGTGAATACCAACCAAGTTAATTTTTTGGGGCACATACAACTTTTATATGGCCACGGTCTCCTCTTGCCTTCCTTATAGGTGGACATATTTGCTCTGTTCGGAATTGGAAAGCTGTTTTTTTCCACTTGTAGGTAACATATATATGCAAAAAAACATATGTAACTCCGGCCCATGCCCCTGCTTGTAAAAAAAAAAAAAAAAGCAGAACATTTTCCGCATAGAGTTATTACCCATTAAAAAATGACACTTATTGTATACACATATTAATGATGAAAGACTGCGTCCACCCTGCCAGGATTAGAAAGAGAGGGAGATAAACGATTCGAAGGAGGAAGAGGAAAATTTCAGAGACGTGTTAATATAGGCCCTATCTTTATACGCTATTAACTGGTCCGCAACGGTATAAATTACTTGATGGAAGATGTAAACTGTGATATAAGAGATTACAGCCACGTGCAACCTTTGATGGTCTGATCATCGTATGAACAGCTGGGATGTAATGCAGTCCCATGAAGCCTCTGTGGTGAGGGGGAAGAAGGGACCCCCAGTTCAGCCTAACACCTAAGGAAATCTCAGAGATATGGGAGTTCCCGGGACCCTCGCCGTGTTCTGCAGCTGTACCCCATCATTTTGTGATTCATTTTACTAAAAATAAAGGTGCGGACAATAAAAAACAGTAACAAATTAAACAAAGGGTTTACACACGTCCTATTGCCTTTAGAACATTTGTAGAAATGTCATTAAAAGCAGAGTTTGTTGATTGTAACCAGTAAATGACGAGAACCACAAGAAACTCCTTCGTAAAGCGTTTCCGGCCTAAAGCGCTGTAACAGAAATAGCTACTTCAAAAATAGCTTCTACGGGCATAAATACTTTACCACAACCAAGAACTAGTTTTGAAAGAACTAACTGTAAGGGTGGGGCTAATTTTGGAGGCGGTGACCATAACAGAATTGTAATGTCTTATCGAGCTGTGGGGTGTGTGCCAGACTTGTAATGGCTATTTTGTAAAACCTGAGGAGGATTGCTTCCCTAAAGCTATGAATAGCTATTCTGGGGAGATATGTTTTCATGTACCATATTTGTAGTAGCACACCTATTTCTATAAGTCTCGCGAGGTAATTATAAAGGAAGAAAGTCGCCTTACATTTTAAAACAAGCCTTGGCAAAGCCAATAAGTTTGACACTTACAATCAAGTGCAGTCAAAATAATGCCTCCTGCAGATCAATTTTTGTGTGTGTGTACATTCCTTGAATGAGATAAATGCCTGATGATAAAAAATACTTTTCACATGTAAAACAGTCCTTCGTGCATTCCAATGGAGGTGGAAAGATAAAGCAAATCAGTCAGGAGAAAAAATGTGAGCTTGAAGTATGTCGAGAGGATTATCTGAGGTGTGACTGACAGCGTTTCAGGCCAATCGGTTAAGGATCCTAAGTCAAAGAAGGCATTGTCTGAAGGAGGCTTAAACAAACCCCCTCAGACAATGTGTAGAATGCAATATGCTCTGCATGAATGAATGGCACAAGCACTATTACTCATCAAACCTAAAAAGGATTGTTTATAGTGAATGAGTGAGGAGGCTTGTATAATGCCATATCATGGCAGAATTTCCTTCAGGGTTGATTTTTCCTGTTGGAATCAAAGCTTGCTGCCCAGTGTTGAATGAGTTAGAATACTAATGTGCTAGCCAGGATATTGATTTTGAGCTATTACCAACAAACACATTTTTCAAAGGGCAGAGAGGGGTAAATGGGAAATCCTGACAGTGCAACTGAGGAGTAACAGAGAGCCCCAGTCACGTATCACTGTGACATCTTTGGGGTGAACCAGACGGGTGAAAGGCACGAGGAACAGGAGAGTTTTCAAAACCCTGTGCACTCAGGCAGTCTTCTCCAGAACTGGAAGTGAAGATTAGTTCCAGACAATGGAGCCTTCAGAGTGAAGGCATCTTCTTTCACCAAAGCACTCCTGCTTGGTTGATAAGTTGGCAGAAAGCTTCTGGATGTCTCCTATGTGTGGATATGACATTTTTCAGAAGGACTTGGATAAGTGAACTGCGGGACTCCTGTGCAGTGCTTTGTGGATGATGCAATGAATTTATTATGAATTCTTCCCATATTAGGAAGCAAAGAGTCTTTGTGGTATGACCAATGTTGTGTAGTCTGAGCATGAGGCAGGCAGGCCTGGATCTTAGTAGTCTGATGATGATTAATTAGTCTGTGATAGTAATGTACTAATCCACTCTAGGAAAGGTCACCGCAGGAGCAGGGTGCCTCTGTGGGGGGAACAAGAATTTGAAAGACTCTCCAAAGTAAGCCTAGGTGGTAAAATACACATTTGATCACCTCCTTGACAGTAGGGATTACAATTCAGCAGAATATTCAAACCTGAAAATAGGTCATTATCATCCCAACAGATGTCATGCATTTATGAACACAGTGAGTGGTATGCAGTAGAAGTAACTTGATGTCCCACAGTTTAGTGGAAGCCAATGACCAAAAGCAAGTTAGAACATCCCTAGCCCCTGTTAACTACACATTGGGCAGTGTACCTTTGCATGAAAATGGTCACTGTTACATTGCAAGAACTTGGAAGGACTCCTGGGAAATGTGTGATATGAGTGACTTTTTTCAGGTCAAACAGGAGACAACCTGTGTGGTTCTGGACCCTCTTTGAGGTAGATTAGTTGGGGAGATCAATGCAGTGCCTCCTGAAATAATCAAGTTGGAGGCAAACACAAGCAACGGTAAAGACAGTTTCCAGATGAAGAAGGTGAAGAAGTGGTAGCACATCTCTTTGAAGATAATGGGGGTATAAAGCAGATTTACCAATAGTATTTATTTGTAGTGTCGATGAGATATTACTGTCAAATAACACACCATTGTAGTGGGCTTGGACAATGAGCGCAATCTAGGGAGAAAGATCAAGAAAAAACGTGGGGGACTTGAATGAGAGATATAGGATTTGAGTATTTTAATCATTCAAGCATAGTCAGTTAACCTGCTTAGGCTGTGGGGTAGACAAGGAGCTCACTTGGGGCCAGATGTAGGTAATTTTAATTTACCACCTCTTAAATACCGATTCATACCTAATCGGTATTTAAGAGGTGGTAAAATAGAGGGGGGGAGATGTAGGTATTTCAGAATCGGTAAATACCGAATCGTTAAGATTCGGTATTTACCGATTCTGTAAATACCGATTCGGTATTGCCCATTGATTCCTATGGGCCTTGCAGCCCATAGGAATCAATGGACAATACCGATTCTGTAATTACAGAATCGGAAATACCGATTTTAGCAAGGGTGCAGGGGGTGTCACTTTGACACCCTCTGGCACCCCAAAAATAGCCACATGTGCATGCACACCTGGATTCGGTATTTTACCACCCAATTGGATTGGGTGGTAAAATACCGATTCTTTAAGCCCTGTGGCACTCTGACATGTGCCAGCTACATCTGCATTTACAGAATCGGTATTTTACCGAGTCTGTATTTACCGATTCGGTAATTTTACCGAATCGGTAAATACAGAATCGGTAAAATACCGATTCTGTAAATGCATGCCCTACATCTCAAAATCCAATTACCGGTCGGTAACGGCCGAATTCGGCCGTTACCGACCGGTAATTGGCCACCTACATCTGGTCCTTAGACCTTTAATGTTGGTGATGAAGAAGGCCTGGAAATTCGACATTAGGCTAGGTATCACAATGTCCCTATAGAAATTAATTTTGTGGTAAAGTTGTCAGCCCTATGGCTGTAGTTTAGGAAATGTTACTTTTTGATTGCAGTGTGAGTTAATTCTAGAGGTGGGGTCACCACTGAAAGCTCAAGCCAGGCTGGAGCCAGATGCCTGTTTCTGGCTCGGCATGAGGTTCTTTTGGAGCCTTTGACACAATACAAGTAGCATGTTCACAGGAAGCATGGCAATTGACTACAAATGCCAACCATATAACATGGGTTCAAGTCCTGGCCTTGGTTCCACAGGCTATGAATCCTAGCCAAACAAATGTGTAATGTAGTCCGTGTCTGTTGTGAAGCGCTCAAATATCTAAGGGCAAGTTTGAGCTATTTGCCACACCAAAAATAAAATGTGAATTCTGTCTATCACCCAGCTCTAATTTCATCTTCCAAGAATTAGGGAAAAAGCATTAATATTGCAAGTCGGAAACAAATAACCAGCTAGTGTGCAACTGAGAAATCTGAGTTAAATTCTGACAGCCTAGCTTGACTGAATTGTGTGTGCCTCAGTAAATACTTTGTCATC
The DNA here is from genome assembly GCF_964261635.1 of Lissotriton helveticus. Classification (NCBI taxonomy): domain Eukaryota; kingdom Metazoa; phylum Chordata; class Amphibia; order Caudata; family Salamandridae; genus Lissotriton; species Lissotriton helveticus. Next base: position 398,203,103 of record NC_136057.1, read on the forward strand.
AAGCCTCCTTTTTGTTCTTTATCACATATCAAAGCAGCTTGAGATATGTGAGTTCAGGATGTGCGCTGTACAAAACCTCTTGTGTTTGCTTTAATAAACTGCTCTCTGTATGATAATTATCTAAGCCACATATAGGGAACTGACTTGCCTTTTATTTCGCTAATGGCATTGCCATCATGGTGGGGGTAGGAATATTTTTCAGTTTCTCTTTAAGAACTATCACTTTTAATAAACACTTCTTGATGCAGTGATCATCTGATATACTAAGGTGAAATGCTTCTCCATGTTAAATAAATTTGCTTTTTTGAATTTTGAAGACACATTACATGAAACCTTTTGCATGACTAATGTCAAATATTTTCATGGCTGTTCTCGTGCAAGCGCTCTTTAAGTCAGATTGACCCTTAGCTCGGTTCTCCCTCTTAATTTGTTGGCTCACTCACTTCTTGTTAATTTAAGTCTCTTGAGAACATTCTGCATGTGGTCTGATCGCATGTAGTTCTGATTTGTTTAGGATTTTTCCCTTGCTGTGCCCTTGTGTTCCAATTGGCTAAAACTATCCATGAACCATTTGACATTTTCTGGTGGAGAGGGGGGCAGGGTGTCTAAAGGAGTAGTCCGAGGATGAGCGAGAGTGCCATCAGGTGTTCCTATGAGGGGATTAGGAGAGACCAGAAACATTGAGTAAAATCCCCCGAATGTAATTTATTCAATATTCTACCAGTGATTCAGGACCTGTGATAGAGAAGTGTTTTTCTGCATAGCTTTTTCAATAGAGAAGTTGATTTTGCCTTGATCTGACCTGAAGATAACACTGAACTGAGGTTTAGGAATTGAGGCAAACAGTATATCAAGGTAGTCCACAAAAAATGTGTGGAGATATTGTATATTTGGGGAAAGCAAAGAATGTCAGTGTTTCGGCTGTTTCAATGTTGTTGGGAGATGATTTGGCCAATGACTAGAGCGGTTGACCTCGAAGCTGGAGAACCGGGTTTGAGTCGCAGCAGGAATGCTCAACATCCGAGAGATTCTGAGCAAATCACTTAATCTTCATGTGCCTAAAAATTAATGTGTCCGTCTGTAGCACAACTGGTGCTCATGTAAAGAACTCTGATACCTTCTGGTCGAGTTTGCACTTTATAAAACTCCAATAAAAAAATGGGGCATATCATTCTCCCAGATATTCAAATTCCCACACATACAACCATGATTTAAAACAGAGATAGATAACTTGGGATAAGAGGTACTTGGTCTAGTCATCTGAGTGCCCATGTATCTCTGTTATAGAGTTTGCCCTGTTGTAGACCCCTCCTCTGCTTTGCTTCCTGTACTTAGTTAGGATGTTGTAGTTGGAAGGGACAACATTGGTTATATCTTTTAAATGTCGACCTACAATTATACTGACTCTAGAGCAGAGGTCTTCAAACTTTTTTAGGTTGAGCCCCCCAGCTGAATTTTTTTAGATGTTGGGCCCCCCCACCACCTGACAGAAATTTCGGGAATCTGGTACACTACATGATCGACTGTCACGTGCATATTACGGGCCATATCGGGCAACTAATGTTCAACACAATAAGAGTGTTTAGTAAACTGCAGGTTTGTGAGTGGGTGTGGTGAAATGACAGAGGCGTATTACACAGCTCAAAACATAATTTTCCAAGATAAAATGTGTGCAAATTCTTTTTACTAGGATGCTTTGTTTTACACAGGACATAGATTAATAATAACACCACCAACATGAATGTGACGGGTGTGCCGGTGTTTAGCCACATTTAGACTCTCAATCTGTGGGTGGATTTTTGCTACTGCCATCCTCAGGTTGTGCTCCACATCCAGTCTTGAACGGTACTTAGTCTTTAATACCGCAAGTGCTGAGAACCCAATCTCACAAACTCCTTAATAAATAAATAAATACATTGTAAGATGTAAAGCACCATGCATAAGTGAACTAAAGGGAGAATTGCTGTGATGAACCCACTATAGGGAAAACATTATGGGTGTTTAATTAAGTGGAACTTAAAATATGGAACCTGACTTTGCTTATGGGGGCTTTGCATTCAAGTAGCAGTTGGATGTCACGCAAAATGTCATATGCATGACGTATAGATCCCATACATGAGCACACATAGAATACAGAATAGTAACGCATAGGCAAGGGAGTAGCCAAACAATTTAAATACCTCCCACTCTGAACTACAGCTCTTATGGCACCAAGAAAGCAAAGTAAGTCATCACAAACCTCCCCATTTATCATGTACATTTTGTCATCTATTAACTCTTTCACCATTCATTCTGTCCTTCCATCTGTGTCCCATCCATATCCAAACCTTTTCAACCGTTTGCAAACCTATCCATCATCTATCCTTCCATCCATCATTTCACTCATCCATCCCTCCATCCACCCTTTCACTCATCCATCCATCATCCATCCATCCTTTCACCCAATCCATCCTTTCACTAATCCATCCACTCTTCCACCCATCCATCCATTCACTCATCCATCCAACCATTTACCCTTTCACCCATCCAGCCATCCTTTCACTTACTCATCCATCCACCCAGTCACTCATCCGTCCACCCATTCAACCTTTCACTCATCCATCCTTCCTGCTCTCCACCCTCCCTTTCACTCATGTATGCATTCTTTGACTCATCCATCTTTATGTTCTTCTTTTCACTCATCCATGCACACATTTGCCCATCCATTCTGCCAATCATTCATCCATGTTTTCGCACATCCATCTATCCATCCTCCCTTTCTCTTTCCATTGCCCTTTCACTTAGCCACCCATCCTTCTATCCACCCTTCACCCATCCACCCACTCATCCATTTACTCATCCACTCATGAATCCATCCATTGACCACTCATCCACCCTTTCACTCTTCTATCCATCCCTTTGTCCATCTACCCTCCTCAATCACTCATCCATCCTTACATCCACCCTTTCACTCATCCATCCATCTATCTATTCATTCATTCATTCATTCATTCATTCACCCTTTCACTTATCAATACATCAATCCATCCATCATTTCTCTCATCCATCTAACCATTGACTCATCCATCATCCAACCCTTTCATTGATCCATCCACCATTTTACTGATCCATCCAACCTTTTACCCATCCATCTACCCTTCCAACCATACATACATCTATTTACTCTCATCCATCCTTCCACTCATGCATCCATCCATCCTTTATCTCATTATCTATTCACCCTTTCACTCATTATCCATCTACCCTTTCACTCATCTATCCATCCTTTCACTCATCCATCCACCCTTTTACCCATACATCCACCATTTCACCCATACAACCACTATTCCACCCATCATTCCACCCATACATCCACCATTCCACCCATACATCTATTTATTTATATGGTAATATAACGGAAAACGTCTGGTGGTTGGCTTTATTTGACATCTTTCACACATTTGATGATTTAAATTTGAATTTGCACACTAATATTTTTGAACATTGACACTTTGGTGCTTACACAAAGATATTCATGAGTTGAGGAGTGCAGATTAGAGTTCACCGTCCTGATTCATGGCCCAAACCTGGATTGTAACCTCTCCTTCCCTTCCTAAAATAATTGAAGGATTCCCACCCCTGCCCCCTTCACTCCCACCCCCTTTGAAAGGCTAGGGCCCTGGGCCAGAGCCCACTTTGCCCGTGCCTTAAAACTTCTCTGGAAACGTTCTCTCCTTTCTGGGAAGAGCTAACTCTCCCAGGAGGGGGTTAATTCACGGAGTTGACAGCTTCAGCTGTAGTGGGAGGCAAGGGGTCTCCTCTGCTAAAACTGAAAGACTGTCTGTTTGTTTGCTTTCATTTTTAGCAGAGGAGACTCCTTGCCTCGCCCTGCAGCTGAAGCAGTCAACTCTGTGAATTAACCCCCTCCTGGGAGAATTACCCAGACAAAGGAACTGGCACGTAGTGCCCCATCGAATTCCCCTCGCACCCCCCTCCAGCCATAAACGAGTTCTCCAAACAAAGGGAAGATTGGAGTGGAGTGCGCGCCCCCCTGGTATGGTGTCGTGCCCCCCCAGAGGGGCGCGCCCCACAGATTGAAGAACCCTGCTCTAGAGTATCGACCAACATATTGTTAAGGTTTATAGAGGCTTTGTTTCTTGATATGTTGTAGTCAATATCGTGGTATTTGAATAAGTGCAGGTCAATATTCTTGACATATCAGTCACAGAGGAGCCACTAAACCATGTCCTAGCAGTTTCTATTAAATGGTAAGTATGATTAAAAACGAGATCATAGTTATCATGGTCACTTTAACAGCAGAGCTTGTGCTGAAGCCTTTAAATAGGGCTGGGCATAGTTCAAGAAGTAGCGCTACGCGTAGCTACGCGAAGTGCACTTTGCTCTACGCGAGCTACGCGTAGCACTACACGAACTGCGTAGTACCCTGTTCGCACTGAGCAAGATGCCGTTTTCAAATATTGCACAGTGTGGACAAGCATACGGGACTTTGCAATCATTGAAAACGGCATCTTGCACAGTGCGAGCTATAGTTTTCTGCCGCTCTAGTAGATTTTTACTCGAGCGGCAGCTTTCTAAACGTGGACTTGTAGTTTCTCATCGCGAGAGGTCGCGAGCATACGCGACCACTTGCAATGAGAAACCTGACCTCCCCGCGTTGAGAATCGAGGAAAAAGTCTCACCGGGATGTCATTTTCTTGCTCGCGGTCACCAACTTGACGTTGAGGACCGCAAGCAAGCAAAAAATGACATGCTGCACTATGGTACGCTACGCGTGTTTGCACTGTGCTACGTGCAGTTTGCGTAGTGCAAAGTAGAGCAAACTTCGCAAGCTATGCGAGCGTAGCGTAGTGCTTTGCCCAGGGTTAATTTACAAGAAATAGACGAAAGTAAGGATCAGGCATGCAGATTGTGAGGGATGATGTTGGGAATGACTTAGAGACTCAAGTTGATGAGGTGTTGTGGATAATGCTGAATGGGGAAGAGAGGGCCCAGGATCAGGGTGGACATACAGAGGTAAAGAGGAGTGGGGAGAGATATATTAGCAGGGGGGGCACTGAAGGAGGGCAGTGTCCTGTAGAGGATATTTACTATTACAGCATGGTTAGTACACATAATCTAATATGTATTAGTAAACCTCAATGGGTCACATCGACCTCAGGTGAATTAAATCATGGGTGAACCCACTGGGATTCAAACCTGTGACCATATGATCAAACCCAGACCCCTGCAGAGGATGCATTAGTCAACACTCAAGTCAGTGTTCCTGATGGAGATTTTGCAAACATTGCAATCTTCTCGACTCATTAAATTATGGATATTAATTAAGAAGGAAATATATTCCATGAAGTGGTGTCAGAAGTACAGAAAGCGATCACTGCTATGATTTCATTATCCACTTTAGGTTGAAATATCCAAGAGTGTCAATTTCAGTGGAAATCTAACCCACCAGTGGACCGTTATCTAGATTTTGAACTTCCTTCAGATTTCAGGGTGATTACCACCATTTTCTAAATGAGGTCTTGGAAAAAGCAGTGATAAACAGATCATGGTATTCGGGATGTGAAAATAGGGAGAGGCAAATGAGAAAAAAGATGCAAGTTTGTACGGACAAATGTTCACAGAGCGCTCGAGCCACACATGGTGGTGGGGGTGGGCAGTCCCCTCAAGTCAGTTGCAGTTTTGAATTCTAGTTCTGCAAGGAGAGCTGAACCCGCTGAGAGGCATTGCATGTTTTTCACAAAGTTAAATTACACCAACTGATGTGTGAACTCATCGAATAACAGAAATACAATAAAGAAAACAAAATAAATGCCATACAGAGAGAACAGAACAAAAAAAGAGGGTGATGCAAAACAACATTTGTCACCTCCATTATAGTATTATGAGACTATGTGCGCTAGGACCATTGTGGTTCTGGGTGGACTCAACAGAGGAATTATGTAACTTGATGGAGGTGTTAAGGTGTGGTTATTAACGGTTATGATGTAATCAGTGTGCAGTGTGTGATTGTATGCTGAGGAATAAAGATATCTGTTACAGCGCTCCATGTATGGCATACTCATGTGCATACTCCCAGGCTGGAGAAGATGCTACATCTGGCAACAAGTAGGGTAAATGTAGCCCAAAGAAATGAGACTGCTCTCCCTAAGATTTTGCAACAGTGCAGCAAACTGTTTGTGCATTCCACATTCTTCTAAACTCTAACAGAGTCAAGGGTCATTCACAGGGACAAAGAGACATGAAGCAGCATTAATGCAAGTGCCAATTCATGTTCTTCAATGAACTTTGCCCAGTGAATGCCTACTCAGTTTTGCCACTGCTGCTGACATGGGACTGATACAGCTCAATTACAACTGCCACACCCAAGCTGAAGATGTGCGTCAGTTCCAGTCGTTGCTTCATCGCCTAAGTAGGCTTAAGACAATGAAAGTGAGAGTTCATAATAATGAGGACATTCATCTTGTTGCCCAGCGACACCACAGATTTGCTGTTGAAGCAGGACATCATTGAGAGCGCCACTGATCCTATGCCAAGGGTCTCACCCATAGTAGTGGTACCAATAAAGGACAGTGGAGGTGCATTACACATTTGTGTTGACATGTGCCAGGCCAACAAAGCAATCAAGAGAGAAAGACATCCTGGTCCACACATAGCAGACATGATCCTGCAACTGAACGGTGCCAAAGACTTCCGCTGTTTTGACCTGAACAAGGGATACCATCAACTCGATTTGGAAGAGAACTGTTGGTTTATCACTACTTTTATGACTCATTTTGGTTTGTTCCGATGTAAAAGGGTAAGTTTTGAAGTGTCGTCGGCTGCAGAAATATTACAAGATGTTATACGTAAAATAATTCAACCTGCCACACATGCTTTTAATTACAGTAATGCCATACTGGTATTAGGGGCAATACAAAAGGAGCATGACAAGGCTCTTACACAAGTGTGCCAGTTGCTTGCTGAAACAGGTCTCACTTTGAACACAGCAAAGTGTGAGGTTCCCAAAACCAAAGTTAAATTCCTTGAGCACATACTCTCTGGTAGGGAAATGTTTCCTAACCCATATAAAGTGCAAGCACTGGCAGCTACTTGCCCCGGACAAGATGTCACCATGCTGCAATCTTTCTTAGGCAAGGCCAATTATTGCTCAAGATACATTTGTGACTTTGCTACTGTGAGTGCCCCACTGAGAGACTTGACAAAACTAAATATCCCTTTCCAGTGGTCTGCTGACTGTGATCAAAGCTTCAGAACATTAAAAGATGCTGTTGAGAATACAATTGAGCTGGCCTATTTTTACCCCAAGTTACATACTGATATCACAGTAGATGCAAGTCCGGGCTGCTGGGGGCAATCCTTCCTCAACATAATGGCCATCCGACTGCTCAGAGACACATTGTGGTCTATGCCAGTTGAAGCCTATCTGACACAGAACGTACATATTCTCACCCGGAGAAGGAAAGTTCAGCTGTAGTGTGGGCTTGCAAACATTTTCATGAGATTCGATATGGAAAATATTTGATATCGTTACAGACCATCAAGCACTGCTCACTATTTTTTGAAACCCAAAAGCCAAGATGCCCCCTCGAATTGAGAGGTTGGGGTTGTGACTACAACAGTACAACTGTGCAATTGTACATCAGACGCTTAAAGATCAGAACCCTGCTGATTACTTTTCACAAGTAATGCTACACCGTCTCAGTTCGATATCGAAAATGGATGAGAAGTACATCAACTTCAGTGTGAGGTCCAGCATGGCAGCAGTCCTATCTATGGAACAGATTGGTACTACTACATGCATATCTTCAATGACATAATTTCAATGCATTTATGGAAGAAAAGTGCTTGACCTTTTGCTGACAATGTTGAATTTCAAACATTCAAAAATGTATAGGATGAACTGTCCCTGACCAGGGTAGGGGTTGTATTGAGAATCTTGAAAATTATCATACCGGAGGGCCTAAGAAAACAAGTCATAGAACTATCCCATGAAGAGCATCATGGCATTGTAGCCACCATAAGAGCCCTAAGGGATCGAGTGTGGTTCCCGCACCTTGACGCGTGATTTGAGAGGACACTAAAAGGATGTCATCTTTGCAACTGCCTTTCGCTCAAAGTAACGCAGCATCCATTGACCATGTCTGATGTCCCTGCACAGGTTTGGGAAGGAGTTGCTGTTGATTTCTTTGGGCCCTTACAAAATGGACATAATCTCATGGTAGTCATTGATGAGTATTCACACTTTCTTTAAGTAGAGGAGTTATCATCAACAACACATAACAAGGTCTTTGAGCACCTCAAAGACATCTGTGCACAATGGGGTATCACTGTCATTCTCAAATCTGACAGTTGTCTGCAGTTCAAAAGCAAAGAATTCAAGAAGTTTCTTGTCAGACAAAGGGGTCGATTAGGATCGCGGACGGACTTGAGTCCGTCCGCGACCCCTGAGGAGGAGGGAACGTCCGCATGGGCTGCGGCGTTCCCTCCGATCTGATTAGGATGTGACCGCCAGGGTGGCGGTTACATCCTCTATCTCTAACATTGCGGCGGGTGCAGCTTCAAGCTGCACCCGCCCCAATGTAAAAAATGCATGCACAGCATTTGCGTGCACAAAGCGGCAGGCACCGCGCGGTGCCTGCTGCATTGTGCACGCAAATGCAGGGGGGTACCATAGGTACCCCCCATGTGCACCCCCCACCACCCCTTCACCCAGGGGGCCCGCAACGGGCCCCCGAAGTGAAGGTCCGTATGCTTTTTCATGGCGGCTTTTCCGCCGTGGAAAAGCATAGAATTGCAGACATCCTAATATGCCTGGCGGTGTCTGCTAGACACCGCCAGCCATGTTAGTGCTTTTCCGCCGTGGTCGCCTCCTGACCGCGGCGGAAAAGCGGCGGACAGATTGTGAGACCCACCAGCCATCCTGATTTGGCGGTGGGTCTTTCAGGCCTCCTCGGCGGATTTCCCGCATACTCCGGGCCGGCGGTGGCTTCCGCCGGCCCGGAGTATGCGGAAAATCCGCCATCATAATGACCCCCTAAGTGTCAAACATCAAAAGAGTACACTTCTCTGGCACAAACCAATGGTGTTGTGGAACGATTCATGGGCACCCTCAAAAGGGGAATTTAATGAACATCGATGGAAGTGATAGACCCAAATCCGACTGGACACCATCCATCAACATGGTCCATAAGAAAGTAGACCTGTTTGAACAGGTCGTTGAAAAAAACATAGCAGACCTGCTTAAACATCCCCATAGGGTTACTCATAACCTCAGTAGAGCAGAAAGTGTGGCACTGAAAAGCTTAGAAAACAACCATGAATTGACAGTAAAGCCAGGAGACAAAGGGGGGAGTATAGTCCTAATGGACACAAAGGATTATGAAGACAGAATGATGCTTTTATTAGATAATCAAGCACACTACTGTAAATCTAGCAAGGAAGAATGGAACTCTTTGATCTTAAAGGTGGGAACACTATTGGATCAAGCCAAAGAGGACGAAATTATTTGTCAAGAAGAATATAATTTTTAAAAAAATGAAAATCCAATCATCCCCGCATTGTATGGACTCCCCAAGGTCCACAAAGACCTAAATGATCCCCCAATGCGACCCATCGTATCTTGCATTAATTCCACAACAGAACCATTGAGCAAATATGTGGACAGATTCTTACAGCCCCTAGTCACCTCACAGAAATCATATATAAAAGACACAACAAGTATGATAGAAAAGGTTGAAGGTCACCCTTTCAATCCACATTGCCAATGGTTAGTGACATTAGACATAGAGGCCCTCTACACTAACATCCCTCAAGATGACACCATCAAAATGTTAGAGGGCCTCTTAAATACAGGAGACGGTGATCTTGACCCCCATGCAAGCTTTATAATAGAATGTACCAATATCATCCTCAAAAACAATATTTTTTTGTTTAAAAAAGATTTTTACAAGCAGACCAAAGGCACCAGCATGGGAGCCACCTGTGCTCCCAGTTTGGCATGCTTATATGTGGCCAATTTTGAAAATAAACATATCTACAATAGTGCAGCGCCCTTTTTCGAAAATTTAATTTCTTGGTCACGGTTCATTGACGATATTTTTTTCATTTGGACCGGAACGGAAGAAACCCTTATTGATTTTATCTCATGGTTGAATCTGGGTGACTCAAACCTACGGTTCACCAGTAAGTATAGCAAAGAAAAAATTGAGTTTTTAGACATTAACATTACAAATAATAATGGCACGTTGGAAGTCACTCTATTTACGAAGCCCACAGATCGCAATACTCTCTTGCATTACAGTAGCAACCACCCTAAAAGTCAAAAAGATAATATTCCCTTCGGGCAATATTTACGGATCAGGCGAAACTGTACTAACTTGCATGATTTCAATAAGCATGCTGATGAATTATCAAATAAACTGAGAGACAGAGGATATCCAAATTGTCTTATAAAAAAAGCATATAAGAGAGCTAGGTATTACAACAGAGACTCTCTCTTCAACAAAAACAATGAGGTCCCTATAAAAACAAATGAGAAATTGATATTTGTTACCAACCATACAGTTGTAAGCAATAAAGTGAAGAACATAATCAACAGAAATTGGTCACTTTTAGATGAGAAAGACGGCACAAAACTAGAGAAACCAATGTTTAGTTTCAGAAGAAACAAAACAGTAAGGAACTGTTTAGTGCACACATACAAGGAAGATAAGAGCAAAACTCAGACCACCATCGATAGAAAACCATTACCTACCGGAAATTTCCCTTGTAATATGTGCATAAATTGTGATACACTCATGAAAGTCAACAAAATAACCAATAACAACGTAACCCATAATATAAAGAGCTTTATCAACTGTAAAACCAAAAACCTAATTTATCTTATTCTGTGCCCCTGTCAAAAGGTATATATAGGTGAAACATCCAGAGAATTGAAAACTCGGATCACAGAACATAGATCTGCAATTAGGACAAAGAAAAAAACGGCCCCTCTTGTCGAACACTGGCTTACCCACAACCACAGTTTAGAAGATCTAAAGTGGTGTGGGATTGAAGTAGTACAACAAAGCCTAAGAGGTGGCAACATGCAAACAAAGAGAAAGAAAAGAGAACAGTTTTTTATGTCCCTGTTTAACAGTTTTAGAACAGGCCTAAATAATAAGGAGGACTGGGAAAGATTATTATAAGGGAACATACACAGGACTACACACAATAGTAATGACTTGTATTGTCTTAAATATAGAAACCGGATGTTGTCTCACATTTATTATGATTGAGCCGTAGAATAATATGTTTGCAATGTATTACATATAAGTGAATGACTATATAGAGTCCTTGAGTTACATTAAGTAATCCCACTAATGGTCAGCCCTGTCTGATAATGAATTTGGCACTCAAAATAATGTGTAATGTATGAATTACAGGGACTGCATTGTATACTTAGTATAAGGTTTCAAGGAGCACAATCAGTGAAATGTGATATACAAATCTGTGAATCAAAAGTTGCCAATTGTGTCCTCAATTACACAAAATGTTTAGCGTCTCACTGGTTTGTAATATAATGTGATCATATAAGTAGCATGTGTAAGAAAGATATGTTATGCAACAAGCTCCATTTTGAACACAACCCAATTAATATCCGGTTGGTAATGATTCTATACATATAGCCCTAACATACCCAATGCATAATCACAAAGATTTCGTTCTGAGTTATCCATTGTCAGACGAATGGACCGATAACCTGCACTGATACATAACATAACGACTATCCCCTTTTATTAATGAACAATATCCCATCTATGAATCCTGAAAAAATCAATCCCGAATGATTAGCACATTGCCTGTGTAACACCTATGGTAAATAGAGCCCTAGTACATAACGTTCGCATCCCAATCCAATATGGCGGACGAGTATTTACAATAACCGGCACAAACTCCTATCATCCGAGTTCTAAATCCACCCATTAGATAAAGTAATTTGCTCATCAGAAGTACTCGATCTAAATGACTGATAAAAACATCGACTACAATGATGAAAAAATAATTCTCGAACAAAAATTTTTTTTACTTCTTAGGGAGTTTTCATCATTTTATACTGATATCTAACTCTAGTATAAATTGCGCCAATAATTAACAGGTCCTGTATACTAAAATCGGGATCGTTTTATAATAATATATAAAAAAGGACATTTTGCGCGAAAAGCACTTCCGGGTAAAACCAAGCAGAGCTAGCATAAAAACCGGAAGAGGAATGTCCTTCCATCATTATCGATGGAAACCCGGATGCAGAGGAGCAGGGAGGCCGAATAAGTCAGATAAGGTAAGCGACTCCGACAGAGATTCCGCTCCCGCTTTTTTCACAAACCAAGGCTCTAACAAACCGCTTAACACGCGGTAGCCCTGAAAGCCCCATAGGAAGCAGCATGTAAAAAGTGATATCGAGTGATATATTAGAACCCGGTTTCTGACAAGGAGTAAACATCGGAAATAGCCAAAAGTCCCATGTAGAAAGCTTTATGTTTAAATACCTAGACAGGAACATAATAAAAGAGGAACCCGGGGGGTTTTCTATAGCCCCTGCTGTTAAGTATATATGCAAGCAGCTGGAGACATCAATTTGCCTAAACCAGCTAGTAGCCAGCATAAATTAAGAAAAACGGGACGCAGAGGATTTTTATAGAAACTAACTGTCGCCCACGTGCCCAAACTCACTGAATAACAACAAAGAGCCAGTTATGAAAAATTAGTTAAATATGATCGAGACATAGGACTAATGCTTCCTTTGTAACACATTGGCCCAACAGAATAAACATCGCCCATCAAGCCACCCTTCGAGTTCTGTACCGAAGTGGAAGCAAAAAAGAACAAGTCGTTTCTTTCCTGGTGAGTATAAATTAACTCCCAACAAACAGTAAACGAAGTAAAATTTAATACAAAAAGTACCAGACTATCTGCATTATTATTATTTTTTTCAGTGATCCTAATTTTAAAAAAGGAATCAAAGAAAGCTTCAAAAGTGAATAAACCACTTAGCAAATATCGGTGGCTCCTCTGTACCGTTACAATGAGCAATACAACCATAACAAGGTAACGGAAGAAGTAAATATTGAGTTTTTATCAGCATCAGTGCACCTTTTGAGCAACAAATAGATTGTAAACAATTGCTATTTCTTTCCTTCAATTTAAACAGAAGGTTTCGCTCCATTTGATCTGACTCACTACTGTATAAGAGTGATCTTGCCAACTACAAAGTCTCCAATTTTAAGGTACATGACTGCACTAAGAATTGAAGTCAACTATTGTTAAATGTTAGTGTTAAAGGGTTAATGAAATCTACATGAACCTTGTTTTTGTATAATAAGGGTGGGGATAGGGCTATGCAGTGTAGAGAAAAGATACAGAAAGTAAAAAAGAATTTGTACGTTGTTACACAGGAAAAGGTATCTAAAACATGTCATTCTGTTTACAGATCTTTGTTATTAATTCAGTCAAAACACGTCCTGAAGAAGGTGGAATTATCCCTGTAACCACCGAAACGCCGCGTCGACCTTTGTTTTTTGACTTTTTAATGATTTTGTACATTGTGTGACTCTTTTGCCTTTGATGTTATTTTGAAAATTACATAAATAATGGTTTTATGGTTTTTAAATGTTTTTATAATTTAGAATGTAACCCTGGTAAGGGAGGTACCTAATAAATTACACTCTTTTTATATATATTAAGTTTTTTAGTTTCTTCCTGTACTATTTTACCAAACAGATACTGCATAGTAACCTTAGTAGCCATATAGCACCTAATCCCACAACACACTGCCCACACAACTCATTGGCCTAGTGAAATTGACCAAGTAACACACAGGGTTGCTCCATTTTCTTTGTATCTGCTCCCCTCCCTGTGATTGAACCAGGGGAACCTTCCAACCTACTTTTCTGTAGTGATAGAGTTAAACCATGTCAAGCTCTCCATGCTTATCGTTCAACTTCTCACTTCATAAGCCAGGCATCCCGCGGCGGGATGCCAGGCTTTCACCTTGGGGATGCCCTGTAGGGGCTATCTCACAGGGAAAAGCCAGGACGGGTTCCCAAGGCAAAGCGCTTAGAGACCCCTGGGTTATAAGCGCTATATAAATCCAAACATACATACATACATACATAACTGGTGAGAGTCCTGCCACCTTACTATTTAGGAGAGCCATTGGAAGCAAAGTACCACATCGGAGAGTAAACCGATCCTCAAATGCTGGTAAGGTTTGTATCAGCAACACTTCCCAAAATTGTGAGATGAAAACAAATTTCGATCAGCGTTGGCGAGGTCAGGAAGCGGTCTTTGATTAAGGTCTTGGTCAAGCAGAAACGAAAGCGGAAAACAGATACTCCTTTTGTTGTTGATCCTTTGAGAGTTGTGACGTGCAAAGGACACATGATGACAGCACATCATCCTGGAAAGTCCATCATACGGGACTCATCACACTTTAAGCACCTACCTCGAAGTACGTCAGCTCCTGCAATCAAGAATGAGGTGATCCAGCCTAACAGTCGAGATCAAGCACCAGAACCTGTGAAATCGGTGCACTATCAACCATCTCATACCACTCAATCTCGCCGAGTAGTGGAGCGCCTCGGTGACCTATTGAAGAAATATGATATGACTTGTACTGTTTATTTAACAAAGCAGTAGATGTAGTGAGGCTATGTGTGCTAGGACCCTTGCGGTTTGGGTGGACTCAACACAAGCATTATGTAAATTGCTGGGAGGTGTTAAGAGGTGGTTATAAACAGTTATGTTGCAATCCCTGTGCAGTGTGTGATCGTATGCTGTGGAATAAAGACGTCTTTCACAGAGCTTTGTGTGTGGCATATTCATTTGCAGACTCCTGGGGGGGGGAGGACGCAACACCCATCTCTTTCAAAGCTTAACAAAAACAAAAGTGATGTTTGCATTTGCATCCTTTTGGGGCTGGTGCCCCAGGGGGTTGCATACATTGCCTAATGGTTTGTGCTGGCCCTAAAAGGGACAAGAAAAACGTAAAAGGAAGAAAAAAGCAAACGAAAAAGATAAATCATTCATAATAAAGTTCAGAATGAAAGAAATACCAGTAACTATAAATAGAATACAACAAAAGAAAAATGATGGTAGAAACACCGTAGTGTGAATACAGCTGTTGTTTACCACTGTTACCTCAGCAGTAATACACAAAACTTGTTTCTGACTGCGGTGATGTCTGCTTGAGGAATCAGCTAAGGTCTCGTCTGCCTTCGTCTGGCCCAGGTCTCCACAGAGGTGAGAGATATAATGGAATGGTATACATTGCTTCTCCCGGATTTGAGGAGTTAGAAAATGCGCTGTGCGGGGGATGGCTACTGATTTGCTTGCAAGCTGTAGAATATACTCTGTAAATTTAGCTAAGGGCACTGTTTTTAGATCAGTTGCACGAGGACAATGCGGGAAATTCATCCTTAAGAACCATGCACATTCCTAAGTACCTTGGTAATGTTAAATGAAATGGAGAACAGGGAACTCTCAAACACATCTATGTTTCTGGAAGGAGTTGAAACAAACTAGACATAAATGGCGGTTAATAATAGAAATCCAATATGGCATCAGGCAGAAAAAAGGCTCATATGGAATTTTATGAATGAGGCTAATGGAAAATTCAGACTTGTGGAGAAAATCGCAGATAAAATGGCTGCCATGCTTTACATTTTTTAATACACGTGTATGTATGATTTGCTGCATTATTTAGTTTCTGAACAGTGGTGTCACTCATCAAATCCTCTGCCGTGAGTGTGTCAGGCAGTGTGTATTGGACAGTGGCAAATGCGTCAACAAGGTGAAAGCTATGATATTTTGTTCTTCTGACTGTAGTGTAGTTCCTATCTTCCCAATAGGCTCTGCGCATTGGAATAATACCTACAGCAGTAAAGGCCTAGGCCAGACGTTAACTAGGTCTACTACTGTCGATACTAGACTTAAGTTTTGGGTTTGCCAGCGTAGCTCAGAGTTCGCTAGAAACTTTCTCGAATGTTCAGGAAAGAATTAACTCCCCTGATTAGACAAGAAGGGATTTAGTTTCTGACAACCATAGAACATGACAACTTTGCTCTCCCCTAATCAAGAGTGTATCTCCAGAGTCGTGTGAGCACAAGGCAATTATTTTACTCAGTCAGTACGTGCATTCTTAGTCTCATCAGATTGTAGAGAAAAGGAAGAGACGGGCGTGTTCAATAAAAAGGTGTTATTTATTGATCAGTCTCTTTTCTCGTACAAGAGAAATGGATCGATATTATTGCAATACTTATAGTTAAGTAAAGTGCATACATTAAAAGCAATAGTATAAAATAATACTGTAAAAACATTGATATGGTTTCTGAGCCATATGATTTTTAAAATGATTAAAATATATTACATACACATATACATTTGACTAAACGTACTCAACTGGTGTTTCTAAATACGCCTACCCCGTGTACCTGACCTAAGTCTAATGCGTGGGCGGGAATAGAAAGTTACAGTTTAAGTTAAGTTTGTTTTTGCCAAGTGAATAACTAAAGAATTCTCTGTGAGGGGTTATTCAGTTCTGTACCTGGAAGTTAGGATGAAATGAGGAATGGTATCTCTTTCTCTGCTCTCGATATTCCAGGCCACCTGCAAGGGCTGCCCGAAAGCGCCGGTGCTGGGTCTCTCGGCAGGAGATAGCAGCGCGTCTCTCAGCGCGTCAGGAAGGCGGGGCTGCTGCCAGCGGGGTCTGCTCTGCTCTTGGCTTCGGCAAGTATGGCTGCTCCGTCTCGTCACCACGCGTGTGTTTGCATAGGGCAAGATCGGCAATATTTATACCTTAAAGGTGCCGAGATTGACGTAAGGATGGACATAGATACGTCAATAAAGATGTCATACGACTTGCTCGTTAGCACATTCTTTTACTGAAGTTCTCTGTGAAATCAAAACAATGGCCGCACGGATTTTCCAGGTTGTCATAGGTTTGATTTGTTATGAGAACGTCGTATGCCTTATCAGGGGCTGGAGGAATGTCGCTTGTCTAATTAGATCTCAAGCGTTATGACCTAATCAGATAACACGTTCCTGTGCCGTAGTGTGACTGCGTCAGATAACGGTATCTGCATCATGGGGGCTTTTCTTGCCTCATGGGCTGACTGTTAGTTAACTTGATAGTTAGTTTAACCAGAATAGGGCCAGGAATAGGGGGATCGATTCAGAACCTATAGGAATACATGACACCCACTCCACGCTAACTATGGTCATATTTACTAATCTATGCATAGTATAACATAGTACAACATACTATAGAGTATAGTGTATACCTTACCACCCCAAAATACAGAAATGCATTTTGAAACGTTCAAATATACTGAAAAATTGCAGTCATATGTATCGTATGCACTCAAGCTATGAATTAAATGCCAAAGTAAACACGCATTTGTATACATTATTGCTTATATGGTATATGGTATATGAGAAATACACATGAAATGGCTCTTAATACGGCTATACAGAAAGAAAGTTCGAGACCATTTCATCACATAATAAAATATTTGTGAACATACCAGCGGGCAACTAAAGTTTATAAAGTATCTAAAAATACAAATCTTAGTTCTCTAGGAATAGTTTCTTACTTTAAGCAGAAGATAAGTGTCCCGAAATTTTTTGTAAAAATTAATTTGGGGCTGCTAAAAAAATTGCTGTCCGTGAACTGGTGGGAAAAATTGTTCATGTGACTTTATTTTCAAAGTTGAAGGCCGAATTCAGGGAACGCCGTGTGCGAGCTTGCTCAAAAGTCTCTATTTCTGTTCTGGAGAGAACATCATATCATTAAGGCTTTCGAAAAAACTGTCAACAGCTTCATGGGAAAGTTCCACTAAGTCGGAAATAGGTGTAACCATGCATTCGTGCGCATGATTGCCTCCATTGACATTCTGATTCGCATTGCTGACAGAAGGTCGTACCTGATCGATGCTGCTTTCATCTTGAACTTCACTACTCTTCAATCGTAGTGGTGAAGATTCCACGAATGCCGTCATCAGGATTGGCAGCCTTTGAGGGCAGCACAAAGCGTGAACCTTGGTAGGAACCAACAATGTATCTGCATCCACTGGCGCATCCGATTGTAGCGTCAGACAGGTGTCTAACACGCATTCTTCTCCGCATAGCAGACACCTTAATACAGGTAAAACACACCTTTGCCACATTGGTCGAAATGATAGAAACCAAGTCATGTTCAGGTCTCTAAGCCGGGAGAGTCCCAGGATTTTTGATATCCGGTCCCGGTATCCAATGGCTAGGATTGTATCTTCCATTGTCGCCAGAGTTTGATCTGTGACATGGGTTGCCATAAAGAAAAATAAGGACTAAAAATAGGATTCCTGCAATTAGTCCCAGGATCAGGGGAAGTCCGCCAAAAATCGAATGGACGAAATCTGGAAAAATACCCAGTATGGCTTTGAATGGTGTTAATGCCATCGAAAATACTGTCTTAAATACCTTTGAGACCCCAGTGGTATCAGAAATATTTAAGATTTCGCTCAGGATTTCCGCGAAATGTACGGGTGAATTAGTTGATAATAATGTATGTATCTCTGCAGTCGTCCTTGCGACTTGTAGATCATACGTTTCTTTTGATGACGTGAGCCTTGTAGGCGTCTGAAGAAGCACTGTTTTCATTCTGCTTAAAGTATCTATTCGAATAGAAGTAATTTTCAAATTGGGCCATGCCCTTGCCTCCCTGTCTGGAAAGGAGCTGGGGAACAAAGAACGTCCACAGCACTTGACCTTCGCAGTCGTAGTTACTAGATAAGGAGTCCCGGGCGTAAGACTACAACATCTGCGGTCTACAATAAGAATGTAACTCCCATTATAGAGTCTTTGAAAGAATGGTTCTATTTCAGTTGCAGGTGCGCCTTGCTGGTGACATGAAAGGTTGTATGAATTCCCTTCACAGGCTCCATGCAAACTAATTCCGTTACACAGAAGCGTGCCGCTTAGTGACATAGCACAATTGTTGCCACTAAAAAACACTTTCTGTCCTTTATTACTGACACATGCATGTGAATAGGGCAGGTTCCAAGTTGTTTTAAGGTACCCCTTTCCCAATCTCTCGTACATGCCAGCCTGTATATATTTTTGGCAGTATTGAAACCTGAAGGTTGAGATTGGAATATTTATGATTCCGTGTATTATCCATTCACTGACAGGTCGTTCTGACATTGTCATTGGTAATCTTTCTAGTTTTTCAATGCTCAAGATTGTATAATCAGCACCCTTTTGCGCCATACCGATTTGTCTATCAGTAAGGTTAAAGATTTGGAATAGTGACGTTGTGTTGATTAAACGCCAAGGCACATAGCCTGAACGAAGATTTTGTAACGTCCAGCCAAGCTGTACAATAGAACGCAATTGTGACTGACCATGTTGTAATAACAGTAAGTCTTGCGATAATATATCGATTGCTGAAGACACAATGCTGTCCAATGAAAAAATTCTGGAGGACAGAGTCATTAACCCATTGTCCACTACAGAAAGTGATTTTTCCAAATTAATACGGTCAATTTCCCGTATTCTCTCTGCTGTTTCAATTTGATTAACCTTCCAGGCCTCATTGTATGCTGCATATACAGAGGCTGCTATGAAACGCTTCTGACGCTGTTTGCGTGGTCCCAAAATGAAATCACGCAAGTCAGCACCATCAGTAAGTAAAGTTAGGTGTTGCTTAATTTCAGGCAGTGTGGAAGTTTGTAGCCATTGAAGGCATAATTTGCCCACACTGTAGGTTGTTATTATCCCTGGGTGATGTCTTTGGGGATATCTAGGGTCTGGCCTGGTCATTTTGAACCCCTGTGTTTTATTCAGGAATCTGTCTTGATAGTTATTTGTATCTGTGGGCCAGATCAACCATTGTTTCCAATCAGGATGTGTTCTGTTTTGGTTTAATATATGGTTTACGTCTATCTCTTCATCCGTATCAGAGCTATTGCTAAACATTGTTGGCTTTGGAATAGACGGTTTATTTAAATCTTTGATTTTGGCTAGGCCAAGACAGGTGGTTTGTTGAACAGTGTCATTTAAAAATATCATTTGTTCTGGGATCATGCAAGCTCTAAACAAAGCTTCTAAACCCTGTACTTGCCATTCTTTTGTACCCCAAACACTTTTCAAATCAACATTTTTGTCCCAATAATCAAATCCAAAAGTATTCATTTGTTCAAAAAATGAGTCTGAATATAACAATTTTGTGTTGGTTATCATGGTTTTCATCCCTGTCTTGTTTGATAATTTAAAATAAAATGTTTCAGCATTACTTGTGTTAAAACCTGAAAAATATGAATATTTGTCGTAAACGGTTCTTGAGCTCCCTTTTGGAGGTGTTGCACAATGTTCCCATTGATTATAATTTAACACATTTCTAGGTTGTGCAGATCTATGTAAAAAGTGATTACCATAGTGGTTATAGCAATACATACTGTCATAATTTGTAGAACCCTGCAAATAATCATGTTTGGTAAATTTAGCAGACATTACTAAATCAGACATCATGTTATTAATGCTTTCGAAGTCCCAATCATCAGCAAATGAGTTTGGTTTTACAAAGTCACTCAAGGAGATCTTAATTTGGTGTGGATATTTCAGGATTTCGACCGGACCATAAATTTCATAGTCAGTGTTGTCCCAGGCTACCCCACCAGGTATCGGATTGGCTGTGAAGTTGGCTGAAGAAAGTTCTCTTTTCTCGACGTGTGAAGATGTGTGTGGTTTGAGGATCAGGTTGATGTTCTGACTTGCTGTGTCCATTTTAGCATATTTTCCCTCAATGAAGCGTCCCAAAGTTAATACCATGATGAGCCAAAGTATGAGGATAAATGCACCAAAACCCACCCAAAATTCAATCCATGGAGAAATCAGATATGTTTCTTTCAGTTGGTTCAAAAGTTCATTAGCTTTTTCTTTAAATGTTTTTGATGATGGCTGTGTCCTTGATTCACTGAGGCTTTCAGAGGAATCATCGAAGTTTATGAAGTAGCCGGATGCAGTTCTGTCAATTGTTCCAATTGCTTCAGGATTTTTGTTTCTTGCATTTTCACTTGGTACTTCATTATAGATTGGTGTGTCTCTGCTAAATGTTTTTATTTGGGTTTTCAGAGGTCTTAGTTCTATTGCATTCTTGCATAGTCCTTGTTGTTCTTCTGTAGGCGTTTCGAATGTGATGAGCCTCTTCGTTAGGACCTCTGTACTGGTAGCAAACCTTGGTGTTCTGCTACTTATTGGGAGTCCACTTGGCCTACTGTTTGTTATCGGCCACATGTTGTGGTTTTACCAGGTCGATGGATACAACTCGGTTCTCCTTTTTACCAGCAAGTGGCGGTAGTACAACTGATCTTGTCCCGTTGACAGACAAGACAGGAACTGCTTTTCTGTAAGAAGGCCCAAATTCCTTCTTTACCGCGATCTTCTCCCTGACTAGATCCCCGACTTTTGGAATCCAGACAGGTCTTGCTGGGACAGGTGGTGATTCTTCAGTGGTTCTTGGCTGTTGTTTCAACTGTATGTTGCTCAGGTCTTTTCTTGTTTTGTTTAAGTCCTGCAAAATAGCCAAACGGTCTTTGACATCAAAGCTTTTTTCTTTAACCACTGAAGTCTGACTGTCGAGGTCAGAGATAATCATTCTAGTTCCAAATAATAATTCGTACGGACTGAATCCCTTCAGAGAATTTCTTGGCAAGTTATTTAGACTACGTTGGACACTTATTAGATGTTTGACCCACCCAGCTCCCGAACCTAATATCCTTTCCATTATAGATTGCTTTCTGCCTTGGTTTTTTCTTTACACCATCCCGTACCCTCAGGAAGGAAGTGAGAAGATTCCCGCTGGGCTGTGCTCATTTGGCCATGTTTCCCCCCCGGCCGGAATGCTAGAGTGAAGACAATGGTCAAACGTAACATGCTCTTAGCGTATATGCCATTTAGACTTGCAAATCTTTGTATAACAGTCCGGACGTCAGCCGAGTGCTGAGGATCGACATTATAAGTGGAAACTAGCCTGTATATGTTAATCGCAAGCCCTGCTTTTTACTGGTGATATTATCTGCCTTGATACGACGAGGTATTAAACTGTTTCTCTCCCCACTGCGATCTCTGTTGCAGTTTGGGCAGTTTTTTACAAACATGGTGTGATGCAGGCTCATGCCTGGCCACCAGTACCGTGATTGTAATTCTTCCAGAGAATCTTTTAATTTAAGGTGTCTAAGACCCTCGCCCATATGTGCGTCTGCGATTAACAAGTTTCTCCTGTCCATGTTTGGAATCACTCTATCCCCCACTCCAGGGATTCGAGCAAAAGGGACGGAGTTTGCATCGATTATGTATGTATAATTGAGTGGATAGTTGATCGGTAACGCTGAGCAGTCGCCTTTTGATGACGTTTTCACCGCCAGCACTGTTTCACCGTCAATGTATTTTAATGTACGCTTTTTTCGAACTACGGGAGCCGATTTAGTGGCTGCCGCTGCGGCTGCTTCAGCCAATGAATTCCCTACAACGTGAACGCCATCACGCTGATGACTCAGTGAGTGTGTCACGTGAGTCTTTGGTAGTTCTTTTTGTAAAAGAGCTACTTGTTCCCAGAGCAGTTTCTGCTTTATTGGTGCATCTGTGTCATCTTTGTAACCGTTTTGAATCCATGCCTGCAAATCGCTATTATATGATTTGACGCAGTAATATGAATCTGACACTATAAGTGTCGGGAATTCGCGATCCGCATTATCTAGCGCCATTTTCAATGCTATTATTTCAGTTTGTTGTTCTGAATTAGTTTCTACTGAGTGTGATTTTGTTAATAGAGGTTTTAGTTTACCTCCGCGCCACACTTCTTTTGTAATCTCACATGTGGGGTTGTATGCTTGTTCTCCCCAAACGGGGGGTTGAGCATGTCCGTCTGTATAGATTACACAGGCGTAATGTAGAGGCAGAATGTCGATTGGCAGAGGATACGTCTTTTCATACTTTAGATTTTTTACTACTTCTAGTTTTAGATCAAAGTAGTAGTATACTTTGTCCGTTGTGATTGAATTCACCCATTGTATCCATTCCGGATTCAATGTTGTTGTTGGTAAATTACACGGTGTTGTTAGTGCCTCAAAGGCTGATTCTGCTGTTCTGACTGTGATATGTCTACCGTCAGCTATGTCTTTTTCTCTAGCTATTGCGGTTTGAACTGCACGAATGATTTTTCCTGTATTACTGAATTTCTGTTCAGCTTCTGTGTATAAGTGTGATTTGAATGCAATTGGTACCTTTTCTCCCTCATTAGAGGTCAGGTATGTGAATCCGCATCTCCCTGGGATGACTCGAATCACAAGATTGCGTGTGTTATCACGTGTTTCTAATTTCGTTTTAATTAGCATGTCTGTTTGTAAGGATCTCAAAATTTCTGTGTGTGTTTGAGTCCAATTGGATCTTTTAAAGTCTGGTTTAATTAGATCATAAAGGGGTTTGACCCTTTCTGCGTAATTTGCAATGTATGTTCTTCCGAAATTTAGGAAGCCTAGAATTGACTGTAGGTTTTTTAGTGTTTTAGGAGCTTGGATTACGGCACATTTCTCTAGGAAATTGTCAGCCAGGCTTTTGCCTTCACTTGATAATTCATATCCTAAGAATAGGACTGTCAGATGGGCGATTCTGGATTTTTTAAAGTTGAATTTGTAACCCTCTGCTGCGAACCCAAGTATTATGGTGTTCACTCTTTTCAAGTGAGTCTCCAAGTCATCATCTGTTAAGTAAATGTCATCGACATAAGATAATGCTTCATCATCATATAGTTGTAGTAATTCTGTTACTCTCGCTGAGAATACCCCCGGGCTGTTCTTGTACCCCTGGGCTAACCGACAGAATTGTTTTTGAGTGCCATTTACCGAGAATGCAGTTAAATATCTGCTCTCTGGTGCTATGTTTTGACAAAAGAATCCATTGGAGATGTCCAAGGTTGTTTTGTATTTTTTGCGCACTATGTTATTCATTAGTGCAGCACTGTGTGAGTTTTGCACTGCAAAGGTTTTGCAACATGTGTTAAGGTGTCGGTAATCCAAAACTAGACGATATGTATTGTCTGGTTTGGAGACCGGAAACAAAGGATTGTTCATTTGTGAGGTGCAAGTTTCAATCACCCCCTGGTATTCTAGCTGATCTAGTATTTCATTTACCTGTTTTTTAGCTTCTTGCTTAATTGGGTACTGCCTTTGTGCAGTAGGTTGTGATTTTAACTGGATTTTGTGAGGAGGAGAGTCCTCATCCCATCCTACGTGATTTTTATATAAAGCAGGAGCTAGAGCCACTGCCCACTTTCTAGCAAGTGTGTATTTTTTATGAATTAGAATTTGATTTGAGAAGGCAGGCATAATTACTTCTTCGCCATGCGGGCACTCCCTGACAAACTCTGGTGGCCAGTCTTTTTCAGCTAGAAGGATATCATAGCCCTTGGAGAGATTATCCCAAAATAGTCCCCTTATTTTCCTAGTCTTATCTCCCTCTATACGTAATGTTATCTCGTATATCTTGTGGGGTTTGCTAACTCTGGTGTCTGCAGTTTCCACTTGAAGATATTCATTCGTGTCCACTGTCTCCAGATGATTCATAAGGACTTTGCGAGCTATGCTCACTTCTGCTGCGCTGTCTAGCATTGTCTGAGCCCACTCTCCGTTTTTCAGTTGTGTCCTCAGTATTCTCGGCATTGTTAACTACCTTGATACTGGCTACCTTCTTTTTTGGAAATTGTAATTTCTTTTTTAGCTGAGCAGGTTCCTTGTCTTTGGACTTGGCGTGCTCTTCTCTTTGTTCTGATCGTCCTCTTCTTTCCGATTTCTGCGAGGAATTCTGAAAAGATTGAGAGGGACGTGTATCAATGTCTTGATATCTATCAGGTTTTTTAATATTATCCCTATTTCTAAGGTTATATCTTTTCCCAGAGGGGTCACTCTGGGGTGACCTGTGTCTCTGGTTCGGAGATTTCTCCCTTCGCCTAGGAGACCTTCCTCGGGACTGGAATTTCTTTTCTTTTGGATTGGATTGTTTGTTTCCATCCCAGGTCTTTTTTGGTGAATTATTATTAAAAAATATTTTTTCTGGACTTTCAGTCAGTTGCGGTTTAACTGGTATTCCACCTAAACTATCTCTACCTAGTTCCTCATAGGATTTTTCTATGATTCTGGCAATTTCAGCTGGTTGGTCTGCTATATCTGTCTCTTTTAACCTTTGGCGGATCGCCACGTTTGCTGCTTCACCTTTTATATTGGCTAATAATATAGCCGAGACCTGCTTGAAGTCTTTCAGTAATTTCATACCAAGAGTTAAAGCTGGTTCTGGACCGTATTCATCTTGAATTTGTTTTAGCACATCTGGTATTACCGAAATGGATGGAACACCGTGCGTTTTTGTGTAGATTGAAGCAAAGACTGTACCCCAAGTGTCACAGTCCTCTATGTGTGGTGCGATTCCCATTGGGAGACATATAGTCAGAATCCTGTGTTTTCCTAGCGGGGTGGTGTCAGGAAAAACCGCCTCTATTTGGGTGATTTTCTGTGCCAACCAGAATGGTATCTGTTCCCGTTTAGCCGGAACTTTACCTAGGCAGGATTGGATGTTCTGTGGTGTAATTTTATTTGTGTTCCCCTGGTGAGGGGTCAGCTGTGGAAGTTTAATCGCTGGCTGAATTGTTGAAGTCCGCATTACATACTGGACTAATTGTCTATGAATTTTTAGTAATTGTTTTAGCTGTATTAACAGCTCTCCAGTAGACATCCCTTCGATGTCTGGGTGTGGTGTGTATCCGGCTAAGACCGGCCACGTTGCTCCTGGTCTTCCTAAAGGACCGAGCCTTGTAATGTGATTGTTATGTATTAGGGCGCCATCAAATAAGAGCAAATGCTCTTGGAATTTGAGTGGTACTTCCACCTCCTCGAAAGGAGTGTAAATGTCAGGTGATACCTCTATTTTGTAATAGTGGAAGTACTTTGTTACAGCATTTGCTGCTGGAAAATGTATCCATGTATAGTATACCTCTGTCTGCCGATATTCGTGTGCCTCAATTACGAATATGACTGTGCCACCTCTAGGTGTCAGTCCATTTTCTATAAGTTTTAAGGTTATAGATTTCCTTTTGCTGACCGGAATGAGTATTATATCCGCGTCTGCATCCTTTAGTGCAGTATCTGCTGCTGCTATTTCAGCTGCTAATCTAACTGCCTCTCTTTCTTCATCACTGTCTCCCATTTTACCGACAGGATGGTATTATGTTTGTTTGCAGATCAGGTTTCTAATGGAACAAAGATTAGATGCACAATATTTCTGAACAGTGTATCCTTCAACGTTGACTGTACCAAGAACCATACATAGGAGTTCCCTCCTGCGAGGTTTTGGAGGATATTACCTTTCACCCACTCCAGACGTCTTTGGAGAATTTGGGAAAAGGGGTCTGAGTGAGAAAGCACGACTGAGTTACTCTAAATGTCTTACGTTAGTTTTATCGCCCTTTCCAAACGCGTTGGGCGCCATGTAGTGTAGTTCCTATCTTCCCAATAGGCTCTGCGCATTGGAATAATACCTACAGCAGTAAAGGCCTAGGCCAGACGTTAACTAGGTCTACTACTGTCGATACTAGACTTAAGTTTTGGGTTTTCCAGCGTAGCTCAGAGTTCGCTAGAAACTTTCTCGAATGTTCAGGAAAGAATTAACTCCCCTGATTAGACAAGAAGGGATTTAGTTTCTGACAACCATAGAACATGACAACTTTGCTCTCCCCTAATCAAGAGTGTATCTCCAGAGTCGTGTGAGCACAAGGCAATTATTTTACTCAGTCAGTACGTGCATTCTTAGTCTCATCAGATTGTAGAGAAAAGGAAGAGACGGGCGTGTTCAATAAAAAGGTGTTATTTATTGATCAGTCTCTTTTCTCGTACAAGAGAAATGGATCGATATTATTGCAATACTTATAGTTAAGTAAAGTGCATACATTAAAAGCAATAGTATAAAATAATACTGTAAAAACATTGATATGGTTTCTGAGCCATATGATGTTTAAAATGATTAAAATATATTACATACACATATACATTTGACTAAACGTACTCAACTGGTGTTTCTAAATACGCCTACCCCGTGTACCTGACCTAAGTCTAATGCGTGGGCGGGAATAGAAAGTTACAGTTTAAGTTAAGTTTGTTTTTGCCAAGTGAATAACTAAAGAATTCTCTGTGAGGGGTTATTCAGTTCTGTACCTGGAAGTTAGGATGAAATGAGGAATGGTATCTCTTTCTCTGCTCTCGATATTCCAGGCCGCCTGCGAGGGCTGCCTGAAAGCGCCGGTGCTGGGTCTCTCGGCAGGAGATAGCAGCGCGTCTCTCAGCGCGTCAGGAAGGCGGGGCTGCTGCCAGCGGGGTCTGCTCTGCTCTTGGCTTCGGCAAGTATGGCTGCTCCGTCTCGTCACCACGCGTGTGTTTGCATAGGGCAAGATAGGCAATATTTATACCTTAAAGGTGCCGAGATTGACGTAAGGATGGACATAGATACGTCAATAAAGATGTCATACGACTTGCTCGTTAGCACATTCTTTTACTGAAGTTCTCTGTGAAATCAAAACAATGGCCGCACGGATTTTCCAGGTTGTCATAGGTTTGATTTGTTATGAGAACGTCGTATGCCTTATCAGGGGCTGGAGGAATGTCGCTTGTCTAATTAGATCTCAAGCGTTATGACCTAATCAGATAACACGTTCCTGTGCCGTAGTGTGACTGCGTCAGATAACGGTATCTGCATCATGGGGGCTTTTCTTGCCTCATGAGCTGACTGTTAGTTAACTTGATAGTTAGTTTAACCAGAATAGGGCCAGGAATAGGGGGATCGATTCAGAACCTATAGGAATACATGACATGACTTTTCATTTAATATATATGCATTGATTTCTCAGTGCCAGAGAGCTTTAAGGGTCATTAACCGAGGGACCTTACACTTCAGTAGAGATGGGCAAGCCATAGCCAAGCTAATGGTCTGGGTTGGCTGTAAGAGCCCCTGCACGAGCCAAGCCATGTAAATGTAAATCACATCATAGCATAAGACTTGTGCGACCATGCCACTTTAGCATGTTAGGTTATATCAGTGCCTCGAATGGGAATTATTAGAAACCATTTAGAAAAGATAAACTGGGAAAAACCTCCTTCTACCCTGACGACAATACCATCAGCGAACCAAGAGAGGTAAGAAAGGCGATGTGCTGGAGATGTAAACCAGGGCTTTAAGTGGGATGAAAAAACTGGAGGGTCTCTCAAAGGGGCGTGGCCAATGCAATTAGGACGTGGCCTGAAAATACGTAAGCTAAAAATCTGTGTTTAGCATAGTGTGCCGCCGACTTGTATTTTGCTGTTTCTGTCATTGCATCCAGATATATGATACATCAAGTAACATCATACCTACAACAAGTCAGGACTATTGGCTTTGTCAGTGGTTATTTAGTTAAATAAGATAAATAAGCAGCAACTGTGGCTTGTATATAATATCGAAAAAGCTTCCAGTTAGAGCCCTGCTGGCACGGCAATGTTGCTGCTCCTGGGTTTCAAAAAGAGAAGGGATATCCAGAGAAAATGACTCTCTCTAAAGGATTTCCCTTCCCCTACAAGGCTCACCAGGCATGACGTCATGCCGTAACTTCTCCACTAGTGAGTAGTGAGCAGTGTGAGCACGCGGACATCGATGTGCCTGCTGTCGCTGCATTCATAAAAAAATGGACCGCTTGTGCCAGGGCAGGAAACAGAGCCCGATAGAGACCAATTTCGAGGCCCCCTCAAAAAAGACTGCGGGTGCTCAGACCAGGTGAGACCAGGCCCACTTAAAGCCCTGATGTAAACCATCTACAGAGTAGAAGTCATTGTCAGCAAAGGAGAAGATGGGATTAAAGATTGATGTCATATTCTTCATCTCAGAGAAATAATGAGAAAACTGTAACACTGACTCTCCAAAGTCCCCAAAAAAGAATGCACTGCTGCCGAGTGGCTAAGGGGAGTGTGGGCAGCTTCCTAAAGCCGCCCGCCAGATCACGACCATGGGGCCCCACACCAGCTTTGTGCACCTCATTATTAACAATCTCTGGTTAGTTTGCACCACAGTAGAGCAAGGCATGATGGGATATCAGTGGGTTTGCAAGGTCCACAGGAAGGGGTCCCCTCCCTATCCAATGAGTCTCAACCATTAGCAGCTGCTTGGGCCAAATTGCAGCCCATGTTTTAGTTCACGGCGTCGCCATCATATGCAAATCAGTCTTTGTCCTGCTCAGGTAGGGACAGTCCAGCCAGACTGTTGTGTCCCCTCTCAACAGGAACACATGCAACCTGAGAGCAGTTTCAGCCATGTTAGGCCTCTTCAGTGAGGTGACAGTGTATCCTTTGATCCAGTGAGCTGCAGGGTCCGCTTCTGGGCTTACCCGTCGCATTTAAGGAGTTTCATTGCGAAGAAGGAAAAGGTAAAGGGGGAATGTTTGAATTAATTTCAGCCACCGATGATAATTATAATACACCATCCAATCCATCGCTGTTCTGCTAAGTGTGCTACAGAGAAGGACCCACCATCCACAAATCTTCCTTGGGCCAAAATACTGGCGACATGGCACCGCGAAGGGGCTGGCCCCCCTCCCTATGCCCCGAAGCTATGGTTCACTACTATGAGGCTCAGAAAAGAGGGCCAGTTAATCAGTTTGGCTAGTTGAATCTGGAAGTGTGCTTTCCAGGTGTGCTGATTGAATCTGGATTTGTGCTTCCAGGTGTGCTGCAAAATTGAGATCATTGTTCATGCGCAGGTAAACAGAAGTATAACTCAAATCAATGAATGTAATCTGTGTCATTATGATTTACAAAAGTAAATGCACTCTTTAACCATCAGGTGTATGCTAAAAATGGTTTTGCAACATGTAAAGGCTGCTGAGGGGTTGATATGGGCCTTGAAGCTTTGGCTCAAGACACTCCTCGCCCACATTGAATTAGCCTACACAACATTGCATTCTGAGAGTTGTAGTTTCAAAATTAGCAATGTAAGTAATGGCTGAAAATTCCTGCTATGCTAAACACTGTTAGAAACCCCTAAATAATAATGTTTTGTTAGCAATGGACTTTTTCACCCTTTCCTTAGGCAAAGTCTGTGCTGTGCTTTACAATAGTTTCAAATAAAAATGTAAAATATTTCTAGCTTCAGATTGATCTTATTTGAGCAGGTAATTTGATTGTGCAGTGACTAGACTGATGCCTTTAACAGAAGAATAGAAGTCAAGCTGTTTTCAGCTGTTTTGTCTGCTTTCATATCATTCTGGCTCAAACATTGTCTGCTCCGTATATGTTCTCTTGTACTGAGAATCTGGGATGCTTACATTTAAAAAAAAAAGGGGCAGTATTGAAAAACAAATGAGGGATTTCCCCCCATTGTCTTACACTGAAGTGCAGGCAATTTCAGGCTTTCTATCGTCTGAATTATGTTTGTTGTCGAGTATGGGGAAACCATCTTATGCGGGTATTGTGTACATCATTTTATCTTAGAATTGTACCCATGCAGTAATCTTAAAACAAATAGTTAACATTTGAGTGAAGAGATCTTGGTAGAGCTTTTCCACCCAGTGTGACCAATATAACGTATTTCCACTTAATATAACCTTAAAATATATCTACTGATTTTATTATGGGTATTATTTCTGTTTTTATTGCTTTGCCGATGTTTGCATCAGGGAAATGGCTTTTTGCAAAGTCACTTTAACAGTTCAAGAGAAATAATTGTCAATTTATGTCACTTCCTGTGATGTCATTTCCTGCTATGTCGAGTTGTATGCAAATTAGATGGGCCTTGCACATTTTCTTTCTGCCCAGGGCTGCAAAGTTCCCAGCAGATATTATCACTGATTCCGAAATATCTCTGTACCCAATTGAACTGGCTTTACACCAGTAGCACTTCTACCTGGAACAGATCAGTTCATAGAAATAGCTTGATTCTTTAATCAAGGGCCTCTGAGGGTCTTCTCAACGGCCGATCCACCAGTCACCAAATATGTTTGTTTCACTTTTATATGTTCCACCACTTCATCCAATGGTTTGGGTGAGAACCACCAATCCTCCCATCTGTTACTATCAGATTTTGCTCTCCTGTTTCACCCGCATGAGTGGAAACTCTCCCAAAATCGCTATGGATGAAGCCCTTCATCTATAGCCATCAGAGTCTGTTGAGTGCTCTCTGCTTGATGCTTGCAGGACAATCCTGGTAGATGAGAGAAGCCCACTAGAGTCCTTCGATTTGCTGTCACATAATTCCAGTGTCTCCCGTCGGACATTGCTCACTCCCGTTCAGCCTGGTTCCTCTGTATTTTTGTTTCCCTTTCTATCAGTTGACCTCCACTGGTAGCCTCAAGATTGCAATGTTCACAAATTCAGTTACAAGCGTGTAGCTATCAACCTCGGTTTTACAGAGTAAGGGGTGTTCCAAAAGTGGCATCCTCAACCCAGGAGGCTGGCCCATGCTACACTCATTTGCCTTGGTTCCTCTGGCAGAGTGGCAGCAGTTATCGACTTTCGCCACACCCAGACGGAGAATACTCCAGTAAAATCCTGGCACTCACTCACTCTTTGGATCCTCCTTCACTTCCAGAACAGAAGGTGCAGCTTCCACTGGACCAGTTGAATCACAAGCCTTCTATCAATGCTTGGGATCCAATGGCAAAAGAATGGAACACTTAAAAATATTGAAGGCTGCTGAAAGTCCAAACGGCATAGGGTCCAACACCACCTTTCAACATGCCACGATCAAGAGCCTCTCACCTAGGTCCCAGTGGACTTTCCAATAGATGTGCAGCCAGATGCATCAAGCTAAAAACCGGTCGCAAAGGGGCAGATTCTCAGAATCTGCCCCTTTGCGACCGGTATTTTTGCATATGAGATGCATCATCCCAAATGCAAATATCGCAAATTGTGAAATCACTAAATTGCGATTGTTTGCATTTAAGGAATCTCAAATTGAGATTCCTTAAATGCAATGCATGAAAGTTTCAATAATAGCGAATTCGCTAATAGAGCACGCAAATTACCACGAAGTACAACTTCATGGTAATTTGCAAAAACTTTGAAAAATGCACTAAAGTGCATTTTTCAAAGTTTCATGTTGCGCAACACGTGCACAGATCAATTTCAGGGGTGCAACAGGGTGTCCTTTGGACACCCCTGCACCCTTGAAATCGCAATCTCAATTTGCGAATCGCTAATTGCGATTCGCAAATTGAGATGGTCTTCCCATTCATTCCTATGGGCCTCTAGGCCCATAGGAATGAATGGGGAGGTATTCCTTAATTGCGACTCGCAATTTGCGAGTCGCAATTAAGGAATTCTAAAAAATCACTATTTTTATAGTGATTTCTTGATGCTTTCCATTTTACTATTCCTTATTAGCGATTCCCTATTTTTCGCTAATAAGGAATCGCAAAATGGATGCTTGATGCATCTGGCTGTTGTTTTTTTTGCTGGGTTACTTACTGCACCATAGTGAACACCTCGTGTTTTTTTTAAATGTTATTCTTTTTTTATTCTGATTTTACCCAGAAAAGAAAGCACCACCATTGGCCTCTTTGCCTACTTTCATTCGTTTGTCACAAGGTAAATTATTCCATACAATTCAGTATTCTAATACTATATTCATTTAACTGACTCTGGCACATTTTTTTTGTCCTTTTGTTAATGAAGAGGTTCTACTGTTTTACAGCCAGCAGGCACTTTTACTAGCATCTCCACTTCAAGATAGTGAGATTTTATGCCTCTGCAAAATGTTCATAAACTCAGGAGGCACTCAAATATTCAGTGCACCAAATCTAGAACCTAAGGAAGATGCTACTGCTCCTCGAATAGCCAGGTCTTGAGTAGTCTCCTGAAGGTTAGTAGGTCCTGGGTCTGCCGTAGGAGGAGGTCTTGGCGGCGAGGTGGTAGAACGATCTGCCGCCGGTGGTCGCTCTTCAGATGCGGGGGACGGTGGCGAGGTCGGCGGAGCGGAGCTGGCGGTTCGGGGTGTAGAAGGTGAGTCGTCTGTTGAGGTATGCCGGTCCGGTGTTGTGGAATGCCCTGTGAGCGTGGGTGAGTAGCTTGAAGGTGATTCTCTTGTGTATGGGAAGCCAGTGCAGGTCTCTCAGGTGGGGTGTGATGTGGCTGTGGCGAGGGATGTCGAGGATCAGGCATGCAGAGGCATTCTGTATGCGTTGAAGCCGTTTCCGGAGTTTGGACGAGGCACCTGCATAGAGGGCCTTTCCGTAGTCCAGCCTGCTGCTGACAATGGCCTGGGTGACTGTTCTTCTTGTTCTGGTGGGGATCCACCTGTAGATCTTGCGGAGCATGCTGAAGGTGTTGAAGCAGGAGGATGAGACAGCGTTGACCTGCTTGGTCATGGAGAATGTTGAGTTGAGGATGAACCCCAGGTTTTGTGCATGGTCGATGGGTGTTGGTGCTGCTCCCAGTGTGGTCGGCTACCAGGAGTCGTCCCAGGATGAGGGGGTGGAGACGAGGCTGAGTACCTCCGTCTTGTCCGAGTTCAGCTCCAGATGGCTGTTCTTCATCCACTCGGCGACTGCCTTCATTCCTTCGTGGAGGTTGGTTTGAGAGGTGAGGGGTTCCTTGGTGAGGGAGAGGATCAGCTGGGTGTCGTTGGGGTAAGAGATTATGTTGAGATCGTGCAGTTGGGTGACATGGGCGAGTGGTGCCATGTAGACGTTGAACAGTGTCGAGCTTCAGATGGCTGTTCTTCATCCACTCGGCGACTGCCTTCATTCCTTCGTGGAGGTTGGTTTTGGAGGTGAGGGGTTCCTTGGTGAGGGAGAGGATCAGCTGGGTGTCGTTGGGGTAAGAGATTATGTTGAGATCGTGCAGTTGGGTGACATGGGCGAGCAGTGCCATGTAGACGTTGAACAATGTTGGGCTGAGGGATGATCCTTGTGGTACGCCGCAGATGATCTCGGAGGCTATGGACCGGAAAGTGGAGGCGGGCGCTCTGAGTTCTGCCGGAGAGGAAGGAGGCGGTCTATTCCAGGGCCTTCTCTCGTATCCCTGCGTTGTGGAGGCGTGTGCGAAGGGAGCGGTGACAGGCAGTGTTGAAGGTGGCTGATAGGTCCAGGAGGATGTGAGCCGCGGTTTCGCCATTGTCCAGCAGGGCCCTGATGTCATCGGTGGCGGCGATGAGGGCAGTTTCGGTTCTGTTGTTGCTGCGGAACCCGGACTGGGACGGGTCCAGGATGTTGTTCGCCTCGAAGTAGCAGGTCAGTTGTCCGTTGACGGTATTCTCGATGACCTTCGCCGGGAACGGGAGCAGGGAGATGGGTCGGAGGTTCTTGAGGTCCTTCGGATCCGCCTTGGGTTTCTTCAGTAAGACGTTGATCTTGGCGTGCTTCCAGCTCTCTGGGAAGGTTGCGGTCTCAAAGGAGATGTTGATGGCCTTGCGTAGATGGGGTGCGATGGTGGCGCTAGCTTTGTTGAAGATGTGGTGTGGGCATGGGTCTGACGGAGAGCCGGAGAGGATGGTGTTCATGATTTTGATGGAGCCGTCGTCGTTTATGTTGGTCCAGGTGAGCAGGGGATCAATGTGGGTGGTGGCCATGGGGTCTGAGGTGTCAGTGGCTGTCGGGGCAGCCCGGTTGTTGAAGCTGTCGTAGATGTCTGTAATCTTGCGATTGAAGAAGGTGGCAAGGGAATCGCACAGGTCTTGGGATGGTGGGATGTCGTTGGTGTTAGGGCTGGGGTTGGAGTGTTCCTTCAGAATGTTGAAGAGCTCTTTGCTGTTGTGCGCGTTGTTGTTGAGGCGGTCCTTGAAGGAGGCCCTTTTGGTGGATCTGATGAGGTGATGGTGTCTGCGGATGGCGTTCTTGTGGGCTGCGTAGCTGTCCGGTGTCTGTTTGCGATGCCATTTCTTCTCTAGATTTCGACAGGTTTGCTTGGAGGTCTTGAGGTTTGCGGTGAACCAGCTATCTTTCTTGTTAGTGTGTCTGTTGGAGGGTTTCTTGATCGGGGTGAGAGTGTTGGTGCAGTCATCAATCCATCGCCTGAGGTTGCGGGCGGCGGTGTCGGAGTCGGTGGGGTCAGAGGGTGGGCTTCGGGCGAGAACAGCTGCGGCCCATGCAGATAAAAGCGGTGGGCGGAGTGGGGGGATTTCCACAGACAATGACAAGGGAAAACTAAATAAATAATAATTTTCCCTCGTCATCGTCCGTCGACCCCCCCCCCCAGCCGGCCCCACCACCCCACTCTGTTACCTGCAAGGGCCGCGGCTGATTCCCAACCTCTTCTCAGACCATGTCCAGCAAAGCACTGGAATAACTGAAACATAGAGAAACAAAAAACCCAGTAATGTTGTGTGGTATAGGAGAAGGGGTTTGTTTCTCTGTTTCACGACATGGAAAAATATTGCTTTCTCCAATGTAGAACTGTACCTTGTGTATAACTCTGATGTGACAAAGCAGCAGATGTCATGTGACATTTCGCATAGTGTGCCTGGAAAGCGGCGACTACTGCAGCTTTCCAGATATTCTACTGTGAATACTTCTGATACACCAAAAGTCCTGTCTTCACACCTTTGAGTAGGAATACCTCTATAGGTGTACATATACAACTTTATGAGAATCAGATCCTGTCTTTTAAATTCTTCTATTCCTTCTAGTTCATGAAAAAGAGAACAGTTCAAAATATCTCAGAGTACTTAATGGAAAGCAGTCTTTACTTTTACGTTTGATTGGTTCAGATGCTCCGTCCATCACCACCCCCTTTTGTACGTCTTTACAATGCGGCATTTACCACGCATCCTTTACCACGCAATGACTTTACCATGCATATGCTTGTACCACGCATGCCTTTACAACAAAATAAGTATATATATCAGGGAAGTGTTTATTCATATTAGAATTAGAATGAAGGCTAGCTATAGGGCCTTTCTTATGAATATTAATTACCCACACCACATTTGGGTCAGGTTATTCATTTTAAAATGCAATCTATTTATTCTCTTCTACTTATGCTCTACAGCTTCCATGCTAATTCGTGCCCCATATTTTGTATGTATTAAGTGTATTGTTTTTAGCGCTTTGAGAATCTAAAGAACATTTCCCTTCAATGCAGGGAAATAACTTCTCGATACAGCAATGTACAGCCTCGCCTCCCATCTAACAGCAGCATCAGGGAGTGCCCAGGGTGAGCAGTTCAGCAAAGTTGCACGCCACCAGGCCACTGCTGCAGATCCCAATCTCTTGCAGAGCAATGTTTTATTAATTAGGAGGCAGGGTGGTTATTACATGGAGGAAGAAAAATGGCAAAACAAGGCCCTCTGAGAAATGAGACAAGGCAGTCATCCCACTATGGGACCACATGTTTCTAGTGATAAGGTCTTTTAATTTCTTAATGGAATGCAATGCGTTTTTGTGAAGCAATTAATTTCCCAACTCGTGCTCCTTAAGAATCTAGGAAATCAAGTGCCCTCTCCCCAACATCCTGCACCAAAAGTGACTATTTGGGTTTCTGGTATTTTGTCAGATTGTTGCCTTCTAGCAGCGGTTAATTTGTAAAAAAAAAAATAAGTGCTCGTCAGGAGGCAGCTTGCACCAGTCCATTTCTCCTGTTAGCACCGCTTAAAACAGAACAAAACTGCTAACCATGAAAGTTGGCTTAATGGCCAGAGCTGCCGACTTTGAAGCTCTGGAACCAAGTTCAAATCTTGGCATCGGCTCGACAACCGGTGAT
Organism: Lissotriton helveticus; assembly: GCF_964261635.1. Lineage (NCBI taxonomy): Eukaryota > Metazoa > Chordata > Amphibia > Caudata > Salamandridae > Lissotriton > Lissotriton helveticus. The sequence goes on from NC_136057.1 coordinate 398,239,876, forward strand.
TCTGGGCAAAACACGTAATCTCCCTGTAAATTAACGTGTCCTTAACTGGTGCTCATAAAAAGCGCTGGTGTTGATGACTAGGTGCCGGTGCTGAGCACCAGAAACCACAGGCTCAAATTAAGCACTGCCTTCCAGCATTTTAGAACGTGAAATGTTAGATTATATAGACCACCCACTTCTTTAACCATGCTAAATAAAATGAACTTTAGTGACTTCAGGAGAACCACCTGAGTCAGGTATTAATATAATTTTAGCTTCTGATGTCACTGCTACTTTTTCAGAGGAGTAGTTACTTACTGCGGGTTTGTTGGGATTAGCTGGAGGTGAAATATGATTTAACTGTGTTACTGTTTTTAGTTTTTCTCTGCATTTCAGTTTGCACTTTCTGGCCCGACCTCAGTTAGGGCAGTCATGTTGATATCCCTCCCCCTTGACAGCCTAGTTGTCTTTTGATTGGATGACGAATTGCAAGAGGGCAGCAGATTATATAAACAGCCAATTAATGTGTCCACGCAGCAGGCATGATTGTGGCACGCCAAAATCAAGCCCGTCTACGCCTGTCTGTGTTCTGGACATGTCTGCTGCCATAACTTGCCTCAGAAAGGAAGACTTATTCGAGATTCTTTGCTTGATACGGCTTCTTCAGCAGCCAACATCTTAAGTAAGCAGAATGTTATGGTTGCTAATTCACCTAAACAAGCGCATTGGCAAAGCCAATCATTTCTCAACTCTGAGACCTATTAGCTTTTTTTAAAAATTGTTGATGCAAGTTGGATCTGCAAATAAGGGGGCCCAGATGAGGGAAGTAGTATTGGGTAATAGAGACTGAAGGTGTGGGGAAGGAGAAACAACAAGAAGAATGGGGGGACAGTAGCAATACAGAGGGTGGGGTAGAGAAGAGCAGCAATGGTTGCAATAGCAACATGAAGCAGGCGGGGAGAAGCACACTGCTGAGAAAGCAAGGGAGGAAGTAGATGAGAGTGAGCGCAACATGGAGGGGAGAAGCACATGGGCAACAGGGAACAACAGGGTGCAGAGAGAGAGAAATACTCGAGAGAGAACTCGAGAGAGATAGCTGGGAAACCCGCTCGAACCTGGCTCTGCAGTTATTTCTGGGCAACGCGCTGAATGTGTGCTGATGTCATTTTCAGACATTGGGACATAATTCAGCAGTACACTCAGTAGTTGTGGTGTATTTTTCAGGGAATTTATACTAATTTGCATGAGTGGAAGAACTTCTCTTCCGAGAATGAAATGCATTAAAAAAATGCTGTAAAGAGGACTGAGGAACATGCGGGGACTTATAGGTTTCTTTGTAAATCTAACTGCCATGAAAACTAGGGTGACTGCATGTTCCAGCACTGCATTGATTTCGTGAGTGATGCCAACAGGAAAATATTTTCAACACAGAAAAGTCTTATTTCTGCACGATTTAGGTTGTCTTTGGACATAGTGTCCCATCTCGTCACACAACAGATGGTTTCTCATGGGGCATATGACTATGACTGCTGGAAAATACATGCACTGACATTGAGTGCTTAAGAAAAATGAAAAACATACAGCTAGATTCGTCAAGCGAAATGCGCTCGCAAAAGGGCCAGATTCTGAGAATCTGGCCCTTTGCGAGTGCAATTTTTGCATTTGGGATTCATCATCCCAAATGCAAAAATCGCTAATAAAGAATTCGCAAATTTGCGAGGATTAACATTTAAGGAATCTCTATTAGAGATTATTCATGAAACATTTAAAAATTGCGAATTCGCAATTTAGGACCGCTATTTACCACGAAGTCAAACCTCGTGGTAAATAGCGAAAACTTAGAAAAATGCATTTAAATGCATTTTTCTAAGTTGCATGTTACACACACACATGTCCTTTGGACATGTGTGTGCACAACATCAGTGTAAATTCACATTTCAGGGGTGCTACAGGGTGTCCTTTGGACACCCCTGCACCCTTGAAATCGCATCCTTATTTGCGATTAGCAAATTGCTAATCGGAAATAAGGAATAACTCCCCATTCATTCCTATGGGCCTAAAAGGCCTAAAAGGCCCATAGGAATGAATGGGAAGTTATTCCTTATTTCCGATTAGCAATTTGCTAATCGCAAATAAGGAACATGTAGGAATCGCAATACTTTTTGCAATTCCTACATGAATCCCGTTTTGCAAGTCCTTAATAGTGATTCCTTATGAATCGCTATTAAAGACTCGCAAAACGGGCCTTTGATGAATCTAGCAGATAAGTCCCTAAAAGCGAGCAGTGGAAGCACAGACACCAGCCAATCATAGAGTTCAGTAAAAAGAGTGACAATGCCCCTTAACAGGGACAAACTAAAGACTCATCGAATAAGAACAACCCAAATGAGAGTGTCAGAAAAGCCAACCAATGGTAAGCAATGGGCGGGCTTCAATCCCCAGTATGGTCTAGGTAAGCCCACATTATGTCTTTTGCAACCAGACAGATGCGCTGTCTTGTAGGCTCCACCTAAAAAGCAGAATGATTTGCACAACCCCTGCTGCACAATGTCTGCTACTTTCCCATATTCATTCACTAAACAAACATCCACTCAAGCAAGAGAATAAAATAAAGAACAGTGAAAAAAACAGCCTGTGTTTGCTCTAAAATTCTATTCAATTCAAATGATCTTTATTCGGATAAAAATATCCATAAAAGCACAATGCTCTAAAATAATTTCTACGCCAATTTACCACACAAAAACACATATTTTAAGGTCAAGAGTAATTATGTTTTCACTGAGCTGGCAGTACTTTGTTCTCCGGGTCATGCAAGTGTTGAGTAAATTATAAACCTGTAATTCTATCCTGAGGTCAGTGGACTTCAGAAAGGATTTGATAAATTGGTCTCATGCAAAGTTCTTCTCTGGCTAATACCATTTAAAGTGCTTTCGTGAGTTGCCTGCATTAATAACTAATTGAGTTTTATCTGGCACGGGCTATTTTCTACATTAACCCGTTCAGGGAACCTTTAAGAATCACACCATTGTACTCTCCTGGAACAAACAGGTTCAAATTAGGGCTAACTGTATTATTTTATTTAATTAGTTATTTGCTTCTTCTATTCCTTTGAACAGGTATGATAAATCAGTGGTCGAGTTCATTTGGTCCGTACTTTTGTCACACTTATTTATTATTAGATTAAACTAGTTTCTTAATCTACAGCTAGAAGGCCATGGTTGACCAGAACAATAATAAAGACAATTTTACCTAACATGGATTGGATAGGATCTAGAAGGTGAGATGTGCTCCAGTGAGGATGTGTAATGAGAGTCTTTGCTGAAAAGATGACGACGTGTGGCTTGCAGAACTTCGTAGAACATTATTTCTTCAGGTTCAACGACTTAAAAAAAACATATTTTATCCATTGTACACAATTCCTAACACAATTTCAGCACATATTACTAATGTACTAGCTATTTCAGTTTAATTTTGGGTTCCAGAGTAGTGCACTACTCGCCGCACACTGCTTCAACGCCTCATCAGGTGTAGCAAGCATCATATAAATACAAGTTACCATTACAATACAGTGCAGTGTATGAGGAAGAGCAATAGTCCAATAGCATATTATACATTAGGATATCGCGCAGAGACTTCAGTTGCCTATATGTTATGAATATCAAGCGAGTCTCACAAACAACCCCATATCTTCTTGAACGTGTGTGGGGAGAGACTGGTGTTATAGACAGACTCCTCCAGTTTAGCACACTTATGGATAGCCCTCAGCCACCAAGATGCTGGAGTTGCCATTGGGGATTTCCAATATTTGCCGTATCCCATTCAGCCACCACATCCCCAATACCTTCCATGGTCAGCTACCCCCATCTGCCACCAAGAGCCTCCAGTATCCCTACAATTAATGGCCTGTTTCAAAAAGAATGTGAAGATATTTAAAGCTGTCTGTATAAATATTTAAATGGGTCTGCCGGTTGGTGAATTCAGGTCCACGCTTAGCTGGAACAACAATCAACTTTCTCCAGTTCACCTTCAACCCAAAAGGCCTCCCCACATAGTTTGAGCATTTGGATCAACCTGGACCAGGAACCCACTCACCTGTGCATCACACTGAACCCATGCCACAGGTGATACTATTGCCAGCGCAACGAGGAAGGGTGATAAGGTGCAGCCTTGTCTCTGCCCCCATCAGACCAGGAACAGGACCGATAATATACCATTCACCACGGCCTGCACATAGTCGTTGACATACGATACCCTAACATATGACAAGAATCGAGGCCCCAATCTCATGAGATAAAGCACATGGAAGAGAAGAGTCCAGTCAAGGGTATTGAAAGGCTTTTCAAAACTTAGCAACACAAGAGCACAAGGGTCCCAATGTTTGTGCACCTGTGCAAGTTTAATGTGCCCCCTACAATGTCAGTGCTTTGAATTTCAGATGGACATGAAGCCACACTGAACCCAGTGTACCAGTACTGAGGTAACACAGGCAATTCACTTAAAGAGTATTTTTGCAAATATTGTGAGCTCTACATTAATTAGCGAGACTAGATGAAATAATGTGCAATTGTTAGACTGGCATCCTGGCCTGGCAATGACGACAATTGTTGCAAGATCCAGACCAAGTGGCATTGTCCCCATCCACACTGCTTCATGGTATATTTAGCAGTGACTTTAGCTTCCACTCAAGAGGAAACCTGTCGGGTCATGTGGGCTTACATGGGAGACAAGGGTGGAGGGTGCTGCCCAGCCTGGGAGGGGCCCGAGTTACGGTGACACTCGACAATGGCTGACAATCAGCATTACAAATACATGACCTAGAATATCAGGTGCATGCACACTATGTCTAAACGCCATAAAGTCCTCTCATATATCAAACAGCGAGGGGCCCAGATAGCCTTCCTACAAGAAACACACCTAACACAAAAGGAAGGACAGGCATTACACAAGAGATGGAGGGGGCAGCTCTTCCACACTACTTACACGGCCTATGGGCGAGGGGCGTTAGTGTGGTTCCAGGCAGGAGTCCTGTTCCAGTTGCTCCACTCAGTAATCGATCCGGAGGGACGTTATTAGGGGTGGGCGGACATTTCCGTTCCACCCACGGAATCTGCGGAGATTTGCCCCTTCCGCCTTTCGCAATGTAGGCAGAGAAACGAAGCAAACCTCCGCACACCCGGGGCGTAATGGAAGTTGGCCTCCTGCCCGCCGCCCAACATCCCGCCTCCCGCCCGCAGTATTAAATAACATTTAAAAGCCTTACATTACATTTAAAATAAACTTGCCTTATCGGCGGCACATCCGATAAGGTAAGTTTATTTTAAATGTAATGTAAGGCTTTTTAATGTTATTTAATACTGCGTGTGGGAGGCAGGCGTTCGTCGCGTATCGGAACTATGCGGAAAGTGCGGAGATTGGTTCAATCTCCGTGCCTCTCTGCGTAAGTCCCTTACGCAATTTACGCCCACCCCTAGCCGTTCTGTGGCCATCAAGGGATGGCTGGAGGGCCAAGACATTACCATGATTAGTGTGTACGCTCCTAAGGTAGATCAGCCTTCATTCTTTGGGACACTAAGCCACAAATTAACGCAATATCTTTCAGGTACTGTGATAGTGGGGGGTGACTTCAATAGTGTAGACTGTAGATGACATACTTCTGGACCGGTCCCACCCTCCATTGCCAACCTCCCAAGCAGCACATGCTTCCCATGCGTTCCACATTTGGAGATAGAGATGAGGACTGTTGGACGCATGGCGAACCCTGAATCCGCAAACCAAACAAAGACTACTCCTATTTTTCGGCAGTTGATGAGGTACACGCGCGACTAGATGCCTTATTGTGCTCAGTGGATGCGCAACAACAGGTCACATCAGCAGAATATTTGGCCCGCACCGTCTCGGACCATAATCCGTTGATTCTGTCCCTGAACTGGGCACACCCGCCAGCGACAAGCCCCACGTGGCGACTTCGACCAGACACACTGGAGGATCAGGTCTTTAGCAAGATCAGGGGTGAGATAGTAGATTATTGTCAACTCAACACCGGGACGACGGCATCCCTAACCACAGAATGGGATGCTTTTAAGGTGGTCTTGAGGGGCCAGTGCATTACGCGTGCCACGGAGTTAGGAAGGTCATTATGAGGCTAGTGGAGGAGGCAGAGTCGGTTCTCTGGGAGGTGGAACGCAGGATGCCGGGACATCCGGAGCTCCAAAGGAGGCTCCTGGATGCCAAAGAGGAGGAAGCGAGACAAACGGAGAGGCTCCGAAGCTTTGACTACAAAAAGTATCTGGGGCGCACCCACGCTGAAAGGGATACGTCTTGTTCGCTCCTGGCATGGCTGACGAACCTGGTGGAAATAGAGGATGAATGGGGGACCAGACACTTTGCTCACAGTAAGATCAACGAGGTTTTTGCATGTTACTATGCCTCACTCTATGCCAAGATGTATACGTGTGAGTTGGCAGACATGGGGGATTACCTGGCTGATTAAACGTTGACACGCCTGACCTCTGAAATTGCGGAGCTACTAGGGGCAAATATCACGCAGCAAGAGATTCGGGTGGCCATCAAGGGAATGGCGCGTAATAAAACGTCGGGCACATATTTCGTGACGTATGTGGAGGAGTTGACCCCTCACCTGGCCGCAATGTATCAGAAGGCCCGCAAACAGGGGCGGTCACCCGTTAGCACCAGGGAGGCCCTTATTATCCCCATACCTAAACCAGGAAAAGAACCCCATGATTACACGGCCTACAGACTGCTGTCCGTTTTCAATATGGACTATAAAATCTTGAGTAAGATCCTCGCGACCCGCTTACTGCCCCATATGGCTCATCTTGTTCACCCTGACCAGGCGGGATTCATCCAAGGACGGAATACTACCATGAACATCAGACGCCTTGTAGCGGTAATGGACTCTGACGGGTACGATAAACAAGAAGCAGCAGTGCTCGCAGTGGACATGGAGAAGGCATTTGACAGCCTGGAGTGGCAATATTTGTATGTAGTCCTGGTCAGGATGGGCCTGGGAAGGGATTCCTGAAATGGGTACAGCTCCTGTACAAAGCCCCTAAAGCCCGAGTGCGCAATGGGAGAGTTATATCACCTCAACAGAGGGTGGAGAGAGGAACGAGGCAGGGATACCCCCTTTCCCACCTCCTGTTTTCTCTGACCATGGAGCCGCTGGCGTGTAGAGCCAGAAGTAGCCAGGACTATAGAGGACTAGAGACGTCAACAGGCCGCCATCTGATAGCATTGTATGCAGATGACCTCCTGATCTTCTTGAACGATACTGTGGGTGAACTCCATAAAGCACGCACTATGCTCGTCCGATTTGGCAATGTATCTGGACTCCAGGTTAACTGGCAAAAATCCAGTTTGTTCCAGCTAACCCCGGGCACCCCTCCACCGCTTACTTTGGAGCGATTGCGGTGGGAACCTAGATGCCTACAATACCCGGGTTTACAAATTGATCATGAAGCATTGGACCTCTTGAAGGGTAATGTAGGTAAGGCAGTGAGGGCAGTGAAGGCGGCAATGGCTTTCTGGAGCACACTCCCGCTTTCCATCGCTGGAAGGGTGGCGGTCCTAAAAATGGTAATGTTACCACGCCTTCTCTACTATTTCGGGATGTTGCAAGTGTGGATTCCACATGTGATGTTCAAGGAACTGGACTCAATGGTCATTTCATTTATTTGGAGCACAAGCAGACGGAGGGTGGCACTGGCATCACTGCGACGCCCTACAGCAGAGGGGGGGCTAGCGGTGCCTGATCTTGAGAGCTACTATCTAACTGTACAGCTATACTGGCTGATCCAATGGCTAGCGGCAGACTGCAACCCTGACAGGGAGCGCTGCCCGGACGCACCAGATACTGCCAACCTAGCAAGAATCCTTTTGCGAGTCCGGCGCACCGTGCCAACAGACGCAAATGCTACCAAGGTGATAACACGCTGTTGGTCCAGATACCTGCGGAAGGTGGGCACTGTGACTCCCTATTTTCCTGACATACCACTGACAATGTTGCAGTACCTTCCACAAGGAGAGCACTGGGCAGGACTGGAGGACTGGGTAGAAGCGGGACTGAGAGACATGGGAGATTTATACAGAGACTCCACACTCTTACCCTCCGATGATCTGCAGGCTACATATGACATCCCCAGGGGTCACTTCCTGAAGCATAGGGCTTTGACTCGCAAGATTACAGAACATTGGAGGGGTGGGGGCATGGAGCTGCGAGCACTGGCGGGGTGCAGCAATGTGTCGCTCTCGGCGGGAAGAATTAAAACGGTGCCCAGCCTTTATATAGCCCTACAGGCGGATGCACAGCAGCCATTTGAGCCCTTGAAACTGCAATGGAAAGAAGACCTTGGTAAGCAAATACCAGAGAGGGAATGTGAACGAATTCTGGAGCGTGTACCAAAGGCGTCCAGAAACGCATGTGTAAATTAATGAACTACTACGTCTTACATAGAGCATACCTAACGCCGGCCCGCATTAGGAGGTACTTCGGTGCGGACTCAGCGGCCTGCCCTAGATGTGGGGAGAGGGAGGCACACATACTTCACATGTTTTGAAATTGCCCCTCACTACAGACCTTCTGGGGAGACATAAGGCAGATAATAGGTGACTTGATTGATAAAGAGCTACCACAGACACCAGAGCACTTCCTCTTGGGATGGTTCCCACACATGGCCAAGGATAAGGTGACGGAAGTTTAAGGACCTTGCTTACGTCCTGGCCATGAGGGAGATAGCCAGAAACTAGAAGGCCCCCAGAGGTCCGCAGACCACCCTCTGGAGAAGAGAACTAGAAAGATGAGTGGGGGCAAAAAGCAGGCTACTATTTAGGGAAGCCAGCTGGGGGGGTGGAAAGATGGACAGGGCCAAAGCCTGGAGACTTTACTGGATGAACTGATAATCTCTAGACAGTAAAATACAGAAGAGGTGGGCTCCCCGAGAGCAGTTGTCATGGCACTAGGCAATGGCCTGGGTGGGCACCAAATTTAACACGCACAATCCCGACTACCGCCATACACGACCGGTGAGCCTCACGTTTACGTGCAGCTACTCACAAGCTGCCCCTATATGTTATTTGTTCCATAGCAACCCAGGGGGCTAAGGGGGAAGCGGGAACTGTTCCAGGTTTGAAAAGCGTGAATGTATGGATTTGTAATTGTTAACAGACCAGTTATCATTTGTGTCAAGCACTTATTAATCTTGAAGCAACGTCTGTGATAATAATGATTAACTGCCAATAAAATATGGATTGAAAAAAAAAAGAGGAAATCTGTCGGGCCAGCTCGTGATGGGTTGATCTAAGGCATCACTGTCCACAACACTCAGGCATGGCAGAGGGAGGTCATCTATTAGAATGGCAGCCAATTCACACTTTGATATTTACTGCTTAATGTATTGCATATGATACTAAGTTGCAAATGTAGACACAATATGTATTGCAGCAGCCATCAGTCACCTATCTGTGAACTGTATCTGTGGAATTACTCTAGAGATAGTGTCTCTGGATGCTAGCCAGTGCATCAATTTCCCCGACTTGTGTCTCATTTCATAGACACGCTTGTTCGAGGCAATTTAAATCTGTCTTGCCTCATCTGTGGAATATTGCATCAGGCATTTTCTGTCGAAATAAAGCGAGCACTAAAGTTACCCATGCTCATATTGGTAATAGCCACTGAAATTTCTTACACAGTGATGAGCTGGTCTTAGACCTGCCTGTATATCACTCAAGCATTGTAGAGGGAGGTCATCTATTACAATGGCATCAAATTCACATTTTGATATTTACTACTAAGGGGCCTATTTTGATGTTGGTCGGAAAGAATGTAGGCAGTCAGAACTGAAAGCAGCCAGTTATTCCAGCTGGATTCGACAGGCTCAAGGAGCGCGTCGGTCAGTCAGAGATCCACCCGTAATCCCAATGGACGGTTTTTCCGCCATTGAGATTTCGATGCTTTGTTTCCGACACGCTTTCCATGTTGTGCTTTCCAACATGTAAATCCTATTGGAAAGTGAGTTTGGGGACCCCTAGCAAGGCCCCCTTCTCCTTGCGGCCCTGGTTGGGGACCATAGGTGCCCCCTGTTGAATGTTTGCATTGTCGAGCATTCCGTCCATCAATTGTTTCTTTTGCATTGGTTGCCGTAAGTGGGAAGGTATGCCCAGACATGGGTCCCGTGCTCACTACACCACTGGATTAAAGCTAGCCTGGCTGATGAAGGGTGATGCCCGAAACCGGTCCCAGGATGCTTGATTCCGGTCCAGGGAGGACCTGGCTTGGCAGTTCAGGCTGGATTGTTCCCTCAAGGAACAGGGTCAAGACTGATTTGCATATGGCTGGGTCCAACCTGGGGTGGTGTGGTGAGCAAAAGAATGATGGATTAAACCCAGATCCTTGTGACTGGGGGTGAATGTTTGCATTGTCATGCATTCCGTCCATCAATTGTTTCTTACCATTTGTCTTCCTAAGTTGGAAGGGTATGCCCAGACGTGGGTCCTGTGCTCCCTACACCACTGCATTAAAGCTAGCCTGGCTGATGAAGGGTGATGCCCTGACACCGGTCCCAGGATGCTTGATTATGTTCCAAGGAGGAACTGGCTTGGCAGTTCGGGCTGGACTGTTCCCACAAGGAACAGGATCAAGACTGATTTGCATATGGCTGGGTCCAAACCGGGTTGGTGTAGTGAGTAAAAAAATGATAGATTAACCAAGATCATTGTGACTAGAGTGTATGTTTGCATTGTCGAGCATTCTGTCCATCAATTGTTTCTTTTGCATTTGTTGTCCTAAGTGGGACTGGTATGCCCAGACGTGGGTCCCTAACTCACTTCACCACTGGATTAAAGCTAGCCTGGCTGATGAAGGATGATGCCCTGAAACCGGTCCCAGGATGCTTGATTCCGGTCCAGGGAGGACCTGGCTTGGCAGTTCGGGCTGGACTGTTCCCACAAGGAACAGGGTCAAGAATGATTTGCATACGGCTAGGTCCAAACTGGGGTGGTGTGGTGAGCAAAATAAGGATGGATTAAACCCAGATCCGTGTGACGGGGGTGAATGTTTGCATTGTCGAGCATTCCGTCCATCAGTTATTTCTTTTGCCCCTGTTGATCCCTGCATCTTTGCCTGCCACACATTGCAGGGATGAACACAATCGCCCATTTACCTATGGGAGCATGTGCTACGGCCGCTTTAATGCCCTAGCACAGGCTCCCATAGGGAAATGGGAGTATGTGGCTGCACCATGTGTGGTCACATCGTAATTATGCGGTCGGGACCTCTGATCCGAGATCGGTCGGGCCCAATTCCGCAATGATGTCCGACCAACATCATAATCGGCCCCTTAATGTATACTATTCAAAGCAAATGCAGATGAAATGACTGTTGCAGCAGGGATTCTCTGTCAATATCAAGCTGACACTACAGTTCACCACACTCACATTGAGACATTTGTGTTCCAATTTCAGAACTTTGGTCTCAAGATTTATAATTGTTTGTCCTTTCATATATTTTTTGTCCTTGAGTTGTGCTTTTGCTTTATCTTGAGGCAAAAAACTTCCCGGCTGTTCCAAAGTGTTCCCAATGAAGACATCAAATGTTCATGGATCTTTAAGGTCAATAAAAATTGGACTTCTCATAAAATTAGTGAAGTTGATATCTGCGACTCACCAGGCATCGATTCGCCACAGGGTCTACTTCTCAACCTAATGGTAGCCGATAGCAATCTCCGGAAAATTATCTGAAATATGCCTCGGAAGTATAGGAGTCCCAGTAGTTCGCGAGGCATGTACAGCTGGCAAGAGGAAATAATCAATTCAGTACATGGATTTGTGTACAGCAGAAGCATGGGTAAATTCCTTAATGTTGGGATTGCACAGCTGCTAGACATCACACATTGCAGCAGAGGAGGCCCAGCCTGCCAACACAACGTGCCTATGTGGACCACTGGCTCACAAGCCCAGCATGTCTCTGTTGTAGTCCATAACAGAGTTAAAGTCCTGGCTGAGAACAGTTAATCCTTGTGGGAGGCCATCTATCAGTAATTTCACATCATGAAGGATTTCCTTGTTAACAGAGGGAAACGTACGCTCTAATAAAGTTATATTACTTACCATCTATTCTGGTCCCACTGAGATATAGCAGTTCATACCTGCAAAAGTGTCAGAGGGGGTGACCTATGAAACATTATAGTGATTAGTCTCTTCTGTTTCCGTTTCGTTTAGAAAACTTTATTTCGATTCATAAAAACAGAATCATAAAAGTATGACATAGCATATTACACAATTAAAAAGAATCGTACAATTATCCCTAAACATTATTATTTATATTATCGTTACATGATTTACGAATAAGTTGAAAAGAAATCAAATATAGTAAAAGACGAAAACATTTTAACAATACCAATACAATTTATATGAGTACCAAACTCTAAACTCTTCACATATGTAGGGAACAGCAATCCATAACAATAATCAATATTGGTTTCTGATACTGATTGTGTATCCAGTAACATGCACCCTGTCATATTCAAATTTCCCCAGAAAAAGACATTTAGTCCCATTTAGATGAGCTTCTTGTAGAAGCAGCACAGCGGACTGTACTGTTAGGAAATCTCACGACTGCCCTTACTTACTTAGGTCATTGTGACCGTCCACATTCCAAGTCATTACTCTAGCAGTGGCCATTACATCTTTTCAATCACGACATAGTAGTTGCTCAAGAAGAGGTTTTGCACCCTCCACTTATTAAAGTGGAGTAGTTATGAAAGTGTAACATTTAGGCCAACTCAACAAGCCCACATAACATCACCTAACTACTCCAACCATACCATCACCCCTGAAGCATCCATCACCCATATTAAACATCATTTAAACCAAAGTGTGTTCAAAGGGGTTGTATCAAGATGCCCATCCCAAAAGATTTGTGTTACTCAGCTGTTAACAAACATAATTAGTTCTGTAGTTGTCCAAAGGGCTCCAGCTCAGCACAGCCGTCGGTCTTTTGAAGTCATGGCGTTCATGTCCCCTCCAGGGTCTGAGGACTCATTTTCATATGGTTCAGGCTGTAGATAGGTGGCAAGGGTGAACACCTTCTTGAGGTTGTCCTTATGAGACTCAGAGGAGCCTCTAGTGCCCAAATGCACCGCCTCACTTCATCTGTGAAGTGCCGGTGTTGGCACCATTTTTGACGGCCCATTTGACTGTGCTCCATTTGAATGGCGGCATCTCCATATTGCTCGAGTGGTCCCTTTAGTTCTCCACCAACTGTGCCATGCTGCTTCACGAGAGTCTGAGAAGACAGTTTTCGAGGCACGATTGAATTAAGCCTGGCCATATAAATGAACATCTGCTTAAGAGTCAAGCCCAGGTCTTTTGCTTCACAGCATCAAACAAATTCTCTGCTTTTGGCCCTTACATGTACAGTTGAGAAAAATGAGAATCCACGAGGATTTAAATCTTTAATTTTTCTGTACCCTTGGCTGCCCTGAGGACCGTGTCCCTTTCTATGTAGTTCAGGACCCTCAAAATAAGGGGGTGAGGAGAGGCACCCATGCAGCGACCGCTGGCACCAGAGTTGAGCGCGCTCTCTCTAGGATGAAACAGGATGAGAGTCTATCTGTCTGCAGTCACGAGTAAATCCAAGTCTCCAGGGATGTTTTGAGGTCTGCACCCTCTACATCCAAAGGAAGTCTTATAAACTGGAGTTGTTTTCTGCTTGCTCTTCCCTGAGCATCCTCCATCAATTCTTCTGAGGTTTTGGACACCACCGACAGATAAAACTGAGGGTTTGAGACCTTGAAACGTGTCCTCCATCATGGGAATGCAGCCCTTCTTATTGGTGTCCGTGTCTGCCACATGACGCAACACTTGCATTAATAGCACAACACACATTCAAACTTCTGAAATGTTAGCTTCAAAAGACGTGTGTAATGCCTGGATGCAGATGAATCACCTTCATGCAATTGTTTCTCTCTTGACATACATGGTTACTCTTGATTGACCATATAAATTCAGAAGTCTTACTAAATTTAGAAATCTTAGGAGATAACTGATGACTTGGACACTGATCAATCCAGACAGCATTTGCTAAACAGTGAAGAGGTTTAGGCACTACAATTCTCTGTTTCTATGCAAATGTGAAGCAATGTTCTCATCTATTGCCTACCTTTACCTGCTCTCTCTCCTGTGAATGACTCACAATAGTTGAACAGCTAAACCATTTATCCACAACGAGTGCATGGCGCACTTGTTGTGGATAAATGTGTTAATTAGGGAGAACGTGCGTTTGTTTATAGCACTCGTTCTCTCACTTTGTGCTTAAAATGAGCAGTTAGACCACTCCTTCATGACTCATTCCATTTTTAATGACTAGGAGCGTCTACTATATATTTGTGATACTGAGAGAAAGGGTGTTACTGAAAAGGAACCAATGGCGCTCTGCAAGGTATACGGAGGTCAAGTGGACATAGAACTAATTACTATGGTGCTAACAGGAAATTGGCGACCCTACTAACCCCTTACTTTGTGTCTGGAACACCAACCACATATAACATTTACAACAGACCTGTGCACACATAAAATCAAAAACAGAGTATTTTTTTATTCTACACATAAACACAATGGTCGCTGTCCTCCAAAGGCAATGTTTGTGGGGCAACAATATGATCAATCCGGATTTATCGTATTGCTGCCGAGACATGGGGTCCTCTTCCAATTCCTAACTAAGCGACACTCATCCTGTGTCCCAGGGACTGGTTTGGTCTTTTCAGCCCCACAAATATTGCCTTTGGAGCACTTATCCGTTCCTCATCGACCCCATATCAGCTCACAATATTCTCAGCATATTGACAAGTAAAGCTTACCCTGTACCTGATTCCCCATTGATGTGGATGCTACATATACTTCTCTCCGCTACTCTGATTCCGCAATACAATTTCCATAATCAGTGGGGGACACTTGACGTATTTCTCACACGAGACTTTCTCTTTGTTATCCTAGACCCCGACCGGGTTGGAATTATCACTGGTATAGGGAGTACACATACCGTCTATTACGACTTGGCCCTGAAGAGTCGGAGATCACTGTTTCTCTGATGAAACATGTGTTGGCTAGCTGGTCTTTGTGCCAACAAGTATTAAAAGAAACAAAAAAACTCACAGCGACCATTGTGTTTATGTGTAGAATACAAACATACTCTGTTTTTGATTTTATGTGTGCACAGGTCTTTTGTAAGCGTCTACTATATATGTTTTTGTTTTAAAAGGCTGTTTCCATTAACCTTGCCTTTTCCAACCTTAGGCAAAGTTTTTCTGCATTCGCAGAAAGTGTAATTTGTGAAATAATGTGAATAACGACTGGTCCTGAATAGGCCCTGCCAAAGTCTACCCCTATAACACTGTGTCCTGACAATGAATGGAAAGAAGAGAAAGAGGGTTCAATGCATGTTGCTTTTTGGGGTTCCATATGATAAGATAATTTGCCAAACCGTCTTTCACTATAATAATATGAACATACATATATACACACACACACACACCCACACACACACACACACACACACACACCCACACACACGCACACACACACACACACACACACATATATATATATATATATATTTATATATTAGTATATATATTTACATTTCAGAGAAGAAATGAGTCAAAGAAACAATCTCATCCACTTGTCTGTCCTAGTGGTCTGCCGTGAGACCCACCTGTAATGTCCCTCTAGATCCAATGAACAATTCTTTTGCACAGTGACTTGATTGTCTTACATAAGGTTCGTAAATCACTTGGGCTTCTTGTTAACATCTGTGCAGGATATCTGCACCTTTTGTGCCCAAAACAAGCTTGTCACATGTTGCATTACTGTTATCGTCCCCCAAAAGTTATTATTAAATGGTTCTCTTGCGGCACCAGTGTGGAGATATGTGCTTACAGTGCCCAGTAAGTGCTTGTCCCGACTTAAGCTATTGTTGGCCTACACCCAAAGCGATTGCACAATGTACTATTTTGTTATGATGGGTATGCTGTTTACTTTAGTTAGGTCTAATGATCGTTTGTCGCTGGACCTGGTATGGGATACATTTTGTTTTCTTTTTTGCCACCACGTTTGTTCCAATCTCTTCCACATAGCTGTACATAGGGTTTGGGACCCGCCTGTCTTGAGTGTCTATGGGTTGTTGACATGTTGCCTGTTTTACAACATTACCAGATACTGACCTGGAATGTCAGAGGTAAGGGATCTATTCACAAGTGCCACAGAATTATAGCTCAGCTCCATTACCGTAAAGCGAATATGGTCTATTTACAGAAAACCCACCTTTCTGCCGTCGAAGCCCTTAAACTGCACAAAAATGGAGTGGTCAATCCATTAACACTACTTAATCAGGGAGTGGCCATCTGGTTGAGGGCTAGGGTGCCATTTGAAGCAAATACTACAAAAATTGCCACCAATGGTCATTATGTCTTTGTTCATGGTGTGTTATGCTAATGCTATGTGTATATTCCCCAATACACAGCAAGATATCTTCTTACAGTGCATATCATCAGTGCTGGTGGACTGGTCACACCTCCCATGATTGATAGGGGGCACCTTCAATGCAGTTCTAGATGTCAATCTCGACTGCTTCCTTCCCCCCTTACTGAGTGCTGGTTCTTTCAAACAGGCTACAGCCGTCTCTAATTGGGTGTCAAACTGGTTCTCAGTGGATATATGGAGGGCCAGTAAAATGAGAGTGCACACATTGTCCTTTTATTCTCCCCCACATGGACTACATGCAAGCCTCCTTTTCCCATCTTACATGTTGGAGAAATTCCCACTGGTGACTTATTTGGGTAAAATATTCTCAGACCATAATCTTCTTGAATTAGAGTTGGCATGGGGCAGAGTCCCAACACCGATCCCCATATGGCGCATGCAACCAATACTCCTGGAAGACATAGGGCTTGATTTTGATCTCGTTCGGAAAGCATACCGAACGACTCGGTCCTGGAATGCTTTCTGTACAATTCAGATCGGGAGAGTACGACCGAACGTGTGCGATGCATCCGGATACGATTCGGTCAGACTCTCATTGGCTTCAATGGGAGCCTGTGTTCCGAACATGAACACAGGCTCCCATTGAAGAAAGGGGTGGTTGGGGTTAACCTTGCACCCTGTGGCAGGCACCCCATGGTGCCTGCCACACTGTGCATGGTTGGGAAGAGAGGACCCATGGGTACTCCCAAAGGCCCAATTTGGAGGGTCCTGGGTGAAGGGGGGCCTGCTATGGATCACCAAAGAACAATTCCGCTGTTTTGTTCCAGACAAACCGATTCGGAAAGGCTGTCCGAATCGGTCATCGTACTTCTTGCTCAGAAACCAACTCCATAGAGCTGTACTAATCGGCTCAGGAAAGGCTTGATCTCTCCGAATGTCTTTTGTAACAGATTCAGTCAGCGCTAATGGTTTCCAGGCATCGTACTTGGTTGTTTGGAACTGGAAAGGTTTCGGTCAGAAACAAGGGCTCCGGATCGGTTTCGGCAAAGCCGCTTATGATTCGGAGCCCTTCTGACCAAGATTGGAATCGACCACATAGTGTTAAGGGATACCTTGGCCACCACCATGGAAATATATTTCGCCAATAATGAGGGCACAGCATCAATGCCACTTGTAGAATGGGAAACATTAGAGAGGTGATTAGGGGAGTGTCTATAGCCACAACTACAGGTGTCACACAATTGCTTCTCCATGACTTACAACACACAGAAACATAACAAGGGCCTCCTTGAACAGAAGAAGGTACATGATCTCACACACTTACACTGTCACATGGTTTGTACCTCTCTGGTAAAACTGTGCATATGTTGTACAACATAAGTATCAGGATTATGCCAGATGGATTCAGTGCACACTCTCAGGATATGTTGGCCTGTACCCCTGCTAGCTCACAGTGCACCATCTGCACCCTTACACCCTTAACCTTATTGGGTAACAAATGTGCATGCAACCTCAGAACATGATGACCCTGATCCCTCAAGGAAATCATGATAACAGAATTAGAACACTTTCATTTGGTTACTCCTGCATACCTAAAGAAATACACAACAAAATACTCAGCAAGGCGTTTCAATATTTATTGAAGCATTGTGATTCATTTGTAAAATACATGTGCAGTGATAATCAATAGAATTAAACAAATTGGCGTGATTAGAATTACAAGAACAGTGAAAAAGATTAACCATTTCACCATGATTATATGTGGGCATATAAGTACTGTGTTATAATTTACTCCTACCTAGTGCTGCCTAACCTAGTTTGTCTAGGGTGGGTAAGTTGCCAAATGACTGGTGGGCGTTCTAACTTCCCATAACCTGTGGGTAAGGGTCATCAGGCTGTCCGTCATGGTCCTAAGCTGGACATCTCTCTTCAGAGGGGTAGACAGGAATCAGCTCATCTTGAATTTCATCATGTATCAACTTTGCAGTGTCAGCAAAATGCCCCTCTGCCCAAAAATGCAGTGATGCCATGTATATAATAAACATCCCCCATGCCGCCATGTCGAAACCCTAGTTCAGGCTACTATTGTTTATTTTATTATGATAGTTCTGTGGTCTCATGAACAAGAGAACAACATTTGAGCAGTGAACTTTATTCCTTTTACTGAATGTTCAAGGTGTCATGATAGTGTGCCTACGAAGTGGAAATGTAAGGAATAGAGTTTCAGGGAATATTATCCTGCACAGACACGCAAGCAAATGTATGTCATAAGTCACTGTGTAAGAAAGAAGGCAACTTAAGAAACAGGAGGCCTATCTTGACCACTTGACAGGACGACTTACAAGAAACCAGAATACAAGACGCTGAGCTCTTGGAGCATCTAAGAGTTATAGACCATAACACATACTTACAGAGATTACACTCCAAGGGCGAAAGAGCGAGTACATTACTCGCCCGCAAAATATGACCGCCATTATCCCCAACGCGATCCGATCCTTAATAACACCCTCCAATGCACGATGCACTACACAACTGGAGATAAATGAGGCTTTCCGTTCATACCACACTAGGCTAAATGAGGCTAGCCGCTCTCAGTCTTCTACAGAGGTATATGCGTTCCTGCATGACTAGAGACTGCCACAGTTCTCTGCAGCGTCTCGTACGAAACTAGATTTGTAAATGGCTAGTCCAGCCGTGAAGAAGTGCCCCCGAAGTAAGTAGTGGATCCATGGAAGCTTGGAATTGGAGCCTCTTGTGGTACAAAGGGACTTTCCTGCGATGTTCATACTGGCAGCGATTTTAACACTCACACTTTCACCAATCCACTGGCATTTTAAAGTTGAAAAATGAAGGTGCAACAGCTAACCCACTGGGGTAATACGGCCCCCTCGGGCTTTGCAGGACTACCATTACCAGAATCCCTAAGTCACATGACACTCACAGGGGGTTGCACTTTCAGCAAAAAAAGTATAATGGAGGGATGTCATGTCGATGGTTATCTTCGCTGCGGATCGCTTTAAAGAAGTAACCACCCACCTGTGTAGTGTGTCTTTGTTGTGTGCAACTTTTATATATATATATATATATATATGTATATATATATATATATATGCAAAAAAGAAGGAGAGAACTCTGGGTATTTCTCAAATTTAGGTGGAAGGCAGCTCCTGTATAGAGCACCCTCAACACCAGCGACACTCTATATATATATATGTTATATTGTGCGCGTCGGCCCATGGCGCGCTAGAGGGACCCGCCTTGCAAAGTGGACAGAGACAATCAGGGCACCGCTGCACTCGTGCAATTTTCTGTCTCCAGGATACTGGAAGTTCTCTGTTCCACCGCACCTACATTGGGGAACAGCACCGCTGCAGCCAGCAGTTCATGAACTTACACGAAGGAACCGAAGGGCCACTGTATCCGAAGTTCCAGGGACTGCCCCTGTGTGGTTACATGCGGTTGAGGCGTTATGGGGACCCAATGGTTGGTTTTCTGTCTGCAAGCCGAGTTTGCCACTGCTTTTGCACCGTGTTCATATCGATGTCCAGGACCCAATATTTGGACACGAGGGAAGGAGAGCAGAATTCCGCGCGGCATGCTACGAATGGGGCATGCTGGGACCTGTAGTTTGCCGACGCTGCTGCAGCATCCTGAGAGACTCTGTTCCGCCCCACCAGGACAACCACCAATGGTAGAACGAATGGTAGTACTTACAGAGCAGTGGCGCCAAAAAACTTTGTTTGTTTGACAGGAGGCATCTGAGGAAGTCATTTAAGACGAAACGCGTCATGCCATAGCTGTTTTTGATATTAAATCACCTACCTGGATCCCCGCTGTGTCCTTCTGATTCTTTCTTCGGCTTGGATCTTCTGTGATATATATATATATCTTTTGGGAGAAAAACAATTCCCCCTATGTAATCCCATGAAAATTGATCATGATTAAAAATTCTAATTATTGCCTCTTTTTGTATTTTAAATGAACCTCTCCTTACTTTTCATTCTCTGCATGCCTCCTCTCTCTGAGCACAGCCTACTCTAATGCATGTGCATGTTTTCTGTAATCCCTATTATTGTATGCCCGCACTTCATTTCAAAGATCACAAACTCTCCTTTAAATTCGGACCCCTGCAACAATACCTCATGTCCTGTAGCTCAGCCAACCGTTTGCATTAATTCACATGCCCTCCTCCCTCTGATGATGCCACATAACTTCTATTAATTTAATCTACAACATAGAAACTGGAGTAAATGCATGGAATGGATTCGTTGGAACCACAAGACTAATCCCAATAACCAACAATAACTACTGAAAAAACACTCACGTGGTATAAAGCACGTCGACACCTTGTCGGGGATAGTAAACTTTATATAAATGCAATTACAATAAAATAACATAACATTTCTACTACTGTAAACCTTTCACACTTGTCCTTCGGAATAAAATCAAATCTATCCTAATTACTGCCTGAAGAAATATTTAGGAATTGAGACTTTCGACCCTGTTCCCATTTGAAGACCTTTAAATGAGTATCAGATTTATGGAACTGCCCAGCAAAGCCAAACATGGGACCATACAATCATCCCTTTTCATTCCAATGTCACTATTCACTTGCTTTGAGTACATTAAAGGTGATTTAACATTTTTGAGGCCGTAGAGCTGAAAAAGAAAACATCAGCTTGTTGTGTTATCCTTCCCCTTTTGAATCTCAGTGGGGGATGTTTGTGCTGGATAGCGTGGTCCTTGGCTTTAGCCTGTGCACTGCCCAGTCAGAAAAATGCAAGCTTTGCACTAATGTGTGTTAATGTTTACAGAGCCTCCTTCGGCCCGCACATGGGCAGTGACTTGGATTAATGAGTGCCAAACAACCAGAGGTTGAAGAAATGAATACATTCATTTTGTGACACGTACAGCATCTCCAACTGGAACGGGTGTTCGTGCCTTCATATAACCACATAAAAAAAGCTGCCCAAAAGGTATTGCACCTTTTTGTCTTTAATAAATGGGGACAAGCAGATCTATTTATATATTGTTTTTTAAGTAGCCTGCGAGGAATATTTTTACCAATGCTTTAAACAGTACATAGAATGGGGCTTTAGCCTTGCCCAGGGAGTATCTCATGCTATTGGCTGTTTAATATATCTTTCTGTCTTCCATGCAGTGCTTACATTGCAATGCATGAGAGACAATTTAACATAAAAGTACACTGAATCATCATATATTACATTGCCTTCTAGATGCATTACCTACAGAGCAACAATGTTTGTTTTGTTTTTTCACTGCAGCTGGCCTTTGTTTTGATTTAGTCAGGATTGAAAAATCAAGCCATACCAACTGTGCTAATGCATATTTGTATAGTGGGTACCAACCTCAGGAAAAGTGGTTTTACATTATAATAATACTGGAAACAAAGACTATAATGTTTCGTCCATAAAAACGTATGAGCATGAAAAGTGATGGAAGTATTTCAAGACTTGATTAAAGGGCTAGTGAGTGTGATGAAAAATAAAAGTTATTGAAAGAAAGTGTGATTGCAATTTACCTTTGTGTCGATCTACACCAACCCACTTCTAAAAGAAGTATTGAACAAACTGTCTACTAACTTCACACAACACCAACAAACCACAGGCACAATGGACGGGTAGGATTCCCAGATACAAGGGCGCCTAGACTGAGGAGGTGCTAGCTACCTTGCCATAACAACGGTAGTTAGTCCTAAAACAATTAAACTAACAAAACATACATAGGGTGCTCCATACTTCGACTGACAATTAAAATAGGCTTAGTCTGAGCATGTTGACAAATGAATCCTCCCTATTTGGCTATCTTCCTTAACTCGACGGTGCATATTACAACGTTACTCAGGACCAATAGATTCGCCAGTAAGCCCTCATGGATGGATGCAACCACATGCATGACTCATATGCCCATTAGATTGTTCCCACATATTTACTAAATTGTCCAGACACCCAGGTACTTAGGGCCTCATTTATGAAAAGTGACGTACCGCTGCGTGAAAACAGCGATGCGTCACTTTTCACTGCGCCCTCCTTGCACCACCAATGATGCGTCATATTTACAATATGACGCATCATTGCGCAAGGAGTTACAGATACGTCAGTATTTCTGACGTATCTGTATGGCGCAAAAGTGACGCATTGCTGGAGTGTGTCACAAAAGTGACGCAACTCCAGCAATGTATCCTTTCACATGGGGCAAGCCCCATGTGAAAGGGCCTGCGTCAGTCTTACGCCTGCTGTGAGGCAGACGTAAGAAATTGACGCATTTGTGTCCTAGAAGTGGCGCAGTGAAATCACATAGATCTCACTGCGTCACTTCTCTGACCCTTTCTTGCGTCAATAATCCCCCTTGCATACATTATACCTGGCGCAGGTATAATGTGGCGCAGGGGTTTACAAAGAGACGCATCTACCTAGATGCGTCACTTTGTAAATATGGCACAACAAGGCACATTTTTTACGCCACTGGTGCGTCACAAAAAGTGACGCACCAGCGGCGTAAAAGTGACGCATAGCCTCATAAATGATGGTTATAAGCGAACACAATACCAATATATATTACCTTACAGCGGCGGCCGGCATGGCATGGTGGTGAGGCGGTGGTGGTCGCAGGTCAGGGGGGTCACGCAGGGGCGGGGGCACAATATTAAAGATTTTTTTTAAATAAACGTACTTTGCCGCCAGGTCCATTGTCTCTGCTCCTGCTCTCCTCGTCGAACTTGGGGAACAGGAAGCACAGCCAGGCCCCACTGAACAATCACAATGCTGCATCGCGGTGATTGGTAAGCACCCAGGCTCCCCTGACCAATCACAATGCTGCAGTGCAGCATTGTGATTGGTCTGAGCGTCCTGGTTCAACGCTCAGCCAGGGAATAGGGGCTTGGGTATTTTCTCCACGCAGGCTGTAATGCAGCCTGCATGGAGAATAGGAAAAGTGTGCATGACTGTTTTGGGCGGACCAAAAGGGTCAGCCAAACTGTTATGTGAACTTAGGAGTGGGCAAACCACTCCTCCCCTGCTCCAAGAGCAGAGGAGTCCCGCCCGCCCATCCGTAAAGTAGCACAAGCATAAAATGATGACTCAAAGTTATTATTGTTTTATGTTTCTACTTCACACTGCGTAAAAGCAGTGGGGCGACATTCCTCTGCCGTAGCGGAGGAGCCGCCACTGTTACCTTACCATTTTTCCATTTCTACTCGGCCAGTTAGACAAGGAGCCCTGGGAATCGCCACCTCCCTGGGAGACAAATTAAGGAAAGGCGGGGCTCCGTTGCTGTCCCCCGGGGACCACCACCTCCCCGGAGCTACAATGTAGATGGGATGCCATTTGAGATGTCATCAGTGATGTCACTGACCATGTCATGAGAGATGTAATATGTGAGGCCATAAGCAGTGCATTGCAGGGCGCGAGTTAAAGTTAGCTCAGCTAACTATAACGGCTGAATTTCTCTGGATTTGTACAAGCCTAACTATAACGTCCCTGTAACCTTTGTTTTTTTCCGTAAATATCTAAGGTTTTTTAAATGCTAATATCTAACTATAACGTCCCGGAAACCTGTGTTTTTTTCTGTGAATATACATATATATATATATATATATAAATACTTATTTTCTTTTGTGTTTTTCCATTTGTTAATAATTTCCTACAAATCTGCATTTACCTATGACGACTGTGGAATATGATATCTTTGTCATTATTTCACAATTGACATAGATGATTGTTGATCTCTCTATGCATATTACATGCTATACCATACATTTTCTTTCTCAAGCCCATTTGCCCAAACAAACACATTTATTTGAACTCATTTTGTGAATCTGGGGTCTGAGAATTATCAATTACACAAATACATAATGTGTTGTGCTATGTGCAAACCGAATCCATAGCTTTGGACAAGTTGTTTTCGAATATGATGATGTGTCTTAACTTACTTTATACATCTATTCTATTTTATTTTATTTTATTTTTCCCCCTTAATTTAATTTGGTATGTGTATGGTTAGTTGACTCACTATAAATATTTGGTGCTTATTTTTCTATAGGTTGTGTTAAACTGTCCCTATTTAAAATTTTGAAAAATCTACCAGCCTTGAGAAAGCTCCAAGATTGTGCTCTGGGAAGGGGCGAAACACGGGTTGGCTGTTAACTCTACATATAATTTGGTTCAACACTTGGAACCAGCACTTTTGTTCAACTAATACTAAAATAGCCTTATACAATTCAAACAACTGGGTCCACAAACTTTTATATTCATAACAAGACATGAGAATATATACTAACTCAATTTATTCTCTAATCTCGTATCACACTTGTCAGGAAGACATATATTTACTTTACTTGAAGTCCTTGGTGCAAGTTGGAATCCACGTTTGCCAGCCAAATAGTACATTGGTATCTTGCCTATTGGTCTAATGGCCCAGACACCATGCTCTATATGTGATTCATCAACACTGTTCTCCTGGAATGGAAGGTAGATGGACATCAAGTATAGCTTGCCTCAGCACCTACAACATCTCTTTGTTACCTTGGGAAATGTCCTTGCTACTCCTAGCCTCAGGGTTCATTAAGACAGCTGCCGCTTTATAACTCATGTTTGCATTTCAAGGTTTCCACTTCTTGTCCTTTCCTTAGACACACATCAAGAAATAGGATACAAATGACTAGCAAAAATGGGGCATGTTTTGTTTTAAGTGTATTTTCGTAGAGTATTCCAACAATTTATACACTTTTACAGTTCTCAGCTTCTCGTTGACCAGAGTCAAAGTGTTCTGTTATAATTGCATTTGGTTGTGTTTCACATTGTTTTAGATTTCAGTCCTATATGATGTTAGCTGTCTTATCAGTTCTCATTCGGGAGGCCTCGGGGAAGACAGTGGCTACTGTGCCACAACCATGGTGGACGAGTTTGTTTGCCACCCGTGTGGTACGGTGCATTTGATCATGGCTCTGCAAACTGAGCAAACTACGCCATTTCTGCACTTAACTTTTAGGGTAGCAAGTGTGAGCAGTCAAAGGCTTCTCATTAAGGTAATGCGGGGGGACAGCAGCTCAGAACTCAACAGAAACATTTAAGTTTTGTACAACCTAGTACTTATGTTTTAGTTAAAAGCAAGCAGTTTAATCTCACAACAAAACAAATACTACCCTGTTCAATATGTTTTTCAGTTACAGGTTTGTAATCCTATTTCAGTGGGGCATAATACCCTTTCTTGTAGCTTATCCCTGCTTAGGAGTTCTCTAATGTGTACGTCCTCTGTGTGCAGCATGAGTGTATGAAATAATTAGGCGCAAATGCAGTCCATTCAATAGGACTTCTCTGGCTAAATGTGTAAATCATTTCAAACTGTTTTCACAGCTTCAAGTTCACCCAGGCAAAATTCGTAAGTTTGTGCAGCAGAGTTCAGTGTGCATTCAGTTCTGACCTGCTTTTACCTACTCCATGGAGATGCAGTTCTGGTGGAGTGGGAGGGAAGGCGCATTCAGCATTCCGGCTCCTCTGGAAGCAGTGGCAGTGACCTTACTCGAAACAAGAGCCACTGGGTAGAGGCAGCATGGCAGTCTCACACAGTGGCACTCGTCTTTGACAGTAGTGGTCAGGGTTGGATTGGGATTAAAAATCAGCCCGGGCATGCTAAAAAACAATTGGCCCATATTTGCAAACTGCCTTCCCGCAAAACACTGCTTCAGCAACATTTTTATTAAAAGTGGGGGGGGGGGATAAAAAATGCACAGATTAGTTTGCACTAGTGAAACACACCTGAAAACAAGTAAAGCCACAGTTGCTCAGGCCCCCTGTCCCCGCTCAATATGCATATATTAATGGGTTGGGCCAGCGAGAGAAAGGGAGTGACACATCTGCCGTTGATAAAAGTGAGGTAATGGACACCCATCTGCCTCCAGGAAGGCCAATGAGACACCCACTGGGCTGCTGGCGGCATCGAACAACACAGAAACCGCCCAAATCGGCCCGCAGGCTGCTCAAAAAAGCAGCCCACAGCTGGAATTCCGATACCGGCTCCTTGGGCATTGCCCAAGTGCCCGCGTTACCAATCCGACGCTGGTAGTGATCTAATAGGATGACTGCAGATGGTTGCTTGGAGATGGCAGGGGCAGCCTCAAGGCCCAGCCATTAGTGGAGTTGCGTCTTCGGCAGGTTGTGATTCAGAGATTTCATATCAGGGGCGCAGAGGGATGTTCGTTGAAGGCTTCGGCCTTATTGAAGCAGTAATCAGTGGTAGGTAAAATGACAAGCTGTTGTGAAACACTTAGTCCTTCCTTTTTGTTTACATTTCTTAGTCCTTCATTCTTGTTTGTACAATCGCCAACTCCCACTAAGTTTATATTTGTTATGTTATGTTATGTTAAAGGGATTTGGTACCGCGCTCATTCACCAATTGGTTTCTTGGCGCTCAAGACAAGTGGGAAAAGGCACAGGGGAATGGAGGCAGCTAGTCATAGGCCAGATGGAACAGATGAGTTTTCAAGAGTTTACGGAAAATGGTGTAGAGAGGTGTGAGCCGGATTGAGAGAGGAAAAGAGTTCCAAGTGAATGGGGCGAGAAAAGAAAAACAGGCACCACCGTGTTTCTTACGTTTGAACTGGGAATGTTCAGGAGGTTGTGGGCAGAGGATCTGAGGTGTCGGGAAGGGACGTGGGGGTGTAGGCTGAGGGAAATAAAGACAGGGGCAGAAGCAGATAAAGATTTGAAAACAGTGCAACCCATTTTAAAAATGCAGCGTTGCGCAACCGGAAGCCAGTGAAGTTTTTTCAGCATCGGCGTGGCATGTTGGTATTTAGGCTGTTGGAAGATCAATCTGGCTGCCTGGTTTTGCACCAATTGAAGTCGGTGGAGGTGGTATGCGGGAATCCCCACGTATAGACAGTTGGCATAGTCTATACGTGAGGTAACCAGAGCCATGATAACAAGGGTGAGAGCCTCTGATGATAAGAACCTTCGGATCTTCCCGATTCTGCGAAGGTGATAGAAGCAGGCTGAGGTAACAGTGTTGATATGTGGCCGCATCGACAAGTCGCTGGAAATGATGACTCCTAGGCTCTTCACAGAGTTCACTGGGTTGGGAGGGGGGCCAAGGGCAGGGGGCCAGAAGTTGGGAGTCCATGTGTGCGAAGGCCCACCGACCAAAACCAACTCTTTTTTGCTGGGGTTGAGCTTCAGCTGACTGAAGTTCATCCACTCATAGATGGTAAGCATAGTTGATTGAAAGTTGGAGCAAGAGAGAGGTGCGGGTCAATGGGAAAAATTAGTTGCAGATCATCTGCGTAATTAAAGATGGTAACAGAGGAATGGTGAAGGGAGGCGAGGAGGGGCTGCATATAAAGATTAAACAAAAGGGGGGACAAGGCAGAACCCTGGGGAACACCACAAGAGAGTGAGATTTGGGGAGCAGAGAAGGTGGACAGTTGAACCGATTGGGAGCGGCGTTGGAGGAAGGACACAATCCAAGACAGGGCCGGGCCCAAGATGCCCGCGTTTCTGACACGGTCGATCAGTATGTCATGATCGACCGTGTCAAAGGCGGCCGAGAGATCTAATAACACCAGGGCCTGGGCCAAGTTCTGATCGGCCCCCTGTCTCAGCGCATCCATGACCGCCACCACCACTGCCTCCGTGGAGTGGGCCGGTCTGAAACCTGCCTGTTGGTCATCCAGGAAATGAGTTTTGTAAGTGGTGATATTTGTCATGGCTCATGCTCAACATTTCTTCTTCATGGCACCCAGCTGCAGCAAAGTCCATTGCAGCTCGGATTCCTTAGAGGCACGACATACGAGATGTGGGATCCTGCATTTCTAAGAATAAAACTTACTTTTGTTCGCACTTGGAGTCTTCTGTTTGCAGGATTGCTGTTAGAGTTGGCGGTCTCTAGTTGGCAATGGTTATCACCTTTGTCCAAATAGGGACCCTTACTTTTAAGTCAGGATAAGGGGATTACACTCCTTAATAACCCCTGCTCACCCCCTTGGTAACTTGGCACAAGCAGACATGCTTGCGTTAAGCATTTGTGAGTATACGCAGTAA
The DNA here is from genome assembly GCF_964261635.1 of Lissotriton helveticus. Taxonomy (NCBI): domain Eukaryota; kingdom Metazoa; phylum Chordata; class Amphibia; order Caudata; family Salamandridae; genus Lissotriton; species Lissotriton helveticus. The sequence goes on from NC_136057.1 coordinate 398,268,405, forward strand.
TACAGTGAAAACACTACAGATGGACACAACACCGGTTTTATAAAAATAAGTATTCTTTATATAGACTTAACACAAGACCACAAACGACAAAAATCCACAATACTACACTTAAGGTTACTTAAAAGATGATTAAAGTCTCTTAGTTCAAGTTGTTGGTAAATGCGACAAAGTTCTCAACAAAGTACCTGGATGCGTAACGCAACGTGAACAAAAGGCTCGCAAAAGGGGAGATACGTCAGTTCCGTGACCCGGGAGAACGGTTGCGTCCTTCCTCAATGCTTGCGCAGAGTAGGGGACTCGTCGTGACCCTTACCGGTGCGGAGGTGATGCGTAGATTCTTGGCCTGCCGGCCCGTTGCGGTACGCAAGATGGCGCCTTGATGCGATGCGACGATCCGGTTATGATGCGAGAAGATGGCGCCCTTGATGCGGCGATGACGATGCGATGACGCCCTGGCATCCTTGCAACGACTCTGTACTTTGGAGCCGCGACAGGCCTTGCGACACGCTTCCCCGGTGATGCGATGGCAACTCTCTCGATGGCATCACGCTTCTCCGGTGATGCGACAGCAAACAGCTTCGATGAACTAACGTTTCCAGGAAGATGCGACGAAGGCTCACTTCTTCGGCGTTGCGATGATTGCAGCTGCGGCAGCGACACGCTTCTTCTCGATGCGTCGCGCTTCCAGCTCCCAGTGGCACGCAAGTGTCTGGGGTCAGAATTCCCAGCAAGGAAATTCAGGAGGGAGCTGGAGGTGAAGTCTTTTGTCTCTGAGACTTCGGCAGGAGGCAAGCACAGTTCAAGCTCTTGGAGAATATTCTGTAGAAGAAAGTCCTTACAAAGTTCCTTCTCCTTTCCCTTGACAATGAAGCAACCGCTGCAGGCCAACCCAGCAAACAGCACACTGGCAGAGGGGCAGTCCAAACTCCTGCAGCTTCCTTGGTTCTTCTCCTTGGCAGAAAGGTTTCTTGTTCCAGAAGTGATCTAATTTCTTGGGATCAGGGTCCTAATATTTATACCCCAAAATCCTTTGTTCTCTGAAGGCAGAGAGGCCTCTGCCTAGTTCAAACCAGTTCCTGAGCACTTTGTTTACATGACTCTCTTCTTCCTTCCACTGTGCAGGGCCGAGACATCAGCCGCCCCACAGGAGGTGGAGCCAGCACAGGGGAGGGAAGATACAGCTCTGGAGCACTCTGTTGACATGATTTCTCCTCTCCTTTCACAGTGCAGGGTAGAGACATCAGACAAGCCACAGGGGGTGGAGCCAGCATTGTAGAGGGAAGGCCCAGCCCTATTCAGGTCCCAGGTGCAATCCCTCCCATCTAGATGCAGATCTCTCTATTCACCACTGGGCTGCCCCTACCTGTCTCCTGGAATTCCCCAGCCCTGTCACACACAAACCCAGACAAGGAAAACACAACCCAGCAGAGGCAGGCTCAAATGGTTAGGCAAGCAAATACCTACTTTCTAAAAGTGGTATTTGCAAATACAGAATATTAAAATAAACTTTACTAAAAGATGTATTTTATTATTCTGAGTTCAGGCATACTAAATTCGAATTTCTACCATGCTCCCTGAGTCAGTTAGGATTATAAGAATGTAATAATCTTAACTGCCCATTCTGGCCTATGAGAACAGGTAGCGTTCAATAGTGAAAAACGAAAATGGCTGTAATTCACTATTAGAACATGCTACACACATCAGAGCATGTCCTACCTTACACTTACAATGCACCCTGCCCTTGGGCCTACCATAGGGGTGTCTAATATGAAGCAAAGGGAAGGTTGAGGGACTGGCAAGTGGGTGCACTTGGCCAAGTCGACATGGCAGTGCTAGACTGCACACATGCCTTGCAATGGCAGGCCTGAGACACACTTTACAAGCTGCTTCTCTGGGTGGCACAACCAGTGCTGCAAGCCCACCAGCGGTACAAAAGGGGGTGGTGATGGACGGAGCATCTGAACCAATCAAACACTCACACCCAGTCAAAAGATCTGGGTTTGATCCATCACCGTTCTTTAGCCCACTCTGCCACCCCAGTTCAGACATGGCTATATGCAAATCAGTCTGACCCTGTGCCTCATGGGAACAGTCCAGCCCGAACTGCCAAGCCATGCCTACCCTGGACCGGAAACAAGCTTCCGAGGACCGGTTTCTGGCATTCCAGCCATCTTCAGCCCGGCTTGCTTGAATCCAGTGGCAAAGTGAGCAAGGGACTCACGTCTGAGCATACCCTGCCACACTTATGGCGGCCAAAGCGGTACAAAAGGGGGTGGTGATGGACGGAGCATCTGAACCAATCAAACACTCACACCCAGTCAAGCCCACCAGCAGCATTTGATTTACAAGCCCTGGGCACACATGGTGCACCGTACTAGGGGCTGACAGATAAATCAAATAACCCAATTATGGAATAACCAATTAGTACATTAATTTAACTTAGGGAGCAGTTGCACTGTGGCACTGATTAGCAGTGGCACAGTGCCCAAAGCATAAATACAACAAAAACATATCAAAACAGAGTAGGTAATCCGTCAAAATGGAAGGGAGACGCCAATGATGTCAGGTCTAACAATTGCCATCTCAACATATTTGGCGACAACTACAACATGAGCCCAGTGTCACCTGTGCGCAATGTCGACATTTTTGTCTTCAGTACTGCCAGGCCCAGCTGTGCCATTGTTGGAGGTTCAGTGCCTCCTTCGGAGTGTTGCTCTCGCACGTTTAGCCTGCACATGTTGAAATCCTGGCGCATTCTTTTTACAAATTTGGATGTAGCCGCAACACAGCCTTCACTAATGTGCTGTCTGGAAAGCATGACGTGCATTACCAGTGCATGGGGATGCGGGGAGTGGGGGGTAGGGCGGTCCGCGTTTTGGGGCCGGCTCCACTCCCTGCGCTCTTACATGCGTTTGCCATGGCAAACACAGAATTTTTCGCCAGCACCCCCCCTTCAGAGCGCGGCAGGGACCGCTACTGCGCATTACCATGCACTCGCAGAACGTCATCTGATGTGATGCATTGTCACAACTAGGGCCGGTTCTAGGATTTCAGAGGCCCTGGGCTAAAAGGGAATTTGCGAGGCCCCTCTAATTTAGATAATGGCCACTTGAAAGGAGACTATTCAGAGACACTGCAGGAGGGCCAGTGTCCAGCATTTTTGCGCCCCCACAGTTTTAACTTTTAGCCCACAAGCAATTCTCACACCTTCAGTCCGATAGGTGTGAGAATTGCTTGTGGGCTAAAAGTTAAACCTGTCGGGGTGCAAAAATGCTGGACAATGGGCGTCCCGCAGTGTCTGTGAATGGGTCTCCTTGCAATTGGAACAAGGGGAAGCGTCTCCCTCCCCTAGGCCTCCAGACACCGTCCCTGAGAGGCCCTGGGAGGGGACCCCTCCCATGGACCCTAATTGCAAAGCGACACCTTTCTTTAACCCCTTTAGTGCTGCCGTCGGCCAACGGATGTCGCGAGCACTACCTTGACAGTGATGCGCACGTCCGTTGGCCGACGCGGCCGCACCCATTTCTTCGAACGTTCAGCACTGCCGCAGACCGTTCGAAGCAACAAACGGGTTAAAATGGATCTCCAGGGAAACAACAGGACACACCACCAGTGCACTGCCCCATGCTGGTGGGCTGAGTGTGAGGCCCTGGGCAGCTGCCCACAATGCCCATGCCTAGCGCTGGCCCAGGTCACAACGTTAAGGCCATATTTAAGCAGGTTCATATCCATGTATTTTACCAGCATTGCAGCATTTTACCCTCGATTTGCGCATATTTCAGTACTATTGGTTGACAGTCTTTGGATTAAACTGATCGTTGGTCTGTTGCCTCATTTGGAAGTTATCTCACTGCTGCTACCAGTTTACAAGTTTTAGAGCGTTGAACTGTAGGTAAAATAAAAACTATACTTTAAGGTATTTTCTCTGACTTTACTTCTTGTGTTTCAAAAAAACAAAAAAAGGACTTGATAAAAATAAAGCAAGGAGGATCTGATGATTATTTGCCGCATTTATAATTTCTAATATTCAGCAGTTTGTGTAAATCCAACCATTTCTCCAGACTCCTAGAAAACCTCCATTCTCACGGGAAAAATGTTTCAACAGCATTGAAAACTTCTTAGTGGCCAATGACACTGACAAATGTACTCCAAAAAGAAACAAAAAGCTATTCTTTACTGCGATTAAGGCTCTGAACAGATTTATGACAATTTACCTGCTTCATAACCTCTTGGGGAAGGTGATGGTTGGAATGAGTATTTGGAGGCAAACTATAAGGCCTAAAAATAAGTTTACAGAGCAACCAAGTGTACTGCTTGGAAGATTTAATTTTACCAACAGCAGGCAGACTCAGGAGGAGTGTCTCAAAGAGTTCATTTCTTCTCTCAAGATTCTTGCAGCAACATGTAATTTTGGAGCTACGTTAGACACTTTCATCAGGGATCAATTTGTGTGGCTGTAACTCGAGAAGATCCAATACAAATGTATTGTTTAGTGATGGATTATATTAGACGTTTTTAGATACTGTTACAGATCTGCGTGGCGCCTTACTTCAGTGGATGTGTAGATAGAACATTGCTATTTGCCTTCTTTTGCTGAGGTGTACAGTTTTCAACTGGTTGATGGTATGTGTATTGTTACAGATGGGTGATGTGTTAGCATAACTTGAGATGGAAATCATTGTGTACATGATGTTGCCAGAAGTTGCGCCTCATGTGCAATGGTGTTGTGAATTGCATATTTCACTCCGTATAGGGGACATTGGATGGAGGATTGTTCTGTGGAAGTGAAGCACACAGGGAAGGCATTGCAAGGTGTGTAGACATTCAGATCGCACAGCAGTCATTTGTTTGTTCGGCTCAAGACATTACAGGAGGACATTATTAAGTAGTGACTGCATAATAACTAAGGTAATGGATTGTCTTCCAAAATTCGGGAGTTACTTGCCCAGGCAGGGGAGGAGAATAAACTCTATTTCCTCGTCAAGGGTGTAGCATCTACATGCACTAACGGGCTTGCATGAAAGTTGCAGGTTAGCAGGCCTCTAATGGCCTTCGATCCACCTTGTGATGTGATTGTAGGTCTTGTGACGTCAATGCCACTAAACCAGGCATTATAGTGAATCGACGTTTATGAGAAATTTCCTGGAGCTCGAGGCACATTTACCAAGTTCAGATCACCCCTGCATTACTTTTGCCACACATCAACAGCACATCAGAATTCTGGGGCGAGTAAAGTTCAGAAGCTGCAGCTTTTTTCCAGCTAGACCATCCAAATTTCAATAAAAATAAAGTTATTTTAAGTGGCATGCCCTTTCAAAAGTTAGTGCCAGTCCGGTCTCAGCTCACCCAAGCAAGAGTTGTTTTTAAACACTGGATGCTTGGAATGGGTTTCAGTGATGTGTAAACCCACACACAATAAACAACAGTAGGACATGCCAGGGTGAAAAGGGCAGAAAAGTCATTGTGGTCTGTTCCTAGGAAAAATACCAAGGCCGCTGATGAGATTTGTGTCTGCAGCACGGGCAAATGAAATATGAAGTTTATTCCTAGAACTGCCAAGTAAATTACATATTTTCTTTGAAAACATAGCTTTAGCAGCTTCCCTGGGAGCATGTAACAAAATATTTATTCCAGGAATGAACTGGTGGCCTTTGAAATGTCTGTTTCATGTTGAAAACGCATTTACCGATGCCAATAAAAGAAGAGCGAAACACCTCTGTGGGGATCTGTCGACCCTTCCTCAATTCAAGTTCTCCCCAAAAATATTATTTGTACTAAGGTAAAAGAGGGCAAGTGGTGGTTCTACGTTTGTGTTTGCATCTCATGAAGGCATTTAGCTGTCAGCTTCGCACGGTCTAAAGAACTAAAGGGTAACGACTTCAAGCCACCTTTGTATACATAGATTGGCAAGGAATATCATCCCAGTGGTGCTATCACAAATGAGGAAAAGGCAGATTTAGAAATCTAACCTGCACAGCTGTAAAATGTCCTGACGGGTCAATAATTTTTAGTTCTGGCCTACTGGATAGCATAAGGTATTTGTTTGCGAAAGGTCCTGCTGACAGCTTACAGTGGCTTAGAAAGAACCCGCCCACTAGTTACCATTGGTGGCTTTACTGTCACTTTCATTTGCTTGCCTCTTATTCGTTAGCTCGTATGGGCTTAGCTTTGGCTCTTGTGTTTGTCCAACCCTCGAGCATGACATCTTTACTTTTCACTGCTTCACTTTTAAGACTCTATCCTTTTATTTTTGATTAAACAGTCCATGAAAGTGCATGTGTTTTTTATCCAGTGGCGTAGCTACTCCTTCTGCCGCCTGTGGCGATTCCAGGCTTTGCCGCCCTGCGGCAGCTGTAAGACCCAAGAGGAGTGGGGAGGAGTGGGGTGCTGTCAAACAAATCCAGCATTTAGCGCCCTGCACCACCGCAGGTAAGAGCAGGGGGGGTGGCTGCCGCCCCCAAAACTTGTGCCGCCTGCCTCACCCCCTCTTGCTACGCCACTGGTTTTCGAGCTACCTCCCTCGTGTACTTTTCTTCCTCGTATGAACATTCTCTGTGTTGCTTCCTCTCGCCTGCGTGCTTCTCTCTTAACCCTCTCTGGGCTGCGCTCGTCCTCTTATGTTTCTTTTCCTTCCCATGCGCTGATGTCCCATTTGTGTGCTTCTCCAACACTCCATGCTGCTTTCTCTCACCTGTGTCCTTCACACCCACAATCCCCATTGCTCTGCCTCCATCCCCGTGTTACTTTAACCCCCACCTATATGTTGCTTCCCCTCTTGCATCCAGTATTGTCTAGCTTCCAATTGCGTGGTTTGCAACTGTGTTGCTTACCTCCACATTCAGACTACTTTTTTTTTCTAAATTTAGCAATCCAACTCAGATCAAGAAATAAAACGAAACGAAAACATAAATAAAATGAAAATGATGTATCATAAGCTTTTTTCCTACTTTTTAGGTCTTGCCTGAGCCAGTGCATTCGCTACAAGATATTTTAGTAAGTGGGTTTTCAAAGTGCTACCAGAGGCTTTTGCTGGTCTCAAGCTTGCGGTTACGCGCGCATGCACATGCGCATCTGCCTTTCTTTCATGGCTCATTAAGCTTTACAGTATGCTCCTCCACCCCCTTGCTCTCTGCTCTCACTACCCCCTCCCAAGTAGCCCTCCTCCTCTGTAGCAACCCCCTACCCTGCCTAGCCTTTCCTCATATCTTCGTGTTCTCGCATTAAGTGGCTCGCACACCTCTCTATTCCTTTGGCAACACTTATTAGCCACAGCGCCGCTATCGGCTGACTACCTGAACTGTCTATGCCACTGTTTTGCCCCCATAGAGAGAGCTTCCGTCGATCACATCCATTTCGGGGTCCGACTCCTCCCCTCAAATCATTGCTCGGCCTTCTTCTCCCACTGGCCACCCCTAGCCTCAGTACGCGTCCCGTTACTTTCCTGGAGCCGCACCCACGGTTCCGCTTTCCTCCCCACACATTCTTCGCTATGCCACGCCTCTTGCTTCTAGCCTCGCCCCTGCCGTCCACTTTAGTTATGCCACTCTTGCCTGACTCTGTTTTGTGCCTGGGCGCTTTAAGTTTTCTTTTTCTGCCGCCCTCCTCGGTGTCCTAAGGATGGCCGGAGCTGGGACTCGGCTGCTGCTTCTCTGCCTCTGCACAAGGGCTGTTTCTGGAGGGGGCAGCAACAAAAAGAACCGAAGGCAAGTGCAGCCTCAGCAAGCCGTGCAACTTGGAGTGAGTACTTCATCTCTTTCTCTACGCAAACGCATCCTCTAAACAAACGTTTTCAAAGTGAAGCACGCACTTAAAGAAGGATGGTCCTGTCTGCAACTACAGTCCCAGATATCAGTCATTCAAGTACTTATATAATGGTTGTTACCAGTCATTCAGGTACTTATATATATATATATATTTTTTAAATAAGTTTTTTTATAAAATTTTTATTTTGCAATATATCAGTTGAAAATAGAAGGGGGGGTAGACAGTAAGAGGGGAAACAGAAAGGAAAAAGAAAGATAGGCGACATGCCGCCATAAAACCCCACACAGGGGGTGCAAAAAAGGGGGGAGAGGGGCTCATCCAAAGAGGAAGGGCGGTATGGTTCCATAGTCCGCAGGCAATGAGAAGCTCAAGTCCAGTATAGGCACCCTCAGGTCGACAAGACCGCCCGAACTCCGCTCACGGCCCAGTGGCCCTCCCAAAGCATAGCTAGTCGCCGCGAGAGAGCAGCAAGGAGGAAGAACTAAAGACACTTACCCCAACTCCCCCCCACCCTCGTCCCTCCCCAACATCACCCTCCCCCCAGTGGCGGCGACCAACAAACATACCAAACAATTCAGACATCCTGGAAATCAAATTTGGAAAAGATGGAGAGACCGCAGCGTTGACGGGCATACAGCCGAGGGCAAACCTCGGGACAGAAATCGCACAAGTGAGCCCCAATTGTACATGAAATTCTTGTAGTTCCCCAGGAAGATGTCAGAGAGGCGTTCCATGCTCAACAGACGCCACAGTCGAGCATGCCACAAGGAAATAGCCGGGGTAGATGGGGACTTCCACGCTGCCGCCAGAGTCACCTTGGCCGCACCCAAACACAACCACATGACACGCTTATCCGCCCTGGTCTGGTATTCAAGCAGTGGATCCCTAAGCCCTACTAATAGGACAAAGTCCATGGAATTCGGAACCGGATAACCCAAAATGTCTCTAATGTGGGACAGAATCTCAGCCCAGAACGGCTGAATGGAGGGGCAATCCCACCATATATGCTTAAAGTCTCCCAGCATCCCACAGCCCCGCCAGCACCTATCCGAGGTGGCCGGGAATATGCGGTGTAATTTGGCGGGGTACATGTACCAATCAAAGACGAGTTTCATATGTGCTTCTCTGAGGTCAGTAGAGTGATTGTTCGCTGTCACATCTCTCCATAGGGCCCGCCATTCGTTGGCAGAGATGTCCCTCCCCAGAGTGGATTCCCAATGGTCTTGATAACGAGGACGTGGAGACACGGCAGTATCTAATAACAATTTGTACAGGAAAGAAATCGTACCCCTCATGGTAGAAGTGCGAAGAAGGAAGGACTCAAATTGTGACAAGGGTCTGGTGGCTGCATCTACCACGGCAGGCGATGTCGCCCAATGTAGGAGTTGGAGATGCCGAAAGCGTTCCGTCGGGAGGATATCGTAGTCCCTCATACAGTTGTGGAAAGTGAGGGGTTCGGCGCCATGGAACAGGTGGGTGAGGGCCCTACAGCCCCCTTTCCTCCAAGCGTCGAAGGGACCCTCCGCGAGGGCCGGGGGGAAGGCCGGATTGAAGTGAATCGGGGTGAATGGGGACGGGAACGTGGTCCAACGGTCGTCACCGCTTACCGTGTCCCACACCTTCAGCACCGTACTCGTGGGGGTGCTAATGTAAGCATTCTTGGGGCGGTCTGCCTTAGGCTTCCAGACCAGGTCCGAGATGGAGCGGCCCGCAATGCTACGATCCATGTGGAGCCAATGTTTTTCCGACTCCTGTTGGGACCACTCCACGATGACCCTCAGTTGAGCAGCCTTGTAATACAAATGCATGTCTGGGAAGCCTACCCCCCCTTCCAAGCGTGGGCGCCTCAGGACGTGGAATGGAAGTCGTGCTCGGCCTCCCTGCCAGACAAACCGTAGCATCATGGTCTTCAATCGGCGGAAGTAGTCTAGCCCTACCGGAATAGGCAAGGCCTGAAATAAATACAACAGTTTGGGAAGGAGCACCATTTTAAGGGCGTGGATCCTGCCTAGCCACGAGATGAATTTAGGCTTCCAACGATCCAGCTCAGTCCGTATCGAGGAAAGCATCGGAGGGAAATTAGCGTGGAACAGGGCATTCACGGAGGAAGTCAACCGCACGCCCAGGTAGAGCAAGGATTCCGTCGCCCAAGCTAGCGGAGTGAGCTGCCTGGTCATTTGTGCCTCCCCGGCCGAGAGGGTCAGGTTCAGGATGAAGGATTTATCAAAATTAACCTTAAATCCCGCGACTTCCTCGTAGGCAGAGAGCACAGAGTGGACATGCGGCAGCGACAGCGCCGGCTCCTTGATAGACAGTAAGACATCGTCCGCAAAGAGCGAGATTTTGTGCTGCTCGCCCGTAAAGGGAAGTCCCAGAATCCTCTCATTGTCTCGCACCGCTAACGCCAATGGCTCAATGCTAAGAGCAAAGAGAAGGGGCGAGAGGGGGCATCCCTGGCGCGTCCCTCGGGAGTGGCGAAAACTCGCGGATCTATGGCCATTGATAAGTACACGGGATGGGGGCCCACTGTAATTGGCCTCAATCATCCTCACGAAAGAAGGCGAGAAGCCGAAGGCCAATAGCGTCTGGTGCAGAAACCCCCAGTCGACGCGGTCGAAAGCCTTCTCTGCGTCGAGCCCTACTAACACCGCGGGTATGCGAAAACGCTCCGCCTTTTCGATGAGGTGTATGACGCGACGTAGGTTATCGTGGGTCTGTCTGCCCTTAATAAATCCCGATTGATCAGGATGGATCAGGGCAGGCATCAGATCCTGCATCCTGCCCGCCAATATAGAAGAATACAGTTTGGCGTCCAGGTTGAGAAGTGCTATCGGGCGGTAGGACGTACAAAAAGCAGGATCCTTCCCCGGTTTGGGAATAACACTGATCAAAGCCTCAGCCATAGAATCCGTGGTCCTGCCGTCAATCGCCATTGCGTTGAAGAGGGAGACCAGGTAGTCGCACACTTCAGAGGCAAACGTTTTGTAAAAAAGGGCCGTGTAGCCGTCAGGCCCGGGGGCCTTGTGCAGCTTCAGGCCTTTAATGGCATCCAAGACTTCCTCCCGAGTGATGGGGGAGGATAGGGACTCGTTCCACTCCCTAGAGACCTGCGGGAGAGATAGGCCTTCCAGGAATCTGGATTGTGCGTCAGGATCGAGAGCATCGCTTGAGTAGAGTGCCGCATAAAAGCGCCCGAAAATGGCCGCTTTGTCCGCGTCTCTATGCAGAACAGAGCCCGCAGGATCACGAATGCCCCCGATATATTCCTTCTCGCGTTTGTCCCGGAGTTGCCGGGCAAGATGGCGCCCGATCTTGTTGCCCTGGGAGTAGGAGGTGCGTCGAAGTCGCAAAAGAGTGAATTCCGCCCTGTTATTATAATGGGCCCTCAGTTTCCCTCGGACCGCCGTCAGGGGGCGAAGGGTCACCCTGGAGGGGTTCGCCTTGTGGGCCTGCTCTAAGGTAGCCAACTCCAATTCCAGAGCCTCCCTCTCTTCGCGCCTTAGCTTGTTCAGATTTGCGTTGAGGGCGAGGCACGTGCCCCGTAAGGAGGCCTTGCACGCATCCCACGTGGTATACACCGACGTGTCCGACGGCGGGTTAAGGAGGAAAAAATCACCAATTGCCTTGCGTAGGGTCTTACACGACACCTCATCTCGCACTAGCGCTGCCGGGAAATACCACTTGCGCCAACCATCCCCCCCGGCGGCCCAGTGCAGTCCCAGAACCACAAGGCTATGATCCGATAACGAGAGTGGAAAAATGCTAGCTAATTGTACGTCCCCTCGAAGGGCCTGACTCAGCAAGATATAATCAATGCGGGAGTACGAGTGGTGTACGTTGGAAAAAAAGGTGTAATCTCTGGTCTGCGTGTGGAGAAAGCGCCAACTGTCGATCAGTCCCAGGTCTCCCAACTGCCTTTTAGTATCGTCTGAGAAGACGCCAGTGTCTGCCCTGCGGCCTCCAGAGCTATCCAGGCCCCTGTCCCACACCATATTGAAATCGCCTAGCAAAAGTAAATGACCCTCCACAAAGTCCCCCATCTTGTCCAACAGATCCTGCAGAAAGCTATTCTGTCCCGCATTAGGGGCATACAACACAGCAAAGGTACACAAGCGCCCCCGTAACAATCCCTTCACCAATAGCCACCGGCCGTCCCTATCCACACTCATTCCCATGGGCTGAAAATGCAGGGAAGCCCGAAAGAGTAGGGCTACCCCCCTGTGCTTTGTGGCCGCAGAGGCCCTATAGATAAGGGGGAACTGCCGATGTCGAAGCCTCAACTCATCCCTCCTAGCCAGGTGGGTCTCCTGGAGAGCCACCACATCCAAATGGTGACCTAGGATGTACTTCCAGAGTTTCTGTCTCTTCTGCGGAGAGTTAAGACCCTTCACATTCCATGTTCCTATGCTGACAGGCATAAGGGATTATACAGACTCCACGCCATGCTCACAGCCAAACAGCCACGGCGCTCGCACCGGACCCACACGCGCTCCTCAAGCCAAGCCCAGGGGAGGTAGATAAACACGGGGACCCTAGGGAAGAACCCCAGCCCCAACCAACCCAGAAGGCCCGCCCGGTCATTCCGCAAGCCCCGTGAGGCATCCATAGTCCCAGGTAACGCAAGGATCAACAAAGGCGGTTCCCCAAGCCATACACAAATCACAAAAAAAACCATCGACCAAGGCCCTCTCCACACACACTCGTCACACAACGTCGCCGCCACTCCCCGAACTTCCCTCCCCAACCCAAAACATCCCGCCACGACACCCATGTTCAGAGCGCCAACAATCCCACCCCTAACCCCCCCAAGAACAAAGAATAACAAAATGCAACTCAATGCACTGAACCTGAACCACGCAGTCTTCAGTTCCAGAAGGTCCAGGTCCAAAAGTTCCCCGGCGGTCCGGGGTTGGGGCAGGGGGGACCACCTGGGGACCCCCAGGTCCAAGTTCCGGGGTGTCTTCTCCAAAAGTACCATAGTACCCCAGGGACCTCAGGCCAAGAGCCCCTCCGACGCCACTCCATAAGACCGGGGTCACGCTGCTCCAGAGCTCGTCTGAGAATCCGTCATAGTGGCGGAGGCCACCGAAGCCACCGCCTCCCCCCTCTCCTGCTCACTAGCTGCCGGATCCGGCCGCCGCCGCTCCGGGGACGGGCCCACCCTGCGCCACGAGGAAGAACGACGCCGTCTCCGGAATGTGGAGCCCCGCGGCTCCTGCGACGGCTCTGTGTCCTCAATGCCCAGAAGCTCCTTCGCCTCCCGCAGGGAATGGATCTGACGCAACCGATTCTCCCATCTAAAGATGATCCGGAAAGGATGCCCCCAGGAGTAGGATATGCCACGCTCCCGGAGAAAGGCGGTCACAGGACGGAAGTCCCTTCGTTTCTGCAAGGTCGACGCCGCCAGGTCCTGGTAAAGCTGGGGGTGATGGCCCCTGAATTGCAGCGAAGCAGTGGTCCTCGCTTTCCTCAATATCTTTTCCTTCAACTGGAAGTCATGTACGCATACGAGGATATCCGGCGGTGGACCCCCGCCCCTCCTGGGCAGCCCCACTCTGTGCACCCTATCAATCTGGACGTCACGCATCTCCTCGTCCTCTAGGATCTGGAGAAACAGCGCCAGGACATATCCACGCAGGTCTCCCGCTTCCCCGTCCCACGGCACTGCTTTGATGCGAATGTTATTTCTTCTGGAGCGGTTCTCCAAATCCTCCGCATGGGTTTGCAAGTCCAGATTTTGCTCCGTGAGGCGTATGATATCCTGTTGGAGTTGGTGCACATCGCTCGCAATGCTAAGGTCATGGTCCTCCAACGTCGCCACTCTCTCCCCAATCCCATCCACGTCCCTCCGCACCTCCCTGAGATCCGAGGCCAGCTGGGTACGAAGCTCTGAGATGTCCTCTTTGATAGTCGCGAAGAGTTCCTTCATGAAGGCTTTAGTTGCCGGCGCCTCATCATCCGATGGCCTGGAGGGACCGCTGGCACCGGGCGACGCCGGTTGCTGCGACGATTTGGGGGCTACTTCCTTCCCCGTCTTCCCCCCTCTGCGCTGTGAGTTGGACATGGCTGCGGTCTGCTCCCACGCACTGCCACCTGGGCCCAGGACAACCGCAGCCGGGAGGCCGAGATGCGGACCGGTGAAGCACCGCACCGGAGCGGTCCGCTGAAGACGCTATTCGCCCTCTCCGATATGAGAGCACCGACCAAAGTGCGGCTCTTCTTCCACCAGGCCACCTCCACGCAGTGACGCCGCTAGTATTCAGGGGCCCTCCGGCCCTAGGGAGGCCCAAACCCCAAGGCTGGTGACCGGCGAGGGTTCCCACTACAGCTTGTGTCCTCACCAGTGCCCAGGACCCGGGAGGGGCCGGTCCGGACGGTCACCGACAGAACCTCTCCAAGGTAGCGCCAGGCGCCCTGCCGCCAGTAGGGCCCACCCAGGTGGGCAGCAGACCAAATGCCCCGCTCTCCAGAACCGCGCTAGCAAGCCGCAAGGTCTCCGCTCCCCCTGGCGCCAGTGTGTAGCTGAAGGTCGCAGCCGCGCCGGCGGGGCCTCCCCCGGGGGGGTGCGTCACAGTCGCACTGGCAGGTCACTCCACAAGGTCCATTAGCAGGGCCACTGAAGAATTAAAGCCCCTCCACTACCACGGGCCAGCCTCCCACGCTGCACGGCATCGCTGGCGTTATGCCGGCGCGTAGAAGATCACGCGCCGGCCTCCCAGCCACTCGCAGCCCCTCGGCCCAAGTATGGAAGGCCTCAGCGTGGCGTGTGTCCCAGGGAGGTACCGGGCCTCGCCACTATGCAGCTCCGCTTTTCCACCCCCGCCGGTACGCTCACCAGTCCGCAGCTCTCCGAGGGGGGGGGGGGGGGAAATCCGCTCGTTCTGCCCCCGCCGGAGCTGTGCACAGCGTCCGCTATCGGCGGTCTCAGGGGCCGCCCTCAAGCTCGTCGCCGGCTCCTCAGTCCACTCCCGGTGGCTCCAGTCCCCGGAGTGGTCCGCCAAAGCACCTTCAAACGCTGAGCAGCCAGTGTTCCTCGGCTGGCGCGGTCCGCATTCCGCCTCACCCGTTCATCGCGGCAAAGCTCACGCCAAAGCCGCTTCAGGGCCCAGGACCGCTCCGCCTCCTCCGGCCTCCGGGGCACGCGAGGCCGCTGCTTCACAGGCCTCGGCCCGGCTCCCTCCGAACAGCTCCTGCCGGGCACCCCTCACCGAGGCGGCGACACCGGAACACTCCGCCAGCAAGCGGCAGCCTCCGCCGAACAAGCAGCACAGGCAGCACGCCTCAGGACCCCGCTGTAAGCCGCTGTGCAGGATCGGCGTCGGAGAGGCTCGAGAGAGCGTCCTACTCCGACGCCATCTTGGCCACGCCCCCTTTAAATAAGTTTTTATTGCGGAGTCAGTGAAGAAATCTCAAATCTGGACAGGCAGTTCACTCAGAGCATCATTGACTATTCAGTCCGATTCGGACAATATACACAGCCATTCAGCCCACAACCCGGAGGTCAGGCGGCGTGGAATGTCTCACATATAGGAAAACCTCCAATGTGCCCGCCCAGCAGTGATAAACAGTCATCTACGATACACAGTTTCCGCTTTTAACCCCCCTAACAACAACTCCCCTTACAACCCACACACAACGAGATAGTCCTGGGGCCAGTCCTGGCGTTGGGCCTAATGTGACGGTAACCTATCATATGCGTTAATGGTGACCATCTATAAGATACAGCACGTGCGCCTCCCTGTCCTCTAGGGATAGTTGTCTAGGTCCCTTAAACTACAACCTGCCACTAGATCCCAGTATCTGAATACCCCATGGCCCGCATGGTGAGCCTGACTACCCCGAGGTGATTGTCCCTTGCCCCCCCTCACCCAACTGCTGCTAGTGCGAGTGTGTATAAATTACAGTAAAACCAGATCACGACATCGCTCAGTGAAATCTACCGTATGGTACTGCTCCATGGAGTCCATGCCAGTTATCACTCGCCATCATCAGCCTCATCTCCCATCATGTAGTCGCGCAGCGCCTGTACTATCAGTTCCCATGCTCTCGCCATATCCATGCATTTATCATTGGCACTCCTGGTAGCCTGCCGCATCCTGATGACACTCTCACAACCCGCCCATTTCCACAGCTCATTCCTCCACCTTCCCACCGATGGCCCTTCCTTAGATTTCCAGTGCCAGGTAATCTCCCTCTGAGCCAACATAAGGCCCAGATCGATAAATTTGCTAGTGATTTTCGTCCGCTTTGTGTGAGGGAACCATAGTAGCAAGCATGCAGCCATGTCGAAATCCACTTCCTTGTCAGTAACTGTATTCAGGAGGTCTCCCACATCATGCCAGTATGACCCTAGTCGCGGGCACCCCCACAGCAAATGATCCAAGTCCGCCTCATGCGCCAAACACCTCAGGCATGCGGCGTCCCGTACCCGAAAATATCTCGCTATCCTCTCCGGGGTCAGGTAAGCCCTGTGAATAATACAAAAATGTATCTGCTGGAATCGGGCATTCCTCGTTCCCTTCCAGGTTCGCTCCAAGACATGGCCCCAGACTACATCCGGGATGGGCCTACCTACACTAGTCTCCCATCTTGCTTTCAGTGCCCCCAGCTGTGCCAGTCCCTCGTGCTGCAGTCTATTATGGAGGCAGGTAACCGCCTTGGTAGTGCCCGCAGCCATGACCACGTACTGACACGCCAGAGTCGTCTCCGGTTCTACCAGCCCCCCTTTCCAGTGTTTTTGCATCGCTGCGAGCACTGCTGCATGCAGCAGGAAATCCCCATCTGGCAGACCAAATCGGTCCTGCACCTCTCGGAACGGGGCCAGCGTCCCCTCAACGTACAAGTCACCGACCACCTGCAGCCCCAGTTCCTCCCAGTCCGATAGCAGGGACCAATCGCCCCCATGTGGTAGCGCGGTCAGCATCCCTAGCGGGATCTCAGGGGCGTACGCTCGGGAGTTGGCCGCTCTCTTCAGGCTCCTGTTCCAGCAGAGCCTGAGCGTCCTTTCTTCCAGCGTTAGGTCCCTCACCTCCAGTTTCTGTTGCATGACAATGTACGACAAAACATGCCGTTGGATACCCTGCCCCCTATTAATGTCCAGACCTCTAAATTCCCTGGCCACATGTTGCGTCAGGACCTGTAGTTGAGCTGCCAGATAATACAGTTCAAAATCAGGGACCGCCAACCCCCCCTCCAACTTGGGCCTAGTCAGGGTCGTCAACGCCACTCTACGCCGTTTCTGTCCCCACAGGAATCCGGTCACCAACATCTGCAGGTCCGTAAACACGCGCCGCGGTATCCACACCGGTAATGTCCGAAAGTAGTAAAGTAGCCTCGGAAGTGCTACCATTTTCAAAAGCGCCACACGGCCCAGCACAGACAAGGGGAGAGAGGCCCAGAAGTTTACACAACCCCTCAACGCGCGCACGCATCGCCCCACGTTTCCTTTTAATAGTTGCGAGGCCTCGTGATAAATACGGACACCCAGATACGTGAAGCAGGAAGGTTCCCAGTTCACCTCCAGCTCAAGGGGGGGGCTGCGCGTGCCCTCCCGTAATGGGAAAACACAGGTCTTGGACCAGTTTACTTTAAGGCCCGACACTTCACCAAACCTGGAGAGCATGGCTACAGCTCCCTCTAGCGCTTGTCCGGGGTCGGCCAAGTACAGTAGTAGATCGTCCGCGTACAGCGATATATAGTGCGACTTCGCCCTTTGCGTCACCCCCTGAAACTGTTCGCCCGTTCGTGCCAGTGCTGCTAAAGGTTCCATTGACAATGCAAACAGCAAAGGAGAGAGCGAGCATCCCTGCCTCGTCCCCCTACGCACCGGGTAAGCCGAAGAAATCGAGGACCCCAGGCGCACCCTTGCCGTGGCTGATGAGTACAGTACCCTCGTCCATCGCCGGAATCCCTCCCCTAGGCCAAATTTCGCCAGCACCTCATCTAGGTACAGCCACTCAAGGCTATCGAAAGCCTTTTC
Organism: Lissotriton helveticus; assembly: GCF_964261635.1. NCBI lineage: Eukaryota > Metazoa > Chordata > Amphibia > Caudata > Salamandridae > Lissotriton > Lissotriton helveticus. The sequence goes on from NC_136057.1 coordinate 398,286,148, forward strand.
AATGTCAACAGACAACACCACCGGATCATGTGGGGAGCCCCTAGCATCATCCAATATCTGTAGTAGACGGCGCACATTCATAGATGTGTTCCTGGTAGGGATAAACCCTGCCTGGTCGACATGCACCAATCTGGTCATGAGCGGCAGGAGTCTGGCGGCCAAGATACGACTTAGGATCTTATAGTCCACTGTCAGCATGGATAGGGGTCGATAGGACGTGACATCCAGCGCCTCCCTACCAGGCTTCAGTAACGGAACCACCAGAGCCTCCCTCATCGTTTCGGGCAGACGACCCTGCTGTCCCGCCTCCGAGTACACTGCTAATAGCCTAGGTGCCAATATGTCAACAAATTTCACATAGAATTCTATGGGCAACCCATCGACGCCTGGTGTTTTGTTTCTGGCCATCTGTTTAATAGCCAGTTTAATCTCCGCCAGCGTGACGGGTCCCCCTATACCCTCTGCATCCTCAGCCTCCAGCACCGGCAAAGCAACAGAGTCCAGATACGCATGTATCTCAGACGTGTCCACCGCTAGTTGGCACTCGTAAAGATCAGTGTAATATGACGTGAAGCGCGATAGGACCACTGACTGCGAATAAGCCACATCCCCCGTTTCCGTTCTTATGCTCATTACCGGGCACCCCCGAGGTTCTGGATCAGCGAGCCTGGCAAGGAGCGTACCCACTTTGTCCCTCTCCGCATGCACCTTGACAATATATAGCTTATAATCGTAGCACCGCAGCCGCTCAGTTTCCTTCGCAACCAATTCCTTGGCCTCAAGCAATTGCGCCTGCAAGTCCGGTCGTTCCGGTCTACGTTGCTCTAAGCCCCTTAGCACACTCTCAGCCATCACCAGGTCAGTCAAAAGCGAAGTCCGTACATTTGCAAACCTGCCCATGCACACTCCTCTCACCACCACTTTCATCGCATCCCATTCCACCAGCCTTGTCGCCGCCGTGCCCTCATTCTCCATGAAATAGTGTTCTATGCCCTGGTGGACAGCGTCGCTGAACACCGGATCCTCCAGTGTGTGGGGCTGTAATCTCCACGTTGGAATCGCCGATCTCACCTGTTGCCACTGCACTGACATCAGTAAGGGATTATGATCTGAAATTGTTCTAGTCAAGTATTCCGTGTGTCTAACCATGGCGGCCAGGCGATCACTACAGAGTATCGAGTCTATCCTCACATGTAGCGCATGTAATGCAGAGAAAAAGGAATAGTCTCTCATTGCAGAGTGTTGTTCTCTCCACACATCTAGCAACCCCCAACTGTCCTGCCACTCCTTCCTCTGAGTAGCTAACCTGCGCACCGTCGAGTCGGTCAATGGTGGATGGGATCTATCCAGGTCCACATCAGTGATTGAATTAAAGTCCCCACCCAAAATGATGGGGCCCGCCAGGTAATGCGCCAGTGAGCTCGACAATCTATCAAAAAATAAGGCCTGTTCCATATTCGGGGCGTACACACTACACAGTGTCATTTCTCTACCATATAGCCTCCCCTCCACCACCACATATCTGCCCTCTGGGTCCACCCGCTTAGACATGACCTGGAACGGCACCCCAGCTCTAATCCAAATCAACACACCTCTGGCAAACGCTGAATACGTGGTCCCAACCACTTGCCCCCGCCACCTCCTCTGTAGTGCAGCGCATTCTGTTTCAGTCAAGTGGGTTTCCTGCAGCATCGCAATCTGTATTCCACGCTGCACTAAGTGGGCATGCACCTTGTGGCGCCTCACCATCGTCCTGAGACCACGGACATTCCATGAAATGCATTTTAAATCAGGTAACGTCCCCATAGTAGTCACGTCTGTACAGAATCAGCACCAGCCCAACACCCGTCGCACAGCAGCAGTCGGATCCCCTAACCCCAACACCCAACAAAATCCCCCAAACCCTTCTCCCCAGGACAGGACCTAATAACCCAGCTTCAGCCCCGTTCCAAACTCGCAACATGACACACATCACACTACTCTGTGGACCCTACCACAGAAGGCCTTAAGGGCCTCTAGAGGGTGGTTCAGCGCCCGACCCAGAAACAGCGGAGCCCCCACCCCACACCCCAGGTCCCACAGTGCGGCCTCAGTCCCACTCCTGAGTGTTCACTTAGCGACCAGAGAGGCCATGTCCACACAAGAGTCACAGTCGGGCTATGCCCCTGTACCTCACTCGTTAAATAGTCCATCCGATGTCTGTGGAGTAACCTCCGGACCCCTCGTGCTCTCCACCTCCGATTCATCACCTCCCGTTTTCGCTCCATCGTCGTCGGAACCAGTACCCTCCGATGTTCTCTCCTGTTGCGATCCCGTGATGATCGCGGTCGCCGCCAGCGCTCCCCTCCGGTCCGCTTCCATTTGGGCGGTCTGCAACGCCATCTTTTGTCTATTCCGTTTTCGTATGCGCTGAGACTTCCTGATCCGGAGGGGTTGCTGCGCGGTCTTATCACTTTTGCCAGCGCGGTCAGTCCCAGCACGGTAGTGCTCAAGCCACGTCCAAGCCTCGTCCGGAGTTAGAAAGAAGTGAGTCGTGCCGTCCAGGATCACTCTTAGCTTGGCCGGGAAAAGCAACGAATACTGGATCCCTTCGTCCCTCAATTCCTTCTTCACCGGCAGGAAGGACGCCCGACTCCTCTGGACTTCCTGAGTATAGTCCGGGAAGATCGTGACCTTGCTGTTTTCCACCTGAAATGGGCCCTGCGAGCGTGCCCTTTGTATCAGGAGGTCCCGATCCTTATAGTGTAGCAACTTTATCACCATTGGTCTGGGAGGTCTACCCAGCTGAGGCGGACGAGCCGGGACCCTGTGCGCACGCTCAAGGGAGAAGAAGGGAGAGAGGCCCTCCGGCGCCACCACCGTGGTAAACCAGTTCTCCATATAGGCCACCGCATCCTCCCCCTCAATTTTCTCCGGAAGGCCTACAACCCTCACATTGTTTCTCCTATTGCGACTTTCGGCGTCTTCCGCGCGTCTCTCCAGGGTCTCCAAGCGGCGTAGGACATCAACCAGTTTGTGTTCAGCAGTGACCACCGCCGGTTTCAATTCCTGCAGTAATTGTTCATTGTCCTTTACCTTGTCAGCGAGCTTCGCATGGTCTGCCTTAAGGAGTCCCAGCCCCGTGGCAACCTGCGCAATGTCCTGATGCAGGGAGTCTTTCGTTGCAGTGATCGCGTCCAATATACTGTCCAGCCGTTTATGCAGCCGCTGCTCCTGAGTCGTTGCGTCAGATGGAGCAGGCGCCCCGCCATCTTGGGACCGTGCAAGCACTTCGGGCGTTCCACCAGTGGCGGCCATCTTGGTTCCCACAGCACTGCTCCAAAATCGCCACCAAATCGATCGCTCACCCCGGTGTGCGGGCAGCCGGTCACCAGTGTCGCCCAGCTCCTGAGGCCAAAGTTCCTCGGGGGTCTACCAAGCCAACGCACCACTAAAACACTCGGCAGGGCGCTGCCCACAGTTCAAGGCCACACCAGAAGTGCTCCAACTTCCAAGGAGACGCGCAGGGTAAACGCGGGCCAGTAGTGGAGGTGCCCAATTCACAGGTGATGATTCGCCCCAGGCTGGACCTCCTTCCTCACACAACCCGCAGGTGCGCCCGGCGTAGCCCCACAGCGGGCAGCACCGCAATGCAGCAAGGGATATCTCCCGAGTTCAGTACTCCCTGGTCAGCATTAGTGTTACACAGCGGGCCCCTGCTGTCCTTCCGCCTCGCCAACAACCAGCAGCGTCCCAACGGGAGCGGGAGACCGGCCCCCCCACAAAATCGCACCGTGCTCTCTGTCGGGCCGTTGGTCCGCCCCCTCCGCTCACCCGATCACAGGGGCTGTGGTGGGGCCCCGGGTGCGGGTCTCCGCTGCGGCCGCTACCACCTTCGGCAAGCCCTCCGGGCTCCAGGGATACCGCACGCCACCCGTTCAGTGGTGCAGGGAGGTGGGGGGATGGGCTCCGCGCCCGCTCGGCTCCCAGACGGCAGTAATTATTCAGCCGCCCTAACCAGTGCCGGAGCAGTCTGCCGGGGCACCCCCGCTCTATCTCCCGCTCCGTGCTCCGTTCTCCAGTCCGCCTCCGTCTGGAGCCTCCGTACACCCGGTCTGGGCCTCTTCAGAATCCCGGCGCCGCCATCTTTCTTCGCTGGAGCGCAGCTCCGTCGGGGCACGGGACCTGCCAGGGATGCAGCGTCCGAGCGCCCTCAGGGTCGGGATCAGGCTCCCTCGGTCTCGCCTCGCTCAGAGCAGCGAAGATTACCACTCAGGGGGTGATAATCCTGATGATTTCAGGAGTAATTGCGGGACTTGGAGCGGAGCCGATCGCTCACGCCGCCATCACGGTCGGCGTCCAAGCCACGCCCCCATCTTCAGGTACTTATATAATGATTATATTCCGAGTCTCAGCCAGCAAGGCATCCTCTCGAATCAGGTCCTTGAGAACAGCCTGGCTGGTGGCAGCACCCTTGGATACAATATAATATTGGATATAATTGGAAATACTAGGAACAACACTCCAAATTACTTCCATGGGGAGACAAAGGGCTGCATTCCTGGACTGCACTCAATCGATTCTGGCGAATGTTTCCGCCCAAATGTTCTGTACCCCAGTCCGTTTAAACGTTTTGGAGTGAAATTTCTAGATGTCTATATATCGAAGTTGCATGTGGGAATGAAAGAAACCAGTCCTTTCCCACCCCAAAAAGTTTTATGGAACACCACAGCATCACTCAGTTCCACCCCAGCATCACTATGTACTACCACAGCATCTCTCTGCAGCGCCACAACATCAATCAGCATCACCACAGCATCAGTCAGCACTACCACAGCATCACTAAGGGCCACCATAGCATCACTATGTGCTACCACAGCATCACTCTGCAGCAGCACAGCATCAATCAGCATCACCACAGTATCAGTCAGCACTACCACAGCATCACTAAGGGCCACAACAGCATCACTCAGGGTCACCACAGCATCACTCAGGGTCAGCACAGTATCTCTCAACGCCACCACAGAATCAGTCAGCACTACCACAGCATCACTCAGCACCACCACAGCATCACTCAGGACCAGCACAGCATCACTCAGCATCACCACAGCATCAGTCAGCTCTACACCATCATCACTATGCACCACCACAACATCACTCAGGGCCACCACAGGATCACTCACCTTCACCACAGCATCATTCAGCACCACCACAGCATCACTCAGGAACACCAAAGCATCTCTCAGTACCACCACAGCATAACTATGTGTTACCACAGCATCACTCTGCAGCGCCACAGCATCAATCAGCATCACCACAGCATCAGTCAGCACCACCACAGCATCACTCAGGGCCACCACATCATCACTCAGGGGCACCACAGCATCACTATGTGCTACCACAGCATCACTCTGCAGCACCAAAGCATCAATCAGCATCACCACAGCATCAGTCAGCCCTACCACAGCATCACTAAGGGCCACCACAGTATCTCTCAACGCCACCACAGCATCAGTCAGCACTACCACAGCATCACTCAGCACCACCACAGCATCACTCAGGGCCAGCACAGCATCACTCAGCACCACCACAGCATCAGTCAGCTCTACACCATCATCACTATGCACCACCACAGCATCACTCAGGGCCACCACAGGATCAGTAACCTTCACCACAGCATCACTCAGCACCACCACAGCATCACTCAGGAACACCAAAGCATCACTCAGTACCACCACTGCATCACTATGCACTACCACAGCATCACTCTGCAGCGCAACAGCATCAATCAGCATCACCACAGCATCAGTCAGCACCACCACAGCATCACTCAGGGCCAGCACAGCATCACTCAACGCCACCGCTGCATAACTCAGGGACAGCACAGCATCACTCAACGACTCCACAGCATCACTCAGTGCTTCTTTTTAATTACAACTTCTAAGCATGATGCACAGCAGACACACTTCTCTACAGCACAGGTTACAAACCTTGGCAACGTCAATAGCACTACCTAAACACTTATAAGGTCCTCCAATGCATAACAAATAGGTCTCAACTTTGGGACATTATAAGTGTTTAGTTATCCAGCACAATATCCTTCATTTAACAACATCAAGTGTTGCATGGCTAATCACTTATAAGGTCCCAAACGCGAGACCTATTGGCTATGCCAATGCTTGTTATCGATGGTGCCAGCACAAGAGATGCTGTACAGCATCACACAAAAAACTTTGTCAAAACGTTGTCAAAGTCAATAGGTCCCAAAGGCCTGCCCTTTTGACTTTGACAATGATTGTTATTTTTTCCATGCAAGTGCCCCTGTGCAAAATGTGTGCTTTTGGTAGAGGTTTTCCTGCTGTGACCAGGTTCACACATTTTCATTGGGAACACACATTTATTTGCTGATGAGGAATGATAAAGCTCCTGGGATCTGAAACAACTTATGGCTTAGTAGTGGCACCCACAGTTTTTTCAGTCCCAGAAAAAAAAATTACTGCGTTTGTATTCAATCAGCCACTTCTCACTTCAGGGAGCTAGAGGGATGACCCACTCAGTGACAGTTGAATCCCAGGGAATGCAGATCTACTTACTTGGTTTATGATTATTATCAGTTAAATTCAGCTACCTCAGGGACTCAAGACCCAATTGAGGGTAGGGAGGGTAGGCACTTCAGTGACCAGAGGTGCAGGTGCTCACTGCTGCTGAAATCTCCCCTGGGCAGACTCCTCCTGCACACCTGCAGCACCTTCTCTCTGCATCAAGGCAGCCACCACATCCGAGACAGATCCTTAACACCTCCAACAGAATGTTGCTGACTTCTCAGGGGATGTACCCTAGCCTGACTAGTAAGCTGGCTGTCAAGGACTCTAGTCTCAGACTGGACAGTAAGAAGTCCTGGATCATTCGTTTTGGTTTTCAGTCCCCTTCTTACACTCTATTTGTAGACAGAATTTGTGTTTTTCCCAGACATAGTTTTGGGAGTGGTGCGAGGCGGTGGGGTCACTTTATGTATTCATATCCAGATACACCAGCCATAATGTGGCTTCAAGTGACAGAAGGAAGGATGGGTCGACCTGGAAATCTCGTCATTGGAGAGACCCAAAACATTGGTACAGCAGAGAGAGAAGCCTTCACACCTAACACTCATCAGCATTTTTGGAGCAGAAACTCTAGGGGGACCAAAGTGCAAGTCAGGGTGAAAGATGACCTGCAATGCTGAAGAGACCTGTCTCCTCCCCTTTTACACCACCTATCAACCTCACAGAGGTGGCACCTGAAAGGGGAAAAAGGACACCTGACAAAAAGCTAACCCCTTCCCTGCAGTTTTAAAGCAACAAATGACACCAGTCATCCCACACCTTCAAGCTTCAACAAAATCAGTGATACATATTGCTAGCCGGGTAGAGTAACAGCCAACCACCATTTTGTATGCATTGTTTAAAGTGGAGATTCAAAATGGATTCCACTGTGCTGGGATTCTTCCACGACTCACTCACACACTCTTGGCTCATCTTATATCACACATACCACATATATACACCTGATTGTGCACAATGATTGCAGTGAAAGACCATATCACAAAAGATAAGACAGAACATTTTAATAGACAAAGGCAATAAGCTGAATGCTCCATGTGGGAAACAGGTAGGAAGGCCTGCCCTGCCACTGTAAATTGATAAACTGCCGCCACTGTCTGACTAAGGCAATCTGCTACAGCTGACAGCAGTCACACTCACCGGGGCGGGCATGCATGGTGTATCCCTTCTGATGGAAGAGTCTTGTTTTGAGACTCAATCCATAACTCAGTGGTCCTCATCATGCATGTGAGGATTGTCATAATTACTGAGAAAATGGGGTCAAAATACTAGAAACGTACTTGATGGGCATGACTGCACTGAGGAAAACTCATCCAGGGGAACAATCTAATGCCAACATTGGCATAAAATGGGTTTCTGTGCTTTGCTGTTGCGCACCAGCTTCAAGCTCTGGGTAGTGTACCAAATGAGGCTTACTTGGATCTGCGTATGCCCTCGCTGCTGTATTGTAGGGCCAGCTGTCTGAGTCCTAACCGCCACAGGAATTCCTCAGGGGGAGCTCACCTTGTGGGATATGCCAGGCTTGTAGGCTCCCCTGAGGGCAGCGCTTAGTTTCTATGTCACCCCATCCTATCCTTATTAAGGGAGCACTATTGCACCTAGCTGTGAGGGTCTGTAGGTCATGCAAGTGCGCCCCACGTGCTGCAGTGTTTCAAGAACTATACAGGGTGTCTTTGCCTGGATCCCCAGGCTCCCACATTGGACCTCATGGTCACGAGGAAGGGGGTATCAGTACTCTCATGTAATATTCGCACCCCAGGGCTCCCCTCTCACTGAAATAGCAGCTCTCGTCACCTCTCTGTCAACTCTGGTGTGCAGTACTTTATCTTCTTCTTAGGACGTCTATTGACTTCTGGCCATCGCTCCCCGTCTCAGTATCAGGAGGGACGGATTGCCCTGCTTAAAATGGTGGCACTCCCCTGCTTACTATATTTCTTTGTGACCCTGCTAGTGTGGATCCCTCTGCCATATTTTGAGAACTATATTCACTCATGGTGTTCTTCCTTTGGGGTCGAGGTCGCAGTCAAGTGGCACTGACAATACTATAGCATCCTGTGGACGAAGAAGGATTAGCAATCCTGAATTTGAGGCCTGTTACCTTGCGGCACAACTTCAGCAGCTCACCAGGTAGATAGCACACAGGCCGTACCCAGAATGTTAAGAATTTATTCATGCAGGGCCATAATATTAAATTTACCTCATTTTAATGCAGTTTCAGGAAAGCTCACCATGTCCTGATGATGATCTAAAATCGTCTAGTTCGAAACGCCGTCGACCCAACCAAGGAAATTCTCCCCCCCCCACTTCATTGTATATAATTTCGTGGACCACACCTTGTTTTTGTGACATTTCTGTGTATAATTTAACTTTATTCTTTTTTTCACCCAAGTCACACTATGCACCATGTCACCAATGTGAGCACCTGAAACATTTGTCTACATGAGAATATGAAATAAAATATTCTTCTATATGTTACCCTACCAAAAACCTTGCTCCCTAGATTGATTCAATAGCATAATTAGACCTTATTATATAGGACCTTCTTAGGCCACCCCAAACCATTGTTTCTTCTATAGAAAGTACCCAGAATGTGAGGCGGGACAATCTATCCCTGAGCTCCCACAACTATACCGTGCACTCCTACAGATTGGTGAACCCCCCTCCTGGGGATACTACCAAATTCCATGAACTGAGATCAGGTCACAGTGGGGGTCAGGCCTTTTGGAACCACCATGCCATAGGACCTGTCAATACGTAGTTATGTCTCCGGGCACCTTTAAAGCTGTTACTTGTTTCTATAGGGAGATCAAAGGTGATTTGTTGCAACCATTGGATACATTATGAGCCCACTGGGAGAAGGATCTGGGGATTGTCATACTTGAGGTGGATTGGGTTAACATACGGACTGGGCACGCTCCTATGTTCTAATTTGCCCTGGGGAGGTGGTAGTCCCTCGAGCTGCAGGGGGGGGGCGCATGGCCCCACATCATTCAATGTAAACATATACCCCGGGGAGGTGGCGGTCCCCGGGGTTGCGTGGGCACTGTCCCGCCCCAGAATAAAATTACAAGAAAGCCCAGGGGAGGTGGAGGTGGTTGTCCCCAGGGCTCGGAGGGGGTCAGAGAGGTACCCCCATTTAAAATGAAATAAGGCCCGGGAGGTGGTGGTCCTCAGGGGCAGCGGGGGATGCCATAAGAGCCTTCTTCGCTTTAATACTTTAAGAAGTCCCGAGGAGTGGTGGTCTCCGGAACATAATAATAAACCCCAGGAGAGGGGATACCATGCACCCCTTGCCTTATTAAAATGATGACCCCGGGACCTAGCCTACTCTGGGGCCGATAATAAATGAAGAGCGAGAGCTCCAACTTCGTTTTTTGTTCGGATTCGCAGAGCCCACTGAAATATTTTTTTAAGTGCTTATATTGGGCCCTTTGGGACTCCCCAAGAGGCCTAGATGGTCAGGGTGTTTCTACCCTGCCCCCTTTTCCTTTCTTTTTTAAAAACATTTCTTTGTGGGACCCTGTTCAACCGTGTTCCAAGATAGCTGCCAACACTTCCTGGTTGAAGTGGTGGCAGCCAATCAATTTCAGTAGGGTTTCAGTAGGCTGGAGGGTTCCCTGATATCTATATTTTTTAAACTTAAATATCTCTGACACTACTGATTTATACCAAATCAGAAAAAGCATGCGTTCTGGACCAACATCTAGCTTTCTATCATTATGTGTAATTTTTTAGGTCAAAATTATTTTTTCTGTTAGCCAATTTTTTAAAAGTTTTTATTAAGTGATGGCCCAGCAGCACCCTCAACAAATAGTTTTACAAAAAATACGACAAAACAGAATAATCTTTCACAAAGTCAAGAGGCTGACAACCAACATGAGACCTATTGGCTTTGCCAATTTTTGTACTAAAAAAACAAATATTACGGTTGTTAAACAAACATACTATACTACAAATACAGTGGGACTTGTGTGGAGACCAGCTAGGTAACTGATAACAGTCAGTCTGCACAAGGGCGTCAGGTGACATAGCAAACAATGATATTGCATAACTGGTGGAGGCTGATGCAACACTCCTAATAAACAAACTTTTACCATGTAATGAATCGCGGGCAGATTCCACCTACCGCCCTACACCTCTGATCCCAAGGAAATCATCTGTGGTGTCCCTCAAGGCTCATCCCTCGGCCCCACCATTTCCAACACCTACATGACCCACCTGGCCGGCATCGTCAGATTCCCATGGACTCAACATCATCAGTTAATACAACAGACCTCAAGTAGAGGGAATCGCCTGGAAGACAGAGTGTACAGCTAAAATGTGTCTATGCCCATACCTGCTTAGATCCAATGAAATGGTTGAATGTAAACAATAGCACACCTCGATATACTGCACTGCCAGGAAGGTTGATCTTGCCTCAGGCCCCTATTTGCAGCGCAGAAGAAAATCAATGAAAGCCCTGGAAATCAGCAACTATATCTCTCCTCCCAACTTTTCCTGCTCTGCTTACCAATAAATCTCCAGTGCACCACCATATCACTGGTTAAGCAGCACTGTGGAAGGAGCTGGCTCAGGGCCCTTACTTCACAGGGGAAACAGACTGGAGGCATTGATGAGCTCAAAATGGGGGCTTTAAAAATAGTGTAATTTCCAAGATTAACGCAGGTATGTGTACCTTTATTTATATTTAAAAGTTATCCAAGTCAGCCAGGAAGTTTAACCTTCCCTAGTACTGTAGTTCTCTGTACAGAAGACAGCATTCATCAGATCTTGATTCGCAACAGTGGTGAGCTCTTACCTGACCACATGGAGTGTAAAAAAAGGTGGTCGTAGTGTCCGGCCCACCTCTGTGCAGGCCTGTCTAAACAACTGAGTGACTCTCCAAAAATAACTACAGTTTGAAATATTAGTTTTGAAGCATTATAAGTTCTATGTGCCGTACCTTTCTGGTCTTTTCTTTAATTGGAACAAGACTGCAAATTAAGGTGATATAAATTGTAATTAAAATGTGTTCCTTAAGATTGCTGTCTTTATTTTTCCAGCTCCTTTACTTCCTATTTATTTTTTGCTTGTAATATATATAGGTGGAAATTTGGAGTAGGGTTTAATTGTGCATCGCTAGAACCGACGTTCTGCATGTTGGAAGGCGTCCCCGTCGACGTGCATTGGCAAATATTCACATTGCAGGATTTCTGGCCATTTGACCGGTTCCTACGGGTGTGTGCCCAATGACTGTGATATTATGGCTGTGGCGAGGGGAGTCAATTAATTTGAACATAATTTGCCAGTAAAAACACCTTGGTACATAATTGGCATTGTGATGGAGTGATGCATAAGACTTACCGGGGCATATTACCAACAACTAGCGATATTTATCGCTAAATGGGCTTAGCGAGTTTTTTTTTTATCACCAAGCATCGCCGGATATTATCGCAGAGATAACGTGCTATTAGCAACGTTTATCTCTAAAGCGATAAAATATCCGGCGACAGCGGCGAAATGCGTGAATATCGCTGAGAATACAGCGATATTCACCCATTAACGCCATAATATCCACCTCCCATTGGATATAATGGCTAAGAACTGGTCTGAGCAGGCGTTAGCTTTTGGAGATATTCGTGCTTAGCGCGAATATTTCCATTGCTACGCCTGCAATGATAATAGCCGTTAGCGATGTTAGCGACTGTTTTTAGTCCCTAACAGGTTGGGTACGCCCACTTTGCATGTCATTAGCGATAAATATCGCTGACATGCAAAGCGGGCCCCAAACCGCTCGCTATCACCTCAAAACTGTCGCTAACATCAGTTAGCGACAGCTTGCTAATAGGGCGATATAATTATCGCCGCTTAGCGGCCGAAAACGACCGCTAAAGCGGCGATAATCTAATATCGCCACTCTTGGTAATATGCCCCACCATTTTTTGCAGCTAATATTGAAGAGCACCGGTATTTCCTTCTGCCTATGGAAAGTTTGATGGTTCATTTGTCATCTGAGACCACATCGGACATTTATATATGTGAAATGCGGATACTGACATTTGTATTTCATCATGTTTATTTGCATCTTTTGTCTGCCCGACGTAATAGGTATATGACGTGATGGCAGTAGTCCTCACTCATTGATTCTGAAAACACCCTCCAATGGAAGGACATCATTTGCATTTAAAAATCGTTGTATTTTTTGCTGTGCCACTAACAACTACTGAAGAAGGCGAAATGCTGAAACGCGTTTACTTGTGGCAATAAATTGATGGAAGTCTCCCCGCGAGTGCTCCGTGTCGTCCTTTGGGATAAGCATGATATATATTACCTACTGGCGATAGCCAGTAGGTATATATAGTTAGGATTTTTTTCCTATGGGATTTTTGAAAATTCTATGTCGAATAACTTTGGCGTTTGAGGACAGAATTGGCTGAAATTTTCAGGAAAATGGAACATTTTGTTTCTGAGCAGCCCCTGAAAATTTGGGGGGGTTTCGTCAAGGGGGGGCCGAGAAAAAAGGGGGGTCCCAAAACGTGTTTTTCCCATGCAATTTTCCATAGGGCGGTTGGCCTCACTTTTAGCCTGAACGGCTGAATGGATTTACACCAAACTTGGCAAAATTGTAGGGACTGGTAGCCCGATGTGCCTTTGCTATGTCTCAAGATATAGGCTCCAGTGGTTTTTACGAAAATTAACTTTGAAAAATATATATTGGGCTACATTGGGCTATATATATGTTGGAGCCCAAATGTAGCCCAATGTAGCCCAATGTAGCCCAATGTAGCCCAAAAATGGCCACCAGAGACAAAAAAAACAAATGTAGCCCAAATATCAGCCAGATGTAGCCCAACTATAGCCCAATGACAGAATGTCCCAGAGTGTTCTAAAGAACAACTAGAGTGCTAACAGTCCTACTTATTACAAAGGTATGGCACACCTGAAGCCATCTTGATTGGAATAAAGTGGTAACTCTTAAAACATTTAATTTAAAAAGGAACAAAATGAGGGGGTTCATTTTGCCATAGAAAGTATGATTAGCGAATATATGACGAAATCCCGCATACCATCAGTCCGCAAACAAAATCCGGCATGTACTATTAGGCCGCAAATTAAAATAACGAAAACTTTTAGAACGAATATGCCTTTAGCATACACTAAACAACTAAACTACCCTAAACCCTAAAACACTACCCCCAGCATGACCCTACACTACACAAACAGTACAACACTACCCTAAACCCTGAAACACTACCCCCAGCATGACCCTACACTACACAAACACTACAACACTACCCTAAACCCTAAAACACTACCCCCAGCATGACCCTACACTACGCAAACACTACAACACTACCCAAAACCCTAAAACACTACACCCCAGCATGACCCTACACTACGCAAACACTACAACACTACCCTAAACCCTAAAACACTAGCCCCAGCATGACCCTACACTACACAAACACTACAACACAACCCTAAACCCTAAAACACTACCCCCAGCATGACCCTACACTACGCAAACACTACAACACAACCCTAAACCCTAAAACACTACCCCCAGCATGACCCTACACTACGCAAACACTACAACACTACCCTAAACCCTAAAACACTACCCCCAGCATGACCCTACACTACGCAAACACTACAACACTACCCAAAACCCTAAAACACTACACCCCAGCATGACCCTACACTACGCAAACACTACAACACTACCCTAAACCCTAAAACACTACCCCCAGCATGACCCTACACTATGCAAACACTACAACACTACCCAAAACCCTAAAACACTACACCCCAGCAGGACCCTACACTACGCAAACACTACAACACTACCCTAAACCCTAAAACACGACCCCCAGCATGACCCTACACTACGCAAACACTACAACACTACCCTAAACCCTAAAACACTACCCCCAGCATGACCCTACACTACGCAAACACTACAACACTACCCTAAACCCTAAAACACTACCCCAGCATGACCCTACACTATACAAACACTACAACACTACCCTAAACCCTAAAACACTACCCCCAGCATGACCCTACACTACGCAAACACTACAACACTACCCAAAACCCTAAAGCACTACCCCCAGCATGACCCTACACTACGCAAACACTACAACACTACCCAAAACCCTAAAACATTACACCCCAGCATGACCCTACACTACGCAAACACTACAACACTACCCAAAACCCTAAAACACTACCCCAGCATGACCCTACACTACGCAAACACTACAACACTACCCTAAACCCTAAAACACTACCCCCAGCATGACCCTACACTACGCAAACACTACAACACTACCCTAAACCCTAAAACACTACCCCCAGCATGACCCTACACTACGCAAACACTACAACACTACCCTAAACCCTAAAACACTACCCCCAGCATGACCCTACACTACGCAAACACTACAACACTACCCAAAACCCTAAAACACTACCCCCAGCATGACCCTACACTACGCAAACACTACAACACTACCCAAAACCCTAAAACACTACACCCCAGCATGACCCTACACTACGCAAACACTACAACACTACCCAAAACCCTAAAACACTACACCCCAGCATGACCCTACACTACGCAAACACTACAACACTACCCAAAACCCTAAAACACTACCCCAGCATGACCCTACACTACGCAAACACTACAACACTACCCAAAACCCTAAAACACTACCCCCAGCATGACCCTACACTACGCAAACACTACAACACTACCCTAAACCCTAAAATACTACACCCCAGCATGACCCTACACTACGCAAACACTACAACACTACCCAAAACCCTAAAACACTACCCCCAGCATGACCCTACACTACGCAAACACTACAACACTATCCTAAACCCTAAAACACTACACCCAGCATGACCCTACACTACGCAAACACTACAACACTACCCTAAACCCTAAAACACTAGCCCCAGCATGACCCTACACTACGGAAACACTACAACACAACCCTAAACCCTAAAACACTACCCCCAGCATGACCCTACACTACGCAAACACTACAACACTACCCTAAACCCTAAAACACTACCCCCAGCATGACCCTACACTACGCAAACACTACAACACAACCCTAAACCCTAAAACACTACCCCCAGCATGACCCTACACTAAACAACCACCACAACTCTACACTACACTAACACAACACTACACTACACAACACTACACTACACTACACAATCACTAACCCACGAAAAAATTAACACAAACCCACTTACCTCTCTCGTCATCGTGGTTTTCACAACGCAAATGCATTTACCATACATGCCTTTAAAACGTAATTCTTTGTAAAGGCATGCGCGATAAATGCACATGCGTTTTGAAAAAATGCGGGATAATGGTATGCGAGGTCAATGACCTTGCGGGATAATGGTATGCGGACTGAAAGTCTGCGGGATAAAAAATGCGGGAAAATGGCTGCAAACCATGATTAGCAGCAGACTTCCCTGGTGAGCACTAGCTTTACTACAGTGATCTAATGAGCAACTAGAGTGCTAACATTCAGAATTTATGGCAAATGTGTGACACATCTAAATGCCTTCTTGATAGAACCAAAGTAAACAAGCATTGAAAATGCAATAGATCTCGCCCTCGTTTAAGTTAAAGCCATTCTGTTTGTAATGAGGTGGCTTTTTAGCTTTGCTTTTATTAGTGTTTTTAAAACTTTCATGTAAATAACATGCATATGTATGCATATATGTATATGTATGCATGCGTTTATATTTATATAGATATGCAGATTATATATGTTTATATATGTATATTACCTACTGGCGATAGCCAGTGGGTATATATAGTTAGGATTTTTTCTCTGTGGGATTTCTGAAAATTCTATGTCTAATAACTTTGGCGTTTGTGGACGGAATTGGCTGAAATTTTCAAAATGGCACATTGTGTTTCTGAGCAGCCCCTGAAAATTTGGGGGGGTTTTGTCAAGGGGGGGCCGAGAAAAAAGGGGGGTCCCAAAACGCGTTTTTCCCATTCATTTTTCCATAGGGCGGTTGGACTCACTTTTAGCTCGAACGGCTGAATAGATTTACATGAAACTTGGCAAAATTGTAGATATGGTTTGCCCGACGTGCCTTTGCTATGTCTCAATATATGTGCTCCAGTGGATTTTGAGAAAATTACGCGAACCGGACGCTCCAAAAACACAAGATGGCGGACTCCCGTTACGCTGCCGGTTAGCTGCCCGGTTCGCGTACCGGGAAGCGCCTCTACCGCGAAAAATCGCGGGGAACTTTAATATCCCCCTCATCAATCCTAGGGGGTCAGGAGGGGTTTACCTTGCCCCCTTTCCTTCATTTCCCCCTTCTTTTTTCACCACATCTTGTCTCTCGAACCTACCGAGAGACAAGATGGCGGCCGCTCCGGACTGTTTACAATGTTGACAGCTACGCTGCCGGTTAGCTGCCCGGTTAGCTGCCCGGTGAGCTGCCCGGTGAGCTGCCCGGTTCGCGTACCGGGACTCTCCTCTACGGCGTAAAATCGCAAACATTTTTTTATTTTTTGCCCCGCGGGGCACTTTAATATCCCCCTCATCAATCCTAGGGGGTCAGGAGTGGTCTACCTTGCCCCCTTTCCTTCATTTCCCCCTTCGTTTTTCACCACATCTTGTCTCTCGATCGTACCGAGAGACAAGATGGCGGCCGCTCCGGACTGTTTAGAATGTTGACAGACACCGGAGAGCCAATCAGCTTCGCTTCGCGAAGTTCCGTTACGCGTCAGGTACACGAACCGGGGCGCTAACCGGAGCGCTGTCACAGATATATATATTTTTTTAAACGTTAATTTCTCAAAATCCACTGGAGCACATATATTGAGACATAGCAAAGGCACGTCGGGCAAACCATATCTACAATTTTGCCAAGTTTCATGTAAATCTATTCAGCCGTTCGAGCTAAAAGTGAGTCCAACCGCCCTATGGAAAAATGAATGGGAAAAACGCGTTTTGGGACCCCCCTTTTTTCTCGGCCCCGCCTTGACGAAACCCCCCCAAATTTTCAGGGGCTGCTCGGAAACACAATGTGCCATTTTCCTGAAAATTTCAGCCAATTCCGTCCACAAACGCCAAAGTTATTAGACATAGAATTTTCAGAAATCCCACAGAGAAAAAATCCTAACTATATATACCCACTGGCTATCGCCAGTAGGTAATATACATATATAAACATATATAATCTGCATATCTATATAAATATAAATGCATGCATACATATACATATATGCATACATATGCATGTTATTTACATGAAAGTTTTAAAAACACTAATAAAAGCAAAGCTAAAAAGCCACCTCATTACAAACAGAATGGCTTTAACTTAAACGAGGGCGAGATCTATTGCATTTTCAATGCTTGTTTACTTTGGTTCTATCAAGAAGGCATTCAGATGTGTCACACATTTGCCATAAATTCTGAATGTTAGCACTCTAGTTGCTCATTAGATCACTGTAGTAAAGCTAGTGCTCACCAGGGAAGTCTGCTGCTAATCATGGTTTGCAGCCATTTTCCCGCATTTTTTATCCCGCAGACTTTCAGTCCGCATACCATTATCCCGCAAGGTCATTGACCTCGCATACCATTATCCCGCATTTTTTCAAAACGCATGTGCATTTATCGCGCATGCCTTTACAAAGAATTACGTTTTAAAGGCATGTATGGTAAATGCATTTGCGTTGTGAAAACCACGATGACGAGAGAGGTAAGTGGGTTTGTGTTAATTTTTTTGTGGGTTAGTGATTGTGTAGTGTAGTGTAGTGTTGTGTAGTGTAGTGTTGTGTTAGTGTAGTGTAGAGTTGTGGTGGTTGTTTAGTGTAGGGTCATGCTGGGGGTAGTGTTTTAGGGTTTAGGGTTGTGTTGTAGTGTTTGCGTAGTGTAGGGTCATGTTGGGGGTAGTGTTTTAGGGTTTAGAGTAGTGTTGTAGTGTTTGCGTAGTGTAGGGTCATGCTGGGGGTAGTGTTTTAGGGTTTAGGGTTGTGTTGTAGTGTTTCCGTAGTGTAGGGTCATGCTGGGGCTAGTGTTTTAGGGTTTAGGGTAGTGTTGTAGTGTTTGCATAGTGTAGGGTCATGCTGGGCGTAGTGTTTTAGGGTTTAGGATAGTGTTGTAGTGTTTGCGTAGTGTAGGGTCATGCTGGGGGTAGTGTTTTAGGGTTTTGGGTAGTGTTGTAGTGTTTGCGTAGTGTAGGGTCATGCTGGGGTGTAGTGTTTTAGGGTTTTGGGTAGTGTTGTAGTGTTTGCGTAGTGTAGGGTCATGCTGGGGGTAGTGTTTTAGGGTTTTGGGTAGTGTTGTAGTGTTTGCGTAGTGTAGGGTCATGCTGGGGGTAGTGTTTTAGGGTTTTGGGTAGTGCTGTAGTGTTTGCGTAGTGTAGGGTCATGCTGGGGGGTAGTGTTTTAGGGTTTTGGGTAGTGTTGTAGTGTTTGCGTAGTGTAGGGTCATGCTGGGGGTAGTGTTTTAGGGTTTTGGGTAGTGTTGTAGTGTTTGCGTAGTGTAGGGTCATGCTGGGGGTAGTGTTTTAGGGTTTAGGGTAGTGTTGTAGTGTTTGCGTAGTGTAGGGTCATGCTGGGGGTAGTGTTTTAGGGTTTAGGGTAGTGTTGTAGTGTTTGCGTAGTGTAGGGTCATGCTGGGGGTAGTGTTTTAGGGTTTAGGGTAGTGTTGTAGTGTTTGCGTAGTGTAGGGTCATGCTGGGGGTAGTGTTTTAGGGTTTAGGGTAGTGTTGTAGTGTTTGCGTAGTTTAGGGTCATGCTGGGGGTAGTGTTTTAGGGTTTAGGGTAGTGTTGTAGTGTTTGCGTAGTGTAGGGTCCTGCTGGGGTGTAGTGTTTTAGGGTTTTGGGTAGTGTTGTAGTGTTTGCATGGTGTAGGGTCATGCTGGGGGTAGTGTTTTAGGGTTTAGGGTAGTGTTGTAGTGTTTGCGTAGTGTAGGGTCATGCTGGGGTGTAGTGTTTTAGGGTTTTGGGTAGTGTTGTAGTGTTTGCGTAGTGTAGGGTCATGCTGGGGGTAGTGTTTTAGGGTTTAGGGTAGTGTTGTAGTGTTTGCGTAGTGTAGGGTCATGCTGGGGGTAGTGTTTTAGGGTTTAGGGTTGTGTTGTAGTGTTTGCGTAGTGTAGGGTCATGCTGGGGCTAGTGTTTTAGGGTTTAGGGTTGTGTAGTAGTGTTTGTGTAGTGTAGGGTCATGCTGGGGGTAGTGTTTTAGGGTTTAGGGTAGTGTTGTAGTGTTTGCGTAGTGTAGGGTCATGCTGGGGTGTAGTGTTTTAGGGTTTTGGGTAGTGTTGTAGTGTTTGCGTAGTGTAGGGTCATGCTGGGGGTAGTGTTTTAGGGTTTAGGGTAGTGTTGTAGTGTTTGTGTAGTGTAGGGTCATGCTGGGGGTAGTGTTTTAGGGTTTAGGGTAGTGTTGTACTGTTTGTGTAGTGTAGGGTCATGCTGGGGGTAGTGTTTTAGGGTTTAGGGTAGTTTAGTTGTTTAGTGTATGCTAAAGGCATATTCGTTCTAAAAGTTTTCGTTATTTTAATTTGCGGCCTAATAGTACATGCGGGATTTTTTTTGCGGACTGATGGTATGCGGGATTTCGTCATATATTCGCTAATCATACTTTCTATGGCAAAATGAACCCCCTCATTTTGTTCCTTTTTAAATTAAATGTTTTAAGAGTTACCACTTTATTCCAATCAAGATGGCTTCAGGTGTGCCATACCTTTGTAATAAGTAGGACTGTTAGCACTCTAGTTGTTCTTTAGAACACTCTGGGACATTCTGTCATTGGGCTATAGTTGGGCTACATCTGGCTGATATTTGGGCTACATTTGTTTTTTTTGTCTCTGGTGGCCATCTTTGGGCTACATTGGGCTACATTGGGCTACATTGGGCTACATTGGGCTACATTTGGGCTCCAACATATATATAGCCCAATGTAGCCCAATATATATTTTTCAAAGTTAATTTTCGTAAAAACCACTGGAGCCTATATCTTGAGACATAGCAAAGGCACATCGGACTACCAGTCCCTACAATTTTGCCAAGTTTGGTGTAAATCCATTCAGCCGTTCAGGCTAAAAGTGAGGCCAACCGCCCTATGGAAAATTGCATGGGAAAAACATGTTTTGGGACCCCCCTTTTTTCTCGACCCCCCCTTGACGAAACCCCCCCATATTTTCAGGGGCTGCTCAGAAACAAAATGTTCAATTTTCCTGAAAATTTCAGCCAATTCTGTCCTCAAACGCCAAAGTTATTCGACATAGAATTTTCAAAAATCCCATAGGAAAAAAATCCTAACTATATATACCTACTGGCTATCGCCAGTAGGTAATTGTGATCGTGGGGGTGTCGCGGGCCGGAAAATCAGGCAAGGAGGCCGGATATAGTGGGCTATAGTAGAGTTTTATTGGTACGAAAGTCAATAGACAGGATGACAAAGGCAGTCCGGTACGACGGGTGGTTCTTCCTGGTCGACGATCTTCTATTGCCGGGTCTTGGGATGTTCTTCGTCTCCGTAGCTGGGGAGATACCTCGGAGGGCAACAAGAGAGAGAAGGGACCGTTAGACCGAACTTGGTCTCAATCGTATGCTGACACCGACACCGGGACGTGTGGGGGAAGAAAAGAAGGACTAGTGAGGTAGGGTTCTATGGGGAGGAGGAACGTACGGAAGTCAGGGAAGTAGGTCAGAGAAAAGTGTGTTAGGGTGACGGTGGCGGGAAGAGGGGTGTTTGCAAGGTGAAGTGCTTTACAATAATCACAGTGCTATTAACGTGCGACAAGTGCCTAAAGGTGAGAGGACTATACAATATATACACTGAACACCTAGCGTGCTCACGGGGAGGTTTACGCTACTCACCCGGTCCGCCGTAGCTCTCCAGTTGAGCTACGGCCGCTCTTCAGCCACCTCCTCAAGGGCTCCACCAGTCCTCCGACCACTCGTCTTCTTCGGCTTGCTCTTCGTCTCGCTCTCCGACACCAGTCTGAGTATCCTGCCACAATGCTCCGACCTCGTCCTCACAGTGGCGTTCGCTTTTCACTGGTGCTGTCGCTGCCTCGGAGGTGGGCCTTCCGGGTTCACGGTGACGTACTTCCGGTGCCTGAGGCCCGGTGATAGGTTCCTGGAACAGAGAGAGGGGCGGGGCACTGTGGGTCATGTTGTTCGCTCTGACACGGTTACGGACCCGAGGGGGTTGTCTAAAAGTGCGTGAGTGGGAAGTCCTTGACAACGGTAAGGTTTCAGGGGGGCATAGTCCAGGCGGGGGTAAAACAGGGACCGGGTCACATTCCCTTCCCCTAGCTGTCTTTCTTGTACCGGTGGAGGAACTGGGGTACCGGGACAAAAAGTCTGCGTTGCCTTGTTCGGGTCCTTTTCGGTGGCGCGTCTGAAACCGAAAGGGTTGGAGAGATAGGAACCATCGGAGGACCCGGTCGTTATGTCCCTTATTCCGGGCCATCCATTCCAAGGGGGCATGGTCGGTGTAAACGGTAAAGTCCCTACCCTCTAGGTAGTATCTCAGGCTCTCGATAGCCCATTTGATTGCGAGGGCTTCTTTCTCTACAACAGCATAGTTACGTTCCCTAGGAAAGAGTTTTCGACTGAGATATAGTATTGGCTTTTCATTTCCTTGTGAGTCGATTTGGGAGAGGACTGCTCCTAATCCCTGATCGGACGCGTCTGTTTGGAGTACAAAAGGCCGGGAATAATCAGGGCTTACAAGGACAGGACTGGAGGTCAGGGCGTCTTTCAGATCGATAAATGCCTGCCATACCAGGGGACTGGGGTGGTTTAGTGCTAGTTCGGTGTGGGTGGCTTTTTTTAACAGGTCGGTAAGAGGGGCAGCCCTTTGAGAGAAGTTGGGGACAAATCTCCTATAGTAACCCAGGAGTCCTAGAAACGCCCGGAGATCTTTCTTTGTCCGGGGAAACGGGAGAGTCGCAATCGCTTTGGTTTTGGACTCCTGGGGTCGGATCAGACCTTCACCCAAAAGGAAACCGAGGTACTGGACGGTTTGGGCGGCCAGGGTGGTTTTAGCCGGATTGATGGAAAACCCAAAGGAGCCCAAGGAAGAGACAACAGCATGCAAATGGATGAGGTGTTGTTCCCAGCTGTCGCTATAGATGACTATATCATCCAAGTAGGCCCCTGCATAGGCTGTGTGGGGTCGTAGTACCAGATTCATGGCCCGCTGGAAGGTGGCAGGGGCGCCGTGTAACCCAAAGGGCATGACAATAAATTGGAACAAACCCTCCGGGGTAGAGAAAGCGGTCTTTTTCTTATCCTGTTTTCGGAGGGGGATCTGCCAATAACCCTTGCAGAGGTCAAGGGTTGAAATATATTTGGCCTTCCCTATCCTTTCGACCATTTCGTCAACTCGGGGTAGAGGGTATGTATCAAATCGGGAGACTTTGTTCACCTCCCGGAAGTCTATACAAAATCGGACAGAGCCGTCGGGTTTCGGTACCAGAACTATAGGGGAGTTCCACTCACTGACCGAAGGCTCGATGATTCCCATCCTTAACATGTCCTCGGTCTCCCTCTTTATAACTGCTCTGCGGGCCTCAGGGACTCGATAGGGACGCAGTCTAACCACCTTCCCGGGTTCTGTCTCAATCGAGTGTTCGGTGACGGTAGTGCGTCCCGGACAAGAAGAAAAGACCCTCATTACAGGGGTCAGGGCTGTTTGGAGGCCTTGGACCTGTACCGGCGTTAAAGCAGGGTCCAGACAGGGGTCGAACGGAAAGGAAAAAGGGGGCCTACTTCCCAAAAGAACAGGACGGGGTCCCTCCCACTTCTTTAGATGGTTTACATGATAGATCTGGGACGTGCCTCTTGTGGGATCGAGTTCTATCTCATATGTTACGGGGGTGACCTGTCGTTGAATGGCATAGGGCCCTTGCCACTGGCCCAAGAGTTTTTGGTCTGAGGAGGGCATCATCAAGAGGACCAGGTCACCCACAGCGAATACCCTGGCCTTGGTACCCTTATCATATTGTTTTTTCTGCGTATTTTGGGCCTTTTCCATGTTCTGTTTCACTATCTCTCTTATCTCGGCTAGATGGGTCTTGAGATTGTTAACATATTCTGGCAAAGGGCGGGTACGGTCAGGCTCAGCTTCCCAGGCTTCCTGGGCCATATCAAGTAGGGTTCGCGGGGGCCTGCCATACAGCAGTTCATATGGGGAGTAGCCCGTACTGCTCTGGGGTTTACATCTTATGGCAAACAGGGCCAAAGGCAGGATTTCCTCCCATCTTTTGGCCTCCAGGCCTAACAGTTTTTTCAGTGTCTGTTTCAACGTTGCATTATACCGTTCGACTAGACCATCCGTCTGGGGATGGTATGCCGAAGTTCGGATTTGCTTTATTCCTAGCGTAGAACAGACTTGTTTGAGTAGGGAGGAAACGAATGGGGTGCCTTGATCAGTGAGGATTTCCCGGGGAAAGCCTACTCTGGTAAACAGTGTGATTAGCGCCTTGGCGATGTTCTGTGCTGTGGGTTGGCGTAATGGGAAGGCCTCCGGGAAGCGGGTAGCGTAGTCTACTATGACAAGGGCGTATCGGCAACCTGTTCGGGAGGGTAACATGGGCCCTATTATGTCCATCCCTACCCTTGTGAATGGGACATCAATGAGAGGAAGAGGTCGTAGAGGTACCTTAGGGGGTCGGTATCGGCTGTTTTTCTGGCAGATCACGCATTCGCGACAGTAGGTTTTAATGTTTTGATGAACCCCGGGCCAGTAAAACTTATCAAGGACAGTCCGGCTCGTTTTTTCGTCCCCAAAATGACCCCCTAACAGGTGACTGTGGGCTAGAAAGAGGACCTTGTCCTGGAAGGGGCCGGGAATCAACAGTTGGGCAGATTGTAAGGGCCCTCCCTTTCGATATAACAACCCCCGCTTCGTAAAGAAATAAGGACCTACTTGTGTGGGGTCTTCCTGTTCTAAGGCCCTTCCCCATGCTTCTTGTAGGAGTGGGTCCTCCTGTTGGGCGGCACGGAACTCTTGATCGGTTTGCCAGGGTGAGTCATCCACATTCACTGGATAGGCAAAGGAAGGGTGTTTCTTCTCCTGTCTTTTCTGATTCCTGGATTTGTGAGGTTTCGGTTCTTTGCAAGGGGAGGATGGACCCTGAGGGTAAGGGGCTTCTTTCCACCATTGAGACAGGGAATCCGTAGTGTCCTGGAGAAGGGTTGGGAGTCCGGGATAGTCGCTACCTAATATAGCTGGCTCGGGCAACGCCGGTACCAGACCGACCGTGAGGTGGGTTCCCGGGTCTCTGGGATGTTGCACCCAGACTTGGGTGGTGGGATAGCGTTTGGTATCGCCATGTACACACTGTATCGCCACTGTTCCGGTTGGTGGTCCGGTGGGAAGAACCAAGTCTTGCGGCCGAAGGACGCTTTGTCGGCACCCGGTATCGGCGAGGGCCAGCATCTCCTGTCCTTCAATGGTCACGGGACAATGAAACGGAGGTGGGGTGTCCCTTGGTGTGTTGCAAACATAGTTCCGAACCATTCCAATTTCCATGGGTACCTCCTTCTGAGGACACATGCGGGCAATGTGGCCAAAGTTCCCACACTGGTAACACTGGGGTCCGGGATTGAGGGGACGATACAGGACTGGAGAGTGTAAGAGAGGAGGAGGTTCCGGTCTTCGAGAGGGCAACGGGCGGGTTGGACGGCTGGCTGTGGGGATGTGGGGTCGGTGCGGGTTTTCTTCCTTACTGCGTTGCAACTCCTGAGCACGGCCATAGGCACAAGCGATTTCTACTGCGGTTTCCAAAGTCAGCCTCGTGTGTTGTCGAACCCATCTCTGAGTGGCGGGATGCAAAGAGTTCAAGAACTGTTCGAGATAGACTTTCTCTAATATCTCGTCTTTGGTGGAGTTTTCCGGTCTAAGCCACCGGTTGGCAAGGTCCTTGATGCGGAAGGAGAGAGCGCGCGGATTTTCTTGCGGCCCTTCCTTAGCTTGTCTGAGCTTCACTCTGTACGTGTCGTCGTCGACCCCCAAGCGCTCTAGAATACATTTCTTTATGTCGGCATAGGGGTTGTTGCCTTGAATGTTGGCTTGTTGATAGGCCGCCTGTAGGTCTCCAGTGAGGAGGGGACCTAGGTATTGGCCCCAACGATCCTCGGGCCAGTTTGCTGCTTGTGCCAGCCTCTCAAAATTTGTAAAGAAATAGTCCGGGTCTTCCCCCGGGACATACTTTTGCAAAACCACGGAGGGGAGTGAAGCCATGGCCCGCGGTTGTCCTAAGACGTCAGACAGTTTGCCCATAGCTTGGTCATGAGCGGTTCCTTGGCCCTTCAAGACGTCATGTAGCTGCCCTCTGTCGTCTTCGGCGGTTTTCAGAAACTTCTCCATGAGTAACCCCAGTTGTTCTTGGGAGTCGGCCATCCTCTTCATGACGGCCTCCATGCTTCCAGCTGATCCCACTTCTGACACCAAATGTGATCGTGGGGGTGTCGCGGGCCGGAAAATCAGGCAAGGAGGCCGGATATAGTGGGCTATAGTAGAGTTTTATTGGTACGAAAGTCAATAGACAGGATGACAAAGGCAGTCCGGTACGACGGGTGGTTCTTCCTGGTCGACGATCTTCTATTGCCGGGTCTTGGGATGTTCTTC
Source organism: Lissotriton helveticus (assembly GCF_964261635.1). NCBI lineage: Eukaryota > Metazoa > Chordata > Amphibia > Caudata > Salamandridae > Lissotriton > Lissotriton helveticus. Next base: position 398,312,357 of record NC_136057.1, read on the forward strand.
GTCTCCGTAGCTGGGGAGATACCTCGGAGGGCAACAAGAGAGAGAAGGGACCGTTAGACCGAACTTGGTCTCAATCGTATGCTGACACCGACACCGGGACGTGTGGGGGAAGAAAAGAAGGACTAGTGAGGTAGGGTTCTATGGGGAGGAGGAACGTACGGAAGTCAGGGAAGTAGGTCAGAGAAAAGTGTGTTAGGGTGACGGTGGCGGGAAGAGGGGTGTTTGCAAGGTGAAGTGCTTTACAATAATCACAGTGCTATTAACGTGCGACAAGTGCCTAAAGGTGAGAGGACTATACAATATATACACTGAACACCTAGCGTGCTCACGGGGAGGTTTACGCTACTCACCCGGTCCGCCGTAGCTCTCCAGTTGAGCTACGGCCGCTCTTCAGCCACCTCCTCAAGGGCTCCACCAGTCCTCCGACCACTCGTCTTCTTCGGCTTGCTCTTCGTCTCGCTCTCCGACACCAGTCTGAGTATCCTGCCACAATGCTCCGACCTCGTCCTCACAGTGGCGTTCGCTTTTCACTGGTGCTGTCGCTGCCTCGGAGGTGGGCCTTCCGGGTTCACGGTGACGTACTTCCGGTGCCTGAGGCCCGGTGATAGGTTCCTGGAACAGAGAGAGGGGCGGGGCACTGTGGGTCATGTTGTTCGCTCTGACACGGTTACGGACCCGAGGGGGTTGTCTAAAAGTGCGTGAGTGGGAAGTCCTTGACAACGGTAAGGTTTCAGGGGGGCATAGTCCAGGCGGGGGTAAAACAGGGACCGGGTCACAGTAATATATATTGTATTTCAATGGCCTCAGCTTTCCAGGGTGCACTCAACAGTGCGTTACCTCGAAGGTCATTTAACATCTTTCTCCATCATCTGGGTAGTTACGTTCGCCTGACGCGTTTCTGTGGTCCAATTACCACTTCATCAGAGGCGTTCTCCTGCATTTAGTTGAAACGCGCTTCTTTGACGCATGCTCATTTGTTAATTACCATATGTGGCACTGACATGATTTTTGATTAATCCACATAGCATGCTGGTCTTTGTAGTTCTTTGCACTGCATCCGATTCGTGAAAGCGAGTCATTAGATATACAACGCGCTGTGCTGACAGAATGTCTATCAAATGACTCGCCTTCACGAATCGGATCCTACAAAGGATAAAAACATTATCTCCAAGATCTGCTTTAGTTGAACAAACAATGTAGCGCAAAGGACTACAAAGACCAGCATGCTATGTGGATCAATCAAAAATCATGTCAGTTCCACATATGGTAATTAACAAATGAGCATGCGTCAAAGAAGCGCGTTTCAACTAAGTGCAGGAGAACGCCTCTGATGAAGTGGTAATTGGACCACAGAAACGCGTCAGGCGAACGTAACTACCCGGATGATGGCGAAAGATGTTAAATGACCTTCGAGGTAACGCACTGTTGAGTGCACCCTGGAAAGCTGAGGCCATTGAAATGAAAAATATATATATATATATATATATATCAAATAAATCGCTGATTCACACCGTAATGTCTGCGGCTCAACTCGTCTCTGTGCAAGGGAGTATTGGGGAGACAATATACGGCGTGGGCCTGCCATGAGCTATGCACCTCCAAATGAAAGAGCTCCATAACTGCCTGACTTTGGACCATCTTTGTGTTTTAAGGATGCAAACCCTTCAAGGGCAGCGGCAGCCGCCAGGGACTGGACCTTGGTACGGACCCCAGCAGAATTTTAAAATGGTTTTGCAGGGGATTACAGTGGATCAACTCGTCTCTGTGCAAGGGAGGATTGGGTATATATATATATATATATATATATATATTCACTGAAAAAACCATAGGTTTGACACCAGTTATAGTTAGCTGGAAATTTTACTGACATAAAACCATTGAAATTCCCACGTTATAGTTAGTTGGACTCTCTATAACTTGCGCGCCTGCAATGCACTGCTGATGACGTCACATATTACATCACTCATGACATGGTCAGTGACATCACTCATGACATCACTGATGACACCATCCAGTGAATGTGTGTCTTTCTGAAAAATAAATATGTTTTATATATGTATATGTAAAGGTCGATGGAAGAATAAATGTTTAAATAAGTGTCTTAATGGATGTTTTTTTTTTTTTTAATTGATTGGTTAACTGGCTTATTAAGTGTATCTTAGTGAATACATATATTAGCGAGTATTGTTTAAATATTTAAATGTTTGTATCAGTGTTTCACTTTGTGTATAAGTGGCTGCATGGGTTGGTGAGTAGCTACATGTGTGTGTATATGGGTTATTAGATTTTTTTAGTATCAGTATGAGTGTCTGTATGGTTTGGTGGGGTGTTACTTAGCACATAGATGCATCAATGACTGACTCGCTGTTTGTATGTGTTTTGAAGAAAGCATATGTGCAGGACTGTATGGGTGGATGAGTGTGTATATGTGTGTGTTAGTGAGTGAATGACTGTCTCACTAGTGTCTTTATCAGTAACTACATATGTTTTAATCTAGTATATGTGAGTATTGATGTATATAAGTGAGTATATGTGAGAGTGAGAGATTGAAAGAGTTCTTGTTTAAATAAGTATGTGTTTCTATAAGTGATTGTTTAAGAGAGTATGTATGTGTAAGTTTCCTTAGAAGTAAGGTGGTAGTGTGTGTATAGCTGTATATGCAAATAAATGGATGTTCATAAGTTTATTTGCATGTGTGATTATGTGTGTGAGTAACTTTTGGATGACTGTCGGTGTGTAACAGGATGTATAGGTGTTTCACTACATATGATGAGTGAATATATGTATGAGTGACTATATAGAACTGTTGGTGAATGAGTGAATGTGTATATAGATGGTGGTATTACTGAATTGGTTGTTGTAACTGGTATGGGTATCTCTATTTTTTTGAAAATGTTAGTTTCTATTTTTGAATATGTGTTTCAAGGGTTACATTACACTGAAAGGAAGTCTGTCACTCTGTCACAAGGATGGTGTCATCAGTGATGTCATGAGTGATGTCACTGACCATGTCATGAGTGATGTAATATGTGACGTCATCAGCAGTGCATTGCAGGCGCGCAAGTTATAGTGAGTCCAACTAACTATAACGTGGGAATTTCAATGGTTTTATGTCAGTAAAATTTCCAGCTAACTATAACTGGTGTCAAACCTATGTTTTTTTCAGTGAATTTAATAGGTTTTTTAAATGCTAATTCCTAGCTATAACTGGTGTGAAACCTATGGTTTTTTCAGTGAATTTCATGGGTTTTTTAAATGCTAATTCCTAACTATATAAGGCCTGAAACCTATGTTTTTTTCAGTGAATTTCAAAGGTTTTTTTAATGCTAATTCCTAACTATATAAGACCTGAAAGCCCACCAGGAATCTCCAGTATGCGCCAGGGGACTGCATTGCAGAGCGGTGTAATGAAGCCACGCCCCTTTTTACACCTCTCTGCAACGCAGCCCCCGTGCATGTTTGAAGAGGGGGAACTAATTCCCCTTGCATACTCGGGGCCCCTGGGGGCCAACTAGCCCACCTGGAACCTCCAGTATACGCCAGGGGGCTGCATTGCAGAGGTGTAATGAGGCTATGCCCCTTGTTACACCTCTCTGCAACGCAGCCCCCTGCCGCGTTTGCAGAGGGGGAACTAATTCCCCTTGCATACTGGGGGTCCCTGGCGGCCAACTAGCCCACCAGGAGCCTCCAGTATGCGCCAGGGGGCTGCATTGCAGAGAGGTATAATGAGGCCACACCCTTTTTTACACCTCTCTGCAACGCAGCCCCCGTGCATGTTTGAAGAGGGGGAACTAATTCCCCTTGCATACTAGGGGTCCCTGGGGGCCAACTAGCCCACCTGGAAACTCCAGTATGCGCCATGGGGCTGCATTGCACAGAGGTGTAATGAGGCTATGCCCCTTTTTACACCTCTCTGCAACGCAGGCCACTGGCGCGTTTGCAGAGGGGGGACTAATTCCCCTTGCATACTGGGGGTCCCTGGGTCATATCTGCCCAAACACCGATATTCCGAACGATTGAAAATGACTTTTCTTGAGAAACATTTGGATTTGGATTATCATGTCCTATACTTTGGAATTTTTGAAAGACTGACTTTGAGGATGCTATAAATTACTCAAGTCTGCCTGAATTGTGTGGGTAAAATTGATACCTAGTCACTTTGAATAAGAATGTACTTACATCTCGTCTAACATTTGGCAGAAATATCTAGTTATATGACAACAGGATACCGACATAACTTGAAGGAAATAAGAACGCCCTGAAGAAGTTCTGTTGTACAGAACGAAATGTTTCGGCTGGCTGTGGTACATAAACTTAAGGAAAATAAAAGCATTTGAATATACACCAAGATTCAGCGCTTCAATAAGGACTCTAAGTGATATGATTTGATTGGACTTATTGTGCAAGTGGTGCTGTGCCAAACTTTGGAATATTCTCCACTACTCTCCACTACTTACTCTCTCCTACTCCACTACTCTCAAATACTCACTCTCTACTACTCATTCTCTACTACTCTACTACTCTCTACTACTCTCTCTCTACTACTCACTCCCTACTACTCACTATCTACTACTCTCTACTACTCACTCTCTACTACTCTCTACTACTCACTCTTTACTACTCACTCTCTACTACTCTCTACTACTCACTCTCTACTTCTCACTCTCTACTACTCTCTACTACTCACTCTCTATTACTCTCTCTCTACTACTCACTCTCTACTACTCACTCTACTACTCACTCTCTACTACTCTCTACTACTCACTCTCTACTACTCTCTCTCTACTAGTCTCTACTACTCACTCTACTACTCACTCTCTACTACTCTCTACTATTCTCTCTCTCACTCTCTACTACTCTCTACTACTCACTCTCTACTACTCTCTACTACTCACTCTTTACTACTCTCTACTACTCACTCTCTACTGCTCTCTACTACTCACTCTACTACTTACTCGCTACTACTCTCTACTACTCACTCTCTACTACTCTCTACTACTCACTCTCTACTACTCTCTACTACTCCCTCTACTATTCACTCTACTACTCTCTACTACTCACTCTCTGCTACTCTCTCTACTGCTCTCTACTACTCTCTACTACTCACTCTCTACTCTCTATTACTAACTCTCTACTCTCTACCTCTCTACCTCTCTTTACTTCTCTCTCTACTAGTCTCTACCTCTCTACCGCTACCTCCCTACCTCTACACCTTTACCTCTCTACCTCTCTCTATACGCACACATATACACATATATATATGCATATATATGCATATGCATTTATATATATATGTATGTGTATGTATATATATATTTATACATACATATATAAACATATATAATCTGTATATCTATATAAATACAAATATAAATGCATGCATACATATACATATATGCATACAGATGCGTGTTATTTACATGAAAGTTTAAAAAACACTATTAAAAGCAAAGCTAAAAAGCCACCTCATTACAAACAGAATGGCTTTAACTTAAACGAGGGCGATATCTATTGCATTTTCAATGTTTGTTTACTTTGGTTCCATCAAGAAGGCATTCAGATGTGTCACACATTTGCCATAAATTCTGAATGTTAGCACTCTAGTTGCTCATTAGAACACTGTAGTAAAGCTACTGCTCACCAGGGAAGTCTGCTGCTGGTATTCAAAGTGCATGTTTCAGTCTGCATGTCAGAATTTCTTTAATGAAATAGAAGAGGATTTGAGAAGTCACTCAAAATGATCCCTAATTTTTCTTTCTGAAGCACTAATCATATTTTCTATGGCAAAATGAACCCCCTCATTTAGTTCCTTTTTAAATTAAATGTTTTCAGACTTACCACTTCATTCCAATCAAGATGGCTTCTGGTGTGCCATACTTTTGTCATAAGTAAGACTGTTAGCGATCTAGTTGTTCTTTAGAACACTCTGGGACATTCTGTCATTGGGCTATACTTGGGCTACATCTGGGTGATATTTGGGCTACATTTAGGCTCTTTTGTCTCTGGTGGCCATCTTGGGAGACTGTATGTCAGAATTCTTTAATGAAATTGAAGAGGATTTGAGAAGTCACTCAAAATGTGCCCTAATTTTTCTTTCTGCAGCACTAATCATACTTTCTATGGCAAAATATACCCCCTCATTTTGTTCCTTTTTAAATTAAATGTTTTAAGAGTTACCACTTTATTCCAATCAAGATGGCTTCAGGTGTGCCATACCTTTGTAATAAGTAGGACTGTTAGCGCTCTAGTTGTTCTTTAGAACACTCTGGGACATTCTGTCATTGGGCTATACTTGGGCTACATCTGGGTGATATTTGGGCTACATTTGGGATCTTTTGTCTCTGGTGGCCATCTTGGGAGACTGCATGTCAGAATTTGTTAATGAAATAGAAGACGATTTGAGAAGTCACTCAAAATGTGCCCTAATTTTTCTTTCTGCAGCACTAATAATACTTTCTATGGCATAATATACCCACTCATTTTGTTCCTTTTTAAATTAAATGTTTTAAGAGTTACCACTTTATTCCCATCAGGATGGCTTCAGGTGTGCTATACCTTTGTAATAAGTAGGACTGTTAGCGCTCTAGTTGTTCTTTAGAACACTCTTGGAGGCTGCAGTAGAACACAAAGGAATCAACTGACAGTCTCTGTCCTATTTGGATGTACATGTTTTACTGAGAATGTCAGACTTCATTCTCACATGACTGAGAAAGATAATGTGAATTTACAGAAAATATGCTTTCAGTTTAGCTTATAGATCCCCTTCCAAACCACTGTGGGAAAATCATGAGATATTAGTTTTCTTTCAAGCATGATTCATGATATCACAGCAGAAGGCTTTTTCACATGGTAAAATCACCTTAGAACACACCACAATTCCTAAAATGAGTATGGTACCATCAACAAATGATTTATAATGTAACTAAAGTCCTAAAACCCTCTATTAACTACAATGCTTTTTAATGAGGTGCTATCATGTATATTGGTCCCAAGATGGCTGCCAACACTTCTTGGATGAAGTGCTGACAGCCAATCAGATCAGATGTGTGGTTAGGCTCCGCCCAGATATATATATATTTTTTTGAACCTAAATTACTCAAAATCCACTGGAGCACATATCTTGAGACATAGCAAAGGCACATCGGGCTACCAGTCCCTACAATTTTGCCAGGTTTTGTGGAAATCCATTCAGCCGTTTGGGCTAAAAGTGAGTCCAACCGCCCTATGGAAATTCACATGGGGAAAACACGTTTTGGGACCCCCCTTTTATCTCGGCCCCCGCTTGACGAATCCCCCCCAAGCTTTCAGGGAAGGAGCCAAGCGCAGCGAGGCAAATTTAAGGAAAAGTACAGGCAGATTCCTCAACCGGCGCCAAAGTTATTCCCAATAGAATGTTGCAGATTTCCTATAGAAAACAATCCTAACTATAACTACCTACTGTTCCGCCGTAATAAACTGGTTGGAACAACCCCCTGGGAGTGCTGCTTTCCTTGGTGGTTTCATTTTCCAGGATTGTGTTTGGACATTTTGAAACGGGTACACCCCCGTTGTGGCGTGCACCCGCCCACGAGTGCAACCGGCTGGTGTTTGGGAGTCGATGATATATATATATATATATATATATATATATATACACATATATAAATATATATATATATATATATATGTTCAAACAGAACTCCTCATGGTCCTCACCATTCAGCCAAAGTCTCCACAGCACAGAGACAGTCCGCAAATACTTTTCAATTTAAAAGTCAGGGCTCGAGTTGGGGTACCATGCGGGTGGACAGCGCCCCCCCACTTATTTTACCGGGAGCTCGATAACTGGAGCACATTGAGCCACACATTCACTCTTTGGCCTCTCTGGGGTGAGATCGGAGCTCATTCAGAACGCTGCTCCCGCGCTGGCTTCCCTGATGCAATCGCATCTAAGGGGTGAGCGAGGGGAGGCAATGAGTCTGATGGGGCAAGCCACCTTTCGTGACGTCATTTCCTATCGTGACGTCAGCATCCCCCACTTCTTTTTTTTAGGACTCGCGCCCTGTTAAAAGTGCTTTATTTTCAGTACACCATGAGTGCGAGCATATACAGACGGTCAACACGTTTTAGCGATTGACTTCAACAAGATCATATTTTAAATATAAAATAAATAAATGTTATGTATTTTAAAAACACACTCCTGCTGGCTGTTGTGGTGCTCTAAATAGAGGAAGTGCATCAGTATCTGGTGCCAGCTGCTCCGTACAAATATTCACCAATTGCAATTTAAAAAAAGGATTTGCTCCACGGTAACTGTAGAACAAATTTATTATTTATTGTGTTACCACCACAACATGTTTCAGCCGCAAATCTGCCTTGTTCACATAATAAGCGTCATGTTGTTTGTATTGTTTATACCTCCACATGCCATGTTCAACACAAAAGAAATACTATACAATTCCTTCTTACAATTAACAAACAGTGCATGTGATCAACAAAACAACAAGAGTGAGCACATAAATATATATATATGTATACATATGAATCTTCATGTCTGTCCGTAATGCATTTTGACTATATATACACAAATGAACGTGCCATTGTATATAATGCAAATTTAGCTGAAAAATTCCATTTGCACGTGAAAGATCTACATAGTTTGACGGATTTGCATTTATCAAGTGTTAATTAAGCCCTAATGGGCATGCTTAACTATGTACAAATTAAATTCACATCTTTTTCATAAAAATTAATTCCATAATACCATCTCTCCAAATATTTTATTATGACATGTACATAAATGAACGTGTCATTGTATATAATGCAAATTATGCAGAAAAAGTCAATTTGCACAGGAAAGATATACATATTTTGGCAAATTTGTATTTATCAAATGTTAATTAAGCCCTATTGGGCATGCTTAACTATGTACATATTAATGTCACATCTTTTTCATAAAAATGCATTCCATAATACCACCTCCCCAAATATCTTATGGCTTGTCGATGGGTGTGACAGTGCCTGTTTGAAGTTGTGAATGAGTGCAACATCATCTGTATGGGGTTGTGAATGGATATGACAGTCTCCATAGGTTTATTAATGGGTGTAACAGTGTCTCTGTGGTGTATAAATGGGTGTGGCAGTGTCTGTATGAGTTTGTCAATGGGTGTGACAGTGACTACCTGGGTTTGTCAATGGGTGTCACAGACTTGTTGTGGGTGTGTGAATGGGTGTGACAGTGGCCATGATGGGTATGTGAATGGGTGCTACAGAGTCTGTATGGGATTGTGATTGGGTGTAACAGTGTCTGTAAGGGCTTGTCAATGGGTGTGACACTGACTATAGGTTTGTGTATGGATGTGGCAGTATATGTATGGGTATGTGAGTAGCTGTGAGAGGAAGAGAGAGTATATAGATGTATTTTTTTTTCAGCCACGCTAAATCCACAGACCCCCCATGAAGTTACATGGGGGCGCATGCTAAGCCCCACAGGCGATCCAAAACACTATTTGGATGCATTTACAGGGCCATAAACATCTGCAGCCCTCATTTTAAGCAAACACAAGGGGTCAGGAAACCTTTCACCTGACCCTTTCACTTGATATTAACTCTTGTTTTCAACGCCTGTGACCAGTCCCCGCCAAACAAAATGGCGGCCGCAACTTTTCTGTGAAGGTGCGGTCAGGAGTTCACTAGTATGTTTGAATCCATATAGGGTCTGCGGGCGTGTCCGCAGGTAATATGTGTTCCTATATATACAAATTTGTTTTCCAGTTAATATCTCCCAAATTACTGAACGGATTTACACCAAATCACAGAAAGCACAATCGGCAGACCACAAACTAGCTTTCTGCTATATTTGATGTGATTCCGTCCAACAGTTCCGACTGTAGTCGGTTTCTAAAGGTCCAATGGGAATTAACATGGAGAAAGGGCTTTTGAGGCTCCCCTTTTTCTCCGTCCCCGCTACACGAAACGCCCTGAAACTTTCCAGACACCATCTAAAGTAACAGGCACATTTTTGGGGAAATTTCATGGAGTTTCATCAACCAGCCCCAAAGATATAGGCAACTGAAAATCACCTTTTGCATGGAAACTAGGTTATATCAAATTTACAAAAAAAAACTAAAAGTTAATGGTAAGCAATTATTCCCATTCTCCAATGATCCACTCCTTGCCCTTCAGTGTCTCCTCTATGTCTCAGGAAAGCATATCAGAATTCCCCCCTGCCTTCTAAATGTCAATGGGTAACTGGACACCCCCTATCTTATTAGAAATGCAGTACCCCTACACCATTAACTTCATAGCCTCCCCCTTCCCCTCCATTGACACGGTCGAGCTTGCATTATCGAGCCAAGTTGAACCCTCAACTCCATAAGAGAAAGCTGGACTGTACAAATTATAATACAATAATGAAGAGTTTGCTCACCCAGAGAGACCTAGAAAGCATGGTCTTCGAGCAGCACCGGGTCCAGGCTCCATGTGGGGATGTAAGACCCACATGGCGATCACCAAGAAGAGTGCAACAGGGTTTGTTAATGTTTGTAAGTATGTAGCTTTTTGTAGGAAATTCCCCCTTTTTATATGGTCACCCCCACTTTTTGCCCCAAATGCTGATGGTTATGACTCTAATAGTGGACTGGAGTCGGCTGCTCTCTCCTAAAACTGTTATTTGACTTGGTAATCTCAATTTGGATAAAGTTTTACCCCCTTATAAGTTCATAGTATATGGTATCAGGGGTACCCAGGGCATTGGTGGTGAAGGGATCTCCAGGGCTGCAGCATGTTTGTGCCACCGCGGTTAACCCATGCTACCTACTGAAAGCAGGCCTTCTTTTTCAGACTACAGGAGTGGTGCAAACTGCTTGACTACGACTGTGCCTCACCATGTGTGGCACAGTCATCTACACTGCCTTTAATGTATGTAAGGCACCCCAGGAAAGCCTACTCAGCCCTGAGGCAGGGTGCATTATATTTAAGGTGTAGACATGCAAGTGCAAGCCTTTACATCCCTATAGTGACATTCCCTATTGGAAATCACTATATTTGTTAGCGATGTTAGCTTGCCTGCCCCAAAGTCTCAGGCTGCTACTTTACTCCCCTGGACCCTGTGAGGTTCCCAAAGCTTTTCGTGGTGCTTACTGCTGCAAAGGTTTGTTGGTCACAAGTTTAGTAATAGACCCCACAATTGACGCTGAAGCTACGGAGAACATCGTGTAGCCATCATACAATGTCAGCAGCTGTGTACTTGGTGTGTTTTTGCATTTGGTTTCTTGCAGCACAGTGTAAGAGGTACAAACTGCACCACTGCTCCCGTTCACCACCAAGTACAGCCAGAACAACTCTGCACCCGAACTCCACAGGCTATCTAAAATTGATCTGACTGTTGTGGCCGGGTTCTGGGACTCGTATGACCTTACCCCTGTAAGAGTTCCAAGTAACTCCACCTGCAAGTGATTGATTTTCACTAGTGGATTTAACCATTCACTGCAATGTTATTTTGTCTACGTTTTTTACTGCACTGATTTAATATTACTTCAACAATCTATATCTCTGGATATATGTATGATATTGCATTTGTTTTGGTGTTGAAATTCAGATAAAAATACACTCTGTTTTATAAATTGGTCTAGATTTCGCTAGAGTCATGTCAATTACTTAACTTCCATGTTGATACTCTGAAATGCTTAACATGTTCGTCTAGTAAAGCCTGACTGCTCTTTTCCACTCCACCAGGACTGAGCTAAGGATTTATTAGTGTGAATCCAAGGACCATCTTTGGGATATTGTGATAATATTACATGGATTGGCCACCCAGCCATACCACATAAGATTCCACTTTCCTACATACTTATATAGCTCAAACCTAGCCAAAAGACAGTGGAGAGCTGCACAGTGTCAAAGATGAGTGTAAAGTCAATGAGTGATAGGAAAGGCTGCTAGTTTATGGACTGTCAATTAATTGTGACATGTGAATCTTTAAAGAGGTGAGTCTTCAGCTCTTCTCTAACTTGGAGCATCATTAGAGTGGTCCTGATGGATATGATGATATTGTTCCAGATCCTGGGTGTATAGATGGGGAAGATCTGCTGCCTTGTTTCTTCTTTTTTATTAATTCGATGGTGTCTTTGCTACAGGTGTGCCGAGTACCACCAGAGATGGTGAGCTTGTCTTTAAGTTAAGCGGGGGTGCTGATCTTGTTGGCTTTGTAAATGAGGCAGCTGGTTATTAAGATGATATGGGCTGGCAAGGGGAGCCAATGGAGTTTCTTCAGCATTGAGTGGATTTCTGCATGACCTGTGTGAAGTCTCCTGTAGAGTGTAGGATGACCTTGAAAGACGGCAGTGTGGAGTTTAGGAGGCCATGGCACATGGTGTTATCACTGCAAGAGTACAAGAGCTTGAATAGCCGTTCTGAAGTCACTTTCCAGAAAAACGGTTGGATCCTCAGAAGCGAGAGTTAGTTCTGGGCTGTCTTTGTTTTTTGAAAATGTGTTTCTTCAGGCTGAGATGGTGTCCTAGGTGAATCCAACTGACCTGGCATTCAGCGCAAGTTTAGTTTGAAGCTGCAAGGTTCATGTTATTGAGCGAGATGTCTACTGTTTCCTCTTTACTGTTCTTATAATATAACAGAAATTTCTGTCTTATTTATATTGGTTCATTTATTAATTTATATTCTTTTCCAGCTAAAAAGAAATGTGAAAGGTTTAACATTGTAAGCATATTTTCATTTTCTTACCTGGTTAAAAACATTTGTATAAGGATTTATTACTTTTTTACCCTTATACAAAATATTTTAATCCCAATTTGAAAAGTTGGGAGCAAAATGCTCTCAGTTTAAAGGGGCCAGCCAGTAAATTACTTTACAATAGATTCCAAACCCCATTCGACATCTTCAAACAAATATATAATCTGGAATTCCTATTGTTCATTATTAGTTGCAGGTAACCAGCTCAGCAAATTGAAACAGTGATGCATTGAGAGAGTGATGTGACATGTGCACCAAACATTTAAAAATGTATGACAAAATCATTCCATTGTTCAATAAACTTATTAAATCCAAGCCTGGACCTTCTTGGATTTTCATTAGTGCAGATTGCATAAGGTGTTTTTCTAAAATCTGGACCCAAATAAGGTCCTTGTGTGACAGCGGAATTGTTTTTAGGGTAGTAAATGAGCCACTACATATCTGCATCCAATTCCCATCTGTTCCCAACTGCTGACGTCCTGCCCCAAAGGGTGCCAAAACTCCACCCATGCCTGCTGATGTCAAATGTTTGGGAACACTGGCTGACATCTTCATTGCTATCTCCATATTGGCAAGGCGAGCTGCAATTCCAATCCTATTTGCTTCTTAATTACTTACTAACTGTCATAATGACTGAAATGTAGGGCAGCAACGAGAGACCGCTGGTTCTGAACTGGATGTGAACTGTGGAAACAGAAATGAAGACCCCACCGCAGCTGGGGGATTGTACTGAAACTTGCCCAACACAGATAGAAGTGGAGGTCCATTTGCTGCAGAGACTGAAAAACTCTTTGGGGCAGATTTACAATTACTGGCGCATCCCTGCATATCGGCAGGGATGCGCCAGTAATTGTGCGCCGCAGCTCCGCCACCCATGATGCGTCACACATCTGTGCCGTAAAAGCGGCGCATTGCTGGAGTTGCGTCACAAGCGCGACGCAGCTCCAGCAATGATCAGGGGGGCCCTATGTGCACAATGCTGCGTCAATCCTTGCGCCTGCTTCAAGCAGGCGCAGGGTTTTGACGCAGCATGGGCTCAAAAGTGACTGAGTGAAATCTTGTAGATTTCACTCAGCCACTTTTGGCGGGCGTTCCTGCGCGGGAACGCCTCCCCCTGCGATGGAACGCCTTCTTCTGGCGCAGGGCTTTTCAACGTGACGCATCTGGGAGATGCGTCACGTTGTAAATACCCCGCACCATGGTGCATCTTTTGCGCCGCTGCTGCGTCACAAAAGTGACGCAACGGCGGCATAAAAGCGGCGCAAGCGGCTTGTAAATCTGCCCATTTGTGCTTAAGTGAAAGTGCTTCCCGAAGCAGGTAGCTGTTGCTCAGCAACAATTACTGCCAGTGTTTTCTTATTTACTCTAAGGGCAGCCCTGACTGCCAGGGGGAAAATACTTCTGTCAGCAGCAAATTCCCCAATACCTGCTCATCTTCCAGTACCTTGAGCTCCACCAAACTGGGTTCAGTTGACTCTAAACTTCGCCTTTGGTGAACTTGGAAAAGTTCTCCCAACTATGTGAAGGACAAAGTTTGCAGACTTTGTGGGGATAAAGGTTTAATTTCAGCATCCACCACAAACAACATGGGTCTCGTCAGTGGTAGTAAGCTCTAAATAAATTGAATTACAATACAATACAATACATATTGGAAAATCCGTGTGAGCAGATCCGTCTTTTCACAAGGTAAAAAATCTGAATCTGTAAATCATGTTGAATTCTGCATTTGTACATTTACTTTAATTTTTTGCACAGGGAAACAATATTCCTCTCTGGTGAAACATTTGACCTTACATGCTAATTAAATATGGGGGTGCTCCACTTCGTTTTCCACGATGGAAAAGCTTTTACTCACATGTTTCACTGAAGTAGCTTAATACGTTATCCTTTTGTGGCATTCCTTCTGCGGAATGTTTCTGAATATCAACAAAGGTAAAGTTATATGGGCGTTAACCTCATTTTGTACGGCCTTTGTCGGCCTTCCACATTCCTACCTCAAAATTTACAACAGTGTAAAATCTACCACACTGGAAAATTTCCATTGTTGTATAAGCACTTTGGTGCACATGCATCAAAATAGTCAATAGCAATTCTTTAATTGCGATTTTTAAGGAATCCCAATTAAAGAATAGCTATTGCCTAAGCATGTAGGAATCGCAAAAAAATCTGCGATTCCTACACATTCCTTAATTATGACTCGCAAATTGCGAGTCGCAATTAAGGAATTGCTTCCCATTCATTCCTATGGGCCATGGGAATTGCATGTGCAATTTGCGAGCACCCAATAGGTACTCGGAAATTGCGCATGCAATTTCCGAGTGCAAGGGTGCCAAAAGGACACCCTGTTGCACCCCTGAAATTTCAATTTATCCACATGTTGCGGACACACATGCCCCGAGGCATGTGTGTGTGCAACATGGGACTTTAAAAATTGCACCTTAGTGCATTTGCGATTCCTAATTGCTAAATCGCAGCTTTTTCTTGTTTAATGCATTGCATTTATTCCTTAAATGCAATTGCAATTTGAGTGATCGCAAATTTTGCAATTCCTTAAATTGCTATTTTTGCATTTGGGATGATGCATCGCAAATGCAAAAATGCCAGTCGCATAGGGAGAGATTCTGCGAATCTGCCCGTTTGCGACCAGTTTTTACGTTGATGCATGTGGCCCTTTGTCCACAACAAATTCGAATCACAAATGCCTATTTTTTGCAACAAAAAAGGATTTGTGAATTGCTCTGATGATGTCTACCATAACATCCAGTCTGTAGCTAGCACTCATTTTACAAGTCCTGCTTGCTATTAAAGAAGAACAAGCATTGGCAAAGACAATAGGTCTCACCTTTGTTACCTATTGGCTTTGCCAATGACTTTTGCCTGTGCTGTACAGCATCAGTAAAAAGCCAAGGGGCAGATTTACAAGCCCCTTGCGCCACGTTTTCGCCGCCTTGCGTGACGCAACAGCGGCGTAAACGTGGCGCATCCCTGAGAGGCGTTTACAACATGACACATCTAGGGAGATGCGTCACGTTATAAAGCCCAGCGCCACAATGGGGGTGTTCCCACGCAGGGTGGGCGTTCCGGCGCCTCGCAAAAGTACCTGCGTGAAATCTACAAGATTTCACGCAGGCACTTCCGCGACGCTGCTACGTCAATTCCTTACGCCTGCTTGAAGCAGGCGTAAGTACTGACGCAGCATGTTAAGTATTGGGCGGCCCTGAGCATTGCTGGAGTTGCGTCGCGCTTGCGCCGCGACTCCAGCGATGCGCCGCCCTTACGTCATGAGATGCGTCACGTATCTGCCTACCCTTGCGCCACGGCGCGCCGCATTGTAAATGCCGCGCATCTGCCGTGACGCAAGGGTAGTTTTGCGTGACGTATTTGTTCTGGCACATCTCTGCTGATATGCAGAGATGCGCCAGAACTCGTAAATATGCCCCTAAATGCTTTTTGCCAATGCAGTATTGCATTGGCAAAACCATGGGAAAAAGGGCGTGATAAAACCATGGGAAAAAGGGCGTGATGATCTGGCCACTACTGACAGCCGCCTCACTCCCTAGGTGTGTACGTGTTTCACAACACTTGTGCACGCCTAGAGAATGACATGCACGCATTGTTTATTTACCTATTTAATATAGGGCATGTCATTAGGATCTGTAAATAATAATTTTAATTAAGCAGAGTAAAAAGTGCTTTCTGTACTCCACAGCGGCCTTGGCAGCAAATGACAGCTGCAGGGCCCTTCAAAAACATAGAATTAATTAGAAATAAATTGACAGACCGTGAAGTGTTTGTGGAGCAACTGAGGAGTGGGTGGTGGGCACGAAAGAAACAGAGTTTGAAGTTGGGTTGGGTGGAGGGCCAAGTAAGCAATTATTTAAAAAGCTGTAAATGTGTGGTGGAAGCAATGGAGGAGTTTAAAAGAGGGTGGGAGGGAGCTGGCAACAGGGAGCGAGTGGAGGAGCAGGAAGCAGCACACAAGGAAGAGAGCTAGAAAACACATGCACTCTCTCGCAGTGCTGAAAGAAAAACAATAGCAAAGACCTGAGCTTTCTTTGGACATTAATGCACCCACTTCTCAATCACAAAAGAGAACTTACTGAAAAATGAATCCATTAAGAAAACTGTCCTACTTTAAACCAATCATCGAAAATAAGAAAAAACAATTCCGCAGTGAGGGTAATTTTTAGGTTTTGCTGGCAATGCGTACGAAGTACGCATGCGCTAGCAAAATCCTTATGTTTCTCTGTTTGGGTCGGGTATCCGCCCCCTCCTCGCCCCCTCCTCCCATTGGCTAGCTCCATAAATGGAGGCTAGCCATTGGGAGCCGGATCTGTCCGTCAAAGGCCGGACCAGATTCGGGGGCGTTCCCGACATTTTTTCCCTCTCCGCCTCTGCGATGTCGTCATCGCGGCGGTGGGCGGAGTTTCGTTTTTTTTAAAAATTTGGTTGTTTTTCCCATTACGCGGCTGACCGCCGCTGGAGGAAGTCGAGGTGAGTGTTTGTTAATGAATGTGCATCTTCGTCCAGGTCCCGGTCCCGCTCCCCCCCCCTCCCCTCCGCCCGCAGCTCCTTCCGTCCTGCTCTTCCCCCCTCCCTCCGCCCGCAGTCCTTCTTCGTCCCGGTCCCGCTCCCCCCCCCCTCCCCTCCGCCCGCAGCTCCTTCCGTCCTGCTCTTCCCCCCTCCCTCCGCCCGCAGTCCTTCTTCGTCCCGGTCCCGCTCCCCCCCCTCCCCTCCGCCCGCAGCTCCTTCCGTCCTGCTCTTCCCCCCTCCCTCCGCCCGCAGTCCTTCTTCGTCCCGGTCCCGCTCCCCCCCCTCCCCTCCGCCCGCAGCTCCTTCCGTCCTGCTCTTCCCCCCTCCCTCCGCCCGCAGTCCTTCTTCGTCCCGGTCCCGCTCCTTGCTTTGGCTGGTTTTCCTTTTGATGGAGGACGCGCCCCGAAGCCAAGAAAGCATTGACAAGCCTGGTGCCAAAGCATTTACCACAGTTGGAAACAGCAAATGGTTTCGTTAGAACAAAGGGATCGACTGGTAATGATTAGCAGTAGAGATGTTTGGCAGGAGAGGAGAAAAGTTTGAAATATTTCTCGGATCCTGGCAAGGATTCCTTGGCAATGTGTTGTAATGTAAGGCAGCTCCAGTAAAGTCGTGCTTCGCCAATTACTTGCTCTCTTCGTGTTTTGGTGCAGTGCTTGTCTACGAGCTCTGTGGAGGGATACTGTTGGGCCTGCTCCGGACTAGTAAAGCAAAGTAGTGTGGGAACGGCCATAGATTTATCCCTCTGGGCCAGTTACACAGGTTGATGGGCTTGGTGATCTGGCATCCACCTCAGTGTGAGGGTGGTAGGTGGGTAATCCCTGCTTCATTTGTGGTGGGTAGGGGTCTTCGGATCATGCGTCTCTCAAGTCTTCCAGGAAACTGAAACCCACCCGCTGCGTGGCGGGGTTACTACGGCGCTAGTGAGTGTTCTTGTGTAATGGTTCAAATGTGCCACCAGGTGGCGTATGAGCCGAGCGACTACTCTATGCTTTCTTTGGCTGTGGATTTAGGGCTAAAGGTTCGCATGCGCGCTGCTCTGTGACCCTTCCTGGTTTCCGAATAGTACTCCCAGTCCCCGACCCTTGTCCCCGGACTGTCATTCCCTTTACCCTAGTTTCCCTTCGCATACTACCGCCTCTGCTGCAGGGCTTTGAATCGGTTTGGCTTGGTACCTCTGGGACTTTGGGTATGGTCCCGTGTGTACGAGTTCGGGTGCGCTTCTCTCTCGTCCCTGCATTGCGTCCTGTGGTGTAATCGTGTGTGTAACACTGTACTCCTTTCTGGTGTGCGAGCGCTAAGCTCTCAGTTCTGCTGTCTCTGGTTCAGCAGTGTGTGTCACATAAATAAAAAAATTGTCATTGGCAATGCCAATCGCTCTAACTTTGTCAAAGGCAAAACCATTGCATTGTAAATGCTTGTTGATTTGTATGCCCCCTGAAAAGTTCTGTTTTTGTTTCCTTTTCGTGAAACGTGATATCAGATTGTATAAATTGTGCCAAATGTATTTAGCATGACCACATTTCAAAATGCAAGTATCCAATATTCTGCTGGCAGGACAAAACAAAAGAAGTCAACAATCAGCATTTAATTGAACTTGTAAAGTAATAGTTCGCTAAAAATGTGTGTTCCTCGTTTACAAGACCTGACAAAGAGCGTTGCCTTCGCGTAGTAATACTTCGTAATAGCGTTGTAACTCTGCCAAAGAAACCGGATCATAAAAATAAACAGACACCTCCTGGTCCACTCGGTAATCTGTGCTGGCTTTGGCGAGTGAGCTGTCCTAGACCTGTCTACAGATAAACATAAGCATTGGCGCTTTTCTAAAAACCGAGCATTGGCAAAGCTGTGCAACATGGCTAAAGAATAGGGAAAAAACACATGCGTGCTCCTAGAAATTGAGTGGGTGCTTTTCTGCTTCTGTTTAGTTACTGATCCGAGTTGGATTGCTAACTAAAAAAAAAATTATGTGTGAAAGTGTTTTATTTAAATGTGTTAAAGCAAGAAGAGGAAGCAACACAGAAAGCAGAAGCAACACAGGGAGGCGGAAGCATCAGTAGCTGGGGGGAGGAGCGCGGAAGCATCATTTGGGAAGTGGAGGGGGTGGGTGAAAGCAACACGGAGGGTCCGGTTGGGGGAGGAGAAGCAACCCGCGAGAGAGCAATGTGGAGTGGGCAGTGGAGAATGGGGCTTTGCGGGGGGGGGGCCGACCGGAGGGAGGCTCGCCCCCCGGGGAGTTTTGGGGCCCCGAGAGAGGGGGGGGGGGGGTTGACAAGCAAGAGACTGAGGCTAGGCTGTTTTGGGCTGGTTGGGCTGTAATTGGGCTGCTATTGGGCTTGTGGGGGTACTTAGCCGGCCATGTCAGGTCACTGTCCACCATTTTAGGGACAGTGACATGGCAGCCGGTGGTTAGGCAGCGGCGATTTTGCCCTCCCACCCTCCCTATATCGCAGGACCTTGGGGTATGGCCTCGGGTAGATATTGCTCTGGCTTTGTGGCGGGTGATAGCGGGGGCCAGGTACCGGGGGGAAGGGTACCTGCTGGGTGTCTTTCTTGGGAGCAGGTGTGTCCAAGGGCAGGTGGTAGGTTTTGGGTTCGTGTCACTGGAACAGGTGCTAGGGTGATGGTTGCTTTAATGGTGCTTTTTCCTAGTCTGGGGGGGAGGGGTCAGGATATGAGGACTGAGGTGTTCCTGGACTGAGTTGGGGGGGGGGTGTACATATGACAAGTATGTAACAGTTAGCCAGGCATGGTGCAGTTTGCATTTATGTGTGTGTTGTTCTTCGGGGGGAACCATTTTAGGGGCAGGGGTTGTTAGGTAATGCATATTTAGTTAGGCCTAGTTTTGTACGGCACAGGCCAAGGGTTTGTGGCATTGTTAGGGTGCACCTGCTTCCAATAAAGCGGCCTTTGTCACACCTTAAATTGTGTCTCCGGTTGGTCTGTACCCCCCCCCCCCTCCCTCTCCTGATGGGCCCCAAGCACACAAAGATAGCAGGTAATATGGGATGTCATTGGTGTGGAGGAGGAGGAATTGGATGAGGGAGGAGGGCAACGTGGGGTAGCAATATGGAGGGGGGTGGTAGAAGAGGCAGGTGGCTAGAGAGCAATATGGAGCAGGTGGGGGAGAAGCACACATGTAAGAAAGCAAGGAGCGAAGTACATGAGGGAGACAGCTGAAAAAACATGCACTTTCATGAAGTGCTGAACGGAAAAGAAAAATGTAGTGCTTGAAAAGCAAGTAGTGGAAGCATAGAATTCAGTCAATCAAATGTGATGGTAAACAGGCAAGGCTTCATGCAAGGGACAAACACAGGATTGACACGTTGGGGCACGATAAGACGCAGGCAAATGGGAGCAATGGTAAGCAACGGGCAGGCTCTAAGACACTATATGTTCTTAGGAAGCCCACAATATGTCTAAGAACAAATAGGACATGAGCTGTCTTGTTGGAAAGACCTAATAATGAAACACACGTTATTGGGTGCTAGTGACTTAATATGCATCATATAATTATATTACTGGTAGGTTATAATTGCTTTTCTGAGGGAGTGTGTTTGCATGTTATTTTATTTGTTGATCAAAATATAAATGCGTTTTTTCGTGAACCCTTAAAGAATCAACCCCTCTTGAACAACCCAAATAAATGCTAAATACAGATTGAAGCCTGGGGACGTCAGTTCAGCAAAATGCATTAAGTAGTGAAATTGACATCATAAGCCTTTTGACCTCGCCCCCATGACATCACAAGGTTGACCATTTGTGCTATACTTTGCCTATTTCCTGGTGAGTAGGTGGATGAAAAACAATTGAAACAACAAACGTAAAACAAGACTCAGAAAGCTGCTGCTGCCGCCATGACTCTTGAGTTCAGGGATAGCAAGGGAAGTGACTGGGGTGTAAAATTGCAAGCCGGGTGTAGCAGCTGCTACCCCTGATTACCCATAATTGACATCCAACAGGCACAACACAACAGATGTCCTGTATTTAGGGAGACCAGGCATCCTGGATTTGTCCAGACAGTCCCAGGTTTTCACCAGCTGTCCCAGCAGATTTCGGCCATTTTGGCTCATGTCCCAGTTTTTTAGAAGGGGTCGACTGAAACCAGTGAGAGGCGCTTATTGGCTGTTCTAAAGTTGTGCTAGTTAGCAGCTGTTATAAGTAAGCAATTTATTTAACAGGTATGATGCTGGTTTTAGAAATTACATTGTATTTATATTCTTTGTGCATCGTTTGTGTTCCTGTGTTTATGACAGCTGTCATTTTGCGCAGCCTGGTGGATGTAAAATTGTGGTCCTCCTTCTATTTTTGCAAAATGTCCCAGATTTTTGTTCTTAAGATCTGGTCACCCTACCTCTCTTTGTTAAAAGTGGCTGAAATCGTGGTTCCTGAGGGAGTGGCAAGTTGCAGCTTAGGGAATACATTTGAGATGATCACTCATAATGTTGCGAACGACGGCTGGGCCTTTGTTTAGTCATAACACAAACAACTCTCAAGTACCGCGAGAGCTGCCCTGCAGACTCTCGGTGGCGTGACAGACACCGCAGTGCAAGTCACCGAGCAGATGAAAGGCGTGAAAACAAAGGCAAAGCCACCACCTGTAGGAAACCTGTAATTTTCCATCTGACTCATACCTTAATAACACTGTGCTGAGTTGGTAAACACACGCACTTGCAGGCAATACTCGGAACTCGCTGGTGCAGCTCCTGGTGTGTTCACCTCGGTGAAGCGCCTGCAAACCTGGGGGGCTGCTCACCCAGAATCGATTCTGGAAATTGAATGTTTTAGTAGGGATATCTCTATGGATAATTACACCTAAAGACAACTACTTCAAAAGACTTGTTCATTGAAAAGTGACCCTATAGATTTCTCATTTGCAGCTTGAAGAACAACTTTCCTTGTCAACACCCTGATCTTAGAAAACAAAATTAACACATACGACTGTAGTGCTGAGCCAGGCGCGCACCGCCCATTGGGCTGAATGGGCTTCAGCACCCCCGTCGTGTGTCTCAGCCCGAGCTGCTGCAGCTGTGGGCTCAGCTGGGCAGTGTCTGAAGTCTTATCTCCGGCAGGCCCGAATTTTTCACAGGTCTTTAAAGACCATTTGCATATTTACATACCTTTGCAAACTGGTTACCCAGGCTTAGGGGCTCATTACGATGGTGGGCAGACATGAGTCTGCCCGCCATCATTGCGGTGTTTGGGACCGCCCGCCAATCATGCGGTGGTCCCACCACTGCATTATTACAATGCGCCCACCAGTATGGCGGGCGCATTCCAGGCATTTAACTTTGAGGACAGTGCGGCTGACTGGGACATTGCCAGTTGGATGGTGGAGGGCCCGCCACCACATGGCTGGCGGTGGCGGGCCTTCCGCAATTCTAATCGGCCCTTCAGTTTTTTTTCTTATTCCAGTATTCCCTGGGCCCCCACTCTGCCTATTCCTTACATTGTATTTTACATTTACTGCCGTAGCAATTAGAATGCATTTCATGAAAAAGAATATAAAGTAGGGTTGCCAAAAGGAAAATGCCAGCCATGTGTTGATTAAAGAGCCTACAAAAACCTCGTCTTGACACTAAATAGGGTTATAAATAAAAAAGTATGTATTCTCTTTTAATGTGACATCTCTGACTTTGTTCCCTTTATTTATTAGTCATGGATCATTCAGGCAGCCCTAGAACACAATTAAAAGTGCTTTCTTTTTATATTTGCTGTTCGAAGTACGCACAGATAAGTGCTGAAAATACGGCTTTAGGTGACTGCTTATTTTTGTACCATCTGGATCATCAAAATAATAAGTTGGCAACCCTAATCATAAGAGTGGAAGTTTGTTGCAGGGTCAGCACATTATTTATTTCCTCACCCTGAATCCCTGACTAATGCCATAATAGCAGGGCTTTATGAAGACCAGGTCCTGCTGGTGCTCAGCATTAGGAGTTTGTAAAAGCAGGCACCGAGATGGGTCCCTATATCAGGCTCTCCATTTTCACCCTCACACTCAGATTGGAAAAAATATCTTACCTCTGCAGCACTTCACTGTTTTGATGTAACTTTATTTTTTTTGCAGCTTTGTATTGCTAAACTTGAAGTGCTCTACATGAGCACTAACAAGGGCATCTTCATTTATTTTTTGGTAGGCACAGACAATTACGTGACTTGCCCAGAACACAGGGTGTTGAGCCGACACTGAGACTCAAACCTGCTTTCTCAGCCCCAAAGTTGGCAGCTATAGCCATTACGCCACAACCTCTTGCACAAGAACTAAAGCATTTTCAATATTGTATACAACAAAGCCATAGTTGTATGTATGCATCTAGTATATTTAGCTTATGCAATTAACAACCTTTGACAAAGCCAATAGTCCTGGCTTGTTGTAGGTATAATGTTACTTATGTGGAGGCAATAACAAGCAGCGCAATACCAGTCTGGCGGCATATTAACATACATGTTTTGAGCCATACCCTTAATTATATTGCCCCTTTGAGAGACCCCTGTAGGAAGCTGGCTCTGTGTATATACTATACCAAAATGAGGTATAGTGTGCGCCGAACCCAGTGGAACCCCAAAGGTAGGCAGAGGTAAAAGTAGATAACACATTACTCTCTATTTGTGGTAGTGTGGGCGAGCAGTAAGACTTTGTCAGAGGGTAATGTTAAGCATTTATTGTACACACTCAGGAAAGAAATTATGTTACACACTTAAAGACTGAACTCTGACCAATTTGTTTGTATAAAAATATTATTTAGTTATTTTATTTCTACAACCAAGCCAGACATGGTTCAGGTAAGTGAAATAATACTTTGCAAAATCTTATGCCCTGATTTACAGTTGAATGCAGGTTCCAATGCAGTTGGTTGATTTACAGGTAAGTAACCAGTTCAAAATTACTTTCAGTTACCCTACGTTACTTTTTAGATTACTTTTTAAGTTACTTTTGCTAATTAGTGTGATATGCCTAGATATCACACTGAGACATTTCCTAGACCAAAGGTAAGTAATTCATATGCATTTTTCAATGTTTCATACAAACCAATTCCACACTTAAAAGAATTTTCATGGAAAAGCAGCCAATGCAATCCTATGGGAGGAAATTAAGTTATCGGTTTGTAGGTAAGTACTGGTTTGTGGTAGTTGGTATTCTGGGGTTAGAACCAGGGTTCCCCCAGGGTCAGGGATTCACTCTCAGAACACCCTCAGCGGCACTAGGGCGGCCGGGTGCAGAGTACTGAGGCCCAATGCTATCCAACGGGGAAAGGGGACCTCTGGTTGGTGGTAGCTCACAAGCAGGCCACAAGGTTGTGAGAGCAAAGCTCCTGGAGTTAGGCTCAGGGCAAAGGGGGTCCGAATTAACATACAAGGTGCACCTGCAGCGGCACATGGGCGGCCCGATGCAGGGTGCTGTTTTGGCATCGGGTGCCCTGTTGTTTTCAATGGGGATTGCCGGCTTTGGTGGTTTATTGCTACAGGTTCGGTCCAGGAAGACTTCCAGGAGGAACCAACAGCTGGGCAGTTAAGTTGGAGGGCTCAGGACGTAGGTGCACCTCGGGTTCTCTTCTCCAGGGTGCAGAGCGGCTGGATGAAAGGGTGTCTTTTGAGGTAAAGATTTCACCTTATCGTGCCACTCGCAGTTGGGGGTCTCCGTGCAGAGGCTACCAGCGATGTCATGGAGTCCTGGAGGTGTCAACCCACAGTGGACTCAGACTCTTGAGCGCTGGGGGACCTAGTTGGGACTGGTGGGCCACCCAGATTCGGGCCGTAGGCGTCAGGTGCAGTGGTGGTTCCAGGAGTCGGGTTTCTTTGTCCTCAGCAGGCTTAGAGTCTGTCTTAGGAGTTTTCTTTTGAACAGAGCTGTTGTTCACAGGAGATCTGATCTTTGTTGAAGCCAGTACATCCTCCCAAGTGTTCTGGAGGTCACTGGCTGCAGGACAAGGTGACTTTTGGCGCAGGATCTCTGGAAACTGCAGACGGGTCAGTAGGGCTGGAAGTAGCGGCCCGTGGTGGGAGTGCTGCCGGGCACTGATGTGGGATGGGGGAGGGGCAAGGTGGGAGGTAGTAAACTCCGGAATACGGCCCACAAAGAGGTAAAGTACACAAACAAATGACGCCAAATGTGATGCAGCGCACGCAACAAAATTTGTTTTATTTATTTGTTTGTGTACTTACCTCTGTGCAGCCATATTCTGGAGTATACTATGCTTCCCCCACCCTGCCCCCCCGCCACACGTCAGCGCCCGGCAGCACTCCCACCGCGGGCCGCTACTGAGGGCTGGGACTAAGTCAGTTCTTCTCCGTAGTCTCCTCTGCTGGGCATCTTCTTTCATCCTTATTGATCTTAGGTTGCGGGAATCTGTCTTCTTGGTACAGGGTTGCCCCCTAAATACTGAATTTAGGGGACGTTTTAGGGGTCTTGAGGTCAGTAGCCAATAGGCTACTGACCTCAGGGTGATTTATTCCCTTGGTGTGTTCACCCCACGTAGGGGAGTGGGTACAGTTCCTAATCCCGATTGGAGAGTGCCTACCATCTGTAAGATGGCGAGCACTAAATGGTGGGGTACACCTCACCTCCCCCACCTGAGGGGTGGGATTGGCAGAGGTGGGCACACCTTCTGTGCCGTGCTAATTTTTTCCAGCCTGGCTTCTAGCCGAAAAGGAGATGCGACAGGTAGGAGACCTGCCCCTAATTGCTGGAGAGGCTGTGGGTCGCGTTCCAAAGGCAGCAAGGGTTTTAAAGCTCCCCTGCCACAGATGGCTCTTCCTGGCCTGGGGGAGGTGTGACCACCTCTGCCTAGGAAAGACTTTGATTCTGGGCTCAGGGAATGAAGAAAGGCTCCCGCCCCAGGGGTCCAGAAACATGTCTCGTGGCTGGTGTGTAGCAGTCAGGGAACCCACCAGAGGCTGGTCATTTTTCAAGGGGCATCTCTAAGATGACCTCTGAGCGCATTGTATAATAAATCCCACACTGGCATCAGTGTGGGTTTATTATGCTGAGAAGTTTGCTACCAAACTTCCCAGAATTCAGAAATGCCATGCTGTGGAGTTCGTAATGACAAACTCCCAGACCATATACACGTTATGGCTTTACTGCACTTACAATGTCTAAAAATGGACTTAGACACTGAAGCGATACAGTGCTCATGCAACTGTACCCTCACCAGTGGTATTGTGCACCCAGCTAGAGGGGTGTCTTACCTATACCATAGGTAGTGGGTGCAGGCATGGTACACAGGAATGTGTGCCATGTCGACTCTTCACTTTTCTCTGCACCAAAACACGCAGCATGCAATGGCAGTGTGTGTGTGTTAAGGTACAGGACCTCTAAGGGTGGCACAATATGTGCTGCAGCCCTTAACCGCTTAACCTTGGCACGAATTCCGCTGCGGTGCGGTGGTTTAATTAACTGGGTGGGTCCGCGTCGGCCAACGGACTGCACTACGGAGGTAGTGCTTGCGACAGCCGTTGGCCGACAGAAGCAGCGAAGGGGCTAAAGGCCTTCCCTGGTCACAGTGCCCTTGATACCCATGGCTGATTGACAGGGACCCAGGGCACATCAAGTCAAAGTGTATTAGAAATCTAGCAAAAAGTGTGGGGGGGTTACTGCAACAGAAACCCAGCTTCCTACACTCCCCAGTTTTTTCATTCCACTTAACACCATGTGTTAGACCTGGCACCATTGGCCTGGGACTCCCTGGCTGTTGCCTCCTGTATTGTTGCTATGTGTTTTGCTGGTTTAGATGCTTTGGGCACTTTGCCACTGCTATTCAGTGCCAAAGTGCAAGTGCCTCCTATTGTAAAGTATTGTATTGGATTAGTGACTCCATAATTGGTTCATTTGATTTACTTGTCAGACCCTAGTATAGTGCACCATGTGTGCCCAGGGCCTGCAAATCAAATGCTGCTGGTGGGCTTGCAGCACTGGTTGTGCCACCCACAAAAGCAGCTTGCAAAATTTGACTCAGGCTTACCATTGCAGGGCCTGTGTACAGCCTGGGGCTGCTATGTCGACTTGGCAAGTGCACCCACTTGCCAGTCCCTAAGCCTTCCCTTTTCTACATTTTAGTCACCCCTAAAATAGGCCCAAGAGCAGGGTGTATTGTATGTAAAAGGCAGGACATGCCCTGATGTGTGTAGCCTGTCCTGATAGTGAACTGCATCCAATTTCGTTTTTCACTATTGTAAGGCTACCTGTTCCCATAGGCCAGAATGGGCAGTTTGATTATAACATCTTATAATTCTAACTGACTCAGGGAACTAGGTAGAAATTCGAGTTTAGTATGCCTGAACTCTGAATGATAAAATATATCTCTTAGTGAAGTTGGTTTAACATTCTGTGTTTGAAAATACCACTTTTAGAAAGTAGATATTTTCTTGCCTAACTATCCAAGCCTGCCTCTACTAGGTTCTGTATTCCATGTCTGGTTTGTGAGTGACAGGAGTTGGGGGCTCCAGGAGACAAGGTAAGTCAGCACAAGGCTGAATAGACCTATCTGCATGAGGAGTGGTGGGATGAGTAGCACCTGGGCCTGAATAGGGCTGTGCCTGCCTTCCACAATGCTGGCTCCACCTCCTGTGGTGTGTCTGATGACCCTGGCCCACACTGACAAGGAAGTTGTGCACTGACAGAATGCACCCAGAACTGCTTTGGACTAGGTACAGACACTCTCTGCCTTCAGAGACAAAGGATTTTGGTTTATAAAAGGGGGGACCCGGACCCCATAACTTTAGAGCACTTCTGGGAATCAAGACGACCCT
Organism: Lissotriton helveticus; assembly: GCF_964261635.1. Classification (NCBI taxonomy): domain Eukaryota; kingdom Metazoa; phylum Chordata; class Amphibia; order Caudata; family Salamandridae; genus Lissotriton; species Lissotriton helveticus. The sequence goes on from NC_136057.1 coordinate 398,340,368, forward strand.
TTGCCAAGGAGAAGAACCAAGGAAACTGAAGGAGGAGACTGCCCCTGTACTGCCCCTGTGCTGTGCTGTTGCGGTTGGACTACAGTGGTCACTTTATTGCCAAGGAAAGGAAAAAGGAACTTTGTGTGTACTTTTGCAATCTTGAAGAAGAATCTCCAAGGGCTTGAACTGTGCTTGCCTCCTGCCTGAAGTCTCAGGGATACAAGACTTCACCACCAGATCCCCTGAATTCTCTTGCTGAGCAATTCTGCCTGCAGAGAGGTGCCTACTGTTGTTTGGGCCCTCTGAGAAGACTGCGAGTCGCTGGGAGCTGGAAGCACGACGCAATGAGGAGAAGCGTGTCGCCGCCACAGCAGTTGCCGTTGCATTGCCGAAAAAGCGTGTGCCGCTGCAGCTGTTCACTGTCGCATCATCGACGAAGCATGTCGCATCACCAGAGAAGTGTGTCGCTGCCGCAGAGGTCGCCGCCCCATCACCGGAGAAGTGTGTCGCAGGGCCTGTCGCGGCCCAAACATTACCGAGTTCGCCGCACTGCTGTAGAGCGTGCATGCATCACATCCAACGTTGTTGCATCACATCAAGACGCCATTTTCTCGCATTGCACTGGATCGTCGCATCGCAGAGCCATCTTGTCGCATCACACCGGATCACAGTAAGAAACCGACGCATCACCTCCTCTCCGGAAAGGAACCGACGCATCACCTCCCCTGCGCTTCAGTAAGGAACCGACGCATCACCTCACCCGAAGCAAGGAACCGACGCATCACCTTCCCTGCGACCCCTTTTTTTTGTATTGCGTGTCGCATCCAAGGTACTTTGAGAGTACATTGAACTGAGCTACTTCTACCATTTTAAAGTCTATTTTTGATTACAGTATTGTGGATTTTTGTCGTTTGGCCTTGTGCTAAGTCTAGAAAAGATTACTTATTTTTCTAAACTGGTGTAGTGTCCATTTGTAGTGTTTTCCCTGTATTACTGTATGTGTTCACAAAAGCTTTATACACTGCCTCTGAGGTAAGCCTGTCTGGTCGTGCCAAGCTACCAAGGGGGTGAGCAGGGGTTATTTTAGAAGTGTACCCCCTTACCCTGACTAGAAGCAAGGGTCCCTATTTGGTCAAAGGTACCTACCTCTGCCAACTAGAGACCCCCAGTTCTAACACTCTGCATAATAGCAATAGTTTAACATATCTGAAACGCTATGCCATTGTCAATAGCATGCTGAGTTACTTCAAATGTCTGAGAATGCACCCTGCATTGACAACTCACTCCTCATTCTCACCCTTCACTTTCATGCTCACCCTGCACTCACAGCGATCACAATGCACTCACACTGATCACCATGCACTCTCACCATTCACCCGCTACCGCTACTCTGACAGCGTTCACTCTGCACTCACAATGCACTTGCGCTGTTCATCCTATACCTCACCCTGTAGTCACACGAACACACTACTCACCCCCACTCATGTGACACTTCACCCACCTGTCCCCCTCACTGCTCAATCTGCAACCTCACTCAAACAAGCCCATCACAAACCATTCATGCATTCATTCATTCATCCTACTATGCACTTACATCTGCACCATATGATCACCTCACTCACCCTGCCGTCACTCCTCTTACCCTACTCTCACACTGTTGCATTGCTCACCGTGCATTCACATGGGCACTCCTGCCACCCACACAGTGCAGATGATTAAACCCTTGGGCAAGGCCCACGATTCTGCGTCTGTGCGGCCGTTTTTAGGAGTGGGCGGGATCATGACGGCCCCCAGCCGTCATCAGCACACGCCCACCGTGATGCATGACGGACGGGGGCCGTCATCAGCATAGAAGGGGTTAATGTATCTGCTACAAAGAACGTGTCCCATGCAGATCACAGAACTTAGTGTGAGTAAACTATGAGTAGCGCTATCAAAAAATGACATGTTTGTCAGAAAGGTGCTATAACAAGCATTTGCAATGCAATAGGTCTTGCATTAGGAAAGTTTGAGCTATTGGTATTGTAAATGGCAAAGTTTTTATTTATGTTTCTTTTTTTTTTAAATAGCTAAATTAATAGCTTCGTCATTTACAATGCCAATAGTTATAACTTTCGCAAATGTGATACCTATAGCATTTGTAATGCAATATGTTTTGTATTTACAAACCGCGAGAGGACAAAAAAAAGCTCCGGACCACCGCCTCCTCCCAGGCCTTCAAAAGGGACCTCAAAGTTCTCCTCCTCCAGAGACACCTCCAAAAGTAATTCACGTCCTTTTGCTATTTGTGAGGAAGACTTCCCACTACTGATAATTTCTACTTTCCATGACCATGGAAGTGCCTTCCCAGTGTATGCCTGTGATTGGAGGGTCTGCCTTTTTGCAGTATTTTCCATGTACTGGTGTTCGGTGCCCTTTTGTAACATGCACACACCACTCTGCCCTTGCAACACACGGCTGCTACCTCTCACATGTCTTTGCCTTTGATACTTGCACAAGTGCCACCTTGCCCATGTAACGCTTGTTCCTGAGCCTGAGTGTCTAGCACTTATTGCAGGACTATACCTCTAATTATACTCTGTTTTCTCTTATAACTGCACACTTGTCACTTTCATTTCCTCTTGTGCACTTTTGACTACCTCATGTATTTTGGTTGCTCACAATTTTTACTCAAGTATTTTGTTTGCTCACGATTGTCACTATTACCTTTACTACCTCATGTATTTTTGGTTGCTCATAGTTTTTACTACCTCATGTATTTTGTTTGCTCACAATTGTCACTATTACCTTATGTAAGTAACGTATGTTTTTGCAACCTGTTCTTTTGTAATGTTTCTCATTATGTTTCATTTCTGTTCCTAATGTGAAGCGCTCTGACGCCTTCGGGTAAAGTCCGCGCTATATAAAAATGCATAAATACATAAATAATTAAATACCGCCTTCGGGTAAAGTCCGCGCTATATAAAAATGCATAAATACATAAATAAATAAATACCGCCTTCGGGTAAAGTCCGCGCTATATAAAAATGCATAAATAAATAAATACCGCAAATCAAACATCCTCGTCACTCTGCCGGCCTGCGACCAGGAAGTCAGGCAGGCCGGCGCGACAACCGGAAACAGGAAGTAGGAGGGCGGGAGCCTACCCCGCCTCCCACGGAAGAGCCGCGATTGTTTGGAGCACCGGAGCAGGCAGGAGCCTACCCTGCGCCCCGGTGCCGAAAGAGGGAAGAAGAGTCCTGCTGCCGGGCCCTGCAGCTGAGGAGAGCCGCCGCACGAAGGAAGCCGGTGAGTGGGTTGCTGAGCTGCGGGGGGAGCATGTGTGTGCGCGCGCGCGCGGGGGAGGGGGGCGGGCTGTGTATGTGCGTGCGTGCGTGTGTGTGTGTATGTGTCTTGGAGTGCGTGTGTGTGACTGTGGGGCAGGGGGTGTGTGTGTGAGCGAGTGTCTGTCTGCGCGCGAATGTGTACGGTGCGGGACGCGACGTGCGCGTTCGCGCACACAAATCCAGGAGAAAAAGCTCGTACACCCTCTTGTCCTCCTTCCCCCCAGACTGATCGCTATACGTCTCCAGCTGGACACATGCATCCTTGCAGGATGCATTGCCAGCGAGACCCAAAAAGGTGAGGTGCCGCTCGTAGCTGCTTCTGTGCGCTTGTGTTGCAGAATCCTCTCTAGCCCACTGATCATCTGCTGCCTGTTGTTCCAGGAATCTAAGGAGACAGGCTCCGTCACCTTCACTCGTCGGAGGCTGCCTGACAGGGGACGGGACTGCGAGACCCAGGGTACTGCGCGTGGAGACCTGAGCGCACCTGGAGTCTCTTCCCGCCCCTGCTCCGCCTCTACTGATTGCCTGCTGACATCTGATTGGACGAAAGCGCTACAACAGCTCGCGGCCCCCGCTTCGCGGGTGCCGCTCGTAGCTGCTTCTGTGCGCTTGTGTTGCAGAATCCTCTCTAGCCCACTGATCATCTGCTGCCTGTTGTTCCAGGAATCTAAGGAGACAGGCTCCGTCACCTTCACTCGTCGGAGGCTGCCTGACAGGGGACGGGACTGCGAGACCCAGGGTACTGCGCGTGGAGACCTGAGCGCACCTGGAGTCTCTTCCCGCCCCTGCTCCGCCTCTACTGATTGCCTGCTGACATCTGATTGGACGAAAGCGCTACAACAGCTCGCGGCCCCCGCTTCGCGGGTGCCGCTCGTAGCTGCTTCTGTGCGCTTGTGTTGCAGAATCCTCTCTAGCCCACTGATCATCTGCTGCCTGTTGTTCCAGGAATCTAAGGAGACAGGCTCCGTCACCTTCACTCGTCGGAGGCTGCCTGACAGGGGACGGGACTGCGAGACCCAGGGTACTGCGCGTGGAGACCTGAGCGCACCTGGAGTCTCTTCCCGCCCCTGCTCCGCCTCTACTGATTGCCTGCTGACATCTGATTGGACGAAAGCGCTACAACAGCTCGCGGCCCCCGCTTCGCGGGTGCCGCTCGTAGCTGCTTCTGTGCGCTTGTGTTGCAGAATCCTCTCTAGCCCACTGATCATCTGCTGCCTGTTGTTCCAGGAATCTAAGGAGACAGGCTCCGTCACCTTCACTCGTCGGAGGCTGCCTGACAGGGGACGGGACTGCGAGACCCAGGGTACTGCGCGTGGAGACCTGAGCGCACCTGGAGTCTCTTCCCGCCCCTGCTCCGCCTCTACTGATTGCCTGCTGACATCTGATTGGACGAAAGCGCTACAACAGCTCGCGGCCCCCGCTTCGCGGGTGCCGCTCGTAGCTGCTTCTGTGCGCTTGTGTTGCAGAATCCTCTCTAGCCCACTGATCATCTGCTGCCTGTTGTTCCAGGAATCTAAGGAGACAGGCTCCGTCACCTTCACTCGTCGGAGGCTGCCTGACAGGGGACGGGACTGCGAGACCCAGGGTACTGCGCGTGGAGACCTGAGCGCACCTGGAGTCTCTTCCCGCCCCTGCTCCGCCTCTACTGATTGCCTGCTGACATCTGATTGGACGAAAGCGCTACAACAGCTCGCGGCCCCCGCTTCGCGGGTGCCGCTCGTAGCTGCTTCTGTGCGCTTGTGTTGCAGAATCCTCTCTAGCCCACTGATCATCTGCTGCCTGTTGTTCCAGGAATCTAAGGAGACAGGCTCCGTCACCTTCACTCGTCGGAGGCTGCCTGACAGGGGACGGGACTGCGAGACCCAGGGTACTGCGCGTGGAGACCTGAGCGCACCTGGAGTCTCTTCCCGCCCCCTGCTCCTACTTAAGACACACCCTCCACGCTACGCGGGACGCGAGCGGGACGCCGGGCGAAGCCCGGGCAAAGGGCGGGCCGTCTGTGGCCGTCCGGGGACGACCGAGGACGGGACGGGCCAACCCATTAACATCCACGCCTCAGTAAACATCAAAAAGTGATCACCGTAGAGCCATACTCTCAAAGATAGATTACGGCCTCTCTTTTTACGTCTCCCTACGTCTAGAGTTGTGATACTAGTGGCAACCTCTTTATAAACAAAAAATGGGTCTCAAGAAACTACGTTCCCGAACAATTTTTATGAAGCGAATGGGAACCGAGGAAGCCGTTAGAAAATCCACTGACAACGGAATTAAAGCTGGTCGCAGCAGCTTGACCCCAGCAATCAGTGAATATTTCTCGTCATTGTCGGCAAAAAAGAAACCGGAAAAAACAATGTCTGCTTTCGAAAATAAAACACCAGGAAGCTTGGACGATAGATCTTGCCTATCGGCATCCCCCCATCTGTCTCATAATGTCAGCGACAATGTGTCTAATAATAATAAGTCTACACACACAATAAGAGATCAACAACCCGAAAATTCAAATACTAGTGCGGTGAAATCATCAACGCCTATAAAAAACCATGAGGGTGTACCCAAACCAGACGACTTGAGTATCCTAAACTATACAGCAGAACAAAAAAGCCTGATTTCTGAAATTTTCATGATAAAGGGTAATGGGAGCCCTCAAACACAAAAAGACTCATGTTTACTCAACCAAAAAGATGGAGTAAACAGCCCAGAGTTAAAGTTATCAAACACAGACGCAAAAAAACTCTCTATACACAAACAAGATTCCTCTTTAGATCCTTTTTTAATAGAAAGCAATAACTTTGAAAAATCGGCTATTCTCATATCTAAGGCTCTCTTCACACTACAAGAAATTCTCGAATCAGTTCTCTCCTTCCTAGGAAACATCCTTGAAAACTCTGATCAAACTTTGGATGTACAAATCGGTATTTTGAAGTTTTTAGTTGAAGAGAAAAGGAAAAAAGAGTCCTCAAAAAACACAGAAGGAAGTCAAGATGATAACAATCAACAACCAAACGAAAATAAGCAAATCTTCTGTCATTCATCTACTCAGACAACAGATGATAATTTCAAATCAACCGAAAACATGAGAAAGAATGACCATCTCAATGAATCCACTCTATTCTCTCTGAAACGTCTGTTTAGAGAAAATCCCCCAAAAAAGGGAAAACAATACCCGATATTTAACAAAAAAACGGGAAGGGGAAGACTTGACAAGGAATCTGCAAAAGAAGGCGAGGAATCAAAGGAAGAAATCAAATCAGAAAAATCCTCAGGAGAAATGACACCTAACTCTGCTAAGGATGATATGCTTAAGAAAAATAAAAGGAAGAAAAAACCTATGAGAAGGATTCAAAAAAAGCAAGCACGAAAATTAAAATTTCAAAAAAATACAATACCACAAAAAGATCTACAAGCAAAAGATGACGAGAAAAGTACTCCGCGAAGGAGTAAAAAAGAAGAATCCCTCAAAAGAACAACAACAGATAGCAAGAAAGCCTTGAACCCAAGGGCGGAGGCATATCTCCCAGTAAATCTGGTTACTACGACAATAGAAGAAAACACTGTGAAACTCTTTTCTGAAAAGGAAAATTACTGCTGGAATGCCACACAAACTAAGGTACTTCAATTTGAAGAACTATTTCCCACTGACAATATCTCTCTTAACAGAAGTAGGATTCTACACCTCTTACAAAACATAAAACCTCTTCAATCCATGACTAGCAGCGACATTGACCTAGTATTACTTTCAACGCGAGGTCAAAGTAAAATCGCAATAGTCTCTTTTTGGTCTCCAGTGATACCAAGTATCATTTTGAAAGAAAAAGAGATAATATACCGTTTTGGTTATGACATCATAGAGAAACCGGAGTATAAAGGAAATAAAGAACAACCAACCTTTAATAGTAATACGACTCTCTTTTCTTCACTTCAATTGAAAGAGGGGCAAAGACCCTCGGGGACCTTAAGACACCTTGAGGGTATGCAAAACAGAGATATAGAACAGGGAGAAGAGATACTAAGAATTCGAGTAAAAAAAGGGGAAAGGGAAGTGTGGCATATGGAACCAAAGGAAGAACACGCAGAAAATAAGATGGAGAACTCATGGACCTGGCTACCAGGGATTTTAAACTATAATAATAAAGGTTTTACCCACCAAAAGCACCCCGTTTAACCAAGGTCTAAAGATCATCTCGTGGAACATCGCTGGAAGAACAAACATAAAAATGAAGGAAGTCCTCAGAAACCAGCCCGACATACTGACCTTGCAGGAAACCTGGGCAACAGAGCCCTTCTCACAAAAAGGTTACTATGTGTATAATATAAATGCGAAAGCCTCTAACCGGGGCCATGCCAAAGGGGGACTGGCTTTTTTAATGAGAGAGGACTACTCATGGGCACAAGAGATAGTGGAAACCAGCAGTGAGAACGTGCAATGTATGAAACTGTCTCTGAAAGCCTCTAATCTGACTATAACTAAACCAACATTGCTTTTCAACGTTTATGCTCCTCCAGGAAAAAACCACGACAGCTTAAATGACGATACCCTGCAAATTATCATACAAATAATTGAAGCCCACACATCTTTACCCTATTTAATCATGGGAGATTTTAATGGGAAAATTTCTAATACAGAAATAAAAAAATGGGGAAAAATCCTGGAAGAAGAACGCCTGGAACACGTAATCCCCCAATTCCCCAACGATATTCGATCCAATAAAAGAGGGAAAACACTGTTATCTGTATTGCTTGCCATAAACGGAACAATTCTTAACGGGAATGTGGAAGGCGATATCCCGGCAGGGTATACAAGACAAGGAAACGGGAGACCATCTATAATAGACTATATCATCTGTGGTAAAGACCAGCTTGAAACAATGTCCCATCTCTGTTCCAATTTTACCCCAGAGAGCGATCATGCCGTCCTGCAATTAGTTACCAATTGGTCGGCTCTGTCTGAAGAAGAAGGCTTGATGACCCTTGATAGAAAGGAAACTTTGGTAAGCAGCGACCAGAGACGAATCTTCTGGAACCCCACCTCGTTGAGTAAAATAACAAACTTGGTCGACCAACAACAGTTTTTAAGGAATCAATACTCAGAAGACCCTATTGAAAACTTCGAGACCATGCTCATCGAGCTCAAGGAGGTAATAACCGAAAGGAATCTTCAAAGAACTGATACAATTCCAAAAAGAAAAAATAACAACAAAACAGGGAATTCATTGACAAAGAAAACCCTAAACAAATTGATACGCGCGCAATACTTACATTTCTCTCCTATTAAAAAGAAAGAAATAAATAAATTGAAAAACCAACTCAAGAGAGAAAAAATAAGCGAGAGAAAATCCTTTGAAGACCGAAACTGGGTAGAATTACAAAACGCTGCCAAAGAACCAAACCAAAGAACGTATTGGTCTATAATAGCCAAGATATCTGGGACAAAAAAGAAATTACACGCAGTACCTGTTCCTCCGAAAGAGTGGGAAATTTACCTGACAGAACTGTACAAAAAAAACGAAGACAAATTACTGACAAACAGTCCAGATAAGGTGAAGGAAAAATCTATGGAAAAAACAATCCCGAAAACTACAACTATAATGGTTGAAACACATATTCGGAGGGCAAGAAGCTCAGGAGCCTTTGGTCCAGACCAAATCCCTATAAAGGCCCTACAAATAAATTCCAGGGAATGGAGCCTTTTTCTAACTCCACTTTTCAATCATATTTTTTCCACTGGCCAGGTTCCCAAGTCATGGCAAGGGAGCACTATAATTCCTATCCACAAAAAAGGTTGTAAAAAGGTAGCAGGCAACTACCGCCAGATAGCCCTGATGGACGCCACCGGAAAAATCTTCGCGGCAGAGATATTATTGCAATTAAAAAACTGGGCCTTTTCGATGGGTCTGATCCCTATGTTCCAGGCAGGTTTCAGACCCAAACACTCTGTCACGGACAATATTGCAATAATCCAGTTCTTTCTGGACAAATACGTCACAACAAGAAAACAGACGGTCTATATGGCTTTTATAGATTATTCAACCGCATTTGACCGTGTGGATCGTCCTACTCTATGGAAAAAATTGAGGAGTCTGGGAATTAACGAGCATTTGCTACAGGCAATAATAAGTCTCTATACAACGACATGGTGCCGTGTTCAAATGGGGGGTCAAAAAGGACTAACGAAAACAATAGACACCGAAAACGGCCTTAAACAGGGTTGTCTACTTGCACCCATGTTGTTTTCGCTATATCTTAGCGATTTGCCAATACAACTGCAAAAGGGCTCAAGTCTGCCCCCAAAAATTAACCAACAAAGAGTTCACCAGTTGCTCTATGCGGACGATATAGTCCTCTTCGATCTTACTCCATACGGCCTCCAAAAAACTCTAGATATTCTGTTTAAATATTCAAATGATAATTATTTAATACCGAATGTAAAAAAAACCAAAGTTGTAGCCTTTTCTGGGAGGAAGAAAAGTGCCAAATATATTTGGAAGCTAGGTGAGGAAAAAATCGACGAAGAGAAAGAATATATCTACCTGGGCAGGATTCTCACCAAGAATCTAACAAATACACAACACATCGATAAGCTAATGAATAAATCTGAAATACACGCAGGTGCTCTAACGAGATTATATAACGCCACGGGGAGCAGACATCTTTCCTCTCTAATCAAAATTTACAAAGCTAAAATACCAGCGGTCTTGTCTTACGCTACAGAATGTATTCCAATCCAACAATGGGGCTTCATGGACCGTCAGGAGGGTAAAATCCTGAAAAAAATAATGAAGGTCCCAACTGCCACTCCAGTTCAGGTCATACGTCTGGAATTTGGAATCACTAGTGCTTTTGCCACGGCCGTGGCGAACATAATTAGATGGGCCTACCAGCTACTTCATGCTACGGAGGGAACTCTTCGGTTTTTGTTACAAAAAGAGACTTTTGGCACAGATATCGTTAAACATACTTTCTTAGTGAACATGTCTGCGGCGTTCCAAATGGCTGAAATTTCGAGTGAAATCCTACAGACTTGGTCCACTTCACAATTGAAATTATTCCTTAAATTTTTTACACCAAGGTTAAGTTATGATTTGGACTATGCTCATAGCTATAGGCTAAAAACATTCAAGCCATTTACAACAGTAATTGAGTATAAACATATACAGCCATATATCTCTTTCTGTCTCTCTCATAGTGCAAGGAGGGTAATTTTCATGTACCGAGCTGGGATTTTACCTGTTCAAGTCTATAGAACAAAATGGTTACCCGGAGATCGCTCCAACTTATGCATGCTATGTCTAGGGGGTGAGCAGACTGTGGAGCACTTAATGTTCATTTGTCCTAACTCTAAGGTGGTAGCAGCTCGCGTCCGGTATATTTCACCGATTTACAGATCTTGCAGGCTAATTAAGGAAAAAGATTTTCTTACATTGGCCATAAATCCCCCAAATGAATATGTATGTTATAATTTGTACAAATTTTTTAAATCCATGTTAGTTTTATATTGATTATTGTGTACCTATTTTATGTAAAGTTTACCTTTTATCTTATGTTATATTTGTGGTCCTCGGTTGAGTACCAACACAAATAAAATTTTTTGACTTTGACTTTGTGAAGTGCATTGTTGGTGAGTGGTACTGAGGGAATTCATGGAAAAGGAGGAAATGGAGGAGGGGCGCCAAAAAAGATGCTGCACCGTGTGCTACCAGTACTAGGGCCAGCCCTGGCTGGGAGTGTTAGCCTCCCTGAAGGTCGGGTCTAGTTACACCCCTGTGCTGAGTTACTATCATTTCGTGAACTCTTGCCCTTTAGAGGTTTTGATCATGATGGGACTAGAATCCAGAAAATGGAAAACTTACAATTTAGAGAAACACGAGAGTGTTCATTTCGAGACGTAGCGATTTGAATTTAACAATTTTGTTTACAAAACTAAGAATTCGCCCAAGTTTTCAAAGTGTTAACAAGATCCACAGGTGAATGCTCCCCTTTAGACGTTTAACTTTGATTAGCAAGGGCTGCAATTGGCAATTCCACGGCACAATTAAACTGACTTTGCAGAAATATTGTGTGTGATTGCAAAATATGTGACTTTGTTTTATTCTCATGAAAGTATGAAAAGGAATTCATCTGGTGGAAACAGGTTTTTAGCACTGGAAAATTTCAGTTTTTCTAAATGCTGATGTGACATACGCCCCATGTCGTCTGTGATTGCATATACCCAGTTTGATAGGCAAAAAACAGAGTGAGGAACGGACATTATACTGGAAGAGAAGTATCTGGAGGTTTGGCAAAGTGTGGCAATCCTGAGGACTGAAAACTCAGCACTTGCATCTGTGATATGAGAAAGGAACTGAAGGGAACCGATCATCCTTGTTAATGTAAGGATTTGCACCGGGATTAGAAAAAAAAAGACGTGGCCTAAGAGAAAACGAAACCTTAGTAAAGAAGGCCAAGCAGATATGAGGAATAAATCCTTGTTACTCCTAAAAACAAGCCGCATTGAAAATATCCATTCAGGAACAACGCTAAAAATACATTTCTTGAAGCTAAGCCTGAAGGTAGGCGCTCATAACTAATCGAAGTCTCTGAAACCTACTCCGCACTGTGAGTTCCATGGCCACAGAAGGTCCCGTGACATCAGTTGTACAGGTTATGCCGTACTCAGCGTAGTAGTGCTAACCATTACTCTGCCCATGCTGTTCCATCGCTGCCCCTTTACTTGATTGTTGTCATCTGTTTCTTCGTCTTTCTCTGTTCTTTTGAAAGTGTATTAATATCTGGGGATATAGGCCCACTAGAAAAGTAAAATATAGTACTAAAGAGCAAGCTGTAAGTACAAGTTCATGATTTCAGGCAGAGATCGATGTAACTGTACAACGTAAGCTCTTAAAAAACTTCAGCACTCGTAGTAAGATGGCCAATAAATTGCTAATTTGAAAAGAAGTTAAGACAGTGTCATATTTAAAGAGAAATAAGCCTTAGGTGTGCCATAAGGCAACGCGGTAGACTTTTATGCCCAACAAAGAAACATGGTCCATGTCCTAGTGAGAAAATGATTGATGGAGCACTGTGACCCTCTTTGAGAAGTGCATCCGGTTCTGATTTCCTGACGCCTCCACATGTGAGTCGGGACCAGAAGTACCGCAGTGATGTACACTAGACTTGAACCTGAAATCAAGTATGTGAACTGGTTTAGCCCAAAGGGACAAACACAGAAGGTGAATGTAGCCAATACCATCAGGTTATAGTCAGGCTGATAACCATGTAATGCAACCTCTCGCTCACAAGAACATGCTAGCTTTAGGCAGACAGGATATATGCAGAAATATACTGAGGCACAATTTCGTTATATTGGTTGGTGAGTGCTTGGACAAAGTACCCAACAGAATTAAATAATATAATCATTGGCAAAGTCAATAGGTCTTGGTTTATGGTGCTAATGCATGCACCTTTAGCACATTAGAGTGATGTTCACAGGAAAGAGCCAAGAGGAATGTAGTAGTAAAGTAGCTCCTCCAAGCACTCGAGTGGAGCTAGATGTATACACCCAGAACACCAATAGTATTAGGTGAGAGATGAATACTTTCCTGGGCCTGAGGCAAGACATGATAAACATAGTCTCAAGCCAAAGGAAGTGTTGCAATCAAATTTTATTGCGAGGTTGTAGGCACGCATCTGCGACACAATGCCCCGTAACTCTGATTGGGGAGGAATATTATTAATTCCTCCCATAAGCTCATGCAACCTGTGCTTGCGCCAAAAAGTGTTCAAGACATGTGCAGGGAGCCTTGGATTCTGCACTTTTCTCCCATGGGGAAGCGGTGGTTCACTCAGGATCGCATTGGAGGATGGAGCAAGCCTGCAATTTGGAAGAACTATATTTCCCAGGTTGATCCCAATGCTTCAGCTCAAAAATGTCTCAGCAACCCATAAAGGCCACCTAATACACTCAGTCATCTGTTCAAAAATGAACTTCAGCTACTTTGCTTCCAGGGTTGCTACTGTTTCAGTGTTGGTTGAGATACTATTGCCGATTATGCTTCATATTTGTGTATGAACCTGGTTATTGTATATCTTCTAATTAATATCTCCAATTGATACTTGTGGACTACTTTCTTGGGGTTATTTGAAATATAATTCACTTGGCAGACCATTTTAATTTTCCGAGTTTCTGGAACCCAACTGCACATTCATCCTGAGCGAGTATATATCCCAGGGTTTGGTGTAAAATTGGCTATCACTATATATTTATCATTCAGTCCCAAATTAAGTTTTTCTTTGTCTGCCTCAGATCCCTCCTAAATCTGCCAGGAATACTTCCATACCATCATCATTGAAAACATCTTGACGTTGAGAGTGTGCCCCAGTCTATCTCAATTCACTCTGTTTCACCTGAATTGCCAGCTGGACCTGGGATTTGCTGCAATGCACAAGTACATTGATTCCTGAATGCATTTGATAGGCATGTTACGTACGATGGCTGACTTATGATAGTCTGGCAGTGGCTGATCAAAGAACGCCAGTGGTGGAAGGAGGGGGACCCAAAGCCTGCTCAATGTTTATGGTTAGCAATAGGTCTGTTTGACAACTGCACCATCAAAACCTCAGACCTATAAAGCAATTCAGCACACGGGGATGAGCAATACTGTTCCCAAAACTGTGAAAAATACATGGACCACCTGGTGGCAGAAGAGGTAAACTGCAATGGGAAAAGTTTGGTTTCCACATCTGATGGACCATCAGTTTCTGTTTCATTTTACAACCACATAACACAGGGTGGCAAAACCTGACAGGAAATACAGATATTCGTGTTCAATAAATAAAGTGCACTGCCAACTCCTGGCACATCTGTGATGCGTATTTGCTAGAATGTGTCTCAGAATTGCACTCCAATTGGTCGTTTTCTGGTCGTCATTGTGTGATAACTTGCGGCACACCTAGTGTGGGGCACAGATAGACCGCAAAGTGCGGAAAGTCAAAACATTACTTTGGTGAATTGTTCCTTTAACAACAACTGAAATTCCATGTAATCTGCCAAACCTATTCATAGTCTTACAGCAAACAAATGATGGACGGAATGCTGACAATGCAAACATTCTCCCCCAGTCAAAAGATCTGGGTTATATCCATAGTTCTTTTGCACAATACGCCACCCCAGTTTGGACCCAGCCATATGCAAATCAGTCTTGACCCTGTGCCCCATGGGAACAGTCCGAACCTATTCATAGGACCTCACATTTGACGGTGCAAAGCGCCCTCTATTGATCTCTGTACAAAAGGTCTTTCTGCAACGAAAGCCGAAAGAGGCTCGTCACCATATAGTAAACCGGGAATTCTAATTCGTTTAGTGTCAGCTTAAACTAAGATATTACACAATCACACAAATTGTTGCCCAATGTCTGCATTTTCAGCCGACTACCACAGAGAGGTGTAACGCAGGCCCTTCTGGTGCAAGAGGCCCCCAACTCTTCAGGCACCACCCAACCCTTCAAGGTGCCCATTCAGGCCAAGGTCCATAAATATCGGTGTGATATAGGAGACTTGGGGGGCCCATCTTCACATTCTGCAGGGGGACCCCATCATTTTGCGTTATGCCACTTCTATTCTATAATGTAAGTGTTCAGAGTCTCTCACCTTTGTATGCGATGACGCTGCCCTTTTCAACAACTGTGACTTTTTCTTTGCAAAATATGCGCAATTTTGAAGAAAATAATGCATGTTAATTCTGCTCGTCATCTCAGTAGAACCTGTGTGAGGTCATACTTTGTGTACAAAAGAAAATTTTTCATGGCACATATCAATTTAACAGCTCCAGCTAGACATTTTTTTTAACCAACTCAGGTGTACAATAATGACACAAACACGAGTAACCGAAAAGGAGGGGGTGGGGGGAGAGAATTAGGAAAAATACTTGTTAGATCTGGGGTCTCTAGTTGGCAATGGTATTCACCTTTGTCCAAATAGGGACCCTTACTTCTAAGTCAGGATAAGGGGATTACACTCCTTAATAACTCCTGCTCACCCCCTTGGTAGCTTGGCACGAGCAGACAGGCTTATCTCAGAGGCAGTGTGTTAAGCATTTGTAAATATACACAGTAATACAGTGAAAACACTACAGATGGACACAACACAGGTTTTATAAAAATACATATTCTTTATATAGACTTAAACACAAGACCACTAACAACAAAAATCCACAATACTACACTTAAGATTACTTAAAAGATGATTAAAGTTGCTTAGTTCAAGTTGATGATAAATGCGACAAAGTTCTCAACAAAGTACCTGGATGCGTAACGCAAAGTAAACAAAAGGCTCTCAAAAGGGGAGACGCGTCGGTTCCGTGATCCGGGGGAGATGATGCGTCGTGCCTCAATGCTTGCGCAGAGTAGGGGATGCGCCGTGCTTCTTACCTGTGCGGAGGTGATGCGTAGATTCTCGGCCTGCGGGCCCGTTGTGGTGCGCAAGATGGTGCCTTGATGCGATGCGATGATCCGGTTGCGATGCGAGAAGATGGCGCCATTGATGCGGCAATGCGATGATGATGCGATGACGCCCTGGCAGCCTTGCGACGACTCTGTACTTTGGAGCCGTGACAGGCCCTGCGACACGCTTCTCCGGTGATGCGACAGCAGGCAGCTTCGATGAACACACGCTTCCAGGGAGATGCGGCGAAGGCTCGCTTCTCCGGTGATGCAACGATTTCAGCTGCGACGGCGACACGCTTCTTCTCGATGCGTCACGCTTCCAGCGGCACGCAAGTGTCTGGAGTCAGAATTCCCAGCAAGGAAATTCAGTGGGGAGCTGGAGGTGAAGTCTTTTGGCCCTGAGACTTCAGCAGGAAGCAAGCACAGTTCAAGCCCTTGGAGAATATTCTGTAGATAAAAGTCCTTACAAAGTTCCTTCTTCTTTCCCTTGGCAATGAAGCAACCACTGCAGGCCAACCCAGCAAACAGCACACTGGCAGTGGAGCAGTCCAAACTCCTGCAGCTTCCTTGGTTCTTCTCCTTGGCAGAAAGCTTTCTTGTCCAGAAGTGATCTAATTTCTTGGGATCAGGATCCCAATATTTATACCCCAAAATCCTTTGTTCTCTGAAGGCAGAGAGGCCTTGCCTAGTCCAAACCAGTTACTGGGCACTTTGTTTACATGACTCTCTTCCTCCTTTCACTGTGCAGGGCAGATGCCGCCCCACAGGAGGTGGAGCCAGCACTTGGGAGGGAAGATACAGCTCTGGAGCACTCTGTTGACATGATTCCTCCTCTCCATTCACAGTGCAGGGCAGAGACATCAGACAAGCCACAGGAGGTGGAGCCAGCATTGTAGAGGGAAGGCCTAGCCCTATTCAACTCCTCCCTCCCATCTAGATGCAAATCTCTCTATTCACCACTGGGCTGCCCCAGCCTGTCTCCTGGAATTCCCCAGCCCTGTCACTCACAAAACCCAGACAAGTAATATACAACACAGCAGAGGCAGGCCTGGATATAGTTAGGCAAGAAAATACCTACTTTCTAAAAGTGGTATTTTCAAACACAGAGTATTAAAACCAACTTTACTAAAATATGTATTTTATTATTCTGAGTTCGGGCATACTAAATTCGAATTTCTACCATGGTCCCTGAATCCGTTAGGATTATAGGAATGTAATAATCTAACTGCCCATTCTGGCCTATGTAGAACAGGTAGCCTTCAATAGTGAAAAACGAAAATGGCTGTAATTCACTATTAGAACATGCCACACACATCAGAGCATGTCCTACCTTATACTTACAATGCACCCTGCCCTTGGGCCTACAATAGGGGTGTCTAATATGAAGCAAAGGGAAGGTTTAGGGACTGGAAAGTGGGTGCACTTGGCCAAGTCAACATGGCAGTGCTAGACTGCACATAGGCCTTGCAATGGCAGGCCTGAGACACACTTTACAAGCTGCTCCTCTGGGTGGCACAACCAGTGCTGCAAGCCCACCAGCAGCATTTGATTTACAAGCCCCGGGCAGACATGGTGCACTGTACTAGGGGCTGACAGATACATCAAATAACCAAATCATGGAGTCACTAATTAGTACATAAATTTAGCATAGGGAGCACTTGCACTGAGGCACTGATTAGCAGTGGCACAGTGCTTAAAGCATGAAACAAGCAAAAACATATCAAAACAGAAGAGGCAATCTGTCAAAATGCAAGGGAGACTCACGCCAATCATGCCAGGTCTGACAATACTCATAAAGCGAAACACAGGAATTGTGCAAGATTTCCCTTGCATAATAACGAAATTCATATGGCCTATTTGAATCCTGGAATTTCTTTTATTGGACCTCGAGGACAATCATTTTTTCTTCACAGGGAGAAACAATTCCTTCCGTACGCGGAATTGAGAATAGCTGTCCAGGTCTGGTCTTGTGTCGACTCAAAGAGGTAACCCTTGCAAGAGCTCCAGAAAATCACCGCTGCCTCTTATAGGGCGATCCTGCCTGCTGCAGCTCACCTCACTACAGGACTTCAAAGGCTTGACAGAGTAACACATGTGCTTAAGGAGCTGCCCTTGCCTTTTCTGCCCACAGGAATCATCTTCAAAACAAACTGAATCAAAACAAAGCAGTCAGAGTAGCCACTGGCTTCCAAAGTGATGATTTCTGGGGTTCTCTGCAGCATCATACGCAACCACTTGATACAAGAAAGTAAAGCAAACATTGGCATAGCCAATAGGTCTCGCCTTTATAAGTGTTTAGCCAAACAGCACATTATAGTGAGCACTCTGCCACCAGGGAATAAAGTGCTATACAATTACTGCAGACTGGGTTATGCAGTCTGATTCAGGAGTACATGCTTGGCTCAGGAAACATTTATGGACAGATTCCACTGCTTTTTAATGGACAGACAGAAAGACATGTGCTTTGACACAAGTTAACAGCACTATAACATTTCAGCACGATGCAAAGGAGGTTCTTCTTGTCCATAGAGCCTATCACAGCTTACTAGGAAGAAAGGTTTGCTATCATCTGAGGGGCCTTCCCCTGGAATGCCATGCCAGCAGTAATCTACCAGAGGTCAATACAATTCATTTTTGGGCAAACACAGGGGTAAGGGGCATGAGGAGGAGTGTAACATTATTTCATAGGATCACACAATGCGTGCAAAACACTGGTGTAAATGGAAATATTTACTTCAGGATACACCATTGGGGAGGTAGAGTAACTTAGGTGGGGTTCGCAGAGCATGTCCAACAGCAGTCAGTCTCAAGCTGTTAGTGGTTTGTCAACCCATCAATTAGTGGGAATGCATGGAATAGTTTTTCAAACTCTGACATGGCAACAACCTTAGTTTTATTAACTGTTCAGAGAAGAAATTGACAGCACTAGACACACCCTCAATGCTATGCAAAACCTTGTGGAGGAATTAAGTTCCAGCTAATCAATGCCTTAATTCTATCACCACAAATATCTAGGTCTGTAAATGCTGGAAGCAGAAAATATCAAATGCAATTTGATATGACAGAATCTTTCTATTACAAATGGAAAAACCGCCGCTAGTTTCTTGCAAATTGATCACCAAATAAACATCAACTAGATGACTACAATCCAAGGAGAGGGTGATACACAACCTGGGGATGGAAGCCTGCAATCCATTGTAGGTCTCTGTCATTGGCGCTGACCTCCAACTAATGCAGTGAGAAAGTAGAGGCACGCCTTACAGCAGCGTAGCGTAGTTGCCAGCACCCGGGGACATATTTTAAAAGAAAGTATTGTGGCCCCTAACATGTGAACTATTTTTTCAGGAAGTGCTAACAGTCAACGGGTTAGGGGCGCAATACCTTACTTTAAAACTTAACGCCCCTAAGAAGTTTGCACCCGCCCCAGTGGAGCCTCCCATGCTACGCCACTGCCGCCTTGCATATTCAAAAGACAGATAGGCTAAACCTCCAGAAGCTAAGTTTAGGACAACTAGGTTAGGACATCCTATGGATACTTTGGAACAAAGCACTGTATCGAAAGCTAAATATCTCTCACTGATGCATTCGGCCCAACACGTTTCAGAGCGTGCCAGAAAGAGTTACTATAGAGTGAAAACACTTTTCACATCAAAGACAACACAGGAAGTGAATGCACCTCAAAATCTATACTCTACACACCGGTACAATACTGAAAGAAACAGGAGAACCAAATAGAAAAAGAGAGAGCTAGATGGGCAGAGGACCAGAGAAATGAGATATGGTTATGGGTTGAGGGACACTCCCTTCTTTACAAGGTAAACACCACAAGTGGCAAGATTTGATACAGGATCCAGATTTTCAAAAATCTGGTATGTCAGTAAAATCTTCAAATGTGCTGGTAACTCCAGAGAGCAGAGTATTATTTTGGCTGTACTACATGACTATTTCTGACTCCCTCGTGAAGAAGCAGTCGAATACGAATGTCTTTATTGTTTAAGATAATTAAAACCATAACAATATCCTATCACATATATAATGTCACTATAAAATATTATTAAAAGAGAAACAGAAAAAAGAAAATGATATTTTAAAAAGAAAAAAAAACATGAACAAGCATATTAATTATATCATTCCAATGAAGAAGCAGTCATTTTTAGTTTTAGAAAAAACACTTGATTGAGAGAAGCAATGGAGCAAGCCCCTGACACTTTTGGAATGCTTAACAAGTAATCTATTCCTTAGAAGGGTGGGGACCCGGAGCTGAACCTTCTGAAAATATTCATATCAGGCACCTTGTTAGCAAGAACAAACAATCAGCTGCGCTGCACGAGACAGACTATTCACAGTAAACGAAAACTTGTAAACATCCACAAAATACTGTTGAGTGATCCAAATTGACCAATGGACAGCCCCTCCAGGCAACCCTCGAAGAGAGCTCACTCATACAAGCCAATGACTGAAGAGTAGTGACCAAAAACCCCTTTCTGTATTTATGTGTGCATGTTGTGTATTAAACGATCTATGTAATGTGAGGTGTGTAGTGGCGACAACAGGGTCTTGCCAGATGGCTACATCTCTCTGAAGACACACCTTAAAAAGAGACCAAAAGTATTTTTGTCCAGTGGAACGCATGAACTCCTCACAGCTCAAAAATGCATTGATTGCAACCTCAGCATCTCACTGTTTGAAACTTTTGGCTGGCTTCCATCTAAAACATCATGCCATGATCAAAGCTCTCTAATAGCTGAATAACTCAAGCACATAGACATATCTATGTTCCAAGTACTGCCTAAAGGCGCTCGGTTGGTTTAGACCGGAACAAAAGAGAGTTCATGCATTTGGTATCTTGGTATGGCATTTTGTGTCATCTAGGCATGCTTTGTTTGTCCTTAAACGGCCTCTGTTGACATTTCACATCACTTCACAGAATCTGCTGTGCAGGGACGTGCTGCAAACCGACCATCAACAGTTTCAGCATCACTTAGGTCAAAGCCTACCAGACAGTGCACTTTAGTCTACAACACGTTACACCACTCTAAACTAGGTCACTCCACCCTTACACTTCACTCTATACCACTCCACCCTACGCCACTAAAGTGTACTCCACTCTATGCCACTCTCCAACACTCTACTCCACTCAGCTCTACGACACAGTACTTCACTCTACACATCTCTATTGTACATCAACCTATGCCACTCCACTCTACGAGACTCTATGCCACTTCACTTTGTGCCACTCTACTCCACTCTACTCTACGTACCTCAAGTCTATGCCTCTTCACTCTATGACCCTCTACTTAACTCCATGACATTCCACTCCATGACACTCTACTCCACTCTACTCTATGACACTCCACTCCACACAACTCTCCTCTACGCTACTAACTTTTAACCATGCTGAATATCAGCCTCGCTGGTGTGCAACATGGCTAAAATACATTGGCATAGCCAATAGCTCTCGCATAGGCGAGACCTGTTGGCTTTGCCAATGTTTGTTTCTCTTCTCTGTGTGGGAGGGAGACCGGGTGGATGGGCTGTAGGAGCAGAACAAGAAGAGCAGAAAAGGGTAGAAATGTACTGAGAGGAGTCAATATGGATGCTAAAAGCTTTAATGTCTGTATCTATTTGTTGTAGCACTTAATTGCAACCCAACTGCAACCCATAAGGATTATTAAATGAATAGGGCATGATCGTCAAGCATGGCTTTCATTGAATTTGGGCTAGTGCACAGAGGGAGCGGGTCATGATAGATCACTCTGCTTTTTCTATCTTCTCTTACACACAGGTAACACGAGTGATTCCAAGGCAACATCTGACATGCTGATTGGTTCCATGCCATGCTGCGGCTTGAGATGCATTACGGGTATTATGAGTATCACCTATAAGAACATAGTGACAGCATCGTGGTGTGTATTTTTTGTATGACACATACTCCAGGGATGCAAGCCTGTAATCCACTGCATGTTTCTATCACTGGGATAGGTCCACCAGCTCCTGCAGCATGAAAGCACATACCTACATTCTACATGTATATAAGACAGGCAAAGTTGAACCTCCTGTTATGAGGCAGGGAGGTACTAAGTTCTCACTGCTGGTAAATCATTTGAAGATATTGGAATACAATTTAGAACTGGAAACTCAAACCCTTCTAATTTGTACATTTGGATAAATGTGTAAAGGAGAGCACCTGCAAGAGTAGGACACAAACACTTCAGTTAAGACGCTTCAGAACATGTGAATCCATGTAAAAAAAACTATAGTTTTATAAACAAGTCCTGTATTAAATGAGACAGGACATCCAAATGTGAAAGAGAGGGACGGGTGAGGAGTAGAGGCAAGGAATGTATCTGGAATGTGATGTGAGGATGGGTGTCTTCATTATAAAGCAAACTACACAAGTGTGCTTGAGGAGTTTGAAATGGCTGCATTTGTGAATGGGGAGCCAATGGAGCTATCAGAGGTGGGGTAACATAGGTGCAGCATGTAAGGTTGAGAATGAGTCTTACATTTGTGTCCTGTATGGTCTCAGTGTGAGCTTATTGTAAATTCTGTCATACAATGTGTTGCCATAGTCCAGTCTGCTAGTGATCAGTGCTTGCGTGCCAGTTCGTCTGGTGTCCTGTGGCAGTCATTTGAAGATCTCATAGAGCATGCTTAGGATGTGTAAGTGGGCAGTGCTTACTGCACTGACTTGTGCAGTTATGTTAAGCTTGTTGTCTAGGTTGATTCCCAAGTTTCTGGTGTGATCGATTGATGTTGGTCATAGCTCGGTTGGCCACCATCTGGATTTCCATGTGGAGGTCTTGTTTCTGAAGACCAGTACTTCTGTCTTGTCAGAGTTAAGTTTCAGGCAGTTGCTTCTCTGCTACAGTGGTCATGCAGTTGGTGAAGTTGGTTCTGGTGGTGTTAGTGTTGTCCGTCAGTAAGAGGATGAGTTGGGTGTCGTCAGTGTAGGCGATGATGTTGATGCCTTGGGATCGGATGGTGGTTGCGAGAGGTTTCATGTAGATGTTGAAAAGGGTAGGGCTGAGGGAGGATCTCTGAGGGACTCTGCAGATCAGGTTTTTGGACACCGATGGGAATGGTGACAGTCTGCCTTTTGGGTTCTTCCTGCAGGGATTTGAGCAGATTCATTTGAGTGCTGGTTCTAGGATGCAGATCTCGTGGAATCTTTTGATAAGTATGCCATGTGATACAGTGTTGAATGCTGCAGAGACGTCAAGCAGGACGAGGGCCGCGGTCTGTCCTCAGTCTAATGTGGTCTGATGTCATCTGTGGCTGCCATGAGGGGAGTTTTGGTGCTGTGTTTTTTCTGAAACTTGATTGAGTGTTGTCCAACTGGTAGTGTAGTTCGAGGTGGGTTTTGTATTGCTTGTTGATGGTCTTCTCTATCACTTCGGCTGGGTAGAGGAGCAGGGAGATCAGACAAAAGTTACTCAGTTGGTTTGGGTCAGCCGATGGTTTCTTGAAGAGGGCATGCCTCCAGTCTTCAGGGAATGTGGTGGATGTGATGGATGTGTTGATGTGGGTGAGGGTGGTGCTGATTGGTTGTACTTCCAGGTTGTAGATGTGGTGGGGCAGGGATCTGTGGACATGGACTTCATGATCACGGATGTGTCTTCTCTGGTGAGATTTTCCCATTCGGTGATGTGGTTGTCTTGGTTGGTGATGGGCAGTTGGCCATGAGATTGCTAGAGCTTGGTTGGTGTGCAAAGTCGTTGTAGATGCTTGTGATTCTGTTGTTGAAGAAGTTTGATAGGTTGTTGCAGAGGTTGTTTTGAGGGGTGATGCTGTTGACAGAGGCTGAGGGTTTGGCGAAGTGCTTGTGATCGGGAAGATCTCCTTGCAGTTGCTGGTGCTCCCTTTGATGTGTTCAGTTAGAGGTCTTTTCTTGGTGTCTCTCAGTAGCTAATGATAGCAACTGAGTACAGCTTTGTAAATGGTTCTGTTCCAATTTCCTTCAGGAACAGGGTACATCTTGTAAGAGAAAACATTTGCTTTACAAAACCCGCTAAGTGAGATCAAGGCATGTTTACCGAGTAAACTATATATTAGTGCATTCTACGTAAGGGTGTGGAAATGGACATCAATCACCGAATAACAAACCCTTTATCACCAAATAAAAAAGGAACTGAAAGTGTTTATATGACAGAGGAACTAGTAAACTCCTCACTATTGAAATGATTGTTTACTGCAAACCGAAGTCACCCCGGATTAAACAATTTTAACCTGATTCCAACTCAAACAACACAGACTGATGAAAGTATTCAAATACCTGAAATAACTCAAGTGCAGAGACCTATCACTGTCCTGAGTACACCCTAAAGGCACTCTGTAGGTGTGGACAGGTACAGGGAGGGTGCCCATATTTTAGTTTGTCATTTAGTCTCATCAAAGCACTCTTTGTGTGTCCTGAAGAACATTCTGTTGACACTTCACGTCACGTCACATTCTTTGCAAAGGAATGTGCTCAGGGTTCTACAAGGACACTAACTGGGTATTGTGCAAGTTGCATTCACTTTTTCACATTTGCAGATTCAAACCATCCACTAATGGGAATATGCCCACTATACCCAGATTTGTGAGTGCTAAAGAAAGAATATTACCTACTTTGCACTTAAACTAGATGGTATTTTCACTATATTTTAACCTGTATTATTTATGTCAATAAATAAGGTTATTCTTCTACTGGATCTTAAGTGACAACAAAACATACTCTACAGTAAACATATGGGGCCCGATGTAGGTAGCCAAATACCGGTCGGTAACGGCCGTTACCGACCGGTATTTGAAGATGGAGATGTAGGGCCATGTTAAAATACAGAATCGGTAATTTTACCGATTCTGTAAAATACCGAATTGGTGAAATTACCGATTCTGTATTTTGACATGTAGGTAGCACTTAAAGCAGTGCTACAGGGGTTTAAGAAGTCGTTATTTAACACCAAGTAGAAGTTGGTGGTAAATAATGAAAACCCTTTCAAAAGCATTTTTTTTTGCTTTTAAAATGGTGCCATGTTGCAGACATACATGCCCTAAGGGCATGTATGTCTGCAACATGTGCACCCATGCACAATTGAGGGGTGCAACAGGGTGTCAAAGTGACACCCTGCCACCCTTCTATGTTTCCCCCAATTACCTACAGGCCCATAGGAATGAATGGCAATTACCGAATCGGTAAATACCGATTCGGTAATTACCGATTCATACAGATTCGGAAATAAATTCGGTAATATTAGGTACATCCTGATTGCCAGTTCTTAAATACCGAATCGGTATGATTCGGTATTTAAGAATCGGTAATCTAGGATTACCTACATCGGGCCCATGCTGTCCTAATGAAGGGTCTGCCACATTATCTTGAAATTCTGAAACATCATGACGAATGCATTGTACCTTATTGACGGACAAACAAAAAGATAATTTGTGTCACAGAAACATAATTGAATTATGTAAAAAAAAAGCATGCAAAATTAGTTCGCTCTCAAGACTTTTTGTCATCTGTGGGTTTACCTTTGTTTGTTTACATTTGACTGAATATACCATGCCTTGCTTTTTATCTACTTACGTATTGCTGCCAATATGCAAACATATTCTCTGAATTTATGTGATTACGGGCCCGATGTAGGTAGCCAAATACCGGTCGGTAACGGCCGAAATTCGGTAATTTCGGCCTTTACCGACCGGTATAAGTGCATCGAGATGTATGTGACCAAAAACGTACCGAATCGGTAAATACCAGTCGGTAAAACACCGAATCGGTATAACACGAATCGGAATTTACCAAATTCATATTTACCGAATCGGAAATTAAGAAATGGTAATTGTCCGAATCGGAAAATACCGAATTCATATTTACCGATTCGGTAAATAAGAAATGGTAAAAATGGCCTGTTGAGATGTAGCAAATCCAAAAAATACCGAATTTCATGAAATTCGGTATTTAAGAGTCGGTATTTACCATGGATTGGAAGCAGGTGGAAACCAGGAACAGGATATATAAGAAGGCCCCAAAATGCAACAGTGCAACCACAATGGCGGCTTTCTACGTTATTGCAAGGCGGCTACGGATACAGGCAGCAGGAGAGAGGTCTGGCTAAGGGAGGAGCAGGTGTATAGGCAGAGGATCACCCTCTACCAACTGACTGAAGCTGGGATCCTGCAAAGGTACCGACTCCACCCCAGAACCATCCTGGACTTGATCAGGGACCTCCACCCATATCTGGAACACCCAACCCCAAGAGCACACGCCATCCCACCCCATGTGCAGGTGCTGTGCTGCCTACACCTTCCTACCTCTGGGAGCTACCAGCACGTGATAGCCACAGTAGGTGGGGTGTCCCAGAGCTGTCTGTCACGGTTTTTCAGAAAATTTCTGGACGCCATGATGCAGAGGATGGAACACTACATTGAGTTCCCTGACACACCTGCAGAACTATCAAGGACGAAAACCGATTTCTATCAACTTGCACAGTTCCCGCACATCATAGGCTGTATCGATGGGACGCACATCCCACTATGCCCACCTGCAGCAACTGAACACATATACAGAAACCGGAAGTCCACACATTCTATCAATGTGCAGGTGATCTGCAACGCTGGCAACATAATTACGGACATTGTAGCCAAATATCCAGGGAGTACCCACGACTCCTACATATTCCAGAACAGTGGGATATACAGACGCCTTGTGGCTGGTGATTTTGGTGATGGATAACTGCTAGGTGAGTATGTGTGAGACACCCTGATAGTCCATGCAGAAGGAGCAATCATGAGTATGTGACTAATCAAAATTTCATTTTCCACCCAGGTGACAGTGCATATGCCCTGCGGTCATTTGTGCTCACCCCCTATCTGAACCCATCCACCAGGAGCGAAAGGCATTATAATGTGGCACACAGAACAACACGTTGCGTGGTGGAACGCACTTTTGGACTGCTGAAAAGTAAATTTAGGTGCCTCCATAAGAGTGGAGGTGCACGGCAATACACGCCAATTATCTGTTGCAAGATTATTGCGACCTGCGCCATGCTGCACAATCTTGCCACCAAGGAGGGCACAGAGATTGAACTAACATATCTTGAGGACATAGATGATGGGACAGTACAAGCCGATCACAATGCAGCAGGAGCAGCACCAGCAACAGATGGTAGACTGCGACGCGCAGAAATCACCAACAGATACTTTTAATGGAGTGATGACACACAGGCATGTTCATGTCTTGAAACACTCACTTTAATATGCACTACTGCACTATTCAAGACCACATAAATCAAATTAAATGCACTTTGCACACTGGGTGGCCAAAGTTCACTTCACTGTGACCTGTCCTGTGTTCATTATGATTTCTCAATGTTTGCGCTTACGCATGATGTTGTGGGAGCCACGGGGCTGGGGGTCGACCTGCGCAGTGGTGCCGGTGTCATCTGCATAGAGTCTGCTGCTCCGACGAATGTCCTGTACAGGCGTGCTGGATCCACTCCTGCTTGTGGACTCCTCTGTGTCCCCAACACACGTTTTGCCAGCAGTGGCTGTCTGCTGTGTCAGCAGTACCTCCATAGCAGAGGTCACCCTCCCCATCCCCCTGGACAAGTCACTGCAGCAGTGTACAATGTCAGTCTGCATGTTCACAGACTGGCGGCATAGCAGTGTGGTTGAAGTTGCCAGACGGTTAATTGACTGATTCAGCTGCTTGACCTCACGCCTATACCTGCGCCTTTCTTGGTGGTCACTCTCCAGCCTGTCACAGAGGGAACCCATGCGCACACCCATGTCCCTCACCCCCTCTGCCATGGACTCCATTCCTTTGCCCATGGACTTCATTCCTTTGCCCATGGACTCCATTCCCTTTGCCATGGCACATATCCCCCAATCTATGTCTGACATCCTGCTGTTCAGGATGCACACCTGTCTGTGCACTGCCATGATCCCTTTGGCCTGCATGCGCTGGACCTTAACCATAGTGGCTTCCAGACCAGCAAAGACCCCCTGCACATTCTGCCCCTCATCCTGCTCACGTGCCCTACGGCCACAGTTACTTGCATGGCCCGATTCCATTGACCCCTGTTGCCCTGCGTCGCCAGCCAGTGGTGATGTGCTAGGTCTGGGAGCCTCCACCACTTCCTCATCAGAGCTTTCCAGGATCTTTAATGGTGGTACGTCCTGCCTCCTTGGCCTCACATGCACAGGGGACCCTGAGCTTGGTGTTGTGGCACCTGCAGGTGCTGCCGGAGTCTGTGTCTCGAACAGCAGGGGCGACAGTGGCTGTGCAGTGGTGTCTTGCTCCATTGCTGTTGGTGCCTGCGTTGTGGTTGTGTCCTCAGGGACACAGGGACAGTGCTAGGTCCTGCTGTGTCTGTGGGCTTCTCCCTCGCAGCCGTTGTTGGTGCACTTGACTCCCCTCCCTGCGCTGCTCTGCGCGATGACTCTCCTGTGGGCAGACACGGACAATGATCAGCTGTGTGTTTTCATCACACAAATTCCTAACACACATTTTCATATGCCTCAACTGGTTGTGTATGGGGAGTGTGGCATGGCATGCAGTGTTCGGTGTTGGCTGCTTTGATGTATGTACCTATGACTACGACTACCATGAGGCATTGCTGGTGACTACTGTCATGTGTGCTGGATTGTGAGTGAGTCACCCACATTGGGGAAGGGGCCAGGAAATGAGTGGGGTACATGTCCCTGCATCTTACCTTTCTTTCTTGCAGCTCTGGCTGAGCTGTCAGCATCCCCAATCCCGTGTATGCTCTCAGGCTCCATGGTGGATTCCACAAGCTGCTCCAGTTCAGTGAGGCTTGGAGCACGGCTCTTCCCCCCCACCTGTGGCTGCTGATTCCTTCCTCTGGGTGGCAAGCTTCTTTTTGGTGGTGAACCTCAGATCATACCACCTTTTCTTCATGTCATCTATTTCGCGATGTGTCACTCCTAGGGCATTGACTTTGCTTTGGATTGCCAGCCAGGTGTTCCTCTTTACTGACTCTGCTACTTGCAGAGACTGTCTCCCAAAAAGCTGACTGTAATGCTGCACAACCTCCTCCACCAGCACCTGGAGCTCAGTTGTGCTGAATTTCACCTTCCTCTTTCTGTCACCTCCATCCTTTTGTGCCTCCTGGGACTCCATGGGGTTGCTATGCTGGGCTCAGTGCAGCCTGCTCCTCTGTCTCCCCTCCAGCTCTCTCTACAGTTCTGTTGCTCTGCACCTGCATGGGTGTGGCCACCTCCAGGTACTGGGGTGTGGTACTTGCATCTGATTGGTTGATTTCTCAGATGCTTTGTTGTGGGGTGTGGTGGGTGTCCCTGATTGGTTCACTGGCTCACATGTCATGTATTCAAATTTTCGAGATCGGATTTTACCGATTCGGTAAATACCGATTTGGTAAATACCGATTTGGTAATCTCCGAGTCGGTGTCTTCCATTCATTCCTATGGGACTGGAGGCCCATAGGGTTGAATGGGTGTTACCGAATCGGAGATTACCGATTCGGTGATTACCGAATCGGTATTTACCGAGTGTGGATACCGAATGTTTCCGAATCGGTATTTTTTACCGATTATTTTCCTACATCAGGTTTTCCGGTTCATAAATACCAATTCGGTATGATTCGGTATTTACGAACTGGTAAAAAATATTTACCGACATCGGGCCCTACATGTTTAAAAGTGAGATTGATTTGCACAAATCGGACTATTTTCATGAAACAGTAGGTAACCCACAGATGATATTGCTCTTGGGACCATGATTATTAGGACCATGTAGCCATGAACACAACAAGCCAACCTGCATTTTGAAATTGGCATCAGGCAGCGGTCTCACCACAGCTCTTTCAAGAAGGATGCTCAAGAACAGACCTATCATTAAGTCATCTGGGAGAGCGCTAGATGGGATAGGGTGCAATAAAAGAATTGGGCAGTTCTCTCTGTTGGTTCAAGGCCACTTTACAGCATGGACACACATTTTTAGGTCGAAGCCTACGATGGGTGCGCATGCGCAGTCTCACTAGCGGGCTTTAAGCCCCACCCCTCTTTCCCATTGGCCGGCGTAACCGTTCATGCTAAACGGTGGCCGGCATTGGGAAAGAGCTTGTGCTGACGTACAGTTTTCTCTCTTTCTGCCGTCCCACTTGGACTGACTGCCCTGACTTCCTGCTGCTGTAAAAGGTTTGTTATCTTCTTTATGGGTCCAAACAGATGGCCCCCATAAAGAAGATAATAAACCTTTTACACCAGCAGGAAGTGAGGCCAAGTCCGTCCAAGTGGGACAGCAGAAAAAGAGAAAATAACGACGTCATGGCGAGTGCTTTTTTTTTTTTACCGGGAGGCAAGCTTGTTTCATTTTCGCGTTACACACGAGGCAATTTCTTCCCGTCCCCCCCTCCCGCAGTCCGGTGCATCCTCGCTCCCCCTCCTCAGTACAGTGTCTTCTCGCTCCCTGTTCCTCCCTCACCCCCCTGCAGTCCGGTTGCCTTCTTGCCCGCCCGCCGCCCCGGGTTCGTGCCTTCAAATGCTTGTTTATACTGACTGACCCTTGACGTAGTGTGTTAGTAAGATACTGATTAAGGTTTAGTATTTTTCTAGCTTTTGTATTTATGGTTCACAAAAGACAGACAGGCTGAATATATCTCACAAAAGATTTGTGGAGCTCTTTGTGCTTGCTGAATGAGAAACTGCTGAGAAAAATGGTTTTGTCGACCTTATGTGGGGTCGGTGGCAAGGGCGGCTCATTTTTCAAGAACACCACCCTTGATATAAAACACGGGCTCTTGGCTATACAGCAATTTTAAAAAGAAAAGTTTTTCTTGCCGGATTAGACTGACAGCTGTGTGACACTGACAGCCAACTAATATACACTAATGCCCACAAGAGAGAACTCGAACTGCGCAGTGACATGAGCGAGTGACGTTAATAAGGGAAAGTATCAGCCGCGGTCGGTAGTGGGTGTACCTGCAGGGCGGTGACGTGGGGAGGGGGAGGGGCAGGGTGGGGTGTAGTAATGTATGGATAACGGAGCTTTACAGGTAAGTAAACATATAAATAAATAAAATGAATTTTGTTGCATGCACTGCATACCCAAATATGATGCAGTGCGAGCAACGAAATTCATTTTATTTATTTATATGTTTACTTACCTGTAAAGCGCCATAATTCATACATTACTACCCCCCACCCTGTCCCTCCGCGTCCCCACATCACCGCCCTGCAGGTACACCCACTACCGACCACGGCTGAAAAGTACCACTGTTTATGTGTTTGTCTACAAAACAATATTTTGATTCCCATTACCGTCCCGTGGCAGAATTTGTCATTCAAGAGTGACATGTCGGTAATTTATAATGAGTGTGAAGGAAAACATGACATCCGCAAAAAAGAGAGTGAGGCAGGCAAGAAGCAAGACGTAGAAAGATTCCATGTTTGGGTCGAAAATAATTGATACAAGAAGGGCATTGTAGCGAGATCAACGCTGCCATAAATCAGTGACATGACTGCAGCATAATGTTCAATTGCGACACACGAGTTCTTGCTGGATGGTGCTTTTTCTCCGAATAAGCAGATAAAACCGCTTTCAATTCCGAGCACTGCCAAGGTGGTTATGGTACTCTGGTATGTATTTATTAAAAAGCTGATTGGCCAACTCTTTACCCTTTAAACAAAACGGTATTGTAATGACATGCAGCGCGATGCACGGCATGAAGACAAAAAAGCATGCATGCTCTGCTAAACTCTTTAAGTATGGAAGAAGTGTTTAATAGCATCAGGCAGTTTACTATTTGCTAACACTCTTGACAGACTGTGGACTTGGACATTTCTGAGATGATGTTCGCATGGTCCATTTTATTTGAATGTATTCTCATTTCAACCCTGACCTTGGTATTTATCTCTGAAACAGGAAAATGTGTAAGACTGGGAATAGGGTGTTCAATCGTTTTCAGGTTAGGGGAGGCTGGAATGACCCGTGATTTCATTTACAGCACGTTTTAGGACCAGTGCCATCATCTAGTAGTCTGTTCTGTTTTTTAGTCAGACTATTGGCACTCAGAAGGCGGAAAGAAAACAATAGTGGAGAGGTGTATGAGTATTTCTGAGCATTGCTTAATGTGCCTATGAGCGTTGGTGTCTTTAGGTGGGTTTGTGCGTGGGGTTGTGTGCGCGTGTGTTGGTGTATGTGTGTGCGTGCTTGTGTTTATGTAGCACAGTGGTTTTGTGTTTCTTTGTATCACCATGTTTGTGAGTGTGTATCTGTGCGTGTTTCTGAGTGCCCAAGAGTGCGTGTGAGCTGTTTGTGTCTGTATGTGGTTTTCTGTACAAGAGAGAGTGCGTGTGTGTGCGCGTGTGTGAAGTAAAAAGTGAATCTTCGTTCATCCGCTATCACACACCCCTGATTATATGCTGGGGTATGGACAGCGATTAAAATCACACATGGATCTGAAGAAATAAAAGCAATATTCAGACAGTGCAAGCATGTACACAAATCAACCTATTTATTAATCTAAAAGTCGGAATAAAGAGTGTCTTATGAAATATGTTGGATTTGGTCGTAATCGGCATCACTGTGTTTTATGTGCCTTTATGTCACCGTGTTTCTCTGTGTGTGTAGTTTTTAAATTAAATCGCATTTATATTGCTCTTACTACCCCTGATGAGGCGTCGAGTGTTTGTGTGTCTGTGTGTGAGTGTGCGCGAAAGCGTGGATGTGTGTGTATGAGTGCTTATTTCTGAGCATGGCTTAATGTCCCTATGAGCGTTTGTGTCTTAGCGAGATATCAGACTTTATTTTAGGATAGTTAGCATGAAAACATGCTGTTTACTTTAAAAGTGCAGCAACAACATGCACTTATTTGGAATTTTAATGATTAGGTTTTGTTTAGTTTTCATTATTAAATTGTTGATTGATATACGCGTGTTAGTTTGTGTGTATCTATGTGTATGTATATATATATATGCAGCCCCAGTGCTTAAACAGCTTGCAGACTCTTGATCCTACCTACTATAGGTGTAATAATGCTCAGAAAGAACACAGAAACAATGAGCCTACTATAGGTTCTTAACAAATGGTCACCATTGGAACCACAAGTACCCGCATACCATCAGCCATTCGCTTGTGTGCCACGCCCACTGTGGGTGGTCTTCTCAATAAAATAAAGATAAAAACGAAGACAACACTGGTGAACCGTCATTGTCCCTGTGCAGTAGCCCATGAAGAAGAGGCGTTCTGCCTCGAAACGCGTCGGCAAATGGAACAATGAAATGGATCCAAAAAACTGCAAGCAGCCTCGAGGTGCAGACCAGATGGTAGGGACTGCTTCGTGTGCCCTTTCCGAGCTCAAGGGCAATTGGTGTGAACATTAATAGCACGGCAGTCCTGGCCGTGGGAGAGGAGCACCATTTCCAAAGGTGTTGTTTGGAAAGGCTTGGAATGCAAACTGCCTTCGTTCCATAAGCGTGCAGCCCCAGTGCTTAAACAGCTTGCAGTCTCTTGATCCTACCTACTATAGGTTTAATAATGCTCAGAAAGGACACAGAAACAATGAGCCTACTATAGGTTCTTAATAAATGGTCACCATTGGAACCACAAGTACCAGCATACCATCAGCCATTCGCTTGTGTGCCACGCCCACTGTGGGTGGTGTTCTCAATAAAATAAAGATAAAAACGAAGACAACACTGGTGAGCCGTCAATGTCCCTGTGCAGTAGCCCATGAAGAAGAGGCGTTCTGCCTCGAAACGCGTCGGCAAATGGAACAATGAAATGGATCCAAAAAACTGCAAGCAGCCTCGAGGTGCAGACCGGATGGTAGGGACTGCTTCGTGTGCCCTCTCCGAGCTCAAGGGCAATTGGTGTGAACATATATATATATATTAATGAAAATGTACCTGACCCGTACCAAATCCAAAACAATCTCAAATAGAACTGATGACAATACTAATATAAATCTCCAGGTTGGAGATATGGATCTGCTTAAAGATATGTATGAACTTGAGGTTGGGGACACAAATGAGAGGAGTGACCACACAATTTTGCGAACATGTGGCATTATGAACAAAGAGGTCAAACACAGTGGACTACGCCTTAAAACCAAATTTAATCCCAATGTAACATATGATAACATTGAAGCCTACAACTCAGCAATCATTGCAGATCTAAAAGGAACAAGGAGTAAATTCAACAATACCAAAAGGGAGAATTTAACCAAAGAACAAAGAATGGCATTGAAAACACTAGAGGATGACCCGAAAATTGTAATCAAGCCCTCCGACAAGGGGGGCAATGTGGTTATAATGAACTATGCGGATTACCATCAAGAGGCAATGAAGCAACTAAACGACAAGTCCTGTTATGAACTAATTGACTGGGAAAGGTACAAGAAAACCATCAAAGACTATCACACATTACTTGGAGGATGGTACCATAGTGGGCTTCTTGACACAGATGAGTAAACATTTTTAAGGAAAGATCAGCCCCGCATCCCTTGTATTTACTTTCTGCCAAAATTGCATAAGGACCCCTCTAGACCACCAGGGCGTCCGATTATTTCATCGAATGGAGGATTGTTAGAAAATACTTCAATCTTCCTTGATCTATATCTTGCTGAGTATGTCCAGAATCTGAACTCTTATTGCAAGGACAGTTCGGATTTTCTGAAAAAACTACATGGTATAAAATGGGAGGAAGGTTATATACTAATCAGCATGGATATTTGCTCCCTATATACATGTATTGATCAGGAGAAGGGTGTAGCGGCCTGCATGTATTTTCTGAGAAGCAGGCATATTGACCACTGGGACCACAACACAATGTTAGAGGCCATGATGCTATATTGTCTGAAAGAAAATATTTTTCTCTATTAGAAATCTGTGTACCGTCAGCGGTCCGGGACCGTGATGGGAACTTGTTTTGCCCCCAGCCTAGCGAATCTTTTCCTAGGCTGGTGGGAGGAACAACATGTGTGGACTGACGAATCTGAGATGTATACTGACCACATTATTATGTGGGTCAGATACATTGACGATTTGTTCCTGATATGGAATGGCCCAAAGTTGCAGGCAAAGAAGTACATTGAACATCTAGGAGCTAACAGTTTGAACCAAAAATTCACCTACAGTATGAGTGAAACTTATTGTGAGTTCCTAGATATAGCTGTAGAAATTAAGCAGAACTCTATCACGACTTGCTTATTTCGTAAGTCTACAGCGGGCAATGCAGTTTTACATTCAAGGAGTCAGCATCCAGTACCGCTAAAAAACAGCATTCCATATGGAGAGCTCCTGAGAGCTCATCGAAACTGTAGCACAGATTCAGACTATGAGAGGGAAAAGGAGATCATGATTGAACGCTTCCAACAACGAGGCTATCAATCCAATGTACTAACTAGGGCCCAACAGAAAGTAGGGACCATGACACATGAGGAGGCCCTGTTTAGAATGTCTACCAGTGCGAAAAGAAAAGAACAATTGACCATCACAAGTACTCCACACATTCCACGTATGATCACTAATTTTAGTAGAGGGTCACCAACATTAGAGAAAATAATGAGATCACACTGGAATCTTCTAATGGCTGACCCGATCATTGGAGCATCAGTAGGAGATAGACCCCAGATTACTTACCGTAGAGCGAGGTCCCTCAAAGACAAATTAGTGCACAGTTACCCTCAGGGAATAACCAAAACGAACTGGTTGACGCCTCCTGGATTCACCACTTGTGGGAGCTGCAAAGCTGACCGCAATGGGAAGAACTACAAGGAATACATAGTAGGTACTGGACAGAAAAAATTGATCAAACAACAGATTAACTGCAACAGCGATTGTGTTGTCTACGTACTGGAGTGCCCATGTGGCCTCCGGTATGTGGGCAGCTCAAAACATCAATTGAAGGTGCGAATTCTGCAACACCTCCGTGCGATCACTAATTAAGATCACAACTATCCCATGGCTCGACATTATGCGGAGAAGCATAATAGCAACAATGCGAGTCTAATGTTTTGTGGAATTGACAGGGTTCCCAAACATATACGGGGTGGGGATCGCGAAACACGTCTAAGAGTCTTAGAGTCAAGACATATCATAGACATTGATAGCAGAATCCCGAAGGGCCTGAACTGCGGGGAAGAACTGGCATCACATATTGGTGTATGAAGTAGGGACAACCTATAACGACTGCCTGGAATTTGGGATATGCACGGAGTTGGCAAATGTGCTCTAACAAGTTTTAATCACACACCTTTTAAATATGCATTGAGGATTAGAATTGGGAGTAACTTGTGGGATACCGAATTTATACATGTAAACGTGTTATTCTCACAATAGTATAGAATTAAGAGGGGCAGGCTTGCCCTTTAGGGATATCCCAATTGTGTACTGTCAAATATACCCAATGCACCCCCGGCTGGGGGATTCACGTAACAACGGTTGCACTATATTGTTTATTTTCATATGATTTTTTTGCACATTTTCCATTAGCCCTAATGAAATAATAGGCGCTCTCGCACTTTAGTTTCCCTCACTCACTCACTTCTCACCACACTGTATGCACTCGCATGACAAAAAGCCACCGCCAAAAGGAAAAATTAGAAACAAAAAAAGTGAACTTTAGATTATGGTTTGTGCTATACGAGGCATGGGAGCTCCCAATGTTTGTTGTTAGTTTTGTTGTGCATTAATAACGGAATTACAAGATAATGCAATTTTACTATACTGCATCAAATTACTGCTTGGGAAATACCATTGGGCATTGCACTGTATGAGTAAGGCACTGATGGAGACTTCACTGAGGGCTTATATCGTATGAATTCAATGGGTGAAATCTATAATTGATTATGCCTTAAATTTATGAATGTCTATATATGCCAAAAATGTTTAGGAAGTGAAGTCTTAAATGAATATGTTATTTTATATCAATGCCACAATACAGTACTGAGTTCTAATTTTCGGAATTTGGTCGAATGTCAGGTTTAGCCGTAAAAACTACATTGCCCAGCAGTCTAAGCGTTTTCCGAAATGCACATCGTAAATGGTTTGAAACTTTGGTCCACATGTGTCGGCAAATGAATTGTATTTTACAATGTAAATTCTGCTTTTGAGGTTCTGAAGCGGCAATGTAAACGAATATGAAATGACAAAACACATGGTTGGATCCATGAAATTAGATCGTTCACAGATATATGTATGTTTCTTCTATGTCTATTGTTTACCTCATGGAAAAAGGACTTAAAAACATAATGTAACAAAATGGTGGCCACTTGATAAAGGCTTCTCGCCGAAACGCGTCGTCTTTTGGAGAGTGCACATTAAATATTAATTGTGCCTGAACTTACCTGGTGTGCCGTTTTCCTTGATACCGAATGTGGAGGTGAATGAGGAATCGTTGGTGATATATATATATATATATATATATATATATATATATATATATATATATATATATATATATATATATATATATATATATATATATATATATATATATATATATATATATATATCGGCTCCAAATCCTCACAAATACCCAGCCGGGTTGCACCTTGTCTGGGCATTTTATTTTCCTGGGACTTTAGCGGCCTATTAGGCCGCAATTGCCGATACACGGCAAGATTGTTAATGACTGTGGGTATATCAAGACGATTATCGTATATTTTCTGCGATGTCGTGAGGGGGATGACATCGCTACCTAGGAGTGACATGCCCAGGCAACTGGTGCGTCCAAGGCTTTAAAATTGCCTACGCCTTTGCTGATTCACGGCGTGATTAAATTGTA
Organism: Lissotriton helveticus; assembly: GCF_964261635.1. Classification (NCBI taxonomy): domain Eukaryota; kingdom Metazoa; phylum Chordata; class Amphibia; order Caudata; family Salamandridae; genus Lissotriton; species Lissotriton helveticus. The sequence goes on from NC_136057.1 coordinate 398,377,846, forward strand.
AGAGAAAAGCATGATTGTATAATATATACTGCTGAAATGTTTTTTGTAGAAATTAAATGCATATTTAAAGATGGCGCCCAAAAAAAGATATGTGGGTTGCAGTCCCATGTCTATCTCAATTACCCTGAGTATATTCATTTAATGGCGCCGTGCAGCGCTTTGAACTGTAAACAAAGACGAAGGGAGTCGTTCCCGAAATGCGTCTGTTCCTAAAATAAACCTTTGCTGAAAGCTACATACCCCGTGAGTGCTGTATTCTTCGAAACCCGGCTGGGTATTTGTGAGGATTTGGAGCTGATATTGTCATCGCGGGACACCGCCGCGATAACAGCACCCGCAGCGTGAGTGACTCGTGGACTGGTGTTAAGGAGCTTGTGTATATATATATATATATATATATATATATATATATATATATATATATATATATATATATATATATATATATATATATATATATATATATATATATGGAAGAAAGAGTTTCCCCTGGGTGGGATGCACTTACAGGTAGGAATGAATGCCAACGCAAGGGCGCGAGCCGCGAACAAAGTACTTTTCCTGCCAGACACGTTTCAGGCCAACGCCCTCTTCAGTGGCAGACCATGTGACATGATGGCAAGCTGCAAGCACCAGTAAATACCCACAGTAATTATACACAGGTGTAACACCTGAAGCAATGCTTTCTGGGACTGGTGGTTAAGTAGAACCCAAGTGAGTCGCCGCCGCCATTCACATGCAAAAAAGTATTAAAAGGATTGCCAATGTCCCCGCAAGCACCCCGCAAGTAAAAGGCACCTCCCGTACCACAGTAAGCTGCCCCAATGAGGTAGCTGTGGACCCGCAGTTTTTCCGCGGTAGTGCAAACCCGCGACCTGGCTGGCCGCTAACAAATGGAAGAAAGAGTTGCCCCTGGGTGGGATGCACTTACAGGTAGGAATTAATGCCAATGCAAGGGCGCGAGCCGCGAACAAAGTCCTTTTCCTGCCAGACGCGTTTCGGGCCAACGCCCTCTTCAGTGGCAGACCATGTGACATGATGGCAAGCTGCAAGCACCAGTAAATACCCACAGTAATTATGCACAGGTGTAACACCTGAAGCAATGCTTTCTGGGACTGGTGGTTTAGTAGAACCCAAGTGGGTCGCTGCCGCCATTCACATGCAAAAAAGTATTAAAAGGATTGCCAATGTCCCCGCAAGCACCCCACAAGTAAAAGGCACCTCCCGTACCACAGTAAGCTGCGTTGGCATTAATTCCTACCTGTAAGTGCATCCCACCCAGGGGCAACTCTTTCTTCCATTTGTTAGCGGCCAGCCCAGTCGCGGGTTTGCACTACCGCGGAAAAACTGCGGGTCCACAGCTACCTCATTTGGGCAGCTGAATGTGATCAAGGGCTCGTGAAGCCCGAAACGTGTCGTTGCAGGCTGTGGAAAGAACGTAAATAAAATCATACCTTGCCTGAAGTTGCTGTGGTGGTCTGAGTTCCTGCTTCGCCGCGAGTCGGAAGTGGCCGGAATTGTTTACTTCATATATATATACATATACACATCAACTACTCGGTGTGTAAGTTATTCTTAATTTTTGGGGTTGGGGAATTTGTTCGGGTTAACAGAGTTAATTTTGTGATAGCCTTACTTCATTATTTTCTCAATTTTACAAGTCAACACTGTCTGTGTAAAGTTTCTCCTCACTAGTGTCAACTTAACACCCCCAAACACAGCACTATGGAGCTGCGAGGTAACCAATCAGACTTTTTGACTGGCGGTAACAAGTGTGGGGTATGTATGGGGCAAATACAGCCAAGGGTGCAGGACTGCATCATTTCAGAGGAGATATACACACACACACACACAGCAGTGTGTGTGAGAGAGACAGCAGTGTGTGTGTTCTAAGGAGACCATGGTGTGTAAGAGAGACAGCAGCGTGTGAGAGACAGCAGTGTGCGAGACCTTTTTATTTATGTTTTGGTTTTTGAAACATAAATAAAACCCATTGTTATTTGCAATGTCAATAGCTCAAACTTGCGTAAATACGAGACCTATTGCATTGCAAATGCAATAGGTCTCGCATTTGCGAGAGATTAAGCTATTGGCATTGTAAATGACAATGCAATTTATTTATCTGTTTTCAAAACCAACACATAAATAAAAAGTTTGTCATTTACAATGCCAATAGCTCTAACTTTTGCGAAGGCGAGACTTATTGCATTGTAAATGTTTGTTTTCTTTATATCGCTCACTGGTTACCTTGAAAAGGAACGCTGACCTGCCACCAGTGGCGTAACAAAGGCCCCACAGCCCCCGTGGTGTAGGGGGGTCCCTGAGTTCCAGGGGGCCCCTCAGCACAGTACCCTGGCCTGAGAGCTCCTGAGTGTGGTCGGAGGGGGCCCCCTCCATGTAGTTTGCAGGGAGGCCCCCTCAATTTTGTTACACCACTGCCCGTCACAGATACCTTGTCACTCACAGCTGCATACTTGGCTGTTTGAGGTGCATATTAGAATGCTCAAGGTTCCTCAGTCTGTTTCTAAGGGTATGGGCAGCAACACATTGGAAATACAAGGTTCTAATGCCTGCAATGAGGTGCCCCCCTCCACTATACAACAGTATGACCGGAAATAAATTGCTACAACGAATCCTAACACGACATACTACACTTACCACACATGCACAATGAATACAGCATTCACATTCACCACAATAACGTTCACCATTAAACCACGTATTATATCACATTATACCACATATACATAAATATGGCGCTCGTCATTGGGTAGTTATAGTTCGATCAGCGTTTTCATCCCCTGGAGCTGAAATGTAAATAAAAGGGCAAGGGTTGTGTATTCCCTCTCCAAGCCTTAATTCCCCATTCCCCTGGACTCTCACGCTAAATTAAATGAAAAGGAGGGCGGCCTCGCGTCCCCACTCCCTAATGCTCTAAAGGCCTTAGGGACCCCCATCCACCAAAGCCAGCTCAGTGACTACTGTATCCCGGGGGTGAGCTCTCCAGGACACAGTTTCCTTACTGTGGGCAGGGAAACATATGTTTGTTCCCAACAGGCAGGACCATTTTCAAATCTCCTGCCAAACGGGAGCAAACCTTAAATCTGCTCCCAGCCGGCGGGAGCATTAAACATGCGCCCACAGGCTGGGAACAGACTTCTGTTCTGTTTCCCTTCCTGCACTCCTGTGGACAGGCAAACAGAACCGATATTTCTCCCGCCTGGAGGGAGCAAAGCAGAAAATAGCTGCTCTCTCCAGGGGGGAGCAATTCTGGCTTCAGCACCATGTGGGGAGCTGACTGGGTTCAGAGGGGCCATGGGGCTCCCCCACCGACCCCCATTGTGGTACTTGGTGGGTGCCCTGGGCGGGCACCAGGGTACCCACCTCTATTTAAGGCAGGCCCCGGGGATGGAGTCCCCTGGCCCACAATAGGCTCGGGAAGGGGGTACGGGGGGCTTACTTCCCTATGTAATAATGTGCAGCCCTGGGGCATGCTATGTTGTGTTACAGTTTCTTGTAAAACGCGTAGCTAGCCAGAAACTGGCTTTCCAGTGCTGGCAAGAGTCATGAGGAAGTGAGTGCCTTGATTAAGTGAAGAGGTAGAGCATCAGTTAGTTCCTGAACCTTAACAGATTCCCATTAGATCTTAGGTAAATAGGCAGGGAGTTTCCAAAGCTTGCAGGATGTTATGAGGTGACTGAGGATATGTTGACCATGAGCATATTTTACCTTGTGTGCAATGCACAAGGCCTTGAATTAAATTATTTTGTTTACCGGCAATCAGTGAAGGCTGGCTTAAGCTTGACACACAGATTGTGTTTTTGGTAGGTCCAGCAGTACTCAGGTTGCCGCATTTTGGATAACTTGCAATTTCCGAATAAAGTAGTCAGGCCTGCCTAGGTAAAGAAAGTTACAGTAGTGTAAACATGGGTGTACATGACCTTGCTCAGCTACTCTCCGGATATTCACAGGTAGCCACGCAATAGCCTTTCTAAGGGCTGCTAGGAGACAAAAGCATATCTCTGCCACTTACTTAACCTGGGAGGCCATGGTCAGCTCTTTATCCATTATTACCCTAGGCTCTTTACTTCCTTTTTGGGGGGAGAGTTCTCACCCAGGCACGAGGGCCAGACAGTGTGATCCCTTAGTGCCGGGTTGTTTCAACAACCATAACCTCTGTTCTTTCACTGTTCACCTAGATGCTATTCAATTGTTCATCTGTTCCAAACAGACAGACAATATCTCTGAGGTTAGGCTGGTATTAGGTGATAAAGAAACAACAATCTTGGTGTCAGTGACGTATGACACCATGGTAAGGCCTGATGAACCAATAATATCTTCTTGAGGGAGGACATATACATTGAAAAGAGTGGGGCGCGATGATCGAGCCCTGTGGCACTCCACATGTGAGCTGATAAACCTCCGACAGACGAGGTAATTCCCTAACCTGGAAGCTTCCATTGTCCAGAAACGTGCTCAGCCATATTAGTGCTCCAGTGATTCCTACAGGCTCCAGTCAGTCGGAGGGAAGTATGGGAAACTGTATCGAAAGCTGTGCTCAAATCAAGAAGAATATGCACAGCTGTCCCTCTCTGATCTGATGTCTTTTTGAGGTCCTCCGAGGCCAGTAAAAGGGCTGTCTCTGTACTGCACCCTGGGCGAAAGTGTCGGGTGCAGGAGATTGTGTGTTTCCAGGAAATCGGTTAAATAACCATTTACCAGTTTTTCTATGACTTTGCTAATGCCTGGAAGAAGTGATAATTCTGTAGTTCTCGATCTTGTCAGGGTCCAGGAATGTGTTTTTTCATCAGTGGACTGAAATGCTGCGTGGGGTCCCCGGGGCCTATGAGAGCTTGGCGATAGCAGCCGCACAGCCCCTCTCCACTTTTTTTCTTGAATTTGACCCTTGCGGATGGGGTCCCCATATTAAGGCTTGAGGAGAGGGGGGGGGTGGAATGCCCCCCTCCTCATAATATATTTGTTTCAGTCCCGGGTTGATGGAATCTCCAGGGCCCTAAGGCCAACTCTATACTATGTTGCATAAGGCTGTGAGTGGCATGGGGTTGACAGCCTTTGGGTGGGTTGGCCACAGGGCCTGGCTGCAGGACAGGCCCTGTGTCCAACCCCCCACGGTGCACAGCCAATGGCTGTACGCAGTGTGGGATTAGTTGCAAGTGAGGAGGTTGGCCAGGCCTTGTGGCCAATCCCCCATTGTGCATAGCCAAAGGCCATGCGCAGTGTAAGGTCGGCTGCCTGAAGGGCTTTGGAAGCAGGGCCTGGTACGGTGGGGGTTTGGCTTCATGTACAGTAACAAAATATTACTTTACATTAGAAAAAAGAGAAATTCACTAAAACACCCAAAGGATAAAGTAACGTTATAGTTAGGTGAAATGTTCAGTAGCAAAGTAACATTTTAAACTAAAAGAAATTCACCAGTTATAGTTATCTCAAGTAAGTACAACTCATGCCCTAAAGTAACTGTAACTCACTCACTCACCATGCACTGCTAATTACCCCACATATTACATCACTCATGACATGTTCTGTAACATCATTGATAACTGCAACATCTGAAATGACATCATTAAGGAACAAGACTGTGCATGGCGAGAGCCGCGAGTTATAATTACCTCAGGGCACGAGTTATAGTTACAACATAACACAGAAATTCACGATTTATAGATGTCACTGAAATTTTGACTTCTGGCAGGCCTAAAGTGGAAGATCAAAGCATGCCAGTGGTGGAAAGAGGCAGACCCAAAGCCTGCACAATATATATTCTTAACAATGATAGGTCTGTTTGACAACTACACTGTCAAAATCTCAGACCTGTAAAGCAATTCAGCACCCAGAGGTGAGCAATACTGTTCACAAAGCAGTGAAAGACATGAACCACCTGGTGGCAGAAGAGAGAGACTAGAATGGGAAAAGTTAGGTTTCCTTATCTGATGGGCCACCAGCTCCTGTTTCATTCTACAACCACATAACACAGGGTGGCAAACCTCACTGGAAATACAGTTATTCGTGTTCACATAAATAAAGAGCACTGCCAACTCTTGGAACATCTGTGATGCGTATGTGCAAGAATATGTCTCAGCACTGCACTCCAATTGGTAATTTTCTGCTTGTCAATGGGATACTTTACGTCATGCCTAGTGTGACACACAGATAGACCACAAAGATGCACAACATCACAACATTACTTTGATGAATTGTCACTTTTAGTAAATGAAATAAATACCCTGTGATCTGCCAAACATACTCAAAGGACCTGAAAAGACCTGACATACATATACATTTATATATAATCCCTAAACTGAAAATATTATTACGAACCCTTCAACAGTACTGTACTCAAACAGAAATAATCCTTTTGAAACCCTCCTAAGCAGAAATGACTCTTTACTACCTCAAAGCACTACCCCTTCCTAACTCCCCAAAAACCCTTAATGCTACTCAGTCCTGAATCCTAAAAAAGCCTTATTACCCCTTAACATTTCTCCTCCCTGAACTCTAACAATCTCTTACTACACCTTAATGCTACCCTTCCTTGAACCTTACTACCCCTTAACCTTACAATCCCTATACTATCCCTTATCTCTACCCTTGCCGCTCCCTATAAATGCCTTACTACCTCCTAATTCCTCTCTTCCGAGTAGCAGAAAAACCACTTCCCAGAATCCCAAAAACCCCTTACTACAACTTTCCGCAACCTTTCTCTGAACCCTAAACACTCCCTACCACCTGTGCATCTACCAATCCCTAAACTTAAAAATAATCTCAGGGGCGTGGCCAAGATGGCGGGCTGAGAGGACGCTCTCTCTGTGAGCTCCCGTGGTCCCGAAGCCCCTGCACCGCCCTGTGGCGCTGATCTACCCCGGATTCAGCGGTAACGGAGCCTGGTGCGGTCGGGCACACAGCGGCACTGCCTGACAGCCCTTGTAGCTCCGCAAACCCAGCGACGCAGTGCCGGTAAGGCCCCAGAGCGTGGGCCGGTTGGAGCGCCGTCGGAGGCCCGGAGGGCGAGCGGCCGCCGCCCGCCGGTACGTCGGAGGCCGGCACCGGCGAAGCAGCGGAGGCCTGCGGAGCAGAGGCGGACCCAACACGTGCCGCTGACGGAGCCCGGAGTCGGAAGCATTGGGCGCAGCGAACGGAGCTCCGGCCGGAGCGAGTCGGGGGAGGAGCCGACGGACGGCCACCACGCCAGTCCAGGGATCGGGCAGGCCTGCAGGCCGGTGACTGTGCACCGATCCCCGACCTCCCTCTCAGACACCCCGCTTTGGGGGTGAGGACGAGATTTTGCCGAGGGGAGCCTGTAGAGGCCTTGACTGCTGAGGGTGCGACTAAAGGCCCCACCTTGACCCGGTTCCCGAGGGGATCTCTACGCCAGGCCTGTATCGCAGTGTCATCGCACGGGCCCGTGGGCCCGACCGGAAGTAGGCCTCTGCTTGCTGGCCTACCCTTGGCGGAGCCGAAGACCGACAGTTGAAGCGGGGGTTCCCCCGATGCACCCCTCCAGGCCCCCCTGACCCCGCGCGGCACGGCGCCCGAGGTGGCAGACAGACGCTGAGAGGGGGACTGTCCCGACATACCTCTCGCTACTGCACTGTGGAGAGTGACCCTGACTCCAAGGGAGGTGGCGCTGCCAGTGTGTCGGCCTAAGAGAGAGGTTAGTGCCCTGAACAATCTGCCGTCTATGACACAAGACTTTACTCCTGCTCCACGACGCAGCTGAGGCGGCCTGCTGCAGTGCCCGGACCACTGTTGCCCCCTGCGTCGGCGCTCTCGTTGCTCTGAGGGCGCGCAGGGTGGGGAAAGACTGTGGAACGACACCGGTGGGAGCACCGCAGTACCCGGACCTGGCAAGGCACCTCGACTTCTGGCTCCGCCGCCCCACGCAGATCTTGGTGAGGGTCATCTCGCCTGCCACGCATCCCCACCGCCACGATGTCGGGCAACAGATGGGGTAAGAGGTGTGGCGCCGCGGCCAGGGCGACTGACGCTGGAATCTGGGACCACGGTTCGATCCCCGGCTCTGGCGGCAGGTTAGCCCAGCACCATGTGACTCTGGGCAATAGCTCGCTTAATCTTCCCGACGGCCCCCAGCGCCTAGAGACCCTTACGGGTGATTGTGCGCTTTACAAATGTGGGCTTTACTTTAAGAAAGGAGACCGCACCTTGCCGGAAATGCTAGGCAGGGGCGCCCCGAGACAAGATAGGGGCCAGCCTGCCCGAGCCCTTCGAACACCTCTCGAGGCGCGGAGGGGGGGAACCTCCGGTAACCAGATCTTTCCTGGAATCACTGTTCAGCTCCCTCAGAGAGGACTTCCAAACGCTGAAGCAGGAGGTGGCGGGAGAGGTTCCTCGGAGAACGAGTGTCCACTGTGGAGGCAGCAGGCCACTCCCGAGATGAGGAGATCACGCATCTGCAGCAGGAGGTCCTGCGGCTCAGAGATCAACAGATCGATCTCCAGGCCCACGCAGAGGATCTAGAGAACAGGTCCAGACGCAACAACATTCGGGTCCGGGGCGTACCGTCTCATGAAGAAGGTGAAGACACGGCCGCCTACCTGCGGGACCTGTTTCGCGAAATATTGGGCGAACCCGGAGACTTCCCTGTGAGAATTGATAGGGCGCACAGAGTGGGCCTGCCAAGGAGAACCTCGGCGCCACCCCCAGATATCCTGTCCTTCCTGCCGGATTACCCGTTGAAGGAGCGGATTCTCTGTGAAGCGCGGCGACAGCAACCCCTACGGTTCCGGGATCAACCAGTGGCCCTGTTTCAGGACTTATCGACAATCACACTGCAGAAACGCAAGTCCTTTAAAATAGCCACGGATTTCCTGCGAGAACATGACACACAGTACTCCTGGGGCAACCCTTTCCGGCTCATTTTTCGGTGGAACGGGACGCTCCACCAGCTTCGGTCTCTCCAGGACGCTTGCGGAGTACTGGGCATTACCGCAACAGATGATGAAGCTCCCACACCTCGCCGCCGACGCAGCACCAGAGACGGCTGGCAGATGCTTCGGAGGCGGAGATCCCCGCCTCCATCTCAACGACCCGATTCGCCCACTGCCCATGCGGGACGAGACAGTGCGCTACAGGAGGTGATCAGGGACACGTCGCCCGGTGAAGTGGCCTTGACGGCCTGAGCATACTCCGGGGGGAGATCGTTTCGGCCTCATCATCATAGCAGGGGGTTCCGGGGCAGGGGGGTGGTGGGAGGGCAGGGGTTGTGGCTGGACGTCCACTTAACTGACTTTCCACGGACTTGTCCATTGCGGACCAGACTGGGACAATGGTGTTCTTTGAATGGTTGGGTGTACGGGAGGGGGGAGAGGGGGAGGATTGGAGGGGTTTTGGGTTCGGGGGGCACAAGGGAGAGAGGGGGGGAGTGGAGTTGGGAAGTTGGGGGGGCAGTTCCTAGGGAGGGAGAGGGGGGGTTCGGGGACTATGCTGTATTGTTGTTGCACTTGTTTTGACCTCACACCACTTTTACATGGATCCGGGAACCGTGCTGAACTGTTGTAACATTTGCTTTCACTTCACACTACCTTCCATACTGCTGGCACTGGCAACGGCCCCCCGGGACCGCGGCGAGCTCATAAGCACTACCCCTACAATTGTTAGTGATGGCCCTTGAGATAGTTACTCATAATGTGAAGGGGCTGAACAACCCGGTCAAGCGGAGGGCAGTGCTATCCCTACTTGAACACACTCAGGCTGACATTTGTCTCTTGCAAGAGACCCACCTCCTAGCCAGAGACTGCCACAGGCTGCGCTCACTGAAATTCCCAGTACAGTTCTTTTCCTCCGGGGCTACCAAAACGGCGGGAGTGGCCATCTTAATATCTAGGAAGTTTAAGGGGGAGGTCTTGCACAAAGTGACCGAACAAAAAGGGAGGCTTCTGGTTTACAGGGTCAGGATGGGGGGTTTGGTGTTTACTATTGGTTCGATATACAGTCCCAACGACCATCAGGAACGATTTCTGCAATCGGCCCTAGAGGGAGTAGCGACCACCCCTGATAGGCACATAATTATTGGGAGAGACCTGAATATGGTCTTTGACTCATCTCTAGATAGGTCGGTGCAACGCCGCCCACAAACGGGGGAGATCTCGCAACTGAGTAAATCCCGCTTGGGAGATCTCGATTTGCATGATCTGTGGCGCCGCCTCCACCCTACAGCCCGAACCTACTCCTACTACTCACCCGCACACAGGTCCTACGCAAGATTGGATCATCTTCTTGTGACGGGGCCGCTTTGCAAACTAGCAACGGCCTCCGAAATGGGGGTTCTTACACTATCGGATCACGCCCCGGTACCGGGTACTTTCAAGCTACCACCGGTGTCTCCCACGCGGGGGGTCTGGCACCTTAGAGACACCCTGCTGCATAGGCAATCTGTAGTAAAACAAATACGAAACTCGATTGGCGAATACCGGCGGCACAATGAGAATGACGATACCACCCGAGCGACCCAGTGGGCCGCCTTGAAGGCGGTACTCCGCGGTGAGTTTATCGCCGTTTCCTCTGCGGAGAATAGGGAACGGTAACAAAAGAGAGACGAACTTACGGGCAAGGTGAGGGAGTTAGAACAGGTGCATCAGAGAACGGGAGCCCCTAGAGTCTGGAGGCAACTTAAGGCTGCCCGTAAACTCCTATCTGCCCTGGACATGGATAGAGCGGAATACGCGGCGTTGCGCCTGAAACACGTGTACTACACCGGCGGTGACAGGTGCGGCCGGCTTCTGGTGAACAGACTCCGTGTGAAACACCAAAACCATCGGGTCAAGGAGCTCTTGATTGCTAATGGGGTGACAGCTACGGAGGATGACCAGATAGCGGACGGTTTCCGTCGCTACTATGCCGATTTATACACAGGCGAGCCTTCCTCGGCGCAAGCCAAGGCCGACTACTTGGCTTCGGTCGACCTTCCCGCCCTTACCCCGGAACAGGCGGAACACTTGGAGCGGGACATTCGGGTCGAGGAAGTGATCGCGGCCGTTTCCCGACTCAAACATGGGAAAGCCCCGGGACCTGATGGTTACACCCCGCTTTTTTATAAGACGTTCTGCCCGGAACTGGCGCCGCTGTTGACGCGACTCTTCAACTTATTTTCTGACCCGGGGGCTATTCCTCCGGACCTGCTCCAGGCGACGGTGTCGGTTATCCCCAAACCAGGGAAAGACCGGACTGAGTGCGGCTCTTACAGGCCGATCTCACTTTTGAATGTGGACCTCAAGCTGTATACGGGGATTCTAGCGGCACGTCTAGCACCTCATCTGCCGGGACTGGTAGACCCGGACCAAGCGGGGTTCGTCCCCGGTAGACAAACCGTTGACAACACTAAAAGGGTGGTCCATATCCTGGAAAAGGCCTCCCGTATCCCTGGGGAACGAATGCTTCTTTCGGTTGACGCGGAGAAGGCGTTCGATCGAGTGCATTGGCCGTACCTGGAGAAGGTGCTCTGTAAATTGGGTATAGGTGAGAAATTCCGCACTTTGATATTCAATTGTTATAGATTCCCACCTGCGGTGGTACGGGTGAATGGTTGCAGCTCCCAAAAATTTGCGATAGAGAGTGGCACCAGGCAGGGGTGCCCTTTGTCGCCGCTACTGTTCGCTCTTTATATGGAGCCATTTGCTCAGAGGATTCGTCAGAATCCTGACACATCAGGCGTTAGGATGGGGAGGTATATCCACACCGTTAGCTTATACGCGGATGACGTGATCTTGACACTTGATGACCCACGGATGGCGCTCCCTGCTTGCATCGCGGAACTGGAAGCCTTCGCCGCAGTGGCGGGTTTTAGAATGAATATGGGGAAATCGGCGGCCCTCGACATTTCACTGGCCGCTGCCACGAGAACGGAGTTGCAGAGCCTCTTCCCCATGCGCTGGTCTAAGGACCAAGTGCCCTATTTAGGCTTACTGCTGGCACCCTCTTTACCTGCCATGGTGACGGCCAACTACACAGCCCTAGGTAGCAAAATAAAGGAGGAACTGGCCCGTTGGAACAAAGGTACTTTGTCTTTGCTGGGCAGAGTGGCGGCGGTGAAGATGACTATCTTACCGCAGGTACTATATCTATTTAGGGCCCTCCCGCTTCAGCCCCCGAAAGGTTGGATCGGGCAGACCCAGGCGGACATCGCGCGCTTTGTCTGGCAGGGCCGCAAGCCCAGACTCAAGAGGGCCTTGTCCACGCTAGCACCCGTGTCCGGCGGACTTGGAATACCGGATCTGCACAAGTACTTCCAGGCGGCGCAATTGCGGTATTTAGTGGAGTGGAGCAAATGGGAATCTGATAAGCACTGGCTGTTCCAAGACCAGGCGGTAGCGGGTAGAACCCTGCAGGAAGTACCTTTCTTACGCAGAGCTCACCGCCCTCCCAACCTCTATGCGTCCTTTATCACGCGAGTCCCGCTACGGGTTTGGGACGCCGTGAATACTAAGCATGAACTCACCACCTTCCTGTCACCGTTTACGCCACTGGCTGAAAACCCAGACTTCCATCCTGTGATGGAACCGGGAGCCTTTGTACACTGGCGGGCGGCGAGATGCAGTGCGCTGTTTCACATGTATGGCCTGGATGGAGCCGTATCGTTTCAGGATCTCAGGCGAGAATATCACCTGCCGGAGACCGAACGAATGCGATATCTGCAGGTGCGTCACTGGGCGCTTCAGCCACAGGTGCGTGATCTAGCTGACCGTAAGCTCACATCATATGAGACGTGGCTGGCGACACGCTCCTCGGACTCCAAACTCATTTCAGATCTTTACAAGCTCTTGCAACCCCCCCCCTTTCCACATTTACAATCCTGGGCGGGAACGCTGGGAGCGGGAGTTGGGAAGGGCAGTGAGTCACACGGAATGGGACCACATTTCCTATCGGGCGCGCCATTCTGCATATCACACCGGACTCACCGAAACATTCACCAAGATATCCACCTATTGGTACTATACACCTGTGAGATTACATGAAATGAACCGAAACATAGCGAACTCCTGTTGGCGGGAATGTGGACAAGTAGGCACACTTACACACATCTTGTGGGATTGCCCTTTATTGAGTCCCTACTGGAAGGAGGTCCTAAATGAGATAGATCGGTGCTTTGACATTGAACTACCTCGCCTCCCAGCTTATGTCCTGCTCGGGTTGCCCAATGGCCGGATGTATCCTCTGAGGTCCAGGAAGGGTAGGCAGATAGCGATCGCCTTGGGCTCGGCGATTCAGAACATACTCATCTACTGGCGCACCACCACACTCCCTACCATTGTTGGCTGGTTACATAGGTTGTGGCACGTTCTGGGAATGGAGAAGCTGTCCCTCATGGTGGCGGGTGAGGTAGATAAATTTGAGGAGCTGTGGCAGCCTTTCCGTACCTTACTACAGTCAGAATTTAGAGAACTTACCTGTCCCCGATATCTTCGGCTACTAAGACTAACATCCCCGGATAACCCATCTACCTAGAATTCCCGGGAGGATAGACTGACATAAGGGATGGACACATTGCGGAAGTGTTATTGATGTGGGACATTTGCACGGCATGGGGGAGGGGGATGGGGATTCGGGGGGCGGGGCGGGAGGAAGGGAGTTGGGGAAGGGGTTGTTGGTTCCTAACGTTGTCGTCAACGCATACACAACTGGCACCATGCCCGGAAGGAAGTTATGTCTGATGTATATTGCACGCTGTTGGCGCCCCTGTGGCGGGCACATTGCACTCCTTCTTTTGAGACGACTGTATTCATTTGTTTGTATTGTTTTCTATACTACAATAAAATACTTTAAACCTAAAAATAACCTCACTACCCCTATCCATTATATTTTCCTTAACCACAAAAACTCATTACTACCCGTATAAACTACCCACCTCTAAACTAAAAAAAACATGTTGTACCCCAAAATTCTACCCATCTCTGAACCCTAAAAACCCTTTCAACCCATATACAATTTCAACTCTTAAACATGTTGTAATGGTAATATGCTGTAACTTTACTGCGGTGTATTGGTAAATGCTTTGTTAGGACTTCGTTGCGGTGATTATGCATTGTTATGCAAGCGTCGTAATCATCACCAACCACAAAACCATAATAATCATCCAGAGAGAGCTGGATGATTACCATGTTCCACAAGGCCTTCCCCGAACCCTCACATGTTCTGATTGATTCACTACAATATATGCCTGTGAATCATGAGAACCCGTTCCTTACTCAGCAAACATACTGACATCTTTTTAAAGATTAGTTGACTGAGTTGCTTTCCTTTCTTGTACTGAGCAAAGAAAGAAAGGACAGATTGCGTACACCTTTATTCATGCTTGCCTGGATCAGGATTGAAAAGAGAGAAGGGACACTGCAATGGTCCACTGACCCTCCTTCCTTGTGTCACTAAATGTAGGTCAACGTGTTTCTGCCAACTAGACCTTCATAAGAGGTGTGTTAACATTCATCAGGACTGCAGGTTTTGCTTCTACTCAATTAATGTGCTCATAAAAATAAAAAAAATACAAACCCAAGGTGTTCTATAGTGAGTTTCAATATTAGAGCTACTGCTTTACAACCCACAATCGTCAGTTGCCTCCACTCGAGGGACCCTAGCGTGTGGCTCAGAGTGCACTCTATCCATGATCTGAGGCCCCTAAAATGTCCTACCAACGTCAGGTCCTCGAAAGCTGCACGCCTGCTCTGGAGTCAATTGTAATTACTTCTTCACTTTGTGCACGCTCTGCAAGCCTCACCACCCTTGAGCACAAGCTACACTACTATGCTATGAGACTATTTAGATTATAAGAAGCAAGCTTTGGCAAAATCAATGGGTTAGACATGTATATGGCATGTGGCTCTGACATCTCTATGCCCATCAAGCCTCTAACATATTGCCTTTGTCAACAATGCTTTGCCTTGCAGTACTGGCAAGTGAGAACTGGCAAAAGAATGCCCAAAACAGGGTACTACAGAATATAAAACAACTTTTCTTTCTGCAGCAGCTATTTTTTATTTGCTATCAGCTCATGCACGTGAGGGCTACCAGGCTGCTTGCTGACGTATTTCAGATGTACAGTAGTACCTTGTGCATTCAAATGCAGGAAGAAGGGCACGCCAAAGCGCCAGTAAAAAATGGTGAATAAAATCCTCATGTAAGTTGATGCAAAATGTAATTGACAATGTCTTATGCCAATAGCTAACGGCTGCTGGACAAAAGAAGTCAAAATTTGAAGGAGAATGATGAAAAGCCCTTTAAAGAAAATAAATATTGAATGCAATATGTTTGCCATGAATTGTGCAAGTGCAATACATGTCAAACCTAACAGTGTAGAATGTTTTTTTTTATTGTAGTGCCAGGCTATGCGGGTAACCGTCAGCTATCCTTGATGTTGTCAACCTAACTTAGAGCCAATAGCATTAAGCAGGCTGGGATTTATAAGAAAGCAAAATTAGGCAAAAGTCAAACCGTAAATTCCAGTATACTGCTACAGGCAGTGAAACGAAGAATTGGCTAAATATATCATTATGACATGCCAAGGTTTTTAAAGCTCTAAATGTTGGCAGAAAAGCATGCTTCCCCTCCTTAATTTCTAATCCCTAAATTCTGTTATCTTTTTAGGTATTGCCTACAGACTGCTTTTAGCTGTATGTTGTGGAAGACCTATTATGAACAATACCAACACTTACAATGGGGCATTGGATCAGTTCATTGCTTAGCATTTGTTGGCTTTCTTATTCAATAGTGTTCCTTCCTTTCTTGTATTTGCCCCTCCCCTGGAGAATAGCTTCCTTCTTTTGTTTGACTAGATGATGTCAGAGCCAGTTTGGGGAGGCACAGAGCAGACAGGGGCTACTGGGCCTCAATTGTGTGGCTGAGGTCGCCTGGCACTGGTGTCTTCTTGTCCGTCATACTATGGCTTTGCAAACTGGGACATTCACAGGCTTCTCAACTAGTTAGTGTGGGGGTCCAAGTTCAGAGGTCACAAATCAGGCCAACAACAAAATATTTATGTCCAATCAATGCTTGTCTTTTGGAAATAAATAATGTCCTCTTAACCCCTTGGGCGCGGCCGCAATTCTGTGCCTGTGCGGCCGTTCCAATGAGTGGGCGGGATCATGATGGCCCCCAGCCGTCATCAGCACACGCCCACCGTGATGCATGACGGACGGGGGCCTTCATCAGCAGAGAAGGGGTTAATCACACAGCATTACTAAATACTACAGAGTTACAACTTCCCTGATGGCACTATGCCTTCTTCTTCCCCTCAGTGCTCTATCCCACCCAGGTGACACTATCTCCTAAGATCTCCAGTAAGGTGTCGCAGGAGCATGAATGAGGCACAGGTGCAGAATTTGTTTCCCAACAACTCAAATGTGCAACCAGTTCTTTTCATTACCCCTGATGATGCATTGGTTAAGAAGGCGGACTATAGTCATCATGCTCACCTCGGCGTGATGCAACCGTTGCTTCTCAACTGTAGGTGGGGGGGTTCGGAATTCAGGATCTACTCTAATAGAGATGGCAGAGGAGGCAGGGTGCAGCTCACGTTTTTTTGCATGCACAGCCTCTCAAGTGAGAGAATGGGGATTGCTTGAAGCCTTTGGTGTCCTCGGCAGATGGGTCATGATTCTGCGACAACCACAATTGAGGCTTGAGGGTGTGGGAATTCAGCCGTGCACCCCTGGCCTTTTTGGGCGGGTGGTGCTGTCGGCCCCAGGGAAGCCAGGTATTTGCTTTAAGGTTAGGGGGTAGGGCTGGGAGGGTTAAGGAGGAGTGCCAGTGACCAACAGTGTGTTTTTGTTAAGTAGCATATCAGTCAGAGGGGAACGAAGTTTTCAGGATTTTTTATTTTATAGGGTAGGCCCGCAGGCAGCATGGCGAGTGAACAGTTTAAGAGGGTCGTTGATGCTCGCCTTAAACTGGAAGCAGAAGGAAGATCCAGGAGTGTTGGACCAGGCATGGGTCCCCAGGAGGCAGCGACCAGCGAGGTGATCAGCGGGCGATTTGGCAGCAGAGGTTCTCACCTGATCGCCACCAAAAGTGAAGGTAAAAAAAGAAGGGCCTAAAATACGAGGTGAGGAGGATGAAGGTGACCCGCCCGCGGCCGGCCACCCTTAAAGGGCAGAGATGCCTTGCTGGGCGGCACAAACTAAAAAGTGTGCTATAGTGAAGGGAGCGGGGAAGGCAACAGCAAAGGCATGGAGGCAAGAGGGTCCAGCTTACTGTTGTAAAGTTGTTCTTACTTTGTTTGCACATTTGCTCTCTCATTGTATTGCTGTTTTCCTTTTCTATGCCTTGTAGAACCTTGCCTAAAGGTTCCATGTTATGCTTTAAACGGGAAAATTCCTGGCTGGGCAGTTGCTGCTGACGAGCTGAGGAAAGGTCCGTTTTCTGTCTGCTCCGTGCTGAATAAAGATATCGGCTTATCTTCATTCACAAGACTTACCGTGTGTAGCGACCCCGACTGAGCAGTTGTTGTGGCCCGTAGTGGCCGTAGGCGAGGTGGCTGCGCACTTGAACCAAGAGATGAAGCAGGGGAAGTGCGGTGGCAGGGCGCCCGTATGAAGTGGCAGCTGCACGAGCAACGGGCAGAGCCAATGAAGAACGTGGCCTGCAGCTTGACCTATCAGATGGTGGCAGGGAGAATTTGGCATTTAGGCATATGTAGGCAGTAGCAGGGCTAGAGAGAGAAATGCCAGGCCTTGGGAATTTAGGTTTTGACAGTGGGCCCCTGCAAGGCTTGTCAAAGGTGGGTGGCCCATCTTCAGCGCAAATTGCATCAGGTCAAGAGTGTGGTGGCTTGGATGTCCTAGCAAGCCAAACGAGTGAGACTTGCTTTGGGAGGGAGATACTGCTCAGGGATGGGAGGTGTGGGGGGGGACAGCAGCTGAGGAGGGCCTGGATTGTGACCCCGGGTATGGCCAGGGGTAGGCTGGGAAGTGGAGGGGGGCATAGTGTCCCCCTCACCCTTTTGACATGGTAATGGGCAATATGCCCAACAGGTGTGGGTCACAAGGAAAGTGGAAGTGGGTTACAGAGGTAGAAGTGGTTGCAATAGAAAATGTGGCCAAGACAGTGAGGGTAGCTGACCAGGTGGGACAGGCAGGGGGCTATTCCAACAGTGGACTAGTTGCACAGGCGCAGCTGGAGAGAGCAAAGTACAGTTTAAAAACCCCGCTCCGAAGGAAGGACTTGTGTCTGTGCGGCCGGTCCTGGGATGATGAGGGACCTGAATGGTGCTTTTGAGGGAAGGCTTTTGGCGGCCTCTCCCCAGCATATGGATGCATATGATCAGGTCTATGAGGCCCAGTTTGGCGATGGTGGTGTGGGTGATGGAGAGTTGCCTGGCACAAGTGCAAGTGCGTGTGATGAGTTTGGTTGAGGAATGGATGGGAACTTGTTGGATTATGAGGAGGATCATGAAGAAGGTGAACTAAGGGACACAGAAGACAAGGAGGCCGAGTGGTGGTCGGCACCTAATGATGTGTGTGATGGGCGCACAGGGCTAATGGCGACAGAGTTCGTGTCTTGCAGGTATGAAAAATCTGAGGAGTAGAAGGAGGCATCCATACAAACGAACAGAGACTTGGGAAGATAGGCTTCAAGATGCGCCGCAATGTTAAAGCCAGCTAACAAATGCTGTTCCCGCTTTGCTAAGTCTTGTCAGTCGTTGGGAGTGTGGGAGGGGTTAATGGGGCATGGGGCATGGGTACACTTGGTACAAAGTAAATAGGTACAGGATCAAGGAACTGGGGAGGAGGCTAATGCCAAAAAGGGGAAAACATCAGAAAAGACTACAGGATCTGGCTTAGGGGAAATCACTGATTTGGTGAAGGAGGAAGATGGGCCAAAGAGAGTAAAGATACCAAGCACAAGAAACTTCCTTATATGGGGATTACCAAGCCTCATGGGGCTCATCTCACAATCTCCACTATGGAGAGAATTTTGAAAGGGGAGTTCACTGAGATGTTCAAGTAATTGCATTGAGAGGTAAGGACCAAGGAAGGGTCAAAGGAAGAGCAATATGAGTTGTCTCTGTGTCCATGTGTGCAGGGTTAATATAGAAAACTGAACAGCTGCTTTCTTGATAGACGCCAGCGTATACTGCAAAATATTTCCTGAGTAATGCATACCATTGTTCAAGTATCTAGATGTAGTGAGGAAGGCCCAGATCACCTTCAGGGGTTGGGCATTGGTGAGGTATGATGAGGAATTTAGAGGTTGGCTAGCAGATGACACAGGTAGTGTATGGGGACAATTGGACAATGAATTGTTTCTCCAAACAGTGACACCCGCCTGGCCGGTGCCCATAACATACACAGCGAGTGGGTGGTCGATTATTTACAAGCCTTTAGCAACCGCACTACCGAAGGAGGGGTGGGGGAAGGGGGACGAGGGCAGGCAAACAGCTTTGGTGCATGTTGCAGTTTTTACCATGAATGCTCCCAATGCAGCAGGAATATCCGGTCTTGCAAGGTGGACCACAGAGAGGAATGGGGTCAGGAAGCAGACAATGGGGTCAATGGCAGCTCATGAGTAACAGATGCAGAGGGCAGGGTGGTTACAACATGAGAAAAGGAAAGTACGCCAGGTAAGAGTGACTGTCTGTGATTTTGGTTGACACAAGGTGAGATGTTGGGTAAAGTGGACTTCTTTTTGAATGGCTTTGATAATGGTTTCAGGTTGGGCTACAAAGGTCCAATAGAAAGTCGCTGGCCTGAGAAGTTGTGGTCCATCCTGGACCAACAGGAGATGGTTTGGAACAAATTGTTGAAAGAAGTGCGTGAAAGAAGGATGGCGTCCCTTTTACTGATTGGCCGCTGCCACATTTGTTAAATCCCTACCTAAGAAGGAGCAGGGGAATTTCAGATGGTTCAGCATTTGCCCAAGCTTGAAGCCCATTCAGTCTATGACTTCATCACAGAGGAGAGGAGTAGGGTGCACTATGCTTCGGTGGATTCTGCAATTGCATTGTTCCAAAAAGAGGGACCTAGGGCCAGATGTAGGTAAATTTTATTTTACCACCTCTTAAATACCGCATCATACCGACTCGGTATTTAAGAAGTGGTAAAATAAAAGTACCGAGATGTAGGTAAATACAGATGTGCATTTACCGATTCGGAAACAATCGGTATTTACCGATGCGGTAAATACCGACCGGTAAATGCCCATGCATTCCTATGGGCTTTGAAGCCCATAGGAATGATTGGGCATTTACCGGTCGGTATTTACCGCATCGGTAAATACCGATTGACACAAGGGTGCAGGGGGTGTCACTTTGACACCCTCTGGCACCCCCAAAAGAGGCTCGGGTGCCATGTGGCAGGCATACCTGCCCTAAGGGCAGGTCTGCCTGTCATATGGCATAGGTGTGCATGCACACATGTGCAAGCACACCAGAATCGGTATTTTACCATCAAATAGTATTTGATGGTAAAATACCGATTTTTTTAATGCTTGTGGGACTCAGAAGAGTCCCACCTACATATCAATTTTCCCTATTCCGTAAAAATACCGACTCGGTATTTTACATAATCGGTAAATTTACCTATCGGTAAATTTACCGAGTCTGTAAAATACAGGGCCCTACATCTCAAATTGCATTTACCGGTCGGTAACGGCCGAATTCGGCCGTTACCAACCGGTAAATGCCTACCTACATCTGGCCCCTAGTGCCTTAATGGCAAAATGTGATATTAAGTCCGCTTTCAGATTGCTGCCAGTTCTTGATCTACTGTGGATATACTTAGCAGGTTATTTATTTGTTGATGAAGCATTGCCAATGGGCTGTTCAGTTTCTTGTTCTCTGAAACTTTCAGTACTATGTTACAGCACTTGTTTAACATGGTTACGCATTCTCAGAAGATGACGCACTACTTGGATGACTTTTTCATTGTGGGTGCACCACATTCCTCGAAGTGTGAGGATTTGTTATAGAAATTTCTGGAGATTTTCAAGGATCTAGTGGTCCTAGTGTAAAGGATTTGTGGGCCAGGGGAGGTTTTGACCTTTCTTGAGATAGAGATGGCTTTAACAAAAATGGAGGTGAGGCTGCCCATAGAGAAAAAAGAAAGATTGTTGAGTTTGCTGAGTAAGATGATGGTCAGATTTTGCTAGGCCACCTTAATTCGCTTGCAGAGAGGTAAAGGCAGGGCACACTTTTTGTAGGAGGTTGGGATTGGCTCTGTTGGGGGCTTCCCTTCTGCATCACAGGATTCGACTGAAGGCAGGAGTGAAAGCTGATGTGAGGTTTTGGCAGCGAGTTCAATGGCATTCCTTTGAAAGGGATGGGAGCAGAAACAGAATGGTCATTGGAGCAGTTTTCGGATGCTGCAAGCAGCACATGTTTTGCATTGGTGTGCGGAGGAGTGGCCAGAGCATTGGAGAGGTGGGGGCAACAGTATCATATTTTTGAAGTTGTATCCATTAGTGTTGGTGGTTTGTGTGTGGGTAAACATTTTTTCAATAAAGGTGCTTTTTCATGTGGAGAATATGGAAGTAGTTGACATAGTGAATAGACAGTCAGCAAGGAACCTTTAAGTCCTTAAGACGTTGAGCTTTTTTCTGCTGAAGTGTTTGAGGCTGAATGTCATATTTAGATGAAGGCACATTGCCAGTATGGATAACAGCATTGCTGATGCTCTCTTATTCCCAGAGGCAGAGATTCCGTGGGCTACCGCCTTTGGTGGGTGAGGTAGGGACTCCCATGATGAAGAATCTGTAGATCATTTAAGAAAGCGTTTGATGCAACTGGTCCGAGAGTCCTTGTCAGATTCCATGTGGTGCGCATATAGTCAGGCTTGGCTAGAATTTGTGGCGTCCGGGGCTCAGAGGTGGAGAGAGCAGGATGGAGATGAATTGTGGCAGGCAGATGTGGTGAAGTTTATCATGCTTCTGATTAAAAGAGGTTTGTCTAACAAGGCGCCTATGTATCTCAGTCATAGGCTGTGCCCATATCTACCTAAACGCACTCTAAGATTTAACTTCCAGCACTTGCTTTGTTTACCCCGTTTTGCTAAGTCTCGAGAGGGAGGCAGATCCTTCACTGTGAGGACAACCAAGTTATGGAATGCCTTGCCAGCACAGATCCGTGGGGTGGATACGGAACAGGAGTTTTGGCAGCTCCTCAAGACCTGGCTTTTTAGCCAGGATTAGCGCCTGTCCAGTTACCCTACCTGATTTCCGCAATAGCACCGGAACACCTCTGTGGAGGTAGCTGTTGCACTGTATAAACGTCACTATTATTATTGTCTGCAGTGACGATTGTAGGTCAGCTGTATGGGTTGGCTTTTTGTGGTAAGCTGTTCTAGGGTTACGAGCCGTTGGCAGGTGAGTTGGAAAAGCAAATGTTGGAAGGATGGGCCGGGTGACGTGGGCCAAGGGAAAGGGTTAGGAGGCCATTGAGTTTTGCAGTTATTGAAGAGACTGGTGGAAGTTCTCCTTGGATGTTTCAGGTGGAAGAAGAGAGCTGGTTGTTTTCAGTGGGGATGGTATGGTTCTTCTTTGGGGCATTTCGCGTAGGTGAATAGATTATAATCAAGGAGATGGAGGGCATACAAGGAGTAAATGTGTGGTTACTACATGCGGAAGTCCGGGTATCGTTGCCTCGATGTAAGACAGATCAGAAAGGATATGGGAAGTGTGTCAGTCTGCTGACTTATCCAGACGAGAGGGTGCGTCCAGTGCAGTGGTGGGGGAAGCTCATAAGGGTAAAGGTCTTAGAAGGAGAGGGGCTACGGTGTTGACATTACAGGTGCGGGGAGGGCTGAGGAATGCACTGCATTTACAGGGTATCCAGGGTGGGGAATTTGGTACTCCCTCTTTCAGAATAGAGATGGCAACAGAGGCGGAGGTGCATGGTTGGCAGGGACACGATATTCAGAAGGTTAACAGGTGGAAGTCTAAGTGCTACAAGCGTTACAAGAGTTGGAGCCTAACTTATTAAGGACAGTATAAATTTCCTTTTCTATTTGTTATAGATTGCAGTTCAGGCCTAATCAGGAGCACATCAAGGCCTGTATTTGTGGGCACTCTATTCGTGAAATCATCAGAGAGGCAGATGGATTCGAGGTAGTTAGGTAACAATGGGGTTTGATGGCTTGAAAATACAGTTGGAATTGTTTGGTAAGAGTGGCATGCATTGAGTAAAATTACTGCCGATGTTGGAGTGTTGGAGAAGAAACTTTCATTGTCTAGATGTGGTGGTCCTTCATTTGGGTGAGAACGACTTGGTTAAATTGAAAGGTTTAGGTCTCACAAAATGTGTAAAGGTCGATCTGTGTAAGATAAAAAAGGATGTGGTCAGGGACTACGTTGCTGTGGACCTCCTTTTTACCAAGGCGGATTTGGAGAGGTGCCCAGAGACCTGGGATGATAGACAAGGCGAGGAAAATATGAAATCAAGACATTACAAGATTTTGTAAAGAAGAAGGAATATTAGTCATTTAGCATGGTGAGATAAGGTACGAGGAGATGACGGAGTACACTTATCAGTTCTAGAAATGGATTTGTACCTACTTCGGTTGAGGACAGTGTTGTCTGAAATGTTGGGGGAACCAATCTGAAGCACGGTGGAGGAGGTGCAAGAAAAACACACAGGAGGGCTTTCTGGAGGCGGGTAGTTGAACAGGCTTAAAAGATATTTCAAATAAGATTGTCAGTTTAAGAGATAGTTGGAAGATGCAGAGGCAAATGGAAAGGTAACAGGAAGGCAAGTGTGTGGATGACATGCAACAGTTTCGGATCGGTGAAGTTTGGAGCGAAGAGAGATGAGAGTTTATTTGTCAGGGACTTTTGAAGGGTTCTAAGGGGAGGTAGATGGATAATTGTTATAATGTCTAGTGGGGCTGGGCTTTTGTAGGTTGTATGGCGAGAAGCCAGGGTGTTTGTATAATTTGAATCTGCACCTGTCTCATTAAAGCTGCCTTTTTCACACACAAGTATGGCTCCCATGTTTTTTTTAATCCGCCGCCCACCTGATGAACACACAGCACAGTAGGTGCAGCCCACAGGACAATGCAGCACCACAGTACAGCAAAGGCAACCCAGCACAGGCCAGTGCAAATTCACACAGCACCTCAGTTGTAGCCCAACACGTGCCAGTTCAGGATTCATACAGTGCGGCATTTGCTGCATGACAAAGGCTGAAGCTGGATTCAGGGCAGCTGCACCCCAACATAGGCCAATGTGGACCCATGACAGTTTCAGCACAATATGGGCCACTGCAGAACCACGCAGCACAGTAGTTTCAGCCTGCCATGGCTGTGATGGTTCTCAGCAGGAATGTGGAGAAAGACCAGGAATCCCTCTGTAGCACAGACCCCGTCAAGCCTCACTCTCTAGGTACTCTGCTTCCACTGGGTGTCCCTCAACCAAGAACATTATGTGCCTCTCCTGTTGTATAGTCTCTACTCTTCAAGTGTCAGGGAGACTTCTTTCTTCTTTCAGCAGACAGGCAGGCTTCTAGGCACTAGGCAGATTCTTAGCTCTTCCAGTGGAAAGTGCACACTTTGTGTAGCTACAAAATACCCTGGTAGACTGGCTGTCAGGCAGTCACCAGCCCTGGGCATGCAGCAGTCCTTCAAGCACTATGAGAAGCCCTTCCTTCCTAGCTGATACAAAGTGGGGTGGTTTGGATCCACTTTTAAACTCATGCCTTTTTAGACAAGGAATGTGGTATGCATCATTTTTTGCCCTATGCTCTTCAGTATCGGCACCAAAATGTTTTGTTTTCCTTCTGCTGATGCTGAAAATGATTGGCAAAACGTTTTTGTCAAATCCAAAACGGTGACCTATTGTGTTTGTCAATGCTTGCTTTCTTTTTTGGTTTTATATCTCACACTGCCAAAAGGCCACACAACACATGTAGGTCTTCCAAACAGCCAATAAGCTAACAGCACTAAGGAGACTGGGGCTTGTAGTTTCACTTACTCCATTATGAACGTTATATTGTATTGTACTTTATTATAATATATGGGATTCTGTCATCCCTGTATAAAGGGCAGTCTCTAATTTCTATATAATCAGTGTCTTGTGACACACCCAGTCACCAATTATAAGTCAGAACTTGACTATTATAAGTTATTACAGTCCTGTTCTGATGCCACAATGCCTGCTGCTAGAGCCAGCAGTCAAGGTGAAAGGCAGATCAGGTCACGGAGCATAATTGAAGTGGTTGTTCAAAGCAAAGAAAAGGGAACATTGCTTTTGCTTTTCTGCCCTATTTTAATAGCTTACAGTAGCAAGTAGAGAGAATATGTTTATTTTTTGCACTCCTGAGATAGGTAAAAGCTAGATTTTTTGGCATGTTTCTACCCATTCTGAGCTTCTGCAGCTTTTTTCCCTACATTTTCCAAACTGACTTGTATTGAACAGTTTCTAATATCTGTTTGTGAAAAATATCTAACATGTTTTTGATGTGTTTCATTTTGCACTAAAGTTTTTATTTGTATTCCTCATGTTTGCAAACATGCTTGCTTATGCACCAAGGGATTAAGTGGTTTATGGAAAAGGTGATGGTGTGATCATGTATTATATGGGGTAAAGTACCCCCTGGTGTACATGATACAGATATTGCAAGTCACCTCAGACTTCCATAACCCTATAAAAGAACTCTGCCTTGTTCCTCTATATGGTTATGGAACTCCTCAGTGAGTATGCCATGGGATACTTTAGTCTTTAAATATTGTAACATTTATAAAGCGCTTACTATACCATGTGGGTTGATGAAGCATGTGCCCTCATGAGTAGCAAGTAGGGTGGGTGGTGACATGGGTGTCATGTTTGATTTGATCCTATGTGCGAAGTGTTTCAATGTCGTACATGATGACTGCTGAGGTGCGGATATTGTTATGAGACAAAGCATTTGGCAGTGTGATGGATAAGGAACCACTATTGCCCCAGAGAAGTATAAAATAACTCTCAACATTTTGCGGGTAAGAACAGTGATCAAAAATAATCACTTACATTTAACACTATTCTCAATTGATTGACTTTATAAAACTAAATAAAATCTCTAATGCACTATTTATGAGTGACCTTGTGAGTCTGAGCTTTCACATTTAAGTGTGCTTGATAAAAGAAAAAAAATTGTTTTTTTATGGCACAAACTCACCTGAAGGCATTGGAGCAGTTTACATCAGGGCTGGACAGGTTGTAGCGGGCATCAGGCGTTTGCCTGGGAGGCTGGGTGTTGGTTTTGGAGTGGTGGGGGCCAGTTTTGTAACTTGGGGAGGCAAATTTGCAGCGATGTTGCAATATCGGCCCCCAGTAACAAAAGCAGCAGTGCTGAGGGCCGGTTTTGTTACACTTGCAACCCCTCCCTCGAGAGTAGGGGCAGTCTGACAAATTTGCCAGGGCTGCTTTGGGGTCGCAGTCATGCCTTGCTTTACATGAGCACCACTTACATTACACAAGGACACATTCACGTTTTGCAGGCACGGGGAGATGAAGTGATTTGGCCAGAATCATAGTATATTGAGCCAACACGGGGACTCGAACCAGTTCCACAATTTCAAAGTTGGCAGCTCTGGTTGTACCGCCACATCCTCTCCTAACCTTTGCTGGCAAATTAGGGCACAATGAAACACAGGGAAACCATTGCGAAATACGTGTGGTAAAAACAGAAAAATGTACTTATAATTCCTCACCTTAGTTTAAAACTCTATACTTAGCTATGTACTACTATTGGATTGATGCACATTGCTCCTCATCATCCCCAAGCTGGCACGTGCTCCAGCCTGGCCTTGGTCATTATAGTTCATAATTGTGAGAATATCTGATAAGATGCAGACATGTAAACCTGAACGCCTAGTTTTGACCTGGTATCCCCGGTATTGACAAATGATGTGGTCCGGGGAACATTGCTTTAACTCTTGCGCCTCAGTTACCTTATCTATCACAAACTTTAGAGCTTTCGATACACTAAATACATCAAATGAAACAAAAAATTAGTTATTGTGCTTTCATCAATCACACTTTCCACATCTCCGGTGCACATGCTGGTTGCCGTCATGGCATCACATCATTCTGTGAAGTATGTCTTCAGATATATGTACGAAGTTTCTCAGAAAGGATTTGTGAAGTCCTTTTGGACTTGGCCCTTTTTGCAGGGTCATCCCTGAACTTTTTGCCCTCCTCCTGTATTTTGTCTGACCTGTTTTTGTTGATTTTATGACTCTGGGCACTGTACCACTGCTGATCAGTGCTAAAGTGCATATGCTCTCCCTATTGTAAATTGATGTATGAATTAGTGATTCCATGATTGGCTGGTTTGGTTTACCTGTCAAACCCTAGTACAGTGCACCAGGAGTGCCCAGGGCTTGTAAACCAAATGCTGCAGGTGGGCATGCAGCACTGATTGTGCCACCCACAGAAGCAGCCTGTAAAAATGTGTCTAAGGTCTGCCATTGCAGCGCCTGTGTGCAATCTGGTACTGCCATGCTGACTGGGCAAGTGCACCCACTTGCCAGTCCCTAAACCTTCCCTTTTCTTCACATCAGACACCCCTATAGTAGGCCCAAGGGCAGGGTGCATTGTAAGTACAAGGTAGGACATGCCCTGGTGTGTGTGGCATGTCCTAATAGTGAATTACAGCCATTTTCGTGTTTCACTATTGCAAGGCTACCTGTTCTCCGTAGGCCAGAATGGGCAGTTAGATTATTACATTTTATAATCCTAACTGACTTAGGGAACATTGATGGAAATTCGAGTTTAGTATCCCTGTACTCAGAATGATAAAATACATCTTTTAGTGAAGTTGGTTTCAACATAAATCTAACAAGTCCCATGCATTTTTTTTCCACTTGGGCGCAGCCTTTCCACTAGCTACAAGGACATTTTTTACTTTGAGGCCATTTGTTTCATTGTGGTCCCCCTCTTGAGACCATTTGTAGTGCAAAGGAAGGCGGCAGGCAACAATAGACTTAATCTAAAAACAACTCTTCACGTGCAATATTATTATATATATGTGCGACATACTTAAACCAAATCCATGAAAATGAGCCAAGGAATGCCATTAAGCGTTGGTAGCAAGTTTGATTTCACTCAAAGAGTGCTCAGCATGGAAGGATTGTATTGTATTGTATTGTAATTTCATTTATACACCACTCCCTACCCCTGACGAGGCGTCAAAGTGTTTTTTCGGCGAGTAGCACGCTACTTCAGAACCCATAAAGGACTAGTGCTAAATTAGTCTAGTGAAAAATTAAAGTAATTTGAGTGGTGGATATGTTTGTCAGTTATTTGGATTGAGAAGGATAGTGGAGGGATTGAAGAGGGAAAAGGGTTTGCTTTTATATAGCGCTTTCTACCAATGATGAGGGAGCAGATCTTAAGTTAAGAGGCGTCAATTTGACCTCTCCCTGTAAAGGTCAAATCACTTTTTAACCTCAGTCTTACTTTCTCATGTTGAAAGTGAGACAAGTGTGACTTTATTTTAAGATGCAAGCATCAGGCCTGGTGTGAGTCAGAGCACTGGAAGAAGCCCAGACAGACACCTCACGCCTGGAACATACAGGGTGGAGGAAGGAAGGCCACGCAAGTGGAGACTTTGATGTCCGCCCAGTCCCAGCACTTTGATGTCACGGGCGGGCTGTTAGCTGGTGGTTGCCATGGTTACTAGGGTGGTTGGCGTGTTCTAGGCCCACCATGATATAATTATTCCCCACATGTTCAGAAATCCAACCTTTCCTATGAATGCCCGTGCGTCAGACGATTTTCCAGTCTGGCACAAACTAAGTTCACAGCACAAAACAGAAGAAATATTCCTACTTGAAACTAGGCCTATTAAAAGCAGTATGGTCTATTTATAGAGAAAATAGCACAAACTGAATTTCCTCATACAAAGAAAAAAAATGTTAATGCCGTGAAGGGGTCAGTTAAATGACCTGCAAATCCAAGGAACACTCAAAGGCGCTATTTAACAAAGATGTGTCACACTTTCTCGCCTGTCTCACTCAAAGGGAACCTCGCGTCACTTCCGGCCAAGTGACTTTAGTGCAGGTGTCCGGTCACGCTATTGTCGGTGAATGTGGATTGCATCCCAAGTTACACAAACCCTCCGAAGAGCCGACGGCTTGACTCGCAAACACAAAGTATAAGCAAATTCCTCAAACGAATAATAATGTACAACACGCAGAAGTGTATAAGTAAAACATGATAAAACACTTTAGCATTATTCAAAGAAGTTTTTTTTTTGCAATTTGGGTTTTAAACTATACAATAGATTGCATGACTGTAGTGAGAATTTATTAAACTCCACAATTTTCGAAAATAATGGTTTGGAAACTAACGCACTGATACTGTTGGCATGCCCTTTATAAATAGCCAATTTAACTGTTACATATGAAATATATACTGTAGTGCTATGAAAACACACACACACCCACCCACCCACCCAAAGTTAGAGTGGTGTATTGGTTAGGTGTTGAAAGAAGACCAGTAAACTATTGAAATGCACTAGTTATAGTTTAGTCAACTAACTACAACTAATCAGTGGTGGCTCGCCGAGGGAGTGATGCAGGACGGTGGGGTGGGGGAGGCACAGGGTGGGGGGTAGTGGAGTCCGACATACGACGGACAGGAGTAAAGTAAGTAATGAAATAAATAAAACAATTTACCTTGGGCACGCTGCATCGCCGAGTTGGCGATGCAGATTGCGCAAGGTAAATAGTGTTTTTTATTTAATTACTTACCTTACTCCTATCAACGTATGTCGGACTCCACTACCGCCGAACCCTGCCCCTCCCCCGCCCCACCGCCCCGCAGCACTCCCTCGGCGAGCTGCCACTGTATAACTTGCTTCCCCATCATACATTGCTTATGTCTTCACATATTTCATCACTTATAACATACGTACCCAATCCTCCTCTGCATGTGTTCATTCCCCATCCACAATCACATTTGTTTTGTTAAAATTGTTTTTAGGGGACGCAATTACTAAAAACCCATACCTCCCTTCATGTTTTAGCCCACTGGTTTCATAATTGCATTAACATTTCAACGCTTAATTAGTTCAGCCTTCTCCTCATGAAAGGCTTTAAAATCAACAGATCCTATTCCAACATAATGGCACCCAGGTGTACCTGACTTTTGTTATGAATACAAAAAATGAGCACTCCAGTAGTTCACTAGACCTCTGTGGTGACGCTGCAGTTGTTTACTAGGGAGTTCACTGACAGACTATTGCTGGCGTTGGAAGGACTTTCACTCTGATTGTCAGAATGTTTTACTGACCTGGATGAGGAAGATAATTAAGAGCTGGTAGAAGTTGTATCCTGATTTTAGCTTTCTAGCGCTCTAACCACAATTTCTGTGACTAAAAGAAACCTCTTATTTTCTTCATTTACTGCAGTGTACTCTGTAGCAAATGCTTTGAGTTTGACAGTTTTGATTCCCACAGGATGTCTTCTGGTGTGCCACACTTTTGTTACAAATACAGAATGTTCACACTCTGGTTGTCCATTAGAAGTCTGTGGTGAAGCTGCAGTAGAACACTAGGGAATCAACCGACAGACTTCTGCTGTTGTTGGAAGCACATGTTTTACTCAAAATATCAGACTTGTTTCTCACACAGCTGAGGAAGATAGCGAGAGCTTATAGAAAAGGTGTTCTCAGTTTAGCTTCTAGAGAACTACCCATGACCTCTAAGAGAAAATCAAGATCAAGAGAGAAAAACATTTTCTCTCAAGTATGGTTCACCAGAGAACTAGCATTTTTTTCCACAGTGTAAAATCACCTAAGATCACATCACAGTTCTGAAAATTAGGAAGGTACCAGCAACAAAAGATTTATGTTGTGACTTAAATCTGTTATTACCCTTCATGAGTGATTCTTTTTGTGATCCTCAAAAACATGTTTTACTACAATACATTTAAATGGGAACAATGTCCCCGAGTCCGGTAATGGCTGCCAAAACATGTTGTCCATGTTATGACCAGCCAATGAAAAGAGGGACTCAAACCACTCCCTATCCCCACATTCCACTGGAGGTCAGAGTATGCTCACCCTGCACCTGCACATTTTAAAGTTTATTTTCAGGAAGCAATGACCATATCCATGAGCCCTGTAATGACTGCCACAACATATTGTTGATGTTGTGGCCAGCTAATCAGGACTGACCAACGCCCTTTATATTGGTCAATCAGAGCATATGTGGACACCAGTTGTCCAGATATCACTAACTTTCTCTGGAGGTTAACACCTTCAGCTCATCCCGAGCATCTCTGTAAATACTAATTTCTCTAAATTACTGCACAGATTTACACAAAATAACACAAAGTAGGCTTTCTGAGTACTATTCTACCTGTGCCAAACTTGTGATTTTCCAGTCAGCTGTTTGTTTCTGTATCAGAGAGCAAACCTCCCGAGGAGAATTAAAAAATAAAATTGAAGTTTTAGGCACACCACTATTTTTCTGGAGAGGACATCACTGATAACACCAGAGTCCTTTGTAGCATAGAGATATTAAATGTGCACATATGGGTTCATGGAAATAGTGTAAGCCCTTGAGGGAAATGGAATTGTGATTGTTGGAAGCTATATGGTGCTTTATTTACAAATCACTAAAGTTTGTGGTTGAGGTATTACATCATGTTAGACAAGGTAAATTCTGAGAGCAACTGATGTAGATTGCAGAGATATGTTTGGAAGTATGTTGCGGCTTAAAGCCAAAGCCTGTTCCAAAAATATGTGATAAGACCAAAGCTTCAGTTGACAATAGATTATCCACCAGTAGGTGTCTAGGTGCCTGCCAATAAAGTGCTATAGACAAACTCTAAGGGGGTGTTTATAAAAGATGGATGTTTATAAGGTGTGGAAATTTATTTCCAGAACTTCACTGAAGATTTTGAGGCACTGCACATTGTTTATTAACATAACATGCAGTGGTTCCCCCCTTAGGTATGGTTTATCTTACACTGGTGTTCAAAGCATGGCTTTAAGGTTGTGTGCCTATGTTAGGAATGTGTGTAGTGTACTTTACTAAACTATGGCACCTGAAAGGTGGTCAGTAGCAAATGTATACCTGTCAGCCTAGATTTTAAATTGTGGGTCATGTGAAATCTTGAAGAGGATAATCCCAATAATTTGAACAAGAAATTGTCCACAGGTATAGCGTGTTTAATTACTTTGAATCCTCCAGGATGGTGTCAGAAGGACTTTATCATGTCATCAGTGATGCCTTCAATGATGTTATTTAGCATGTCATGACTGAAGTAAAATGTGAGGTCAAAAGCAGTGCATGGCGTACAAGTTATAGCTGGCTCAGTAATGTAAAACTGCTGAATTTCAGTGTTTGTGTTGTTTTTAAACAATATTTGTTATCATATTTCAACACTTAACTATAACATTACTTTAATCTTTGTTTTTTTACAGTGAATTTATACAGCTTTTTTTTAACATAAGCTAAGATCATATTTCAATTCCTAACTATAATGCCCCTTTAACCTTTGTTCAATGAATTTCTGGATTTAAAAAATATTATATTCAGCCAACTCCCCCACTGCTCGGGGCCATCAGATGTGCGCTGTGGAGGGTTGGTCACAGGGCCTGGCCTCTCACCAGGCTTTCCGTCCAACCTCCGCTGCCCATGGCCGAAGGATGTGTGCAGTGGGGTGCTGGCCTCTAGGCCTGGCGGACCTACTGCAAAACCTGCACATGTACCGCAATATCGAAAGGGCAGATGGGGGAAAACGCTCCCTCCGTCAATCGGAAGGCTCTACTTTTTCAATTTTCAGTGCCGCGGGACTCTCACTGGACCACACATTCAGATATACCTAACTCTTTAAATGTAAATTTCTCAAAAAACGGCTGAAAGGGTTCATGCCAACTAATGAAAAGCACGCTTTCCGAGTAAAGTTTTAACCTCTTGCAATTTTGGTGTAATTCTGTGCAGCCATTTTTTTAGGGGAAATCTGTGTTTTGGAACTGCCCATTTTTCTTGGCCTCCCACTTGACGGATCAACCAGAAACCTTCCAGGAGATTGATCAACTTTTGTTTTGGAGCATTTTGTGCAGATTCGTCAAATGGTGCCAAAGTTTTAAGCAAAAAAGAAACACTCTTCCCAAGGAAACTCTGACTCAACTCTAACTACACAGTGGCGACCGCCACTCTGTAATATATATGAATTAAAGAGTTTTATATAGTGCATACTCTGGACTGATTTAGTTCTAGGAACCTTCATATTTAGTTAGGGTAAATGAGACTGAGGTGAAATGATTTTGCCAGGAATCCAACAATTAAGGCATGTGGTTAAACCGGGATTTGATCCTAGTGAATGTAATGAAGTGATGCAGTGATACTGTGATGCCACGTAGAATGGTGGAAGGGGGACTGTTCCAGGGTAGAAGGAAATGGTAGATTCAAGGTATTACAAGTCATTTATGTGGGGAAGTACATGAGATAAGCTGTACTGATCAGACGCCGCAATAAACAAGAATATAACTCTTTCACTGGAGTCTCTCATCAATGAGGACTGTTACAGTGAACCCAGTGGTACAGAGTGAAACTTACTCACATAGCAGTATCTCATTGACTCCTTCATTTATTGACATGACATTACAGCCTCGAGTCTCTATTTTTACAGTAAATGACCATGCTTGGACACAGCTGTTTTTCAAGACATAACATTGCGTTCATTTGAGATGACATGAAAAGTATATAATCACTGAATGTTATTTAACTCAGGGAGCAAAAGCACAAAAAAAGCCTATTTGGCTGCAAAATAAGCATAAAACTATCTTGCAAATTAAACAGACCAAAAAAGCACCTTGGCTGGTCTCCAACGCCCGAAGTTAATTGTAAGAATACAGAGCCCTGCATATTTGTATATTACTGAGTTTCAATGTCCACACTCCTACATAAGCAATAAGATTATTAAGACAATAGGGTCCCATAATGTCCCATAGAGCTTGTAATCAGGCTAAAGGCTTGATTTGGGACGGATCTGTGGAACGTAGCGTGGCCAAAGTTACTAAAATTTGTTTCAATTTCTTGTCAAGCATTTACTGTAAACTTCAATTTCAGAAAGCACTTATTTTGGATTTTGTTGTATTTCACTGTTGCTTTACAACAGTTCTTCCTCGTTTAGCTGGATGATACATACTTACGCTCTTCAGAAAACTCCTTATGGTGGACTGCCATTCAAATTAAAATCCAGAGTAGAGCTAGATAATAACATTTGGCTTAGAACAGGGTTGTGCCTGGCTTAGCTCACTCATCCGAATGCCAGCCATTATTGCACCGGCGGAAGTCAAATTCTGCTCCATGTGTTCCGCACTATGTGTGCTGGAAGGGAGACATTACTAACCACCAAGTCTGTGCATTTAATCAAAATATGTGCAGTGCATACTTTCTTCAGTATGTCAAAATCTTAGGGTGCAGGTTAAATTGCAACACCCCCAGGTCATTCAGGAATATATTGGTGGCCCACTCTCGCGTTAGCACCTGAGATCCCCTGCACCCGCCACACACTGAAAGAGGGCCATCCTACCTGAGACGGCCAGTGTGTGCTGGCGGGCCAAGGTTCCCAGCAAGCAAGGTACAGTCGGTCACAACAAACTCCTTAGGGGGATATTAGGCCATACAATTGAGCTTGTGATGCACATATTTACATACACTGCTGCTCCGGATCCAGACCAGTAACTACCACTTATGAATGACACAAAAGATCACTAGCATGGTGCTGACCCCTCACAAGTGTAAGTTTCAGACCACCTAAAGTGGATTATTATGTGTGCCCTTGGTCTTTAACAGCACAGCGCTGGTAGGAATGGTTTGCACCAGCAGCCGCCCGTGCAGGTAAGAGCAGTGGAGTCAGTTGGTTGGGGGGAAGATTTTGACAGGGTTTTCTGTGTTGACGAAGAGCACTAGGCACAGTAAAATAGATAAAAATTAAGGCGCGCATTTAGGATTTGGCAGATGTGGTCATCTACTGGAAAACCTATCACAGCCGTTGTAAGAAATCATGATGTTACACAAAAACAAGCTTTTGCTCAACTTGCTATCATAAATTGGTTTCATATTTCAACCAACACTGAAATATATCAATTATTCACAAATCATTGTAAGGCAAATTCACAGCTCTGCTTGTGCACATTCAACATAGTGGAAAGGTGTGAGAGTTTGTGGTCACTACAAAAACACAGGGGACCTTTCTCAAAGGCATACATGACTACGGGTGGTACTACAGGAGTCTACCTTCCCGTGTTGATGAATACCTTTGTGAACTGGCCCAAAATAGTCAACTCTTCAGTAGTAAAAGTGCAAGAAAGGGCTCAGTCCTTTCTATTCTGTACTAACTGTGTATAAATATTTCCCGAATATTTCCATGAGATGTTTTGGGGCTGATTCCTAAAGGCTTTTGAGAGTACTTGAAATAGCCCTACAGGAATACTTCTTCCCCTACTCATGAATGCTCTGTGAATTTGGCCCAGTGGGTGCAGCTGCCCTGCATTTAATATGGAAAGTAAAACTACAAGTACCACAGTACAGTGAAAGACCAGGTCTGGATGTGACGTCCAACATGAGGCAGCTGGGATCTCATGGAGTCCTCACCTTGGATGAGGATGGGGCAGAACCAACAACAGAGACACAGGCTCAGAGCTTGGCATGGGTGAGTGAATGATAGCAGAAAAGGCTTCTGGGATGTCACTGCTGTTGCCTTCTTCTGTCCCACATCATTGAGCTGCAGAATGGGTTTCATCCACATAAAGCCCCACTGGAGGCGAGGGCCCCCCACTTTCTACTACCTATTGGATCCGAGTGCCCTACACCTTAGGCCAGATCAGTTAATCATTGTGAAGGTTTTAAATATGTTGACTAGAATTTTTTATTTATTTATCTGAATTATAGGTCTTTCATTCCCAGTTTGTAAGAAGATTTAATATTGCCTTCTCGCCCCACCTACTTCACTCAAAGAACAGTAAAACGGTAGAGCTTGGAGGGTGAATGGGGTCCTTGACCCACAAGTCTGAGAAACAAAGCCTGAAATTGACAATACTTGTTTAATTTCTGGTTTGGACACAATACCACTGACTATAGTGAGCTAGTAAGGATGCCTTTGTGCTCAGTACACAGCAGCATGATGAAGACAGTGGTTAACTCATGTAATTCAGAAAGTGCACTTTGTTCACAGCATGTGCTTTTTCCAGTTCTACCTTTTTAAAGGTATTAAAACCTTCTTAGTAGTGTTAGCCAATGGTCAAGTTTCCAAGCAGGAGAATGAGGAGGCCAGGTCCTTCATGAAAACTGTGAAAAGTAAATAATCGGGTGATAGGAAGGCACCTCAACATATCTGCAAAATCAAATTCAAAAGACCCCCTCATCAGAGGACAGAACAAAACGTACCCATGTCGAACAAAAAAAATGTCCCTGGGATAAGACATGGATGAAAACTACAGTTATAATATTTTTTTTTCTATATCAGTCACGGTAATAGATTTTCAAAATAAATGTTAAGTTCTCTACTGCCCATAGGTTGACTTTGTCTAGACCCCTTTTTCATTTTTTCTTCATTTTACAGTGGTCATATTTATTCCTGTTTGAAAAAGTAGAAAAGTTGAACACCAGTTTCAAACTGTCCCTTTTTGATAACTTGTCTATCTTCAAAGCGGACAGTAGTCCATCCTGAGAGGAACCATATACCCATGCCCATCTATCTTGCAAAGCAAATACATTGAAAATCAGAAAGCTGCAATAACAAAATGCTAGATTTGGGTTGTTTCATAGCTGGTCAGTATCCATGCTAATCATCTATAAGACATGCCCCATCATAGACACAACTCACATATCTCTATTTCTTGCATACAAAACGCTGGTTTTGGAGGTTGAACACCACAGAATCAGCGAACACGCCTCCTGATGTCATAGACAATCAAACGTAAGCATCACAGACACGTAAACCGAACCGGGTTTGAAGCCCAGCAACCAATCTTTACTTGAGCTGCAGCTGATGTTAGAGTTGGGAAATTTAAAACTGATGAGAACTTAGGAATGATGGAGCCTGATGCTTGA
Source organism: Lissotriton helveticus (assembly GCF_964261635.1). Classification (NCBI taxonomy): domain Eukaryota; kingdom Metazoa; phylum Chordata; class Amphibia; order Caudata; family Salamandridae; genus Lissotriton; species Lissotriton helveticus. The sequence goes on from NC_136057.1 coordinate 398,414,849, forward strand.
GATTCGGCACCAAGGTATGACAAAGGTGGCTTGGTGGAGAGCAATAGTGCCCAGGAGACACGTAAAATGTAAATTTATTGACAAAGAGCTCTGAGCACAGTGCTCAACCTTGATGAATGAACGTGTATCTACCGGGAATGAGAATGACAGTGCACAGAAGCTGACATTGGGAAGACACCCAGTTCTCATAAGAAAATATAAATGAGGACAACACACAGCTCTTGTTACCTGAGAAAGAGGAAGATACCTGGCATCATGTTTGTGGGGGAGCAGAAACACCCATTGGTATAAGAAAAAAACAGTGCTAAAACCCCAGAAAAAGAAAACATCTCCCACTTGAATAAGCAGGTGGTTGAGAGATTCGGCTGCTCTATTACAGTTAACAAAAGGGACAATCAACGTAGGGACATAGATGTCTTGGATGTCGCACTGTTATGACCACATCATCATGATTTTTGTAATTTTAATTAAGATTAACATGCCTCGAATGGTTACAATTGATTATTTAAGAGATTTTTGCTTGTGAAGTGTACACCATATATCGTATTTGCTCCTAACCATCTTTAGTAAATTTGCTGAAAATAGTTGAAAAACATTGAAAATGATGGAAATCAATGGAAAACGAGAAGAAAGGATCAGGAAAACGTTTTGCTGGCCATCTTCAGGCGCTCGCTGGTCATCGCGCCTTCACACATCAGTCTTCAGAACTCCCGAGGCTTCGCCGGGAGCAACGCTTCTTTTAAAGCCCTTACCTTCCTGGTCAGCGCTTGTTCTGCCACCAGCTGCGCTCTGGACTTCCGCGCACGGCAGCAAACCACTTTTAGCAACCTCCATTCTTTCCCTTCTGCACGCCACCCAGAGCGCCTCCCGCTGATCGTCTCTTGAGACGGGCGAGACTCCATCTTGGGCGGCTCTGGGTCAGCGTTGCAGCGTTTGGGCCCCTCCCCCCAAGACTAGTACTTCAGGCGCTCGCTGGTCATCGCGCCTTCACACATCAGTCTTCAGAACTCCCGAGGTTTCGCCGGGAGCAACGCTTCTTTTAAAGCCCTTACCTTCCTGGTCAGCGCTTGTTCTGCCACCAGCTGCGCTCTGGACTTCCGCGCACGGCAGCAAACCACTTTTAGCAGCCTCCATTCTTTCCCTTCTGCACGCCACCCAGAGCGCCTCCCGCTGATCGTCTCTTGAGACGGGCGAGACTCCATCTTGGGCGGCTCTGGGTCAGCGTTGCAGCGTTTGGGCCCCTCCTCCCTAGCCACTCCCTCCCATGTGTCCCCACATAATGGTGGGCCAGTCCCGGCAGCGCAGCGGACGAGTGCAGCGGGCGCGACGAAGGCGCGCCGAAGTTGCGCCTAAGTTAAGCCCGTCTGCGCCCGTCCGCGACGGGCCGGGACCTAGGGCCATAGATCTTGCTCTTCCCTTGTCGTACACCTCTGCCCAGCTACTCTCCCTCTCTGTCTCTGCTCCTCTCGCTCCTACTGTAGTTCAACACCTTTCCTCGCATGGTATTTATGCTCCCCATCTTCCCTGTCCCTCCCCGGCTTCCCCCATTTCTTCTCCTCCCACCTCTTCTACGCCCTCTGTCACCGGCACCATTTCTGGTCCCCCAGCCGCCTCTGCTATCCTTCTTAATACCCGTTCCGCCACCAAAAACCAAACTGCCCTTTTCAACCTCTTGGATACCGACTCCCCGGATTTTCTTTTCCTCACTGAAACCTGGTTTTCCTCTGACTCACTCCCTGACCTTCTTGCTATTCTTCCTAGTACCCACTATGCCCTTTGTGCTGACCGCCCTGACGGAAAAACTGGAGGGGGTGTGGCGATGATAATTCGCTCTTCTATGCAATTTCAGCTGCTTCCGCATCCCCGCATATCCAGTGTTGACTTCTTGGTGGCGCGCTCTCTCAACCTGCCGGTACCCCTTACGGTGGTCCTTGTGTACCGCCCACCCCAAAGCATGCCCTCATTTGTTTCCACCTTGCAGGATCTTCTGGCCACTTTGGCGGTAAATAACTCCTCGATGCTCCTGCTCGGTGACTTCAATTTTTGGCCGGGTGATCCGAGGGAAGATTCCTCTTCCAAAGATTTTTCTTCCACCCTTCAGTGTTTTAATTTTTTACCTCATGTTTTGGTCCCTACCCACATTCATGGTCACATTTTAGACCAAATTTGGTCCTTACGCTGTCAACTCTCGCCCACTTCTATTCTACCTTGTGTTTTGTCGGACCACTCCATGATCTCCTTCTCTATTCATCTAGGTCATGTTGAGAAAGCTCCCCTGCCTAAAAACATCTTGGCCCGTAGCTGGAACAAGACTGATCTTAATAACCTCTCATCTCTATTGTCTTCTTCCGCTCCTACCCTGTCCCACCTATCTTTGGAAAGTCAGGCCCTTGCCATTAACACCTGGCTCTCTTCTGCTTGCGACCAGGTCGCTCCTCTCAAAAAAATTAAATCGGCCCGCCCCCATGACGCCCACAAGTGGTTTTCGAGTGACCTTAAATCCCTGAAATTAGAGCTCAGGCGCTCGGAGCGTCATTGGCGTCGCAACTACTGCCCTACTCTCCGTCTTAAATATAAAGCCCTTCTCAATACCTACAAAAAAGCCATTTTAGCGGCCAAATCCAAATACTTCAATGAGCGGGTGGCCTTGTCAGCCAATAAGTCCCGTGAGATTTTTGCACTTGTTCACAGTCTTGCTACCTCCCATCGTGCTTCTCTTTCCCCTACCCCTTCTCAATCTCTCTGTCATTCTCTGAATGACTATTTTATCAATAAAATCATCACCATTAAAGCCAATATTCCCATTGTGTCCCCCCCTGCTCTCCCTGATCATTCTCATCTCTCTTCTTCTGTTTTGGATCATTTCGAACCCATCTCCCCTGAGCTTTTCCTTGACCTGCTGGTCAAGGTCAAGTCGGGCTCTCCCGCAGACTGTGCCCCTGCACGGATCCTTAGAACTCTTTACACTAGCTGTCTGGCCCCCCCCCTCACTTTTCTTAACACTTCTTTGGTCTCGGGCTGTGTTCCCCCCTCTTTTAAATCTGCTATTGTTTTTCCTATTCTGAAAAAGGCCGGTCTTGATCCCTCTCTCCCAGCTAACTTCAGGCCGATCTCCCTTCTCCCCTACCTAGGGAAGATTCTTGAAAGTTATGTTACATCCTGCCTCTCCGCCTACATTGAGGAGAATCATCTTCTGGCCTCCCACCAGGCGGGTTTTCGTCCTGGCCACTCCACTGAGGGAGTGGTCCTCGCGGTCCTTGATGAACTTAAGGGCAAGGCCGATAACAACCTCCCCCAGGCCTTGGTCCTTTTGGACTTGTCCGCTGCGTTTGATACTGTCGATCATGCCATCCTTCTCGACCGTGTCAGCGCAGCGGGCATCCAAGGCACTGCCTTCTCCTGGATCGCGTCCTTCCTCCAAGGCAGGTCACAGGCAGTCCATCTTTCTGATTTTTCTGCTCCCCCACTCCCGGTTACCTGTGGGGTCCCTCAGGGTTCTTCCCTTTCCCCTCTCCTCTTTAATCTCTACATCTGTCCCCTCATCTCTTCTCTTCTCGAGCTGGGGGTCTCTGTGTATAACTACGCCGACGACCTCCAGGTCGTCTTCGATCTTTCCTCCCCAGCTGACTCTCTTCCCAAATTCTGTTCCACTCTTCTTTTTATCTCCCAGTGGATGAGCTTCAATCATTTGAAGCTCAACCCCGATAAAACCGAGCTTGTCCTTACCGGCGGCTCATCTAATCCCTGGTCCTCTGCCCATTGGCCCCTTTCTTTTGGTCCCCCCCCTTCTCCCGTCCCCTCAGTCCGGACTTTGGGTATCAAGATCAGTAATGATCTATCCATCCACGCCCAAATCAGCTCCGTTGTGTCTTCTTGCTTTTCTTCCCTCCGCCTCATTCGTAAGATCTCTCGTTTTTTTTCTGCTGATGCCCTCAAAACCATCATTACGGCCCTTATTACATCCCGCCTGGATTATGGCAACGGCCTGTACGTAGGCACCCCTGCCTACGAAACTCGCCGTCTCCAGGCCGTCCAAAACCAGGCGGCCCGCCTTATTCTTTGTCTTCCCAAATCCTCCCACATTACCCCAGCCCTCAAATCCCTCCATTGGCTCCCGGTTCTTTTCAGGTCCCGGTTCAAATTAGCATGTCTGGCTTTCCGAGCGCACGCTCGTTCTGCCCCGCTTTTCATCAACTCTCTTATTTCCTCTCACGCTCCCAGTCGCTCTCTCCGCTCTTCCTCTCTCTCTCTTCTTCATGTCCCCCGCTTCTGTAAATCCCGAACCGGGGGCACCCGCTTCTCTGTCCTGGCCCCCCAGATCTGGAACAATCTCCCTCTCTCCATCCGCTCTATTCCCATCTTTTCCCACTTCCGCAAAGCCCTTAAAACTTTTCTTTTTCTTCAGGCTTTTCCCGACTAACCTCTCATAGGACCCTCTGTAGAATCTGTTGTGCTCCTCAGCGCCAGGAAGCCGCTTGGCCGCAGTGCGCTTTAGAAATTTCTTTTTCATTTCATTTCATATCCTGGGCTATCGGGAACAGACATTGGCCACAGAGGAAGAACAGAGTGAAGAAAAGCTCATCCACAATAAATCACAGATGGAGGCAAGCTACTGATAGCTTATCAGTAGGGCCATAGAGGATAAATACGGAGCCCCACGGATGCTTGAGCTGAAGTGGGTAGATAGACAACCCCTATTGATTCTCCTATGATGTGGCTGTCAGGATAATGTGTGGCCACATCAGTGGCCTACAAAAACATTTGAGGACTGAATTGAATTGGTACCATGGTTAACAAAAGCATGTCTCTGACAGCTATAACCAGTGTAATTTTACCAGGTATCAGTGCTTAATTTATAAAAAAATAAGTGCCAGGGCGCTTGTCAGGCGGCAGCTGTAGCTCGCACCACCAATAGCACCTGCCAACACTGCCAATTACGGTACCTACTCAACTACAAACCATCCCACTGCTACAAAAGAGGCAATTCTGACTGTTAGAGGCCCACAAACCTCAAAGAATAGTATGGGTGATGTGACTTAGTTATTTTCAATTATTAAACAGATGTTGTCCTACTCATCTCTAAATTACACAAAAAGCTGCTGCTGTCACAACTGCTGGTGTTGACAATTAAGTGCCGATGTTGAGCACAGGAAATTAACAAGCATTGCCAGGTTCTATGCTTCTTTTTGCATGCAGATTGGAGGTACTTCCATGCAATTCGTGAGAGCTTCTAATATCATATGCATAAAGTAAGATATATCAATAAAATGTACGTTTAACAATGTGGGCAGTGACAAAGCCTGGGCACAGTTCTGCAATTTACCGTTCTTATGCAACAAATCTACGTTTTGATGCAAGTCCGACTTTTCAACCAATCACAGATTCCCTCTTCCCACCCTATACCTGAAACTATCATTTAACGTTCCTACAATGACAGCTATGCAACAAATTGTTCATACTTGCAAACTATGTGGTCCTTTTAAATACCGTTGTCTGCGAGTGCATGGAATACAAGTAGTAACAGAGACCCAAAGGACCAAGGGTACATTTGCTTGTTGCCCATTTGACTACAGCCATTTTGATTGGAATAACCCAAAAAACATGTGTTACTTAAATTAACTTGGCATCTTCCTGACCGTGCAGTGAGGGTAATGGGAGAGCAATTACCTGCCACATATACTTCGATTATCCAGCACTCTACACATAATTTTGGGTCTCAAGAAGTACTCAGGTAGATTTTTATCCTGTACGCCTACTCAAGATGTGGTGGGATTTTCTCTTTGGGTAAAGAGCTGGAAATGCCCCTCCCCTCAGTTTACAACCCCTGGTTCAGAGTGTGAGAGTGCCTTCCTTTCCTCTTGCTCTCAGGAGCCATGGTAGACAGCATCACCCCCCCCCCCAGTCCCCTTCTTCGTGGGTGTTAGACAGATTGCCCTTTAACAGTCCATACAATTCTATTATACAGGAATAACAGTAAAATCTGATATTTTACACCACTAAAAATTGCAAAACTGTGGTAGCAAGTGTTTTGTACAAAAGAAAGTATTATTTTTAGAAAATGTACTAGAATACTGAATGAAAAATATATTTTTAAGAAAGATTTCCCTTTTTAAGCGAATTTCCTTTATTATTTTTCTGTATTTTGGGGCGATACAGCACTGATCTGCAACCAAGGAACAAAGGATAACCTGAAAGAAAAACTTAGGAGGATATAGCGCTAAGGGGATTGCGAGAATTGCTGAGCTCCCATTTTGAACAATGAAGCCCTCCACTGTGAATGAGGTGTTGCAGCATGATTTATAATGCATTGAGTAATAGGATTTGGTGCTGTTTAGCAGGATTAGGCAAGCCAAAGAAAGGCCCTATTTACTACAAGCCAACAATAGAGGGAGAGAATGCACAGTGCCCTCTGTTGTCATTTTAAGCAATTTACAGGATTATATGCTGTTGGTGGGGTGGGGAGAGGTTCCCCCTCTAGGTGGAATGTGGCACCAAATGGTGATAGTTCTATAATTTCTTTTTAGTTCATAGTTTCATAATGGCCTCACATGGCCTGGCAAAACGCCACAGTGAAGCGGGAGGCGGTAGGAAGGGCAGGAACCAATTAAAGTTTCCCTTCATAAGGGCACTGACCCCGTGACCCCAGCCCTCCAGTTTTCAGAACTGCAGCACTTCAATGTACTTGCTTTGTTTCCAGGATCTTTCTGCTGACGGTGCGACTTTCTGCAAAAGCAGGGCCTGCTGACAGGGCAGCAGTGTTGGAGCCCTCTTGTTAAATGAAAAAAAGAAAGTAGGTTTCTGCTGGAAGCAGTTCCTGTCGAGGCTCCCAATTGTATGGCACTGCTTGGAGAGGCAGAAAAGACACTGCAGAGGCACTTAGGTTTCTGCCCCCGATTTCATCTCAATTCAAGCTCAGCATACACATGCCCATGACTTTGCTAACAAGTGGGTATTCACTTTTGAAATTCACAAATTGCGAATTTGCACTTGTTTTACTCTTTCATAGTATTATCCCTGTATGGGGTTGTATGGGGTTACACTATTTCACACTAGTAAATCATCTTTATGACAGTGAAGCAATGAATGGTTTGTTCCCAACCACAAACTCACAATGTTGTGGTTATTTACAAACCTGTCGATGGACCTTTTTCACCCTAAAAACAAACAGTTGAAAATGTACCCCTTTTAAGGGCGGGATTAAATTCGTTTTCAGAGAGGAAAACACCCGCACAATTGTTGCTCCTTGGTGAACCTTTGTTAATCATTTTTTTCCAATAAACACACGGACATTTGGCAAAGTTAAACAACAATTACTTTCTTTTTATGCTTTTGTAGCTAGTTTTTACTAAGCAGTATTTACTTGGCTGGTTGAACATTTAAAACATCGCACATACATTGAAAAATAGGGTACAATGTGACAAGTGAACTTGCAATATCATCAACGACAAATGTTATATAACATGAAGGATAAGGTAAGCAAATTATTATAGAAGTGCAATGAGATCTATAATGTGTTGTCCAGCCAGACAAAAAATATTCAATATTCCAATTATACACAAAGAAGACAAAACAATGACTTTGAAATACAAACCCTGCGACAATTAAAACATGAAAGGAAACTCAGGCGTTTCTTGGTGCTTGAAAGAAATCAGGGAATTTGTCAAGCATAAATTAATAAAAACACCTTAGCACAAATCAATAATGCATAAAACCATGCCAAGGTGTTACGGAGTCAAGGACGTTTCGATCCCATACACAGGAGTACCGGGATCATCATCAGGACTCCGTCATATTAGCCTGAGATTAGTACCTGTTAGAATGAGGAGAGAGGGATAAGGGGAGGAAAAGATATAAGAGGGGGAAAAAATTAAAGAATTGGAGTAAAAATAAAAGAATAGGAGTAAAAATAACCATGCAGAGTAGCAGCTCATGGGCAGTCATGCCGGCATAGTGATACTTCAGGGTATATATCTTAGCAGGTGGTAAATGGGCCTTATAAGAAACAGAATAACTGTGGGTAATTGTGTGTAAAAATAAGAAAAGACCTTTTAGGTAAGTCTAACGTGATTATAATATTAACAAGCACATAGGGGAAGTGTTGCGCTAAGGGGTGACAAAGTGAGGCATCTCCTTGATGTGAAGAACAATGCACAAATAGATGCTTACCTCTTGCAAAAAACTGTTGTAATCCCGCAGGAGACTAAGAAGAACTGGGAAGTGTAAGAAACAGGCTCTATATATACTGCACCAAAGTGTGGTACAGTGTGTATAGAGTCCAAGGGTCTCCAGAGGTTTGGCAGATGTTAAAGTTTAAATAGAACCTTACTCTCTAAAGTGGTAGCTAGGTCGAGCAGTAAGGCAGTATCAGAGGACAGTGTTAAGCATTTGATGTACACACACAGTCAGCAAATGAATTCACTCACTCAATAACTGAACTCTAGGCCAATTGTTGTTGTATAAAAATACACTGTTGTTGTATTTCTAGAACCAAGCAAGCCTGGTACAGGTAAGCATTGAAGTACTTTGCAGTAGTAAATTACTTGTGTGAACACAGTTCACAATTGCAGCATAACTTGTACTGATTTTGGTTACAGTTTAAGTAAGCAGTTTGCAACACTTAGCAGGTATAGTACCTTCGAATGAATGGGCTTTTTAAGTAAAATGCAATTAATTACTTTTCAGATTACTTTTTCTAACACAGTGCTGGATCCTAGATTCAGCACTGGGACATTTCCTGAAAACAGTTGAGCAAATGCGTTTTAGTTAGTTGTACGATTTTTAAAGAATATTCTTGTATTTCAAAAGTTGACATTTGGAAACATTTTGGGAGAAAAAGTGTCAATGTTATCCTATGAGGAAAAAAAGGTTATTGGTTTCGAGGTAAGTACTCGGTCTATGGAGTTAGGGTTCTGGGGTTACACTCAGGGGTCTCCCAATGTCAGTGATGCACTGTTGTTGCACCCTCAGTGGCACTAGGGCGGCCGGGTGCAGAGTGTTGAGGCCCAATGTTATCCTATGAAGGATAGGGGGCTCTGGTTAGTGGCTGCTGGCAAGCAGGCCAAGGGGTTGTGGGAGCAAAGCTCCTAGGGTTTAGCTCAGGGCAAGTTGGGGACCAAGATAGCACAAAAGGGGCACCCTCAGCGACACTAGATTGGCAGGGTGCTGTTTTGAGGTTGGGTGCCATGTTGATTTCAATGGAGATTCTCTGGAACAAAGAAACACTGCAGACTGGGGGACAAGGATCTTCCGGGAGTGACCACCACTTCGAGGGGTAAGTTGGGATGTTGAGGGATGGTTAGGCACAGCTGGGTTGGGCACACAAGGCCGTGGGACATCGTGTGCAGGGGTGCCTTTGGACGTCGGATTTTCTTATCTGCTCTGGTTGCGGTAGGGGGGTCTCTGGATTGAGGCTGCGGGCGTCGTCAGGAGGCTTGAGGCAGGTTAGGGGGTTGCCGGAACTCAGGTCAGGATCACTGGGGGGACCTCCTTGTGGTATTTTTCCACTCAAACTCAGGCCGGGTTCGGCGGGTGCAGAGTGGGCTGGATATGCAGTTCCTGGCTGGCACCAGAAGCTGCAGTTCATACGCGTCCGGTGTTCACGGGATAAACAGCCTCGAAAGTGAAGGCAGGCAGGTCCTCCGGGGTTTGTGAGGTTGCTGGCTGCTGGACACGCCGGGGTTTCGCAGGAGCAGGTTTGAGAGGATACAGACCTGTAGGGCTGGGGCCAAGTCAGTGGGCATTGTCCTCTTGTTAGCTCTGCACAGCTTCTTGTCCTTCTTGTTCTCTATTTTTCTTGTGGTTGCTGGATCTGAGAAAGGAAGGTTCAGGGTGCTCCTAAATACTAAATTTAGGGGCGTTACAGGTAGTTAAAGGGCAGGGACCAATGGGTCCCTTCCCTGGGGTGGATACACCCTCTGCCACTCTCCAGCGGGAGGAGGGCAGGAGCCTGTCGCTGGTTGGCTGGGTCCCCCCATCCTCAAGATGGCGGGGACTCGAGGTTGTGCTTCACCTCGCCTCCCTCACCATAGGGGTGGAATTGGCAGAGGTGAGCACACCTCTCTTCCTCACTTGTTTTTCCCTCCGGTTCTCCAGCCCAAAGTGGGGGGTCGAAACAGTGGGGACCAGTTGCTTAAAGCTGCCAATGGTCTGGAGAGGGTCACAAAGGCGGCATGCTTTTGAAGCTTCTCCTTTGTGAACCCTGCCCATCCTGGGGGAGGAGGCTTGACACCTCGTCCCAGGATGTGCATTGTTGCAGGCCCCCGAGAGCAGCAAGCTCTCGACCCAGGGGTCCAGAAACATGTCTTGTGGTGGCTGCCTAGGCAGCCACTCTGTGAGGTCACTAGAGGTTGGCCGAGTTTCAGGGTGCATCTCTTAGATGCCCTCTGTGGTGCATTTTACATTAATTCCCACACTGGCATCAGTGTGGGTTTAATGTGATGAGGAGTTTGATACCAAACTTCCCAGCCTTCAGTGTAGCCATTATGGTGCTGTGGAGTTCGTAATGACAAACTCCTAGCACAAAATCCTCTTAATGGCAGCACTGCACTTACAGTGCCCAGGAATGGACTGGGGTACTGTAGGGGCACAGGGCTCATGCACCTGTACCCTCACCACTGGCATAGGGCACCCAGCTAGAGGGGTGGCTGATGTATGTCAGGGCAGTGGTTTGTGGGCATGGCACACAGAGATCGCCACCCCTCATTTCAACTCGAGCCTACCAAGGGCACAAAAATAGAATATTAAAAGCGTTCATGATATTGTATGTATGTCATTCATCGAACAGCAAGTGTCCAATGATATTATTGTATTCGTTCATCCGTGTATTATTTGAATTTCAAATGAACTATGCCCCATGTGTGATATCAATCTGTATAAGAGAGAATTCCTCTTGTGTTTTTCTACATTTAGGCAGTTGGCTTTATTATAAGAGAATTGGTAGAACCTGTGTGGAGGTGATTTGACCGAATAGGAAATTATTCACCACGGCTCCAGTGGCGGTGGGTGACAGAAGTCTTAAAAAGGTAGTGAGTTTTTCTTATACAACATTATGAACACTTAGCAGGAGGGTAGTATGTATGGATAATTAAGTGTCACGTCTTTATAGAGGCGCTAGGTGGCGCACTAGCAGAATGGCCGTCACCGTGTGAGGCCCCCGCAGTCCGGCAGACAATTATTAATCGTCTAAAACCCGTTTCAATACTCGTAAAAACGAGGTTGCAGGTAGCGGAACATGAGCGGTGATAGCGGAGCTGGTTTCTAAGAAGATTCGTGAGATCTTTGACGGTGAGCTGAGCGGGGAGGCAGAGAGCAGCAGGCAACCGGGGCTCGACTGGAAAAATTTAGCTACGGGATGCCCATGTGACTACTGGGCCAGTGGCACAAATGGCGATGCGGAGGCGTCGCGGGAGAGAGTGAATGCTTCAAGCGCTGGCTGCGGCTGCACACAATTGCCTCCTGATGCGCTGATCAGCGTTGGAGAAGTCCCCTCTTTTTAGCGGTGAGAGCGGGGGAGCGAGGTGGAATTGGCGGCGACTGGACGGCGCGGACGACATTACAGGAGGCGAGACGGGCTGCATTAGAGATCACGCGGGTCCCGCCTGACGAAATGACGGATACTGGAGCTGAGAAGGGCATTGTTTGTCGCGGACTGAAATGAATGGCTGTGACTGGAGTGCTCTAATCTGAGACAGGTAGATATTCTTTGCTTGTGACTACATGAAGATGCAAAGGTAGTGCGGGACTCATTAGTGGTGGAGCGCAGTGAGAACTTTGAGGCCTGCACCTCCCAGAATACGCGTGACCGCACAACAGAAAGGGGTGAGACTGGTCCAGTGTGTGCAGGCTGTAATCGTCCGGAAGGGAAAGGTTGCTCAAGGACGTGGTAGGAGCAGACCTGCTGTCCTCACAATTCATCGTTGAAAGAGCCCAGAGAGCATTAGGCCCCAAACCGACTCCTGGAAACCCGCCTAGGACCATAATAGCGCGTCTCTTGAACTACAGAGACCGGGACTCAGCTCTGCGTGTGGCTAGGGAGAAAAGAGAGCTGACGTATGACGGAGTGAAATTCACTATGTTTCCTAACTTTACGCTACGTGTCCAAGAGGAACGCCGGAAGTTTTTCCAGGTGAAGCAGAAACTCAGAGCAGCCCAAATAGCGTATGCATTGCTTTACCCAGCGCGGATGCGTATCACATACCAGGGGGCGCACAGAATATATACCACCCCACAGCAAGTTGAGTATTTTCTTAAAAAGATTAAGAAACAAACGCGCGCAACCCCAGAAACGAAAGAAACACTAACATCGGATGTGGAATAGAAGGTCGACAAGCTGTAAACCGCTGGGAAGATGCCAGGCTCGTGACTTCAGGCAGGATGACAGAACGAAAGATGAAATATAATGATGAGTACAAGAGAAATTGAACAGTGCGCTACTCAGATGCCGTAATGGAAAAGGACGTAAACTGACTACATAACCGGACACCCTTGTTACTCTTTCAGGGGAGAGGGCGGTAACGGTGGATACCTGGTAGAATGAGAAGGCAAAGTGGGCCACCATGCTTACCAGCCCCAAACGGGTGTACCCCAGAATTGTTTTACATGGGCATACCTGTGTGTTGCTTTGATGTTGGGCAGGGGGGGTGGGATTGTTAGATTCTGGCATAATTGGGATGCTTCAGTGGGAGGGGGGAGGTTGTGAAAGGGGAGTTTATAGCGTTGATGACAGTACAGTATATTGTGTGACATTGGCATGTGATGTATATTTGAGACTAATAGGGCTTCGTGTTATGTTGATGGATTGTCAGTATTCCAGCATGGGACAGTATGGCGGGGGAGGGGAGTGACTCAGATTTAAGGGTTTTATCCTGGAATGTCAGAGGATTGAATAATGCAAGGAAATTCAGGCAGATACTGGCATATTTAAACAGGCAGCAGGTACAGGTGGTATTACTGCAGGAGACGCATCTAAACCCACAGCCTCTCAACACCTTTGCCAATAGATGGGCGAATGTCCGGGCGTTCTCTTCTTATTCGTCCTATGCGCGGGGCACTGACACTTTAATTAAGCATCGCGTCCCCTTTGCACTTGCAGGTACAATTTCGGACCCTCAGGGGAGATATGTCATAGTGTGGGGGAGAATGGGCAGGGATTCTGTGAAAATTGCGAATTGTTATGCCCCCAATGTAGATACGCCTGAATTTTTCACGTCCCTATGGGGTAAAATCATAGATATAGCTCTATGCACATTATATGGGGGCAGGATTTTAATGTTGCTTTGATTCCTGCTCTGGATAGGGCTGATGTTACAGTACACTATCATAATAACTCACAGGAGGTGTTGGTAGGCATAGTGGAAGAAGGGGATCTGGTGGATATCTGGCGTCAACTGCACCCAGTGAGGTGGGAGGAGACTCACTTTACGTCGCACATGGGGACATGGGCACAACTAGATTATTGTTTACTATCCAAGGGGTTAAGTGTGGGGCTTAGTCATGCTGCACATCTTGCTAGGACATATTCCGATCATTACCCTGTTAGCATTACGATTAGCGTATCCGGTTTTGATAGGCCCAGGCGGACATGGCGAATGCAGCCGAATGCATTACTTGACTTAGTATTTCAAACTGAATTGAAGGATGACATAAATGACTTATTTACAAGGAATAAGGGCTCTGTGGACAATGTGGAGACAATATAGGAGTCTTTTAAAGTTACTATAAGGGGGTCTTGTATTTCTAAGAGCTTTGGGGTCTTGAGAGATATTCAGCGGACATTGAGGAATCTGGAGCAGGATCTGAAGAGACTGGAGGGCCGAATGGTGGAGGGAGAAACCGGGCAAGTGCAGAAGGAATTTAGGGCCAAATTGTCTGCATACGAGGAAGAGGCTGCAAGGGAGGTCAAGTTTAGGGGCCGACATTGGGTGGCGAGGAGGTATAGGGAGGGAGAACACCCGGGGAGGGCACTGGGTGAGATTACCCGATATCCACGATTTAACAACAATATAGTAGACATAGAGACACAGGGGGGAATGCTATGTCATGATACGGTAGGCATTCTAGAAACCTTCAAGTCCCACTATGCTACCTTATATACCACGCAAAGACTCGATGAAGTGGAGCTTGATGAGTTTATGGGGGATGTGGCGATATGTTGGCTAAGTGATGTTCATAGACAGTTCCTTGGCACACCACTCGAGACTGATGAGATCATGGAGGTCATCATATCCTTAAAAAATGGGAAGGCACCAGGTCTGGATGGCATATCTGCCGAGTTCTATAAGTGTTACTTCGATATTATGGCACCAGTCCTACGAGAAATATTTGAAGAGTCCTTGGAAATGGGGATCCTTCCTCCTTCGATGCGTCAAGTGACTTCTTTGTTGAAAACCCGCTAAAACTCCTAAGGCGTGCGATTCTTATAGGCCATTGTCACTAATCAACTGTGACACAAAACTTTTAGCAAAAGCCTTGGCCACGCAACTGACCCTACTTATGGATAAGATCATACTTCCTGACCAATCGGGGGTTGTCCCAGGTAGAGCCACTACCCACAACTTACGTTCTCTATTCTCTTTGATACAGACTGTGGCGCCAGAATTTCCGGTTGCTGCTGTATTCCTGGATGCCTCTAAGGCGTTTGACTCTGTGGAGTGGAGTTATTTGTTTAAGGTTCTGCAGAGAATGGGTTTCCCTCCAATATTTATATCATGGGTGCAGCTGTTGTATCATCGGCCGTCTGCTAGAGTGCTGATAAATGGACATTTGTCCACTGCTCGGTCCATATCGCGGGGCACCCGACAAGGGTGCCTGTAATCCCCGTTACTTTTTGCTATAGCAATTGAGCCCTTGGCGTCCAGATTATGTCAAGATAGGGCGTTTCGTTATTTTCAGCGACAACTTCTGATTTCGCTTTATGCTGACAATGTCACGCTATATATTCGGAAGCCACAGCAAAATATTAATCCCCTGTTTAGGGAGTTTCTGGTGTTTGGACAGCTCTCAGGTGTTAACATTAACTGGGGAACATCAACATTTTTCCCACTTACGCCAGCAGTCTCTAAATTCCCACTAGACTTTCCCATTGAATGGTGCGAATCTGACCTTAGATATTTAGGTGTACAGGTATCCAGGGATAGGAAGAAAACGCTTCGATTAAACTATGGCACATCGGTAACGAAGCTGACGAATATTGTCACACGTTGGATATCTCTGCCCTTGTCGCTGGTGGGAAGAGCCTCTCTTGTAAAGATGGTGGTACTCCCCCAATTTCTTTACTTATTTCTTCCCTACAAACCTGGGACTTTTTTCTTGAAGACTCTTCACACTGAGTTAATACATCTAGTATGGGGTGGTAAACAACCTCAACTCAAATGGTCGGTCCTTACACACCTATTCCTGACGTTGAGACCTATTATATTAGTGCGCAAGCTCATTATGCCTACCACTGGTTCACACCTGCAACATGCATGTGAAGAACCGGGTTTTAGAACCCAGCGGCGCCAGGGACACGCCCAAAGTCTTCGGGTTCACCTGTCTTGGCAAACAGAGACACGGAATACTTCTAGGTGGCGTCAGAGATCAAATTTATTAGCTGCAGCTAGTAACAGTAATCTCAGCAATACAACACGGTGTACAACTCAAGAAACTGTTCAATTTTCATAGCAAGACATCAGTATTTATACACAATATTCTCATTATAAATGTACACCCACGGCGCAAAATTCTGACCAATAGGACACATTTTCTAACTGAGTATCACATTAACAAAAACCCAATTTACAGTAACCCAACCCAAAAGTTAATTATTAGGATTGTCCCAAATTCAATTTCCACAAGCCGGACAAACCCATAATTGAAAGCACTACCCATGTAATGAAAAGTCGTAAGGAAAGAAACAATTCAGATGCTGATTAGGATAAGATATGTGCAAGGAAACTAAAAGTTAACGAGGTCCTGAACATTGATTGGGAATCTCAGACAACGATCAGCCAGAGAAATTGGCTTCGTGAAGGGTCAGTTTCAGGTGAAGAGGTCAGCGTCCTGCCGTTCCCTCACAAGTCAGAAAGGGCAAGTTAATATGTACATGGACAACGAAGCCCATGCAACTTTGTTCGTTCGTTTACTTCCAAGGCATACGCGACGGCAACATAAAATGGCGTCTCGAGCAACGCAAACAAAATAGAGTCCGGTCCCGAAAACCACGGAACCTCAGCCCCTCCTTTTGCCATTACGTAGGCAATGACCTAAACTCACGTCAATCTGAATCCAGGTCTATATCTAGTCTCATCAGGTCATCAAGGTGTTGCTGTAACATCATCTTATTATCCTTCGCTTCTCTCAGGACTGGTCTTCTCACACAGATTGTAGCACAAAGACTACAAATGGCGGGACCACACTGGATGCATAAGCAACACGAGAAAAGCATCGCTAAAGCCATACCAAGGAACATCAGAATCTTCCATCCCCATTTGGACAGCAGTTCCCAAAACCATCCCATCAATGACCAGTTCCCTTCGTCTACATGTATAGACTCAGCAGACTTATGTAACCTCAAGATGGCTTGGTACACTGTCGGGGTGTTATCTGGAATGAAAACGCAGCAACTAGACCCGATCAATTTACATACTCCACCTCTGTCTGCAGGTATAATGTCTAAAGCAAAGCGGTTCTGTAATGTCATAAGGCGATCCGCTTGGAGCTTGGCTGTAATATTGCTAAGGGCACCTGCAGTCTCATTTATAGTGGCCTCGACGACTCTCGTAAGCGGACGAATTGTCCTACCATTAGCCATAGGACCCCAAAAGAGCAGGAAACCCTTAAAGAAGTCTCCAACTTCTTGTGCGGCAGTGTCTTTCGCATCGATAACACCTCTACCATATCTTGTCTTATGGTAGTTGAAAGCAGCTGTGTATGTAGGGGAAAGCAGAAATGCCACATAACATGTGCCTGAAAAGTCAGAAGGCAACCATGTATATGCTCTGTCATAACAAACAAAATACGTGCCTTTGGCTGGCACAAACGGTGGATATTTCTGGGACGTATAGACATAGGTGTGAACGCACACACTCCTACCAAACTGAGCTCTCGCATTCTGACCATTACCTTGCAGACAAAAATGACCTCGGTGGGGTACAATCCAAATTGGGGGGAGACCTTTTTCGTCTCTCCTTCTCTGTCAAATTAATGCTATATTCAGTCTTGTTCCAACCAATATATGCTCGTACCCCATCTTTAGGGATAGCATTATATGCATCAATATCTCTGGCCATATCTACTATTCCATGTATCAAGGCATTATTATTCGCATTATCTTTGACAGAACGTACAGGAGATGCTTCATTCGCATAGATAAACATTGACTGGAGTGCCCATACTGACCCATTAGGCGAAAAAGTCAAAACCAAATATGGCATTCCCTTATCATTCGTATGCGGCATAAGACCACACACCCAACAATTCGTGGTATTTACAACTAGCTGATGCTGATGTAACATCTGTATAAACGAATTGTTCACAAATTCTAATCTTCGTGTCTGTTCATGTTCAGGCAACGTATGAAACTCATGTGGGGAAACAGTAGGAAAAGAAAGAGTAGGTTGGGAGGTAGATGCAAGTGTCTGTTGTGATGCATAGAAAATCCAACCCACACAAACCAACGTAATGTTCAAAAGCATTAGAAAACACATTATCAAAAAACATTTTTTACGAACCAATATACACATTTTTGCTCTGAAATCAAATCTTTTAACACCCTTGTTGAACTCAAAAGACTCCATCCTCTAACGTGCTGCTCACGGCAATTTTCCCTCTTCGCTTATGTGTGCGCCAAGATCGCACTAACGACCCTGAACTACAGACCTTGCGTCAATACGCGGCTCACCCCTTAAGAACTTATACCGTGACCCTGCAGCTGAGTCCGGATGGTGACTCGAAAAAGAAAAAGTTTAAAAAAAAGTCTCTTGATCTGACAAGGTGTAATTCACTGCATAAAAAAATTTAGATTTATTTGTCCATTTCAAACGTCCATTTTCGATCTCAGATTGTAGCGCTCTTTGCCAGGCACAGTCTGATCCTTAAAGAGGAGTTCCGGATTTGTCGTGTCGAGTCTCAAAGACGGAGGCACAGCAGCTTGCAGAACATCATCATCCTCGCGTTCCGACTGAGTCCATGTCAAATGAGATTCACTAAAAGGCACGAATCTAGGGATTATCTCACAATCTGTGTCAGCTATTCCATCCCTCACCCACTGATCATACGGTAAAGGCAAAGGAACTTTTTTCGTATGGGTGGCATGCGCCCAGTTCTTTTTACCAGCTACTCTAACAGCAGTCCGGGTTACCAACAACACCAGAAAAGGTCCAGTCCATCTCGGTTCCAAGTTCTTGGATCGCTGAAAATTTCTGATTAGAACTGCATCACCAGGTCGGATCGCGTGGCCTGGATCTGTAGTAGCTGTCGGCAAACTGCCATAGACCTGTTGGTGGAGAACACGTAATTTAGTAGTCAAGTCATGTAAGTAATCCACCAACATAGGGTACTCAAGGTCACTGTATTTTTTAGGACGAGGCACACCCCAAACATTCGCTGGACGACCAAAAACTATTTCGTATGGGCTAAGTCCCACACGAGAATGCACTGTCGTCCTTGTTGACAAAAGAGCCAATGGCAAGGCATCCGGCCATGTAAGACCAGTGCTCGCTTGTACCTTAGCTAATTTCAGCTTCAAGGTACCATTGTAACATTCAACAAGTCCAGCAGACTGGGGGTGATTCGATGCGTGGAACTTCTGATTGATACCCAATCCAGCACACACTTTCTTCATGACTCGGCCCACAAATTCACTCCCATTGTCCGACCATACAATTCTCGGCAAACCATACCTAGGGAAATACTCTTTGAGCAAAACCTTGGCTGTAGACAAGGCAGTATTATCCTTTAGGGGGTAGGCATCTATCCATCTGGAAAAGGCGCAAACAACCACAAGGACATACTTCAGATTATTGCATCTCTCCATGTGAATGTAATCTAGCTGGATCACTTCAAACGGATACGTCGGCGGAGCAAAATGACCAGCTGGAGTTGGAGTTCCCTTGCCAGGATTATACTTCAGACAAATCATGCAATGCTTCACAACATTCTCAGCACATTTAGGAATTCCAGCGTTCTGCCATACTGGAGCCAACAACTTGCATATCCCTTTCGAACTGATGTGAGCCATTCCATGCACCATAGTAACCACTGGGAGCACATACGCATCAGGCAAAAACCATCGCTGGTGTTCTGACAACTCAACCCAACAACCTGTCGAATCCAACCTACCCGTACTTTCTCTCCACGTACTCACATCTTTCTCAGTAGCTTCAGCCTGAATTGACTTCACACTTTCTATTGTGTCTTCACACATTCCTCTTTCCACAACCCATCTTGCAGGACCTGCCACATACATACGGCTCATCATGTCTCTAGCCGTTTCTTCGCAACTTCATCTGCAAACGCATTCCCTCGACCTACATCGTCCACAACTTTTTTATGCGCACTACACTTCACAATTGCAATCTGCTTTGGGAGAGCAAGAGATTCCAAAAGTTCATTCACTAACTGCCCATGCTGAATTTTTGTGCCATGGGAAGTTCTCTCCACAAACGCCCAAAACTGTGAGCAACACCAAACGCATACTGGCTATCGGTATAAACATTCACTCGTTTTCCTTCTGACAACACACACGCTCGTGTCAATGCAATCAACTCTGCTGCTTGCGCAGAATTCTGTGCTATGCGTGCTGTCTCAACAACTGTATGTAAAGTTGTGACGACATATGCTGCAGTCGTTTCACCATTCGGAAGCTTAAAACACGAACCGTCTACCCATAGGGTACCATCAACATTCTCAAGAGGAGTATCCTTCAGATCAACTCTAGCTTTCGTTTCTTCCTCTGTACGAAGAAAACAATCATCCTGTTCTTGAGCATCCGTCTGTGTAGAGATCGGCAACAACGTAGCTGGATTCAACACATTACATCTTTTAATGTGAACATGGCTAGCCAAAAGAGTCAACTCATAACCTGACAGACGTGCACTAGTAAGGTGCTGTGTCTTGGTCCTGTTCAATAAGGTATCCACTGCATGTGGGACCATCACAATCAACGTATTATCCAATACCAAACCAGCAGACTGTCGGATAGAAACAGCCGCTGCCCCTGTAGCTCTCAAACAACTCGGCAACACCTTAGCAACTGGGTTTAACGTAGCTGAAAAATACGCACATGGACGCTGCTTGTCTCCGAACTATTGAGTCAACACTGACAATGAACAAACTTCTCTCTCGTGAACATACAACGTGAAAAGTTTACTGTAGTCAGGAGTACCCAATACCGGAGCCGAACACAATGCATCACGTAATTCAGAAAAACTTTTCTGACACTTATCAGACCAAGGGAGAGGATGCGGAGTATCTTTAAGAGTCAGCGCCAACAGAGGTTTCGCTAACAGGGAAAAATGAGGGATCCATTGTCTACAATACGAGGTGATACCTAAGAAAGCACGCACTTCTCTCTGTGTGGATGGCACACTCATTTGCGCAATCGTGTGAATTCGTTCTGGGGTCAACCTTCTTCCCTCCTTCGACAAGAGATGACCTAAGTAGGTTACTTCTTGGCGACAATATTGCAACTTTGAAGGTGACACTTTATGATGAAGGTCAGACAAATACCGCAACAGAGAAAGAGTAGCCTCTTTACAAATCTTTTCGTCATCAGCAGTAATCAATAAATCATCAACGTACTGGATAAGAGTAGCACCAGTAGGCAACACAAAGCTATCAAGCTGAGTTTTCAACGCCTGACTATAGATGGAGGGACTTTCGCAATAACCTTGGGGAGCTCTCTTAAACCGGAAGCTTCAACCTCCTAAGAGAAGCCGAAAATATCTCTACTCTCCTCAGCAATCCAAATGCTAAAGAAAGCATTCTTCAAGTCTCTAACAGAAAACCAGGCTGCCGAAGCAGGAATCAGAGTCAACAAAGCAGTGATATCAGGGACAACAGGAAACTGTGGCACCACAATCTTGTTTACCTCTCGAAGGTCGATCACAAACCGGTACACAGGTGGCTGAGAAGCATCAGTACGCTTAAGGACAGGCAAAACAGGACTGTTACACACGTTACCTCTCGTTTCTTCAACCACACCCTTCTCAACCAGATCATAAACAATCGCTAGAAGAGCTCTCTCGCCATCGCTAGAGATTTTATACTGTGGGATATGAGGTAGCCTAGCATTCGACTTGAGGGTGACAACATAAGGTGGAATCTGCAAAAGACCAACATCATTGGGACCTGTAGCCCAAAGTGTATCAGGAAGAGAAGCCAATTCCAGTGGAAGACAATCTTTAGACAAATACATCGGAGAAATCACTTTCTTACCTAGGGTAAGATGTACTCCCGAAGGAGAACAATGTAATGTCGCATACAATCTTTTCAGCAAGTCCAAACCCAACAGATTCTCATTACAACCAGTCGTCAAAATAAGAGGAGCTTCCAATTTACAAGGGCCAATAGAAAGGGGCAAAGGATTAGAAATCGGGTTACAAACTGGGGCGCCTGAAAATCCTACGGAAACAGTGGTCAAGCCAGACAAAGGTGCGCCAGGAAGTTTAGAGTGCATAATAGAACTCTTTGTCGCACCAGTATCCAAAAGAAAAGGTTCTGTCACACCTGATGTAATCACTTCAACATAAGGTCCACTCTGATCTACTGGAACTGACACTACTCCCTCTCTTTGCCCATGGCTGTCCTAACTATCATTGTAACCAGCACTCTCACTCTCGATATAATAATCATCAACATAGTACTGTGCAGACTGACCACTCGGAACATTCTGTCTGTCAAAATAATTCGCAGAGTTCTGAAGGGAAGAGGAACTCTCATTCTGGGGTAACACACCACATCCCCTACCCCTAGGAGCTTGCTGGAAACCACCACGACCTCTCTGACCAGATACGGACTTGCACGCTGTAACAAAGCCGGGCAACTATTCTTAAAATGACCTTCCTCTCTGCAATAAGCACACTGATTAGGACCAGGAAAGAATCGCGGAGCATAAGGCTCAGGCTTCTGTAACAATCTCTGAAACTGTGGAGGTTGCTGAAACTGAGGCTGATTCTGACGAGGTGGATAAGCTTACTGCAAAAGAACCTTCGTCTTTAAATCTTTAGTTTTCTTCTCTGCTTTATCCTTCTCATCTTTATCCCTATTCTCATAATATTGTGCAGTAGCCAATATCTGGGCCGACGAAGAAACAGCCCATGAACTCTCAGAGTCCTTTAACCTATTAAAAAGTTCGGGAAGCAAATTAAAGACACATTTGTCTACGAACAACCTTTGACCACCTTCCGTACTCATGTCCTGACCACTATGATCGATAAACGTTTTTTCAAACCTAGTGAAGAAATCAGACACACTCTCGTCTTTCTTTTGTTTGCATGCTGCTAACTTGTCCCAATTCACTCGCAAAGCAGGCATCATAGTTTTCATTAGATTAATAATCCTACCAGGTAATTCTGCAACTAAGGGCTCAGGTTTGGCACCTCCTACTTGCCGACCATCTGCAGCAACAATATTAGCCCACGTATCTCCTAATTCTGCCGCATAATTCTCATGACGAATCTTCGCTCACAAAATTTTAAGGAACTACATTACCCATTAACATGTATATGTCAGCTAAATTCATAATACACGCTTCAACTGTCTGAGACAACTCTTTGTAATAACCAGCAGGATTCTTACGGGGGTCAGGTAAGGTCTGCTTAAGAGCCAAGACCTCTGCTCTCTTCCATGGAACATGTACCCACACTCGCTGAAAATGGGCCGGTGCAGCCTCAATACCCAAACCGGCATCAGCCTGAACTGCGTCTCTCCATACAGGGGGAACCTCTCTCATAGGATACTGCTTCACATTCCTCCTAACAGATGGATCAGGTTCATACAATGGCTGAGGCGGTAAACTAGACCTGAAGGCAAATATCGTCTCTACAGCATCTGTAACATCAGATTCCACTATCGTCCCTTTAGCAAATTCTGACTGAACATCGAGCACTTCCTGCGGAATCGGACCCAACTCATTATCTTCCCATTCCTGCCGTAGAGAAGCACACATCACATCAAAAACATACCTTTGCTTAGGCGGCTCCCACTGAAAGAAAACATCCATAACTGCTGGCAAATTATACCTGGAAGCATTTAAAATCCATCTACGAGCCAACAGATCCAACACTGCTCGCTCTTCGGAACTAGGAAGCTGACTACGTCTCTGCTTTCGTTCCGAAACAGGGGTCATACTCTGTGACCCAAACAATGGAGACAACAGATTAGCAACAGTCTCAGTCATTCGTTTTCGAGCAGTAGGAGAAGAAGCAGACATAAGAACAGGAGAAGAAGTATTTTGAGGCAAAAGAGGTGTAGGGACAAGAACAGTAGACGTTGAAGATGTAGACGTAGAAGGCAAAGGAGTTTGAGGCAAAGCTGGAAGCAAAGCTTGCGACCCTAGAGTGGGTTCCGCAGTAGGAGACAAAACCATCTGTGGAGCACCGGGTGGCTGAACAACAGCAGGAGGTTGAACAACTAAGGGTAGAACAACCGGGGGTAATGGAGGCGCAGTAGCACCCTGCACATAAGGGGGTGGCAGTCTCAGTAAATGAGACATCAAAGGATCTTTTTCAGGGTCTTCCGTCACTTTTGGAGGAGAAGACGGCAATCTATGGCCATGCAACGCTGTCTATCTGAAACTTCACACACTGGATCTTCCTCATCTGACTTAAACTGCCTAGCAGCTTGTAGTACTGACATATTCTTATCTTTCCTATCTCTCTTTTCTTGCTTAATTTCTCGCTGTTTGGCTTCCTTTCACCAAAGGCGGAAAGAGTCAAACATTGCCGGCCGGGCTTTCTTCTTAAATAGCGCAACTTCCAGATTCTCTAAAATATTTAATTCAAAACTACCATGTTGGGGCCATCGTAAAACACCATCCTCTCTAGTGTAGCGGACCCATACTTCATTATAAGTAATAGGACCCACTCCGTGTTCTGAATAGAGCTCATAAGTCGGAGTTCCAACCGGAGGTATCGGACACGAATCCTCCAATCGGGAATCCCTGTTGCAACCACAACTAAACCATTTCTTAATTTTGCTAAGACCAGACATCTTATAGCTCACTAATCTAGCTTCAAACTTCAAGGGGTTATCAACTATCGATACACTCGTAAATATACGAGCCCCTCGGCTTCGATTTTTGCAAAAATCAAATCAAAACCAAGAACCAAAACAAAGTCGTGGGAGCGACCCACTTATACTTAACCAAATATCTGTCACACCACCAGAAGACTGTCTATCGTCTCGCTCTACAAAGGATCAATCAAGGGTCCAAGACAGGGCGACAGTCAGGGCAGCAGTCCTTCGTAGACATTGGAAAGTGGGAAGCCTCGCAGAAAAGACCTTCGGTCCACGTCGACATGCAGGGGTCAATGAAGTGGCGGCCTTCCTCCAGAATTTCCTCACGTGGCTCCTCACGATCCTCGGGCTTGGACCGGTACCGCTGAGGTCGCCCCACCGTTGGGCGTCAACTGAAGAACCGGGTTTTAGAACCCAGTGGCGCCAGGGACACGCCCAAAGTCTTCGGGTTCTCCTGTCTTGGCAAACAGAGACACGGAATACTTCCAGGTGGCGTCAGAGATCACATTTATTAGCTGCAGCTAGTAACAGTAATCTAGCAATACAACACGGTGTACAACTCAAGAAACTGTTCAATTTTCATAGAGCAAGACATCAGTATTTATACACAATATTCACATTATAAATGTACACCCACTGCGCAAAATTCTGACCAATAGGACACATTTTCTAACTGAGTTTCACATTAACAAAAACCCAATTTACAGTAACCCAACCCAAAAGTTAATTATTAGGAATGTCCCAAATTCAATTTCCACAAGCCGGACAAACCCATAATTGAAAGCACTACCCATGTAATGAAAAGTCGTAAGGAAAGAAACAATTCAGATGCTGATTAGGATAAGATATGTGCAAGGAAACTCAAAGTTAACGAGGTCCTGAACATTGATTGGGAATCTCATACAACGATCAGCCAGAGAAATCGGCTTCGTAAAGGGTCAGTTTCAGGTGAAGAGGTCAGCGTCCTGCAGTTCACTCACAAGTCAGAAAGGGTAAGTTAATATGTACATGGACAACGAAGCCCATGCAACTTTGTTCGTTCGTTTAATTCCAAGGCCTACGTGAGGGCAACATAAAATCGCGTCTCGAGCAACGCAAACAAAATGGAGTCCGGTCCCGAAAACCACGGAACCTCACATGCCACAGATAGCCACTGAGGATTGGTTGGCACGTACTCTCCCTCTTAGTGGACTTAACCAGGGCCCTCTTACTGCTATAGAGACACCATTCACAACAGTCACCTGCACGATGGACGCATGGAGGCGTATGGCATGCCTCATGGCCTCGCAGCTGTTGTACTCACCGTGACTCCCGCTCACATACCACCCAAATATGGTCCTTCTACAGGAGGCGGGCTTTAGTGCTCTGTGCAAGCGCCTACGGGTTATCACATGGGGTGACCTGTTTCATTAGGGGGTACTGCGTACGGTCGAACACCTGTTCCAGGGTATCCGTCCCATGCCATTGGAGACCTTTCTGTACGTGAAATTGAGACAGGGAATGAAGGTGCGTCTTCCGAACTTTCCCAGTGAGTGGGAAATGTTTGCTCCCCTGCATTTTCTACTAAGCTCCTCTGATGGGAAACACTTGGTGTCGGGCATGTATCGTACCATACGGGCACATCAGTATGGGGTGGAAAGCTCGGCCCGCACTCACTGGAGTGAAGATTTGGAATGAGAGATTACTGAGGCTCAATGGAAATATTGTTGTAGTGTCACAGAATGTGTATCGGCTAGCTGTAGGTTCAAAATCATACACTACAAGTTTCTACAATGTATTTATTACACCCCTGTCAAAAAAATTATATTTAATCTTTCCGATAATGACAGATGTGACAGGTGTCAGACGGCTGGAGCGGGCTTCTTGTACCTGGCGTGGGAATGTCCGGTGGTGTGGGAGTACTGGACGCAGGTGCATGAGGCCATTGAACAAATGATGGGTACTACGATGGAGAGGGATCCCTTTATTATGTTGCTGGGTTATACTGCACAAATACCCAAACACAGTAGAAAGTTCTTAGATATTGTGTTGTTACTGGCCAAATGTAGAGTGGCTTGCTGATGGGGCACGGGGAGAGCTCCAAAATTTAAAGAATGAATACGGGATGTTATTTACTGTCAGGGGCAAGCATCTGTGTATGCAGAGACATTGCCGATGGCATCTAGACCAAGAGATGTGTGGGGTCCGTTACAAACGTATCATGTGCGAGGGGTAGAGGGAGAATCTGTCCCAGAGGAGTAATTGACGGATACCAGGGGTGGATCGCTTTGGGTACCTGATAGCCTCCTACTGTCATGATATGTCCTATGTAACGAATCTATACAGACATCTCCTATATGTGTAGTCATTGCTGCTGCGGTACGTGGTGCCAACAGACGGTACATCTCTATCAAGCTCAATGGTATGCCATATTTTAATATCTCTATGTTACCGTGAAAATGTTTTTAATACCGCTGCAAAGTATATTGGGGTCTGTTGACGCCGTTGCAGAGTTGTGGTGGGATGAACGGTTGCGAAAACTGCACTTACAGAGATGATCTGATTATGACATCAATGCCTAGTGTCACTACTGATGTGTATGTCAAGCTGTACGTTTCTATATCTCTATTGCTGTTTAAACAAGAGAAAATGCTATAAATAAAGTTAATTAAAAAAGTGTCACGTCTTTATGTATATTGTTTCCCAAACCTGCAGGAAACGTGCAAAGGTTGCTTGTATCTCGCATTTGTGCCCCCATTCAATACAAACAAATAGAAGAAAGACAATTAAGGGATAGTTGTACTATTTTTAGTGAGCGACAGGAGGCATGCCAGCCAGAATAAAGAGAAACATATTATTATAATAAGAAGATTCTAACATTTTTCCCCAACATTGTTGTTATTCTTTCTAGGGAGGATTTGTATGTCATATCCCCCTTGTTTGCTTGGTGTGGTCTGGAGACGATAAGTAACTATACCAAAGGAAATAACAGTTCTCCCACTGTTTGTGAGTATTCATTATAATGGGTGGGTAGTCGTGCGAGACAGATTTGAGTATGTGTGGATGATACCAGCTTGATGTTGTGTGATTTTGTGGGGTAACTGGACAAATGTTGAATCATCATGCGTGGGACCAAAATTGTAATATAAACAAATGTATGATTGTTACAAATGAATTTTATATATAAGTTTGTACCAATAAGAATCCAATAAATGATGAAAAGAGAAAGATTGATTATATTGTATGTTAGCTTTTTTGGTTTTTTAATTGTAATTTTTATATATTATTGATTTAGATTGCATGAGGAGAGACTGATTTGTCACGTTAAGCCTGTGGAAGGTGGCGAATCCACATTGGGCCACTGAAACGCGTTGCTTTGTGTTCTTTAAGCACCCAAGCATCCCCAGGGGTCATTAAGGAAAAAAGGATAACATGAAAAAGTGATGACTTTGGTTTATTTAGTTGCAAGACTTGGTGTGCCAATTTGATAAAATTGGGTTTTATGTCTTCAATAATTGTCACAGTCTTTCTGATTGTATTATTTTAAAACTGTTTAATTCTTTTGATCATTTGATGTACATTTGATGATATGTATGTTGTTTACAAATCTGTTTTTATCTATATATTTTGAATCCTAAGAGGAGCGTATAGAATGCATTACAAAGGGAACATCTTTTTTTATATTCTCTTTTTGGTTTCGCATGAATGTTAATGATGTGAATGGTGCATGTATGACAACTGAAGGTACTCGTATGCTTTAAAAAGGAGTCCAAGGGGATCCTGTTCTTGACAGAAGAGCCGTAGCTGGGAGCCAATTCACAAAGGTATTTATGAGTATGTAAAATAGTGCTACAGGAGTACATGAAGTAATACTCTATGGGTTGTCTCAAAATGTCCAACTCCCATATTATAAAAGGGCACAGTCCTTTCTCTTTATAATATTTGTAAATTAATATACCATATATTTCCCCATTCTAATTGCTTTGAGGCAATTCAAAAAGGTGTTTAAAAGTACCTGAATTAGTACTACAGAAGTACTGCTGCACATACTCATAAATGCCTTTGTGAATTGCCTCCCATGTATCTAAGGGGTGAGCGTAACCCTTGTAATTTTGTGTAGCACAATTAGGTGAAATTATCACAAACTATGCAAAATTATGAGAAATTACATGAAATGCATCTCCCTCGCAAACAATTACCTGAACGGTCTGTTTGGGTAAATATTCAATGTGAAAATGTAATTTTGAGTTGATTTCCTTTTGCTCATATTCAAAACACTTTCGCTTGTGTACCGTATTACAGAACGGTGCACTCGGGTAAAAAATCTACCTGAAATGTTTGTTGACTACCCGCCTTAAAAGAGCTGCTGCTTGCATTCAAAACATTTCTGTTGGTGTTCAAATTTGTAGTTTCAAGCTCAAAAATTACCCAAATGGTCCACCTGGTTAAGAAATCTACATTGATGGAGACGACGGAGAGCAATCACAATACATTCATGATCTGCACCCAGTCCATCTATTCCACCACCACGGACTCTTTACCAAAGCACCAGGGCGGTATTAAACCCTTCGGGGTGACTCTGCCAGCTGCAGACGGGCGGAGAAGTGTCGTCTTTAACGTGGCAGTGCCTGCACTCATGACCTGATCCCGGCCTTTGCTGGTCATTAAATCTTATGAGAGGGCTTTACACTGGCAAACATACATTTCGCAGGTGTGAAACCCATTGATGAGACTCCTTTCCTGGCAGGTGTTTGGAGTAAGAGGATACAATTTAGGAGGCTTTTCCAGTGGCTACACACAAACCTATGACGACCTGCGTCACAGAGTGGTCAATGGTAGTTTTTTAGACACAAGTGTTACTTACAAACCTATAACACACACAAAGAATGCAAGCATTCTCACATTTGTGAATGACACGTAGAGCAAAATTATTTGGTGTTCCAAAACCAGGGTCATTTGGTTACTCATCCCAACACAATGCAAATTAAGACGAATACTCGCAGAGTGGTATGTGATCAGTCACACACATGTGCAAGGCCACTCTAACAAAATCTGCATCACTAAAGTGGTTCCTGAATGAACCAGGCATGACACTACATAGAGTGCTCCATTTTTCCAGAGTTTTAGGAACGAGAAGAGCTCACAGGGAAAAATATATTTAGTATACAGAAAGAAATGTAAAAAAAATATCTTTGTGAATTGTCACCAGTCTCCTAAGACCTTGTATGTGGAGTTTCCACAATGCGAAGTTCATAGACATAGGGTTGGGGAAAGTTGGCGTGCGGCAGGAAAAACATGAACATTGTACATATTTCCTTTCGTGTATCTGCCAGGCCTGTGAATCATTGGATAGTTTTTTATTTTTCATTCTTTAAAAACTTTTGAAAGCATCACTTTTGAAACCGCCAACGCGTTTCGTCCCATCCAGGGACTTCTTCAGGACTTGAAAAGTAAATATAGAATATTCAATTTGGTAATCTTTCATATATTCGCAACTTATTGAATCTTAATTTAGTGCACTTCCTCATGCATTGAACATAGTATTTAGCAGGTAAAGAGTCTTTAATAGGGAGCGGTATCCCGGATGCAGTAGTTCCGGTCCCACAATAGAGGTCCTCGATCGTGTCCGCTTCACATGGTCCGCCACAGATTACCAAATTGAATATTCTATATTTACTTTTCAAGCCCTGAAGAAGTCCCTGGATGGGACGAAACGCGTTGGCGGTTTCAAAAGTGATGCTTTCAAAAGTTTTTAAAGAATGAAAAATAAAGAATACATTGAAATTGAAATTGAACATCGACTCGTCTATGGAACTAGATCCCTTTGAACTGTTTTCTGAATCTATTACAAGTTGTGTTTAAAGTGTGCCGGGCTATTATGTGTTTATATATTGATGAATGCTAGGTTCTTTGAATCAGCTTCTAATTCAAGGAAGTATAGGGAATTGTGCTTCCAGCCCGTTGTTTGCACCTTTTTCTTCACTAATACCGATAGGGACTTTAAGACTAGTGCGGGCAAATTATGCTTTGATTCCCATTTCTTTGCCTTTGAATCATTGGATAGTTGTAAGTCTCTGAGGAGAGTTCTGAAGGGAAGAGGAACTCTCATTCTGGGGTAACACACCACATCCCCTACCCCTAGGAGCTTGCTGGAAACCACCACGACCTCTCTGACCAGATACGGACTTGCACGCTGTAACAAAGCCGGGCAACTATTCTTAAAATGACCTTCCTCTCTGCAATAAGCACACTGATTAGGACCAGGAAAGAATCGCGGAGCATAAGGCTCAGGCTTCTGTAACAATCTCTGAAACTGTGGAGGTTGCTGAAACTGAGGCTGATTCTGACGAGGTGGATAAGCTTACTGCAAAAGAACCTTCGTCTTTAAATCTTTAGTTTTCTTCTCTGCTTTATCCTTCTCATCTTTATCCCTATTCTCATAATATTGTGCAGTAGCCAATATCTGGGCCGACGAAGAAACAGCCCATGAACTCTCAGAGTCCTTTAACCTATTAAAAAGTTCGGGAAGCAAATTAAAGACACATTTGTCTACGAACAACCTTTGACCACCTTCCGTACTCATGTCCTGACCACTATGATCGATAAACGTTTTTTCAAACCTAGTGAAGAAATCAGACACACTCTCGTCTTTCTTTTGTTTGCATGCTGCTAACTTGTCCCAATTCACTCGCAAAGCAGGCATCATAGTTTTCATTAGATTAATAATCCTACCAGGTAATTCTGCAACTAAGGGCTCAGGTTTGGCACCTCCTACTTGCCGACCATCTGCAGCAACAATATTAGCCCACGTATCTCCTAATTCTGCCGCATAATTCTCATGACGAATCTTCGCTCACAAAATTTTAAGGAACTACATTACCCATTAACATGTATATGTCAGCTAAATTCATAATACACGCTTCAACTGTCTGAGACAACTCTTTGTAATAACCAGCAGGATTCTTACGGGGGTCAGGTAAGGTCTGCTTAAGAGCCAAGACCTCTGCTCTCTTCCATGGAACATGTACCCACACTCGCTGAAAATGGGCCGGTGCAGCCTCAATACCCAAACCGGCATCAGCCTGAACTGCGTCTCTCCATACAGGGGGAACCTCTCTCATAGGATACTGCTTCACATTCCTCCTAACAGATGGATCAGGTTCATACAATGGCTGAGGCGGTAAACTAGACCTGAAGGCAAATATCGTCTCTACAGCATCTGTAACATCAGATTCCACTATCGTCCCTTTAGCAAATTCTGACTGAACATCGAGCACTTCCTGCGGAATCGGACCCAACTCATTATCTTCCCATTCCTGCCGTAGAGAAGCACACATCACATC
Organism: Lissotriton helveticus; assembly: GCF_964261635.1. NCBI lineage: Eukaryota > Metazoa > Chordata > Amphibia > Caudata > Salamandridae > Lissotriton > Lissotriton helveticus. Next base: position 398,446,387 of record NC_136057.1, read on the forward strand.
AAAAACATACCTTTGCTTAGGCGGCTCCCACTGAAAGAAAACATCCATAACTGCTGGCAAATTATACCTGGAAGCATTTAAAATCCATCTACGAGCCAACAGATCCAACACTGCTCGCTCTTCGGAACTAGGAAGCTGACTACGTCTCTGCTTTCGTTCCGAAACAGGGGTCATACTCTGTGACCCAAACAATGGAGACAACAGATTAGCAACAGTCTCAGTCATTCGTTTTCGAGCAGTAGGAGAAGAAGCAGACATAAGAACAGGAGAAGAAGTATTTTGAGGCAAAAGAGGTGTAGGGACAAGAACAGTAGACGTTGAAGATGTAGACGTAGAAGGCAAAGGAGTTTGAGGCAAAGCTGGAAGCAAAGCTTGCGACCCTAGAGTGGGTTCCACAGTAGGAGACAAAACCATCTGTGGAGCACCGGGTGGCTGAACAACAGCAGGAGGTTGAACAACTAAGGGTAGAACAACCGGGGGTAATGGAGGCGCAGTAGCACCCTGCACATAAGGGGGTGGCAGTCTCAGTAAATGAGACATCAAAGGATCTTTTTCAGGGTCTTCCGTCACTTTTGGAGGAGAAGACGGCAATCTATGGCCATGCAACGCTGTCTATCTGAAACTTCACACACTCGATCTTCCTCATCTGACTTAAACTGCCTAGCAGCTTGTAGTACTGACATATTCTTATCTTTCCTATCTCTCTTTTCTTGCTTAATTTCTCGCTGTTTGGCTTCCTTTCACCAAAGGCGGAAAGAGTCAAACATTGCCGGCCGGGCTTTCTTCTTAAATAGCGCAACTTCCAGATTCTCTAAAATATTTAATTCAAAACTACCATGTTGGGGCCATCGTAAAACACCATCCTCTCTAGTGTAGCGGACCCATACTTCATTATAAGTAATAGGACCCACTCCGTGTTCTGAATAGAGCTCATAAGTCGGAGTTCCAACCGGAGGTATCGGACACGAATCCTCCAATCGGGAATCCCTGTTGCAACCACAACTAAACCATTTCTTAATTTTGCTAAGACCAGACATCTTATAGCTCACTAATCTAGCTTCAAACTTCAAGGGGTTATCAACTATCGATACACTCGTAAATATACGAGCCCCTCGGCTTCGATTTTTGCAAAAATCAAATCAAAACCAAGAACCAAAACAAAGTCGTGGGAGCGACCCACTTATACTTAACCAAATATCTGTCACACCACCAGAAGACTGTCTATCGTCTCGCTCTACAAAGGATCAATCAAGGGTCCAAGACAGGGCGACAGTCAGGGCAGCAGTCCTTCGTAGACATTGGAAAGTGGGAAGCCTCGCAGAAAAGACCTTCGGTCCACGTCGACATGCAGGGGTCAATGAAGTGGCGGCCTTCCTCCAGAATTTCCTCACGTGGCTCCTCACGATCCTCGGGCTTGGACCGGTACCGCTGAGGTCGCCCCACCGTTGGGCGTCAACTGAAGAACCGGGTTTTAGAACCCAGTGGCGCCAGGGACACGCCCAAAGTCTTCGGGTTCTCCTGTCTTGGCAAACAGAGACACGGAATACTTCCAGGTGGCGTCAGAGATCACATTTATTAGCTGCAGCTAGTAACAGTAATCTAGCAATACAACACGGTGTACAACTCAAGAAACTGTTCAATTTTCATAGAGCAAGACATCAGTATTTATACACAATATTCACATTATAAATGTACACCCACTGCGCAAAATTCTGACCAATAGGACACATTTTCTAACTGAGTTTCACATTAACAAAAACCCAATTTACAGTAACCCAACCCAAAAGTTAATTATTAGGAATGTCCCAAATTCAATTTCCACAAGCCGGACAAACCCATAATTGAAAGCACTACCCATGTAATGAAAAGTCGTAAGGAAAGAAACAATTCAGATGCTGATTAGGATAAGATATGTGCAAGGAAACTCAAAGTTAACGAGGTCCTGAACATTGATTGGGAATCTCAGACAACGATCAGCCAGAGAAATCGGCTTCGTAAAGGGTCAGTTTCAGGTGAAGAGGTCAGCGTCCTGCAGTTCACTCACAAGTCAGAAAGGGTAAGTTAATATGTACATGGACAACGAAGCCCATGCAACTTTGTTCGTTCGTTTAATTCCAAGGCCTACGTGAGGGCAACATAAAATCGCGTCTCGAGCAACGCAAACAAAATGGAGTCCGGTCCCGAAAACCACGGAACCTCACATGCCACAGATAGCCACTGAGGATTGGTTGGCACGTACTCTCCCTCTTAGTGGACTTAACCAGGGCCCTCTTACTGCTATAGAGACACCATTCACAACAGTCACCTGCACGATGGACGCATGGAGGCGTATGGCATGCCTCATGGCCTCGCAGCTGTTGTACTCACCGTGACTCCCGCTCACATACCACCCAAATATGGTCCTTCTACAGGAGGCGGGCTTTAGTGCTCTGTGCAAGCGCCTACGGGTTATCACATGGGGTGACCTGTTTCATTAGGGGGTACTGCGTACGGTCGAACACCTGTTCCAGGGTATCCGTCCCATGCCATTGGAGACCTTTCTGTACGTGAAATTGAGACAGGGAATGAAGGTGCGTCTTCCGAACTTTCCCAGTGAGTGGGAAATGTTTGCTCCCCTGCATTTTCTACTAAGCTCCTCTGATGGGAAACACTTGGTGTCGGGCATGTATCGTACCATACGGGCACATCAGTATGGGGTGGAAAGCTCGGCCCGCACTCACTGGAGTGAAGATTTGGAATGAGAGATTACTGAGGCTCAATGGAAATATTGTTGTAGTGTCACAGAATGTGTATCGGCTAGCTGTAGGTTCAAAATCATACACTACAAGTTTCTACAATGTATTTATTACACCCCTGTCAAAAAAATTATATTTAATCTTTCCGATAATGACAGATGTGACAGGTGTCAGACGGCTGGAGCGGGCTTCTTGTACCTGGCGTGGGAATGTCCGGTGGTGTGGGAGTACTGGACGCAGGTGCATGAGGCCATTGAACAAATGATGGGTACTACGATGGAGAGGGATCCCTTTATTATGTTGCTGGGTTATACTGCACAAATACCCAAACACAGTAGAAAGTTCTTAGATATTGTGTTGTTACTGGCCAAATGTAGAGTGGCTTGCTGATGGGGCACGGGGAGAGCTCCAAAATTTAAAGAATGAATACGGGATGTTATTTACTGTCAGGGGCAAGCATCTGTGTATGCAGAGACATTGCCGATGGCATCTAGACCAAGAGATGTGTGGGGTCCGTTACAAACGTATCATGTGCGAGGGGTAGAGGGAGAATCTGTCCCAGAGGAGTAATTGACGGATACCAGGGGTGGATCGCTTTGGGTACCTGATAGCCTCCTACTGTCATGATATGTCCTATGTAACTAATCTATACAGACATCTCCTATATGTGTAGTCATTGCTGCTGCGGTACGTGGTGCCAACAGACGGTACATCTCTATCAAGCTCAATGGTATGCCATATTTTAATATCTCTATGTTACCGTGAAAATGTTTTTAATACCGCTGCAAAGTATATTGGGGTCTGTTGACGCCGTTGCAGAGTTGTGGTGGGATGAACGGTTGCGAAAACTGCACTTACAGAGATGATCTGATTATGACATCAATGCCTAGTGTCACTACTGATGTGTATGTCAAGCTGTACGTTTCTATATCTCTATTGCTGTTTAAACAAGAGAAAATGCTATAAATAAAGTTAATAAAAAAAGTGTCACGTCTTTATGTATATTGTTTCCCAAACCTGCAGGAAACGTGCAAAGGTTGCTTGTATCTCGCATTTGTGCCCCCATTCAATACAAACAAATAGAAGAAAGACAATTAAGGGATAGTTGTACTATTTTTAGTGAGCGACAGGAGGCATGCCAGCCAGAATAAAGAGAAACATATTATTATAATAAGAAGATTCTAACATTTTTCCCCAACATTGTTGTTATTCTTTCTAGGGAGGATTTGTATGTCATATCCCCCTTGTTTGCTTGGTGTGGTCTGGAGACGATAAGTAACTATACCAAAGGAAATAACAGTTCTCCCACTGTTTGTGAGTATTCATTATAATGGGTGGGTAGTCGTGCGAGACAGATTTGAGTATGTGTGGATGATACCAGCTTGATGTTGTGTGATTTTGTGGGGTAACTGGACAAATGTTGAATCATCATGCGTGGGACCAAAATTGTAATATAAACAAATGTATGATTGTTACAAATGAATTTTATATATAAGTTTGTACCAATAAGAATCCAATAAATGATGAAAAGAGAAAGATTGATTATATTGTATGTTAGCTTTTTTGGTTTTTTAATTGTAATTTTTATATATTATTGATTTAGATTGCATGAGGAGAGACTGATTTGTCACGTTAAGCCTGTGGAAGGTGGCGAATCCACATTGGGCCACTGAAACGCGTTGCTTTGTGTTCTTTAAGCACCCAAGCATCCCCAGGGGTCATTAAGGAAAAAAGGATAACATGAAAAAGTGATGACTTTGGTTTATTTAGTTGCAAGACTTGGTGTGCCAATTTGATAAAATTGGGTTTTATGTCTTCAATAATTGTCACAGTCTTTCTGATTGTATTATTTTAAAACTGTTTAATTCTTTTGATCATTTGATGTACATTTGATGATATGTATGTTGTTTACAAATCTGTTTTTATCTATATATTTTGAATCCTAAGAGGAGCGTATAGAATGCATTACAAAGGGAACATCTTTTTTTATATTCTCTTTTTGGTTTCGCATGAATGTTAATGATGTGAATGGTGCATGTATGACAACTGAAGGTACTCGTATGCTTTAAAAAGGAGTCCAAGGGGATCCTGTTCTTGACAGAAGAGCCGTAGCTGGGAGCCAATTCACAAAGGTATTTATGAGTATGTAAAATAGTGCTACAGGAGTACATGAAGTAATACTCTATGGGTTGTCTCAAAATGTCCAACTCCCATATTATAAAAGGGCACAGTCCTTTCTCTTTATAATATTTGTAAATTAATATACCATATATTTCCCCATTCTAATTGCTTTGAGGCAATTCAAAAAGGTGTTTAAAAGTACCTGAATTAGTACTACAGAAGTACTGCTGCACATACTCATAAATGCCTTTGTGAATTGCCTCCCATGTATCTAAGGGGTGAGCGTAACCCTTGTAATTTTGTGTAGCACAATTAGGTGAAATTATCACAAACTATGCAAAATTATGAGAAATTACATGAAATGCATCTCCCTCGCAAACAATTACCTGAACGGTCTGTTTGGGTAAATATTCAATGTGAAAATGTAATTTTGAGTTGATTTCCTTTTGCTCATATTCAAAACACTTTCGCTTGTGTACCGTATTACAGAACGGTGCACTCGGGTAAAAAATCTACCTGAAATGTTTGTTGACTACCCGCCTTAAAAGAGCTGCTGCTTGCATTCAAAACATTTCTGTTGGTGTTCAAATTTGTAGTTTCAAGCTCAAAAATTACCCAAATGGTCCACCTGGTTAAGAAATCTACATTGATGGAGACGACGGAGAGCAATCACAATACATTCATGATCTGCACCCAGTCCATCTATTCCACCACCACGGACTCTTTACCAAAGCACCAGGGCGGTATTAAACCCTTCGGGGTGACTCTGCCAGCTGCAGACGGGCGGAGAAGTGTCGTCTTTAACGTGGCAGTGCCTGCACTCATGACCTGATCCCGGCCTTTGCTGGTCATTAAATCTTATGAGAGGGCTTTACACTGGCAAACATACATTTCGCAGGTGTGAAACCCATTGATGAGACTCCTTTCCTGGCAGGTGTTTGGAGTAAGAGGATACAATTTAGGAGGCTTTTCCAGTGGCTACACACAAACCTATGACGACCTGCGTCACAGAGTGGTCAATGGTAGTTTTTTAGACACAAGTGTTACTTACAAACCTATAACACACACAAAGAATGCAAGCATTCTCACATTTGTGAATGACACGTAGAGCAAAATTATTTGGTGTTCCAAAACCAGGGTCATTTGGTTACTCATCCCAACACAATGCAAATTAAGACGAATACTCGCAGAGTGGTATGTGATCAGTCACACACATGTGCAAGGCCACTCTAACAAAATCTGCATCACTAAAGTGGTTCCTGAATGAACCAGGCATGACACTACATAGAGTGCTCCATTTTTCCAGAGTTTTAGGAACGAGAAGAGCTCACAGGGAAAAATATATTTAGTATACAGAAAGAAATGTAAAAAAAATATCTTTGTGAATTGTCACCAGTCTCCTAAGACCTTGTATGTGGAGTTTCCACAATGCGAAATTCATAGACATAGGGTTGGGGAAAGTTGGCGTGCGGCAGGAAAAACATGAACATTGTACATATTTCCTTTCGTGTATCTGCCAGGCCTGTGAATCATTGGATAGTTTTTTATTTTTCATTCTTTAAAAACTTTTGAAAGCATCACTTTTGAAACCGCCAACGCGTTTCGTCCCATCCAGGGACTTCTTCAGGACTTGAAAAGTAAATATAGAATATTCAATTTGGTAATCTTTCATATATTCGCAACTTATTGAATCTTAATTTAGTGCACTTCCTCATGCATTGAACATAGTATTTAGCAGGTAAAGAGTCTTTAATAGGGAGCGGTATCCCGGATGCAGTAGTTCCGGTCCCACAATAGAGGTCCTCGATCGTGTCCGCTTCACATGGTCCGCCACAGATTACCAAATTGAATATTCTATATTTACTTTTCAAGCCCTGAAGAAGTCCCTGGATGGGACGAAACGCGTTGGCGGTTTCAAAAGTGATGCTTTCAAAAGTTTTTAAAGAATGAAAAATAAAGAATACATTGAAATTGAAATTGAACATCGACTCGTCTATGGAACTAGATCCCTTTGAACTGTTTTCTGAATCTATTACAAGTTGTGTTTAAAGTGTGCCGGGCTATTATGTGTTTATATATTGATGAATGCTAGGTTCTTTGAATCAGCTTCTAATTCAAGGAAGTATAGGGAATTGTGCTTCCAGCCCGTTGTTTGCACCTTTTTCTTCACTAATACCGATAGGGACTTTAAGACTAGTGCGGGCAAATTATGCTTTGATTCCCATTTCTTTGCCTTTGAATCATTGGATAGTTGTAAGTCTCTGAGGAGATCTGTGATTTTTTTTTCTAAGTCTAGCCCATTGTGTGCTGGAAATAAAACGTGTTTACGAAAACTGCTTACCTGTCATAGCATGTGAGAATCGATGTGAAGGAAAACAAAACTTCACTATTAGAAGTAAGGGTGACAGCATCCAGGAAATGACCCACTTCTAGTGAAGATTGGATACATCTACACCTGCAGACACAGCCAAGAACTGTGCCCAGGAGCCCACGCGTAAACCAGGGGGAGATGGTAGAAAGTATATCTAGTACAATAGCCCTATTCTGACCAAGGCTTGAAGACAATGTACATAGGACAACATCCTTATTCTAGCCAGGTTTCATGGGACCCAGGTCAAGAACACATGCGTTTCTAGCAAGGGCTCCTCAATATTGTATCTACGAAAACACACACACCTTTACACAAGGAGAGCGAAACTTCACCAATTTAAATACTTCAGAGTTAGCAGAGAGTGCGGAATGTTGTTTCAAGGGATATACTCTGAATAAGGAGCTAGGAGAAAATGTGTCCCAGAAAATTCATTCATTCTAGTTGAGGCTGAAAAAAACCATGCCTTATGCAAGTCTGTGTCAAGGAAAACACCCCATCCTATGAAAAGCTATGCCTAGAAAAACACCTGTAAGAATAACAAAACTTTTAGCTGTGTTCTCTATACATTAAACGACATAAGTAGGCATTCGCTGCACCATTTTGTATTCAGTCACCATTTTAAGCCATGAAATTAACTTTTGTCTCACTCTGTCTGCCACAGTAGAAAGCAGCTACAATATATTTTTTTGTACTTCGTTGTACTAATGAATAGACAGATTTTTGTCATCACATACCTTTTCACTACATAGGGCTGCTCGGATGTATGACGTTACATCGCGAACTTTTACAACGCACACCGTTACAACGCAATTTTTACAACGCAGATACATTTACAACAAATGCTTTTACAACGCATGACATTACATAGCAGATGCTATTACAACGCATACCATTACAACGTAAGTATAGGTAAGTATATTATTTTTAAAAAAAATTTAATTTATAAAAATTTAATTAATTTAATAAATTAAATTATTTTTTAATAATTAATTTGTAAATATATATACTTTAAAAAATAGTTTATTTTAAAAAGAACAATTATTATTAAAGAACTAATATTAAAAAATAATAAAATTATTAAAATTAATTATTTAAATTATTTAAAATTATTTATTTAAAAACTGAACCCTAAAAATACCCGTTACCCTGAACCCTTAAAATACCCATGTACCCCATAACCCAAACCTAGCCCTGAAACCTAAAAATACCCCTGTACCCCAAAACCCAAACCTAGCCCTGAAACCTAAAAATACCCCTGTACCCCAAAACCCAAACCTAGCCCTGAAACCTAAAAATACCCCTGTACCCCAAAACCCAAACCTAGCCCTGAAACCTAAAAATACCCCTGTACCCCAAAACCCAAACCTAGTCCTGAAACCTAAAAATACCCCTGTACCCCAAAACCCAAACCTAGCCCTGAAACCTAAAAATACCCCTGTACCCCAAAACCCAAACCTAGCCCTGAAACCTAAAAATACCCCTGTACCCCAAAACCCAAACCTAGTCCTGAAACCTAAAAATACCCCTGTACCCCAAAACCCAAACCTAGCCCTGAAACCTAAAAATACCCATGTACCCCAAAACCCAAACCTAGCCCTGAAACCTAAAAATACTCCTGTACCCCAAAACCCAAACCTAGCCCTCAAACCTAAAAATACCCCTGTACCCCAAAACCCAAACCTAGCCCTGAAACCTTAAAATAACCCTGTACCCCCAAACCCAAACCTAGCCCTGAAACCTAAAAATACCCCTGTACCCCAAAACCCATACCTAGCCCTCAAACCTAAAAATACCCCTGTACCCCATAACCCAAAACTAAATATATACTATTACTTAAATTAATTAATTTAATTTACATTTAAAAAAAATGATTAAAAAAAATAACATACTTACCAATACTTACGTTGTAATGGCATGCGTTGTAATAGCATCTGCTATGTAATGTCATGCGTTGTAAAGGCATGCGTTGTAACGGATCCTGCGTTGTAATGGTGTGCGTTGTAACGGTGTGCGTTGTAATAGTTGCGTTGTAAGGGTTGTTTCCCAGGGCTGCTCCCACCCTTAGAGCGGGGGCGCTAGCAGAGTAACCTTCATGCTGAAACAGCATGTTCCCGGTCCCAGGATTGCAACTCTTACTTCTGTATCTCCTTTGTTCACCAGATACCAAATGGAAATTTCCAGTCTGGGCGTGTCTTTAGTGGTTCTGAAGATGTACATTATGTGTTACCATGTTGGCAGAAGTCAGTCCCTCTGGAGCAAACTAAGGAGGCTGGTCAGACTGTACTCCACTCGAGTATACTTCTAATAAATATCTTTGGTTTGTATTCTCTACTGTCTGACTGACTCTTCATTTGTGAGAAAGGCTGAGAGGTGGTCGCGAGTGACCCGGGTGGCCCTAATCGGGTCATTTCCTTCACACCCCATCCTATGAAAGTCTGTGTCAAGGAAACAAAGCATGCTTCAATAAATCCATACTTGTAAAGTGCAAACATATTCGCCTTAAGGTTTTAAAGCGCTGGGGGCCGTCAGTGAGATTAAGTGAGCTGTTGCCCAGAGTCACATGGTGCTGAGCTGAGCTGCCGCCGGTACCTGGATCGAACCGTGAGTCTTGCGGTCTGGAGCCTGCCGCTCCTGCCGCAACGCCACACCTCTTCCGGTTATGAAAGCCTGTGTCAAGAAAACCCCCATTGCTATCAAAGGCTATGCTCGTTACCCCATCCAATGAAAGTTGGTGTCAAGAAAACACCCCCTTATTCGAAAGGCAGTGCCTAGGAAAACACATCATCTTATCAAAGTGTATAGCTAGGAAAAATCCCTATTCTGTCAAAGGCTGCGTCCAGGATAACACCCCATCCAATGAAAATTTGTGTCAAGAAAACACCCCAAAATATGAAAGACCATGTATTGGAAATAGTCCATGTGGTATTCCATGACATGTCATGATAGAACTTATGATGAATGTTAGAACTTATGATGTCAGTGGAATCCTGGTGTGGGTTCGCTGGATTAATGCTGGGCTGCTGTTGGAAAAAAACGTTCTTCTTCCTGTGGATGTTAAGCTGTTCTGCCTATCAATAAATCTACAAGCTGGAACCCAACTATCTTCTTGTGTTGATTCACAACACAAATACTGGCGACGATCGGGATCAGCGCAATTCTGGCGAAGTTACAGCGGAACAGCGTTCACTTGAAGCTGCCACTTTCATAAGTTATCGACAGCTTTTCGCCGGATTGGGTAAAGTACTGTACAACGTACTGCCACTCGACAGTTTTTTTTTGTCCTTTTCCTGACTTTCTGCGGGATTTTAAAACATTTTGCTCGTATTTTACACCCGCTCACCTGTTTGCCGTTGACGCTTGCTTCTCCTCGCCGCTGCAACAAGACGCTAAGCATTGTGGACCTTAACCTTCGACCCAATGACGCGCTGACGTCACAGGCGTGCCACCATTTTGAAATTTCTTCGAAATTCATCGAAGTAAACAGGAAAGCCTCCGGACATCACAGGTTTCTACCTCCTTTAATATTTTATTCACTGTTCGAGTGAGCAGTTACAAAAAAACGATTTTAAGGTACTATATACTTATCGTTTTTTTCACATACTTATGGTTTTCATTTTATAAATTGCAAATTTAAAAAAAAAAAAATGACAAACATTGCTGCTCCCCCTCATTTTTTACAAACTGCAGGAGATCCTAACATTGAATGGGATTTGTGGTTTCCCATGTTTATGGCTTATGTAGATGTCCTGGAGAAGGAGGGGTGTACTGCTAAACGCAAATTAGCCCTTTTGCGACATTGTTTGGGAGGAGCAGGAATTAAAGAATTTGACAATCTTCCCCCAATTGAAGATGCTGGTGACATTGATGTTTTTGAGAAGGCAACTAGACAAATGAAAACCCGTTTTGGCAGGAAAATAAACACTGTCATGGAGAGGTTTAAGTTTTATTCTCGTATTCAAAAACAGGATGAGTCCATAGAAGACTATGTTTCGGCACTACACTCTTTAGCATGTTATTGCTCATTCGAAACAATTTCCTATGAACAGGTTCTTAGAGACCAGATAATGATGCAAACAAAAAGCAAGAAAATTCAGGAGAGACTTTGGCTTGGAACAGAAACCACTCTCAATGCTGTTATTAACATAGCCAAGGGTATAGAACAGTCGGAGTTGTTTGTATCAGAAATTAGAGGTTCAAATACCAAGTCCTCGGTTCCCGAGCCAGAGGTTTCCTTGGTTAAAAACCAATCTAATCCAAATTTTTCTTCCAGGAACGTTTTGAAGAAAGATAACGAAAAGAAATCCAGTGAAGTCAAAACTTTCTCAGATAACAGATTTGGCCAAAGGAAAAATATTTCATGCTATCGCTGCGGTAGTCCCAACCATGTTGGCAATTATAAAGGTTGTCCTGCCTGGGACAGAGTTTGTGTGAAGTGTAAACGTAAAGGGCATTTTAGCAATGTTTGTCGTTCTACACAAAGGGTAAATTACATTTCACAAGAGGAAGAAGAAGTTCTCAATAGCTTCAATTGCATCCTTTCTGTGGACGAGGTTGAACTTGATGAATTTCCTTCCTATCCTATTCTAGTTGATGGCATGTCCATTGAGCTAATGATGGATTCATGTTCGCGATATTCCATCATTGGGTTAGATTTGTTTAAAAGTTTCTGGGATAATAGGGAACTTTGTGTTCCGGACATTCATCCTGGAGGTTACTCAGACAAGAAAATAGAATTAGAAGGGTACTTCTGGGCCAAACTTCAAGTTAAAGATCGCGTCACCAATGGGAAGGTGTATGTAGCCACCAAAGGGGTAGCTATTTTAGGATGGCCACACCAACGTGAATTAGGCATCAAACTAGATCCTAATGCCAACCCTCCTGTGTGTTTCATAGAACCTGAGGTGAACTTACTTTCCGATATGAATATTTCTTGTTTCATTGACAAAATTAAGAATAAGTTTCCAAATGTTTTTAAAGATACTCTTGGCAAGTACACAGATTTCAAACATAGAATTATCCTCAATGAGAAAGCTGTGCCAGTAAGACACAGGGTTAGGAATGTCCCGTTGGCCTACAGGGATAAGCTCAAAGGAATTTTGGATGATCTTGTTTTAAAGCACATCATCGAACCTATTGAGTCTTCCCCTTGGGTTTCCCCCGTTGTTCTATCCCTCAAGAGTTCTGGGGATCTCCGTCTCTGTGTGGACCTTCGTAGCCTGAATCAGGAAATATGGGTTGATAAACATCCCTTGCCAAATATTCATGAATTAATTTCCTCTTTGTCTGGTGCCACTGTATTCTCTACGATAGACTTGGCAAGTGCATATCACCAAGTAGAGCTCCATGAAGATTCCAGGAAATTGACAGCATTTGTGACTCCAGAGGGCATGTTTCAATACTTGAGGATGCCCTTTGGACTAGCCAGTGCTGCTTCCGTCTTTCAAAGACTTATGCGGGATGTATTAAAGAACTGCAGTGGTGCAGTGGCTTTCCAAGACGATATTTTGATTTTTGGCAAAGACTGTGATGAACATGATTTAAACTTGTATGCTGTTCTTAATTGTATTCAAGAAAAAGGTTTAACCTTAAAGTTTTCGAAATGTAAATTTAGGCAATCTAAAGTCGAATACTTAGGTCATGAGATTTCAGAGAATGGCATTAAGCCCAAACTCAACCATGTTAAAAGTATTCTGTCTGCTCCTATCCCCACTTCCAAGGAACAGTTGCTATCCTTTCTTGGTCTTACAGAATTTTATGGGAAATTTGTTCAGAATTACTCCATGTTAGTACACCCTTTACGCTCCTTACTCAAGAAACAAGCAAAATTTGAATGGGGAAAAGACCAGCAGGAGTCTTTTGATGTTCTTAAAAGGAAAATTGTTTGCGCTCCTTTTCTCAAACCCTATTCAGTCAATAAGGAATGTATACTTTCTGTAGATGCCAGTAACGTAGGCCTTGGCGCAGTTTTAATGCAAAAAGATAATTCAGGTGAATATGTTGTCTCCTATGCTTCAAGGTCTCTTCGTGGTTCTGAAGTTAATTATTCCACGATAGAAAGGGAGTTACTTGCGTGTACCTGGGCCACCCAACATTTCCGTCAGTTTATTTGGGGTACCAAATTTTCACTGAGGACCGACCACAAGCCTCTGGTCACTATGCTATCGGCAGGAGGTGGTAGGACCCTTACTGCTCGTTTAGCGAGGCTTGCGGCAAAGTTGCAGGAATATCGATGTGTGGTCACCTATGTTCCGGGTCGCCTAAATGTCCATGCTGATTGCATGTCTCGTTTTCCCGTTAAGGATGGTTCAGCTGTGGATCATTCTGAAGAATGTGATGTAGCATTTACCATGTGTGATATTAACATCATTGTTAGTGACAATCAGTCTAAACTAATTTCTCAGGCTGCTTGGACTAAAGCTTGGGATCAGGATGATGTTCTCAAGGATATAAGGTTGTTTTAAAAAAAAGGATGGCCTGAAGAGAGGAAACTTAGTGGTGAACTAGCTTCTTTCTTTAAAGTTAAGGATGATTTGATGGATGATGGTGCTATGATTTTTAGGGATGATAAGATCATTCCTCCCTTGGGCATTCGAGATATGATTTGTGATCTGGCTCATGAAGGTCATTTAGGGATGTCTTCCACTAAGAGAAGGATCAGAGAATTTTATTGGTGGCCTAGTATGGACAACATGATTGATAAGTGGGTAAGAAATTGTTCCCCATGTTTTTTGAGTGATAAATCCGTGAAGCCTATTTCTGTGAGTCCCACTCCTGTTGAGTTTGCTCAAGGTCCGTGGCGCAAGCTAGGTGTAGACATCATTGGCCCTTTTAGTTATCAGTCGGGCAAAGAGATGTTTGCCATTGTTCTGGTTGATTATTTCTCCAAGTGGCCGGAATTAAAAATTGTGGAGAAGGTAAGTTCTGATGTTATTATTGATTTCCTTAATGAGGTTTTTTCCAGAGAAGGCCTACCTGAAGAACTTGTTACTGATAATGGTCCACAATTTGTAAGTGAAATTTTTTCATCATTCCTCTCCAGTTGTGGTATCAAACATAAAAGAGTTTCCAACTATTTTCCTCAAGCCAACGGTCAAGTTGAACGTTTTAATAGAGTGATTAAAGAGTCTTGTCAGTTGGCTTTACGTAGTGGTTTGAAGTGGAGGAAAGCCCTCCAAGCAACCTTATTAACGTATCGTTTTTCTCCCAATACTGTTACTGGTTTGTCACCTTTTGAAATGTTGCGCTGTAGAAAACCTGGTTCGAAGCTTATGCCTTGGTGGTTGCGTACTGAAAAGGGTGACTATCTTGAATTAGATTTGAAGGCTGTCAGAGAGAGAGTCAATAAATACCAGGCTAAGGTGTCTTGTGTTCCAGCACGTAACGTGAGTCCTCCCAAATTGAGTGTTGGTGACTTTGTGAGAGTGAAGTTTGGTGGACAAGTCCGCAAAGGTTCCCCCAGATGGTCTAGTCCTCTTAGAATTATTGAACTCTTCAGCAAAGCTGTCAGGGTGGAGGATGGGAAAATCTGGAAGCTTTTGATCATTTGTCTTTGAATAAGAATGTTATTGTTGACAATATTAACAATGATGATATCCTTAATGGTTCTATTTTTTGTGATGATGCAACCAAGAATGCTGTTCCTGCAAATGTTGATCAGGATATTGTTGCGAACAATTTGGTTAATATAGACCATTCTGATTGTGCATTTCCTGTCTGTGATCAAAGGTCATCTGCTTCACGTTGTAGTTCACGTGTCAGATGTCCTCCTATGAAATTCAAGGATTTTGTTCGGTTCTGATTTTATTTTCCTGGTTTTTTTTGTATTTTATTGTTTTGTTTATTTAGTTTCGTTTTTTTTGAAGGGGGGGAGGTGTGTGGTATTCCATGACATGTCATGATAGAACTTATGATGAATGTTAGAACTTATGATGTCAGTGGAATCCTGGTGTGGGTTCGCTGGATTAATGCTGGGCTGCTGTTGGAAGAAGACGTTCTTCTTCCTGTGGATGTTAAGCTGTTCTGCCTATCAATAAATCTACAAGCTGGAACCCAACTATCTTCTTGTGTTGATTCACAACAGTCCATCATATGAATGAGGCCTGGTTGAGTTTGCCACTGGGACCATCTGACAACAGTGACTTCCAGTTGTATTGTAATAGGGAGTGGAATGCCCTGATGGCTCAGTGGGTTTGTAATGCTATAGAGAAGATTTCAGCTTTGTTATACTTTGTTCTAACTAAATGAAAGGATTGCTAAACATTCAGGGGCTTATTTAAAAGGCCATTGCGTCACTTTTGCGTCATTTTTAAAGTGGCGCAAAAGTAGCGCAAGGGGCTTGTAAATCTGCCCCTCAGTGCCCAGGTACCAGTGGGCAGGGACCTGCTTTGCCATGAATGGCACCATTAAAGTTGTCAGGAGCTGCCAGGGGCACTGAGCACGGATTGATTGCATATGGAATCTAACCTGTCCTGTAACTTTCCTGTCCGTCCTAAACCTATCACGTTGGGCAAGGAGAGCTCAGGTCTGTGTACCCACACTCACTCCAATCTACGCGAACCGAATCCATGCACTCAAGCGCCCAGAGGCAGTGTACCAGACTCTATAAGAGTTCATTCATTCAGATGTAGCAGAGGTGTCAGCTGAGCCTTTTCAGCCACCCACAGGTGCAAGACGCGTTTGGTGTTATAGCAAAAGCCAGGAAACATGGACACCGCTAGAATGATAATTGCTTCTAAGAGCTCGTTTGCAGCGGGCCAACTAACCTGCGCCGTAACCTTTAATCTGGCATTTTGCGCGCGCATGAAAGGGCTCTTGTTTGTCCTGGCGCAGCAGCTTTGCAAGTGTCCGCCCAAGCCGGAGTGTCAGAGCGCATGCATAATATTTATACTCGTCCATATTTATTTAAACACAGAGTGGCCTACCGGGCTTGCCACTTGACAGCCACCTTGGCAGAGCCGGCTCCCAAAACCTTCCGTCTGAAATCATGCATTTCCAGATATATTTAGGGCCGCAGACGGATGCTGAGCCGTGGAGCAGCACCGTGGCGGCCGCATGAAGTGCCTTCATTGTGTCCTCGGGTTTCACGGCGCTGGCCAAGGAACTCTTCGACTGACAGGTCGGATTTATAAATAACTTTTTTAACAGCCCCGTTTTTGGGGAGATTGTTTTAGGTGTAAGCAAGGCACGTCGGCCAGCGCCCAGCTGCCTTCTAATACCACACTGATTTCCATGCCACCTCTGTAAAACAGCTGCCGCTGGTGCTAAGTCCACTTTATAGGGCAGCACGTACCTCGGTTCAGCCAGAAACAAAGTTAATTTCTTGTCGCTCTTTGTCGGGAAATTGGCGGATTGCGGTAGTAGGGTGACCATCTGACGGGGAAGCAAATTCTGGGTAGTGACTGTAAACATTCAGGACAATGGGTCAAAATTAAATGGAAAAATTATGACAAATGTCCTGTTTCAAGGACTTATTCGTGGAAATCAAGCATATATGTCTATTTATATAAAAGGAAGTAAATGGACCGACAGTAGTACAGGTCAAAATATCTCAGGTAGCCCTGGGATGCCCCTCTTACTGTCAGCTGAAGTCCATTTATTGGGAGCTTTTAATAGACCGAAGACCGACAAGGCAGTAGCGAGGTTCGATGACTTGCTGTTAGGGAGACGCAACATCACCATAGAATGGAAAGGCACTACACCTCCAACCATTGCCAAATGGTACAATCCATTCGCACCCTGGCCCTCAGCTGAGACTCACTCAGTTCATAGAGAAGAACTTACAGAGTTGGGGAAATTCCCCATCGATTAGAAAAATCAATTGAGCAAAGACATGTAAAAAATGATAATAAGCCCCCTGAGCCCCAGCTTTCTCCACTGGAGGTGGTACATTAGTCTGCACTCACACTACATGTGTCCCTAGTGTCCTACTTGCAACCCCCCATCTTTGTTGGAAGCTCTGTTTTGTAGGACTCAATGTCAGGTCTCTCAGCGAGGGTCTGAAAATTCTCCCCATTTTCAACTCATTGCCTAGCTGTGAAATGTGGAGAGACAATATTCGTGTGCACCTGTAATGCAGTGGTCAAGCCTAAATCCCCACCCCAGCTCTCACTCATAGAGTACCCTATCAAGAAACCTCTGCTTTTTCTATAGCTGGTTTACTGCCTGGTGCGTCAGGTTTGGTTGATGGGGACGTTCAGGGGGTTGATACAGTTTGTGGGTAAGTATTATGAGAAAGGGCCAGGCAATGGTACTTGGCACCTGACGCAATATGACTAGGCCTGGGAGTAGTTCGCAGAGCTCTGTGACCCAAAAACTCTGCAGCGGTACACAGAGTTCCGCAAACGGCAGGGTGCATCAGGTCATGCTGTTAACTCTGATTTTTAGCGCCGGTGTTTGTCCCGCACTGCAAATTCAGCACACATTGCACCATGCCCAGCTCAAGAGGGCACTGCTTCTTTCTGCCACTTGAGTCCATTTTCTACTTAAACAGCAGCTTCCTCAATGTGAACAGTAACTGACCGTGTTAAGAAGTCTCAATGGGAGGTGGTCTAGCGTTGGATTTTCCTCACTCGCCAACGTAATGTTGGCGAGCGAGGAAAAAACTCCCCTCGGTTTCTCGGAGTGGAGTTTTTCAGAACTGCGTGCTCTGCGGAGTATGGAAAACTTTGCAAACTCCTCGAAAGGAGCGGAGATCACTGCCCAGGCCTCAACATGACAACACTTTCTAATGAATGTTTCTAATCTATATATTTATACACTTCAACAACTGTGGACTAAAGCAAATAAAGATTTTTTTTTAACTCCTTAACCTCGGTGCAAAGTCAGCCACAGTGCGGGATTTCTATTGAGTGGACGGGGCCGCGGCAACCAACGGACGTGCGCAGCATTACTGAGGTCATGCTCACGACGGCCGTTGGCCGACGCGCGCACGCAAGGGGTTAAAAGATACAAGTCAAATAGGTTTATGTTTGGTTTGTAAAATACAAAGCACCAAGCAAACATTCAGGAGTAACTGGGCTTATTTAAAGATTAAACAAAATGGCAGACATACGCACTCAGAGAAAAATTTGACAGCTAGCTTAAGGGGCAGTTGCCAATCTACCACTATTGATGGTAAATGAAGCCAAGTAAATCAAACCACTTTCCCAACCAGCTTATACAACTCTCCAAAACTTTACAACATCACTCTGCATGCTTGTGCTTAAAAAGGACTTCAGGAAAGTAAGGTAATTCTACATTAGGAAACCAAGGAACTGATTTTCCAGTGCTTGAAATTATTCTTCAATATACTGAAGAACGCTAGAACCTCAGGGGTACTCTACGCATCCTTAAATAGTACTATTGCTCAGCAGAATCTGTGTGTCACAATAAATCCTGCACTTTTTCCTCCTTTTAAATTCTGTCAGGTTTCACCTGCTAATATTTAATGTCGGCCACAGACTTCATTACATCTGGTAATTACTGGCTGAGGACAACTCCACACAAATCAACCCCGGCAGAAGCACAGGCATATGGAACCAAAGCAGTAACCCACTGAGCTATTTACATAAAATACACATTTGCTATCTGTTATCCTCTGTGATTTGTAGTAGGCACATTGACCCCCTATGCTTAATGAGTCAAACCTGTGACTACACTTCGCATGCACATTCAATACTCCAGCAACTGTACTGGCCAGAGGAGTTGCCTCACTGTGAATGAACCCTGAAACATTAGGGATATACAAGGGTCTCTCCAGTTCATGGATTACCCTCATAGGATATTTTAAAACGCAGACTGTCTATGAACGAGCATGCCAGTACAGACTTGCTGTCACATTTGTCCTTGGGGGTAAATGTGCGACCTCATATTATGTGCTGCGCTTTGTAGAAGGCACATTGGCCCTCTATGCTTGATGTGTCAAACCTTTGGCCGTTCTGTGTAGTGAATACAAACCACCCCGGGCAGTGTATTATCGAACCGAGCTAATTTATTGCTATTGTGCCATGGAATGTTTGGAGTATAGGACGTTCTCTACAGCAGGTGCATTGCCCTCATAAACTATATTAAAATGCTACCTGTCTGTAAACAAGCAAGCCAGAATAGATTTGCTATTATAATTGTCCGTGTATGTAAAGTTTTAAAAAAGCAAAATGAAAAACTGACTGTCAGTCTCTGCATTTTTCACTCATTCATTTCGAGTCCTGCTTGCAGGATACAAGCTGTGCAGCTCTAGAGTGCAAGCATTATATTTTCAGAGTAGATACCCAGATTCATTAGAAAAGACATTATGTGCATTTATAGCCAGATGGGTGGCAGTACATGCACGTGCACACTAAAAGCAGGTGCAGCTTGTGCTTCCAACCCTGGGGGCGTGACGTGACCGTGGCGCGTGCATCACAGTGAGCTGATTCTCAGAATCTCTGACGCGCTAAACAGCTCAACAGGTGAAAGCAATCTTCATCTGAAACCCCAATTAAATGAGCAAAACCAAACAAGCACGCAGTGGCCAGGGCCAGACTGGGAGGAACGCAAACCGGCACTGGCAACTGAGTCAGACTGGCCATGGGTGGTGGTGCGGGGGAATGGGTGGGGCCTAGCGCGTGGAAAACACTACAGCAGCTTTTGTCACAGGGAGCTGATATTGCAGTGTAGTATACTGGTTTGGATGCCACGTGCCTTTCTTATTATCCTGTCTTGCTGCTCAGCCTATCTGAGTGAATGGTAGAATGTTGAGTGTATGAGGTAATATAGAATGTGTGGTGTGTGGATGGATGACAGTTGGAAGAGAGGGCTGAGTAGCAAGAAAGCTACTCCTGGTGGGGCTTAGGAGAGACTTGAATGATACTTAAATGATTACATGATCTAACCTTGAAATCCATCAATAAACTATCTTCAATCAATACTACTCGGCTACAGATCATCTTATTACATGCAGGTAACAAAAACGGCCCCACAGGGTCCAAAACTGGCTTCCACCCTGGCGGCCCACTGGGGAAACACCCGGTGTCCGCAACGGCCAGTCTGGCCCTGGCAGTGGCGCTGGTCAGGTCAGAGACACACTCCCTGTCAAACTATAAAATTAGGGACAAACGCCATCTGTTATAAAAACAAGAACGGACCACGGATATTCCTCTGAAATGACAGGCAGTCTCTGAAAATAGTGGCCAGGTCTTCACCTTATGTGTCATACGCAGACAACACCCAACTCATCCACTCCTTATCCAAAAAACCCAACACAGCCAGACACAACTTTCAAGAAGGGATGGAAGCTGTAGCCAAATGGATGAAGAGCAGCTGCCTACAACTCAACAATGACAAAACACCTCCTTCACAAGCTAGTGCGAACAGCAGACATCGTCAGTATTCCTGTGATAACTGCCCCAAAACTTAACACCACGGCGGACACCACCAACTAACTAATGAGATGCAAAGTAGGCGTTCCCGTGCAGAAACACACGAAAAAACAACATCACTTTCACAACGATCTGACGGATCCGCGAAGTGAACCAAAAACAGGCGATAAGCCGCGGTAGACGCAGGTATTTAACACCTGCCTCAATCAGGTGTAAAGACGGACGACTACCTGCAGTAGGCAACAGAGCCCCGCACACAGTCATACCCGAAGAACAAACGACACCATGGAGCTACTGATCATGCAGCTAAGAGCCCTATTAGGGCCACAACACCCACTGCCACCACCCCCAGGACCCAGACTCGCCCCCCTCGACCACCACAGAGGCATCGCAGACTAAGACAGTGGACCTACCGAAAATGCACCATTCTCTCAGACCTAACACCCGCAGAAGTCATTGCCCATTACAGGCTCAAAAGGACAACCATTCACTGCATCATGACCCACATCGCCCATAGGCTGACGGTCCCAACACAGCAGAGAACCAACATCCCTCCGCAGACAAATCTGCTGGCTGTGCTGCACCTGTTGGCCTCTGGTACCTTCCACCCAACAACTGCCTGAGTCGGAGGAGTCTCATAGCCAGCCCTATCAAACTTCATCACACCTGTCCTGGATGTCATCCTCATCTTCATAGCCCAGTACCTTCACTTCCTCAACACTGCGCAGGAACAGCTGGATACATAGCCAGATTCCCGGCCCTGTTGGGGGCAATCAACTGCACACATGTCCCACTTGTGCCCCCTGCGGATACTGCACACCACTGCCACAACAGAAAGCACACACATTCCATCAATGTGCAGGTAACAGTGGACCACTGGGGACTCTTCACCAATGTCGTCGCCAACTACCCAGGTAGTGTGAATGATTCCTTCATCTTCCGACAGTCCATCATCAACCAGCGCTTCCAGGAAGGCACATATGGAACGGGACTGCTCGTTGGTAAGTACCAAATCAACACACCGCACATCCCAAAACCTACAACGCACAAAGCACAACTGTGGGGATGCACACATGACCAACCCACATTCTACATGTCAAACTACACGACCACCTACCAGACACGACCACACCACTCCATGGTCATCCTGGGCTGCACCCAATGCAGACATTTCATGGCACCACAGCCACACACCAGCTGAACGTGTGGAGATGCGGAATGCAGCCATGACACATTTGAGACACTGCTCTGCCCATATGACCGTACCCCAGTCTCCCCCTGCTCAGCATCCCATGGCGGTGGGCCTGTGTCGGCCGCAGTGCATCCAGGGTCACTAGCCCTGTGCGACTCGAATCATCCCCCCATGTAATTCTGAAATTGCATTCCTGAGTGCCTGATGACTGTTGGTGTAGTTGCCAGCACCAGCTACTCCCTGAGGGCTTGCTTACACTCACCCCACACACAGCTAGCACAGGCACCACTAGATTGGTGGACCTGCCATCATATCCTGCCGAACCAAGTATTGACTCTTTTCTCCGTGCACAGTCACAGGTGATCAAGGATATACACTCTGCCTTTGGATGATGACACCCTTCCGAGACCCGGCCACACCCGCCCAGTGGCAGTACAATGCGGCCCACATACACACCAGGGGCATCGTTGAACGCACATTTGGCATGTTGAAGTCACGTTTCAGTTGCATGGACGGCACAGGTGGGAAGCTCCTGTACAGCCCGGACATCGTGTGCAAGCTGATCGTTGCATGTTGTGTGTTGCACAGCATCTGTGTTCACACCAGGGCCCCATGATGGTGGAGATGGGGCAGGTGGCCACATCCCACTGCAGCAGTGGCAGGAATGGCCCATAGGAATATCATCCTTGACACTTACTTCTCATGATCACTTCACATTGTGACCGTCCAAGGCAAACATGCGACAGTAGAAGATGTCCAACTGCACTGCATGTGTGAATAAAACATATTTGCAGGTTACAGGTTGTATTTGTACATTGTCATGTTACATTTCCCTGCAATTACAGATGTGACTTGCCAGGTTATGCACATTTGGGGAATCAGTTGTGTCCTGTGTTCAAATGTGATGGGGTTGCTGTTTGTACCGGTTTGTTGTCAATGTCGAGGTGCACTCCTGCTTATGTGTGTATGCTGCACGGTGGGTGTGTCACTCCTGCGGCTCAGATGTGTCTGCCACTGGTCTCTTTCATGCGTTGTGCCTGTCGGTTCTGTTCTTCCACGGTGCTTGGATGTTGTGGTGTACATGTTGTCCTCTGCAGTTGACCAGGGTGCATCCGTGGTACTCCGCTGTTGATTAATTTTGTTCTGTGGTATTTTCCGTATGCTGTTCTTGTGCTTTTTCCTGCATTGTGCATGAGTATTGCTTCACTCGCACTGGTTGTCACTGTTTTCTTATCGCACTTTTGCCCATCGCAGATTATTTCACGTTGGGGTTCGTGTTTTTATCTCCGTCGAGGTGGTTGTGTCGCGGGCATTGGCTGCGGTTTTGGCAAACTATCGCATGCTACCACCCTGTTGTGAATTCCACGTTATCACAGAGTTGTTTTCCCGCGATAGGCTGCGATGATGAAAGTTGTGTTGCGCTACTCTTGCAGTAGTTATCATACGTTCTTGTGAATATACCCCTAAGTGTTTTGGAGTTAATGAGTTCGAATCCAGGCAAGGCAGCCTTCTATTTCTCCAAGAGATGCAAAGGGATTGGCATACATTGTGCAATTTACTTTATAACCACCGTTAGAAATGGCAGCAGTGCAGCTGATGCTCTATAAATTAAACACTGCCAAAGCCAATAGTTCTGGAGTTGGCTGACAGCATCTGACTTTTTCAATGCTTGTTTTGTATTGTCAAGGTTTTTGAAAAAACATTTTTGTTTGGGGCGCTGCTGGGCTCCTGCAGAAACTAAAAAAATAAAAACATCGGCTAAAAGCAAACACTGTTATTAGTCTTAAAATGCACACATTACCGTCGCAGTCCCTCACATTAATGGGAACTACCTTGTGTGTGAATGTGCTTCTTGTGAAAGAGTGTCATCCACAGTGAATTTGGGCAATGGCTGAAGTGGGATGACCAAAATGTGGATGACACAACAAAAGACAAACAAGTGAAAAGGGCTGGATTCAAAGCCTGAAAAGTATGTATATTACATATATATATATATATATATATATATATATATATATATATATATTACCTACTGGCGATAGCCAGTAGGTATATATAGTTAGGATTGTTTTCCATAGGGAAATCGCAACATTCTATTGGGAATAACTTTGGCGCCGGTTGAGGAATCTTCCTGAAATTTTCCTTAACTTTGCCTCGCGGCGCTCCGCTTCTTCCCTGAAAGTTTGGCGGGGATTCGTCAAGTGGGGGCCGAGATAATAGGGGGGTCTCAAAACATGTTTTCCCCATGTTAATTTCCATGGGGCGGTTGGACTCACTTTTAGCCCGAACGGCTGAATGGTTTTCCACCAAACTTGGCAAAATTGTAGGGACTGGTAGCCCGATGTGCCTTTGCTATGTCTCAAGATATGGGCTCCAGTGGTTTTTACGAAAATTAACATTGAAAAAATATATATTGGGCTACATTGGGCTATATATATGTTAGAGCCCAAATGTAGCCCAATGTAGCCCAATGTAGCCCAAAGATGACCACCAGAGACAAAAAAAACAAATGTAGCCCAAATATCAGCCAGATGTAGCCCAACTATAGCCCAATGACAGAATGTCCCAGAGTGTTCTAAAGAACAACTAGAGCGCTAACAGTCTTACTTATGACAAAAGTATGGCACACCTGAAGTCATCTTGATTGGAATAAAGTGTTAACACTTAAAACATTTAATTTGTAAAGGAACAAAATGAGGGGATTCATTTTGCCATAGAAATTATGATTAGTGCTGAAGAAAGAAAAATTAGGGCACATTTTGAGTGACTTCTCAAATCCGCTTATATTTCATGAAATTTTTTTTGATATGCAGTCTCCCAAGATGTCCACCAGAGACAAAAGAGCCCAAATGTAGCCCAAATATCAGCCAGATGTAGCCCAACTATAGCCCAATGACAGAATGTCCCAGAGTGTTCTAAAGAACAACTAGAACGCTAACAGTCTTACTTATGACAAAAGTATGGCACACCTGAAGTCATCTTGATTGGAATAAAGTGGTAACACTTAATACATTTAATTTGAAAAGGAACAAAATGAGGGGTTTCATTTTGCCATAGAACGTTTATATATATAAATTCACTGAAAAAACCATAGGTTACACACCAGTTATAGTTAGGAATTAGCATTTAAAAAACCTTTGAAATTCACTGAAAAAACCATAGGTTTCACACCAGTTATAGTTAGCTGGAAATTTTACTCGCATAAAACCATTGAAATTCCCACGTTATAGTTAGTTGGACTCACAATAACTTGCACGTCTGCAATGCACTGCTGATGACGTCACATATTACATCACTCATGCATATATTTAAATATTTAAACATTACTCGCTAATCTATGTATTCAGTAAGATACACTTAATAAGCCAGTTAACCAATCAATTTTCTTTTTTTAAACACTGAAAAAACCATAGGTCTCAGGCCTTATATAGTTAGGAATTAGCATTTAAAAAACCTTTGAAATTCACTGAAAAAACCATAGGTTTCAGGCCTTATATAGTTAGGAATTAGCATTTAAAAAACCTTTGAAATTCACTGAAAAAAACCATAGGTTTCAGGCCTTATATAGTAAGGAATCAGTATTTAAAAAACCTTTGAAATTCACTGAAAAAACCATAGGTTTCAGGCCTTATATAGTTAGGAATTAGCATTTAAAAAAACCTTTGAAATTCAATCAAAAAAGTATAAGTTTTAGTGGTGTTATAGTTAGCTGGACATTTTACTCATACAAAACCAATGAAATTGCTCCTATATAGTTAGTTGTACTAACTATATTTCACGCACCCGCAATCCACTGCTGATGATGTCACATATTAGATCATTCATGACATGGTCAGTGACATCACTGATGACATCTCAAATGACATCACTGATGACATCACTGATGACATCTTCCACGTGACAATCACATACACCTTTTCATACACTATTACAGTTTTTCATCACTGTTTGTAAAATACAGAGTATCATATTTAAATCCATTGTCACAGCAATACAAGTATCTAAAAATCCACTCAGTGATTCATAGATGTATACACACATCTAATCACTTACCTATGGATCCACTCATACATGCTGTCAATGAACACTAGAACACTATCAAAAATACTTATACATCTATATCGACATTAAACAACAGCACGCATCCTATTCACATATGAAGTCATCCTACTCACTTATGCAAACAATGGATCATATTTACATATTTACTTAGCAAAACACTTATACAAACACCACTTCTTCTATTCATTTAGATAGTAAGTCATACTTAGTGAATTATAAAATCATTATTACAAGTATACAGTTATCCATACAGTCACTCACACAATCATTGTGTCTTATGTATACTTATTTATATACAACAACTGACACATACAGTGCCTTTTATTTTTCTAGTTTGTTGGACCTGTACCTTTGAGAAATATATTTGCTCATCACCACACCCATAAAGAGATTCCCTCACCCAAACTGTTAGAACATGTAGTTTTAACTTCATATATCTACTGAATCAACTATTCACACATCTTTGGACAGTCACACCCCCCCCCCCACGGAACCACACACACTTTCACACTCCCATACAAATACTCAGTTAACTAATCAATAACTAATATAGACTTTCACATAGCTAGTAACCAACTGTAGAATCAGTTTACACAACAACTGACAAAGTGATACAGATATTCACACAGTTTAGTCACTATCCACTATATTTAGTGAGACATTATAAATTGGTCAAGTAAACAGTCAATTACACTGCTACTAAATCCTCCATCCAAATATTTATTTATATATATCCACTCATTCTTCAATGTAAATTGCTATATATATAATGCATATTTAAATAACGAAGCAAACCACATTCACTGGATGATGTCATCAGTGATGTCATTTGAGATGTCATCAGTGATGTCACTGACCATGTCATGAATGATCTAATATGTGACATCATCAGCAGTGGATTGCGGGTGCGCGAAATATAGTTAGTACAACTAACTATATAGGAGCAATTTCATTGGTTTTGTATGAGTAAAATGTCCAGCTAACTATAACACCACTAAAACTTAAAGTTTTTTGAGTGAATTTCAAAGGTTTTTTAAAAACTAATTCCTAACTATATAACTCCTGAAACCTATGTTTTTTTCAGTGAATATATATATATATATATATATATATATATATATATATATATATATATATATATATATATATATATATATATATACACTTAGTAAAATCAAAAGGTCATATTTAACACCAGAGCAAAAAAAATATTAATGAAGAATTGACTTCCTAAATACATTTATTTGGTTGGCATGAAGGTCTGGCACCTGAATACTGATATCATAGACAGAATATATGTTTTATGATACACAATATGTTTGTACTTGATATTTGGACATACAGCAATCAAGAAGGCTGGAGCATATGGCAGATGATGCTCACATGAGATGCTGTAAAGAACGTGGGACTCGTGGATTTGATATCTCCCGTGTAACTTTTATTTTAGTTACAACACCGAACAGCAAAGCAAGAGGAACGTTGATGCCCACCTTCTTCCAGTCCTCACTTTAAATGTGTTTCACACATCTCAATACACCCAGGTGCCATACATCTCCTTACATCATCCATAGCTCACACACATGTACCATTGCTAGCCCATTCCACAGAAGCCATTTTTCAAAGTTTGTGCATGGTAGGGACATGCCTCCACACTTTCATTCCCTGGTACCACAAATCCAGTTGAATGTGGTCCCTTCTCACAAACTCCATGAGTCAATGGGCCTCCACAATAGCTCTGACAGGAATTTTTATTTTCACTGGGAGCTACAGCAGCACCTTTGTATTGTGTCTGAATTGTCACAACACTGTCAACACAAAATAGTGTCTCTGTAGGGGCGTAGCGATCATTAATATAGCAGCTGCTGTGTTGGAGCCCTGGAGTGTGATAAGTCCAATTCACCACACTCAGGGCTTTCTTTTATTATCTAATCATACAGCAGCGGAAAGGGCATTTTCTATTTTACTCCGAATGCATCAGGGGTGTGTCAAACTGCAATGTTTTTCCCTCACAAAGGGGCCCATTAGGATGGTGGGCGGATTGCCCCCACCGGGCCGGTGGTAGCAACCGCCGGCCCGGTGGGGCAATCCGCCCGCCATCCTCAACAAAATGACCCCCGCCACATTAGGATGGCTGGGGGGTACGCGGCGGACGGAAAGTCCGTCCGCCGCATTTCCTCCGGTCGACTTCGCGACCGGAGGAAAAAGTGCTTTTCTATGGTGGCGGTGTCTGCGAGACAACCATATTACGATGAGGGCGGTCCGATGCTTTTCCACGGGACGTTGCCGCCGAGGAGAAGTATGCGATCTTTACTTTGGGGGCCCATTGCAGGCCCCCATGGTGAAGGGGAGGTGGGGGTTGCACATGGGGGTACCTGTGGTACCCCCTGCATTTGCATACACAATGGGGCAGGCACCACGGAGTGCCTGCCGCTTTGTGTATGCAAATGCAAACATTGTGACGGGTTCTGGTGTAAACACCGCCCGCTGCAATGTTAAAAATGCATGATGCGCTCGCCATAATGTGCATGGCGGGACTGCCACTCAGATCGCGGGCGGTCCCGTTTTCCACGAGGATGGCGGGCGGGCCCGCCATCCTAATGTGCTCCAAAGTTTCCATACTTTTTGCTCATACTACAAATAATACTACTAGAACTAACTCGTCTCAGCAGGTCATGAGTTTGAATAACAGCAAGGCCAATTCAGATTTCCATCCTCCCAAATGCTGTTAAATTAGATTCCATAAATTGAGTAATAGCAAAATCTGTTATTTTACAGCACTGAGAAATGGCAGCCGTGCAGTATTAAGCGCTATATTACAAAAAAAGTTAATATCTGGGATAAAGTACACCCTGCCGTACATTATAAGGATAATGGATGTCACTGAGGAGTTCCATAGCCATATAGAGGAAGGGGGCTGAAGGGGAAGTTCCTTTATAACATTATGGAATTTCACGTTGACTTGCAATATTCCTATCATGTTTGGCAGGGGTAATTAATCCCACAAAATACATGGTCACATCATCACCTTTCCCACAAACCATTTAAAACAATATTGCATATCTCCTTCATATGAAAGAGAGCGCATGTTTGCAAACATGAAGAATAAAATTACAACCCTTGATTTCAAAATTAAACACATCTCAAACCTGTTAAGAATTTGTTGTAAAAAGGTATTAGAAACAGTTCAATAGAAGCCCATATTTTTTTTAAGAAAAAAAGCTTCAGTAGTTCAGAATGTGAGGAAACATGCAGAAAGATTCTAACTTTTCTATAATTATCTAAGGAATGCTAAAATAATTATGTTCTATCTGCTAGACACTTAAAGCTAGAAAAATGGTCCAGAAGAAAGAAAAACAACATTTAATTTTCATTGCTATAAACAGCTGCTCCTTGACCTGCCTTTCACCTGGGCTGCTGGCTCTGGCAGAAGGCATTGCGATATTAGAACACAATGTCTTTTCTTTATAATTGGTGACTGATTGTGTCACTAGTCACCTATTATCAATTAGAGACAGGTGTTTATACAAGTGTTTATATACAGGGATTGCATTGCATTATTGGATTGGATTGCATTATTATTGATATAATTGCATCCCGTCTTTGAAAAACAATTTGCAGGTGGATTTTAATGATCAAATTGGGACTTTCCTGACCCCTCTAAAATTGTTGTGAGAATGAAATAAATCACCAACATCATCCACTTTCAAAGTCACAAGGAAACACTGCTAAAATGAGCTCATGAGCAAAATAATGTCCTATTACTTACTGGTAATCTTCATTGCTCCTGGTCCTGTTGTCCTCGTCCCCTTAATTCTAATAAGTGAGATAATCCTATCTCACCAACAGAAAAAAATGTTTTTTTGTCAATAACTGTGCTTGGGGAGGATCTAATAGGATGGGACCACCACCAAATCGTTCAATAAAATATGCTTTTTTGTTTTCAAGGCATCTGTTTGGTACTCCCCCTAGGTTAGGGAGGATCCCAAAATCATTACCTCTCTCACTGCTTGCTAATTTTTCAGTTTCACTTTTGTGAAAGTACTATATGCACTTTAGCATATAAAGATAGAGATACTTATTTTATCATAACTGGCACTGTGCAGGATGCCATTTGCAATTGTATTTTTGCAATTTTTTCACAGTGCAGACAAGTACACAGTGTCATCAGCTACGGTACGCAGACTACATGTACTACCTGAAGTTCAAAGTATACTACGTGAAGCTATGTGTAGTGCTGCTAGGCAAACTACGCCCAGGCTTAGTATTTACACAAGCTACCTGGCATTATTTATGCATGCTATTTGCTTTTATGTACCTAAATCTGAGGTTATCTTTCCTATACACCATTGATCATCACAGCACCATCTCCAGATTGTCAAAGATGATATTTCATGCTGAGGCTTAGAATAGCTGACATCTATTTGAGTGAAAAATGTCAGTCAGTTATTGCTTCCAGCATATAGCTTAGAAACAAAACGGAGTCATACCACAAGGGTCCATAGTATCTCACCACTTATTCAACAGCTAACTACTACCTCAAGCCAAACTCCTTCGACTCTCATTGGCTCGCTATTGCATGTACATCGATGATACTCAGGTAATATTTGGTCAGGTGAATTCTTCACTAACCAGCAGATGAAATATTAGACTAATTAACATGACACACAGTTTCACCCTCAAACGTTGGGTGATGGCAGCTAACTTTCTGAAGTTTAGTCCTCCACATACGGAGGTCTTCACAATTAAAGGTGACCTTGACACCTGGAATCAGCCTGGCTGTCCTCTTTGCTCCAGATGCTTTACCCCCTTCTTTGTTTCCAAAGTAATTATGAGCAAGAGCTAGAGACTCACTCTTTCTACCCTGCCAAAACCTCTCTACAGATCTTCCATAAACTTGTGAAGATGTGGCTGTTTAAGCTGTAGTTTTAACATTTGTTCAGCTTTACCATAACATATACTTTGCATAGAGTACATATGATGGCATTCACTACCTTCCTATGGTATAGTGGCAATGATGCGGTAAGAGGGAGGGCCATG
This sequence comes from Lissotriton helveticus, assembly GCF_964261635.1. Taxonomy (NCBI): domain Eukaryota; kingdom Metazoa; phylum Chordata; class Amphibia; order Caudata; family Salamandridae; genus Lissotriton; species Lissotriton helveticus. The sequence continues at coordinate 398,477,239 of NC_136057.1, forward strand.
CCAGAGATATGGAGGATGCAAAAGCAACAGTTGATGGACAGAATGCAGAACAATGTCATACATTCACACCAGTACAGAGATCTGGGTCTAAATCCATCGTTTTTTTGCTCACAATGCCAGTCCAGTTTGAACCCAGCCATATGCAAATCAGTCTTGACCCCGTGCCCCAAAGGAACAGTCCAGCCCGAACTGCCTGGCCAGGTCCTCCCGGGACTGGAAACAAGCATGGGGGTGGCGGAGTGAGCTAAAGAATGATGATGGATTAAATCCAGATCAGTTGACAAGGAGTGAGTGCGTGCAATGTTCAGCACTCCGTCCATCACCCCCTTTGGTTTTGCTGGACTGTTCCCATGAGGCACAGGGTCAAGGCTGATTTGCATATGGCCATGTCTGAACTGGGGTAGTGTGGAGTGCAAAAAAATGATTGATTTAGGCCCAGATCTCTGTACTGGGGTGAATGTACGACATTGTCCTGCATTCTGTCCATCAACTGTTGTTTTTGAAGAGATATGGAGGAAGCCACTCTTTATGATAGTACACAACAATTATTCTACCTGAGAATTGGAATCAGATCCAGGTGGAAGGCTCGATCTGTGATGGTTATATGGTGCACCAATCATTCGTTGTCCTCACACACAATGCCACCATGGGATTCTAATGCCCATACCTGGCCCCAGCCCTGCCTCCTGCGCAGCATCTTCTTGAATGAAAAGATGCTGCTCACAGGAGCACCTCTTCTGATGGCTGAGGAGGTACCTTAGCTCATGCTACTGCCACAGAGGGGAGACTCCTGCGACTAACAACATTCAAAGACAACGGCGTAGCAAGGGAGGGCGGTCTGCCCCGGGCCGCATGAGTTTTGGGGGCGGCGGCCACTTCCTCCCACAGCCCCCCGCTCCTACCTTCGGTTGCCGTGGAGCAGCAAACGCAGGAATCACCAGCATCCCCTTTCCTACATGAAGGTGCTGTGGGCGAAAAAAGGTCTAGCTACGCCACTGCTCAAAGATAAACCCGGTAAAGAGGAGAAATACAGCAGTAATATTGTTTACCTCTCTGTGGAAAACACTGACCACCCACTAATACTCCACTAATACTCCAGACATATTTATTTTTCCAAATGCACATATTTATCACTTTGTTATGCTAGAATAGACCACTTGGCCTGAGCACTTAATTTGTGCTGGTGGGGGCATCAACACTTCATTTTGGGCACCAAGAACAAGAGCAATAAAGACAATAACCCAAGCAAGGAGGAAGAGAAAAATGAAAAACAGGTGATAAACAACTAAAGGAGGGATGAAAAAGAACATGCAAGAGCAAGAAAAGGGTTCCAAGTGGAATCAAGAGTAGATAGCCTTTAAGATGAGTGGTGTGAAACTCTGCAGGGCCCGAAGAAAATGCCATCAGAGGTGGGTTCAATTAAATATTCTTCATGGAACGTATTTAACCAAGGCTTTGCGGGCAAGCATATATGGGTGCTTGTGGGGAGGTGGACTGATTGGGACATTTATTTTCACCCTATGGGACAGTCCTGTGGTCCCTACTTTTTGCGTACACATTTTGAAAAAGATTCGTAAAGATCCTCAAACGTCAGTTGCCCCTCTGCAAAAGTATGTGTCCTAGGTATATGGGTGGGAAGTTACGTGTAATAAATACCAGAAATTATTCTGCAATTTGGGCCTTCTAGTGGCACAACGAATATAACCAAAGTATGGGGGTGGGAGTAGCACATCCGCTGACAAACACACACTGGAGTAAAGGCCTAAAATAGTGCATGGGAGCTGAAGACGTCATGCTTGAGAGCCGATGGTGTACTCGTAAATTTGACAATGTATGGAGTTCGTGGAAACTAATCCGGCGTTATATTTGATGTAATATTTGTTTGTCCTGAAAGGTTCTCTTGCCCTTTCACTCCTGAGTCATGGTTCTGACAGAACCGAATTATTCAATGTAAAGCAGGAACTGCTGGTTCTATGGAGGGGACCCCATGATGGGAATACTCTATCGAATTTAGTTGTGCCTCGAATACATTTTTGTTGCATTCAAATGTATAAACCTTAAGAAAAACAATATTTTCTTTACCTTGAAAACAAAAAAAAAAGACTAGGTAGTCTTGGTATATGGCAACCCCAACAGGGGTGGTGGTCTTCTCAAAGAAACTTTTGGAGAAAAAAATTAAACAGTTAAAAAATATATATATATTTCTTTACTTTTGGCAATCCAAAGAGAGGTGGTGGTTTTCTCAAATAAACTTTTGGAAAAAAAATTAAACACTTAAAAAATATATATATATTTCTTTACTTTTGGCAACCCCAACAGGGGTGGTGGTCTTCTCAAATAAAGTTTTGGAGAAAAAAATTAAACACTTAAAATATATATATATATATATATTTCTTTACTTTTGGCAATCCAAAGAGAGGTGGTGGTCTTCTCAAATAAACTTTTGGAGAAAAAAATCACACTTAAAAAAAATATATATATATTTTTTTTACTTTTTCCTCACACAAACCAAGTACTTCCTTGCCTTTCTGGTTTACAGATTTCCTTTCCTCTTTCTTGCACCTCAGAACGGGGAGGGTCTCCATATTTCCAGATTAGCACCTGCTTCCATCCACCTCTCTGACTCCTTTCTGTATGTTTCAGGCCACGAACTTGCCAAAAACAACCGACCTTGGTGGTAACATCCACAGGCCTACTTTGGAGAGGGTGGAGGTTGCGATATTTAGGCCTCTTTCCAGCATACTCTGTAAACAAGTTAGTGACCGTCATCAAAAGCTGTGCTCACTCAAAGCACCATTTCCTATAAACCCTGAAAGGGCGAGATTTTGATCGATACCTTATATCTATTGATCCAAACCTCGATCTGGTCGACTGAACCTTTATTGCCTGTCTTGGAAGGAAACAGTACACCTATCTGCAAATTAGTTCACCCAAGAAAGGACTCTACTCTCAAAGATCACGGACAACTTCTAGGTTTCAAAAGTTTATTGTAAAGATATAATGAGCTGCAAATACAAGCATCTCAGAATGAGATTCACGAGATACACAGGTCCAATTACATACATGTGCTCTCGAAAAGCCCTCAGACGAGCAACAGAAATCACTAACACAAGTTCTAAAAATAGCAAAGCTATCAGCATAGACGCATATCTCTCCTTCATTTAGGTTGGAGGAAAACAAACACAGGTTAGGCGTCCCTACCCTGTTCTAGATGGTATCCCTACTTAACCAAATCCCAACCTAACAAAGGTGTCAGCAATGAATGACCCCCAAGGGAAGTCACCCACTCTAAGTCTCTTGGTGAAAACCTAAAGTTCTCCAGTCATGACCCCTCACTGCCTACCCATCCGCTCTCTAAAGGGTCCTCAGGTCTCTGCTCTAACTCCACCCAGGGGTGCTGTCCCTAATACAAAACAGTCAACAACATTTGAGACGCCCCTTGCGAAACGCCTCTCACGTGGTGCAACTTCAGGCTTTTTCCATGATGCTTTGTATTGGGCCTCAGACGTTAGAGTTGACCTTGCTTCTCAGTCTCTTCTCCGGCCCGCTGATACCCCTTAAACATTCCAGAACCCTCCTCCATGTCTGGGCCGTCTACTGAACAGACCTCTATTCATTCACTTATAATTGGATCCCCCCTTTCCTGTTGCAGACAGATATCTGCCGCCAAGAACCCAACTCTCATAGACTTCTAAAAAAAGGCTTGCAACATTTCTCAGCCCAGACATGTACGTGTAAATCAATGCTAAAACATTTCAGGCCTACAATATTTCACATTATGATTATAGCATTCAATTTCTTCATTTAATTAAAGCATGTTAAAACTCTTATTCTATTATTTAGAAACCATTACTCTAAATCATGGCCCATTAATGCAATGACCAAAAACGTTAAACAATCTGTGTCGTGAAAAGAAACACCTTCCCTTTTAGCTCCAGCTCTGGCCCTGAGGCCTACCACGTTCTGCGTTTTACCACAGACCATCTTATATGTTAACAGCTACACGACATAGATTCAAAATAATCAAGTCTAATAAAATCATATAATGTCACACATTTCTGTATTAGTTCCACTTCTACTTAAATCTCTATATTAGCTATACATTTAGAATATAATTTCAGATACTATTAGCACTCATGGCATTTCTCTTCATGAATTATGCTCTCTATAGGTAAGTGTGATGTACTCATATATTTATATCAGTTTGCGCTCTCTCAGTTCCCCCCTTTGATGACCTCTCGGGGTCATCACTAACATTTAAACTGCAGTTATTGCTGGCATTCTCTGCGCTTCCAGAGCTCTCAGGCTCCTGTACTGATTATCTTGTATGGCAGCCAATCTCTGCAACTGTTCTCTTTGGGCCCTTTCTGACCTTCTTGCTCTGTACCATTTGAATACCCTCACCAATCCCCACAATATTATCCCACAGATCAATATTATGATGATAGGCTTTAGGATATACCAAATAAAGCTTTTGCCTAAGGTGGAAAACCACCCTCCAACTGTACTCATTCCGTGGCCCACCTTTTCCCAGACATTTTCTCTACTCAAGTCTTCGATCTCTTTGTGTATATTAGTTATGTTCTTAATAACTTTCTCAAGGGGTTTTGAAAGGTCTGGAATGTAAGTGCAACATTCCTGAACCTTCAAAGCCTTACAGACTCCGCCCTCTTTTGCTAATAAGACATCTAATGCAAGCCGATTTTGAAAAACCATAGCCCTTATCGATTGCATCTCTCCTTCTACCAGCATTAAGGACTGAGCAGTGCTGGCAGACAACCTGTCGACAACTGTTGCCAGTCGTCTAATTTTAACATCATTAAGGATTATTCCCAAAAGAGGGAACATAGCTCCAAAGACATCTCCAACCATTTCTGCATCGCCTAAATCTCTCCTTCCCCTCGATGATGTCTGGCCCTCAATGATCAATAAGTCTTGTGCATGATATATTTTGGGGAAGACAATTGCCAAGTAACATGATCCATACCAGTTGTCAGGTAGTCTCACGTAAGCATTTCTTCCACATACAAAATACACATTTGGAATCACTTGCATTCCCTTCAGGAAATCCTTAGTGTAGTACTCTAAATTAAAAGCATGTTCACAGTCAACTTCACCCACGTATACATTTTCATAATACGTTTTGGCTCGGTGAAGACATAACTTTCCTTTCTGCGCTTTATCTAAAGCTATTGGACCACTACTACCCTTTCTCTTGTGTGACTTCTCTTCCTCGGTCCAATCTAATTTCCCTTGTCCTGATTTTTTCAAAATCTTTTGTCTCCTGTAACGATCATCCACCTGCCCTATGAACTTTTTCTCGACTTCTGACACCTTGCATGTCAGATTATTTCTACGGGCATGTGAAGTATCTAAGGTAATCCAAGGAATGAAGAACTTGGCCAATCTGTCTTCACTCTTCCAGTAATCCCATTTATTCATCTGCTTATAATTTGGGACTTCTGGCAACACTGAATCATAATTAGAGAAATAGTATTCAAAACTATCTCTCTCATAAAATATACTAAGCAATAAGCTACATGTAATGCCATATGTCAGAGGGAGGTGATGATATCGAATTCCTTCATCTACAGACGCAGGCAACTGCATGCAGACGTAGCAATCCTTAACCTCCATGGCATCCACGTATTCATACAAAAGTTTAGCATAAGCATTTGACCTAAAGTCTCCTTGGGACTCGTCTACATGTAACCTGCGGGCTTCTGCAGCCAATAACGCTTTCTCTTGAGTGTTTTCCCTTTTCTCACCTGCAGCAGTGGGTGTAAGTGTTACTACAGAATTCGCATCAGTTACCTTTACCTCTTCCTCATGTCCCTTTACATAAGAAATTGTTACCACTAAAGCTATTAATATTATCACTCCTACTATTAGTGTACCTATTATGCATTTAGCTCTGCGGTTCGGGGTGCCGGCCTCCATTTCGTCAGACAATCTAGCTTTTCCCTTTCTCTTTGCAAAAAAAGTTCTTTTCCTCTCGTTCCTTTACAGTCTCTTTCAATCCTTTTTTGTCTTTAGAATCCACACAGCTGGAGGCTGACAGCCTTTTTCGCAAAAAGTCCTTTCACAGTTCAAAAAGACAACCCTAGCCCTTCTCCATCCACTCAAGGGGTTCCCTAAAATTCTCTGCTTCCTGGGCGCTAGGTAATCTTCTTTTCTTCTGCTTGCTTTATTTACAAAGTCCTTTAACAATCGACTATTAGATTTGTGGTTGCAGCTTCAATAGCATAGTTCAATATTTCCATGCGAAGAGTATGCTCTTCATGTGCTGTTATCGTGGTACCAAAGTCGGGGAATTTCAATTCTGTAAGAAACATGTGTTTTAACTTGCTGAGGCGGGGAGGTCTGGGGAGCACGAATGTTAGTGACCCTTCTTGTTCGACACCGGGTACCAACAGTTGTATTTCCACGGTGATAATGGGCTCAGAACTGGACACCACCACCGCTCGGATCCTCCCTGTCTCCGGTTTCACAGACATTTGTCGCCAGATATGTCCACTCAGGTGTGGAGTATCTTCTGTTAGGCACACGCACTCTTCTTGACCTCCTTCGGTTCGGTGCCTCAGCGCCCTGAGCACCTTCCTCTGGGTCTGAGTCTTCTGATATCGGAGGAAGGGTTGCTTCTGGAGTTGACCTCAGGCTAGAACTTCTTCTTTGCGGCCAATTTGCTTCTCCACGTGCCCTTCTACTCCTTCTCCTTCTGGTCTGTTCTCGCTCTCTTTCAGACCTGTCAGGGTCAGACTCGTACTCCCAGCTGTCTTCTCCTTCTGTAGCGTCTTCAGTTTCGCTGTTGTACTGACCGTCCTCAGCTTGGTCAGACTCGTTCCCTGCTTCCACTGGCACCTCTACAGCTTGGCTAGCCCCCTCTATGGCTTCTTGGTCCTCAGCTGGACGTCCATCCGAGAGAGGAGCTGTTTCCAGAGGTGCTGGAACCCTTTTCGTATGCGACGCGTGTATCCAGTTGGGCAGGCCTCCCACCTTTACAGCTGTACTTGTGATCAGGATGACCTGGTAGGGCCCACGCCAACGAATATCCAAGCAGCTTCTTCTCACATGTTTCTTCACCAGGACCCAGTCCCCAGGATACAGGTCATGGCAAGGGCCCTGGCACGCTGGAACCTCTGCAGCCTGCACCTGAAGGGACACAGAACGCATGGCGTCAGACAGCCCCTTACAATAGTCCAGGATCATATCATCTGTGATATTTAACAGTGCAGTAGCTGGAATAGATGGCAGTCTCATTGCTCTCCCCATTAACACCTCATGTGGTGACAACCCTGTTCTTCTGTCTGGGGTACTACGAAGGCTCATGAGTACTAATGGCAGGGCATCAGGCCAACTCAGGGTCGTTGAGGAGCAAACTTTCGCTATTCTGGACTTGATCGTGCCATTAATTTGTTCCACAATTCCTGAGGCTTCTGGTCGGTAACTGCAATGGAGCTTTTGGTCTATATTCAGTGCAACACAAATCATCTTCACAAGCTCGCTGTTAAAATGTGTTCCCCTATCCGATTCCAAAAAGGCCGGCACCCCGAAGCGAGGGATAAGTTCTCTAAGCAGTAACTTAGCCACTGTGAGGGTGTCGCACCTACGTGTAGGGTATGCCTCAACCCATCTGGAGAACACACAAACAACCACCAGGACATAGCGGAGGCGGTTGCATCTTGGCATTTCAATGAAATCTATCTGCATTCTGTTGAATGGACCTCCAGACCTTCCTATGTGACTTAGTGCAACTGGTGTTCTTTTCCCTACATTCAGCTGCTGGCAGGTCACACAACGCTGGCACACTGCTTCTGCTGCTATTCTAAACTTAGGATTGTACCAAGTCTGTCTAAACACTCTCAGCATAGCATCTCTCCCTAAGTGTACGGGACCATGTATGAGTCTAGCCATTGGACTCACCATCTCATTGGGCAACACTGCTCTGCCGTCTGCTGAGACCCAAAAATGAGTCTCACCCATTACACATCCTGCCTTTACCCATGTTTCCTTTTCTGAATCAGGAGCATTTTCTTGCATGGTTGACAATTCATCCCAAGTATCAACAGTTTCCAGTATCATGGCTAATTCAGTTCTTACATTTATTCCACCCACATCCACCTCTGTGAAAGAGTAACCTTGTTCTGCGCAATACCGCGCAACTTCATCAGCATATCTATTGCCTTTCGAAACAAAGTCCTCATTTTTGGTATGTGCGATGCACTTTACAACTGCGATACTTGCTGGACATTGCAATGCTTCTAACAACAAGCGCACAAACTCTCCATTGCGAATGGGAGAGCCTGAAGAAGTCATGAACCCTCTTTGAGACCATAACTGCCCGTAATCATGAACTACCCCAAACCCGTATTGGCTGTCGGTGTAGATGGTGACTCGAATTTGATTGCCTGCTAAGCAAGCACGTGTTAGGGCAATAATCTCGGCTACCTGAGCGGAGTTTACTCCTTCCAGGCACCCTGCTTCCACAACTCCTTCAATTGTACAAACAGCATAAGCTGCTCTCAACTGCCCAACTTCGTCTCTTACACATGAGCCATCGACAAAGAAAACTTCGTCTGGGTCGGTCAGTGGCTCATCTACGATGTCGGGTCTGGGTTTGGTGCATAGTTCAGTCACATCGAGACAGTCATGGTCTGTATATTCATCATCATCATCAATATCATTTGGAAGTGGCATTAAGGTAGCAGGGTTCAAAACAGAGCATCTCTTGAGGGTCACGTTCTCTGCAGCAAGAATAACTTGCTCATAGCGCGTGAGCCTGCTATTGGTCAGATGCTGTGTTTTGGTCCTGGTCATCAACAGTTCAACAGAATGTGGCACGCACACCTCTAACGGGTGCCCCATGACGATATTTTCACATCTCTCAATGCTGACACCCGTTGCAGCAACGGATTTGAGACATCCGGGCAACGCTGCGGCTACTGGGTCTAAAGTAGCTGAGAAATAAGCAACTGGTCTACGGGCATTCCCATGGATTTGGACCAACACAGACAACGCACAACCTTCTCTCTCACAACAGTAAAGAAAGAATTGTTTATTGTAATCAGGCATTCCCAATGCCGGAGCACGACACAGGTCCTCTCTCAGCTGTAAGAATGCCATCAAACAGTCTTTGTCCCATGGTACCGGATCACTCACCTCCTTGTGCGTCAGTTTTTGCAAAGGTTTTGCTTTCAGTGAAAAGTTCACGATCCACTGTCGGCAATAGCCCACCATCCCTAGGAACATCCTGACCTCTCTCTGGGTCTGAGGCGCATTCATTTTCATGATCGCCTCTATCCTATCTGGTGACACTTTTCGTTTGCCTTTCTCAATTCTGTGTCCCAAGTACTGCACTTCTGTCAGGCAGTACTGCAATTTTCCCGGGGATACCTTATGCCCATTGGCAGCTAGGTGATTTAACAAAGCAATGGAGTCTTCCCTGCAAGCTTCTTCTGTGTCTGACGCCACAAGGAGGTCGTCTATGTACTGGACCAGAACTGACTTCTGGGGCAGCACTAGACTTTCAAGATTTTTCTTCAGAAGCTGGTTAAAGATCGATGGACTCTCTGTATACCCCTGAGGGATACGACACCATGTTAGGACGCGATTTTCCAGCTTAAATGCGAAAAGAAAATGGCTATCTTCGTCCAAAGGGATCGAAAAGAAAGCCTGACAAAGATCTATCACAGTGAACCACTCAGCTTGGAATGGAATCTGAAACAGTATCACTGATGGATTCGGTACCACTGGACAACATGAAACGACTATGTTATTAATCTTTCGAAGGTCCTGCACTATCCGAAATTTCCCATTTGGTTTCTGCAGACCCATAATCGGGGAGTGACATGGACTACCCACGATTTCTTTCAGTATTCCCTGTTTAATCATGGACTCGATCACGGGTTTTATGCCTGCAATCGTTTCTGGAGTCAATTTATACTGGGGTGTTCTTGGGAACTCAGCATGCGGTTTCACTACAATTTTCACTGGGTCCACCCCTTTGACCAATCCAATCTCTTCCCCAGTGAAATCCCATACCCCTGATGCCACTGTCTCTCTCAAATCCCAGGGAAGCTCGTCTACTGTCAAAGTAGGGTACAGCTCCACACATATTCTTGAGTTTGCAACTTTGAAATCTGCATCATCATCATTAGTCAATACCTCCACTCCCTGGGGTGTACAATATATAGTACAATTCAATTTGCACAACAGGTCTCTTCCTAGCAGACACACAGGGCTTGAATCGCAAACCACAAATTGGTGCTCATCGCTGTACTTCCCTATTTTCACCTGTACCGGTTCTGTCAATTGGCTGGTTATTCTCCTGTTTGCGACCCCTACCACCTGTATGGTCTCTCCAGACATGGGCAGGTCTGGAACTGCAGCTGATCTGATCGTGGATCTAGTGGCTCCTGTGTCCACCAGAAATGTCGTAGGGCACCCTGCTACTTCTGCTTCCACATAGGGTCCCCTCTGATCTACCTCTAAGGCTGCCCCAAGGGTGCAGTCTTCTCTTTCCACTCTCTGTCCGGTTAATGGGTCCACATAATAGCATTCTTCCCCTTCCATAAACAGGGGCATTTGTCTATAGGTCTTACCCATACTCCCTACTCGAGGAGGTTGCGGGAACTGGGCTCGGGGAGGAGCCCCCCCCCCTTTGAGCACCTTTCCTTGGTATGGCGTCGCCCCTCTCATAGGTGCGCTCTGGACCTCTTCCTCCTCTATCTCTTGCTCTCCGATCTCTACATTGTAAGGGCACTCGCGTTTCCAATGCCCCAACTCGTTGCACTGGTGGCACCTAGTCGTTTTCTTCAAGGTAGCTATGTCTACTCTGGGTCTAAAGGTAGTACTCTCCTCATTACCCTTGTTCTGACTGTACTGCTTCTTACCTCCTGTACCTGTCCCTTGCTGCTGTTGTTGCGGTCCCCCCTTTCCTGCTGTCTGCAATTGTACCACCATCAGCTTCTCTTTTAGTTTCTTAGCCTTGGAGTCTACCTCATCACAGCAGTACCTGGCATATCTCAGTATTTCATCTAGGGGTTTACTTTGCCAACAAATCGAGTGTTGCTGAATCATTAAACTAATATCCGGTCTCAGTCCCAGGACGAACTTGGACACGAATTGCCCTATGTCCTTTGGATCCATTACATCCAAGCCGCTATACTGTTTAAACGCCTTCAGCAATCTCTCGTAATATTCATGGACTGTCTCTTTGGGTTCCTGTCTCGTTCTGTCTATTCTGACCCAATCTATGTCTTGCATTGGCACTTTTTCTTTCAGCCAAGTCATCACTCTCTCGAATTTTGCCATCACGATCTCGGACGGCCCATTAGTCCTAGCATCTCTCTCTGGCTCCGTTGTGGGCCACTCAGCGCTAACCTTGCATGCTGTCCACAGATCTCCTGGTACTACAATGTCAAACAGCGTGTTCAGATCTATCCATAGGACTTTTGAGATCTTTACAAACCTCTCGACTTGCTTGTACCACTCCACGGGGCTCTCTCGTAACTTGGGGAAAGATGTGGTAAAAGCAGCTAAATCTCCCCTACTCCAAGGGACATGTACATAGCTCCCATTGGCAACTTCACGCAAAGGGTAAGCTTCTATTCCCTGCTGTCCTGGTGTTATACCAATCATGCTTCTCCTGCCGGTCCCTTTCTTGGACCACCTCTCTTCCCATTTATCTAGTGCCCTCCATGTCCTTATTCCAGTAATCAGTTCCCTTATGTGTGTTTTCAGCCCAATCGTTCTCCTCTCATCTAGATCTCGATCTGAGTAATGTAGCCTGTGGTTACCCTGTAATGCTTTGGTTCTTGACAAGTCCACCATATATTTGCCTGCTAGTTCGACTAACTTCTCATGGACTGCTCTCGCCTTTCGTGTGATGTCCTTTGCCATATACAGTATTTCATCCTGTTCATACATTTCCATTCTTTCTAAAGGCAGGGTACCATCTACCATGTCATCCAGATCTGACCTTAAGCTGGAGACATCAAGTCTCTTGGCTTTTATCTCAGCTCGCAATATGTCTTTCGAAGGGGGCTCACTGGTCTCCCTACCATCCCAACTTCGAGCTCTGCGTTTGGGCTCAGGAGAATTAATGGGTGGCCTCCCTTGCTCCCATCTCTCCAGGTCCCATGCTCGGCCATCCGATCTTGGAAGGTGATGGAACACGGGCCTGTTATTCCTACTCTCTCTCTGCCCACTCTCATCTTCTTCTCTCCTCTCACCGCACATCTCTCTGTTATTTTCCCTCTGGTCGCTACACTCCCTTTGCCTCGTATCGCTCAGTATCCAATACGATCCTTCCTGGTTCCCCATATTCCCTGGGCTGCGCTCATTTCTGTCATCACAGGGACTATGGTGCGACCTCTCACAACTCCCATTCTGTTCTCTGGTGGCAGGCACACAGTGTGGACACTTAAAGCTGTTCCTGTACTCTTGCGCTCTCCTCTCCCCTTCACTGAGTATTGGGCACGCCACCCCTTCACTCCCGGGGCCCCCGTTTTCCAGGTCTGTTCTACCTCCATTCCGGGCCCAATGGGTGACTCCCCTACTCCCTCTACAGTCCCACTCCGGGCTACTCTCCCCAGCCCCGCAGTGAGTTCGTGCTCTGCTGTCCTGACTTTCCCTTTCTGCTTCTGCAGCATTGATGCACTTTTGAGCCTTCACTGCCTCATCCCACTGCTTCATGTACTCATTTAGCTCTTGAAAGGATCTTCGTCCAGATCCCCTCAGATCCATTGGCCATCTAGGGCCCCCAGGATCTCCTCCTGGGTCCCCTTCTGTGTGCATCGGGGTGCTCCACTCTCTGGGTATCGGCATCTGACTTGGGGAATTAGTGGTATCGTTCCTCCTTGCCTGCTCTGCTCTTTCTCTGTCTTTCCGTTTCCGTTCTTCCCCTTTTGCTCTCTCTTGGTCATATATCGATATTATAGGACCTATGGTAACAGGTACCTGTAGTGCATCTGGTAATGGGTAGGATGTGGCGCTTTCCGTTTCCGGCGCTCTTTGTACCACAAACCTACCGACTACCTGTTGCACCTGACTAGGCTGGAGCAACTCTTTCTTTGGCTCAGGATCCCACTCCGAACTGGGAAGCGGTCTATGCTCTCCTGCATTGCCCCCCTTTTCTCCTTCAGTATTCTCGACCTCTCCCCCTGCTCTATTATACGGGGGTGGCCTGTCTGTCAGTAATCTGTTTATCAGGCTGTCCTCTGTTTCGCTCTCATCATCTTCTTCTAGGGGGCTTTTATTTACTGGCGCCTCTAACACTGGGTACAGTTTATTTATTTCCAAATTATGCACTCTCCATCTTTTAGCATCCGCATCCCACCTGGCATCCTGTACTGCCCTTACCGAGCGTTTCACCCTTTCTTGTCGTCTGTTCATATTCCTTTCATGCGCTGCCCTAAGCCATGCATCAAGGGCTTCAAACTGGGTTGGTCTAGGCAAGGGTCTCTTTGAGGTCATGACTGATTTCAATCGATGTAACACCTCTAATCTGAACGTCCCGTACTTCGGGAACGTCAGTTCCTCGTTTCCTTCAGTAATCTTACTCCACTCTGATATCCAAAGGATCGTATGCAACCCAACATTTACTGCCATATAACGAGCTGGCGTACCCTCCGGCGGGGCTTCTTCCCCTTCATACGATCCTCGCCTCTCTTTCTTAAACAGCGCTTTCAACCATTTAAAACACTTCATAATTATGCGCACAAAATTCAGCCTCGCTACTCTGTTTACTTCCTGATGACAATCCACCAATCCTGTCGCGGCTTTGCTAGCTTGGCCTATCACAGCGCGGTCTTTCTCCTGTTGGCCAATCACGTCGCGACCCTGTATGACGTGTTCGCTAGCTGGCCTATCACAGCGCGGTCTTTCTCCGGTCAGCCAATCACTGCGCGACACCACCTGACGTCTCTTTTCTCCGCTTCGCAGCAGCACCCCTCCTTTCTCAACTCGTCTCCCGGTTATGCATGCGTCTCATTCATACACTGAAAAATGACTACTTCCGACCAAGCGGTCACTTCTCTCGACTGTACGTCCACAGTCTATCTGTAATTGTCAACACAACTGACGAGATGTCTATCGTCTCTCTGATAGGTTACTTACACACACAGTAACTTCCGACCAGCGTCCGTTACTCACGCACTCACTCTTACGTTCCCCCTATCTCGGTCTCTCGGGTGATCAATGGTACCTCATGACCCCCTTCACACTAGTTGACAATTACTCTGGGTGTCCGATACACCCGAACCACTTAAGCTCTCCTTGAACTTAAGATTTCCACCGGTTGCGCGCGCTCACAACCTGTTCCACAGTCACTCTACAGACATTCAACTCCGCCAGACATTACAACATAGACACAATACAAAAACACCGCAATCTAACACGCATAACCCTTTATACTCACTCTCGACCGATACTGCTGCTTTTTCTGTCTCACGTCATCCGGATCTTCATCTGCGGGCTGTTCTTCCGATCATCGATTTCTAGGGGCCTTGGGGTAAGCTAACCTGGCCTAGGTCACCGTCCTCAAGAAGGCAACCATCCTCTGCTACCAACTGAAAGGGCGAGATTTTGATCGATACCTTATATCTATTGATCCAAACCTCGATCTGGTCGACTGAACCTTTATTGCCTGTCTTGGAAGGAAACAGTACACCTATCTGCAAATTAGTTCACCCAAGAAAGGACTCTACTCTCAAAGATCACGGACAACTTCTAGGTTTCAAAAGTTTATTGTAAAGATATAATGAGCTGCAAATACAAGCATCTCAGAATGAGATTCACGAGATACACAGGTCCAATTACATACATGTGCTCTCGAAAAGCCCTCAGACGAGCAACAGAAATCACTAACACAAGTTCTAAAAATAGCAAAGCTATCAGCATAGACGCATATCTCTCCTTCATTTAGGTTGGAGGAAAACAAACACAGGTTAGGCGTCCCTACCCTGTTCTAGATGGTATCCCTACTTAACCAAATCCCAACCTAACAAAGGTGTCAGCAATGAATGACCCCCAAGGGAAGTCACCCACTCTAAGTCTCTTGGTGAAAACCTAAAGTTCTCCAGTCATGACCCCTCACTGCCTACCCATCCGCTCTCTAAAGGGTCCTCAGGTCTCTGCTCTAACTCCACCCAGGGGTGCTGTCCCTAATACAAAACAGTCAACAACATTTGAGACGCCCCTTGCGAAACGCCTCTCACGTGGTGCAACTTCAGGCTTTTTCCATGATGCTTTGTATTGGGCCTCAGACGTTAGAGTTGACCTTGCTTCTCAGTCTCTTCTCCGGCCCGCTGATACCCCTTAAACATTCCAGAACCCTCCTCCATGTCTGGGCCGTCTACTGAACAGACCTCTATTCATTCACTTATAATTGGATCCCCCCTTTCCTGTTGCAGACAGATATCTGCCGCCAAGAACCCAACTCTCATAGACTTCTAAAAAAAGGCTTGCAACATTTCTCAGCCCAGACATGTACGTGTAAATCAATGCTAAAACATTTCAGGCCTACAATATTTCACATTATGATTATAGCATTCAATTTCTTCATTTAATTAAAGCATGTTAAAACTCTTATTCTATTATTTAGAAACCATTACTCTAAATCATGGCCCATTAATGCAATGACCAAAAACGTTAAACAATCTGTGTCGTGAAAAGAAACACCTTCCCTTTTAGCTCCAGCTCTGGCCCTGAGGCCTACCACGTTCTGCGTTTTACCACAGACCATCTTATATGTTAACAGCTACACGACATAGATTCAAAATAATCAAGTCTAATAAAATCATATAATGTCACACATTTCTGTATTAGTTCCACTTCTACTTAAATCTCTATATTAGCTATACATTTAGAATATAATTTCAGATACTATTAGCACTCATGGCATTTCTCTTCATGAATTATGCTCTCTATAGGTAAGTGTGATGTACTCATATATTTATATCAGTTTGCGCTCTCTCAACCCCGACCCCTAATTTTCAGCTGCGTTGAACTTGGCTGCAATTAAGTTGTCTTCCCAGAACAATTTGACATGGAGCCAACATTTGCAAAGTAAATATTTTTTTACGAAATATATTTAGCAGTACCTTAGTTGCATCCCAGCAAACAGACTTTTGAAAAAAATATGCTTTAAAACGATTTTTGGATTCCAAATATTTAGAATATCAGAGTTAACCAAATCAGATATACTGCAATTAAATAAAGCAAGCAAAGTTAGGGGATTGGTTGCTTCAAACTGACAGACCACAAAACTGCTCATGCAGTTTTTGAAGTGAGCACACACAGGTGGCTTTAAATGAGGCATGCTTGTGGTTGGTTACAAAGATGATTGGTAAAATTCAAGCACTGACATACATAAAAAGCCCCACCTTAGTCTGAAGCTGCTATACTATGTTAGTTTATTTATTATGTTGTGCTGTCTTATGCTTTGTAGTATATTCTGTCCTATATTTTGCTGTGTTATGTTCTTATTCTATGATAAAGGGGTATGCAATTGCGTTATGCTACACCATGTTATTTATTCTAAGCCGTGTTATGTAATTATTTTCTCAGTTAGCAATAGCTTAGAAACATCTGAGCAGTTTGGACCGAATCTTTGAGAAGGTAAATCTCTGTTGTTATTTGCTTGGCTGGAGACAGAAGTTCGGTTTTGTTAAAGCATTAATGTACCCTGACTATGAACAAACTCGTTTTGGCATCAGTTTCCTTAAACTTTTAAAGGTGTTTTTTAGGAGCACTAAAGCTGCAAACTGCTGTCAGTTCAGGGGTTGTGTCATTGAGTTATTTTTTAATGTATATAAAGTATGCTTCTAGTAATGCTAAATCTGCCAAGGTCAACTTTGGAAACATAATATATGATTGTATTAAGTATGTATGAAATGTACACCAATTGATGTGTCCCTGAACAACTGTTTCTGCTTGTCCAAGCAAAGTCATTAAGTGCAAACATTCATAGGGATATATATATATATATATATATATATATATATATATATATATATATATATATATATATATATATATATATATATTATATATGTATATATATAAAATGAAATGTCAATATATATATATATATATAAAATAAAATGTCAAAATTTCCGCAATCCGCATAGTACCGGAATTTTTTTTCTTGCTCGCGACGTAAAAATATATTCTCGCAAGCGCGTTTGCCTTACCTGTATCCCCGCGTTCGCCGACAAGTTTTCCCGATCCAGTCGTGTTCTCCACGAGATGTTGGATTGTTGGTAGCCATTTTGAGCTATCTTGCGAGAGTTGGTGCCTGTGATCACGTAATTCGTTTCGCGTTCACGTAATTCGTCTCGCGATCATGCACCGCGAGAGTATGAAATCTCGAACACGTCATTCTCCACCGCGAGCGAGAGCGTGAGGACGCGGACACATCATATCGAACGCGACAAGGAGCGAGAGAACCCAAACACGTCATATCCAATGCGACAGGGAGCGAGAGAACGTGATCACGTCATTCGGAAGTAATGTGAAGCTCGAGAACTCGAACATGTAAAATTTTCAATTTGGAGAGGAATATCAGCTCTAGCAGCATGAAACATTCTGCAAATGATGATTTGGATTTAAAAAAAACTCATCAGATTGACATTTGGCTGTCCTTTTTGGTGCTAGGAGTCCATTTTTAAAAAGGTGGGGAGAGGGAGGAAGTGCCACAGAATCTCCAACTTCCTGTTCCTATCCAGCAGGCTCCTCCCAGTGCTTTGTCCATCCTGCTCATTCTGCCTTTGGATTTTGAGCTGGAAAGATCACTCTTTTTGTCTGCTGCATCATTGCAATTGGATTTGAGGATTTTTTAATGGGATATTTTACAAGTAAGTGGTTGTTGCTTGTTGTTGTGTCTGTTT
This sequence comes from Lissotriton helveticus, assembly GCF_964261635.1. Taxonomy (NCBI): domain Eukaryota; kingdom Metazoa; phylum Chordata; class Amphibia; order Caudata; family Salamandridae; genus Lissotriton; species Lissotriton helveticus. The sequence continues at coordinate 398,495,130 of NC_136057.1, forward strand.
GATTGGGGGCATTGCAGTTGTTGCAACTACAATTTAATTTTGGTAACTATCATTCCTTTTTTTAAAAAATGTTGTGGGTAGTAGGTAGTAGTAGGCCTGAGCTAGTCATGGCCTCATGGGTGTGTGCATGATGAAGCAACTGTTCCTTTGGTGTTTTTTAAATATATTTCATTTTCAAGCATCATTTAGGGCCTGGATGGCATTGGATTGAATTGGGAAATGTGTTTTTTTGGGGTGGGCTTTCTGTTGTTGGGCCTGGCCTTTTGCCTGGTGGCCATTTAGAAGCCTAGGCCTGCAAGCTTGTCTGGTCTTGTCTGCCAACAGGCCTGCTTTCATCCAGTAGGCTCAGAGCAGGTAGCCACAGCTTTATTAATCAAGTGTTTCTGTGTGGTCTGTTGAATTTTTAGACATCATTTAGGGCATGGGTGGCATTGGATTGAGTTGGGAAGTGTGTTTTCTTGGGGTGCGCTTTCTGATGTTGGGCCTGGCCATGTGGTTGGTGGCCATTTTGAAGCCTAGGCCTGCAAGCTTGTCTGACCTTGTCTGCCATCAGGCCTGCTTTCATCCAGTAGGCTCAGATCAGGTAGCCACAGCTTTATTAATCAAGTGTTTCTGTGTGGTCTGTTGAATTTTTAGACCTCATTTAGGGCATGGATGGCATTGGATTGATTTGGGAAGTGTGTTTTTTTAGGGTGGTTCTCTCTGATGTTGGGCCTGGCCATGTGGCTGGTGGCCATTTTGAAGCCTAGGCCTGCAAGCTTGTCTGGCCTTGTCTGCCAACAGGCCTGCTTTCATCCAGTAGGCTCAGAGTAGGCAGCCACAGCTTTATTAATCAAGTGTTTCTGTGTGGTCTGTTGAATTTTTAGACATCATTTAGGGCATGGATGGCATTGGACCTCTGACCCTGCCCTCAGGCTAGGTCGCCCCCACGCCGCTGCTGCCTACCAGTCTTAGCTCACAGCGCTGCTCCAGCGCTCGCTGTCTCTCCTCCTCCCACCGTCCAGCATCGCCGCACTTTCCCGCCGCTGCCTCCCTGCGGCCTCGCCCCCACCAAGCCCATTCGTCGCCCCGCTCCCACCACCCAGCTGCTCCTCCCTCCCGGTTTCCCTCTTAAGGGGACCACGCGGCGACGCAGGGAGCGACCTCTGACCCTGCCCTCAGGCTAGGTCACCCCCACGCCGCTGCTGCCTGCCAGTCTTAGCTCACAGCGCTGCGCCAGCGCTCGCTGTCTCTCCTCCTCCCGCCGTCCAGCATCGCCGCACTTTCCCGCCGCTGCCTTCCTGAGGCCCCGTCCCCACCAAGCCCATTCGCCGCCCCGCTCCCGCCACCCAGCTGCTCCTCCCTCCCGGTTTCCCTCTTATGGAGACCACGAAGCGGCCGCGCCTGAGGCGCGCCAAAGCCAAGCTCGTCTGCGCCCTTCCGCGCCTGGACCGCGCTCAGCGTCAGATCCTCTGGCCCCCGCCGGAGCCAGTGTACCCGAATGAAATACGACTCCACCACCCTCAATGCACTCAACTCCAGACGACCACCCGCCTGCTACCGAGCCACCCCAAAACGCACCCACGGACCCTTCACCTGTCAAGCCTGCAAATTCACCTGGCTCAGACCCCGCCCTCCCCAGCCACGCCAAGCAACAACGACAACCACCTCAAGTGCATCCTCCTCAACACCCGCTCCGTCCACAAACACGCCATCGTACTCTGGGACCTCCTCGACTCTACAAAACCAGACGTCGCCTTCCTCACGGAAACCTGGATGAACACGCCCTCAGCCCCCGACATCACCATAGCAATCCCGGACGGCTACAAGATCACCTGGAAGGACCGCACCAACCAAACCGGAGGAGGAATCGCCATCATCTACAAGAACACCATCAACATCACGACCAATGCCAAAGACACACTCTCCACCGCCGAACACCTACACTTCCAAATACACACCGACCCCAAGACCACCCTGAGAGGAACGCTCATCTACAGACCGCCGGGCCCACGCACACAATTCAGCGAAACCATCGCCGACTTCATCAGCCTGCACGCCTTAGCCTCACCAGAATACATCCTCCTAGAGGACCTGAACTTCCACCTAGAGAAAAACAACAACAACAACACCACCACCCTGCTCGACAACCTGGCCAACTTCGGACTCAAGCAACTGGTCGATACACCCACCAACCGCGCCGGCCACATGCTCGACCCCATCTTCTCCGCCAGAAACCACATCTCCTTCAGCCACTCCACAGTACTACACTGGACCGACCACAGATGCATCCACTTCGCCTTCAAAAAGAAAACATCCCACCATCGCACACAACAAATCCCCCGCAGATGCTGGAGCAAAATCACCACAGACCAGCTCCTCTCATCACTAAGCCAAAACCCGCCAGCCGACTCCGCTGACCCCAACAACGCAGCCCACAACCTCGCACAATGGATCACCAACTGCGCCGACGACCTCGCTCCACTGAAGAACTCCCCAGGTAAGACCGGCAACAAGAAAACACCATGGTTCACAGACATCCTCAAAGAATCAAAGAAATCGTGCCGGACCCTCGAAAAAACCTGGTGCCATGATCGGACTTCAGAAAACATGACAGCCCTCAAAAACGCCACCCTCGAACACCGCGAGCTGATCCGCACCACCAAAAGGACATCGTTCAAAGAGCGAATGGACAAGAACACCCACAAAAGCAAGGAACTCTTCAGCATCGTCAAAGAGCTCTCCAACCCCAGCGCCAGCAACAACGACATCACACCGTCACAAGACCTCTGCAACTCCCTCGCCACATTCTTCCACCGTAAGATCACTGATATACACAACAGCTTCAGACCCCAAGTTCCGCCTCCAACCACAGAACCAACAACCCCTACCACCACCCTCAACGTATGGACACCCATCAGCACGGAAGACACCACCCACGTCATGAACACCATCCACTCTGGATCCCCCTCTGACCCATGCCCCACCACATCTTCAACAAAGCCGACAGCATCATCGCACCCCACCTCCAGAACGTCATAAACAGCTCCTTCACATCAGCCACCTTCCTGGAGAGCTGGAATCACGCAGAGATCAACGCCCTACTGAAAAAACCCACGGCGGATCCCAAAGACCTCAAGAACTTCCGCCCCATCTCTCTCTTTTTTTTTTGCAGAGTTTTATATAGCGCGAACTAGACCCAAACCGAATCAGGTATCAGAGCGCTTTACATAGCACCAGTTACATTACATGAGGACACACTTTCATTTTTTTTTTAGGCACGGGGAGATTAAGTGATTTGCCCAGAATCACAGGAGGTTTTTTTTGGCGTCGTTACCGAGACTCGAACCCAGATCCCCAGGTCCGAGGTCGAGCGCCTTAGCCGTTAGGCCAACCCCTCTCCCTCTCTTCTTCCCTTCCCGGCCAAAGTCATCGAGAAGACCGTCAATAAACAGCTGACCACTTTCCTCGAGACGAACCACTCGCTCGACCCGTCCCAGTCCAGATTCCGAGCAAACCACAGCACCGAAACCGCTCTCATCGCTGCCACCGATGACATCAGGACCATGATGGACATCGGAGAAACAACCACCCTCATTCTCCTAGACCTCTCGGCAGCTTTTGACACCTACACAATGCACCACCCTCATCTCGCACCGCAGCCTTGGCCTACTGACGCCGGCGCCATCGACTCCAGATGACAGGGCTCCAGCAACAACTACACCGCTGCTTGCACTGCAACCTGCCAGGACCGCGATGAGCACCGCATTCACTTCGCACGGCAACCCTGGTCTCACAGACGACACCATCTGATGCTGCCACCAAGCTGCTGCTCCCACCACGACTTGAGGGCACTGCACGCCGCTCTGCTCTACTTCGCCCTGCAGCACCTGATGCCTGCCGACGCCAGCTTTCCTGACTTCAACAGAGATCAGTTTGAGCTGCAACGCGTGTGACTTTGAGGGCCCGACGACTCCTGCACCGACCCCCAGAACCGAAGCCTGAGGATGCCGTGCTTTCAGAAGCTCAACAAGAGGTCGCTGACGCCCTGCATTTCTAAAAGGTACTGTTTGCAGGTCTTCCCAACACCACAGCTGGCCGGCGACGCCGCGGTCAGTCAGAACTGTTTGGATTTGTCTATTTACAACGTCGTGACAGCCCCGGATGGAGCTATCGACTTCAAGGAACTGCTTTTCAAGTTTATTTTGATAACTGAAGATTTCTAAGTACTGTATTGTGGATTTTTATTGTTTTTGGTCTTGTCTTGTGTGCAAAGATTCACTCCTAAAGGCGGAAGCCGGGAGTTGCAGTTGCTCGTTTATCTTAAAAATTAAATGTCACTTGTTTATTGTGTTTTTTAATCCTGCACACCTTTAAGCTCTCTTAGGGAAAAAGCCCGACTTGCACTTACTCTTTCAGCCGATTTCAACGCTGTTAGAGCCCAGAGCTGCCGCCATCGCAGGCGTGCACCCTGGACACGCCCCCTCGAGGCCACGCCGCCTCCCGCCCAGTCAAAAGGTCGCTGAGAACGAGCGCCTGACTGAAAAGATTCACTCCTGAGGCGGAAGCCGGGATTTGCAGTTGCTCGTTTATCTTAAAAATTAAATGTCACTTGTTTATTGTGTTTTTTAATCCTGCATACCTTTAAGCTCTCTTGGGGAAAAAGCCCGACTTGCACTTACTCTTTCAGCCGATTTCAACGCTGTTAGAGCCAAGAGCTGCCGCCATCGCAGGCGTGCACCCTGGACACGCCCCTCGAGGCCACGCCCCCTCCCACCCAGTCAAAAGGTCGCTGAGAACGAGCGCCTGACTGGAAAGATTCACTCCTGAGGCGGAAGCCGGGAGTTGCAGTTGCTCGTTTATCTTAAAAATTAAATGTCACTTGTTTATTGTGTTTTTTAATCCTGCACACCTTTAAGCTCTCTTGGGGAAAAAGCCCGACTTGCACTTACTCTTTCAGCCGATTTCAATGCTGTTAGAGCCCAGAGCTGCCGCCATCGCAGGCGTGCACCCTGGACACGCCCCCTCGAGGCCACGCCCCCTCCCGCCCAGTCAAAAGGTCGCTGAGAACGAGCGCCTGACTAGAAAGATTCACTCCTGAGGCGGAAGCCGGGAGTTGCAGTTGCTCGTTTATCTTAAAAATTCAATGTCACTTGTTTATTGTGTTTTTTAATCCTGCACACCTTTAAGCTCTCTTGGGGAAAAAGCCCGACTTGCACTTACTCTTTCAGCCGATTTCAACGCTGTTAGAGCCCAGAGCTGCCGCCATCGCAGGCGAGCACCCTGGACACGCCCCCTCGAGGCCACGCCCCCTCCCGCCCAGTCAAAAGGTCGCTGAGAACGAGCGCCTGACTGGAAAGATTCACTCCTGAGGCAGAAGCCGGGAGTTGCAGTTGCTCGTTTATCTTAAAAATTAAATGTCACTTGTTTATTGTGTTTTTTAATCCTGCATACCTTTAAGCTCTCTTGGGGAAAAAGCCCGACTTGCACTTACTCTTTCAGCCGATTTCAACGCTGTTAGAGCCCAGAGCTGCCGCCATCGCAGGCGTGCACCCTGGACACGCCCCATCGAGGCCACGCCCCCTACCGCCCAGTCAAAAGGTCGCTGAGAACGAGGGCCTGACTGGAAAGATTCACTCCTGAGGCGGAAGCCGGGAGTTGCAGTTGCTCGTTTATCTTAAAAATTAATTGTCACTTGTTTATTGTGTTTTTTAATCCTGCACACCTTTAAGCTCTCTTGGGGAAAAAGCCCGACTTGCACTTACTCTTTCAGCCGATTTCAACGCTGTGAGAGCCCAGAGCTGCCGCCATCGCAGGCGTGCACCCTGGACACGCCCCCTCGAGGCCACGCCCCTTCCCCTCCTCCATATAATGTGCATCTACCGGAAGCGCAGCGGACGAGCGCAGCGGGAGCGCCGTCAGCGCGCCGAAGGCCGCGTCCGGCCGGGGACAGGGGCCACCCCCCTTGACCCTTCTCAAAGGACACAATACAATTCAGCTACCCTTCTCACTCTGAGACCACCCACGACGGTTAATTGTCTCCACCAACATCACCCCCTTAAACTTCCCACCTCTTGCCAACATTGCAATGTCAACCTCAAAATGACTCAACCCAAGCAATTTCAGCAAAACTTCATTCTAATGCTTTTAAACTGCAGGTCTATGCCGAAACACAAAACAGAAATCTCACTCCTTCTAGAAGAACGAGCCCCTGATGCCCTCCTTCTAACCGAAACCTGGCTAACTCCAGACTGCGACCCAGATATTATCCAAACCTTGCCATCGGACTACCGCATTGAACGCCGGGACCGCGCAAGCGGGAAAGGAGGAGGCCTCGCCATAATTTATAAATCTACTTATCAATGCCATTGTACCTATGACCCTATCCCCGACTGCGAAAGCCTGTCCTTCTGCCTCAAGTTCACTCCTAACGACTGCCTAACAGGTGCGCTAATTTACCGCCCTCCAGGCCCGCTGAACAATTTTTCCTCTTCCGTACCTTCGATGGCTGCAGACATCGCGATGTCCTCCTCTAATTTTACGCTGTTGGGCGACCTCAATATTCATTTTGATGTCAGCACCGACTGCATTGCCAACGAGTTTACGACTAGTTTGGCTGCAATCCAACTAAGACAACTAATAAAGGTGCCTACCCACGATAAAGGTCACATACTTGACCCAGTTTTCACAAACAGTCCTACCCTAACAGTTGGATCTATTACCCCCCTACCCTGGACGGATCACCATCTAATACTTCTTAATTGGTCCATAGAAAACGTCACCCCGCCCCCGCCCCCTATAACTCGGAAGATGAGAAATTGGTCAAAACTTCCGCTAGAGGCATGGTCTGGCCTCCTCTCTGCCTCCAAACCCGTCCTCTCCAACAATCCGGAAGAAAACAGCACATCCTTTAACACATGGTTAGAAAATTCTATTGACCCCATCCTCCCTGCAAGGAATACTAAACTAAAAAGAGCCCGAGAAACCGCTCCCTGGTACTCGGAAAAACTCAGGGAGTTAAAGCGACAGTGCAGGAAAATGGAGAGGAAGTGGCGCTTGGGATACGCCTTAATCGACAGAGAAAGGTATAGACAAAATATCAGAGCCTACAAAATGGAAATAAAAGCTGCTCAATCTACCTACTTTAATGAGAAAATCATGGAAGCCAGGTCAAAACCCAAAGAAATCTTTCAGATAGTTAAAACCCTCTCCAAAATTCCCCCACCTACAATTATAACCCCTGATCCCATCTCCCGCTGCAACGAATTAGCCGAATTTTTTTACCAAAAAATAAATAAAATATATTCTTCATTTACAAACCCAAGCCCCGAAACTGCCCTATCACAACCCACAAGCGCGAAAGAACACCTTGCGCAAACTCACCTAAACGACCTCCAGTTATTAGACCTGGAATCACTCAAACTTCTTGCACTCCAGGTAAAATCTGGTTCCCCGCTCGACCCTGTACCCCCTAAAATGATGAATATGGTCAACCCAATCATTCTTCCTATTCTCCTGGATCTACTTAACAGTTCAATCTCATCAGGGATGGTCCCCCCTGCCTGGAAACAAGCAATGGTGAAAGCACTATTAAAAAAACCGAACCTCAATCCAGCAGACCCCAACAACTACCGCCCAATCTCCCTGTTACCGTGGGCAAGTAAAATCTTGGAGAAGCATGTCAACCTCCTTTTACCAACTACCTTGAGGAGAACCTCCTGCTGGACGCCTCCCAAACAGGGTTCCGCACCAGACACGGCACTGAGACGGCATTATTAGCCGTCACAGAAGAAGCTAGAAAGATCTTGGATCGAGGAGGGACAGTGGCAGTGGTCCTCCTCGATCTAAGTGCGGCATTCGATACGGTATGCCACAAAACTCTACTAGCTCGGCTATCCGATGCGGTATATCAGGAATGGCCCTAGAATGGCTACGCTCGTTCCTTTGTAACAGAACCTTCCAGGTCTTCGATGGCGACTCTTACTCCAAAAACCATCCCTTAGACTGTGGTGTGCCCCAGGGCTCCTCATTAAGCCCCACGCTGTTTAACGTATATATGAGGCCACTGGCGGGTGTCGTCCAAAAATATGGAATCAAAATCATATCGTATGCGGACGACACCCAGCTGGTGGTCTCCTTAACCCAGAAAGGCAGCATGCTGCCCTCTCAACCCAATCTGGCAGCATGCATGGAGGAGATCAAAAGATGGATAACAGCGTCATCCTTAAAACTCAATGGTGATAAAACTGAGATTATGATCCTCGGCCCCTCTCCTCCCACCACCTACCACCAGTTGTGGCCTTCTAACTTAGGACCTATGCCAACTCCTAAGGAAAACATAAAGAGCCTAGGAGTATGGCTAGATAATAAACTTACACTAAACACCCAAGCAACCAAAACAGCTGCAACCTGCTTCGGGATCATTCGAACGTTGAGGAAAATTCTGCCACTACTACCTCTCGAAGCTAGACAGGTGGTCATCCAGGGTCTGGTACAATCCAGGCTGGACTTCAACAATGCCTTATATTTAGGAGCTCCAGAGTATGTGTTGGAAAAACTGCAAAGAACACAGAACTGTGCCGCCTGCACCCTTCTACAGATCCCTCGCAGAGAGTCAGTCAAGGCAGGGATCAGATCCCTTCACTGGCTCCCAGTCAGAGAGAGAATAAAATTCAAGGCACTCTGCATATCACATCAAGCATTTTACAGAGCAAACCCGGAAATCAACCACTTACTTCTCTCTCCCTATTACCCTGGAAAAACCCTGCGCTCCACAAACGCACTCCTCGCCATAGTGCCTAGAATCAAAAAAGCCAGAGCAGGAGGCAGGTCTTTTTCGCTGAATGCTTCCAAACTCTGGAACTCGCTCCCCTTCTCACTCAGAGCCATTCCCTCCCTTCTACACTTCCGCAAAGAACTTAAAACCCTTCTATTCAGAAACTAATGCGTCCCTGCCTCCCCCCCTCCTCTGAATCTGTGTTTCTTTTCCACCACCAGCGCTTGGACGCCCTTGGGCAACAGCCGCGCTCTACAAAACCCCTTCACTTCACTTCACTTCACTTCACTTCTTAAGTATATACAAATATTGGATATTTTTCTAAACCGGTGTGGTGTCCTTTTGTAGTGCTTACACTGTATTACTGTTGGTTATGTGCAAATGTTTTACACACTGCCTCTAAGATAAGCCTGACTGCTCGTGCCAAGCTACCAAGTGGGTGAGCAGAGGTTATTTTAAGAGTGTAACTCCCTTATCCTGACTAGAGTGGTGGTTTCTGCCTGGCTTTGGCACATGCCCTATCCAACCAAAAATCCAATTTCTAACACGCACAGACTGCCATTCACCCTCACATAGGAGGAAAATGACACACAGTGTACATACAACTTGCTACAGGCCAGGGTTGGTGGGAGACATGTTATGCTACTCAACATATATGGGCCCAACACAGATGATCCAGAGTGCCTAGGATGGATCTGGCAGAAGTGCGTGGCCTTATCACTGAGCACCTCAAGTTCAAGTTCGGAAATTTGTATAGCGCACTACTCACCCAGAGGGTCTCAAGGCGCTTGGGGGGGGGAGGAGGGAGGGGGTATTTTACTTATCGAATATCCAAGTTTTAAGTTGCTTTCTGAAGGAGAGGTGGTTCTGTACAAGGCGGAGGTGGGTGGGGAGAGAATTCCAGGTTTTGGCCGCTAGGTAGGAGAAGGTTCTTCCTCCCATGGTGGGTCTATGGATGCGCGGAATTGCGGCGAGGGCTTGATTGGATGATCGTAGTTGGCGGGTGGGGGTGTAGAAGGACAGTCGCGTGTTGAGGCCTTCGGGTCCTAGGTCGTAGAGGGCTTTATGTGCGTGGGTGAGGAGACGGAACGTTATTCTCTTGTTGACGGGGAGCCAGTGGAGGTCTTTCAGGTGACCGGAAATGTGAGCTTGGCGGGGGATGTCCAGTATGAGTCTGGCTGAGGCGTTTTGGATGCGTTGGAGTTTTTTCTGTAGTTTGACTGTGGTTCCGGCGTAGAGGGTGTTTCCGTAGTCCAGTCGGCTTGTGACCAGTCCATGGGTGACTGTCTTTCTTGTTTCGGTGGGGATCCAGCGGAAGATTTTTTTGAGCATACGTAGGATGTTGAAGCATGAGGATGAGACGGCGTTGACTTGTTTGGTCATCGAGAGGGAGGAGTCCAGGATGAAGCCCAGGTTATGTGCTTGGTCCGTAGGTATGGGTGCGGTTCCCAGGGCTGGTGGCCACCATGAGTCGTCCCAGGCGGAGGGGGATGATCCTAAGATGAGGACTTCCGTTTTGTCCGAGTTTAGTTTAAGACGGCTGTTCTTCATCCACTCGGCTACTTCTTTCATTCCTTCGTGTAAGTTGGTTTTGGCGGTGTTAGGGTCTTTGGTGAGGGAGAGGATCAGCTGGGTGTCGTCTGCGTAGGAGATGATGTTGAGGTTGTGTTGGCGTTCGATGGATGCGAGGGGACTCATGTATACGTTGAAGAGGGTGGGACTGAGTGATGATCCTTGTGGTACGCCGCAGATGACTTCGGTGGCCTCTGATCTAAAAGGGGGGAGGCGGACTCTCTGGGTTCTTCCGGCGAGGAACGAGATGATCCAGTCCAATGCTTTTCCTTGGATTCCGACGTTGCTGAGGCGTTGTATGAGGATGTTATGACAGACTGTGTCGAAGGCTTCGGAGAGGTCAAGTAGGATGAGGGCAGCTGTTTCTCCGTTGTCCAGTAGGGTTCGGATGTCATCTGTTGCTGCGATGAGTGCGGTTTCGGTGCTGTGTTTGGCTCGGAAGCCGGATTGTGAAGGGTCGAGGGATTTGTTGGTTTCGAGGAAGGCGGCGAGCTGACTGTTGACGGCTTTCTCAATCACTTTGGCAGGGAATGGGAGGAGCGAGATGGGGCGGTAGTTCTTGAGTTCAGTGGGGTCTGCTGTGGGTTTCTTCAGAAGGGCGCTGAGTTCCGCATGTTTCCAGCTTTCCGGGAAGGTAGCGGAGTTGAGGGAGCAGTTGATGACGTCTCGGAGATGGGGTGCGATGATGGAGTCTGCTTTGTTGAAAATGTGGTGGGGACATGGGTCGGTTGGCGATCCTGAGTGGATGGAGTTCATCAGGCGGATGGTGTCTTCAGTGGAGATTGGGTTCCAGGCGAGGAGGTTGTTAGAGGGGGGTGTTGGTTCGGAGGTGGGTGGAGTGGACTGGTCTCCGTCCTGGTTTTCAAAGCTGTTATGTAAGTCGGCGATTTTGTTGTAGAAGAAAGAGGCTAGGGAGTCGCAGAGGTCTTGGGAGGGAGTGATGTTGTTGGTGCTGGAGGTGGGGTTGGTAAATTCTTTGACAATGTTGAATAGTTCCTTGCTGTTGTGGACGTTGTTGTCCAGTCGATCCTTGAATGCTGATTTCTTGGAGGAACGGATCAGTTGGTGGTGTTTGCGGGTTGCGTTCTTGAAGGTGGTCAGGTTGTCAGTGGTTGGGTTTTTTCTCCAGGTTTTCTCGAGGGTGCGACATAACTTCTTGGATTTCTTAAGGTCGTCGTTGAACCAGGGGGCTTTTTTGTTACCTTGCTTGATTTGATGGTTTTTCAAGGGTGCTAGTTCGTCTGCGCTGTGGGTGATCCATTGTGTGAGGTTGGTGGCTGCTTGGTTTGGGTCCGATGATTTGGCAGGGGGGTTTTGGTGAAGCGATGTGAAGAGCTGGTCGGTAGTAATTTTGTTCCAGTTTCTTCGGGGAATACGTTGTGGGGGGTTGTGGGTCGTGGTCTTATTGTAGTTGAAGTGAACGCAGCTGTGGTCCGTCCAGTGGAGGGTTGTGGTGTGATTGAAGGAGATGTGCTTGCTGGAGGTGAAGATTGGATCGAGCGTGTGTCCGGCATAGTGGGTGGGGGTATTGACAAGTTGTTCGAGTCCGAGTTTGGCCGGGTTGTCCAGAAGGGTGGTGGTGTTGGAGTCGTTTTTCTTTTCCAGGTGGTAGTTGAGGTCTCCCAGTAGAATATAATCTTCGGAGGGGAGGGCGTGTGGGCTGATGAAGTCTGTGATGTCATCGTTGAAATGTGTGCGGGGTCCTGGTGGTCTGTAGATGAGGGTGCCTCTGAGTGTGGTCTTGGGGTCTGTGTGGATCTGGAAGTGGAGGTGTTCAGCGGACGTGAGGTTGTCGTCGGAACTGGTCGTGATGCAGATGGTGTTTTTATGGACGATGGCGATGCCTCCTCCTGTTTGGTTGGTGCGGTCCTTCCGGATGATCTTGTAGCAGTCCGGGATTGCTATGGCGATGTCGGGTGCTGATGAGGCGTTCATCCATGTTTCTGTAAGAAAGGCGACATCCGGTGATGTAGTGTCGAGTAGGTTCCAGAGTTCAATGGCGTGTCTGTAGACCGAGCGGGTGTTGAGTAGGATGCACTGTAGGTGGTTAGTGTCGGAGCTCTTGTAGGAGTATGTGGATTTGGTGTGGGTCCTGATGCAGGCGAACTTGCAGGAGTGGCAAGTGAAGGGTCCATGGGTGTGTCCTGGGGCGGCTTGGTAGCAGTCTGGGAGACGGCCGGTGTTGAGTGCCGAGAAGGTAGCAGCGTCGTACTTTATGCGGGTGGAGTGGATTTTGTGGGGGACAGGGGGTCTGGCGCTGGGCGCGGTCCAGGCGCGGACGGGCATAGACGGGCTTACCTTTGGTGCGCCTTCGGCGTGCATTGGGCGCGACCGCTGCGCGTGGACGCTGCACGTAAGAGCATCTGTCATAAATGGGTAGTGGAGGGGGGCGGAGCGAGGGAGGAGCAGCTGGGAGGCGGGAGCGGGGAGGAGGGACGGCCCAGGAGTCAACAACAAAATGGCAGCACAAACAACAAGCGAAACAGGGGCACCACCGGAGCAATGCTACGATCTGGGCAGTGGAAGCGGCACAGAGAGGCACAAAAAAATTCAGCAGGCGATGCGAGCAGTGCAACAATGGCAAATTAGCCCAAAGAGCAAAGGCACAACAATTAGCAGCAAGCGCTACGATATCAGACAAAGTTACAGGCAATGATAAAGCATCAAGCGCTACGATACCAGGCAGCAAGCGCTACGATATCAGACAAGGTTACAGGCAATGATATAGCATCAAGCGCTACGATACCAGGCAGCAAGCGCTACGATACCAGACAATGTTACAGGCAGCAAGGGTGGTCAGGGAGCGTGGGGAGCGACCGCTTCAGAGGAATCCAAGACGGTCACAGCGCTAGTCAGGAAGGGACAAGCCTTATCTCTCAGTGGGAGGGAGGAGCAGCTGGGAGGCGGGAGCGGGGAGGAGGGACGGGCCAGGAGTCAACAACAAAATGGCAGCACAAACAACAAGCGAAACAAGGGCACCACCGGAGCAATGCTACGATCTGGGCAGTGGAAGCGGCACAGAGAGGCACAAAAAAATTCAGCAGGCGATGCGAGCAGTGCAACAATGGCAAATTAGCCCAAAGAGCAAAGGCACAACAATTAGCAGCAAGCGCTACGATATCAGACAAAGTTACAGGCAATGATAAAGCATCAAGCGCTACGATACCAGGCAGCAAGCGCTACGATATCAGACAAGGTTACAGGCAATGATATAGCATCAAGCGCTACGATACCAGGCAGCAAGCGCTACGATACCAGACAATGTTACAGGCAGCAAGGGTGGTCAGGGAGCGTGGGGAGCGACCGCTTCAGAGGAATCCAAGACGGTCACCTCCAGGAGAAGGCGCAATGTTCAGATGCAGGTGTTTTAATTGTCAGTTTTACAGGCGAGTGGTCTGAGTACAAACGCGAGTGATGCACATATGTTTAGTGCAATTGCAGACATCTTGCTAACCTATCCAGTAGCAGACAAAAGATTCAGGGGAGATCAAAATGAAAACATCAAGCTTCTTTCAAATCAATGATCCCTCATTACAATCTTCAGGTCTCCTGTGGGATGCCTTTAAAGCTTGCATATAAGGGGTATATGTATTGCAAAGTAGCATAGTGTATGGGGGTCTTCAGGATCAATTGGACAAGTTAGAACAAGACCTCATTCACCTGAACAGTAATATATGGCTGCCCCCTCCACTCACACAGTAAGTAATGAGGTCAAAATATCTGAATTCAAAGAAGAGGCACGTGTGAGGTCAGGCACCTCCATAAATATGCTATAGCAAGATCTTACACAGAGGCAGACAGACCAAGCAGGACCCTGGCCCTGTTGACAAGTCAATTGTGCACAGACACCATGATAACACAGCTGGACTGGATCAATGAGTAACTGCTTGTATGACTAAGATGCAATACTGGCTGAGTTTGTATACTATTACTCCGAACTAAAAACAACTCGCAAGTCCAGAACACAACAATTTTAGTATGCAGTGTACATGGACCACAGAGCATTGGCATGGATTGAGAGGCAAAACCAAAGGGAATTATGGACGGAGTGTTGAACATTGCAAGCACTCACCCCCAGTCAACTGATCTGGGTTTAATCCATCAACATTCTTTAGTTCACTCCGCCACCCCAGTTCAGACATGGCCATATGCAAATCAGTCTTACCCTGTGCCTCATGGGAACAGTCCAGCCCCAACTGCCAAGACATGTCTTCCCTGGACCGGAAACAAGCATCCTGGGACTGGTTTCTGGCTATTCAGCCGTCATCAGCCAGGCTAGCTTGAATCCAGTGGCAAAGTGAGCAAGGGACCCACGTCTGGACATACCCTGCCAACTAGGGCGACAAAGCAAAACGAAAGGGAATGATGGGCGGAGTGTTGAACATTGCAAGCAGTCACCCCCAGTCAACTGATCTGGGTTTAATCCATCATCATTCATTAGCTCACTCCGCCACACCCGTTCAGACATGGCCATATGCAAATCAGTCTGACCCTGTGGCTCATGGGAACAGTCCAGCCCGAACTGCCAAGCCATGATTTCCCTGGACCGGAAACAAGCATCCTGGGACCAGTTTCTGGGTAATCAGCCGTCATCAGCCAGGCTATCTTGAATCCAGTGGCAAAGTGAGCAAGGGACCCACGTCTGGGCATACCCTGCCAACTTAAGGGGAACAAAGCAAAACCAAAGGAAATGCTGGACGGAGTGTTAAACATTGCAAGCACTCACCCCCAGTCAACTGATCTGGGTTTAATCTATCATCATTCTTTAGCTCACTCCCCCACCCCAGTTCAGACATGGCCATATGCAAATCATTCTGACCCAGCTATATCTCCAACCCTGAATCTAGCCAAGATGGGGTGCATGGTTCACATACCATGGGTGACACGCAAGTTCACCTCCCTGGAATTGCATTTGGCAAAAAAGTTGTGTCGCCTGCGCCTGGGGTAGGCACCATCCCCAACAACCAAGATATGGCTGCGGGACTCATCATACTGAGAAGAGCAGTTATTAAGAGACTATACTACAATTCTACCTGTAGATACACCCAAGGATATCTGGGCGCCATTGTGCTCCTATCTACTTACCCATGATATGACTGGTCATCCCCTCAGTGAGAAGGAGATGGCTCCTTGAAAGCGGCATTGTGGATCTCAGACGAAAGAGGCATTTCACTCATACAAGTGACAGACATGCAGGTTCCTTGGTGTGGAGCCGGGAACCTAAGCATTGGCGGAGCCGAACACTGGGACCCTAATCATCGGCAAAGCCGTACACTGGGAAACTAAGCATTTGCAGAGCCAGGCACTGGGACCATAAGCATTGGCAGAGCCGGGCAGTGGGATCCTAAGAATATTTGCAGCTAGGCACTGGGACTCTAAGCATAAGTAGAGCCGGGCACTGGGACCCTAATCATTGGCAGAAGTGGTCACTGGGACCCGAAGCTTTGGTGAAACCGGGCACTGGGACCCTAAGCATTGATGAAGCCGGGCACTGAGACCCTAAGCATAGGTGGAGCCGGGCACTGGGACCCTAAGCATAGGTGGAGCCGGGCACTGGGACCCTAAGCATAGGTGGAGCCGGGCACTGGGACCCTAAGCATAGGTGGAGCTGAAAACTGGAAACCTCATCATTGGTGGAGCCGAACACTGAGACCCTAAGCATTGGTGGAGGCGGGCACTGGAACCCTAAGCATTGGTGGAGATTGGCACTAGGACCCTAAGTATTGGTGAAGCCGGGCACTGGAACCCTAAGCATTGGCGGAGGAGAACACTGAGACCTTAAGCATTGGCAGAGTTGGGACCCTAAGCATTGGTGGAGATGGGCACTGGGACCCAAGCATTGGCGGAGCCGAACACTGAGACCCTAATCATCGGCAAAGCCGTACACTGGGACCCTAAGCATTGGCAGAGCTGGGCACTGGGACCCTAAGCATTGGCAGAGCAGGGACCCTAAGCATTGGTGGAGCTGAACACTGGGACCTTAAGCATTGGTGGAGCTGAACACTGGGACCCTAAGCATTGGCGGAGCTGAACACTGGGAACCCTAAGCATTGGTGGAGCTGAACACTGGGAACCCTAATCATTGGTGGAGCTGAACACTGGGACCCTAATCATTGGCGGAGCTGAACACTGGGAACCCTAATCATTGGTGGAGCTGAACACTGGGACCCTAAGCATTGGTGGAGCTGAACACTGGGACCCTAAGCATTGGCGGAGCCAGGACCCTAAGCATTGGTGGAGCCAAACACTTTGGATGCTAAGCATTGGCGAGATTGGCACTGGTACCCTAAGCATTGGTGGAGCCAGGCACTGGGACCCTAAGCATTGGCAAATATATGAGTGACATTTGGTTACCAGGATGGGTTCCAAGATAATCTAGACATATATATTAAAGTGGGATAGAATGTATACAGCTTGCGGGGTAAAGGATCCCGCTCTTCGTTAAAGTTTGAAAGCCATAAAACAATACATTAAAAAAAGTAATTGAACAGGATTACACCAGATTTTGGTAAATCACGGAGAGTAGAGCAACTGTGTACATGTACAATTTGTTGTATTCTGTTCTGCTGTTTTTGCTTCTGTCTTTCTTAAAAATGAATACGCAGATTATGCGTGCATCACTCTGCTTAATGAACAATTTACATTTTCACTTCCATGGACCGCTAGACATCAAACTCTGAGGGGTCGAACAAAATCAATTATATTGTTTGGTTAAAGTTTTGTGCAGAATTGACAGCGCGAGAGTAATCAAATCAAAATATGTTCTATGTTATATGTGTTTAGTGGAGTAATGCAGTTATGTTCCAAATTGATGTACTCTAAGGGTAAACGTGTAAACCAGCAGCTAGGCCACCGGAGCGGCCACCACTGTTTGGACAATGCGCTGTTGATTATATGTTAATGTTGATATGTTGTATGTGCAAAAACCAATAAAAACATTTAAAAAATGTGCTTTACCAGCGGACACACTGATATAACCATAACTATGACGAGCCGTACTTTCCCTATAAAACACGCTTTTTCCAAAACTGCCATATTGATATAAATAAATATTTATACACCATATCATGCAGGCGGAACCCAGTGCTGGAGACACAACCAGACTTAACTCCATCTGTTTGCTTCAGACTATCCTATCTGGTCTGGCTGCCCCTTTTTTTAAAAAAAAAATCGATTTTCTTTTTTTGTCAAATCCTCCCCGTCAATTATCTGCTGGTTTGTCTCTCAGTCTTCAATGGGGCATATGGGCGCGGGGGTGTCCCAGCCTCGCCTGTAATAACAGGCTGCCAGTCCTGTCACGTCAGAAGCCCGGAAGCTGGCGGGCCTGCTTTTATGGCTAAGATGTTCACATCAGGTGGCCCGAAGCCGCCATTACTACACGCTGTAATTACAGACGTTGTGTGACGAGATTAAACTTCTGAGAAGGCGGGAAGGGAAGTCTGACTAATGAGCCGTGTAGAAGTAAGGCAAGGTTGGCATTGCACACAAAAAATGATTTTGACTGAGAGCAGTTACAAATCCGGAGCATAAGGCGGGCCTTTGATAACACATTTATAGAACAGGAGGTAATTATGACCAAACCGGGTGCAAACGTCTAGCCCATTACAAGAACTATTATGAACATCCAGGCTTGACTTGGGAGTTTCCGTACCACCTGCACAGTTTAACTACAGGACACACTACAGAGTTTCCTCAAAAATTTAATTATTTATGCCCTGGATTTTTTTCAAAAGGCAGAGAGGGTTATAGCTTAATTTCGTCAAAGCAGAAATTCTACAATAATTAGCACTGGCACTGCTGCTAAACGATTCCTGTCACATTAGCAGGGACTCTGGCCCAGATAACATTTCCACCATTGGTATTCAACAAACATCCTCAGCCACTGGACCCTTCACTGCAGTGCTTACCACTATAAACATGGCTGGTGTACTGTTGGTACATTGGGGGCATATTACAGATATGGTGAATGAAAGGCCCAATTTGAGGTAGGGGGACAGGGCAGAAATCATGACCCAAAAATAAGTTGTTTGAGGTCATTTGCCACTGGTGTCTTGGGGCCTGTCCTGCTATATACCTCGACTGGCCCAAGTCCAATCTGTTCCGCATTTGACTCTTAGCATAGCGATGGCAAGGAGTCACAGGCTTCTCAGGGAGATAGTATGGTGCACAAGCTCAGAATTCAACAATCAACCAACAGACACAATAACTTCAATGTCCACCCCAGTGCATATTTTTCAAGAAAAAGAAAGTACTTTTAGTCACACAGTGGTACCAAATACTACACAATTCAATTTAAGTTACTAATGATGCCTTCCCACTATGATGCTACACATGCTGATTCCCCCTGTTACACTAAACCTCACCCAGGTGACACCCTACGTGTGGGTCATCCTAGTAGGGAATCAGAGGCTAGGGTGCAGGTGTTAATGCCCCCACCCGCACTCATATGCACACTCAGTCCACTTTCTTCTCAAGATTTTTACCACTGGTGGTCTAGTGAGTTTGAAGCAGTTCATGGTGCTCTATGTGGAGAGTGTCCGGCATTTCAGAGACTTTCCTCTGGACGAACTGCAGTGAACAAGAGAAACCATGGGAGCCATCATGTGAGCCAGCTGTGGCTGCATCTCTGAAAGCACAGCATTCAGCCCAATCTATGCGATGCAACGGTCCAAGTGCATGGAGTGCATAGGCAGCCCTTAGTGGACCGACGTCACCTAACAGCTTATGCAGCCCGAGGGGGCTGATGTCATTAAACAGCAGTTGCAACCCACCCGAGACAAGCTGGTAGATGTAGCCTGGTTGGGCCAATGTTATTATATGGTCGGCGGAGCTCCTTGATGGCTGCAGCAGGTATCGAGCAGGGCCTTAGACCTTGACAAATGTGTGACTACAGGCCAGGCCCTCTACATGGAACTCATGGGGCATTTCTCTAATACTAGCTGAGAATGCGCCGTTAGAGGATAATCTCCTCTTCCACATACCACACCTTAGCGCATGTGTCATATAAATTGGTCTTTAAAACACTTTTAGACCACTCACTGTGCACCACACATAAGTCCTGAAGAAAGCCATACCAGTAAAGGGAGCATGGCTGAAACATGTTGACCGACTAGGATATTGGAGTTACCTTAGACCTCCTAAAATGTCCACCTCTCATTTTTATCCGCTGCCAAGGGCCCACACATTAAAATTGCCTTTTTCTGTAGTGGGACCCTTAGGACAGCCTTTTTTTAACATTCACTCATCCATCCTCACTGCACTCTCACAAAACAATACCCGCTCCGCGGTAATCAGGTGTTGTAGTACATCAAAGGTGCACTCAGCACCTTGGGTGGGGCCCAATGATAAAGCATATCACTAACTAGGTTGGTGAGTGAGGGCTTTTTTGAAAACACAACGTGTTTTTCTTCCAATACATAAAAATGCGAGGAGCATCCACTCCAGAGCTAGTTCTTTTTGATTCAAACATTCATACAACGGAAAGCGAACTGGCTCCAGTACCTTCCCTCCCTCTCCCTTTGATACTTATTAGTGGCAGCGCAGCCCCAACTAAGCCAGACACTGCCCTGATGGGCCCATTCAGTGATGCAGTGTCAGGTCATTGCATCCCTCAAAGGGAAATCAGGCAGTTGCCACCTCAATCAGGCTAATGTCATTATACTGCAGTTGCAGTCTTGATTAGGCCAATTAGGCTGTTGTCGGCCGATCGTGTCAAAGGAGAGGTACAGCATTGCAGCCCAATCAGAAAGAGGTTGTGGTACTTTAGTAGCAGCCCCTAATGGGCCAAACAGATGGTAATGCAGAGCGTTCTTGCCATGAGCTGGGTATGAGGCCCCAGGGGAACTCTTAATAGCAGGCGTTCATCTTATGTCGCTCTCAGCAAATCCACTTCCTCTGGTACCCACAGCCAGGATGAAATGCTGGGCTTTTCCTTCTGGACAGCCTGGCCTGCAGGACCAGCCAGACTTTTAGGCACTCAAGCAGACTCTCAGCTGTTACAGCAAAAGGGGCAGACATCAAGTGATGTCCCCCTTACTTCTGGGAAACTGGTTCTCAGGCATACACCAGCTCTGGCCACACAGCATTCCTTGAACAAAGTGGGGGGGTTTGTGTCCCAAGTGGGATGTGACTCCACTGTCTCAAACCTCAGAGCCAGTTTGGTGTGGTTTTCCTTACGAGTGTCTTTTTTCAGGCTGCTCTCCAGACACAGCTTTTGTGTTCAGTGATTCTGCTCACAGCAGGTAGCACTGGGGCTGTCTCCAAACAGGAGCACCCATAACACAGGCACAAACAGTTTATGTAACTAGTTGTCATGAGTCCAAATGAAGCAGTAAGCTGGGATAGACAAAAAGGTGGGAGTGAGAGAGGCACAGCCGGCACAGGTAAAAACAGTGGGGCAGGGTAATTGTAATTGTAATTGTAAAAAGCTCTTCTATAGCGCATGGCTACTCGGAAGCATCCCAGCGCTTAGGACTAACCAAAGGGAGATAAATTGCAGAAGATGCGAAAGCCTAAGTTTGTCTAGATCTTAGGGAACAGGACAGTTTTTAGCTTCTTTCGAAATGCAAGTAGGTTAGGCTCTTGTCGGAGAAATGGAGGAAGAGCATTCCATAACCTAGCCGCATTATACGAGAAAAGACTGCCTCCTGTACGGGCCCTATTAATCCTGGGAATTGCCAAAAGGTTTTGCTGATTCGAGCGAAGATTCCTAGATGGTTTATATGACTTAATCATGTCATCTAGGATGGGGGGGCCCTCCCATAGAGTGTTTTGTGGACCGTACAAAGGGTTTTGAAGTGAACCCGCTCCCTTATAGGAAGCCAATGCAAGGTGCGCAGTGCGGGTCCCGCTGATGTACGGTAACTAGTACCCGTAAGTAGCCTCGCTGCAGAGTTCTGGGCGACCTGAAGTTGCCGGGTAACCGAAACAGGGGCTCCAAGATAGAGCGCATTTCCATAGTCCAGCCTAGATAGAATAAGGGACTGGACTATGGTTTTCTTAGCTGTTTCAGGTAGCTGAGGAAGGATTTTACGAATTGTCTTCAACAGTCCAAAGCAAACGGCCACTGTCTTTCTTGCCTGGGTCTTAAATGACAGCTCCGCATCCAACCAGAAACCTAGGCTTTTAATCTGGGTCTTTGGAATGGGCCCCAGCTCCATGCAGGAAGGCCAATGTGTCAAGTTATTAAATGTGGCTTTTTTTCCTAGTAACATCAGCTCAGTTTCCCCCCCGTTCAATTTCAGGTGAGAGGAATCCATCCATTTCGCAACCGCCTCCAGGCAGCTGCAAAGATTGGTCGGGAGGGATTCCACCTGATTTAGGGAGACAACTAGCTGGGTGTCATCGGCATAGCTTACTAATTGGATTCCAAAGGGGGCCACTACTTCTGCCAGGGGCGCCATGTACACATTAAACAGTGTGGGGCTAAGGGAGGAGCCCTGTGGCACCCCACACTGTAATGGTACTGGCAGGGAACAGCTGTTCTCCGAAAAGACCTTAAAAACTCTATCACTAAGAAAAGACTCGAGCCACATAAGGGCCTTGCCCGTGACCCCAATCCTTCCAAGGCGAGATAGGAGGACACCGTGGTTCACCGTGTCAAAGGCGGCGCTGAGGTCCAGGAGGATAATGGCCGCGCTGCCACCCGCGTCCAGAATCCTCCTGGAATCCTCGACCACCCTCAACAATGCTGTCTCAGTTCCCTGCCCTCTCCGGAATCCTGTTTGAGTTGGATGGAGCAAGTCATAGGTCTCTAAGAAAAATGCCAGCTGTTTATTCACCCATTTTTCGATAAGCTTACTGATGCCAGGGAGAAGGGAAATGGGGCGGTAGTTGGAGAAATCTTCAGGGTCAAGGTTTTTTTTTTTTAACAGCGCCCTGACCATGGCCAGCTTCCAGTCTTGTGGTACCATACCAGACTCAAGGGAGATGTTAACTACATTAATGATGTGGGTACTGATATGGGGTAGCGCCAAATTTAAGATGGTCATAGGGGCAGGATCGAGCGGAGAACCGCTCTTTATGGAGTTAATAAGCGGGGGTAAGAGTTCTGCACTGAGGGGGGAGAAAGAAGAGAGATGAGGCGGAATAAAGTCAGTATCGCCTATCTGAGAGGGAGTTAGTTCTTCCATAAGTAGGGGGGGAAGGGAGAGGAGGATCTTTTGGATTTTAGCGGCAAAGAAGTTTGCTAATTTATCGCAACGAGCACCAGATTCCTCAGCGGATAATAATGATAATGGCGGGTCCGGGGCTATTAACAAAGATTTAACTATCTTAAACATCTCTCTTGGGGCATTGGCAGAGGCCTTAATTTTTTCTGCATAAAAGGTGGATTTGGCCATGTTAAGGGCAGATTTATATTTCATTATGGTGAGTCTATATTTATTTTTCTTCTCCTCATCAAAATGTTTTCGCCACTGCCTCTCCTCCCGTTTACATTCCTGTTTGAGGGACCTTAGGTCTGAGTTAAACCAGGGTTGTTTAGTAGGGCCTTTCTTATTTGTGATACATTTTTTTGGAAGCACGCTATCCAACGATTGTTCGGTCCATTGATTAAAATCTTTATTTGCCCTATCGATGTCCTGATTGGTCAGAGGCTCGCTCTTCTTCAGTACTTCTAGCCAATCATTCAATTCTAATTTCGTCCAGCGCCTACCTAAGACTTTATGAAAAGGTTTAGTTGAGCTGGATCTAGATGTCTTCTATGTGAAGGGAATTACCATATGGTCTGACCAGGGAATCGAATATGGTTCAGCTGAAGTTAAATCCGCAATGTTTGAAAATATGGGGTCTAAGAGGTTCCCTTTGGAATGGGTGGGATGGGAAACTATCATACTTAGTTCACAAGCGGCTAGATCCTTAATCAATTCTGTTGCAATGTTGTCTAACGAATTATTAAAATGGAGATTCAAGTTTCCCAATACTATAAAATTAGAAACCGTGCTAGCTAACTCTAGGGTAGTTTCAATTATTCCTTCCAAAAATTGTCCTATTGGGCCAGGTGGACGATAAATTAAAAGACCTGAAAATGACAGTTCTGAGGATAGTGTGATAGAAAATAGTGCACTTTCACAATCTGGGGTGGGACTATCGGTCATACAACAGATTAAATGCTCCCTATAAAGAATGGCGATTCCTCCTCCAACCTTAGGTCCTCTATCCCTATGTTGGATCAGGTAACCAGGAGGGAGAGCCTGAACGATATCTGGGCCAGAAGTGGCTCCAAGCCATGTTTCAGTCAAAAAAAGGATATCAAGGTCCAGGTCTTGAATTAATAGGGAGATTTCAGTTGCATGTTTTGGTAGTGATCGGCAATTGACAAGAGCGATTTTCAGAGCTGTCTCTGTTTTCCTTGTATTATTAATCACCTCCGTCGCTCTAAATGGACAGTGTTGACAGGAGAAGCGACCAAGCGCAGGGTCCATAGAGTGAGTACAAGAAGATGGAAGTGCCCCATTTAGGGCGAGAAGTGTCGAGCGAGAGTATGTTTGTAGGGAGGTAATTGATAAAGCAGAGGTCCAGGTCCCTGGGCACGACTAGGCGCGAACGGGCACAAACGGGCTTACCTCTGGCGCACCTCCGGCGCGCCATTGGTGCGCCCGCTGTGCACCGTCGCTGTGCGCCAGCATGAGCGGTGGAGTATATAGGTGGTAAAAACCCGGCCCAAAGACTAGAGCGCCTCCCAGCCTATGGCGGCCACTGGTGTAAGGCCTGCCTCCCCACCCAAGATGGAGCTGTTGTGTGGGGGGAGTGAGTGTTCCCGCTCAAGCGGCAGGTGCCCAAATCAATTTTTTAAAGTGCAAGTAAGTGGGGAGTGTGAGCCTGATAAAAAGCGGCGATTTCCAGATATACGGCGATTTATTTTAAAAAGTGATCACAGTCACAGAAGAATGCTGCCTGCGTCTTTGTAGCGAGTTTCTGCAGAGCAAGCAAAGGCTCCCGCTCAGCGCGTTGCACAGAGGTCGTAATCACCTCTGAAGTAGGATGGAAGTTGACAGATGATGTGATAGGTAAAAAAGAAACAAAACCACTTACCTTGCGCTCACCGCATGACTGAGTCGGCAATGCGGCGAGAGCAAGGTAAGTGGTTTCATTTCTTTTTTTATTTAATTGTACCTATCCTGTCGTCTGTCAACTCTCCTGCCTCACCGCTCTTACCTGTGCCAGCCACGCCTGGTGTGAGATAGAACAAATGGCAGGCATGACCAAGAAACCTCCTTGCCTTACACAACAGAAACTGCAGTCCCAGTCCTTATCCCTACCATCAACCAAATGGCAGTGCTCAGAAAGAACTAATTAGCAGTCCTTGGTAACAACAAATTGTCATGGAATTTCTAAAGGTAACCCTGTCTCCACCCACCTCACTTCAGTGTCTGAATCTCCACTGTCTAGCAACACAAATGCAGGCGATACATTACCACTGTCTGGGGAAGCTGCCCTCATCTTCTACCATGTGCTGTGCTGGGCCAGTGGCATCAAAAATGGATTCCCACTGACTTCAGCACTCAGACGCATTCACACACATAGCCCCATCAGTGGACATGTGCTACAAACAGTGCACACATGCACAAACTAAGCAATGCACAGGATGTCACTGCAAGGTTTTACTCATACACATCTTAGCGGAACTTTACACAAAGGGGGCTGGCAGGTCTCACTCTCGGTGACACAGGTAGAAAGGTCTGATATCATTACTAACCTTCCAAAAGGTATTCTGCCACCACTGATCTAGGAAAGGGATAGTTGTCCTCTGCCCACTCGGTTCATCCCTCCAAATCTTTGGACAAGTTCACGACCTCACAGTCAGTACAGATGCCTGGGCATCTGTACACACACTCAGGGCCTGGGCATCTGTACACACACTCAGGGGCTTGTGACGGCATGGCCAAAATAAGTCAGACTACCAGAAAGCCATGCATTTGGACACTGCCATGTCCAACAGGTTACCCAAAATGAACAATATTAAGGAGAAGCCACTGGCCGAGTCTTCTGTAAATCTCTGGACTACAGAAACATTAAGGATCCTCGTTTCACTACCTTTGCAAGTAAAACAAAAGTGTGGTAACTGCTCAGTATCTAAGTAAACATGAATAGGGTATTAGGAGGTAGACAAAGTGAAGCCCCTCCTAGAAATGGAATGATGACCTTGTATTGAAAATATGTTTTCTTTGAATATTTTAGAGTTGTTCATGTGTTTGTCTTGTTAATTCTTTTAGCCCACTGTGAATAACTTCCTCAATTCATCTACCTCGCATTTTGAAATGTGTGATCTACTTTGGAGCTTTTGGTGACACTCCTAAGCTAAAACTTCTCTATAATACCTCTCTTAAGGGAGAAAACCCACACAGTTCAAATACTTTAGGTGAAAACTCCACCACTGAGCCACCCCAAGAAATAATACCTCACTTAGGGATAAGCAAACACTTCGTGTAAAGGTCTCAACTACAGGCAGTTTGCTCAAGAAAAAGGAACTCCAATGTCATCACTTCTAAGTTACTATACACGAAACAGTTACCTCACTCAGAAGTTTAGCTTGCTAATTTAAACAGTGAACTTCAAGCAGCTCTTGATATTGCAAAAACCTAACACCCATCAACAAGTTATACGAGCTGTCCTGGAAATGAGATTGATAGATATTACGAGCCAATATTATAAAGCAGCTGGCAACTTGTAGTTGATGCTTAGCTTTCAACTACATACCAGGAGCAACCAGTTCGCCTCAAACACTGCACGCACAATCCAAGACTAAGCGCGTTGCCACAAGGAGAAATAAAAATACTAGCCCTCGAAATTCCACACCCCAGAAGATAAGTAATCAACCATATATAAATGCGCTTTTTATAAACTGCATTATGCTATCATAAAGGGTTTGCGCCAGAGGAAGACCTGTAAACAGGAAACACATGACCGACTCTCTCTAGAGCAAATAACTAGTATGCTTCTCCAAAAGGGAAGTGGGGTATCGTAACAACAATGACTAGTGTCTCCTGCAAATAAGCTAAACACTTGATGGGCACTCATGGCTGGAGAACACACCCATATACCACGTTGGAGCACTCCAGTTCCAACACGCACCCATTAGAAAGTGTACCAGACTCAGAGCGGGACAGAGTGCAGTATCACAGCAAAAGCTCTATTCCAGTCCAGACACCTGCACTGAGAGCAGTGCATTAGTGAAAGGTGGACTGGTTGTTTGAAGCTGCCGGTCTGCCTTTCACTGTGCAAGCAGCAACCCAGCCTATTTTTGAAAGTGGCAATAAAGGTGGGGAAAGTGACTAAAAAAGTGCACTTGTGCTATATACAGAAAAATATAAATGTAACTGATTGGGGCAGTATGTTGTTACAGATGGCACTCATAACATGAGTGTCAAACGCCACAATCAAAATTTAAAATCAATCCACATGTTATTGCCGACGTTTCGACCTCTTGGTACAATTATTTAGATTGGGGTCATCATCAGGACAGAATAAAAGTACGAGACACCAAGGATTTGGGGCAAAGAGACCCACAACCGTAGATGTGTCAAGCACAGCTTCAAAGAAAAGTCTTTGCGAACTGTATTAAATAAGCACATAACTGTCGTAATTTCTTGCATGTGTTTTACGCTGAGAGAACGCAAATAAAAGTTAACACTGCACGCAGGCGACTTTTCCTTGAATTGTTTGACGCTTGAATACTTATTGAACCTGAAATTCATTTTTGGTGCTCAGATTTGACATGAGCATTAAGGAATTACGGCACATTTATGTGCTAATTTAAAACAGTTCGCTGAGACTTTCCCTTGAAGCTGCTCTTGACAAGTCTACGGTTGTGGGTCTCTTTGTCCCAATTCCTTGCAACAAAAATTATGCAATTTCGCACACGCCTGGTTAAAATGTCAGATTTTATTGTATAAATGAATGTCGAGATGACAATCTTTCCACTCTAATTTGAAAGTGATTTTGAGGAACCAAAGCTAGAAAAGAGTCAGGTTTTTAATGGAAACTGAGCGTAAAATGCACCATTTAAATAGTATATTTCATTATTTTAAAAAAAAAAGCAATGTCCATTTACCGTCTATAACTTACGAAATGATCCTCTCGTTCTAAAGTATTTCAATAGATAGCTCCAGTACAACCAGTAGTGAGGCAGACAGATACATAGGAAGAGGAGTGGAGGAGATGGTAATGTGGTTGATGCACATTGTTGGCCTAGTCCAGATCTGGTTAGATTAGGTTGGGTATTTGGCATTAGAAGTTCTCCTGTATGCTGAGGTATGTTCAATTATAAGTAACTTATGGGCAAATATATAAAAAATCTATTTTGCATTCCTTAAATAGCGAATTTTAGGTAATCACTATTTCAGGAATGCAAAATGGTATGTAAGGAAATAGTGATTACCTAATAGGGATTCCTAAGGAATCCGTTTTAGGTAATAGTACTCCATTTGTTACTAAAGGCCCATAGGTGTGAATGGTTTTGTATTACCTAATTTGTGATTACTTAATTGGTAATCACAAATTAGGTAATGCAATACCAAGCGTGTCCGAGGGCCTAAGGCCCTTCAAAGCACCCGTGAAAAAATGTGCACATGTAAAGAGCACACATGCCCTGAGGGCATGTGTGCACTAGATGGCACTTTGAAAAATTATTTTTTTTGCATTTTTCAAAATTTGCACATGGTTACCATCAACTTGGAGTCAATGGCAATAGCATTTCCTAAATGCATAGTTTGCATTTAGAAAAAATGCTTGGTACACGTGCTAAAGGAATCTCAAATTGTGATTCCCTATTTGTAGTCGCAATTTTAGGTAATCACAATTTTTAGATCACCTAAAATTGCGACTACAAAATCCTTTATACATTTTGAAAGGCTATTTTGTATTCACAAATGGGCAAAATGTATGGGCCTTTATTCAAAAGAAAAGACCCACGCACGCCAGCCACAGCAAAAGAACATACAATGGCCCAATGGTTCCAATACATTAGAAAGCCTAAAAGATCTACATTCTAACCATGAATTAATAGCTTAAAGCATACACATATTAATTAAATACATTACCACATATTACAGGCAGGAAGGTGGAGGTAAAGAGACTGAGGTAATCTAGTCTGGAGACAATCACAGCTATGATTACCATCTTTAAGGCTCAATGGTCAGATATGGGGTCACTATCCTAAACTGTCTCAATAGAAATTGCATTTGGCAGCTAAGGATGGAATATAAGGGTTAAGGAAAGGTTGCCATCAATGAGGACCCCTAGACTTTTTGCAGTCACAGTGTGAGGAGGTAAGGGTGTCATCTCACGCGGCTGGTAACTGTAACTGCGCTTTGTGGGGCTAGGATGAAAGAACAGTACCTCAGTTTTATCAGCATTTATCTTCAATTTTCCCCATTCAATTCCAGATGAGCCCCATAATATTGTTGAAATGCAATTACCAATTATCCAATCAAACAAGTATCTGCGTAAGAGTAAAATAAGCAAGCCATAGCCGCTAATTCCATAATCAAAGGTGGAAAATAGATATTAAATAGACATGGAGACGGGGCCGAACCACGAGAAACTCTGCAATCAAACTGGCATTTGTTAGCAACAAATGGAGTAGGTCGGGCTGCTTGAGTGCGGTTGGTCAGATAATATTTCAAACAGGATAAAGAAAGATTTCTAGAGCCAGAATGGTTGCTTAGTTTTTGCTTGCAGCTGCAGGTGATGGGCACCATCATTCATTTTTGGGGACCCTAGTTTATTTTTCATCTTCAAACTTGGACACAGAGTGAGAGAGAAGGCTGAAAAGGGAAAAAAAGGAACTTACTAAGACAGTGACAAAGAGAGGAAAGTGAGGAGAGTGAACCTACAAGAGCTATATAATGAAGTGTGTAGTGTTGGAAGAAAGAGCCATGCGATGGATCAAGGCTTGGCAGCCATGGCATTGGGCAACTTAATATTTGGCTTCGCAGATATACTCTTGAGATGAAGGATGGACCCCTCCCCCCTCTGAATTAAAAATGTTTTCTAACTGGCATCATGCATTTCTAATTCATGATTGTTCTAATGCAGTGTGGTCTAGCTCAAGCACTCTGACACACCAAGTATCAGACAGTCCACAGGAAGATTCTCCCTAACCTCCCTCCACTCACTTCTTTTTTGGTCTTGCCCTTCATTCTTTTTATCTCGCTTCTTTATTCCCTTCTTCCCTAATTTGGCAGTTAGCGCGAGGATTTTTATCACTTCTGAGATAAACCTTGCTAATAGCAAGTTATCTCTGCAATAATTTCCGGCGATGCTTAGCGTTAAAAAATTTGTTGCTAAGCATCGTTAGCGATAAATATCGCTAATCGTTGGTAATATGCCCCAGAATCCCTTGGGGCTGGAGCTGGGGTAGATAAGGCTGTGTGTGAAGAGGCTTGCTTGGACGGGCCAATAGCGTGCAAGGTTTCGGGCACTACATAGCCACAAGCCGTCCAAGCCAAATTTCTGTAAGGTCATTAAAAAAGAGCAAAACTCACATGTGCCCATAGCCACTTTTGCACACTTCTGTGTTTTAAAGCACAGCTCTATCTTAACAACATTTTTCATTTACAGGATGGCCACAATATGCCATGGCTAGAGAGTAAATACTCGAAATGATATCCAAATCTTTTTAACTGAGTGTTGTTAAGTGCATTGTCGTAGAGTATACCAGAGGGCAGTGTCATACAGCGTATTGTAAGAGTCTTGTGTTGTGGAGTGGAATACAGTGGAGAGGAGTGGAGTAGAGTGGAGGGGGTTTGTGTATAGTAGAGTAAATGGTTATATAGTTGAGTGGTGTGTCGTACTGTGGAGTGGAGTATTTTGTAGTGTTTTTATAGCATTATGGCATGTCGTACAGTGGAGTGGCGTGTCGTGGCGTGTTGTGGCGTGTTGCACAGTACAGTTGAGTCTTGTACAGTGGGATATTGTTGACTATGGTGTTGTGGAGTCCAATGTTCAGTGCGAACGCGCGCAGAAGCAAGGTACTTGCTCCCTGGCTAATCACTTTTAAATAAATAGTTTTTACCGCTGTGAATTGCAAATCGTTTTTAAAAAAAAGTGCTTCTATCTTTGTGATGCTGGTGTGACTGTTTTGGTTGCCATGTTTTATTCCCTTAGGCACCTCTCACTTAGCATTTTTATAAAAATTGTCATTAGTACTGTCCCTACCTCATATTGCTCCCTGAAGTCTTCACGAGGCTGTTAGGCGCCTTCCACACCGCTCCTTGGTACACCTCGGGTTTGCCCGTTTGTTGTGGAGGGTGCTGGTGGCATTGAGGTTCCTCTTCCGGCCTAAAACAAGGGTGGAGCTGGACGGTTAGCGTTCTAGCGTCCGTTGCCCGCAGCCTACTTAATCCACATGTCACTTCCGACGCACATCGGATGTGCGCAGTAGCAAGGTACTTGCACTCTGGCTAATCACTTTTTAAAAACTTGTTTTTACCGCTGTGAATTGCAATTTTTTTTTTTAAAGTGCTTATATCTTCTTGATGCCGGTGTGATTGTTTTAGTTGCCACATTTGATTCCCTTTGGTACCTCTCACTTAGCATTTTGATAAAAATTGTCAGTAGTACTGTCCCTAACTCGTATTGCTCCCTGAAGTCTTCCCACGGCTGTTAGGCGCCTTCTGCCAAGCTCCCCGGTTCACCTCGGGCTTGCCCATTTGTTGTGGAGAGTGCTGGTGGCATTGAGGTTCCTCTTCCGGCCTAAAACAGGGGTGTAGCTGGATGGTTAGCGTTCTAGGGTCCGCTGCCCACAGCCTACTTAATCCACATGTCACTGCCGACGTGCAGCGGACGCGCTCAGAAGCAAGGTACTTGCTTTCTGGCTAATTGCTTTTAAAACAATTGTTTTTACCGCTGTGAATTGCAACTAATTTTTTTTTAAAAAGTGCTTCTATCTTTGTGATGCTGGTGTGATTGTTTTAGTTGCCACGTTTTATTCCCTTCGGCACCTCTCACTTAGCATTTTTCTAAAAATTGTCATTAGTACTGTCCCTACCTCATATTGCTCCCTGAAGTCTTCCAGCGGCTGTTAGGCGCCTTCCGACATGCTCCCCAGTCCACCTCAGGCTTGCCCGTTTGTTGTGGAGGGTGCTGGTGGCATTGAGGTTCCTCATCCGGCCTAACATGGGGTTGGAGCTGGACGGTTAGCGTTCTAGCGTCCACTGCCCGCAGCCTACTAAATCCATATGTCACTTTCAACGCGCAGCAGGCGCGCCGAAGCCGCACTAAAGGCAAGCCCGTCTGCGCCCGTCCGCGTCTGTTCCACGGCCAGCGCCAGCCATGCTGCCTGCTGGCCCCTCGGGGGTCCAATATATTGGTCCAATACTCATCTTCTCAACCTCAGTGATATTAACTGCAAGTCTTCGGTCAACCCTGACCTCTCCGGGCCTCTCCCCCATTTCAAGTGTAACTCCGGTAGTTTCAATTTTTTTACTGATCCCCTGCCACCCCACTCGGCTTCACCTACTTCCCCTAACATTTCTAATGGGAATGCTACTCATCCCCCCGTGATTAAGGCATGTCTACTTAACTGTAGATCCCTTCCCCGCCACTCAAATGACATCTCGCTTTCCCTGGAGACACATTCCTGGGATCTAATGTTCCTGACCAAAACTTGGGTCAGGGACACCTTAGCCATTCCTAATGCCTATCGGTTTGCCGGGATGAACAGGGCCGACAATAGAGTGAGAGGTGGAGTCACTGTGGTCCTCCGCTCTACCTGCAAAATTTCGTACAGGAACCTTCCTAATATTGGACCCTTAGAAGCCTTGTATTTTATCATTAAAACGGCATCAAACGTTGTAGTTACCGGTATCTTGCTCTATAGTCCCCCTAATTCCCCTCCCCATCACATATTAGAATTCTATAATATAGCTGCTGACCGATCACTTAGGCATACCCACTTTACAATTCTTGGTGATTTCAACTTGCACGCAGACGTCATACACTGCTCCACAGCTTGTCAGCTTACAAAGACCATGGTGGGCCTTAATCTGACTCAGCTGGTTAGAGGCCCTACAGGGCCGGACACACGTTAGACCTACTTTTCACTAATAACCTCTATCTTACTACTACCTCTCCTTTACCTCTTACCTGGTCAGACCATTTCCTAATCCCTTTCAGCATAGCACGACCTCCCCATACCCCCAGCCCCTCAATTAACTTGGACTACAGAAGGAAATGGTACAAAATCACCAATGATTCCATGGCTCTTGCGCTCTCCCTCACCCCTCTTCAGCTGTCTGGAGACCTAGTTTCTGATTCATTAAAATTCAACTCCTGGCTTTCCTCTGCCTTAGACACTGTTGCCCCCCTTAAATTTACCAACTCTTTAAGACAAAAACCTTCAGCTCCGTGGTTTACCCCTGACCTTCGTGCCGAGAAAAGTCGCTGCAAGAAACTGGAGCGCAGCTGGAGATCATCTTATGATCTCACGGCTAAATCTGTTTACAAAGCCGCTCTAAAAACTTTCCACAAACTCAAACGTTCCACGATGAGAGAGTATTTCATGAACAAAATTAATACTGCTGGCAACTCACCAATTATTCTTTTTTAAATTGTTAAAGATTTTACCTAGCCATCTGCCATCTCAGGTGCAGTTTCAAGACTTATGTAATGGGCAATCTGACTTTTTCCATGACAAAATTCTGGCTATATATTCTACGTTTACTCTGCCCCCTCACTCCCCTGTCCCGGATATCGCAGTGGTTAACTGTGATGCTATGACCTCTTTCCTTTCCCTCTCTTCTGACTCCTCACTTCAGAAAATACGACCTTGCAAATCCAGCTCCCCTAAGGATCTCTGCCCGGCTCAGGTCCTTAGCATCTTGGCTCCTCTCATTAATCCTCCTTTAAATCAGATCTGGAACTCCTCTCTGTCCACTGGTATTTTTCCCACTACCTGGAAACAGGCTCTTCTAGTGCCTATCATGAAAAAATCTGATGCAGACCCTGCGGTCTATAAAAACTATCGCCCCATCTCCCTTCTCCCAGCACCAGATAAAATGCTGGAAAAATGAGTCCAGGAACAATTCTCTAGCTATTTGGAATCCCGACATCGCTTTCACGATTTCCAATCCGGGTTTAGATCCGGTTATAGTACCGAGAACACCCTGCTAGAGGTTACTGAGACCATCCGAGAATCTGTAGATGCAGGCAGAGCAGCCATGCTGGTGCTTTTGGACCTTTCAGCGGCATTCAACATGGTCTCTCACTCCATCCTTCTTGAGAGACTTTCCAACCTTGGGATCCAAGGCATTCCCCTGTCCTGGACTGGGTCTTACCTTAGCGGCCATACTCAACAAGTATCCCTCCACCCTTTTGTCTCTGATGAGAAACCACTGAGTTGCGGGGTCCCCCAGGGCTCGGCACTTAGCCCTCTCATTTTCAACGCCTACCTTTCCCCCCACGACGTTGGTTGAATATCACGGGGTGAGAGTAATCTTGTATGCCGACGACACCAAATTGGTGTTTTTTTTTTAAGATCACTCGGAAGCTGCATTCACCTCTTTCAGACAATGCCTGTGAAGTATCTCTTCTTGGATGTCACTCAACACTCTGAAGCTCTACTCGGATAAGACCGAGGTTCTTTTTTTTAATCAAATCTGCCCCCCTCCCCCGATGCTCTGGTGGCCTTCTGAAGTGAATCCCCCTACCAAGCCTGTGCACACGGCAAGGAAGCTAGGCTTTCGGTTTGACAGCGACCAGTCCTGTAAATCTCAAATTAGTCAGGTATCCTCTTCCTGCTTTGGTAAACTTCATATGCTCCGCAAATTCCTGCACTTCCTCCTCCTGGAGTCACTTAAGACCATCATACATGCCTTAATTACTTTCCATCTCAACTATGCTAATAGTTTCTACCTTGGGGTACCAGCCTTCCTAATCAGACACCTGCAGACAGTCCAAAACACAGCGGCCAGGTTGATATGTAAAATCCCTTATCGCCATTCAATCAACCCCCACCTTAGGAAGCTCCATTGGCTTCCAGTGATCAAGCGCATCCAGTGCAAGGCTCTTATTGTGACTTTTCGAGCTTTTCAATGACGTGGCCCTGCCTACCTTCAAGCTCACCTTAGACGATCTCAACATAGTCGGAACCTAAGATCTAATCATCTTCATCTTCTGACAACCCCCGCTTCCAACGTTCTAGATAGGGTGGCAGAGCCTTTGCAGTGATTACCGCCAAAGTGTGGAATGGTCTGCCTCTCTCTCTTCGTACGATTGAGTCGGAAGCCACTTTCGAACTTGCTTTGAATATTGGCTCTTCACCAGCCTTTAGACCTCTGCTGGATCTTCTTCTGCCGTCTGTTACAGCGCCAGTACACCCCCGTTGGGGGTAGCTGTTGTGCTATATAAACTCCTAATAATAATAATAATAATAATGTTTTGCAGTGTTGTCAAGTAGCATAGAGTTGAAAAGAGTGTCATAACATGACATTGAGAGGAGTAGAGTGGTGTACAGTGCAGTGTAGGGGCATGCAGTGCAGTACGGTGTTGTCCAGTGGCATGGAGTGTAATAGAGTGTTGTAGAGTGCAGTTTTATATAGAGTACAATAGAGTGTTGTAGAGTGGAGTGGCATACAGAGGCATACAATGGGCTGAACTGTCATATAATGTAGTTGACTGGATTGACATAGGGTACAGTGGACTAAAGTGTCATACAGTATAGTTGTACAGAACAGTGCCGTAGAGTGCAGTACACTGTAGTGGCAAAGCATGCAGTGGAGTAAAGTGTTATAGAGTGAAGTGGTATATCATGCAGTGGAGTGGTGTGCCATGCTGTAGAGTGTTGGAAACTGTCATAGGGTGGAGTACAGTGTAGTGGCATACAGTGGAATACACGCTGGAGTGATGAAGAATAGACCAGAGTGTGGTGCAGTGTGATGCAATCGAGTGGAATACAGTGTTGAAGAGTGTAGTGGCATACCGTGCCTCTAAGTGGAGCTGCGTACAGCAGAGTGGCATAGAGTAGAATAGCATTGTTTCTATGCATTGTCATAGAGTGGAGTTGTGTGCAGTGAATTAGCATACAGTGGAGTAGCGTGAAGCTGAGCGGAGTACAATGGTGTGCTGTAGACTGGAGTGTCAGAATGGACTGTAATAGCATACAGTGGGGTTGTGTAAAGTGAAGTGGTGTAGAGTGGAGTGCTGTAAAGTGAATTAGCGTAGAATGGGGTGGAGTGACATCGAGTGGAGAGGCGTATTGTGAGGTGGCATAGAGTGGAGTGGTGTATAGTGGAGTGTGTTAATTGAGGCAGATGTAGTGTGAAAGTGTGTGAATGGATGTAGATGTGATGTGTCAGGAATATACCTTATGAGGTGTAAATGGTAATTTTTAGTCGTATGTGTGAATAGTGTAAGTAGTGTTATACTTATAATTTTTTTTTAAGTAGTTATAAATTGTGCCGTAGTATACCGAGGTACATGCTGATGAGAAGTCAGTATGTGATTGGCTAATGGCTGTGTTTACCTAAGGTAAAATCCAGCCATGTGGGTGATAGCACAGTTTGCTGTGTTCTGCGTTTCACTGCATTCTTGATTGGGGTTATAAATACAGGTAAAAAGAAGGTTTAATTGTTGTTCACTGCCTATTACAACTTTATTAAATTGGTAAGAAGTAGAGAAATGTATTTATTATTTTTTGCATATTTGTAGAGCAGTTTAGGGTGAACTTTGCATTTAAAAAAATAATTTTTAGGTAGTCTGTTAATTTGTAGATATTAACGTGGCATTCAGTAGACTTTTTCTGCACATTTATATTTGTTAAAAATAGAAAATACACTGCAGTACACTATAGTTGCAAAATATATCATATTACAGTGTATTTTTAATTTTTTAATACATCTATTCTAAGTACCGCGATACTCCCACTGCAGGTCCACAGTACTCTGCAAATTTTCTTCAAATATATAGAAACTTAGATATCTTTTTCCCTACCTATT